>NC_089992.1:11710000-12960000 GCF_036417845.1 Apteryx mantelli | reverse complement strand
ACAAGAATATAATTGGATAAAAGGCCTCAAGCAGGAAAGAAATAAAGTTCAAGTAGTTGATTATGTGATACACAGTGCAAGTATTTGATTATGTGATTCATAGTAGTTTGGAAGTGGGTGACTCATTCACACAGCAATATCCAAGTTTTCTGCCTGAGGACCATTCTGCAGGACCGGCTGCAGGATGGGCTCAAGGAAGGAATCTAGTTAGCATCTTCCATTTCTCATTGCTGGGATTTACTTGCGGGATAACCTAGTACAGTCTCCTAGGAAAAGTTCTTTCTCTGGTTACTGTCCTCCAGGAAAACAGACCCCCTGTTAGAAGCGGGATGGCAAGAAATACTATATATAATGAAATAAATATAAATTGGAGGTGGTACAGCTGTTCCCTAATTCAGCCCATTTTGCTGCACTGTGTTAGGCACCACACCAGTGACAGCGGCCACCTGCACAGAGACTCTCCGAGTTTTTAGGAAGGAGTGAGGCGGCTTTGCAGCATGACCTACTCGTAGCCAGTGATCAAATCAGGCATCATGGTAAAGAAAGGAATGAGCAAGCCTTGAAAAATAGGCATGGCTAACCTGTGAGGAGAGCCAGGCGTCTGGGCAAGAATTTTGTGCCCGGTGCAATGGAAAAAGGGTAGTTGAAATGGGGATTCACACCCCAAAAATTAATCTAGATCCTGTATTTGGATGAGTGTGCAGAAGACAGAGCTTCGTACTTTAAAACGCCCAATGGTGCCTGTGTTTAATTCAAAATGCAAGGCTGATGTAAGTCATAGCAGGTGGAATTTCAGGCCCCTGCCAGGACATGAGCCGACGAGCAGAAAGGTAAATTACAATTGTTTTTCTTCCCACCACCCACTCTCCACAGCTGCAGGGAGCTTGAACTTGGCATGGTGAGGACTGAGCTCAGTGTGTGTGCACCTTATTTATGGAGGAGAACTTCTTCACTTCACTTGCTCTGCCCTTATGCGGAAACATTTGTTCCATTTACTTGCATGACTTAAAATAAGGCTGTTTTAGCTAAGGAGCAATACAGTCGAACTCTATGTTGTTATGCACCTGTACAAATGTCACAGAAATCAATGGAATTTACTAAAACAAGCCAATTTTAGTTTATTATATTCTGTACATGCAGCATATACTTAAATTAGCATAAGTCCAGAAGAATGGCATATCCAAAGCATCATATTTATGGATCACTCTTTACAGCATATAGTTTTCCTGAAAAGTAGCAAAGAAAAGAAAACTGCCAGTTAAGTGGCTGAGAACACCATGCTGACCTTTCATCAGAAGGAACCAGGCTAGATGGATTCTTCAGGTACTGTTTGAACCGCAGCTCAAAAGCCTGCCCTATGGTATTTATTACCTCCTGCGCCATCCCATTGGGACATTCCAGTATGTGACATGCTGCAAAGAGACACCTTTCTTTAATTAAGTAAACATGCTTTATACCAGAAGATATAGAGACAAGCTACATTGCTACAGCAGCAAAGCTAGACATGACATTATGCATCTAAATAGCTTTAGGACATTATACAGACTGAGATTTTTGATGTGTTAAGGAAATTGCTCTGGGTATATTTTAGTCATAATAGCAACTTTTACCTCTATAAAAGAAACTCTCCCTTTATGTTTCCTGCATGGAGTGCTCCTGTAGCTTCTGTTTTCTCCCTGCACGGTGGTAAGCACAGGCACAGGAGAGAACCTGCCCTGCAGGTAGGTTCAGACTGTTTTCATAGGAAACAGCAAGAAAAGTAAGGCAAGTGCAGGCGGCCCCGGCAGCCGGGGCAGGACCAAGCTCCTGCCACGAGTCCTGGCTCTCGCGTGCAGCCTCAGGAAACTCGCGCCAGCAGCGAGCGCTGAGGACCAGCTCTACCCTCTGCAGAGCTGTCGTGCAATAGGGCAGGTTTAGTCTCACCTGCAGATTCTCACTTTGTTGCACAAAAAGTGTGAAGTTTAAAGCCACAGTCTGCATGCTATCACCCGTTCCCATACAGTGACATTAGAAATCGTATGGAACATTGAACTATTTGGTATCCCAGTACATTTAAAACTCATGCAATATCTTGGTACAGATAAAGTGATCATATAAATAAGCATAACAATCTGAAAATTGTTTCCATACCTCTCTGATTAACAGGATCTTTTGCTACATATGCAACGTAGTCTGTTGTATCCTTTAGGAAAGAAGGAGACAAATGTCTTTAAAATTATTATTACCAGCAACACTGTCAACATAACAAAGTGACTGAGTATAGAGATAAACATTTTTAGGCTTTAAAAGGCATACTTCCTTCAGGAAAAACAACTGGAGTTGCTAGCAAAGCGGACCAAGGGAAAGACCAATGACACTTCCGTGGATACGGACACAGTAATTGTGCTTGGAACGGTTTTCTTGTAACAAATGCAATAGACCATTTTGCACTGTGTTTTCAATAAATTGTTTTGAGTCCCAAACTCTGTAACAGGAGCAAAAAGATGACCGGTGGCTCATCAGCAGACAGCGCTACTCTTCCAAAGCTCACATTCTCCCCCGCGTGACATCCCAGGGCTCAGCGACCTCCAGACACATCACTTCGCTGGGACTTCGCTTCTTACCAAGGTCAGTGGAAGATAAAATAGTGCTAAAATACTGCAATGGGCAAGTTAGAATTTTTCCAATTTGTAGTACGAAGGTTGGCTTTTAAGGGCATCATAGGAAAAAGATGATCTTTAAAATATCACATAATACAATTGGTATCTGATCCCCATCACTGCTGCCTGATTTTAGCCCGGCTAACATCAGGTTAAATTCCTTTGGACTTCGAGGCTGCTGAGATTAGACAACCTCAGTATAATTAATTGTCTGTTTCAGATTCACTTTCCAGCCAACATTAACATAATAATCACTTTTTCTAGTGAAACTAAAAAGGGAGCTGGAATAGAAAAATTAACATTTCTAGTCATATCGCAAAAGCAAAAAGCCACTTGATAATTCAGTGTTATAGTAAAAATGGTGAGGTAATGAATAACATTCTTTTAATAATTAAAGATGCATTTTGTTATTTTAAATCTTTAAGGCGGGACGGGGAAAATGCAATTCGCAGCTTAAAGGCATGGCTCTCTTGAGGGAAGATGCAATCAGCTGGCAGGAAACGAAGGGCCCCCATTTGCAAAATGCACAAGAACAATCATTTAATAATTCACAATGAATGACAGAAGAAGCAGATCTTAGGGTCAGCAGAGCTTGTCCTAGATCATTTTATTTTTAAATCTCTGAAGTTAACATCATTAAAGCAAAGAAAGCTAAGTATTTCTTATGCATTTAGTGAACTGAATTTCCTTCCTTTTCCTCTCAGGTTTTTCTTAAAGCTCATAAATATTTTAGAATACATTTTTAAATGAATTAGATCTAGAGAGCAACTAGAGAACTAAAACAACTGGAGCCATATCTACTATTTTTTATATCCTTACAATGTTTAAGTACATGCATGGATGACTTTGCTCTAAAGTAAAGCCACCTCTAGAGCAGAATATTGCCATTCCTGAACAGTGCAGAGTGATACTGAGCTGTGTTCAGACCCCAGTGTAGGGTTAAGCAACTCATGCAACTGCACATGGGGACAGGCAGAGAGACATGTCCTATGGAAACTATATCCTATTTTAACTGTAAAGAGAATTTTGGAAAAATAACCTGAACAAGTCACCAGAACTCCCCCTCATATGAAGTGCTGCTAGATTTCTAGTCACCAGCCATGATCGAGACCTTGGTTTTACATAATTTCCCAGTAATACTGGCTCACGGATCACAGCAGCCATGCAGGGGCTTTTCTTTGATTCTCCCTGAGAGGAGAATATTAAATGTTAAAGACATATTTAAATTGTTAAATTATCAAGAAAATTGGAATTTTCTCTTTGAGTAAAGAGTACAGAAAATTAATATCTGAAAATGCTTCTGGAAGGCAAAGGATATGTATGTTACAACAAGATAAAGTAATTTATGTTAAGATTCAGACTGGACTTCAGTTAGCTGCAAAAATGGGCTTCTAGTAAAAGAAACAATGGGCCTAAGAAAAAACTGAATCCAACTTTATTCAGGGGTTAAAGTTTAGATCTTACCATGAAAACTATTTCTATAATTAGAAAAATAGCAAAGGATCCTCCCTGCATGCGCTGAACAACAGAAGAACAGAAGGGAAGTGTTCACATTGTTGCACCACATTGGTGGCACACACAGAATTCCAGCAACCAGAATTTTTGCTCTGACCAAAGTTTACTCAATTCTACATCTAAGGGAAGGGATGTGGGTAAGTTCAGGTCAAGGGGACATTGGTTAAGCCAGTTCCCCATAAAACATAAAGCAACATCAAGCTTAGCAGCGTGAGCCAGAAAGAAAAAGCAGCTTGTGATGCTCAGCACAGCGGTGCACCAGCATTTGGCACCTACCTAGAAAACCACATCCCGAAAGGTCTGCAAAGCCCAAGGACTGTACTGTGCAGTGCCGTGTATTAGGATGGCACAGGCCTCTAAGGGTAAAATTTGGACTTCCTAGAATCTCAGAATGCCTTAATCATTAAACGGCGCTTCAAGGCTCTAGTACTGAGGGACTGGGTTCTTGCAAGACCTCCTGGCTGGGTGCAGGGCCAAGAGCAGGCAGCCCGCCCCCGTCCCACCCCAGCTCCGCAGAGCTGCTGTTTGCAGGCACCTTGGAAAAGATCTCAGAGCGGCTGGGCTGGCCAGCATCACCTGCAGGGCCCGCCAGGGAAGGTCACTCAGCTGCTTAGGGCCAGCTCCCAGCTAGTTTCCCTGCCTGGTCGGTTTGCTAAATCCAAAGAGGCAGATTAGTGATTTTTCAGTTGAAGGTAGACCTGGCTTCCACCCCAGTGTTATCAGGAACATGACCCAGAGCCTTCTATTTTTCTTGTTTCATAACATAAGAACAAGGAGACATTTAAGAAAACTGAAGGGCAGAAAACTCAAAACTGATTAAAAAAATACATTTTTCATAACACATGGAGTGTGAAATTCAGAACACTGGCAGGGCTGGGAACATGATCAGATTCAAGGAGGGGATAGGACATGGTTATGGATGACAAATTCCCCACTTCTAATCACCTCAATAAAGAGTCTGGAAGAGGATAGAAAACCTCTTGCATGATAATGTCACCCAGTTTATGACTATGATACGAGGACAAAACCCACATCCACAAAAAAAGTGGGGTTATGCCATGTCTGTTTCACAGGGATTTTTTTTGCTTGCCTTTAGATTCCTCTAAAATTTAGAGGTGCTGGTGCCAACCACCTCTGTGATAAGGCATTGGATTGCGGGGAGCACAGACCTGACATAATTCCTATGTTTATGTGTTCTTAATTTTAGTTCCTCAAGTCAGAGGGGTCTGGAGTGAACTGAAGCTCACTGACAGACGATGGGAAAGGTACATCTATGTGTCTATCATAAAGATCCACTGAGTCTCTTCTCTCAGTCTCCTTTCCAGCCACAGTCCTCAGTCTCCTTGTACTGCTGTCATCATCCAGAACTATGGTGTACCCTGTTGGTGCTTGCAGACAGGAAGGGATGAAGTAAAGTATTTGCAGGTGCTTTATTCTCATAATAATTTCATTATACATACGGAAGTGTATCTGATAAATCAATACTTACTGGGTCACCTCCAGAAGCAAATGAGATGGACTGCATGTGATGATTGGCAATAATCTGAAAAGCATGACAAACTAGTTAAATGTGCTCATGTGCTGTACATTCAGAAAACAGCAGAACACAACTTCATGGAGCAAGCAATTAAGTTCATGACAACCCAATACATTAATACACGCACATACCATTTGTAAGAAGGAGCTAGAGGTGGGACTATTTTTTAGGAATATGCATTCATGTTTAGTAATATCTAGATCCCTAAGTAATCTTCCTCAAAAGGGTTTCCAAAATGAATGTAGCTGCCAACTTATAACTGGGTCAGTATGAAGCTACATGAGACTTTCATAGGAAAGTAACTGGAGACACCTGATACATTTACAAATTCTTGATAAATTAATTTAGTTGAACATGACCAGAAATTTATTTAAATGCATAGCTTGTATAATGATGGTGTTTCTATGAACAGGCCCCAGTGACACTCTGATCACATCCCCCTCTCAGCGCTAGCACTAAACTGTTGTCTGTTATAGATTTCTCCAGCCAGATCAAGCATCAGCTTTTCTTAGTTTCACACATTACCTCATCTCTGGAGACAAACTGTTCTTTTTTATAAAATCAACTGCAAAAGAGTATGCAAGTGGGAACACAATGAAGTGTGGTGGCAGTGCAAGAATGGAATAAACAGGATTTTCAATTTGCAAAGATCTAGTAAGTAAAGACCTAGAAAGAATTGGAGGGCAGCACCCTGAACACCCACGTGGGCACGAATGAGGCATGTTAGTGCATTGAGAAGCAGATTTGTCCGGCTGGCTTTCAATCCTGTTACAAACACGCATGGTTTAGAAAGGCCATACTTTAGCTGCAGACCCCTGGGGTTTTGCCTGCTGTAGGGAAGCTCTTGGCTGCTCTACCTGAGAGGGAGGGACGCCACGAGCCGTCGCCCCTTACTCTGCTGTGACGCAGGGGAATCCCAAGAGCTGCCAGCGTCGGGCAGCCTTGCACCAGCATCAGTGCAGCGATTCCTCCAAAACCAGTGAGTCAAAACCACCTCCCTGATGTTCCTCTGCTCCACCAAGGAGTAAAGCCAGTGCTGTCCCTGGGTGAGACAATGCTCTGAGCTGAAGCCAAGTGTGGAAGGAGGAACTAGGTGGGCAGCATGCAGCTGCCTTATCCCACGTGCTGGGAAGGGAGCATCCCCCAATCTAGGGCAAACCCAGGCTCGCAGGAGCATGCCTCGAGGAGCCCGGAGAATCTGCATAGTATAATTGATTATGCACATATATTACCCAGCCATGAGATAGCTGTGAATGATGCCAAAGCCAGGCTCTGACTCACTATTTATATCTTCTTTTTTTCTAGGACTTGTCAGAAGCTCCAGTCAGGACTAGAGCCTTGTTTATTAGGCACTGTACAAACAGAGACACACATAGAGAAACAGTTTGCCAAGTGCTTAGAGATCCTGCCACATGAAAGACACTACTATAAACAGAAGGGGCATGTGCCACGTGTCAAATTCCTCCAAAATGCTCTCATTTCTAGATCCAGAGGCACCAATGCAATTCAGCTTTACCAAGACTAAGTAGTGCCGCTTTCCGTTTAAAGTGCCCAGCCATTCCTTCAGATGCCACAAGAAGGAGGTGAATACAGTAGCATGGAGAAAAGGACTCTGGCTCATATGTATCCTACCTGCTGCGTGTCAACATTAACCAAAGTGAGGCTGCTTGTTGAAATGGTCAGCTTTATATTCATGCCAGAAAACTGAAGGTTACTTTTGCCAAGCACAGAAGACAGGAACTTAACTGGAGGCTTTGAACAAAGAAACAAAAGGAAAAGACTGTCAATTGAGTTTTTCAGGGGCAGAAGTACATCAAAGTCAACTAGATTTTACAATATCTGACTGAGAATTTAAATGGATTAAGGATAAGGACTTGATCAAATGCAAATAGATCTTATAACAAACATCAGCTTTAAATAGGGCACTTGAATGCATGGTTTTTATGTCAATAATGGAAAAGAGAGTTTTAAAGAAGCAAAATTGCAATGAGCTAAATGTTGTAGCTGGCTGAATAATTCAGAACGCATCATTTTCCTGCTGAACTCTTACATTTCTTGGGGATAAAGTGTTTCTGAGTAAATCAAAAAATTCTCTCATGTATTTATTTTTCAGGAGCATGTTCAGTGAGAGTTATTCTTCCTGCGCTCCACGGTTACCGATGGAAATCAATAACTTCCACTGAACACTACCCAGCAGAAGCTACTTACATTGCCCCTCACTGCATGCCAGTTATTTAATAAGTGATAAGCCCATTAAACACTGCCATTCTAGTTTTAATTTTTTTGGTCTAAATAACAATCAGGTAATCCTCCAGTGAATGAGCTCCCTTTTGCAATCAAAAAACTTCTACATTTTACCAGCCAGAACCTAAAAATAGTAGAGCTTTGAGCACTGAAAAGGCTGGTAGGAGCAGGAACACTGGCCAGAGCATTAACCCTTAAGAATAAGGTGTAGCATTGCTGGCACCCCCAAAATCAAGCAGCCCAAACATCCTGCTAAAAACAGTCCTTTGTGATACATGAAGCTCAGATGAATGAATATACGCTGACTACAGCATGGACTGGATCCTGCTTGGGAATCACATCTCTAGCTTATCAAAAGCAGATATAGAAAGGTAAATGTTCAGCTAAAACAATATTTACCTTCCGCTTTTTTATAGCTCCATTTGTACCTGATACAGCTTCACACAGTCGGCTTATTGCTTCCCTACAAATAGAAAAATACAGCACAAACTGTTGGATCATTTAACATGCATCAGCTGTAACAGGGTCAGCAACCTTGTGATTAATTGTTACAATCCCACTTAAAAACACTTAAGTCTTCCGGAAGGGCTTTCTTTCCCCCCCAGTGATAATGAAATACAGTGATTGAGCAATCTGTTTTGGGTTGATTCTTCCCCTTCATAGAACATACCAGTTTCACCTAATGGAAATTTCCTGTAAAAAAAAAAAAACAAACAACTAACTGCCAGAAATGAAAAGGACCTCATGCCTTCAAAGCCTCTTTCACAGTAAGGTTGATAGGTCTCCTGCTTGGCAGGTAAGAGCCCTCAACTGCCTTAGTCGGTCTTATTTAGAGCATCATGGACCTGCTGAGTGGGCCCAGCTGGGTGCCCTTATTGGCTGGTCTGGTGTTTTAGGTTTCTCTTAAAAAAATAAAGGAAAAGAAACAACTCATGACCATTCTGGAATTTAGGAAAAATCTCTTTTCTCACAGGGAGAGCCCTGTTTTACAGCCTAACCCATTGTAGAGTTGCTCAGTGAAGGTCCCCCAGCCCTCTGGTCCCACCTCGCTGGGTGCAGCCACTACTCCAGTGTCCGGCACCTGGGCTGGCAAGTCTGGAGGATGTTTCCTTGCTAAGCAAAGTGCGACGCTCTCGGCCAAACCCCTGGTTAGACTCTGCCCATTCTACACGCGCGCTGATAAAAATGCTTTAAGGGTTGCTGTCAGCAGTTCTGCACCCCTCTTAGCAGGAAACTTTTCTCTGTGAATTTTACACAAACCTTTCTCATTTTAAGATCAAGGTGTATAGTTTGCTCAAGCAAAAGCTGGGTTTCAAAGTTTCTTTCCTTAGAATATGAAGAGGTTTCATTGTGGTGCTTGCTAAAGATAAAGCTGAGGAAGGAAATTCAGAGGTACAGTCTACTTCTGCTTCTCATGTTCTTTTTCAGATCTGGGGTTTCAGTTCATATCTTTTCCATCTCTTGCAGGTATTTCCCAAATTAAAAGTCCTTTCCTGGCTGTCAAGGTGCTTCTCAGTTAGGAAAGCAGAAGCATAAGGCATAAAGCACTCACAGTGTTTATTGGCCTATATCAAAGACAGCTAAATTGCACACTTAATATAACAAAGAGGCATACTGCATCAGTTTCCCACACTGCAACAAAGGAAATTCTGATATATAATCAGTGAGATTATTGGTTTTGACATACAATGTAGCAGTCAACTATACTGATCAAGGTTGTCAGCTGTTGGAAAAAAATATTTTGCTGGCAGTCACAGACCTTTCACTTACTGATACTTTTTGTCTTATTGTACAAACGGTGACTTACTAGCTTGGGAAGTGCTTAGGAAATTTCCTTAACCTTTCCTAGACATCCTGGCGCTACGGAGATGCCAGCGGTATCTGCAGCATCCCTCATGTCCCAGAATCAATGTGGTACCCTTATCTTCATAAACCAGCAAGTGGAGATGCTAGTGGGGTAAGTTTTCCAAGCGAAAGGGCCTGGTCATCCTCTTATAATTGCCTGGGGAGTTAGGAATGCAAGACACATTGTGAAAGGCACAAAAGCACCTTGCAGGGCTGGACGCGCAGCCCATGACCTCTCCAGCTGCCAGGGCTCTCTGCCATGGGGCTCGTGGGGAAGAGAGAAGCCCTCATCCCAGCGTGTTTTCAAGTACATTTGCATTTTGAAGCCTTTTTTTCTTTTGAGCAAGCACTGAAGCTCAGTGCTACAGTGCTGTAAGACTCAGAGGAAGGAAGCGCATGGACCGCTGAATTTATGTATTCTCACTTCTGTCAAATCAGCCCAGGGGAGTTGTGAGTTTCTGTGCAGTTTGCTCCCAAAGTGAAGCCTGCTTCCTCAAGAAACTTTCTGAAAATGCAGTTGGTGTCTCAGGGCCACATTCCTAAAGTTCAGTCCATAATTTCAGAGCTTTCAGGTAAAATCAAGCATAAATTCAGTCTTTACATAGGTATATGTTGTTCATATGTTAAAGCATTTTCTTGTCAGTGCAAGGTGAGTTTGCACTAGTCAGTGCTGCAGTTCACATAATACAGCTTTGAAACCACTTTCCTTTTTGAAACCTTCATAATGTGCTCACAGAAAAATTCTGAAGCAGAGAGACATTGTGTCAGGCAAAAAGGTAGACCATATTGCTCTTCAGGACCAACGGCATAACACATTTCCTCTTCTCCAAGCCTCTTTAGATTACGCTGTGTTCATGCTCCTTTTCCTGGTGATCTAGTTAATCAACAGCAAAATAGCTTCAGCTTTAGGACCTCTCTCAATTTTATCTTTTTGCAAGCACCTATTTTAGTAGACCATCATGCCAGCAAAAAGAACCTGCCCTCACAAGTTAGCTCATAAATATTCTTCTCTAGCAAATGATGGAAATGTGGTCATTCAGTCATTTCTTCAGTAAGGTGACTCCTGGGTTTTGCTTTAGTGTATTTAACTCCAACTATGCTCCGGCAGTCAGGAGGTTAGGGGCTGTTCACAGTTAATATTAAACGGCACTGCTGAATGTGATTTTGCTCATTCCCGACACCGTTCCACAAATGAAAATCAGTTTAGAAAATCTATCAGACCATTTCCCTACATCCTCCTTGGTTTGCTCCTGCCTTTTCTGAGCTTCATCTGGAATATAACCAGCATTGCTCACATTTGGGAGCTGAAGACATCCCAAAACAAGGGAACCCTTGCTCCACTCCAAACTGGCACTGACAAGTGCATGTGTGAGTCAACCACTGAAAGGCTGGAAGTGAATTTAAAGATATTTAGAAGTCCCAACAATACCATGTTATGCTGGAGTGAAACTATGCCATAAACTTCTGTTTGCTGCAGACCAAATCAGGTCTCAGAAATCAGTGCCCCACTCCAGGTTCACATTATCGATCAATCCTTCCTTCCTGCACAGACATTGTGCCCGTATTGTTTTTTATACTAGCATTATTTACAAATCCCCATTAATGCATGCAGGAGTCTTTTCTACTTTGCTAGTTCTGCTTAGAAAAGCATTTCAGACTTTGGTTCCTATATTGGGCAATTTTATTCTGAAACTGTAGCCTTAGCCTTCATCTCACAGCAAGCCTGAGCTGAATTCAGATTTGGGCTTTCAAGGGCTGGCATTTTGTTTTATTCTTAAGGGAAAGGGAATTTGTTTGTTTATTTATTTATTTCATGTAATTATCATCCAAAGAGCTAATTAGGAAACCAGCAAATTAGGAAAGTTTGTCTGTTTTCAAGTATGTGCATGTGCGTGGGAGGACCATGCTGCTGGGCTTTTCTTCCTGAGAAGGTTTTGTTTCGAAGGGGCTAAAAAATCAAGAGACTAAAGAATGAGAAGAAGCCCTGGGATCCAGTCTCCAGGCCGGACACCTCTCACGTAACAGCAGTGCCTCGGTGAGGAGTGTGGACACCCGAGGCTCCGGCATCGCTGCTGGGAGCGGAGCGGAGCGGACTGGAGGGCAAACCTCCGGCAGCGGCGCTGCGGAGCCGTGGGAGCGCGAAGGGCCCAGCACCACTGCTGGCTCCTCGTCCATACCCCACTCATGTTGCTGGGCTGACTCACTGAGTGCTTAAAACACTGAAGAGCCCTAATATTAAATTGAATCTTCCTGTCAAGAGAGAAACCTGAGAAATTAAATCTGGAGGCTGTCAAATGAATGAGGACCTCAGCAATAATAAAATTATAAAAATGTAGTTAAGATATTCTGAATAAAAACAGCAGACGAAGAGGAGCATCATCGTGGGCTATACAAGATGGGTCAGAGTCAGTTTAGAAACATACAGTACTTCAGCCCTGCAAAGCAAAGCCCTTCTCCCTACACAAGCGGAAATACACTTTCCCAGTCAATTCATTCATTCCTGAAATCCTTCTTGTTTTGCTCCGGTTTTATTTAGGTGTTACCAATAGGAAGGCCAAAACTAAAAAACATGGGAATAGGCATCCAGAAGGAGGCTCTTGCGGATTCCAAAAATCAGCCTGGAGAATGAGAGCTCATCTTCTCATTCAGTATTAAAGGAAACCAAAATCAGACACAGGGCATAAAGGCTACCTATAGCCTTCAAGTCTAGCTCTAGCTAGAAAGAAAAACTGATACTGAACAAATCGGAAAAACAAGGAAATCTATTTTGGTGACAAATGAGTTATTATAAACTTCAAGCAACCTATGTGGCATAAATGAATCTTAGGCAAAACTATTGGCAACAGATCCCATTCATGTACTAGAAAGTGTTGTCACTCTCCACTTAACCACACTCCAAAGCAATTTTCCAGCAAACAGGAACAGAAAAATAGGTAAATCATTCCTACTTTATAGTTTATATTACCTCTTCTGGTAAGTGGAACATGTCTCACACACATTCCTTGCTGCATATCTCTGGATGGTGTTTCAGATGATTTAACATACTGTCTAATATGTTATTTTAAAGTTGTGAAAAACAGCAATTTGGTAATACCTTGCTAATACAACTTGATACTTTCATCATTCAGTCATTTCAATGGACAGATGGATCTGAACTAGATGTGCACCAGCCCATGTGCACTATAACTAGAAAGAAGAGAAACCTGGTTATGTCCACGATAAACTGAAATACTATTTACTCTATCAGTGACTTCTTCCTAGAGACCTGCTATTAATTCTTTCTTTCAGCAGTTCATTTCCAATCACATGCTCAGGCAGGTCTCTGCTTTCAGGTCTGCCAGGTCACACATGCCCGCACACAGGTCTTGTAGTTAATCCTCCCGTTCCTGGACAAACGTGCAAGTTCATGGGTTCTGCCACTCACTTGTTATAGTCTCCAAATGGGAAGCAGTGACAGAAAATGTGCTCGTGCTATTCCAGCCATGCTGCTGCTCTTCCTTTCTCTCCTTCTTGTCACTCATCCCAAAACAAAATGCTTTGAGTTTTTTTTGTTTTTCCTTTAAACCACACTGAATGAGATACTCTACTTGGGTACTCTACAGCAGCTTTTCTCAACCCTGGGAGCCACAGAATGAAATCGGAAGAGTTGTGAGGAATTTAAGTCGTTCTTGTCATTTAAGGCAAAGAAGATCTTGCTCCTCAACTCCTCAGACATCTCTTGCCATTTGAGGTCAGATCCCTTTCCATCAGTCCATCAGTGCCACACAATCACATAAACTAATCATTGGTACATTGACAAGGTTTCCACTCTTCCATGGGGAATGTAAGAGATTTGGGCCAGCTCTTTTCACCATTCGGAGAAAGACTGCTCCAAACCTAGCAGCAGAGCCACTGCAGGCTTCCCGTGCCACCCGAGCCTGATCCTGCTCCTCACACTTCCTTCCCTCCCGTGCTGGGAGCCCGGTCAGGAGCGAGCCTGGCAGATGCTTGTCCCCGGAGGTGGCATTTCCCAGGGGTTTTTCTGCAGGGCGTCGGCTCACCAGGGCTGGCACGGCGCATGGGAGCACGTATACAGAGATATGGGACACGGATGCAGGGAAGCCTCTCAGATTGGGCCACCGGGTCCCTTGAGCACATAGCCTTCATTAGCCCCCACTGCCGGGGCTGAGAGCCGGCGGCAGCAGGGATTTTGGGAGGCTCTTGAGGAGTCAGGGCAACTTCCTACTGCTCTGGGCCAGGCTGTCCTGCCCAGGCTGCCCTTCATGGGTCTGCTCGGGCTCCCTCGCCCACCGGAGGCTTTGCCTGCTGCCCGCTGGGGCCATTCCTGGCCACCAGCAGGCTGAACCCACTCAGAGAGGGCTCCAGCAAGCACGGGAGCAGGAAGAAGGGGCAAGGACAGCCCCGTTTTGACATCTGGGAGTCTTTAGACCAGCTCAGCTGTACAGTCAAACCTACACTCTTTTTTTTGTGGACACTTAGCCCAGCTTTTCTTGAAAAAAATAAAAGTGAGCATGCGCATGCGGGAGAAGAGCTCGCAATAACAGTGAGCCACTTTGTGTATTGTGTCCCCAAACGAGCGTAAAGAAGAGAGGGGCTGATGTAAGCGGATAAGCATGCTGCTGGAGATTGGCTTTTAAGCAGCTCAGGCTCTGCCTACACTGTCTAACAGAAAGGGATTGTGTGTCTCAACAAAGTTGAAATGAATCTTCCAGACAAAGTCAGCCTTCTTCAACCAGCCGTCCCCACCGGCGCGTTTTGGATGCCCTTCGCCCTAACCATGCTGCCTGACCATTTTCAAGTTTGCAAGTTAATGCCATGACCTGAGATACAAAATCCCTTTTCCCATAAATGTCCAAATATAATTGCTAATAATAAGCTTGATTTATCAGAGCGAGGGGATGTGTGACAGGAGAAGAGCCAAAGGGCTGAACGAGGGAAGCGCAAAGGCAGAGCTGCTCCTCGATGGGAGGGAAGGGCCGGTCACAGCCCGGCCACCCTGCAAAGGCTGAGTCTGACCACCAGCGGTCCAAAACATCTTGTTCTGACAACAGCAAGCACAACATGCTCACGGGTGACCACCCCAAAAAAAAAAGCCTCTCCAGGAGAGGAACCTAGTATCCTTATTGTTATTTACAGATGTTACTCTTGTCACCTACTTGAAATTTGGGAGTGCCATTTCCACAGAGCAGGAGGGGTGTAATAAGAGCATGTGGATGTTATGATGTGCCTCCCTGCTTTGAACGAAGAGCCCTGTGGTACGCGGCTCTCGGTTCGATGCGCTGCCTCCCTGCGTGGAGCTACATGGTGCTCAGGGTGGAGTCCAGCCCCCCCGGCAAGGGACAGCAAGGATTCAGGCGAATGCAAGTGGCCCCAGCTTAACTACAGGTTGGATTTAAAACCAGCTGGTTCAGCTGATGCAAAAGGGAGAAGGGACTTTCCTAAATTGATATCAATCTGGCTTATATTTTCCTTAAATCAACAACAGCGAGGTATAAATTACAGCGAGATGAATCACACAGCTGCTCTTCCAGATGCAGCTACGCTTGCCTAGCTTACGGCCCCGGTGGGCAATCTCTGCCCCTTTCGGCTGCGGTCCTTTACGACATTATCGCCCCCAGGTGTCTGGGCAGTCCCTCTGCTGAAAGCCACCGGCCCACACTCCAGTCCTCCTGCCCCACCAGCGAGGCGGGCTGGCAGGAACGCACAGGGCTGCTGGGAACTTGGCTCACAGATGTGCACGGCAGAAAGCTGGAAGAGAAAATGTCTGAAGCGGCTGCAGCTCTGGCTCCTCCACCAGCCTCCTCTCCGCACAGCCGTCTTGGGCTCCAAGCACGCAGGCCGTCACTTGCTGAGCTGCCGGCGTGCGCTTTGAAAGCCCCAAGGCATCTCTGCCCCCCGCCCCCCCGTCTCAAGTCATCCAAAGCACTGGGGAGGCCACTTTCTACCTTCATCACCCTGGTGCCTGGTTTGCAGGTCCTCTTCAGGTCTGCTAGGTGGGTTGCAGGTCTGTATGCTGCATTTCTGCACAGAATCATGCTTGTATAAGACTGAATATATTTTGGGAGCCCAGATATTGTTCCTCACTGGTACGTGACTCTGACAATGCAAGACCAGCAATGAACTGGAAAATAAATCAGTGGCTTTCATCTCTTCTGACTCCTCAAGGCACTTTGGCAAACATAAGCTTGTTGGTCTTTCCAACAATCATGTGAGGTAGGTAAATAATATTTCTAATTTTAGAGATCAGGAGACTAAGAATGCAAATACACATGAAGCAGGTCAGGGAACAGACACAATTAGAGACCCCTTCTGCCTCAGTTTAAAACAGAACATGGCCCTTTGTTTAGTGCAATGCCGTCAGAGTAAAAATATTTTTCTACCCCCAGTACAAATAACTGAGATTATTAAAATGGAATCATTTCAAATAACTTTTTGTTTGTTGTACTGTGCATGCCATCTATAAAGTTACTCACCCGGGAGAACAATAGCGGAATAATCAGTGTTATCTCTGCTTCTAGTTGGTTTGTAATCGATCGAACTTTAAACTTCACGTGCATGAGCTCAGCACTTCAACATTTGGTTTGCAAACAGTCTAAGTTTTGAATTTCTCATACACAAAAGAGCTTGTTAAGGTCAGCAGTGACATTTTTTTTAGGTGATGGAAATATTTCCATTGTTAAGTTTTCACATGGCTCAGTTTAACAAAACCTTACTATCTGGGCCAAATTTAAGTTGGCAAGTTCTCTTTAAGCAGTAATTCATATTCATTATTTTCCAGACAAGGCATCCAGATCTCTGTTTTGTAAGTGTAACAACATACATATTCCATGTCTTGCAAAGGGAAGATAACCTCACTTTTGGGCTGACGCTGTCGAAGAACACAATGGGTTGGTCTGAATGCACGGGGCTGGTTTCTTTGGGCTAGCTGTGCTACATCGCTCCTTTTGATCCGTAAACAGTTAGGGTGAGGGAACTATATTTGTATCACAGGCACTTCTTCATATGCACATGCAGGAACTGGGTGACTGCACGCTTGTGCTGCCTGGAAATGTAAACAACTTCTGATTTTGAGTACAAAACAAATCAGGCGGCTTTAGAGCATGGTATATAGGCATTTCAGGACTCAAGGTTTTCAGTTTCTTCCTTTTATCTGGTAAGTCTGGGAGCCAACAGCTAGAAGTTTAACACTTATCTGTTCATGTTCCTTTCTGTTCTCCAGCCAGTTTGATACTCACAGTTGAGGAAGCAAAAGAGCATCTGTGAACCTTCCTCCAGCAGGAAGGAAGAGCAAGGCAGCACAGGAGGCCAAACCACCCTTCTGGCATCCACGGCACCAACCGTGCCAGGAAAACGGCAGAGGTAGGAGAGAACGTGCCTAAGGCATGGCCAAAATACTCTGCGTCCACCCACCGCCAAGAAACCCTTGGGGCACAGTGGCCGGGGCGCAGGAGCTCCTCTACCAGCGTCTGCCGGGTGCCACGGCTCCGTGGGGCGCTAGACCCGGCCGCACAGTCCCACCTGCAGCCCATCACCGCGTAACTGCTCGAAGCGGAAAAAAGGTGCTTGTTTTGCAAACTCATACACTTCTGCAGCTACAAATTTACAGGCACATGGGCTTTGCAAACAAGGTAAAAATCTCCTGACACGACATTTCAACAACGCTGGCCCCCCACATGGGTATATTAATAATCTATGCTCAAAGACTGGTAGCAATGCAATCCGCAACAGAAGTTGCAAGCTTTTCAAAAGAATACAAAATATTTCATCTTTAAACCACAGTCAGTTCTATCCGAGACCAAAGTATTCATCTTTTACTGATTTGCAGCCTGGAAATCTAGGCCTGGAGCACACCTGGCAATGGCTGGTATTTCACGTGGCTTCCTGGTGCCTCCACCTACAGCTGTAGCTGGCCTTGGCTGTAAATGGGGCCAACCAATGTCACATATCTGATAAAAAAATCATGAGAAGACCTTACTAGATGGGGGGGACCAGGTGTCAAGCGCAGAGAGGGCAGCGCAGCAGGGACAAGGCCGGGAGAGCTCCCGGCACGGCCCCCAGCAGCAGGATGCCCGCGGCAGTGCCGGCAGATTTACCCTGCTTCTCGGGTGGCCGCGGAGCCGGCGCTGAGCCCCGTGGCCCAGCCAGCCGCTGCCGGCACCGCGCCAGCTGGGTCCGTCTGCACCGTGCCGCGGCCACAGGGGGATCCTCTCCTCGTCCAAAATGAGAGCTGGGAGAGAAACCAGATCTGTGGCTGGAACAATTCATTTGCTAGCGCAAAAGCCTATTGTAATGATCAAATAACTCAAATCGTCACTTGGGGAAAACAAAGCAACGCATGCAAACTCCTATTGAACAGAGTGAAAGAGCTTGGCATGCCCCCCCCGGCTTTCTACAGGAATTAGCACTCGGGCTTTGCCTCTTGTGCTGAATTTCGGTTTGATACCACCTACCTGGTGACTTGTGTTCGCGTGCCAAAGTCCAGGGACCTCATTGACTGCAGCACTTCAATACAGCCCATGTACTAGAGCAAACAGAGAGACAGACAGACAGGACGGCTATGTTAAGATCTAGAGAACAGGTAAGAGGAGGATCACAGGAGAATGCAAATGTGGTTTCAGTCCATTAAATGTATGCAGAACCATAGTCTAAATGGAAAATCTAATCAGCCATTCTAGATCTGCTTACTAAATATATCTTGTTTCACTGAAGAGTGGGTAGGACTGCAATAGTGACTTCAACAACATAGCAAAAAAAGAAGAAAAGCATTTTAGAGACATGAAATCCAATCATTCTTTTTTTTCCAATTCTGCTTATTCTCCCTGATCAGCCTGTGTTACTGAACCGGGAGGGATGCATGAGCGTCAGGGTGAAATTCTCCCCCTAGCAGCGGATATCGGGAAGCCCTGAGGCCAGTGCACAGTAAAGCTTTCCTGCAGAAGAGCCGAACGTCCCTTCAGGGCAGAGGCAGGTATTGCTAGGTGTGAGGAGAGCGGTGGCTTCCTGCTGCTGCAGGTCCGAGGACAGATCCCCCCTGCAGAAGATGAAGGTGGTGGTGTTGCAATTCCAGCCATAGCAACCGCTCTTAAGATCCTGCGCTATAAACCAACCTGCCTTAAATCAGAGTCAGATCCCACACTTCTGTCATGTGGGGCAGAGCTGGGGAGCCTTCCATACTCATCTGGGATTTTCACAGGACTAAGGATTAATAAAATTCAGCAATTTTCAGAAACATCAGGAACGCAGTGATGTGTCAGCCCATGGACTCCTGTGATGTTTATATACCAACCTAGGGTACATTTGCATCTCAGTGAAGTGTACTAGGCTAATGCTAGCCACTGAGTTTACCTTTCCGCAAAAGTATCTTACTAATTCCTTCAGCAATTTTGTTGGTGTCCATCTCTCTGCTATTGAAGTGCCGAGACTTCTCCCCTTTACAGGCTCGGCACAGATCTGGGTTTCCCAGTTCGCATCCTCTGTTCCACAATGAAATATTCTCCAGGAGGAAGAAAGAGCTTTGTGGCTCTCCTGCAGTCCTCACGTACTGCCCACGGGCTCCGCGGAGTGAGAGCCTGCCCGTGCAGACCTCGCACGGCCTCTCAGGCACCCCGGAGAGACAGGCAGTCCCGGACAGGGGCAGCCATGGTCTGTGCTCTTGTTTCCAAAGGACGGTGGAGCCACTGTTTGTCCAGGGAAAGGTACCACAGTTGCCTCCTCTGCCTCAGTTGGTCTGTGAATTGATTTTTCTGCTGAGGCATTCAAAGGGGATTGGATTTAGGTATCTATTTCAACTTTGGAGACCTCTAGAAATGAATCCGTGTGTTAAAAAGAGAGAGTCTGCGTACAGTTAAACAGGGATTCCATAACAATTGTATTATCCCTGTTTTGATTTCTTTCCAAATAGCAGCGCAGCCCTTGGGAGAACTCCAGAATTAGGTCAGAGCCCTGGAAGGACATCAATACGAATCTGAAGGGTTAGCAGAACTGCTTCCCTAATGAACATTTAATGACTTTGTAAAGGACTCTGAGAGCTATCTTACTTGTTAAAGATATTCCTGCTTAACGGGAACAAAGCAAATGTGGAAAATATGTTTAGAGCCTCAGCTTACAGCATAGCAGAGACCTCTGATCCTACTGTATAAGGTCAAGTATTCTGTGAGCTGGTTGGCTGCTCCATGATCCTTGAGAAAAGAAAGATTTAGAGGAGTAGGTGAGTCATACGCTGATAAGTGAGTCCCCGCTGCATCCTGAACAGATGCGTGGGAAGCTACTCTAAGCAAAGATGAAAAATCAATATTGGGTTTTTGCATAAGTGACCCTGAGTGAAGCTCAACTTATCAATGATTCACAAAAGACCTTTTTTTTTTTTTCTTTAAAAGCCTGAGTAGGGAAATGCATTAACATGGCACCTCACTGTATCCCTCATATATTTTAGCTGCCTTTGGTTATGGAACCAGCACAGCTAGCAGTGGCTGAATGGCCACGTCTCGGTGGAAAGGGGACAGAAAAACTGCAGAGTCCTGGGCAGGGACAAGCAGCTGGACTGGGAGGAGGGCAGGCAGGTCCCAGTGCTCCAAAAGAAGCCCGCTGAGCAATTAAAAAGGACAATAGGATACTAGAATCCTGTTAAAGAAAACAAAAGACACTCTCCTAGGAAGAAAAAAGAATGAAACCTCAAACAAGGCGAAGATGAGCCCTTCCACAGCAGAGCCTGCAGGGACGAGCAACCCGACCGGCCTCCAAGGGAGAGGGGAAGGCAGGAGGCAAGGAAAAAGCTTTTCTCAACAATCTTCGCCCGAGCCTGGACCCTAGTTCAGGCGCTGCCCCTGTTCCCCCATCCCGTCCACCCCAAACGGCTGCTCCCAGGAAAGCAGGTTGGCACATCCAGGGGCGCAGGGTAGAGGCCAGGTCCCGCTTCTGGGTTTTGGGAGAATTTAAGCCGAGGTGTTTGCAGGCCGGCAGCCCGCCAGCGCCTTCGCGCAGCTCCATGAACACCAGCACGCTCGCTGCCTCGCCCGGCAAGTGACGGCTGGCCGCCGCGCCGCGGACGGGACCGTCACCCGTGCTGGGAGGGCGTCCTGTAACGCGACGAGGGCGGCATCGAGGGCTCCACGCTATTAGCGCTGCCAAACCTGCCTGGGAAGGGAGGGGAGGGCGAGTGACCTGCGTCCTGGCGCCGTGCGAGGAGGCGTCCGAGCTCGGTGGTTGGTCCCTCAAGGCTGCCGAGAGGGAGTGGGCGCTGCTGCGGCGAGCAGCCGAGGGAAAGCAGGGGCGAGCGGGACCCGGCGCAGGGCACTGTGCGCAGCCCCGGGCGCTGCGCGAGGCTGCAACACCGGCGACGTGGCGATGCTTTCTGCTGCCCCGGGCTGCCGGAGCGGTGGGAGCCGGTGCGGGGAGAAGGGCGGCTGGCGAAGACGCACATCGTTTCGCATCGATTCACAAGAGCTGGCGGAGAGTCGCTGCAAAGCAGGATGAGGACAGTGTGGGAGGAGATGGGAGCACCCTGAGCGGGGCTCCTGTGAACAGGCTTTTGGGGCACCCTCTAATGCAGCCCCGCGGCTCATTTCATTCCTTCCCCTAACACAGCCAATGGCTCCGGCTCCAGCGTGAACAACAGCCAGTGATTCACCAGCAGAAACAGCACCCGGAGCAGAGCACGGAGCTCCTAATTAAACAGTGCAGCTGAAGCCTTGCAATTTTACCTATTAGTTAACGGCACTAATTCATGCATAATGTCAAGGCCGGCTTCTACAGACACCCCAGCTGACTAACAAGGAACCCAGGCGACAGCATTTGCTAACAGATGTGCTAAGGTATCGCACTGCTGCTAAACACCCTCTATCCAAATGTATATGAGACCAAGTTCAAATGTACTACAAACATAATATAGCTGCCTGGGCAAAAAACCATCACGAACAGTTGTACCATGCGCAGATGAGCGTGTCACGAATCCAACCCCCCCCTCAAGCCTTTCTTTTCCCAGCGCTGCTTTAACAAGGCACTTTTGAACTAGGCGAAAAAAAAATTGCTGGGCATCCCACCGCCCTCCTCCCCGGAGGGCAAGGGTGCCGGCGGGCGCTCCTCGGCGCCGGGGGCCGGCCGCTCGGCCCAGCCCGGGGCACCTGGCTGCTGAGCGGCAGCAGGCACCTGCCAGGCGCTGCCCCGGCGCGGCTGAGGCCGGGGACCGGACCCCGGTGCCGCCGGCACACACCGACGGCCCCGCGAGCGCTCGCCCGCGCGGGTCACAGCCCGGGAACCAAAAATACCCGCTGGCTCGTGAATCACAGATGCGGCTCAGAAGCAATGAATCACCAAAGTTAATCTCCTTCCCGCCAGAGCCTTGGCTGCGCCTTCCTAGGCATTTACTCAGTTAGGCTCGGCGAGGCCGGGTGCCAAAACCGGAGCAGCTCTCGGGGCGCGAGCGGCTCGGGAGGCTGCGGGGAGGCCGGCAGCCGCGTGGGGTTAGCGGCGCTGGGCAGGCGCTGCTGCCAAAGCGGGACCCGTCATTTCCCTGCCCCGAGCCAGGGAGAGGCGCCGACAGCAGCCGGGTGCCTGGGGAACAACCAAGGGCTGCCGCAGAGAGTAATCCCCGGGCACCCCGACCAAGAGCGGGCTCTCTGGGCCTCCTGCAGAGTGAGATGGTGAATAAAAGCAGGTCTGTGCAGGGGACAAGTTCCCATGTACACTCTTTCAGGATATGTATATATATATATATATCAGGATACACACTATATACCTCAGCTTATTTCTTAACTCCTACATCAGCAGGAATCTGGCTATTTTTACTCTAGAGACTACCAACGGCATACACACCTGCCACACAAACTGCTATCGGAGGATCAACCTGTGTGTTGAAAAAACTTCTTTAAGATAAAGGGTGCTGCAAACAACTTGTACCATCTTATTCCATTCTATAAAATTAACATGCTTTAAAATACCCGGCAATAGCCTTTTCCTTCCCTATTTTAATTAAATAGCATACTTATTTAGCAGTCTGGACATAACCTCTCAAAGACTTCTGCGCTGTTGGTTTAAGCCAAGCCATGAAGCCTCATCCCGGGATCCTGGTTTCCGTGGGCCGTGGCCGGACTGCTGCTGCGGGAGGGCGCGGAGCTGCACCCCTGCCCCTGCCCCTGCCCCTGTCCGTGCGCGGGCTCGGGAGCCGGTGGCTCCCGCGGCTCCGCTCAGCCCTCGCCTCCTGCCGCCCGGGGCTCCTCGGCAGGCCCTGGTGCCGCGAGCACCAAAGCGGAGAGCAGGGCTGGTGCCGGCCTGCCGGGCTCGTCCGTGCGGCTCTCCGCCGTGATGGCGCGCTGCCTCGCGCTCTGTCGCGGCGCGAGGAGCTGCGCGGGGACCACGGCAGCTCCGGACCCCTGCGGGGCAGAGCGGGAGCCGCGGCGCGAGGGCACCAGGAATGGGGAGCGGCGCCAACGGAAGGGCCCCGGGCAGGGCCGGGGGCTCCCCAGAACGGCTCGCAGCAACGCGCAGGGGAGCGAGCAGGGCGGCCTGCACGAATCCCGCGGATCGGCCCGTCGCCATCGCGGTGCCCCGGCCTGCCGGGGGACGTCGGCCCCGTCCCTCGCCGGCATCCCCGCGCGGCCACGCCGCAGACACGGCGTGCTGTGCAGCGCCTTAGCGGCGCTCTGCCGCGCTGCCGAGGCGGCCGGCGCCGGCCCCCCGGCGAGGCCACCCGCCCGGCGAGGTGCCCGTCCCGCTCGGCGCGGGTGGCGCGGGGCGGCGGCGGCGGTGGCGGGCACGCGGCGGGCCGGGCGCAGGCTGCCCGTTGGGGAACCCTGCCGGCAAGGTTTCCCCCAACCTTCTGACTTCCAGAAAGGCCAGCAGAAAACCCGGCTGTGAGCGCACGCTGGGGACGACCCCTCGGCCACTTTCACTCAGCCCTCCTGTCTCTTCTCTGGCCTCTTGTTCTCCTTTTCGCTTTTTCTTCTTCTTTTTCGCTCGTGCGGTCCCCGGTGAGGTGACAGCTCAGCGGGTCGGCTCTCGGCTTTCGACCACAGCAGAAGCGCAGGAAACTCCACCCGCACGTTTCCTTCTCCCGCCGCCCCCCGGCAGAACCCCACTCTGACATGAGCGCTCCCCGATTTGCGATCCTGGAGGCACCTCCAAGCCCCAACCAGGAACTCCAGCACGTCAAGCGCTGTTCAAAACACACGATAAAAAGAAGATCCTTGTGCCGAAGAGCTGGAGCATCACAACACCATTTGCCAGGGCCAACATTTCTAGGTCAGCTGACCTATAGCACAGCACCTAAAATTGCATTTGGCACTTTAAATATCACTGTAAATCAGACCCTAGGTGCTCATTAATCTGTTTTGGAGGCTTGCTAATGTCAAAATGAATCCTAATACTAACACGAGCAGTTGATAAAGAGAAACAAACATGAAGGGACACAACTCAGTGTGATGAAATAGTTCGCTCACGTGAGACGCCCGCCCCGCGTCGGCTCTCTCTCGCTGCTGCCTTGAACAAGAAGGTCAGTGTAAACGGGAGCCCTTTCCTTTCTATTTTCCACGGCTGATTATCTGGCCAACACCAGTCTCGCAATTAAAACAAGACCAAAGACTCAGCCCAGAGATGTACCCAAGCGCGGGCCCAGCAGGGCGCCTGCACCATCCCGCCAGCCTTCCTGGAAAGCCAGGCCGCGCCGGGGCTCCCCGCGCCGCCCCGCGCCGCCCCGCATCCCTCCTGCCACTCGCTGGCCCCTGGCGAGGGCCGGGGCTCTGGCGCGGCCCCGCTCTCGGCGGCGGCGGCGGGGGAAACATCCCACGAAACGCGCCGCACCACTGCCGGGCGGGAGTCTCAGCCGCTGCCTGGGGCTGCGGGAACCTTGCCCGAGGCCCGTGCAGCAGCGAGGACACCCTGCACCCCCGTTTTGCCCCATCCACTCTGCTTTGCTGCCCATGTGCTGAACCCAGAAAGTTTTCTTTTTTTCTTGGCCTTGCACTTTTCTTTAGGCTTTCCTGCTTGGGAAACGTCACACAGGAGACACAATTTTTGCACGGCTTATAGCTTTTTCTTTCTGTATTTCTGGCACATTTTGACGCATCCTATACACCAAACCGACAGTTTACAGCTACACACCAGTCTTAACACCCTGCCTGTGGCCTAACCAGAGGAACACATTTGTCGGTTAATACCGGCTCGTACGGTGCGCTGCCGGGGCTGCGAGCCGACTGCTGCCGAGCGGCCTCGCAGGCCAGCGCCGGGCACGACGGCTGCGTGCCCTGCAGGAGCCCTGGGCCTGCCCGGCCACTAAGTCGCTATTCCTGAAGCAGATTTAGACCATTTTCTGGTATCGTGTGCCCACGGTCTGAACTGGCTCCCCCGGCTCCGTGCTGGCAGTGAGCAGTTTTCACGTGGGAGTGCTTCTGACAGATGAAAGGTCAGCACGAAAATATACAGGGTCAGAGGTTCAGAGAGCAGAGGAGGAAGCAACTGTCTGTGGTTTTTCAAACTGCAAGATCCAGCCACAGAAACATAAAGTCCAGAGAGGAAAAGAAAACAAAAAAGCTCCTGAGTGTGGGACAGGTGGAGGGAGCAACCGTACGGAGCACAGGGAGACATTCAGGCAGCAAGGTCTCCTCCTCACCACTGACCACTGATTAGAAGATGATACATACCAACACCAGCACACATTGCGGAAAAGAAAAATACCCAGGGAGGACAGGTGTCTTCTGAAGAAATATGCAGGGATTTTTGTGCATGATCATCACCAAGAAAATCAGACACCGCATACAGTGTCTAATGGGGAGGACAGCTCTGGCACCCTGCAAGCTCACCTCCTGCAGCACGCAGGCACGCAGGTGCCAGGGTGCTACCGGGAGCAGCATAGGGCCCGGCCACTCTCCCACACCCTCTGTAATAAATATGCCAGAGGTGTGAGCCCATTTACACCTAGTACCTAGGAGCTGCTCTACAGGAGATAGGAAATCATTTCCACGAGTCCTCCTTCTGCCTCCAGCGTGCCTTGCCTGCCAGAGCAATGCCTGCTTGAATTTCAGCTCAATTGCATTGCTTAAACAGTATAGACGTTCTTTGGGAAACGAATGTTGTGCTGCCTCTGGGAGCATCTGCAGTCCTTTTAACTCCCTCAATTCAACAACACAGTCCTACCTATGTGGCATCAGGAAAGGGGAAATACATGAGATATAAATAAGTGGTTTGGGGTACCAGCTCCAGAAGTGGGAACAAGGGGGGGTCACATCGCAACCACCTGCACAGTTTGCTTTGTTAGAAAATGGAGACCCCGTGAGAGGTACTCACCCGCACACAGTAGGTCGTGCCCATCTCGACGACATTTTCAGCATTCTGTATGAGGCTCCTGTCCTGTCTGCCTGCAGGAGCAGCCTCCTCCGAGCCCCACGGGGTGCCATCACCTGCAGCCTTGGTGCTGAGGAGCAGCTTGTCCAGGTCGGGCTGCGGGTATGATGCAGAGAGGCAGCTGATTTCAGGTGAGGCTGGGCTGCTTGGGATGGTAACGCACTCTGTGAGTTTAATTCTTGGCACCTCTTTTGTTCCAAGACAGAAGCTTTTCAGCCCCGGCAGATTGGATGGGTTGGCAAGTTTAATGTTAGCCATTCGGGGTATCAAAGCACACAAGGTGGTGCAGGTGTCCTGTGTCCCCAGTGAGACATCTTCAGTCAGTAAATTAGGTGTTGAAGAATGGGAAGAGGAGGAAGAGCCTTTGATATTTAAAGATGTATTTTGTGTACCTTCATCTAGTGATGTTATCGAATCATTCCTGAATCGGCTGTATTTAGCCCTGTGCAGCATTCCTGGATGTCTAAATAACCCTACATACAGTACGTGTCCACCGAGGCTCTGCTGGTTGCGTTCTCTCATAGCCTTGGCAGTTCTGTAACTGGATACTCTTGCATAAATTGGCTCTTGTAGATAAATTATATGGAAATTAAGCAATTCAAACAATTTTAGAAGGAGAAACCTACTGGATATTTTTGCTGACTGCCTCTCGAGTGGTTTATTTTCCTCAATGCACGAGGCTTAAAACTGCATGGACATCTGGTATTTTGTAAGCAGTAATAAAAGAAGCATACAGGAAAGTGTAGCAATGCTCTAGCAGTTTAATCTGAAGAGCTGCTATCCAAACCTACGCTCATTTCTGCCTCAAGCAAGCAAGCCACTAAATCACTGCTAGCTTTGAAGACTCACTGTTGTAGCCTGCATCATTAATCGGGTAGTCCTGGCTGCAGAAAAAGCTCAAGCATATTCCACACAAAGCAAAGCAAAACAGCTAGAATCTCAAATACGTTTTCAGACTACCAAGAACCTAGCAAGGTACCCAGCTTTTAGCATTTCCAGCTTCAGCTGCCCCAAAGGAAGAAAGCACCCCTATGCTGCCATTCTCACGTTCTCCATTCACGAAAAAAAAATAATCAAGGAAAATACTGATCTGAACAGAGCCAGCAGTTCTCAGTGTAAGTCTTACTAATTCTTGCTGGAAAGTCCTTCAGCAGCATCCTGCAGACCCCGGTGAGACCCGCGCGGCCCGGCGCTGTGTCCCGGCGCGCCGCGGCTGCGGCGGCCCCGGCGCGGCTGCTCCGCCGCGCCGCTGCCTCGCCCGCGGCCGGCCCCGCCGCGCCGCCCGTTTTATGAATGAAGTTTTTGTGAATGACTCGCGGCGCGTGCAGGCGGGCAGCCCCGTGAATGGCGCTCCGCGGGGCGGCCGCGGCCCTGCGGCCCCCGGGGGGCGCCTCCCAGCCAATCCCGGCCCGCCGCTGACTCACGCGCCATAAATACGCTAAACGAGCAGCCCCGCGAAAACAGGGCTCCGGGGAGCGGCCCCGAGCCCCGGCAGCGCGGCGGGCTGCGGCCTCCGGAAGCCCCGGCAGATCTTGCTGAAAAGCCTTCAAAAGCCCCTTTGTCTGTAACGCACCGCCAGAGAGTTAAAAAAACAACCAAAAAAGCATGACTCAAGTGATGCATTAATATTAAAGACGCATGGTGCAATTCCTGTGGGAAGGTGCGATCCATCTTTCCTCGAGGCTGAGTTCCTGCTCATTGACCGCCGGTTCGATATCAGACCCAGCGCAGCTTCCTGTGCCTATCAAATTTACTTTAAAGGCATGATGGAAACTGCAAAAGGCTGAGCACTCAGGAAGCCGCCGGCTGAGTAGGCAACGGCCCGAAATAGAACGAAACAGAACGCAGCCCTGCCTCCAAGTGCCAAAGCCCCCGGCAGCTCCCTCCCGGAGCAGGATAGCTCCCCGCCGGCTCTGCACGCGCATTCGGGTCCTGCTATCTTCGGCTCCAACCTAAAAAGAACTACTGACAATTCATTACAAGTGTTGTGATGAATCCCAAGCTGCTGCCACCCGGTACGCATATTCTTATTAAAGGAATGACAATTTTCATTCCAGTTCCCTCCCTGCTTGTGCCGAAGCTCATCTCAAATGATAAATTGTGATGGGTAAACATTTTCTGTACAGAAAAACATCCATCTGCAGCACTGCTATAGAAGCCAAGCGGTTTACTCACGGAAAATATTTGTGCCCTTGGCATAAGTCACCTCAGCACGACCTGGATTTTGACTCCTCGGCCAACGTCATGAAAATAGATACGCGGCAATACTGGGGTTCAGACCAAAAGATTAAAATCAATGCAACTACATTTCACTTCTCTCCATTAATTACTTTCTCTCACTAAACTTTCAGTATTAAATTCACCTTCATCATGCTCACACCGAAACCGGCCTTACCCCGGTCTCGTGTGTGGTGACGTAAAACAGCTGCCAGATGAGGAGGACGAGCTCCACGGCCGGCAGCCCCGACGCAACGGGAGGAGAGAATCACAAACAGGCAACGAAGCGCAAGCTCAACACAGACACTGCGTTTTGCGCTTCTCCTCTTGTATGAAAGCTAGTATTAATGCTAAAAGATTCAATAGATGTTGTGATCAAATGGGAAAAAAAAATACAGTCCTGATTGTACCAGTGAAATATGGCTCAAAGAGGCAGCGGCTTCTCCTGAATCAACTCTTTCTGGTGGGATGTCTCACGCTGCCCACAAAACCAAACCCAAAGGGAAAACCTGCCCAAGCCACAAGTTAAGAACAGTGACTAATTTCTCATCAAGCTTTAATGACGGCTTCAAGCACCAAAGGATAGCAAACATTCAGAAGTGATTAGCAGCTCTACTGATTGTATGCAAAGCACAGAAATTCTCTTAGCACTAACATTTTTCTTTTTTAACTCTTTAATTTCAGTGCTGGGATAGAACATGAGCACCACATGGCTGGAAGGAAAGGCCAAGCGGGAGCCGGCGCTGGCATCCTCACCGTCACGCAAGACGCCCTCCCCAATGGGTTGCCACGACCCGAAACGGGGCCGGGGCACGCTGCCACGCAGCAGCAGCACCCAGGCTCCCCACCGATGTCGAGAAGAAGAGGTAACAAGGCAACCGGCAGGGTGCGAGACCCCGCAGGCAAAGCAGCGGCGGGCGGCTCGAGGGGCTCAGCAGCTCGCCGCAGCCCGGCCCCGTGGCGCCAGCGAGCGGCCCCGCGGCGCGGGGGCTGGGGGCAGCGGGGCTCTGCTGCCGGTGCCGCAGGAAGCAAGGCCGTTGCAAAACGCTCTGCTCTCTGCAGCAGTGAGAAAGACGAGCTTGAGAGCGGTAACCAGAAAAGATCGGCATTGTCCGAAGAAACATTAGCCATCGGGGGCAGGGGGCGGAGAAAGACAAATGCCTCTGTGAATGAAAAGGCTTTCTCTCAGGACTCCAAGCGGGATTTCTGCTGAAGGTGCTGGGAAATCAGCCTCCAGCGAGCAGCGAGAACAAAGGGCCTTTAAGCGCAGGCGAAACGGAGCCGAGCGCCGCGCGGGCGGCCTCAAAGGAGGCTGTGTTTCGCGCTGGCCGCCCGCGTCGGCGTTTGCCAGCACGGCCCGGGCCGGGGCGGCTCAGCGGCTGCCCAGCCTCCCGCCTCCCGCCAGGGAAAGCACGGGCAAATGGCGCTTTCTCCCTTGCGCTGCTGTTGGTCCATCTTAATGTGCCGGTGCCTGTTCCCTAGCGGCTGCATCTGCCTGTTGTCTCAGGCTGAGCAGGACCGGCCTCAGCGCAGGGCTCTGCCTGGGCACTGTGTCACCAGCCCCACCAGCCCCAGACCGCGGCTCTTTGCAGCCTTCACACACCAAAACCCCCAAAGCATCTCTCGGCCAAGGTGAGCAGCCCCCAGTCCTTCGACCTGCAACATCTTAACTGGATCTTAAAAATCACACGTGAAGGAAGCATTTTGCTCTCCATTGGCGGGCTGCGGTGAGCTGCAGGAATTGAAGCCCTCTGAAGGGGTGTAAGGAGGAGGAGGAGAGCGATTTTGCAGGGGCTGGGCTGAAGTTCGGCTCAGCTCCTCTTATGAAGCCCCCAGTCCTGGCCTGGCACCGAGCGTCTTGGCAGGTTATTTGGGGAGGACAAGGTGGGCAAGAAAGGGGAGCTGCTAGGGGATACCTGGGAAATGGAGACCCAGGAACGGCTCCATGCCCTCGAAGAGGGAGGTGAAGCTGAGCATCATGAGGCTCCACGTTTGGAAGGGAGGAAGGGCCCAAGCCCCAGCACCCTGCTGGGGTCCCCGCAGGTCGCAAGGCATCGCGAGGAAGAGCCGCTCCAGCCAGCGCACCCCCGTCGCCAGCGGCAGAGCCGTCACGCAGGAGAAAGAGGGGGCAGCGGATCGGACACCGACGCTCCTGAGGACCCTCTGAAGCAGCTGCAGGAGAGGAGGCAGCGCAGCGGCAGCCAGACCTGCGGCGCTCCCGCGGGCCAGCCCCAGCTGCCACCGAGCAGGGTCCCAGGTCCGCACCCGCTCCCAGGCGCCCCACGGCACTCGCGGCCCCGCACGCAGCCCAGGCGGCCACCTGGGGAGAGCGGCGGCAGCAGCAGAGGCTTCCTGCCGCCCCGGCCCCCGTGGGCGCAGGTGCTGGCCGGTGGCGGGGGAGCCCCGGCGCGAAGCCCTCCTGCCCCGGCGGAGCATGGCCGAAAAGGCGGTTACGCTCTTGCAAGCGTCCGGGAGAAACTGCTAAGGGTTTCTCGTAAGCGGCATAAGAGATCTGCGTTTCTGTCTGAATACAGAATATCTGGGGGATTTTTTTCCGCTATAAATAGGAGCAGCCGCGTTAAGTCACCACTAAAGTGCCCTGAGCTTCCTGAAGGCAACGGCAAACCAAAGCCGCCCTGCTTCCTCCTCGGCCCGCTCCGCCGAGCCAGGCCGACGCCGGCGCAGAGGCACGGCAGGGCCGCGGAGCCCAGAGGCGCAGCTCGCTCCCGGTGCGCCGGGGCAGCGCGGGGGCGCGCAACCCGCCAGCTGCAAAAGGGCCGCCACGGGCCAGCCCATTGCCGCGTGTCTCCTGAGCTGGCTCTGAAGGAGCCCCCGGTCGCAGAAAAGGGGCCCGGGGTGAGTCGGAAACGAGCTGCAGTTTTCCTTCCAGGGCACCATGTTTGGCTCACCCTGGTTTAACCAGGTGCAAAAACGCTTCTTTGCCCAAAATGACAGCTAGGGGAGCGGCAGGACCGCCCGGGCTGAGGGGGCGAGCGGCCGCGCCGCTCAGGCAGGCGAAGGCAGCGGTTTGCAGCCGAGCGTGCTGGTGGTGCAGGCAGCACGGCACACGCCGCCGCTTGGCTGCATCTGCTTCACCCCCTTCCCTTCCCATCCTCCCTGCCCGGCGATGGCAGCGCCTGCTCCTGCGAACGCGGCGGCCCGAGCACGACCGGCCTTGCCTTTGCCGGGCTCTGCCTTTCTGCCGGGAGGGCCTGTAGCGCGGGGGCAGAGCACTGAGGGGGGCTCCTGCGCAAGGGCCCAAATCCAGACTCCAGGTGCTGCCGAACAGCCGGCACCGAAGCAGCCAGGGCAGCGCAGAGCAGGAGCAGCCGCGGAGGAGCAACGCCACGCGGCCCAGGCTGGCACCGGCACTCGGGGAAAGCCGAGCGCTGGACACGGGTGGAGCCTCTGCGGCCCCGGGCAGAGCCACCAGCCAGAGCTACTGCGAGCCCTCAAAACCCCGCGCAGCGCAGGGCAGACAGATGGACCGCTCTGGTGACTGATTTCTGAACGGAGCGCTGCGTGCGATGAGCCTGCGGTGCGCTCGGTTGCACTCGCTGGCCTTCCTCAGCACATCTTGCAAGGAGGACAAGAGGTCGTGAGATGGCCCAGCAGCAAAAAGCGCCAGCAAAAACCCCAAATCCCATGTCAGTCATCCCACAAAGCGCTGAAGCATCGCGGGATGCAGCATCCACTGCCGCAGCAGGGCTGCAAAGCCAGATCTCAGCTGCCCCCGAAGCATCATAAGGCTTTGGCTCTGCAAAATTATCCTCTCTGTGAAACATGTTTCAGCACCGCCACCACAGAACTACAGTCAGCTCTAAAAGACGCTGGAAATAGCCATGCTTTCGGGGCATCGCAGGCCTCGGTACCCATGGGCTCCTACATCCTCTCCTGCAGTTCAGCTTACAGCTGTATTTTTGCAGGCAGTCAGCTAACACATGCGTGAAAGGAACAGCGCGGCAGCAGGGATGGACTTCTCCCAGCGTCTCCCCAGGGTGCTGATGGCCACAGCCCACACGCACGCTGAAGGACGTGCTCCGTAAAGGGCCGTGCCTTCGGCATCTCCCAGTCTCGCCAGCGAGTCCTTTAACTCGGCAGCACGCGGATCAGCAGTCGTAGATCAGCATCAGTGAATAAGAAAGGAGACGGTGACCGTGGGGAGGTTTCTGCTCGCTCGGTGCTCGCGCTGCTCCCCTGGAACCGATGCTCCTCCATGAGGAAGGCCTTAGGAGACCTTCCCTTCCGGCCCGTGCTGCCCGGAGCCGCTTTGCCGCTCTCCCAGGCGCCTTCCCCTCCGCAGCGCTCACCGGAGCCCCGGCTGCTCCTCCGGCCAGGACAGCCTCTGAGGGCACTCGCCTCCTCGACCGCCGCTGGGAAGCCGCACCTGCTGGAAACAGCACTCTTCGGGGCAGAAATCCCTCCGAAACCGTTCCTTCCCCTTGCTTAAAATGTATTGCAGAGTTTAATGTCTGAAGAACTTCTGTCTAGATGTTTTTCTGAAAGAGGCCACCCAATACTAAGACTTACTGCATTTTTTGGGGGGAGGGGGATAGATACAAATGTCCCCCCACAAGTTTTGAATGACAATTAATTGTTGCTCTATAGCTCTGCAAAACCAAGTAGCCTAGTACATAGGAATGAAGCACTAGGAAAACACAAGGTTGTTTTAGGCTGGACACATTAACTTTCACTATAAATACAAACAGAAAAGCTGCCTGCACGCAGGGGGTCACCACAGCCCCCACCAGTTCTCCAAGGCAACGCAAGCACAAACAGGTTGACACAGATAACCATAGGAAACGCAGTTCGCTCCATGCCCCCTCTCCCCTGCGTCTTTATATAAGAGCAAGTCTGTTATTGGTGTTACATGATTACTAAATTCCTCTTTACTCATTAAAGCACTATCCTTGGAAAATAACATTGTGATAGATAGCTGAGCGTTTTAGGTAGTGTCCAGATGGACACCCACACACATCCGCCTCTCAGAAGAGAAAATCACCCAGCGTCAAAGGAAAACTGTAATGTAACAGTTACGAGCACACCAGTGCTCTGCGTGTGCTGCCAAAATGCAGGTTCCAGCCTCGGCTTCCCAGCATTTCATACTGTTTGCTAACTTGTAAAAGAAAAAAAACAACAACAACAAAAAAACCCACTAACCAAACCAAAGGTAACCAGTCTTCTGCTTCATTATCTTCTTTGTCCAATGCTGTAATAATAATAATAATAATAATAATAAATTCCTGAGTTTCATACACTGTGATCCTAAAAACCTGAAAGCAAGGTCAAAAAGCAACTTTGTTGTACAAACAGTGCATGCGACTGGCTGGGGCCTTTCCACACGTCCGTGACATGCAGATTCCCCCATTCCCTTTGCAGACTCCCAGCTTTGCCAGGACAAAGCTGCCACCCGAGAGCTCGCCTTGCTCTCGCCGTCAGGAAAGTGCTGCTGGCCACCGAGAGCTTCAGCGCCGCAATGTCATGAGCAAGTTCTCTTGTAGTTCTTCCAGTTTGCGTGCAGCACCGCAAAACGTTAATGCCTAGAGTGTTACTTAAAAAGTTCTCGATAGAGGCAGGGAAGTTTCTCAAGGAAGAAAGTGCTTTGGAACTACAAAACACTTATTTACTGTGGCTTAATGAAGAAATGGGAAGAGAAGTCCGGTTGTAAGGTTTTAGGGTAATTAATTTCCTTGTCGCTATCACAGTACCGGTCACAAGGTGCCACCTACTTTTTTGTACTTTCCAAAATTCATTGCAAGATGAATGCAAAACCCACATGTGAAGAATACTTCTGACAGAAAGTGATAGCACTTACAAAGTAAGGCTTAACAGAAGTGCTTTCAACAGAGAAGACAACTGCAATAGCAGAATTGAAACATGAAGTTAAGGCACATAAATAGAAAATTCAAAATTACAGGATGAGGCTGTATCCTTTGTAAATTGCTACAAATATTCTCACCCGTAGGAGTTGCAAAACAAGTTAATGACACTGTTACTAGAGACGCAGAAGAGTGAGCAGTTCTAGTGAGTCACTGGAGAACATAGGGATGACATGCTGAGAACTTCATGTTATTTCAAAACGTACAGTAATAAGGGGATATCAACTTAAATTCGCATACCTTAGTGGTACACAAGGGATCCTGATTTTCAGGGGTGCCTGTGCTGGGGAAGTGGTTGTTCTTGCTCTCGCACTCCTAGAGCGAAACACTATTTTCAAGACAGCACTCTTGGTCTATTTTGTTACCCGGATCTCTGAGGAACAGTAGATCTCTCTGTATTACGTAACATTTTTCAGGTCACCCTATGGCACAGTACCTGTGAGAACAGGGAACCGGGCTCCCTGATGCAGGAATATCCTGTTGCAGCCCTGTGTTTCCCTTTAGCTTTTGTACCAGTGACCATGCAGTCAAGGCGACCGTGGAGGCTCAGCTCGCTGCTGGGGCTTGGGACAGTGCCCCAGCTGGAGGGCCACCACATGCCTTCTCCACCCTGTGGCCAAACACAGTATAGCAGAGGCTTGGCAGGAAGTTTTCCACCTTTTTTCAGGTATCAGAAGTGGCAGGGCAGCGTTTGAGAACATGAACTCAGGATAAAGTAGCCGCTGAACAAACATACCACTGTGTGGAAGCCATAAATTTCTACAATCATTTTTATTAGTTATGGAAGAACCCCCACTAGTATTTACATAGTGCAAAAAAGCTGTTATTACTCCAAAAAGTACGGTAGACAGAACAATTATCCTTCATACAGCAAAAAAGAAACGGAACAAAACCCTTCATATGGTATTTCATAATGATTTCTCTACTGTTTTAACCTAAATATCACTACAAATTTTAAGACATTAAAGATTAAACAGCTTTATTAGAATCTATTTAAAAGTAAAATATATGAACTATTTATGAACATTTAGAAGGTGGGCTGTGCCAACTGGGTGTCTACTTTCAGTGTCACCGTTCAGCAGAGCGGCGTTTTGGGTTACATATTCTGAACGTTTCCTTGTGTGTGGCCGGGTGGGCAGGAGCCCACATCACGTGTCTCTATGGCTTGCTTCTGCTGGTTTTTTGTTTTGTAAACAAATCTTCATTCTAACTTTTAAATGGATAACACTGAAATCAACTGAACAGTTTCATTAGTTGGCACAACTTCACAGAAAATACTTAATGACAGTTTCAGCAAACAGCAGCTTTTCAAACGATAATACTTTTTACATATGTATTTAAGTAACGCTATTAAAATTTAAGCTTGTGTTAAAGAACTGGACTGAATCACATTGTGTAAGCTCCCACCCGCCCAAATGAGCATAAGACACCTCTAATCAGAAGAAAACAAGTGCATTATTGAACATTTTCTATAATTAATTTTTAAAACACAGGTCTGTCACTGTTTAGCTCCAATCTTACAAATACTTGCACACAATTTAAGCAGATAAATAGGTCCACTGATTTAAGTCAGTGGAACTAATGCTCATAAGTGTGTGTTTGCAGGATCAGGTCCTACAACCTTAACTAGACATTTTTACTTGGTCCAATTATGGACAAAAGTTCTTCAAGATTTTTTCCCTTATACATATTTTCATCCACATTTTATTATTATTTTTACAGAGATAGAGTATTATATAAATAGGTTGTATACACAGCCACCTCTATCAGTTTTAAAGATCCCTACCCCTACCACAGATACATTATTTTTGATTTTACCAGACGAGTTAAGTGGTGAAATCAAGTCTATAAAGAATGCCTTAAGAAAAGTAGATTTGTTTTCTGAATACTCATTTCCACAACAAAAATATTTATACACCTATAACTACAGAAACATCTTTTCTTGGGGACAGTAACAACCTGTATAATAAACTGCACACTTTTACACCGAAATAGAAATTCAGCTACTTTAAAAAAAACATGGTATTGTAAAACATTTTTATGCTTTCTTTTTTAAATTCTGGTGCTAACAGAATCAAAATTACCACAGTGAGATACTCTTCAAGTGCTTCAAGTTGCAAGGAACGTCCCTAATTTTAGATGCAAATGGATCAAGCCCAAAGGAATTGCAATTTCATTCACACAATTATTGCTCATTCCCAGCTTATCAAAAAGGAAGCACTAAAAATAGTTTCCTTTAGTCATTTTCAGTTTGCCCCTCTAAGGGTGATCTGTCACGTTTTAAAAAGAGAACAGTTCCCTGTTTGCTGGCAAACAGAGATATTAGAAGTGCTGCATCGCTTTTAAGAACTCTATTAAATCTGTAACAAAATTGCAGTTAACTAGTGGGCTGAATATTACAAGAATTTTTCCATTCTGATATAAATGTCAAAAAATCTTAAAATGACAGTCCAAGTTCAGAAAAGGCATATAAAAAGATGCGCCTTTGATGTTAATACTTCAAGATCAAAAGTTATTTGAATCACTGGCACTGAAAAAGCAAAAGAAAAACTACAAATACCTTTGTTTTTTATTTTTTTATTTTTTTTTAAATGTTCTGGTAAAGTTTTGCCCTCATTGCAGACACTAATCTCAGTTGCTACCGAGATGTGTGCTTACACATCCAAGGGCAAGTTTTGCTTTTCAGCAGTTCAAACACCTATCATTTCCTAAAGCAAAGAGACTTTCAAAAAGTACAGACAGGAGAAATCTGCCACACATACAGTAAAAGGTTAACATTCAGGAGGCATCATTCCTTAGTCTTTGTTTTCCTATAAAACTCCTGTTCTAACATCTAGGAAGATTACATTAAGGAGCTAAGAACGTGACAGAACAGCCAGTTGTCCTAGCAGCTCTCTCTACTGCTTATCTACATAGCATTTGCTATGCCTACCCAAAGCATTATTTACATAATACACACAGTTTCTATTATTCTCATTAGCATCCAAAAAAACAGGAGTAGATGATTTCTAAACCCGGAGTCTTATTTTCCCAGTGCAATTTAAAATGCCAGCATTGAAAATACTAGAAGCGCTGGTCCCATGTTACTAAAGGTGTGTAAATACATAACTAAGCTATAAATTCCTTGTGTTATTCAAACTACCCAGATTTTTATGTGTTTTTATGCAAGTGATCAAGAAAAAAAAAAAGAAGTGGAATTGAAACAAACATACATTTGCCATAAAAATGTTATTCATGCAAGTTATTCTTTGGCTACTCTTGTAGCGAAGCTCTTGCTGCTGGCAGTTTCAGTACATCTCTTGCCAGTGTCAGACAAAGATGGAAAACAGACTCCTTGCATACAAGGTTTAGACATATACTCCATCTTCAATCTGGAATAAATTCATCATCAGTTAATGGATTTCACTTCAATATTCAGAACAAAATACGGAAAAATTCTCTAGTAACATGTATTTTTCAGGGAAGGGGTGTGTTTTGTTTCTTTTGTCTCTGAACCAGTGAAACACCTCCCGATATTACACGGCACTTCCCCCTTTCCTGGAATAACTACTTCCTTTTCTACTCTCGAGGTCAACCCCCAAGGCTGCTACAACTGTGAGAACCGACAAAAGAGGTCACATTATCAGTAAGAACTGTTAAGTCCCATCCTGAACTCAACAGGAGGGTGGCCAGGATCAAAGCATGCAGATGAACGTATCAATACACTGAGCATCTCTATCATTCATACTTGCTGTTAAAGGACTATTCTTGCTTTTTGCAGTGTTATGTTGATAACATTATGCATAACAGCATTCCTGAGGTAAGTGACAGGAGGAAGAGGAAGTCATCAGTTCATTAAAACCCTGGATAGGGATTATGGTTAATGATTCACTTAGTGTGGTTTGGCAGACAGCGACTGTGGAGAGCACGGGGAATTTTTGTTTTCTTTCCTTTTTTTTTTTTAAATGCAGTATTTCCATTTTGTAAATAATAATAATAATTATAATAAATACATTAATTATTTACCCCTCTGGTTTAAAGTTATTCTGGAATCAAAGTTGTTATAGCTTACTGTAACCATCTCAACTGTCAGCAGCTTTTCAATAGATGCATATGCCAAGACCAACTAAAAAGCTGCATTTATCTTAGCATACGAATCATGCAGAGATTTCCCTACTATTTATTTTTCATTATGACTGCAGACAGGGTTTTGTAGGTTCTCTTTAAAGAGAAAGAAATTTTTACTTTTATTTCTAGCTACAACTAGAAAATGATGGCCAAATATATTGACATAACTGGTATAACAGCATGTAAAATGATGGTAATTTGTCAGTTTTAAAATGCAGATTATCTGTTGAAAATGAGCTAAACAGTCACATTTTAAAAAGAATTTTGCTTAAAACTGGTCAGTTACAAGATGTTTCCTTTTACAAAAGATCAAATGAATACCTACTGACAAGTCTTCACACAGTTTCTATTCTGGGAAATAGATACTGATTAAAAGCTAAGCTAGTTTTTGAATCAAACAAGTAACAAAGACAGCTACAAAAAATATTGGTGTGAATTAAATACACATATTAAATGTTTAACAGTGCAAAATGTTGAGATGAAGCATATGAAATAATGGCTGCAACCTTTACAACAGTTAGTTTCTAAAAAGTTCCTGAGTTTCTGCTTATTTTTTACGGCATATAGATGGAATCCGTGTGTTCTTTATTCAAAGAACTGCAGATGGTGGGTTTGTGTTGCGTATTACTTGCGTGCTTATCAGTTGTCCATTCCTCACCATCAGTGACTGGATCAACATGCTCAGAAGTCTCTATTTCTTCCTCTTCACTTTGTTCTGCATTGTCTTCTTCGGCACCACTAAGGGACTTCCCAAGCTGAAGAGTTTCCATAGTTCTCTGGGTCTCTGAAACCCAAGATTCAATTCTGCTATTAAGCTGAACCTCTACGGAAATAGGTTCATGGGCATAATCCTCATCATCTTCCTCATCCTCATCATCCTCCTCTTCTAGCATTCCTGGCACAAGAGTACTGGTAGTACTGGTCATGGAGGAATTCAACAGATCTCGGCAGCTGCCATCCAATGATCCTGTCTCTGTACTCTGCTGCGAGGCCCATTCCAGATTGTCATCTGGTTTCACCTCTTCTTTGTCACCTGGTGTGACTTTTCCATGATTTGTTGCTGAGGTAGTCCCCATCGTAGCCAGAGGTGGCTGTTTATTAAGAGTGGCTTTTTCAATTTGACCATTGCCGGCTTTTTCTGGAACTGCAGTCTTACACGAGGATTCTCTCTCATTTTCAGATGTTTCTAATCCATCAGATGTTTCCACCATATTTCTCCAGTTTGTTTCTACAAGTTTCAAAAAAAGTTTGAACAAGAAACAGATTAATTCTTTCTATATAAAAATATTTCTCTTGAACATCCCCAAATTGGCTAAATAGCAGTTTTAATATTATGCTGTACTTCACTAGAACAATTTTAGTTAAGTGGGGAGGAAAGGAAAGGGAGAAACAGGAAGAAAAAAAAACACCCAAAACACACAACTGACAAGCTTGTTTCAATAGTAACCTAAAATGTGCACTATAAGATTGAAAATTTGTGCACTTGGTTTCCTGTGTACACTGTGGAAGCACTGAATGTAACAGTGAGTGTAATTAGAAGTAAGACCAAATATTTTTGCACTCAACTATCAATCAAAAACAGAAAACCACCACAATATTAGAGTCGTCCCTTTGACATTTTGTAGAAAAATGCCTGACAAGCGAAGCTAGTTTTTGAGACATCAAAAAAGAATTAACTAAAACCAAGATAGCTTTAATGCAAATTAAAGAGATATTAAAAAAGAAAAAGAATCTTTGACCTCAAACAAGCATTCTTTTTCCCCTATCACCTGGGCATAAGTGAGCCAATACATAAATCTGATGCTCACACTGTAATAATCCTTCACAATCATTCACTGCCATCTCAAATTTCAAGACTTACACTAAAGGTCCTATCTTTCAGATACCTCAGTAATTTAGCTCCTAGACACTTGTCATCTTTTTGTGTCATTGGTTCTTCCTCAATCACCTAATCAGTTCTGTGCTTGGTACAGTCTTATTACCATACCTTTCAATACCATTTCAATAGAACTAGAGAACTTGTCTCTGCCGATGCGAGTCTCCTGTCACTGGCTTTCAGGGCGATTTTGATTAGCAAAACAGCATTAGGTAATGGTAAGACTTCTGAGGATTAGAACTTAGTCATTACTTCCCATATAGTTTAGGCAAAACTACTTTTAGAACTACAAGAAAACTAACCAATCTCATATTACCCCTGAAAATTGTAACTACTGTAAATTAGGATTTTTTTTTTAAGCTATGTTTTAAAATAAGCAGTATGTGGAAAATCCCAACTTCTGGTAACAAAAGTTTTAAAACACTTACCATATTCTTTCTCATTCACTTCGGATATGGGTTCTGAAATAACACTACAGAATGAGATAGCACTTGCCGCAGAGGGATTACGAGAATGACCCATATGATGGGGCGCCTTCTTGACATTCTTCAAGGCTTCTTCTGCCTGTTCCTGTTCCATTGCTGCAACCATATCTCTGTATGCTTTTCTGGCCTCCTCAGTCAGTGATACCAACTTATTAAATAGGTCCTAGAGTATTAACATATATATTTTTAAACATTTAGTAGTTCTAACCAATAATTTTCCACTTTACAGTACTTCTTTGAACCAAAGCTACACCATATATTCAGCCTTAAGCTTATCAGCTCCAAATACCTTTACTTTGACCAAAAAGTAGTTCTGCTCTATTTCATACAAATGCTATTCCACATTTACACAACTCTGAGGAGATGTGCTTACTTTAAGATACTGGTATGCCTCGCAACCTTAAGCCTTCCCAAGAATTCCAGATGGCCTTTCAAGTCTACTCAAAAGCTACAGAGAAGAAGTTGCGATGAAAGTTTTTCATCGCATCAGTCTCTCAGTTCTGTAAATAAATAAGCAATTTCAAAGAAAAGACAGACCCTAGTATAGATCAAATCAAGGCCAGCATAATCTGTGTACTCATTTGATGTGCTCTCCATGACAAATCAGTTCTTAGTTACAAGGAGCATAATGATTTACTCCAGCCATTTATGTGAATTACTCACCTCAGCACCTGAGTAGTTGAAGATACCCACTACACTGACAGGAACCAGTTTGTTCACACAACGTCCAAGAGCTTTACGTCCAAGAGCAAAGACAAAAGGAATTTCTTGTTCCCGTGCCATGGCTATTACATTATACAGAGCCTCATCCAATCCACCTTAGAGAGCAATTGTAAACAGATATCTAGTCAGTTAAAGTCATGGTATGATAGGATACAAATCTGTGTCGCAATTTTAACTGTAATTATTAGTTAAAACTTCAGTACATACAGTCATCAGCTGTCTTCATTCAGCACTTGCTTAAAATAAACTAGCATTGCTGTATGTGGGAAGATAATAGACAGGACTAGGCAGATACAAAACCTATGTACTGCAGTATAACCAAATATACACTACTGTGCATATAGATAAAGCTGCTTCTGTTCAGTGATATTCTGTATTCTCTATTACTGCTCTACACATTTATTGTCACAGCAATTTTCTTGGAGAGCTTTGCTTTTCTCTTATCTCAGGAAGCCTCTATTTGCATTTCTGGTAGTGGCAAAATACGTTGGCTAGCCTACACACAAAGGAAGGAATGAATCGTCCTGAAAAGCACTCAGAGCTCAGGATTTCAGGTGCATCAAATACTGAATGGAATAAAACAAAAATCTGTTGTATGCATATCTGTTTTTTGTTAAGCTATTCACCCCTCAAACTAGTTTCTTCCAGAATGGAACAGAATAGAATGAAGTACATACAGAGTGGCAATTACACAATTGATTTTGAAAGCGTTACATCTAGCGTAACTGAAAAATGCTGCTAACCTTGCTAATCAGTGCTACTCAGTGGCATGAGAAAATTGTAAATGCAATGCAGTTAAATGCATCACTTTGTTTTTATCATTTATACCTTTTGACTGGATTTTTTCACAGTTGGGAGATATGATTACACACTTGATCTTGTTTAACTTCATATGCTTAGTAACCTCACGCAACCCCATAACAAGTCTTCTTCTTGCTTTAGCTCTCATGGGATCCTTTTGATAAATCCGCTCCTGGAAGCTGACAAGCTCTTGCAGTAACAGAGTCACACACTCATCTATTTCTTTACTTAGAACCTGGTTACAGTATCTGTCAATTCAAGAAACATCAAAATTAGCACAGCACATGCTCAATACTAGTTCACTGAGCCTTTTCTTCTACCAAATAAAAAATATTCTACTTCCTTGAAACTGTGCTATCCAAAGCTATGAAAAGGGATTTAGAAATCAGACTGTACACTTCAGGCTAAGAAAGAAAAAAAACAAAAAAAAATCCTAAAAGCATTTAGCATTCTAGTAACTCTACCTACCTCAAGAAGTAAGGCAAAAAGAATAAACAAATCCCCTAAAACTCCATTAGGTGTCACAAGCAACTAGTCCTCTCCTTAATTTGATACTCTATAAAAATATATTGGTATTTAAAAACAAACAAACAAAAAAGCCACACCACACAAACCCCACAGTTTTAGCAAGAGTGAACACTACAAAATTTTCATCATTCATAATTATTCTTCTTTCCCTCCCTAGTGTATGTAACCTTCCTTAAAAAAGGGAGGGAAAAAAAAAATCTCCTTTTCAAACTACTTCTATCTAGCTTACTCATTGCAGCAACCAAGGAGAACCTGAAGCATATGTGTATACACACACGTACATATACATGTATATACACATGTGTATATATGTACACACGCACACGTGTGTACACACACACATCCATCTATGGCAAGCAAAAAAAAAAAATCTGCTCATACCTGTACAAATGAAAAGGTAGTTTATGCTACCTCAGCTTCTAAGTCTACTAAACCTATCCACACTTAAAAAAAGGTGACACAAGTGCAAACTTCAAATTTATGTGAATAAGGCAAAACTCTTACTCTCTGAACCTCTTGCTGTGAATTTTGGTTATTGCAGAAGATGCCATTGGACTACCTATTCCTGAACTAGCAGGTGAACCTTGGGACACTGGAGTCATGCAGTATGGAGAATTCTGACTTGCTGGCGAAAGTGAAGTATCGCTAGGCATACTTAGCCCAGTTTCTGAAAGACAGATTTGAAACATTATAAAATACAAAGGCACTTTTACATAAAAGAAACAGTATCACATTTATCACCCATCTCTCCCACACTCTTTCCAAATTACATTCTGAAAACACTAAACAGTGTTCTTCCCTGGAGGGGTAGTTGAGAGGCAGAAAAAACAAAAAAACTAAACAAGCACATATCAGACACTCAGTGTGGGTTGGGTAAATAAGTGTTATTTGACTATTCATAAAATGAAATCCAAAGCTAAGTTTGGGAAAAGGACAGAAGAGAAAGGAAGACATGCCCAAATGCTACAACTTCTTCCAATAATTCTTTTACTATTCATATAGTCTAATTAATTAATTTATCCCTGGGATATTTAAGATTTTCACACTGATCTTCAGTCAGCTAAAGTCAGGCAAAATTTTTGACAAATAACGTCATTCAGAAGAAAAGTTTTGAAGTGGTACATCTGGAGTTTTGGCAGTTTGACCCTCTTCCCCCCTCTCCAAAAGGGACTGGGTGGAGAAAGGAAGGAAAAAAAAAAGAAGAAAAAAAAGGAGTGTTCAGCAAATTGGAAACTCTTATTTAAAAGTTTTTAACTTCTGCATCTGGAGAACTTTTAGTTTGCTCACCATTAAAATGCATTCTGATCAACATGGCACAGCCCACAAGAAACTGAAAGCAGCTCACCATCATGTGGTCACTACTGAGGAAGATCAAGTTTCGTCCACTTATCAAAAAAAAATTTTTTTTTTTTAAACCAACTCTGAGGTGTTTGAAACATCCATCCAAGAGAAATGAATTAAAAGGCTGTACAGAGATTAAGTAAACAGAACACATTCTGGACTGAGCCTTCCAGGACTGAGGTACAGACAAGGCATTCCACAAAAAGAAGGTTCTAAGTTCTAGTATTTCATAATGTTAAAAAAATATTACAGTACAAGCTAACACCAATAAAACAAGTTGCACGCTATAAAAGAGACAACATACTAAAATGAGTTGATTACTGCAATGCGAGGTTTGCTCTGAGAGACCGGGGGGGGGAGGGGGAAGGAAAGAGACAGACCTTCTTGAGAGGCCAGTTCCTGAGACTGATCAGCAGTCAAGTTCATATGAACCTCTTTCTGTTCGTCAGATCCCAGAAGGCTATGATCTGCTGATAAACGGCCTTTCTTTTCTTCTCTCTCTTTCAAAATAATCTAGGGACAAAAATAGCAACTGTCAGCACCTGAAAAATATACAGATACCAAAGAAAAGTGTCCCATTTCATTGAACAAAGAAAACAAAACAAAGTTAGCCAACTTGTTTCAAACCTTTCTATTCACATCGGAATTAAAAACAAACAAACAAAACTCCACACATGAAACCATGTCAAGTTTCTGTATTTTACCTTTTGATTTCTTCACATAATGCATTATATCTGTGTACATAGCTATTTTATTTGTGTATGTATACACATACACATGCACTGAATTCTAAATTCATTCAGTTTAAACCCCCCCCCCCCAGCCTTTTACTTCAAGTTATATACCCATTAAAAAAAAGGAGGGGGGGGATTTAGCTTAGTATACTGCATTGCCCTACATACTAGGGCTTTACAACATGGAAGAAAATCACCTAGCTTTGCCCATATGACTTAATGCTTGTAGTAAAAAGTTCTTGCAACTGCTATTGAGATAGACATGCATCATCCCTAATCTGCTGTGGTGGTAGGGAAGTCACATAACATGCCTAAATCCAAAGAACAAGACACCAATGTAACAGGAACTAGAAGCTCACAATTCCTTACTCTACGCTCAGGGTCACTAGACCTCAAGTGAAAAAATAACAGCTTTTATTTCTGAAGTTTGAATGTAGATCAAGACACTCCATGGTTGTCATGTTTACCTTTTTAAGTGCTGTAGGGCGTTTCAGTTTTGAAATTTCTCTTTCTTTTCCTCTTTTCACTTTTGGAGCAGTTGAATCCAAAGGATTAAGGCAACCCATAGCTGGCTGTCCCCTTGTTAAGGACTTTCTACTGGCAGATTCTTTGGTATGAAAGGGAGCAGCACTGCCGACTAAATACAAGAAAGGTATTAGTCTCACTAAAAGACATGTCAGCTTTATTCAGCACTGCTTTCAGAATTTCCACTGATGAATTCTCCAAGTACATTTTCCTTCCTTGGAAAAAAACAGTTCATAATGACAGGAAAATTACATCATCAGATATTGTTGCTTCCAGATGGTTTAAGCTTTCTTCAATTTAGCCTTGTGTTTTAGGAAGCTATGGATTCCAGGAAAGTAATTACTTTATAACATTGGTAAGGAATCTCTCTCAAATGACTACATGTTACTTTACTAGTAAGAGGCTAGTAATATGATACATTGCAAATATTTATTTAGACATTGATTTTTAGTTGTCAAAGACTATTAGCTGACAGGACAACAGATGAGGGAGTGCAGCATGCAGTTAAGTATGCTTTTTGTGAGAAACAGAATAAAACAAACAGTCGTAAATGAAAATGCCAACTGTTCTTTGCTGAGTTTTGTTTGATGCAGTCTTGCCAACTTGAATTAGTATTTGAACACAGCTGAAACTCAGAGCAGGTAAATGAAGAAACACATATGAGGGAAAATGGTAATTATGTGCATAATAATGTACATCCAGGCTATGTGCTACTGTTCAAGAATGAAATCTGAGGGTTAAAATAGATAACTATGAAAACATCAATTCTGTATTCAGCAGCAAGCATTAAAAAAAATCTAATTTAATATTAGGAGTGGGAAAAGAAATAGAGGAAAAAAATGTATTTAAGCCATTGCATAAATTCATAGTGGAACCATAACTTTATATTTTGTGCATATTTGATCTCCCACATCTCCAAAAAGATACAGTAGAACTACAAGAAGGTACAGAGAAGGTAATCAGGATGATCAGAAATATGGACAAACTTCCATATAAGGAATAACTGCTGAATAGACCAGGACTCTTCAGCCTGGAAAAGAGATGATAGATCTTTAGGAATTATATAGAAGGAGAGCAAGGAATGATTGCTCATTCTCTTCATAATACAAGCACTATGAGGGCTAATGAAATTATGAGTGGGGCACATAAAGAAAGATAAATAAATAAATCAGTGGAAGAAAGAGCTTTTCCACACAACATGCAGTAGTTCACTCCCATAGGACCTTAAGGACAGTAAAAGAATGTGATGAAAGAGTGATGGATAATTTAATTAATAAACAAATTTGGATTGAGAAAACCTTGGGTCAGGAGGCCCTGAACTATGATCAATAGAGGCTGAAAGAATATCCTGGAAAAGTATCCTTGTGTATCAGTCACACATATCCTCTCTAATCTGCTTCCAAAAGAGAATTCTGGAATAGATGTTCTGTTTGACCTAGTACAGTTCTTTTCAAATATTCACTTTAGCACTGAATTACTCTTAACAGGTGAACACTATTTGAGTAGTAGGTGTTTTAACAGAAGTCTGTCTTCAATTCTGTAAGATTGTTCACCATTGCATTCTGCAACTAAGTAGTAAGATAGCACAGGTGAATTTTTCAAAAAAATAAATGCATTAAGAAATTCCTCACAAGTTTTTATGTTCATATCTCAAAATAAAACTTAACAGAATAAAGTACTGAAAGAGTTCAGAATGATCACATTTCACATTTATACTGTCATAAAATGCTTTTAGTGAGTCAAGCAGGTTAGAAGTACCTGTGTATGAAAGAGGCCTGGTGTTGGTGATCTGACGAGCTTTCATTGCTTGTTGCTGCTTTTCAAGAGCTGCTAGCATGTCCCCCAAATCCAACTGCACAGGTGTCTTGCTTTTCTTTCCAGCTGCTTTTGATAAAGCCTCCTACAACATGAATATCAGATGCTGATAAACACCAGCAAAACAGTCTTTCCAAAGAGATTCTTGCTATTACAGAGTAAGAAGGACTAACAGCTAATATATGTTACTTTTTACTCCTGGCAGGGTGGGGGAGGAAGAGAAGCCACAGACCTGGAGTTTTTTCTGTTCCATGCTTATCTCTGAATATTCTTGAGCTGTTGCAAGTGCTGCTGCCAAGGCCTTCTTCTTCTGACTTTTTGCACGCTTCGGAACAGAGGTTGTAATGGGAATTGGCGTTTGGACTATATTGATTGGAGAATTCTCTGGTAAGTCATCCAACTAGGATTTTAAACAAAGTGCATAAAATGCAATTAAAGGCCTCTCAAGGAAATTTTTTCATTTCTCTCTTCCTCTCTCATAGGAAGAGTGTCACTCCATAAACCAAATGAACAAATTATTTGGTCAGCAGTATGAAATCAGAATAATTATGCACAGCTAGATAACACAGTAAGGTGATAAAACTAGAAATTATTTATGCATATTTTGTCTTTGTACAGGAAAACATTATTATATTTATCCCCAATTATTTCTTCAGAATGTTTTCTAGTTTAATTACTAAATACAGGTGCCCCCTCCAAAGATTTCATGTAGGGCTTGACTTTCTTGGAGAACAGCCAAATAGATGAAATAGTCGAGATGATCTGTTTAAAGATTTTGTTGCAAGATCATACAAGTATTAAAAGAGCATCTTTGCAGCATCCATTTGTACAATCTTGAAACGAATTCTCTTAGTTTATTTTCCCTTCAGAAGAAACTACGTAATCAGTAGTTATTCTGAAAAACTGAAACTATAGTTACATATTTCTGGATTTAACAATTTTAATAAAAGTCTGCACCAAAACAGCAGTCTGAATGCAAGCCTTTTGAGTCAGAAAGAATAAAATGTGCCACAGGATGTGATTTAAGTATTAACACAAAGAAAGTTAGATAAACACCCCAAATCAATTGTAGTCTCAGAAATCCTATCATGTCTAATGTTAAAATTAAAAATTTATTAAAATTTAATGAAACTTCAAAAAGCACAAAGTTTATGAAAAACACACCATCAGTGAGATGGAGAAGTGTCCATCAAGTCCATCTTACAGTCTCACTCATTATTGACAACCTAATCAGCAGACAAAAATCCAGCAGTCTACTTTAACATAGGTTCTCTACACCGCTGTTACTTTAATTGGCATTTCTTTAAAGTCCAGACTGGTATTGCAAATACCTTAAAAGCCATCAAAATTATTACATTAAAAATATTGTAACAGGGAGTCATAAAAGTAGGATACTAACATCATGGCAATCTCAAAATGACTTCCTTCTATTTAAAAATGCTTTGCAAACCAGAAGATTTACTTACTACTTTGGGTGAAATCTTTTGCTGGATGTTAGTACTTTTGCTGCTCCCATTGTCACTATTTAGCTCTGGAAATTCATCTTCATCCTAAACAATACACAAATTAAAAATGACGAGTGTGGAACTGAAAGTCACTTGAGAAGTGTCAGCTGAAATGGCTGAAACTAGAAGTGAATGAATTGAATCCCTACCTAGAGTTCCAACTTAAGCTGGAAGGGCTTAAAAGTGACACAAATAGCACATGATGACCAAATTAACAACAGGAGATTTCTATAGCTAAATGACCCTTTCCAAAATAAACAAACAAAAAATTTTAAACTGGCATTGTACATTAAAGAAGTTAACTACAAGTAGATAAAAAAAAAAAAAAATCCCTGAATACATTAACTTTTATTCTCAGGTAAATAAAAGTTTACTTGAAAGTTGTCTACCTAATTTGTTGACCACAAATAAAACAAACCCCCCCCACAGTTTTAAGTCCTCACGCTTTCCACAACACCCCAGTACAAGTTTTTGTAGACACACACACACACTGAAAGCATTTTACAGTAAGTGAAATTAGTGCACTACATGGCACACCTCAGAGCCAGATGCTTTGGAACATCTCCCTGTTGAGACTATCGTTATCTATATGTTGAGACTATCAGTGTTATCTTATCTCACTACAACACAAAAGCAGTTTTCACACAACACTACCTCAAAATACAAAGGTTCAGGACTCTGCTCTGTTCTACTTGACTGACTCATAGTTAGAGGTTTTTCATGTCGTTTCTGCACATTCTGCCTTCTTTCTGAAGATGTGCTGTGGCCTCTGCATCTGAAACCGGACTAGAAATAAGGGATGTGATCAATATTTTGCAATTTCAATTTTTCAAAATGTGCACATGTGTGCATGCATGCAAGGCATTCATGTTCGCTAATTAGCAACAAGAGAGGTACAGTCTTTGTGAGGTTAGATTTAGTAAGCTATGTATTTTGGGTTTTGCCTTAAAGGAGTGAGGAGGGGAGAGGAAGAGAGAAGAAGAAGAAAAAAAAACCCTACAAATGCTATCAGATTTTTTTTTACTCCAAGAAGTTTTTCTAGTTAGTTAGTTTCAATAAGGGACGTTTCAGGACATCATATGAAATGTGAAATATCAGAGTAAAAATCCTTACTCTGCTGATTGGGCGTCTTTTCTGCAGAATTATTCTGCATGGTATAAGTATCCATTTATTTATTGGTTAAAAGAGAGAAGAGGTGACTCTATGGCATGGTGATGCAGGTGCCCTAACACACCTATAGCCCAGCAAAGCAACCTAGCTGGGGCACAAATGGGAATTTTCACAAAGTATTTCCATTTCATATTAATAAGAAACAGAACCAAAATGCCAAAGCAGATTTTGCATGCCTATAATACACTGTTTTTGCCAAGTCTTAACTTCTGTTTATCAGTTGTACAGCTGAAAGTTTCAATTATGTTCTTAATCCAGATTAAAAACATTCTTCCACCACTAGTTTTTAAATAGATCCTTGGAAAAGCTGTCAATTGTACTGCTTACAAGACCAGGTCCATATTACTAGTGTTTTATCTCACATTACTTTGTCAATAGATAACTTAAACAGCTTTTTGTTCTTAAAAGCTTCAATGAATTTATATTTCAGCAATTAAATCCAGCATTGCTGGACTGCTTTACTGCTACTCCTCTGCTGTACTGATGCTCCATGGTACTTTTCAGTAGTATTTCAAAGTAGAAAAGAACACAGCAACTTCCAGTACTACTCACTAAGTTTTTAAAATCCTCGAATTTGCCTAGGTTTGTCTTGACACTTAAAAACCATCCACTTCTCTGCTCCCTTCTAGGTCCTACGAGTAAAGGGAATCCTTCAAGTTCTTGAGGCCAGGGGGGAAAAGACATCTAACACTTCAGAAAGCCATGCAATACACACACACACACACACACACACACACACACACACAAAGCAGAACAGCTTTTCTAAAACCTGATAATTACATTAAATATCCTAGGTTACAAAAGTACAGCTACCCTCAAACATTTCACTTTCACCTCATTCAGATCACATATCGCAGAGCATTAAAACTACAATGTAATCTGACCCTTGCACCACATGGGTACTACAGGGCAGAACTGTCACGTCAGCAGGACCTACAGAGAATCTCAGCTTTCTTTCACTGCAGAAAGGTTTATACTTGTTAAGAGACTTGAAAGTCAGCTGCCAAAGCCAGAAGATTTTTCCTGAGAGCAGTCTCAATAGCCATACCCAGCCTGGGCACAGACACGATGAGGCAAGGCACAACAGCAACAGAAGAGGAAAATGTATTTTTGCAAGCTCTTTGTGAAAGCATAAGGCTGCCTCCACCACCAAAGTAGTAACTAAAAGACTAACATTGGACAGTCAGCTTATGGATTCAATTGATATAACCATAAAATTAAAGCAAAGCAGTAACTGGCTCAATATCCAGATAGGCAGCTCAAGTGTCTGTTGTACATTGCCATAGCCTTCATTAAAGATAATATTGTGACTACTGCGAGAATATTGCCACAGATCTGCTGCTTTAACCATTGAAGATGTGAAATTCAAAAGCTTTTTCTTCTAGTAATTAAAGTGATATTGGCAAACGCTTTGCACACAGTATCTCCATTCACCTCTAAGTTTCTAATTTAAGATCGCAGCAAGCATCTGAAAAGTACTCAAATAGGGTCCTTTTGGACAAACATGAAGGAAGCACAGGAGTTACTGATGACTCCACAGAACTGAGATGCGAATCCTGAGGAACCGTTTGTAACCAAAGGACTTTCTCCCACTACAAAACTTTTCCTGTGTGCAATTATTGCCTTTTCAACATGTGTTTTATAACAATATATGGGCACAGATTTCTCTGGAGACCAGAGACCTCAGAATATATGGTATAAACACTCTCCTATTTATGGAGTGCGGGGTTGGTGAAAAGCCAGATGCAAGAGGGATTGGCTGAAAAATGAAGCATACCTTGAATGTGAAATTCTAGATCACTCATATTGGTGTATTTCTCAAGAAAACTTGCTATGGACTGGGTGCAAGTTTAATTTCAAAGGAAAACAGTCAGTTTCCAGAACAATTCTGCCTTGAGGTATAGGGAATTTGGCTAGTGAAACCTCATTTAAAACTCTTTGTGCCAGCTTTGTTTTTAAATATCTAAAATAACTGCCAGATTTGAAGTCTAAAGAGTTAACTGGATGAAAAGAAAAGATGGTTCCTCTTACTCTCCCAATGCCATAAATCACAAAAAGTTATGTATAAAAGCATTGGATTTGGCTACAGAACGTTAAAAAGACAACCTCCCTCCCCCGGCCAAATCCAGAACTGCTAGATTGCCAGATACAAGGGACAACAAACTTTTTAATATAAGAACCAGAGGCTACCAAAGAGGAAGATTCAAGACAAATCAACAAATCCATCTAAGGTAAACTGAACAGAACAAGTATCTCAATGCACATACAGACATGCCTATGATAAAGAAATTCCCACTGCAAGCTCTACTGTTCATCTCTGCAGTAACTAAATATGGACAAAAATGGGGTCTTAGCAAACACAGTCATTTTAACCTTCCCCTCCCTCCCAAATGAAGTGATCAAAAAAAATCAGGAAGGCCAGTTTCTCTTCACACACTAGTTACAGAAATCCTGTCCCGCATAAGGTTTTATAAAAATATATTCTTTAAATTTTAGCACAAAACCATTGAAATGCATTTATTAATAATAATAAAACAAAAATAAGGTACATTAATATAAAAATGAAATTTTCAAAGACAACAAGAGTGAGAACACAGGATTTTATTTTACCACTTTCATTAGAAAGTTCAAGATTTTTATTTATTTTAAAGTGTGAAGAGATCAAAAAACCCAACTAACTTTTCTCCCCCCCCAATCACTGTATAGAAATCGCTTCATTGGTTTTTCTGTTCACCCACACTGTCTTCATTGCACAAGTTACTTTATACATGTAACTTACTTTCCAGGTAGATGCATGTAAAGAACATATTATATAGACAGAAAATTGCCAAGTATGTGAAATCATAAATACACAGTGGTAGCACAAAAAACGTGTGATTTGGAGGTGTCTGCTCGGCTTGACTTCCAGTTTGAGTTTCTACACTTTTTATTCACTGTTCTCATTGATTATCCATTTCAAATTTGCTATTTTCATACAGTACAAGAAATAGAGTGCTTAAGTTTAGAGCCATTAACAACATACCTGTGAACTACTTCTTTGCTCAGCTTGTCTTCCACCTCTAGAAAATGTCTGAGTTTTTTCTATCCAAGGTTTTTTTTGAGTTGCCTGGGAATTTACATTAGTCCAACTCACACCAGCTGAAAGAGACAAAAGTGACATCTATGAAAAATGAGTTAGTATGACAGAATGTATCATAATGAGCACACATGCCACGAAAGCCAGGAACGCACTTTAAAACAGAAAATTCTCTGAGAAAGACTAAGTCTCCTCTGACAATGTTTACTTCTGTAGCTATTTCTAGAAATTAGCAGAATTGCCTTTATGGAAAGAGTGAGATTACAGACATACAAATAGCCAAAACTGATCATTAGCAAGCAATCAGATAAATGACATCTCAGGTTCATACCCTCACCAATTTTCAGTCCAGTCATAAATAACAGCCACTAGCATTTTCTACTATTACCAGACTAAGCAAAATGTTTGTTCATGTTACAGCACTTCTCTAAAACTTCTAGAAAAGTATTCAATTGCTTCTCAAGTAGAGAAATGAGCACTCTGACTCTGAGCTGTACAGAGGAGTGTAATTACTACTCAAATACAAACATAACTGCAGTCCAACAGGGTAAGGAAGCATGAGAATAAAATATAACAGAAACAACTTTGAATGCTTCCATTTGGAGTGTTCCGCTTTTTTCTCCTTTAAAGGACAACAATTGTTAATAAATCATTAGTAGCAACTACTTATCCACCCATTCAGCAAGCAACTACGGGGGGGGGGGGGGGGGGGAGCAAAAAGCAGTAAAGAGATCTTCTGAAGTATCTGATCAGTTAGAGTAGCATGCTTGAAATAGACAGAGACTATTCCGAACAAAATATGATACAGCTTGCTAGCTAACAAAATGCTTACCTGTATTTATTGCTGGTTCTACAACCTGAAAAGGAAAAACAAATGTTTCAATAGTTTTTATTATCGTGCAGGATACAAATATAGCTAAGTTATTCACTTATGGCTACGCACATTCGTTGCACAAGAATCTGTATTTCTTGAAGTCATGGCTGCAGCCTGGTTATTGCCATGCTTTGGACTACAATAACCACTATCACTGTCTATGTCTGCTTCACTCGCGCCTTGTTCACTAGAGGACTCTGCAGCAGGGTGAGAAGCTCTTCTGCGCCTGCCTTTTGATTTCCAAAGCATTGTAGACGCACTCTCAGATAGTGACTTATTAGCTATATCTGAAGGAAAGTCTGCAAGACAGAATAAAAATACAATGACTTGTACAGGAATTGTTAAAAAACATGAAAAACCTACATACTAAAAAAACAAATGAGATGCAAAAAAGCCAAAGTCTTTCCATATGACAGTAATTTCCCTTTAGTAAAATTAATTTTAATGATAGCACTGAATTGAAAAAAGAAATAAGATCTCGTTTTCGAACTATTAATAATAATCAACTCCAACAAGATAGAGTCTGTGTCTGACAGTGGCTAAGTCTTTAATACCTTAGAGTTACTTTGCAGCTCCGCAGGAGCACCACATCATTGCAAAATTATAATCTGACATATTAAATAGGTCTCTGCAGGCACCAGCATCTTTTCTTCATTACTTTTTGATCAGCAAAGATCTACCTTAGCAGCTGTCTCTTACACAGGTCCACCTTGTTCCAGGAAACATGGTGGCAGAAATGTAGTTTTATACATTTAGTACGCACAGAAAGTATGAAAGAAATTACCTGTTTGCTGTGATGCATCAACCAACAAAACAATCTTTGATCTGTTCTCAGGACCTGATGAGCTAGTCTCCTTTTGGGTTGCTACATTTTTCACTGGAGGCCGTTTATTTTTTATGTGCGTCTGTAACTGTTGTTGCTGTTTCAAAAGATTAGCCATATATACACATAAGCCACACGATTTGGCTTCGGAGTTGTAATCAAACTAAACAAAACAATTATGAGAAGTTCTAACACTCTGTACAGAAGTGACATATTTGAAGACAGGAGATTAATACATAAGTATTTTATGACAATCCTGTATATTTGGTTTATTAACCTTTCCCCCTTTTTCTGCATGAACTGTATCATGATACACCCATACTTTGTTTACCTTTTGTTATGATGCGGAAGTATTTTGTTCTCTAAGGAACTAATTCTAAACTGAAATCTAACTAGTGCAGAGGCACTGGAAGGGAGGAGAGTTTCCCTTATTGCACTAATAAGGTTTTATAAGCTCACCAAGCATTTTAACACAAAACATAAGTACAGTGTCACTATACAAAGAGATATTACTCCGATTAACACATTTTCTGCCCACTTTTCCTCCCATTGGTACTACTGCCATACATATTCTTGCTCGAACAAGATACGCGCTTCCTGTGTGAAGGAATATTCTATATGGTTCTATTTATTCTATCAACAGGCAGTCAGTAGCATGCTTACTTTTTGAACGACTGGTCCCCTGTTACCGCTTCGGCTTCGCTGACTGGACAGTGGAAAGACCTGGCCTGGCGGGTTAGGACGCTCAGTGCATTCTGTGGTAACTGCATTTACAGCATTTGCTGTTTGAAAGGGTGCAGAATAGGGTGTAGGGAAAGGATGATAGAAACCCATGACCTGAGCACATGGTGCTGGCATCAGCTGGTAATATGTATATTCTGTAGAAACAGGTGGCTGCGCAGGTATTATAGGATAAGCAAGGTATGGTCCTGCAGGATTTGGGTTGGGTTGCTGCCATCTGATGTCATTGTTATATAATGGAAACTGTCTGAAAAAAAACAAGAGGAAAAAAGGCTGCTGAGGAAGTTTTCCCCTCTTAAACTCAGACCACCACCACACCCTATCCTCATTAAAAAAGTAATTTATAAATAAATATATATTTATTTATTTATTTCAGGGACTCTTAGCTTTTAATAGTAAAACTTAAAGTTGTTAAAACTTCTTAGAGATGACAATTAAATGAGGTTAACAAAATATATTAAAGCTCCAACTACGTTCAAGTGATAAAGAGAGTTTTGCTTATTATTTAAATTTCTAAAATTAAACTTAGTATTTAAGCGTAGCCATTTGCTTTGACAAGTACTTTGGGCCTGTTTATTTCATTGTTTCAGCCAGTCAGAAAGCATATATAGCCTAAGTAGGGACCTAGGCTTACACAATGTAAGCTTATAGCAGATGGAACAGTGACATTCATCAGCTTTACTCAAGTGTTTGGCCCTGAGTAATTAAGAGAGAAAGTCACCAGCTCACACTTTGCTCAAAACTCCTATGAAAATACAGGCCTTAAGAAGCATACCAAAAACAGGTATCTGCAAACTTCCTAGTGAAAGCAAGTGTAGGGACTTCTTCCCATATTTTCATTTGTGATACAGCATACCACAAAAAGACCCCTTGGAAACTCTGAACCCAATTCTCTTTCTTCAAACCCCAAGAGACCAGGAAACTCTACACAGAGAATGTGAAGGCCCAAATATTAGAGAAAAGAAAAAGGAAAGATGCATGATAATTTTACAGATCTGCAGTACGCAGTTCCTAAAGAATTATTTTTCTTTTTACCTGTTCAAGTGCAGCAGCACTATGAAGTGCCATTCCATGCAACATTAAGTTTATCAATACCAACTAACAAATACAAGAGACAGATACAAGATGATCATCATCTATGCTGTGCATTCAGGGAACAACAGATTTGGGCTAGAACAGAGTTTCTAAACTCAAAGCATTATAACTAATAATGCAAAGAAAGCTGGTTAGATAGACTTAGACTGTCAGCTAGACTGACTACAACAGTGTCAGCTGCATACTGTTTCGTCATGGCAGGAGGAAAGTAGGACACCTGGAGCCTTGTTTCAGACTCAGATTCAGACACAGATCTCTTGACTGACCTAGAAGGTGCAAGAGCACAATAGATGACTTTGTGAGGGATCTGTAGCAAAGGCAAGAAGGAACAAGGAATATGAATGGAGGAAAGTAAAGAGAAGGACATAAGGGCAGGGGGGAATGGGATGGGACAAAAACTTCATCCTCACTGGTGAAGGGTCAGAAGATTAAACATAGTAACCAAAATGAATATACAGCTGACTGTCACTTTTACTCCTCTCAAGTCTGACTAAAGTTCAAACCCACTTAAAAATAAATTATCTGTGACAAAGACCAAAACCACATATTACCTATTGGATTGGTTTTCCTGTACAAATGGATAGCAAGTGATCAGGTAACTGGGGATAGGAGTTGGTTCCATGCCATTAACTCCTCCACTGTCGTTAGGAAGCGCCATAGGGATCATTAGTGTTTCTGGACCCTTCTTCTGAGGAATAAATGGTTCTACTTCAGCTGACAGCTTGACATTCTTAAGAAAGAGGGGAAAAAAAATGTCTTCATTAAAATACAGAAAAGCATAAGCTGTTTGGGAAAACTTAAAGATTCATAAAGGTGTATGGCAATTATCACAAATAGCAGGCAAAAGGACAAGACTGCAGGATTTCTTCAGCAAACTGAAAGAGTGAGGAATGGTTGGCAAGTGCTTGCTCCATCCTTCCAGTCGGAGGCTGCAATACTGATGAACAACATTTAGCATTTGTATTGCCCTTTACATTTGCAAAGTGCTATGCAAAAACCAATTAATTAAAGAGACTGAAGTTAAGATCTTACAGAGCAGATACTAGTCTGAGCACAGAAAGCAACTGGATTAGCACTGTAGGTGGAGCACAGTTGTGTAGGCTTTCATAACTGAAACCAGCATATGGAAGATGTAGTAATGCCTGGTCTACACTACAAAATTGACCATGTTCCTAGGCAATTATAAAAGTGATTTCAGCCACCATAGGTTTACTGCTAAAATAGATGGTGTATCACAGAATAAAAACCCCCCCACACTCCATCTGCACATTTTTAAACATATTTTAAAGTGTTAAGAATATGATTAAATTTTGCCATGGAAGAGGGAATTGAAGACTGCTTAGAAATAAGTTTTAAACTGTGCTTTCAAAGAAAAAGATTCCCCTTCTCACAGAGAGTCATTTAAAACAAGGTATCCTCAACAGTTTAAAGCCTTTTTGCCCACATTTCTAGTCTTCTATAGACTGGATGGATCTTATATTTAAAGAACTAAAAAATTGCTCTATTCAGCTTACCGAAGGAGTCTTAGTCGCAGAGGCAACTGCAGATCCAAAGCACCCTTACCTTTTATATTACCTTTTAAGTTACATTTAGCTGAAAAGTATCTTTTTGTACAAAGGATTACAGCTTCATTATACTTGTCTCACATTTAGTTCCTCATAGAATACCAGTTTCTAGATAGGCTCTCTCTAAAGCAGGCCAGAGCTCCAGAAGCTTTTCTTTCCATCTGTCCAAGAAAGAATTCCAACAGGCAACGCCTAATTTGGACAAGGACATGCTCTATTTTACAGATGGGAAAACAAAGGTTTGACATACAGAGGACAGTGTTATATGCTGCTACCTGTAGGACATCCACGTGAGCAGAATCAGTTAAACAAGCAGAGCTCAGGAACGCTGTGACGGGCAGGCACACCTCCCACGTGGTGGTCAGCCTGCGTCCTTGCTCTGTGGCAAGCCCACAATCCACCTTGAGACATTTCAGCTTTACTGCCAATACCTGAATCTACAGGCTTATTCCAAAAAAGTTTATTTTTAAAAAACATGGTGCCAGATCCTGTATTAATTAATGTATAATGGAGGGGAAAGAGTTGAGAGGGGGAAGTCTGACAATATTTTGAAACTACAGATGTCCAGAGAGTGGGGGGGGGGGGGGGGAAGGCTTCTTTTACTGAATGAGTAGGATACTTTAAGGTATTTCTAGGTTAAGCATTCTTCTTGACCAACAGTGAGATCAAGACCCACTCAGAGTACTGAGTCTTCATTTAGTTAATCTGATACACTTCAGAAAATTATTTAGTGAGCAAAAGGTAGAATCATCAAACAAATGACTAAAACCATGAGCTACACTGTAATTCACTAAACAAATGAGGTGAAAACAAACTGGTATTTAAGTATATTGCCATCATATAGTGTTTTAGAAAGAAGAGAGAAAAGACACAGTTGAGACTGTAAAAGCTGCCTAAATTTCACAGAAGGCTTGCATTTAGTATTAAATTATCATAACTACCAGTAAAGAATGCAATGTACTTTTATAATAGAGAAATATAATTCAATATATAGAATGTGCTATTGTAACATTATGCTTTCTCTGACAATTTCAAAGATAAATCCAAAAATTTTAGGTGGTGAATCCTTTAAACTCTATACATGCCACACATGATATCCAAAACTATATAATTACAAAGACAGTCATTCTATAAAAGCTGTTCTGTTGACTTACAGAACCAGAGTGAAACTTTTCCTGCAAAACAGGTTAAGTGTCTGTCTACCTCTGGTTTTAATTTTATCCTTCCATTGTCAAATTTGCTGATTTTAACAACTCCCTCCTGAGATTAAATGCAGTATTAGCTCAAATTCCACCATTAGTTATTTCCTGTCAACATCAATTCACTTCTCTGTTTGAAAAGCTACCAGATAATTTTCTATTTAAGTATCATTCAATTATTCAAATATTGGCCACCTCGCTCAAAATGAATTTTATAAACACAGGAGGAAGGTTTCACAGGTGAAACTTTCATTGGGGCAATGGACCACTGTCTGCAGGATGTCTGCAAGCATTAACCTGAGATCAAGGGTTACATCCTTAACAACTCTGATGACAGGACATTCTGCAAACCACAGTGACCAAGCCCAAAGCTTGTTTATAATTGAATTATTTAAGAATCTCTCCAAAGGATACAGAATGGGGGAAAGAAGGGGGGGGGAACATATTGAAAACATATTTCTTGAGAAGCTTCAGACTTGTTGAAGTGTGAAGGGAAAGCAGAAATGTCCCTTCCACCAAAATGTCTCTGTGCTTTGATAAGCTTAATTACTAAGAACATCAATCACTTACAGATAAAATTGCAGCATAAGAGACATGAAGTTTTATCAGCAAGCAAAAGAGGAAAATAAATCATCTGTAAAAAGAGGCTCAAAGTGGAACTGGAGTAACAGGAACAACAACAACAAAGTATGTTTCACCTAGTGACACGATAGGCTGTCTCTGTCAAAAAAAAGTGGTTAGCAATGACAAAAAAAACAACAGCATATGGCATGAACTTTACCCAGGTAAAAGAACCAATATAGAGATATCACTACATGCTGTTCAACAAGGTCTGCATTACAGCAAAGCAATCACCTTAGTATCAATTAAATGCATTTCTTGATCATTACATACTAAGCAAAAATTCCTTTTATGTTCACTTTTTCCAATTCCTGAAGCTGTATTCAGAGGAAAAGCCGTGGTGCAGTTGCAGTGGTAGCACAGAACCTGGGCAACACAAATCAAATTCCTGACTCTACCCAGAAGTTCTTCCACCTCAAGCATATCATTTAGCTACCTGATGACTCATTTACCTATTTGCAAAATTTCAGGGCACTCTCTTCAACACACAGCACCATGGGGATAAAAACTTAAAAACAAATAAACAGAATCATCAAGTGTTTAAGCACAACGATCATGTAATAAGTGACAGAAATGGTGACATTCAAATCCCTCTCCGAAAGAGATTTTTCCCCCCCCCATAATATTCCAAGATGGTCAAAAATACTTGTGCCAGAACAGATGCAGTTGTGGGCTGGCCTACAAAGCTGTATAGCTCAAACACTGTAGGAACGCATCCACATAAAATTCAGCTATACAACTAAGACAAAGTCTTTACAAATACTGTATTCTTATGAAGTGCTGAAAACTTCCAATTATTCCTAATTTGCAGGTCAGTATTTCCCAGAAACACATAATTGAATTTTAGCCAAGGTATTAATTATAAACCACTCAGGTGCTGGCTAAGAGAATTGTCAAAACATTTTATCTGCCATTCACGTTGGACAAGATTCCCTATTTTAAAGCACTTCCCAGTCTTGCTGCCTGTTCTTTCCCTATATTATTCTTGGAGATTGATGTGAAAATATGAAAATCATTCCTTAAGAGCAAGTCACTTGGAGAATTCTTATTATAATGAATTTTTGTGATTTTCTAATACATGCATCACCATTCATTATTAACCTTATGAGGGCAGAGTCTTTCAGATAGAGTATTTTAAAAAATAAGAGACATAACTGATCAAATCAGGAGCTGCATGACTTCCATCAGCAAGGCTGCTGTAAGTTCTTTGCTATCTCTTCAATTTGTGAAGACAACCTCTCCCTGTTAAGGTATCAGTAATATTACTTATGGACTTTATGTGTGCTAAGATTGCAGAACATTTGATGATTCTAGGAGGAACATTTTCAAGACCATGTTTTATCCAATCTGCTTTTACAAAGTTAAAAAAGGCGATTTATACAAAATACTTGGATAGAAAAGTATCCAATTTCTTTAAAATGTTCCAGTATATATAGGACTATACATTTTCCAGTTTTTTTTTTTAATTTAAAGAAAGAATTATATAAGTTGACAAATTTAGCAAAGTAACACTTGAATTATTCTGTCTCTTATACAGGTAATGATTAACTATTCCTATGACAGAGCAATTGGCTGACATATTATGGGCTGTATAGAACATGGTGATTAAATATTTAGGTTAGCTAGAGTGGTAAGATAAAGATACAGCATATCCTAACAGTCATGAACATATAGGGGGTGTATTGAGTAATAATTTTTTTTTTTTGCCTACTAAATTTTGCAAGTGCCTATTATTTAAAGGAACAGAACTATTTCAGAAATCTTTTCCATCCATCATACCATAAACATTGTTGTCTTGTACAATTTTATCTGTGCCTATATCATAGTTGTTTTTTTTTTTTTTTCCAAATGTATCCAAGCTACTTGCTTTGGTATAAAGAATTGAGGCAAAATACTTCTGCTTAAATTTAGTATTTTATTTCTGTGGGCACTACGTATATGCTAACTCACCAGAAAAATAAATGAAAATTTGGAAGGGGGGGGGGAAGCAAACACTTAAGAAATGTTTCAAAGTCATTCGGCAAGAATAACAAAAGCAATCCTCAACATGACTGATCTACCCCATTTTCACTTTGGGGTAGAAAGCAGAAAGACAGCTTAAATGTATTACTAATCAAAAAAATTAACTTCAAAATATTACTTCAGGTTTTTTAAAGGGACTGGTAAAATACTACAAAACTTCCTTTTTACATGGACTATATATTCAGAAGAGGAGACTACGGTTTATTAAACCTAAAGAAAAAAGGGAACAAATGTATTTAGTCGGGTCAGACTGCTGAACAACCCAAAATATAAACAGAATTAACTCTCCCAAATGATTATCCAGACATTTCAATGCATTTCACAGATGGGTAGTGGTTTCATTTGACAGACGAAGGAAACAAAAAAGCAGGGCTAAGTAATTTGCCTAAAGTTATCTCAAGAGAATTTTTTGGGTCATGGTTTTCTTAGCTAAGAGAAAGGGTTGGTGAAGATAAACAGAAAAATAAAATTTAATAAAAGGGCATTTTAGGTCTCCTGGCTCCTAATTTGTTGTCAGGACAATAGAAATTATATTCCCTTTTATAGTGTGAGAAGAGAAAGTGAAACAAAAAGTAAGAGGAAAAAAACATCGCTTAAGCAATGAGTAAATGTGGTGCTAATTTCTCATAGCATTGGAGAAGCAAAGAAATCTTCAGCTGAGATTCTGCTGAGACTTCTGATTTAAGAAGTTGGCTCCTAAGCTTCCAGAGCTAGACACAAAAACAATCATGACAAAAAAGGGGTTGTTTGTTTGTTTTTAATACCATATTGGCATACTTTAGATTCAGTGGAAACACTATCAAGGCAGATGAAGGAAATAAGAGATTGGATCCCATTTTTAAATGGGCTTTTTTTTCATAAGCAAATGATAAATGCATGAAACAAAATGATAAATGCAAATATGTACTAAAGCAATTCCTCAAAGACTTCATCCATGCAATGAAAATGGACTGACAAATGCGGATAAACAGAACATGACAGGACTGATCATGCCACTGGTTTATAATTGTATGCAAAGAAAGAACTAGAGAAGAAAGATCTACGCCAAAACGCTAAAGAATTTTGGAGAAAAACCTCCTACACTTACTTCTCTACAACAGAGCAGTTGTGATACTAATCTGTTCTCTCATTGCTCTCACAGTACTGTCATTTATTCCATCCTGCATCCACTAAGAAGTGTTTCGCCACTGACACCAATACATGCAGGGTCAGACCCCAAACAGTTAACAAAAATTTGATGTTTTTGATCAGGCAATGTAAGGCAAACTTTGCAACTATCATAAGACCAAACCTAATTTTATTTTGGAGTTTAACGTTTTCATGTTTATTCAACCTTTCACATCACAAAGCTAAGCAAAGTTTTATTGAAACTGGCCCTTGATAACCAAACTCAATTATGAATATAGATTTCTCAATTATAACCATAAATTTAAGAGATGCTGAAGCATGAAATTTTCAATCAGTTGCTTATTAATGGAAGAATACTCCTTCAAAAGAAACCAAGATTTATACATAAGTCTCTTTTGTCGACATCCCTAGCTTTAATTTGCAAAATGTTCTGCAGTAGCTCATTACATATTTCAGTCCAACAATTGCAACTCTTTCAAGACAGCATATATACTGAAGGGATCCTTTGTTTTCTGTATAAAAGCTACTGTAGTCACCAACAGCTGCAAAGACAGAAGATGACACAAGCAGGAACAGACTGGTAAACTTTGTCCTATAGTTATAGTATTGTATGTTTAATCTTAGAAAACTTTTTGTTCATTGTAGTTTAGCGTCATTCAGCATTTTTCATTAAATGGGATCTCTGGCAGCTTTGATCTCTTAGGAGAGAATGCTTGGATATCTATCTTACCATTTACAGGGTGAGAAAACAGACACAGATGCTACATTTCAGAGGGCTATAACAGAATCAGCTGTTTTACTGTCTCAAAGTCTGGAAACAAGAAGTCTCATCACAAATGTAAGATAAAAACATAGCTCCAACATAATGATTTTTTTTATTTTTTAAACAAACCTTCTTAATTTTGGATTTCAAAATTAAATAGCCATTTTAGTAGTAAGACGGGTCACATTTCATCTATTTTAAGACAAACTTTGCAAATATGGAAATCATTGTTACTAAAATTAGTCGCCTCTAAGTGGCAGATACTTCAGGAATGGTAAATATGCAGTCCAACTGGAAACACCAGCAGCAAGCCATTTAATGCAGCGCACAATATAATCCTACTCTATTTAGGTTAAACATAGTAACTTCAATGTAACCCTTAGAACAAATACCCTATGAAGTTAGTCCCTGCCTCTTCGTAAACTCCCATACATAAATCTTTCCTTTCATAGAAGTACTGTGCTCTGAATATAACAAAGCTAAGTATAAACTTAAAGTAAAGATTAAAATTTTCTACGTACACAGAAAATAAGCAAGCAGCACAAACCTGACCCAAGTTGTTTCTTTTGAAACTCAAAACTAGAATATTCTAGGAAAATGGTGAAAAATAAAGGTTAACAGTTACAAAACTTAACTAAAAGACTAGAAGCTACCAACATGATCCTTCTCTTCACCTTATTTAGTTTACAGCACATACCAGTACATACATAAACTTCAAAACTCACACTAGTAATGTTTGTAACAGTGCTTTGAAGTCTATGTACTAAAGATATCAGCACAAGCCATTTACATAAGTGGGCTTCCTCATCTCCACAAACCAGCCAGTGATAAATTTATGACCAGAAGAAAGACATTTGTATGTCATATTGATGATATTTAAATGCAGTAGAGAATACATTCTGTAATAAGATAACACAAGCCCCTCACAAAACTCAAATTATTCTGTATTTTCAAGATTCAAGAGAAAGTAATGTGCAAAATATAGAACTGAGTAGTTAACTGACCTTTTTAGTCTCTTTTGCAGTTGAAGATTTTGCCTTGAGTAAGAAACACTGAAGAAAATAGTATAGGATAAAGTGTATAAGACACTGCTATCAAGATCTACTTAGATAGCAAGCATCTTATGTCTACTGTTGAATGGCCAAGAATAGCAAAGGCAAGCAGAACAAACAGTATTAGTGTTCCTATCTTTAAGCAATACCAATATCAAATATAGGTCATTGACTGGACTACCGATTTTGCAAGTTCAACTAATTTCCCAACTACACTAATGGAACCAGATGTCTCAATCATAGGGCTAAACAAACATACAATACTTAGAGAATCGAGATGCAGCAGCGTACCTTCAACAGGGGAAGTTGTTTCTCTTTAGTTTTCTACCACAACCAGCTTCAATAGAAAAAAATGCCAAAAGTCATATGATGAGTTTTATCTTTTGCAGGAAAATAACCAACAGTTAACTACCACTGACACCCATATATTTCTTAACCTGAATAGTTTCAGTTCTGACATACAGAAGTAACCTTCTGTGCTCATTATGGAAATCACACTAAATTCTATCATACAGTAATGAGTTCAGAACAACTGTAACCCTCTTTCCTCTATATTAGCTGCCAGAAGATCACTAAGCATATTATAACAAGGAAAGTCATACCAGAATTTAGTTAACAGAAACTTGAAGGGCAACCTACAAGTGACACCTTTTTGTCCTTTAGGTGTCCAAGGGAGCTCTTGGTGCACAACACCTCATACCGATTTACTGAAACAACAACAAAAAATTCTGTTCAAATACATACCTATCAAAAGCATTCACAGTCCCCTTATACCCTTGAAAGGCTATACTTCAACATAGCACAATATTCCTACTCATTCATATTCTAATTTCACAGTAATTATTCCTATCAATGGAGACAGTTACCATACTGTGTGGCTGAGTGCGTAATCTGGGGAAAAGGGGAGAAGAGAATAAGTAGTGTTCTCACATGTCTGCATACTTTAATATTCATTTATCAGATGTCATGCAATACACATACAGAAAGGAGCCTGGATTAAAAAAAAAAAAAAAAAGGAACAGCAGCTAAAACTGATGCAATCGTACCAAACATTTACACTGATAAAGGAGACTGCATTCAATTCTAATTGCACAAAATGTTCAAACACAATACATTTGGGGTTCATCTAATCGAGATGCTACTGCATAATGAGAAGACAAAAGCAACAAGAGAGTTGAATCACTTTAGAAACTTGTCAGCTATTAATTATTTGTTTGTCTAGAAGCCTTACTAGTGTACCAGGAACCAACAGGACTAGATATGCTGCAAACAGAATAAACAAGAAGATGGTTCCTGCTTCAAAGAGCTTAACTGCACCCCTGAGTTGAAATACTAAAATTACTTAAGACAATCATACCAACAGCTTCAACACTTTACACTGTGAATAACAAAATGATTCTTGGCTCTTTCACGAGCTATTTCCAACAAGTAAAAAAGAGAACGCTTTGACAGCGGCATGTGTGTAAACTTCTGGTAATGAAGAGCTCAAGCAACAAAGAATAAATATTTCACAAGCATACCACAGTACTAGTTACAGTTGAATCAAAGGAAAACAAGATATTAAAACAAGAAGTACAGACGAATTAGCTAGAGTAGACTAATGTAAATTTTACAGTATAAGATCAGCTTCTCTACATGAAGGCTTATAAGAAGTCAGGCATAAGAAGAAACAAAGAGGAGGAAATAAGAAGAAAGCATGGAAAAATGTTTTTAAAATCCTTATTCATCATACTAGAAAGCCTAGTAAGAGAGATATGTTAGCAGGTATATTGTAATAGGATACACTGTTTACTAACTTCCTTAAAACATATGTACAAAATGAAAAGCAAGATATTTACAGAGAACACTTTATTACTCTGTATGTATTTTACTACAGGAGCTCATGACATTTTATTGACTGACCCTACTCCTAGAACTGCTGGAGATGCCAAAGCTGAGAATTACAGAGAAGCAGCATTTGAATCCAGTATACAAGTTTTCAACACACATTTCTCTGAATCAGAAACGTACAAATAACAGACAGGTTATTATGAAGGAAAATATTAGTTTCAGATATATCTTTTAGAATTAACTCCTGACGGGGAAGGATTTTATTGTGCACATATAACAAAACCCTAAGAACTCTTTAAGCCTCAACTTAAGCTTCTTATAATTTGAAGGGTCTTGAAAATAACTCAAACCGATTGTCTTGCCAATGTCAAGTTAAATATCACAGAGAACGGCGACTTGTGGCATTAGCGACCTACACCCAACTCCCTCCCGCTCAGCGCAGCGGCCGAGACCCCCAGGTGCGTGTAACGCTGGAGGCTTCACCCTCGGCCGGAGAATCGGAGCACTTGGGCGAGAGCGACCGATTTCGCACAGCGCAGAGGTCTCGGGGCGCCCGCGGGAGCCTCCCCCTGGGCCGCGCAGATCCCGGCGGGCCCGGCCAGCTCCAGCTACGCCCCGAGCGAGCAACAAAGCCGCAGCGGGCGGCGGGCTAGAGCCGGGCCGCGCAGCCCCCGCGGAGACCGCGCAGCCCCCGGCGCCAGCGAGGGCGAAACGGCGCCGCGGCGCGGGCCGCGGAGCCTGGTGCGGCCTCCCGCGGGGGCAGGGTCAGCGCCCGCCGCCCGGAGGGGGCCTCTGCCCCGCGGCAGCGCCCGCCGCCGCCGCCGCCGCCGGGGCCTCGGGCCGCCCCGCCGAGCTCGGCAGGCCCCGCCGCCGCCGCGGGCCGCGCCCTGCCCCCCCCGCCGCCGCACGGCGCGGCCTGACAGACCGCGGCCCCCCGGCGCTGACGGCGCGGCGCCCCCGCCCCCCCTCACCTTGTCGGCTTTGTCCATGGCTCCGGCGGCGCTGGGCGGCGGCTCTAATAAGGGCGGCGGAGGCTCCGAGCCGCCTCCTCCATGGCGCTGGCGCTCCCCCCGCGCTGGCGGCGCTCGCGCTCCCGCACACGCCCAGCGCCGCGCTGGCCCCCGCGCAGCTATCACGGAAACCGAGCGCGGCTACGCCACGGCGGGGGCGGGCGGCGAGGGGCGGCGGCAGCGGCGGCGGCGGGGAGGGATCATCTGGGACGGAAGCCGGGCGGGCCCAAGCCGCGCGGAACGCCTTCGCCCAGCCGGCGGCGGCGGCGGCGGCGGCGGCGCGGGGAGGGCGGGGGGGCCGAGGCGAAGCGGGGCCCTTGTCAGGTGCCTCGGCAGGGTCGTGCTGTGGGCGCCCGAAAACGGCCTGCCGAGGGGCCGCCGTGTCCTCGCAAACAGCGTCTCCTCGCACCCGAGCTCAGGCGATGTAAAAAGTTACCTATCTGCCCGCGATGTGAGCATCCAAAAGCACTGTCGTCCCCCCCCCCCCCCAAAAAAAAATTATGGAACACCTCATTGCCTCCGTGTAGCTTATGTGGTGCTTTGTAGTGTCTGAGGGAAAAGATGCGCTGGTGCTGCGTTGCAGGAGGGCAAACACGACCCTCGTTCCCCACAGAGGGTGCGCTGGGGGGAGGAGTGGCGGGCAGACGATGTCCTTGGAATTATCCAGAACTCTGAAGGAAAAACTGTGATTTATTTAAAGGCAGGATGCTGAAAATGTCGTTCGGGGTTCCCAAGTGCAGGCTGGGGGCTCTGAAGCGGTTCGGGGGAGCTGGGCCGCTGCGGCGGGGAGGCCTCGCCGGGCCCCGCGTCCCCTGCTCCCCGATGCGGCACCTCGAAGCCCGCGGCCTCGCCGGGTCGCTGGGGGGAAGGAGCGGCCGTCACCGGCGCCAGCGGGCACGCGGCCCCTCCAGCGGCCGTGCCGCGGCCTCACGACCCCTCCAGCGGCCGTGCCGCAGCCTCACGGAGCCACGCTGGCCCCTCCAGCCCCAGCCTCCTCGCAGCGGAGCCACTCAAAGGCCCTCAACGTGTCTGTGTAGTAACAACATAGCTGCTATTACAGGAGAGAAAAGTTGAGAAATCAGCATCAGCCTGGTGTTTATGACGTGTCTTTCATTTACTTTGCTGCCTTGGTTTTCACTCACTTTTAATTACAGGCGTTACGAGCAAGCCCAGGGAAGTCCATGAACAGAGATTCATCCATGAGGACGTGCTCATCCATGGAGGACGGGGACCAGGAGTTTATGAGTCTGTGACCTGGTGCCACACAATGACGCTCCTACACGTACGTTCCGTATGTAACGTTCCTACGTTTCATTCAGCTAGTATATCTGGTGTTTGTGGCTTAGTCTAGCGAAAAGCAAGCAGCATTCATTTGCAGCTCTGTTGCTAATGTTTATATCAACATTCCTAAACCACATCAAGGAAATGAATGAGTAGTAATAGAATAAATACGTAAAACACAAAGCAAATTCTGGAACAGATTCTTGAGTACTTCCAGGTAAAATACATTTATAAAATGTATTAATAAAAGAGCTTCTGCTTAACAAAGGTTCTTGTGAGATATAAATGGCATAGTTTAGGAGAAAAGTAAGCAAAGCCTATATCTTAATTTGACATAAAGTTAAAACTAAAACTACCAAAAATGTCTTTACAGAGCCATCTTGCTACAGCTTCATAGATTTAACCTTTATTTTATAATTCTTTAATCTTTCCAGATTTACGTTCATTATGCTATGTAACAATTTGTTCTAACGTATAAACATTTTATATCTTGGATTAATCCAGGTAATCCCTTTGTTTGTATTTTCTTAGAGGAGCTCTTCATCATTAAAACTTTATACATAACATATGGTATTTTGAAGATGGCTATTACATTACACAGTAAGATCTCCTTTTGCAAACAGATGATCTGAATATAGAACTTGCTCAGACTGTCACTGCCTTCTGTGCTATTTCACATCAGCAGGGAAATCAGCAGGATCACAATATAAGTGTAACTTTTGCCTAGAAGTCTGCAGTATTACTTATATTCTATGACTTAAGTTTTCTTAGGGTTGCAGCCAACAAAATCATAGGTATTATTGATCATATGGGAAAGGGAGAAAGGTGAAATTATAATGCCAATTAAATGTAACTACAGGATTTCTGTTGACTTCATTGAGGCCAGTGTTTTACCACAGATGAAGAGAACAGAAAGGCTGCTCCTGCTCCCTGGTTGATATAGAAACTGCCTCTTAAATGGAGGAGCTGCAGAACTTTGCACCCTTTATACGTGCTTCCCTGTCCCCGCACCTTTCTTGATGAGATTAATACAAATCTCTTTTTGGCGAGTGGTCACACCATCCTGATTTTCAGTAAAATATACAATGTTAGCATGGTAATGGTCTTCAGCAGAACTAACACAAGTGTTTATAACTTCAAGAAGCCATTTTAAGGTTATTATATTGTAACAGGGAGTTTAATTGAGGTTATGATGTTACACTCCCAGGGGCTTTCATACAATGACAACACAAGAAGTCATGAAAGTAAAACCAGGGAGTATGCTGGTTATATTAAAAGCTTTCAGTTGATGCAATTAAACTGCATTTCATCAGCCGCTGATGAACTTACAAGATGTAAATCTATAGATAAATAATTATGAAACATTTAAATAAGCCACCCGACCTAGATCTCCATGAATCAAGCAATGTATCTCTACTAAGTGAAATGTATTTTAATCCCAATAGTTTAATGTTTTACTTATTTGTGCTAAATTAGGCTGACTTACTCAACCTAGTCACTTTTCCTCTCTCAAGTAATGTGGGAGAACTCGCCTGACTGGCCAGAAAACACAGTGAAAAAAACCCACTGAAAGAACAGGCACAATTGTCTTCTTGTATTAGCAGACCAGAATTTTAGTGTGGAATGCAGCTTAATTTGTCCAAATTGATGCTGACCATGGAATATATATTATGACATTTTCTTAAGATAGTTGCTGTATTTTTTTTTTAAATAATGACTCATTATGGCAAGGCTGTTCATTATAAAATCCTTCTTTTGTTCCCAAGATACATACCAACATAAAGGTCACACTTGAAAGGGCTGTTATGCATACTTAAACAACAATCACAAGAAGTTCTAAGATCTAAATTGGGCAGTGACTAAATAGACATCAGATCCACATAAATCTTTACAATATACATAATACAGAAAGTCATGCTGAGTGACCTGAGTGGCCACACGGGTGAAGAGAAAAGAACTCAAGTCTCCCATAAAATTTAACTCAGTTATTATCACCAGAAAGAAAAACATGCCAAAGTACTTGGAACCAGTAATGTTAGATCCTCTCTCCACAGCTATCACAACTATGCCATGATATCTGTTTACATCATCATCTTTTTTGCTTGAGTGTTGTGTAAGTGAACTCAACAGTGTTACCAGCCTTAAGGAAGCCATATCTTAAAAAAACAAAAACAAAACAAAACAAAACAACCCCCCCCAACCATTCAATATAAACACACTAGCAATTGCAGTAGCTGCTTTTGAATATTCAGTCCTAAGTGTCCCATTCTAAAATCTGGCAGTTTGTGAATAATTAATCTACTTCCTTTTTTTATTGCCACATGAAGAGAAGTAACTCAGATAGTTTGAAAGCAAAAACCATGCCTGAAACTAGTGGGAGCTGATTGCAATTTTGCTAATAAATTGTTGAGTTTATTGCTACATCTTCTGGATAGTGGAGACATCCTTCCTGAAGACAATGGAGGACACCAACCAAATGAAGAAGGAAATCTGGGTCAATGAAAATTAAAAAATGGAGTCTAAACCAAAATATCTCAGCAGTATCGAAAGGCACTTGGTAATGACTCTGAATTCGGAATTAATCACAGAATTACAGGCAAGTCTAACAGCACGTACATGGCTACTCACACTCCCTACTTACACAGGCTCTATTTACGTCCAGTAGGTAAAAAGTTCTACAAAACACATAAGGATGCAAGTAAGTGTGTCTCACTAAAATCAAGGCAGCTTCTCCTATTGAAAATTGAACACGTGTAAGCTTAATTGCACTAGCATAAAAATATGAAAGACGGGTTGCTCAATAACACCCTCTCCACTCCGGCAGCATAAGCAGGCTCAGACTGAGCTCTGCAGCAGCACTAGCAGATTTGAGGTGTGCTGCAGCAAGAAAGTGGAAGAGGCAGTAGGAATGAAGCTTACTCCAAAATGACACAGCTTCACTGGATTGGGACTAAAATCTTCAGTGTAATTATAGTGTTAGGAGAAAAAGACAAGTATAGAAAGCAAAGCATATCTTGGCAAATAAACTTTTGTATCTGATGTGGGGAGATGCAACGTGTAACATCCTGCACAGGCAGCTAAAGGCAAACGCAACAGGGAACTTAATGCAACTGAAGTGGGAAGGTGGCACTAGATGTGACTGGTTCACAAATCTGAGAATCACGATTCTGATAGCAACCTGTGATTACTACTAGGCAGCAGTCAGAGCAAGCACAGCACTCCCACTGAGAGCGGTTGCAAAGTGGCTTTAGAGCCAACCAGGACAGATCCTGCCTTGTAACTCTTGTAACATCTGGCCAGGATGGGATTAGCCTTTACTCTTGCTATAAGGCGTACAGTTATTGCATCTAAAATTTCATGCTAAACATGCAATTATTGTCATGCAGATGCATTTTGCAATCCACCCTTCCACTGATTTAGAAGCATTTAAGAAGGTGATAATCCTATCTGTCAACATCTTAACGCTTAACTGTGAATATTTAGCTGTAATGCAGTATTTTGCCTAGTTCTCTAATTTAGGCAATTTCTGGGTTTCCTACAACCTAAAATTTTTTAGCACTGAAAATAATAGAATAGTAGCTAAACTTTTATATTTAAAGTCACTGTTAACACGTACATATGGAAATACAGTTCAAATAACTGCTGTAGCTCTGAGGAAACTAGGGTACTGTCCAGAGTGATGTCATTTTACTGTTAATCCACACACAGAGTTCCCGCTCAAGTAAATTAGTTCACTTCCCCTCAAAAGTAAATCTGAAAATACAATTTTCAAATACAGATATAATGTTTTACAGCTGACAATTTCTGAGTAATTACAGGAATCACAGTGCTTTATTACCAGACTACAATCCAAATACCTTCATTATATTATTCTATTAGGTGCATTTCAACAGCCTTGTACTTTTTGTCTTCTGTTTTGTTGAATCAATTTCTAAGCCTATTTAAAATGAAGGGAAAATTAAATTCTCACTACATCGTTGTTTCAGATCCAATTCACTGTAGAAGGATTTTAAGATGAGAAAAGAATGCATTTCTCCAAAGTATATTTGCCAAGTAAAAAAAAAAATTTTCTAATATGCACACACACATCCTTTCTGACTTCATTTGTGTGAATGAGGTTCAGGTTCAGTTTTAATGCACAAGCTGCCAGCAACTCAAATGAAGGGGGTGTGTGTGTGTGTGTGTGCATGCGCATGTATATATAAAAAAAGATTACAGTAGCCATTAAAATGTTCTTTTGCAAACAGATAACATTACTGGTACTAGCTAAGGTTCCAGTTTGTCTTGTACCAACAGCAGCAAAACAAAATGTGGATAAAAACATACAAAAAGTTGTGAAAACTCTGGCTATGAAAATTAATGACATTTCCAGAAACTTAAAAATTGGAACTGAGATTGGAGAATTCAGTGAGGCCGCTTAGCAATTCTTGAACCTGCAGTGCAATAATACTTAAAAAAAAAAAAGTATATATATATATATACACACACACACACACATATACACACACACACACATATACATATAGTCACTGTCTTTCTTGGACTGCTTATTCAGTTTTCCTGAGAAGGCAGAAAGGACCATTGACCACATCAGAGACAGATCTACCAGGCAGTAAGTGGGCTATACCAGCTATTCACAATGTTGCAGCACATGCGCTACCACAATGCTTACAAAGTTGGGTGACAACACAGCTCCTCCATATTTCCTCACAGACAACTCATCTTCCAGGTTAAGAATTATGAGAACACCAAAAAGGGGTAGAATCCCTTAGGGATTATACAAATCTCCATTATGTGCCTAGAGCACAGATGCTAAGGCACTATATGCATGAGCAGGAAATAAACTATGCCAAAAATGCACAATAGTTTATTAGAGGTAGACTCGTACTTTTTCTATGTAAAAATACACATTAGCCCTCACTGTTTTTCAAATTAATAGTCCTTCACTGGTAGGACTAGTCCTACTACAATTAGTCCTTCATGACTAAAAGCTAGAAAAAGGGGACTAACTAGATAGGACAAGATTTACTGCAGTATTCAGATTTCCTTCTTGAGAAATCCAAATGTCCCTCCCCAACAAACATACCTGGGATGGGAAAGGCTATCTCAGTTAAAACAAGCGAAGTCAGAAAGACTTGTTTTTTTTAAACAATGCTAAGTTTATGCTCAGTTCTTTTTTCCTCCTTTAGAGGAGATTAATCGTTCCTTCCCACAACAAGCGTGGCAGGAAATGGCAGAGAAGAGAAACATGCTGAAACCAGCTGTCACAGTCTCCTGTCTCCATGGGAAGGAGAATCTTGCAAGAGCAGCTATCCAAATAGGTGCCTCTGGATCTGGAGAAAAGAAGCCCAAGGCTTTCAGAGGAGACATGCTAGACATCTATATTGTGCAGTATTATACGTGAATTTGATTTTTTGCTAAGTCTAGTTTCACATCACCAGATTTTAGTGGATTTTTCAAAGTAAAAACTATGTTACACATTGTAAAGAAATGTCATGAGAACAATGTGTTTTATTAAGTGTTATCTACAGATATTTTTGAAGGAAAAAAGAAATGTAAGACAACCTTTGCCTGTACTTAAAAACTAATTTCAACTTACATTCATATTTTACTCTTAAGTGACTGAATAATTTAAAAACATCTACTGGTAAAAATATGCATCAGTAAAGGAGAAATGCTCACCAAGAGTCAGCATCATGTTATTTATGCAACACATTAAGTTAACCCTTAATTGATACAAGGAAAATAATTTCATTTACATTGACAACTACAGAGCAAAATTATTTTCTGCAACACGTAACTAACTTTCAAATGAAAGTTAATGTCACCCCACTTACATGTATGCTGTTAACTATTTAAATCCTGTCCTAGAACGAACATTCAGTTTACCATGCTATCTTACACATAGGTGATAGATGTATGTGCTACAGGAGGCTTCTTCATGTTTATTTTTTCATTTTTGTGGCATTAATTGCTCCACATATATATTTTTCCCTCTACTGCAAAAACTGTGCATGGCACAGCTTTCTGCACTATTTGCATCATACCATCACCTTTAAATTGGAGTAGTTGCACTTACAGAAGAAGTGAACGTGCAAAATTTCTTTTACTTCTCTGAGAACCGCAAGAGAACTTCTCTGTCAGAGAAATTGTCCAAACAAGCTGCCACAGGAAGAACAGTTGCTGTGGCCAAAACTACAGCTTTGTTTTAAATGATGATCCCAAAATCTTGGGACACAGAAGGTAGTGCCTATTACATGACTTGAACAGCAGCTCTGAAGGAACTCAAATACGATCAAATATTTGGGAGGGAACGTATTCCACTGTTCCTGACATCACGGTGCTTAGTCCCCACTCTATACACATAGTGCAGAAATGCTTCTGTTGCTTTCAAAACCTGTGTTTCTATTCACACAGAATTCAAGAGTCAAAAAAAGACCACAACCTGACCTAATTAGTCAAAGAGCGATAATAATTAGGGTCCACTTTTCTACTCCCAAAGTATTGCCTGACAAACCTGTATTCTTAAAATACCAAAATCAAAACCAAGAGCATATTCCTGAGAAGTGCTAAATACCTACCGCTATCAACTAGATGGGACTGGTAAGAGCTTGTTTTTTTGCAAGATAAAAATCAGTTAGCAAGATGGCTAGATGTCAGGTTTTAATCTAAGTATTTGTGATTACCACTTTAAGAAAAAAAATCAAAAGAATAACAAGGTTTAGATTTAAAATCTCCACATTGTCCTTCATAAGTAAGGTGAGGATGAAGCAGTACTTATTTTCTTAAATTATCGAAAGTAAAAATCAAGTATAATGAAAGCACATCAAGAAACAAACTGTACAATTTCTGAACTGCACTGTTTATTTTGCTGCTTGAAACCTAAAGTGACAGTATGCCACTATAATTATGGGGTTTCTTCTAAACCTTTACTACACTGCAGGTACAGAAATATACGGACACATTTTTGGAGAACTGACATTTTGCAAAATGCAGCAAACATTTCAATTTATACATGAGAAAAGGAAGTGTTCAAAAGGGTATGCATTTCAAGTTATTGCAGGTTATTTCTGTGAGAGAATTTCTGCAGGTAAAACATGTTTAAATTTAACCAACAGTAACGTGTCAGTGTATTTAAAATCATGACAAAAATCTTCTCTCTGGTCATTAATTGCCCTTTGACAAATTACTATGATGTTGTATGTTTAGGGCAAGATGTCAATACAGCATAAATCCCGTGGCATTTTGGTTTTCTTCTGGAGATTAAAGCTGTTTTTCTTGGGATAAATGCAGCAGCAAAACACAAACCAGCTGATCAAAAAAGCACTTCTGCCATAACTCCAATAATTTCAGGGCACACCAACCGACAGTAGTTTTGCCATTCCCAGTTCTTTTAAGGTTTACATCACTGCACTGTTGCCTTAAGTAGTTTTGTAAAAGCTTGTTTTCTGTTAGGCCAGCTTGCTGACTACAGCCTGGTTGAGAGAATTTAGTTGGTTGGTCCATTTATCTAATGCAGTATACCGTGCACCGCCTCTCTTCTGATGATCCAGTTCAAGGAGCTGGTTGACTTGATCAATTCGGCCATGTATAGTGCTATAAATAAATAAATAAATATAAATCTCTAATGCACATGGAAATAGAAACTAATAATAAATCAGAGGCAAAATAAGAGGTCTTCTTATACAAAACACAGATGCAGAATCCATTTCAGAATTTAACAGTTTTATAATATACTGCCCACTTTTATTATATACTGTCTCATGTAGTACTGCCTATTTAGCTGTCATCATGACTGGAAATCAAATTAACTCATTTAGTGGACAATGCATATATATGCATTATATATAATAATCTATACCTATGCATCTACAACCCACATATAAAATCTGAAGCAATTTAATGTTTAATAGTTCTTTTAAGACAAGGAATCATAAAATATGGAGATTTAATATAAGTAATTTATTACAAAATTCAAAATTAATGTAAATACGTGCCACTCAATCTCTCTGTATAACCTATTTGCTCACATCTTACAAATACTAGACTGCTCCTAAGCCAAGCAAACACAAACAATAAATTCAGCAACATCACTCTTTGGTTTTAGAATCAAATGGTATTTTCACCACACACAAAAATATTGTTTGTTGTTTCTTGTATAGTTTGATTATTTTAAAGCAATTAATGACCAGAACTAAGAAAGTACATACTTATCCAATATGCACTGCACAAGCAAGCTTTCCACATCAGCTACATCTATGTTTAACTCCTAAAAGAAAAAAAAAGCATCTCATTATATTACTATTTTTTTGCAACATTAAATCCTTCCAATCTTTATTTTTATGTCTGAATTTGATTTGATTTCTGTCTCTTATGTTAGAATGTATGAAATCAATAATGATCTGTCAAGCAAAAAAACTGCACCCAAAGTATATACTGTCAATGATCAAGAGATCAGTAACCTTTCAGAAAAGGCTGAAAAGGCTAAAGCAAAGTTTTTGGAAGCTCCTGAAAAGATTTCCTTTACTGACTATATTGAAGAAAAAAAAAATAAAAAAAAAAAACTGATCAGGATATAAAATGAGACTGTAATTATCAGAAAAGAATAGGCCCATGTTCAAAACTGTTTAGAGAGCTAAATGGAACATCTGGCTCAAGTAAGCTCTGCAAATGTTAAGGCTATCTTCCGTCCTCCTCCCTCCCCCCAAAAAAGAAAGTGTACAAAGCTTTATTATATAAAAAGGTTAGGTTTATAGTATGTTTTTACACGACAAGCATAAAAATTGGGCTTCCCTAATACTCATAATATATTTTGAAATGCCATCAATTTTTGCAAGAAAAATCAGAGACTGTAAAAGACTCACAGGAGATGAAAACAGTCCTGCTGTCATTTACTGTTTTTTGATTTTGTTCTCTTCTGATTAGAGAATGAAATCAGTAGTTTTGTCTTACAATCTATTTGTTCTATTACCACAGTTCTGTAATTCTTACAAGACAGACATTTGAAGATATTTTTTAAACAAGAGGGATTAAAATTTGGAATTTCATGTTCATAAAATTTGTGTATAGTTAGGAATTACGCAAATTTCAGTTTCTACATTTCTCTTCAGAAAAGCACTTTTCTACACCAAGTAGAATACGATAATTGAGTACTTTAGAAATGCATCATTAAAAAGCAGTGAGATGATACTTGACATTTACATTTTTGCGCTGCAAAGGTGTCAGCAGTGCATCAGCACTACATTATGGTTTAGATTATATTTTAGATGTTCTATTTCAGGAAGTGCTTTATTTATTTAAGAGCTGTTTATTCACAATTAATCATTTACTTAAGCAAATGCAAGGCTCCACTGGCATGTACCTTAGAAATAAAAGGAATATGTATTCTCGTGTAAGGCTTAATTAATTTTATAAGCACTTGTGTTCTGATGTTTCGCAAAAGCTCTGCAAGAGAAGAAAAAAAATATTGTAAAAATAACAGTACTTAAATAAAGATGCAATACATTTCCATCTTTGTATCTTTCTATATCCTACCTACCATGATCTTTTAAGGTAGTGAGTAGTTTCACATTTGGTGACTGGGGGAGGAAAACAAAATAAAGACACCCTCTTTTTTCAAGCATAGTTTGACAATATGTAACTTTGAAGATGTATAGATAAAGCTGATTAATTGTTTAAACCTGGAGCAATGTATTCCCTGTTAAAATTTAAATTATTCAAACTAACTGGATAAATCACAGTACGCCTGCCCCTTTAATTCATGGCTGTAATGCTTGCCTTAAACAAAAGTGGGAAAAGGTACTTCTATGGCTCTGAAACTTAAAGCTGCATACAATTAACTTCATGGGGTATATTCACATTTTAAGTTAAAGTTCAGGGTCTAAAGGTATAATTATGATGAGAAACTGAAGAAGAGTTATAAAACAGGGTCTGCATGAAGTGGCTGATTTTGCTTAAGTAAGACAGTGCAGCTGTTTTAGTAACTTTCACATTATTAAAGAAAAGTAATATAAAATTAAAACATAAATTAACATTGTAAATTAACAGAAAAAGAGCTAGATCCATTTTTACCTAACTGGTTACACAAGGACTGTTCACTTAATGAAAACTAATACTGAAGACTGGATTATGTATTTCAATAAAACTAATGAGATTAAAACAACTAAGCAAGATGTGTAAACATTAAAACCAGGGACACGCATTCCATCTCAGTAGGCTGTGAAAAAGCTGAGAATGTCTTTTTTCCCCAGATGTTATTGGCAGACCAATGTCATATAACAGGTTAAACTCAAAGTCTCTCCAGTCCTTAGGTTCAGCTGTCCTCCTTCTCTTGCTTTCTATTTCTACTGTCATTCTCTCTTCCGCGAGCATCCATCTCTTTAATCTTACAGTCTTCCCTACCAGACTTTGAAGTTTACCAGTAGTCGGCATGTAACAGCAATAGAGGGGTTATATTTAGTTTCCCCTGCTGACTGCCATCTTCTCTTTTACAAACAAGAAGAAAACCAGGTCTCTGGATTTAACTCTCCTCTTTCATGCAGCCATCCAGTTAACTGATCTGGCAATGCCAAGTAAGTGCTGCTCTTGATGAATCAACAGTAGTCATCTGAAAAACTGGACACTATCTGCAAGCCACAAGGCTTTTAAATTCTCCGATAAATGACAAACTGCAGGAGAGACTTTATTTCATCTGTTAATGGAATTAATGAACCTGTATTATTGTGTTCCCCTGTTTTACTATGTAGAGGTACTATAAATCCAAACATTGTTTTCAACGTACACATTACAATTTGTATCTTGTTAAATATTTTATTTCTACACATTTATTAATGCAGCCTTCATTACGTTGTCTACATATTATGTTTTTGATCTGAAGCAGAAAGTTCGTCTTATAAAATAGTGAACATCTAACTGTTAAGACTGATAAGAACAACCTCTGCAACTAATTAAGGGTTCCTCTCATTCAATCCTTCACCAATGCAAAAAAAAAAAAAATTAAATCCAAAATACTTAGAGCGTGACATCACAGTAGATATTATCTTAGAATATCCTTTCTTCATGAATCCTGCAATTCTTAGTAGTTATTCTACCTGCTAGGATGAATGTTGGCCCTGACTAATTTCCAAAGAAGAACCAGTAAAGGAATTGTCCGTAAGTAATAATTACAAACAATACTCAACACAGAGAAAATAAATCTTAAAATAACAAAAAAAACCCTCCCCCCCAAAACAAACAAAAAAACAAAACAAAAAAAAAACCCAAAAAACCCGAACAGCATAACAAGCAGAGAAAAGAAAGGATTAAAACAGTCTGTGAAAATACCTTCAATATGCTCCCTTATGAAGGGATCGTCCATGATGTTGCTGTGATTTGTTTTCAAAATCTTCTCAAATTCAGTGATGTCGTTATTCTGATAGGCACTTCAGAAAATACAAGACTGGATTATTATTTTTAGAAGTAAAATAGTGTCATCATAAGACTTTGTTCTCTATAGTCTTCATAAGGAAAAACTATTTTCAATGAGATGCCGCAGAAAAGATCTTTCTCCTATTTCATATTTTGTTAGCATATACAGAAGTTTAGAATGATCAGTTAGTTCTTTTGCAAGTGTGCACTGGTCTCAAACCATTGTACTTTAAAAAGCTATTATTAACAAAAAACCCAAACCCTAAAAATAGCCAATTTTGGACAGTATCATTACTCAAATTTTGGCTTAATAAAGTCATATTTTATGCAACAAACAGAGAAAAGGGATTCAGAGGGTTTTTGTTGCTGCTACTTCTAGAAAGCTGAATTCTAAGAAAAAGTTGATTTTTTGGACTGAGAGTAATTTTGGCATAACATTACCTTTTAGATTTATAGTTCATTCTTGGTATCTATAATATTCTTTAACTACTTAATATTGTTATCTAAATAAAGGTTACAGAAAGAAGAGGGGTTAGGACACCAATTATTGTTCAATAGTGGCACCACAGCAGCATTTAAAGATATGAGCGATAAGAGCTGCTGAAACAAGACCATTTTCTTAAACATAATGGACTTACAAATCAAATCTATCATCTTTTCTTACAGGGACAGTCAGTCATAACAGAGACTATATACTAACCAATGCAGCTTACACACTAATTTAGTTATATTAAGCTGCAGGCTAATGATCTTTAACCTGAAAGAGGTACTGTTCAATTCCTGCCTTAAATTTCTGTTTGATATTAACACTGAATATTTTAAAAACAACATATATTTCTCCTTCATAGTCTCTGTACATTTTCAAAGTGTTTTTAAACTGGTCAAGAAAGACATCCTGTAAAAGCGGCAGGAAAAAGACTAGTTAAATTTAGGATAGAACTTCAGGAGTTTATAAATGGAGTTATAACAGCAGAGAGGACTGTATCACATGGAACCAATAAATTTTACTTCATAATTAAATGGAAATTCAATTAAGTATATTCTATTGTTTATTCCAGAAGTCTCTCTTTACAATACGCAAAGCATTCAAGTGCCCAATGTAGAGTATAGGAAGAATTAAAAACATAACTGTAATATTTGGAATTGATTTTATCTTCTGCAACTTTCTTATCTACACTGTTTTAATTGCATTATTAATTTTAAAGAAGCTGTTATACTCAAATGTCAAGATAAAAGATATCAATTAGGAGCATGAATAAAATCAGATTGGGTAAGGCCATCTGGAGTTCCTTCTGCCTCAAATTCACATGAAGCTATGAAAGTGAAGTAGAAAAGACATGTCTGAAGTGGAATTATTGGAAATAGTCTCTTAATAAACTGCCAAATCATGTATTCATCATTATGTCAATAATGGACGAGCATCCTCACTTTTAGAAATGATCTGTGTGCATACAATGGTGCAGCACCATAGTAATCTCAAAGCAAGGTTTGTTCCAACATGACTTTAATCGTGTATTTCAAAATGCAAGCACGTATTACTTCTTACGTAATGAAAAGGTGGGAAGTTTCTTAAGCATTGTTCATTCTCTTACTTGTTAATGCAAAGGCAAGATAGAGTGGACAGAAAAGGTTAGCTTCATAGCACAGAATACAAAGATGGCCTTAGTTCACTTTATTTTGTCTGATGATCTAAATATCCAAAAAGCTCTGGCTTCATATTTGCCTGTAAGAGGTAATGAAGCATTCTTTTGATCTTCACATATTTGAAGGATAAGGGATATTGCTTGAGAATTCCATTTCATATTCCTATGTTATGAAACTCCTTTAGTAATCATGAAATATCAATGCATCCAATTATTCTATTGGCTTTGGTAGGAGATGTCAATTATCTCAGTTTTTCGTATACAATCAGCCAAACACTACAGTCCAGGTGCAATATTAGGAGAGAGAACTTTTAGTGAAAAATGTGATTTTTTGCCATTGCAGAAGAAATTCACCATAGCAGAAGATAAACACTATTTCTCCCCCCTCCCCCTACCTGGTATAGGATAGATTGTGGTGCATGTCAAAGTAAATAAAACAATTTCTTAAGAAAAACAGTCTACCAGTGTTTGCTCAATATTTATGAAAAAAATGTTTGTGTTAGTTGTGCACAAAGAAGCCACCTCTCAAAAATATCCAATTCCTGGTTTGGACACTACATTTTTTTCTTCTTCTCTGGAAAATTTAGAATCTTACCTTACTAAATTCGTCATTGCTAGAATCTCCGGATCATTTTTGTATGGTTTAGCCTACACAGAACAGAAAGCACAATATGCATGTTTAGATTTTAAATATTTTTTCCTTTGTCTTTTTTTAGTAACTTCCCTATCAATTCTTAAAAATAAAAAAAAGGCAGTAAATGAAAGTGACTTATTCATATTTATAAAAGTACCTCCTGAGAGTCAAATGGATTTATTCCAGATTTCATCAGCATGTTTGCTAAGACCAAGTATTTTAAGCAAGTCGTTCTTCTGGGGCTCCCTGATTCATCATAATTCTTGAACGCTTCAAAAAAATCAGTATGTGCCTTTTCAAACTCTCCTTCTCTTAAGTGCATTTTGCCTCCACATTCTGAAAAGAAAACACAGGATGAAGCAAAAAGGAACACTGCGTGCTTGTCGCTGACTAGAATAATTGTACTCAGAAGTTCCACGCTATTTCTAAATAGATTACTGAAATATTTTCAGGAGTCTTTTCATTCTATAAAATCACTAGAAAAAGCACTAGGGCCTGCACACACAGCTTTGCCGTTTGAATAAACCCATTTCAAAGAAGACAAAACAAAACCCAACCCACACTATGAATCTAAAAGTACACCAATCCTTGCAGCCAATAATTATTTTAACCTTATGTTAAAATACTTAAAATTCAAATGGAATTTATCTCAATAAACTTCAAAGACAATAGACTTCCTATATTTATGAAATCTTCCCTATATATTTTGAGTAAAACTACATAGAAAACAAACTGAAAAATACTGTTCATCTTTTATTTCTGAAGTATCCACTGGTGCCTGACCTTCTGTGCAAGTGCCTACACCAAAAGAAGAAAGAAGGCACAACAGTATTCTGGAGAAAGGTGTTTTCAAGACACGCAGCATGTTTCCACTATAATTCACCTTTACTGATAATAAATATTTTCAACACATCTTAAAACTCTTCTGTTCCTGATGAATTTTAGTAAGGTGAAACATCAGGCACAAATTTACAAAAGCAGACTACAGAAACAACAGTCCCTTCCGCCAGCAGCCCTGTCAAGCCTTGTGTATTTATCCTTCGTTGCCTGCCAGGGTGTCAGGAAGCTCGTGTCTTCCCCCCTTCTTCCATTGCTTCTCTCCTATGCCACATGTAGCCAACTGTCCCATTGTGCATCTGCAGCTTGGGACCAGAGCAGCAGTGCCAAAATCCCACAGGGGCAAACATTAAATGATAAAACCATAGTGACAGCATTCGTAGTCCCTTATTCACATAAGGCTTGTCTGACTCTGAACCTACAGGATTCTCTGCAGTGTTTTTATAGTTGAAACTGAAAATAATATCAGATTTTCACAAAACTAATCTATGCAACAGAAGCTAAATGAGAAGTTCAATATTAACTTGCCTCTGATAACTCCCATGATCAGTGGATGAGGAATGGCTGACTTGATGTGCAATGACTGTTCATATAGTGCTTTAAGTTTTTTGTTATTTTTCTGTGCTGTATACATTTGAATTTCCAAAGCATAGATTTCCAGTAGTTGAGTACCTTTTTTTAGATCATCTTCACCATCATCAGTCTAGGATAGATTAAGTAATAAATACTGTGAAATTTTAAGAGAACAGTGATTTCAGCTTTACACATTGATTATGAAATACTCTCAGAAGCTTCCTGTCAGAAATAAAGATATTCCTAAAATTTTAAATTTTGAAATAGCTATAAACAGAAAACTCAAGGAACTTACCATAGACCAAATTCTGAAGCCATTTATTAACACGTTATCATTTTTGTCTAATTAAAACTTTTCCTTATAATAACTTTCAGAACTTTGCCCTTTATGCTCTTCCACTCCCCTTTAAAAAAAAGCCTCTCTCAGTATACAAATGTAATGGCTGAGCATATATATTGATAATACATACGACCCTTCTACTGCCTATAACAAAGCCATTTCCCAGATATTTGTAACCCATTTTCAATGCCAGATGAGGAAAAGGGGACACAAAAAAGCACAGCAGGCTGCATGGCTTAATTCCCCCCCTCTCTTTCCAAATGGGGGCAAGTAACAACTATATGTTTCAGCTTTGACTAAAGCTCACAGGAATCTTCTTTGCATTTTAAAATAATGATTCACATGTGCTTTTCAACCTTGCACTTGACTAAAAAGAAACTTATTCAATCAGTACTTGTGCATTATTGTTTTTAAAAATCATCTTTTGCCAAGGAATAAAACACTTTTATCATTTTTAGTTCATGTTATCAAACAGATAACAAGTTAAAGCAAGCACAGGATTTCTTCTGTGCTAAAACTCAACAATGTGCCTCAAAGGCCAACAACAGATGTGAAAAATCAATGTTGTTTACTAAGCTACACTGATTTAGAATATAAAGTTACCTGGCATGACTGATGCAGCTGGCGCAAAATCTTTTGTAACTTTCCATATTCTTCTCGTTCTAAATATAATTTGCCAAGCTGTAAAAAAAAAAAAAAGAAAAAAAAAGGAAAAGGATAAAGAAAAGTAAAGAAAAGAATAGAGAAAAAAGAAAAAAAGAGCTGAAGTATCAAGGTCTATTAGGATTTCATAATTATAGCTTATAAGGTTTAGCTGAAGATGTCACAAACAAAAGTAAAAAATAATGAGTTATATATTTTACCTTTGTGTTTGTCTTAAACCACAATCTATCATTCTTAGCATCTTTCAGAGCTTCAAGTGTTGTTTCATAGAATTCCTGAAGCAAATCCATCTGACATAAAAAATCAGAATTCTATAATTGTAAACAGCAAATTTGTACCTGTTAATAAAGTCAATCTGAACAAACTAAAAGTGCATTTTTGAACTTCAAAACAAGAAAGATAGAGAAATCTGCATCTTATTGAATGTCTGCTTTTAAATTGTAAAATCAGCTTCTAAAATAACAAATCAAAGTATGCTTGTTCTTTTTATATGAAATAGATATTATCATTAAAAAACATGCTGGTGACAAATGAAAGCCACCTGTCCACCTTCTACAAGCAAGTAAGAAAATCCTTATGTTGTGTAGCACAAGGCAAACACTAATAGACAACACTACTGCTACTTAACAAAAACAAAAAAGCAAAGAATTTACACATCAAAAAGGATAAAAGAGTAAGATTTACCCCCCCCCAAAAAGAAGTGGTCAAAGGAAAAGATACTTTTCTATACTACCAACACTGCATGAAACAAAGCTAAAAACTTAAGTGCATCAAACCATTTCCTTGCATAAAAAATGAAAATATAACATCCAAAATGGAAATCAAAGTGCTGAGTATAACACTGAACAAAGGTTCTACAGAGAATGCATTAGTATTGTTTATGGCCGTTGTTCTTTTTGGCAGTAGGGATAATAGATCAGCTTAAAATTTCCAAATTGTCCCTCCAGGTCTGGCTCCAGGTGCCTTTAGACTAAACACACTCAACTCTGCCCACAAGGTAAAGTTCAAGCCAATCTTTTAGACCTGAGGGTAAAGTGTCATTCATCTGTTAACCTTTCCCTTCCTATAGCTGGCAGAACAGGAGGGATTGTGATAATGACACGAGTCATTGCTGAAAACCAATGATCCTCCATATGCTGGTGATATCTCCAGGTAGTCAGTTAGGGAAGCTTTCAACTACTTGTAAAGCTTCTACAACAACACAAAAGAAAAGAAGCCGAGCTGTATATCTATGAACATGTACCTGGCTTGCACAGTCTGTTCAAAGACAGATGGTATCTACCACCAACACGTCATTGCAGACTTTTTCAAAGTAAAATGGATTAATTAATTACAAATTACATTTGAGATTGCACATACTGTGTGCAGCTATTATGCTAAAAAACTTTACTTTACAGCATGGATATCCTAGGTGAATATTGCCAAACAATATTCAGCCTGCTTTAATTAAAAAAAAAAAATCACAAATTTATGAAAAGTTATCATGCATGTTGATAGAATCCATTAAATGTGGGAAACATATTTTAACATATGACAACAAATTAATACTGCAATTGTTCTCTAATAAGGTCAAAAAACCCACACTACTATGCACAAAAAAGTCCACAGTTAAAAATGTGAAGAGGAATACCATCAAGATGAAAGAACTGACAATCTAACCTGCTTGGAAGTAGAGATATAATCAAGAATAGAATTGATGGATTTTTCAGAGTAATTCCTTGTAACTGCACTCCGTATGTAGGTCAATAGCTGTTTATATCTGTTCATCATTTCAGGAAAGTTAGTCTATAAAGGAAAAAAAAAAGTTATGAAATTTGGTTTCAATGATTAAAAAAAAAATCAAACTACATTTTGCAAATACACATACAAAAAACAAAGCATAATAGAAAGACTATGCAGTAGTGGTTGCTATAAGGATCTTTTAAATCATTGCTTTACTGATAAGCAGGAGAATCGGAAGCAACTTCACCAAGACTCCATAGAACAGGTATTTAACATGTTTCTCTCATTTAGGAAATAGAGACACTTACACAACTGTCAGCAATGGTTGCATATGTAGTATGAAAATATTCTTGACTGATCTGTTTTGGTGAACAGTGTTACATATATATACACAGGTTAGCCGTTTGCAATTCAAACTGAAATCTGAACATTAATACCATAACAACAAATGCCCACTTTATAAAAGAAGCTCTAAAAAAACCCCCCCAAAACAAAAAAAAAAACTATTTCCAAAATTTGATATAAAAGATCCAATAAAACAGTATTTTTAAGAGTAGTTCTTAAATCCAAAGTTTTCTAGAAAAGACAAATTTTTTCTTTGTTTGATTAAGGATGGTACTTTATTTTACAAGCTTTGATTTCACACATAGAATCTACCAACAGCTAGGGTATGATACCTAAACAAGGACTGAGTCTTAGACTTTCAGGCAATCTCAACTGACTACAGCAGCTATTTGTTTACATTTTGCCTTTCATCTGCAACCACAACATAATTTTCCTGCCATATTTGTAGTAGCCACAAAAGGCTGCAAAAAACCAAGTCCTGGCAGATTTTGCTGCCATAGTCATAAGTTTAAATAATAATTTAAGAACTATGGGTCAAATCCATATTTATGCCATTTACTCTCAAGTGACAGCTGTAACTCTTACCAATTTAAAGTTTATTTTAATCATCTGTTTCAGAGCTTTGAATCCCCATTCTCCTTTTTCACCTTCAAGCTCTAAAACCTGAAATAGAAGAATTTTTTTAAACAATGTTTACAAAAGCTTTTTTCAATTTGTAAATCTATTTGTACCGCTTTTAAAACATACACATCCCATACATGCCTTTTTCCCCGCTTTCTTCCTTACAATAATGTTCTACTCTGCGCTGTTCTTCAATTCTACTTTTCCATGATATCGCTGAAAAAGTTAGGGGTATGTATCTTACTAGTTTTCACACCTAGCTTGATGGAGGGAGGGTGATTATAGATTGATAAAGATATTTATAAATTTTTTTTATTATCTAACATCAAACATTGAACTCTAATGTCACTCTATGAACACAAACACACAAAAAGTTGTAATAAAAAAAGACCTAAATTATTTAAAAAATTACACTTCTGTATTACTATCATTTCTTCTCATATCAGAAGGACTTCCGGGCTGCAATCTTTAATGTAACACACTTAAGAGAATGTTTTGTAAGCAAAAATTTTAGAAAGTTTTAAAGTCATGTATATATACTTTACATACAATAAATAAGCCAAAAGATGCAAAAATCTACTTTTTCCTTAAAAAGCAATAGCTAACATATTGCTTTCTGGTGGCAGTGTGCAAACATAAAACATTTAAAACTGACGTGAAGGAAAGAAACTCTCTCTAGATGTATCACTTCGTATTTATGCATTTAAAGCTTTGGAATCAGGTTGTGAACCAAATATAATGCATTAAGTAAGACACTGGGGAAAAAGCCATTTAATTTTAAAAAAGGAATAGATTTGGTTTCTATAGTTGATGCATGAAAACATTCTTAGGATTCTTTAATTAACTTAGTGAGTTCTGAAGATTAAAAACTTCAGTTTTGCTATAAAATCGGACGGCTTCATGGTCCTGTTTATGCTCCCTAAGTGTGGTCCTGAAAAGGCAGTCAGTCAGGAATCTAAGTAGCCCAATGATAAACTTAGCACATTAATAAGTTAAACTATAAACTTTACTCTTAAAGTTCTAGAAAATAACTCAAAAGGAAAGAAGATATTTTTAATGTGGATTAAATACAACTGCAGTGGTAGAGAACCAATAAAAATAAAAGATAGAATATAAAGACTGAAAACCTTCTGAAAACTGCTTAGTGCTGCTTTGGGATCATCTTCCTTCAAAGCTTTGGAATTGTAGTATTGATTTTCCAGATCCACATTTGGTTCAGAATTACTGTCCTCAGAATATTCCTACATTTTAAGGGAAGAAAAAGAAGAAAAACAAATAAATACCAGAGAAAAAAAAAGAAAGGTTCAGAACACCTCTAATATTTCACTGACAATGGAGAGAATGTAATAAAACATATTGCTCAAACTGACACAAAATGCAGGTATATTAACATAAAATCTTCAGTTTCAAAGCATGTAACACACATGGACTCATACAATGATTTTATTCTCTCTCCCATTATCAGGGCAATCTCACTGGCTACCAACGTTTGCCTGTGAACAGATTTCTTGCTGGACTAATGAACTCTAGTTATGATGCTCTCATAACTTCACTGACTTTGTTTTTATGGTAAATATGGACTGTATTATTAAAATTTAGCCAATTTTGGTGTTTAAGGACAGATGCCTAACAGCATATGTCATTTCTGTACAGGGGAGCAAACATGCTGGCCACTGCCAAAAGGCACTATATTATGTGACCTTTACCATCCACAAAAAAGACCGTGAGTGAGTTGCCATACAAGTAATGATTCAGCAATGGAGGGTATCAAAAGTTTCCGTGAATCTCTAATCTCCCTTTTTATACCATAAAGATTCATACTTGTCTATGGAAATAATAATAATAAAAAAGAATAATGATGATTACACCAGCTGCTTCTTTGCTGAGAAGGAAATGATTGGGAGAACACTAAAGTTACTGCCAAGGGGAGGAGGGTGGAGTGTGGGCACAAAATAATTTAATCAAATAATTACACGTCATGTACAATAGCACCAAACAAATTGCAGAATTTACTTCTACCAATTATTACACTATTTTTTTAAAGTACCCTGGGGCTTCTCCTGATGAAAATAAACTAGGCGTTTGATCTTCTTTTGCTGTAAGACAATATTGCAGTGCCTGAATAACAAAACACTAACAAAGTCAAAACCCAAATAATAAATAAATTTATTTGAAGTTTACAAGAATCATGCAAATATTTCACATCCCTGCATTTTTAAGCCAACTTCTCTCAACAACGTGTTTAACTATTAGGAGATGAAAGGTTTAACAGATTTTTTAAAACCTCAAAGTTAGTATCATCAGAGTAACTTTCCCTTATAACAATATGAACAACACACAGTTAGGTGCTCTTCCTTAAGATGACATTTCCTCTTTTACTGTACTTCTTCCTCTGCACTATAAGCATTTATTCTTTTGTTCATTTGTATGTTGCTAATGTTAATGGAGTCCTTCAAAACCATGGGAAGGAAAGAAAGAAAGGAAAAAAAAAAAGATGAGGCATAAGAAGTTTTAAAAATAGCTCTCTCTTCCCTATAGTGCAAGTGAATCTTTCAAAGTTTAACTTTTCTGAAGTTTTAAATAGGAAAAATTAATTATGGCAACTTCTAACTGACTCAAATAATCCTTGAGATATTTATCTTTCAACCTTCAGATCACACTGCCAGTATACAACACCTCTGTTTCAATTTGTCACATGTGGATGAATTGCTCAAGTATGCATTTATTTATACTTACTCAAAGTATACTATTTAGTAAGAAATCAATGGACTTAAAAGCCTAGTGGATTCCACAAATCCGTTTTCTGCATTCCCAAAGAACTATAGACCTAATACTGAAAACTTCAAAACAAACAGGAAGCAAATACCTTATCATGTTATTTCACTGGTAAGACTTTCATCTTGGCTGGTATATATTTGTAAATTCTTTACCCCATTGATCCACCAGAGATAAAGCAACTACAAGAATATATACAAGATGCCAACAGCTGTAGCATGTCAGGCACCTCATGAAGATATCCACTGAGAAAGCTTAAACAACACAGCATTTAAGATACCTGTAATCAGCTGATGCTTTGTTTATACTAGACCTGAACAATGGGGGAATTTTTTTTGGATGAAGTATCTATTTGTAAAAGATAAAAGGATGGCAAACTAAATTAATTCCTTTTCAGGAGTAATGTGCTCTATTAGCCTAAAACCAAAAAACATCTAAGTTTTTGTCTCAGCTCTGGCAATGATTCTGGATGTGGATTTATGCGGGACGCCTTTTTTCAGCTCATTTTTTTCAATGCTACTTAAATATTCCATAAAGCTATTTTCATAATATTCATATATAACAAAGAATAAATGTTAAGTCTAGAGAGTAATTTTTCCTAATAGAATTACTTTGAAATGCAGCAAAGGAAGTGTTTTATGTTGCTACAGCTATATTTTACCTTCATTTGATGCCTATTTGCCTCACATCAATTTTATGATGTTACTGACTCAAAGCTCTCAAGGAGATGGGCTTCCCTATTTCAGGAATTCTGCTTTTCTTCATGGCATACAGACCTAAACACAGCTAATGGAGACCTCTGAGTTGAATCCCTAGCAATTTCAGAGAGAGAATTCATGTTGGAATTCATGTTCAAAGCAATGCTTTACTCCCTTTTGAAACAGTTTATTAGCAGGATACATCCATTTATGAAGGCTGCCCTAGGGAGAATAGGGCATAATGAGTTAAGATACATGCCTAGATGGGTTAGGTTTTACGTATTTTGGAAGGGTTAGGTTTCACAGGTAGTAAGCTGAACAAATCACCATTGCAACTTTGGTTTGGGGCACCTACAATGCTATTCAGGCATCCCATATATTATTTTTAAATTTGCCATAATACTTTTATTATATCTGGAAGAAAAAAAAAAGATTGAAGGGGAGATTTTTTTTTTCTTTATCCAGAAATATTTAATTGAATGAAAAACAGTGTTACATTTATAAGTTAACTGGATATATGACAACGTGAATTAACCTTATTGTACCCTTTCAGAGAGCTCATATGTAACACATCTTATAGATCTCAGCACTAAACATTAAGTAAGATTGGAAAGATCAGACCCATATATAAAGCATAAGACCACTTTATGTCCTGTAGGCAATCTAAGACCAAGCAATAAAATATCTTTATTGTAGTCAAATCCAATGAGATTAATAAGCCACATTATTTTTATCAGACTTAGAAATACTATTTACAGACCAGGACCTCACACTGTTAGGTGCTTTTCAAACAAAGTCTCTGCCTCAAGGAGTTTACAATCCAGATATTACAATGGATTGTTTTAAAAACACCACATAAGTATGCAAACTATTTAAAGGGCTTACTTTAAAAGATGTATTTAGACTTAACGGCGGTAAAGAAAACCTTAAAACCATGAACTAAGTATGATGCAGTGAATCTGTAAACAATCTAAAATAACAGATCAGTCATTTAGATGCTGCATCTCAATTTAAATATCAACATTAATTATGCCAAGTGCTGATCAGTTCAGAAGGACCAGCACTCTATTCTGCCTTTTTTTGATGCATGTGATGAATGGAAAGAACATAAGAATGTTCAGCTTTTGCCAAAAGCAAAAGGAAAGAAGAGGGAAAGGAAGAGCGTGAAGCTGTCTCCTCAAATTTCAAGTTAAGAAAAAGATGCATTCCCTTTCCTATATTGAAAATAGCAAAGTTCTTTTAATACCAAATTCAGATACCAACACCTAAACTTTCATCACTCTAATTTTCCATCCCCCTGCCTCCTGCCTGAAAAACTTCCACAACTCAACAGTTTTTATGCAGAAAATTTGTTTCATGAAACAATGTAGTACCAAAATAAAAGTGAACAAAAATTCAGTGTTGATTAAGTTGAGAATATCAGGTTTACAAAAAGCATTTCAGCATACCTCTAAACATCTCTACTATACCATTTGGACCTAATATTCTGCACAGTGAAGAACACTCATAATTAAAACTTCAAGATACAAAAGTATCTGTGTGCTATATTTTAGCCTGAGCTGACATAAAAAGTTACAGCCCTAAGAAATTTTTTGATGAAGATTTTAGTGATTTTATTTAAATGGACATCAACACTATCAGCACAGATTAAAACAGAGCGGAAGTCTGAGCATACAGAGCTCATTTTTGAAACCCACACAGTTCTCCCTTTGAGAAGAACAAAACAAACAAATGGCTTTTTGATTGTTACTCATGAAGTTATAATGGTCAGGTGCAACCAAAAAAAAAAAAAGAATTTAAAAAAAGACTGTAAACATTACTTAAGTATTTCTCCATTGAACATCCAAATTCTAAATTTAGTCAGTTATAAACAATTCAGTTCTATCACATTGCTTTTTGGGGTAAGAAAAATACCATACTAGCTCAGTTCAAATGGAAATAAAACCTCTGATGTAATGCACTCTGACTGGGATGTAATTCTTTCAAACAATTTTAATAAAAGCTAAATTAGTACCACAGATTCAATGTAATTTACTGATCTTTATTAAATTACATACTGAGTTTTCACAAAATTCACTTTGTGTAGTAAACAGCTTTAAAACATTAGGCCTCAGCTTCTACAAAGAGCACATACAGAAAATAATTCATCTCACCCAGCTTTAATCATGAAATTTAGGGCATGGATCCATTCACAATTTCTCCAGCAGCAAAGGCAGTTTAAGAGCACCCAGCCCTCCCTCACCCTCTTTTGCCCTCTTTGGTTATTGCTGGTCCTGGTGTCCCCTTCTCCCTTAGCTGCAGGGATTGAACAGCTTACGCTGAGTGGGTCCTGGGGGGGCGATGACTGATCCTGGTGTGGCTGAGAGAACAGACCAACAGTTACACAGACACCATCCACAGGCTGGTGAGATATGGCAGCAGAGCAGGTGACCAGGGAGGGTGAGAAAACCAGCTGTGGTATCAGAAGACCGTAACAGGAGCCTTAGTCAATGTGGTCTCAAGAGATTACCTAGAGAACTTAAAGCGTGGCACCTCTCCTCACAGACAGCATAGTGTAGATGAACTTGGACACTGTAACACTATCAGTGACATTTAACAGTAAATTTGTAGCATTCTAGCAGGAGAGTGACACACTAACCTGACAAACGTGCAAAACCAAAGAAATCAATATTTTGTAAAAACTACAGTTGACTAGTTACTAATTCTCATGTTTTCTCTCTTGTCTAAAGCCTTTCTCTAATCTCTTCATCAAACGTATAGTGGTAATCTGAACTTCTGCTTTTCTGTATAACAATACAGAACAGAATATAACAATAGTTCAGCTACCTGCATAGGAACCAAACTCCTACTCTGTAAACCTTTTTCAATAAAAAGTGAAAGCAGCTATACAGAACATAACTTTCAAGACCAGATTTCAGCCATTGGGTTATCTCAAACCACTTCAACTGTTTCTGTGTTCAGTTGTTTCTGAGAAGAAGTCTGGTAAAACTTTGGTTTTATTCAGCTCACTGTGCTTCATAACTATGGCATTTAGGAGGTCTGCTAAGTCTAGGATTTTGAGTAAGGACCTGATATTTTGCAAGAGCACCAGTGATATGGGCTTTTTAATACAAAAATGCCCACCTGAGGCCAAGTGAAAAAACCCTGACTATAACTGCTCAATATATTAGTCTATTAGCTTGCCAGCTAAATTTCTTGAGCATTTCATCTACAATGAACATGCACTATTCCCACATGGCTCATATGTGTTGGCACCAAGAGTGACCAACCATCACCATCCTAGTGCTAAGAACAACCTTCTTTGCCTCTGCTCTTCTTGGACCACTGGGCCCCTAGGCACCAGGACAAAAAGCACTGAGAAGTTTCTGAGTGCTTCTGCCACTGGTATCCAGGCACATGAATATAAAGAAAGCAACTGGACTGGAATGCAAAAAAGTAAGAAGAAAAAGAACTGAGACATCTGAGAGGATAAAATCAAGAGTGTGATTTGTGTAAGAAGTCTGCAACCACTCAACCACGCACTAGGAATCCTGGTTTTCTTCTCCATGTTCCAGGTCTCTGTGCTCTTCTGCTCTTACTCACTCACTCTGCGAGTCATCTCCTTCTAGTGCCTGCTGGCTCTCACGGGGGCTTGTAACAGTCAGTTACTGACACCAGGAATAAGCAGTCTGTGAAGCAGCTTCAGGAGTCTAGTTCTGCCAGTGACTTGCAATGGGGTCAGTACATTTCCTTGGAAAGAGTGTTCTCCCTTTGTTTTGTTTTATTTTTTAAAAGCAGAAATTGAAAGATGTACAGAAATGAGACAGGAGACTGCAGAAAGAAAAAGCCGGTATTATGACGTGTAAATAGTGTCCAACAGAAGCACCTTGTCTTCCCCACCTCAATCATACAGTTCTCCTGTAATGTTGGGCAAATCACATAACTTTGTTTCCTTCTTTTCTAAGAATCCAGTTTAGGATAACTAGAATTCAATTTACTCCTGTTTAACACTCAGTTGCACACCAAATCCAGGCAAGTTTTGTTCTGAATGAAGGGCTAAATACTCTGGGGGAAAAAAAAAAAAAACAGAACTTATACCAAACTTGTCAACTGTCAGATGGAAAGAATTTACAGACTAATCTCAAATCATTCTCATACTTATTGTCTCAATACTTGCTTTCAAGATATTATGGTAATGGGCAAAATAAGCCCCAAAATACACTAATTCTGTGTTTACAGGTGAGTCTGAAGAGAATTTATAAAATATCAGAACACAAACTGAACCTAGATAAAATATTAAGCAGGAATTAATTCAGACAACAGTCTATCCCATGTCCTCTGTGAAGCACATTTTTGTTCAAAGAAAAATCATATACCTATGCAATTAAACATAACAAAGAAACACAAGAGGGTAAACTGCTTGATTTTGTATTTTTCAAGTTCTGAATGCTTATTTTTGCAGCCTTATCACTCTCATGCATGCAATATATACATATTTTTAAATGACGGCAATACTGAAATGTAAAGATTGGGAAGAGGTGACAGTGCCTCTGCAAAATTTCAACCATGTCTATTAAAAATGCATGCCAGTATAAAGTAGGAAAATTAAACTGACTACTGATGAGATTACTCATCAGGTTTGGTAGCATACAGGAATTCCTTTTGAAATGAAGTATATTTCTTATGGTTGGAAAGAAAGAGTGAACCAATTCATATTTACTAAGCTGTCTTTCTGACAGCCTGAAACAAAATGTTTGACTGCATACTTCCAAATACTGACACAGCCTGAAAAGGGAAACCCCTAGTAATTTGAAAGCACTTTCTCCATATTTGAACAATGTCCTTGATTCTGATGGACTTGTGGCCATCTCACTGTGGTGAAAACAGCTGGCCGTTCATTTGATCTGTACATAACTCTTCTACTGAAGTCGTTGAAATAATGCACCTACATAACACAAATATTTGTTGCAGTATAGTCAAACCGCTCAGCAAACAGATTTGGCTATCCTTCCTCCAGCTTAATTTTTAAATTGAATTTCAGAGTACAGTAAGATATCTCATTAAGACCACTGCATAAAATTTTTTATATCTTTAAAACAAAACTAAAACCAAGATGATATGTTACAACAACTGTCATTGTGCTGTCATTGTGCCTGGAAGAATCACCTCCTGGAGAAAGGTTGAGTTCAGTCTCAAAGTCAATTCTAAACATAGCTTTTTGTCTGAGACTACGAACAAGGATGGTAGTTATGATGGTCCTTCTCTCTTCCTCCCTCTCCACCCTCAAGCTGAAACTAATAAAAAAACCTGCACTGAAATCATATGACACATCTAACAGCACCAGACCAGAAATTAAAACTGCGTGTTTTTCATAATGACTAGCAAACACTATTCTGTTTATTGAAGCATGAAGTGGAATAAACCATGTAATAATCAAAGCTGTCACTGCACATTATTAGCAAATTCTGAATTTAGGTTCATCTACCCATAAATATAAATGAAATTCATTGCTGATATCAAGACCTCCAATAGATAAAGCTAACTTCGGTATGAGTGGCTGAGGGCATTTACATGCAAATCCCTTGACTCCTAACCCAATGAAAAACTAAGTAGAAACAGTAAATTATGATCTGTAAAACAGGTAGTCATCAGTTGTTTAACATAAGTAATAATCACCCTGATTATACAAAAAAACTAACAACACAGGATGATGAAGCTGAGAAAGAGAGGGGACTTCAGACTTTCAGTTCACATTTCAGTTCAAGTGTGAAACATTTGCATACATAAAGAAATATAACTGACTGGTTGGTTCTACATAATCAGCAGGTGAAGAGCACGTTTAAAGAGGAACAGACATAGCCCCTTCTAATAAAACCTAATGAAATGAAAACTTTTTAGGAGTCTTGTTTTTACTACTGTTTTTATACGCCGGGTCATCTCAATCAAGGCTCACTGTGCTATACTTCTCTGACAAAACAAGTCCTGTTTCTTCTTTCATTGACTGTTTCTGTAATTTCTATCTCCTACTCCTTCCAAAACACTCATTCACCAACACTGAGGTGTGCTCTTTTGTTTCTAATTCTGTACTTGTCTATGTATTTTGTCCTGAACTCAGTCTTTTGAATGTAGCCTTTAAATTGAACTTGAAAAACATGCATCCTCTTATAGTGTCCTCTTAATTTAGTTAGATTTATATCAACATAAAAAGAAGAAATCAGGCCTTAACTTAAGAGAAGGTTTAACTATTTTCCAAAATAGTTTTGCAGAACACTGTGATCACAGTCCCAAGCACATTTAAAAACCATGTCTAGTCATGGTTTGTCAGTTCAAGAATGCTGAAACTAGTTTAGCTGGAATATCCTTATTCTTAAATTCTGTCTTTTTGTGTATTTTTTTTTAATTTGGTATAAATCCAAATTAGATCTAAAAGTCTGTTTTATTTAAAGATACAGCCTAAGCATTCTTTGATGTTTTACATGGGAATTACATACTGAAAACAAGAAATTAACATGTTCCTAATTATTATGAGCAGTATTTTTATATTTTGGAAAGGTTTGAGCTAGCAGTAATTAATGACGATGAAAATATTCCATGAAAAGTAACTACTGCAGCTGAAATTTGCCATAAGCAAGAAGTTTCAGGAAGGTTTTTACTATGATAAAGAAAGTACTTAACACAGAAGGAAGAAAAAGCATAAGACTAGCAGCTAATACTTGGTGAAAATGACATAACCCTTGTGAGCTTGGAGCTGCGCTGACTTATTCCAGTTTATATGTAGACAGCTGGATTTAAATACTGAAAAATGCCATTCCAATGATTTCTCTAAACTTCCGATTCTCATCCTGTATACATTCTGCTGTGTTTTGTATTCATTTGATCGTATCACATGGGAAAATAAACACAGTATTTTAAACTGGGATATAGATTTCAGCATCAATAAAAACAAATGGAAATTTACATTGGAACAAACTGGATAAACAAAATATTTTTAATAGTCTAAACATATTTCATTCAGGAAATTTGTTTCTAAAAGATTGTGAATTCATTCACAAAGGTGAGTGGAAGGCTAATGGTACTTGGAATACTGACACACATTGCTCATAAGGTTAAGATGACCACATATGTCAGACAAGCACTCTTACATCACTTTAAAAAGTCAAAAACAGACACTTTCACTATGTATCCAGTGTATCCAGCCATACTGAGCGGCTCATAATAAAAACTGCCCAGAAACTATTTCAAGTTTGGCAAGTCTTTTAAGTTAATTTTTCAGTAGTAATGCTCATCGAATCATTCATTACAAAGCAAGTCTTCCAGAAAAAAAGTGTTTGGGGTTTGTTTAGTGAAACTGAAGTATTAGAAACACAAGTTTAGTTGAAATAAATGAAATACAGAGTATCAAGCCTCAACCACACAAAGCTCTTCTAAAAAGTCTCAGTTCTAAAGGCCTACACAAGACTCAGAAAAGCAAAAAAGAATAAAATCTCAAGCCACCATGTAAGACTAATTAGACAGCACAGCAAACACCTTTTAGTTCAAATATGACAACTATTTAGTTTACTAACCTTCCCCTAAGACGTTGTAAGAAATTTGCTTTTAATGATTTTAAAGAGATGCATTGCATCAAAACAATCACATCATAGCCCCAATTTTTCCGGGATAAATTGGTCTGTTGCTAATTGTGAACAGCATTTTGTTAACTGTCAAAGCTTTGAACAAAAGCTTATGACAAAATATAACCAGCTATAACACACAAAAAACAAAGCCTACGATTAAAAAAACCCCAAATCTCAGTAAGACTAGGTACCAGAAAAGTTAAATATAAGTACACCCTTGGCATGTTGCATCAGAAATGGACTGTTTGGCCATTTTTCTTCACTCCCCTTTCTCTTCCCCCCACTTTATTTCAGTTTGACGCTAGGAGATGACTGACATCTACCCCTAAAAAGCTCCTCGCGGCCGGGGAGGGGGAGGAGGGCAGCCAACTTTATCACTTCGCTCGGTGCCAGCCACTTCGGCCGCATCCAGGAGGAGTCCGCCGGCGGCGCGGCGCCCGCCCCTCAGCCCGACCCCTGCGGACGGCAACCGGCGGCCCAGGCTCGCCGGGCCCGGGGGGGCTCGCCCGGGGCCTAGCAAGCTGCCCGGGGCCGAAGCCGGCCTGCTTCCGCGGGGCAGCGGGGCAGCGGCGGCGGCGGGGCCTGCTCCGAAAGGAGCCCCCGCACCCCCTGGTGCCCGGGCGCCCGGCGAGGGAAACTCACCCTGTCAGCGCTGCCTCGCGGGGCAGCGCCCGAGGGGCCGCGGCGGCGGCAGCGCCGGCGGCCGCCCCCCCTCCGCCCGCCCGGCCCCCCGCCGCCCCGCCGCCCGCCCTACCAGGTCGTAGTCCTCTTCATCATCGCACATGAAATCATCCTCCATGTCAGACATCTTGGCCGGCGGACGGGCGGGGGGAGGGGGAGGCGGCCGGGAGCGGGAGGCGGCGCCGCGGCCGGCCCCTTCTCCCACAACCCCGCGCGGCGCCTGCCCAATGGGGCTCGGCTCAGCCCGGAACCCCGGCGCCGCCCCGCTTCCCTTCCCGCCCCCGCCGCCCGGACCGCAATGCGCGCTGCACAGCCGCCGGCTTCCTGTCCCGCCGCTAGCAACCGGGCCCTTAGCAACCGCGGCGGGGGGGCGGCCCGCGGCCCGGCGCGGCCTCCCCGGGGCGCCGGCCCCCGCCGCGCTGCCTCGGCCTCGGCCTCGGCCCCCCCTGGGGTGGACGCTCCCGCCCGGGCTCACCTGCCGCGGTCTTCTCACTTAAACGCCTCTGGATGTAAAAGTAGTTTCAAAAAACTGCTCCTAGTTGGTACCTCGGCAACAGCTGTTTGAACACTGCGTTTTACTTGCTTCGTTCGGGGCTTTTATACACCTTGTGTGCTCTGTGGTTAGTCCGAGCATGGCATCATCAGTTTTAACGTTTTAAAACACCTTGCCTAAACCATGAGAAACGCAGGCCTCCCAAAGCACAGACTCAGCGGCTTTCTGAGCAGCCTGGCGCAATCACCTGCCACCTGCGAGCGAAGGAAGAAAAACCCTGGGCACTGCCAGACTGCCGCAGTCTGCAGCGCTCAGCGATTACCAGGCGCACGTGTGGTGTCTACGGGGATCTGAGATTTTTCTGCGGGTCTTTGTACATTGTTACAGTTTCTGACAGTGCTTTCTTTCTGTGGTCACTGCTAAGTCTTTTAAAAAACCCTATTTCTGTTCCGGAATTGTTAGTTGGTTCATTTCTCATATGTCTACACCTCGGGCATGTATGTCCCAAATTAAACATGTATTTTGAATGTGCAATATTATGACATTGGATGCCACAACTTCGGTTTGCAAACAAACCTGGAAAGCTGTAATTTCTCTTTAATATTTGGAGAGTGTGTAAAATGAAGCTTTGAAAAGTTTATAAGCAATTGATAGGAGCAAGTTTTAGAGAGTCTTGCTCATCCATAAGGCTGAAATCCTAATGCACTATAGTTTTCCTAGTACACCCATTTAAAGCTCCATGAGTTGAGTATTAGGGGCTGTAAGATACACAGTAAAATAATGAGTGAGCTTGTAAATGTGCTTGAAAAGCTCGGCTCCTCAAAGTTAACGGTAGCCGTTAATCTTGGGGGATAACAGGAGCTTGTTTGAGGGAAACTGGCAGAATCCCCCCTCAGAAAAAAAAAAAAAGCGGGAGAAAAAAACGCCGTACAGGGGAAAGCCTCGCTAATTCATTTGGTGTCTCCCTCACGCCGGCCCTGCGCCGGGGCAGGCCTCGAGGCCCGAGCCGCGCCGCCCGGGGACGCCCCGCCTCAGGCCCGGCCCGGGCGCGGTTTGTGGAGCTTCTCCGTCCGGGGACGAGGGAGGCCGCCCGGCCCTCGGCGCTGCGCGGCTCTGCTCCGCCGAGGGGCCTCCCCCGGGCCGCCGGCGGGCCGGGCCCTGGCGCCCAGCGCCGTCCCCGCGGCGGCCGGGGCGGGCCGGGCTGAGCTGAGCTGCCGGCTCCGCCGCCCGGAAGGGGCGTCCGCCTGCCCCGCCGCCGCCTCGGGGAGCCGCCATGGCGGCCGCCGCCCCCGCCACCCTCCCCGTGCAGCTGGCGGAGCAGCCCAGGTGGGTGGCTCGCTCCCCGGCCCGGCCCCGGGGGGGGGGGGCGGTGCGCAGGCGCCGGCGGGGCGGGGCGGGGGGACCCCGCGGCGGCGCAGGTCACCCGCAGGTGGGGGCGGCAGAGCTGCCATTTGTGGCGTTTGGGCCCCTTCACGCGGGAAGCGCCGCCGCCCGGCCCGGCCCCGGCCGCTGCCGCCGCCGCTGCCGCCGCCTCGGCCCGCGCGTCCTGCCGCTCCTCGGGGCCCCGGCGGCTGCTGCCCCCGCGCCGCCCGTCGCTGGGGCCGGGGCCGGGCTGCCGAGCAGCGGGCAGAGCAGCGGGCAGGGCAGGGCGCAGTGCGCTCATCTTTCCCCCTGCCTGCTCCTGCCCCGGGGTTTGGGGATAACGATGATCCCCTGTCCCGTACGGCTGGGAGGAGGGAAGCGCTCTCCGCTCTCCGCTCCGGCCCCCGGTGCGTGGGGGTGCGCCCGAAACGCGTGCTGCTTCCCGCGGAGCTGCCCTGCGCTGCCTTGGCAGTGCTGCGCACGGGGCGTTGGACAAACCTTCCTACCTGAATTGGCATTTTCTAAACTCTTGCTACTTACGCCAGATTGCACTGCGTTTCGCGTCCCACGGGAGGGATGCGGAGCCCGGCGTTCCCGGGCTCGCATGTGTGAACTTGGGAGAGGTGCATTTGCTCAACGCTTCTGACATCCCTCTTTGCTGGGGGTGCTTAAATTGCAGCACGCGTGTTGCAGCCCCAAGGCCAAAGCCTGAAATAGCCTTTCGCCGGGCTCGCTTGTAAAACCCGCGTTAAGCAAAGAGCTCGCTCGCACTTAGATAGCCATGGCCCCGTGACCCCTGTCGTCGTCCTTGGCCTCTTGGTACCAACCCCGCTGTAAACGTAGCGGTGAAACAAGCCTTCCAAGTACTGCCACAAAAGGGAATAAAGTTAACATTGCTTCTAGGGTCTGCCAACAAAACATCCCCGTGGGCGATAATATTTTCATTAATGTGATCTAGAAAAAGGACTGTAAAATGAAATGGCAGAAATTGCTGCTGCTAATTGGAAGAGTGATAAACTAGTCAATACGAGGGGAGATCCTGAGGAAATTAAGAGACAATGCAGTTTTGTTACTGGACTCCAAGATGGAAAAGTACAGAAAGATCTGTTAAAGAATTCACGACAAATAATAATATTTTGTAGTTTTCCTTCTAGAGAAATATTACAAAACATTTGAATATATGTAGTGGGACAATAATACAGCTCTTACAAAGAAGTGCAAACTAAATAATTGACTGTGAAATTTGGTAACATCTGTTTTTTATTGCTGTCATCTTACTTACGCTTTGCATTAACTAGGCTTCCAGTTCTAGTTTTAGACTAAATGTAGAAACCTTAGCAGGGTTCCTGTGACTAGAGTTTTGTTATTAGGCTAAAAGCCAAAAAAAATTTTAATTGGGTGCATGCTTGAAAGCCACCGGAGTATGCTGGTGAAATAGTGTAAGACCCATTTTTAAAGATTATTTTGCTTGTCTTCTTACTGCTTGTTCTTCATCTTTTTAGTCTGCTGCTTCCATTAATGAAAGGTGATGGGTTAGTGTGTAACCTAAATTGCTTTAAGGTTGTTCTGAAGTGAATTGGTATCAAATCTCTCATGCTGCACTAAGACAGTGGCTTCAACTCTTCCCAGTCTCTGTTTACTCACTGCTGCTACGTGATGCTTGGAAGCACTCCTACTTCGCAAACACAGGGTGGAAGTGAGATATCTTTACAGTCTTATGAAACAAAGCAATATGCCAAATCTTTTCTTTCTGTTAGAACTTTCAGTGGCATGTATATAAGCTCAAGGGAAAATCTGAAGAACTTTCTGGGAACAGTTGCTGTGAAACTGTACAGAAAATACTGTCTAAATAAGTCACGGGAATAATCCAGGTTTTGGAATTTTAGTTCTCTGTATATGTTTTTATGGTGTAAAGTTTGATACAGAATTTGAAAAAGTCAAAACTTAGAAGAAAATCAATTTGCTCAGGCCCTGAGCAATCTGATCTAACTTTGAAGTTAGCCCTGCTTTGAGCAAGTGTTTGGAACAGATGACCTGCAAAGGTCCCTTCCTACCAAAATTATTCAGTGATTTCATGCCACTTCCAACTAAACACATAAAGTACAATTGTGGACAAGAAAAAGAAGCCCTTTTTTTTATTAGAAATATATGTTTTGTAGCTTAAGTCACACAAGGAAGTTGTTCAATGTTTAGAGCACCAGACAGTGAGTCAGGATCACACATTCTCTTCTAGGAATTTATTTGCTGAACATGGGATATTTAGAATCTGTGCGTCTCTATTTCCTTGCCTGTAAAATGAGAATAAATGTACCTGCCTCACACAGATCTTGCAAGGTTTAATTATTACTATCTGTAAAGTACATTAAAATTCTCCTGAAGATGTGAGAGAGATGCAAAAAAAATATTTCACGTGTTACATCTGACCTTTCCTTTTTCCTCTTCCCATATTCTTTCTCCTATTTTTGAAGTTCTAACATGTTCTAAAATATCTGGGAGAAAAAAACTACATTTCTGATTTTTTAATGCTTCAGTTTTCCACTGGGTCTTGTGACACCGAAAAATGCCATGATTTCCGGAGATGGGTTAAAACTTTCTGCAATATAGGCAAAATGGACCTTTGGTGCCTTGGCATGAGGAGCCAAGACCTTGCAGCTCCTGCTACAGGTTGGAAGAGGGAAAGGTGGCTGAAGGAAGATATGGATACAGATGTGTTTTGCTCATCCTGCTCCCACCAGATGCACGGGAGGAAAGGATGTTGACTTGTAGCTGCCTCCAAATCCCAGTGCCCCAAAGGAGCTGTTGGTCCACACTGCCTGACCTCTTCCTCAGCAGCAAGAGCAACCAGCTTACGGAGCTCTGGCACTTGAAGAGCAGGTGGAGGCTGTGGGATTTTGTAACTCCAGGCAGCTCGCTACTCTGCTGCTGGCTAGAACCAACCTAGGCAGAGGACTCGCATAAAATTAGGGCTCTTTCACCCTTTCCAAGCAGACATACAAATACTAGTTACTTTTGGATGTCTGACTTCTGAATTTGTTTATGATTACTTCTTATTAACTAGTATATTCTAAATAGTGTCTTTTCCTCCTCTGTCACAAATTACTGTTATGTGAAGAGCAAAAATAAGCAGCTTAACGTAGCTCCTTATGTAACAAAGAAAATTCCATGTACTTCAAAAAGTTCAATTTAATTTACTTTAAGAACACATTTTAGACTATAGACTTCCCGTCTTTTATCCAAATATATTCACTCTAAAGGTTTCCAACCTGCCTTTCAGATTGCTGAAGCTGAAGGAGATGTTTGTAGCAAAATTTGGATCGGCTCCCAAGTTTTATGTTCGTGCACCAGGGCGGGTCAACTTAATAGGTAAAAGAGGAGTATTAATCTTGTGTTATTTTATTTTATCTGCCATCATGGGAGTTTGGTAGTTTAAAATATAGAATCTAAAATAATGTTTATCTTTTCTTAATTCTGTATTTTTCTCAGAGAAGTTGCTTGTGATTGATGGAAAGTCATAAATGGGAAAAAGAAGATAATACTCTATTGGGTTTCACTACATATCATTACAAACAGAACTACACACTCAAATCCCAGTTTAGGAAAACATATTTATACAGAGCAGTGACTGTTTTGAAAACTTGAGTAACTTGTCTACTTATGCTTGGATGCAATTTTTTTAAGGGCTTTGGAAATCTAGTCTAAAGTCATTGATGGTCAGTGGATCCACAAACATTAGTAAGATGCCGTCGTGAAATCAGGGTTTTTTTCCTGATCCACTGTAATTTAAGTTACCAAGTATAGCCAGCCACAAAACAACGCATATGATGAGACATGAAATGACTCTACGATGACCTCCTCTTTCGTACTGTGCCATAGAGATGTGTCCCTAGAGCTTAGAACAGCTGGCCGTGATCCACTGGCTGCCTGGCGAGACACAATTATTATTCATTTAGGACTTACCTGTATTTCTTTGGCAGCTTTATTTTTGAGATTTCTCTATTCACATTGTGATTGTGTTCTCCCTAGAGCTCACTTCCTTGTATATTTATAGAGTAATGCAACCCATGTGATGATGTTATCAGTAACGGGATCCCAGAAAACAGAGATTTAAAAATTAATTCGTCCATTGTGCAATTAATGATAATTTTTATCTTGGTGTTCTGCAAACATGTTATGTAGATTAATTAAAGTAGATGGCATATGCTAACTAAAAATATTCCTCAGAGAGAGGATATTTGCTACATACATTTTATATTTGAAAGTTATTTTGTGTCGTGTGTGTAACTGTGTTAATGATTATGTAAATATAATTACTGTCTTATTGGAAAAAGGTTCAGAAATTATATGCAAAAAAAATTTCCTCCACAAGCCTAAACCAGTGGCTAATGAATCATCCAGACTGGCAGAGGAAGTCACATAATAAGGAGTCACCTATTGCCTTTATCTTTTCCAGCCATCAGTCAGATGTGATTGATTTGATCTAATTTTTTGTACTGACATAACACCGTACAAATAATGTAGTTGTTCATATTGCTGGACAGTAACCTACATAGTGCTTTTTTATTTTTATAAGCCAGTGTTAAAACCGTGAAGTTTTATAAACAGTAGAGAAAGGCAATAGATAAAATCACTAAAGAAATACAAAATTTTTGTGCATTAATATGAAATGGAGGAAATGCACCCAAAACTGTCAAGTGGAGTTTAAATAATAAAAGTTGAGACTGTACACTCTGAAACTGTCTATGACAGTAAACACTACTGAATTCCTGTAGAAGCCCTAGTACTGCTATTCTAGAAAGAATTATTCCAAAATGTTGTTAATTGTCTGGGTTTTTTTTGTAGGAGAACATATAGACTACTGTGGTTATGCTGTGCTCCCTATGGCTATAGAACAAGATATACTGATTGCGGTAGAACCTGTAAAAACACAAGTTGTGCAACTGGCCAATACAAATTCTTCGTACTTGTAAGTAATAGTTATGTTTATTCACTAATTTTTAAGAACTTCTTTATGCAATTGACATACAGATTAACTTTTCAGAAATCTGACAAATCTCCATTGTACGATGTTACTGGAGTTTAATTGTGTAAAATGAATGATATAAGCAGATGGGATCCCATTGACTCTAAATGCATATTAGTTTAGAGCACTAGGTCCGCTGCACCTGTCTCCTACCTCTTTGTTTGGACTTCTGTTGTGAAACCTCTGATTTTTCAATCCTTCTAGAAGTGCAACCCTTTTCCCCCTCTTTTAGCTCATCTTTCCTGATGTAATCCCCTCAGTTGGCAGCAGTTCAGTTCCTCCAGCAGAAGGGAGTGAAATGTTTTGTAATCAGTACTGCACATGTAAGCTAACACTCCCCTGCTCTGGTGAACCTGGGGCTGTATTTGCACAACACAAAGGCTTTAGCAACAATCCTGGCTCAAAGAGTCTGTATTCCCTCTCTTTTCCACTTCCTCCCACAACTGCTTGTTCACGGAACCATAGAATAATTTAGGTTGAAAGGGACCTTTGGAGATCATCTGGTCCAATCCAGGGCTAACTTCAAAGGTAGAGAAGGCTGCTCAGGGCCTTGTCTAGTCAAGTTTTGAATAACTCCAAGGATTGAAAATCCATTACCTCTTTGAGCAACCTGTTCTATAGTTTGGCCACCCTCACTGTGAAGAATATTCTCCTCATGTTTAATTGGAATTTTCCTTGTCTGTTGCTTGTGTCTGTTGCCTCTTGCCCTTTCTGGGGTACCTCTGAGAAGAATCTGGCTTCGTTTTCTCTATAGGCACGTGATAGGAGGTTAAAGACAGGAATTAGATCCTACCATATACTTCTCTTCTCCAGGCTGAACAAAACCAAGTTCCCCCAGCCTCTCCTTTTATGTTTATATGCGCCAGCCTTGTAACCATCTTAATAGCCCTCCAGTGGACTCACTGCAATTTGCCAGTGTCTTTCTCATACTGGGGAGCCCTAAAACTTGACAAGTGTTGAACAGAGGGAGATAGTCCTGCAATTAGTTTCAACTCCAGCCACATTCTTCTGTCTCCTTCCTTGTAATGTACTGATATATGTGTGGTTGCATGGCAGTTCAGATCAGGTCACTCAACCACCTGAACTTTTGTGGATTTTTGCAAAAATCAGAATCAGCACAAACTTAGTTGATTTAAACCAATGGCAAACTGCTCCCTGAAAGCACAGTGCATTGCCGCACATGGACAGGAGCATATTGTCAAGAGTGGGAACTATTTAAACACATATTCCTGCTGAAAGCTCAAATGTTGTAAAAACACGTTCTGAGCTGCTGCCTGCAGCTGAGGCAATTACAAGGAGTTTTCATTCCCTGGTGAGTATAAATACATAAATGCTTTTCACTCACTGTACGGAGTATGTTATCACAAAATGGCTGAGCTGAATTAAAAGTTTGTCACTGCCAAAGGGATGGCTTGCTTCTCTTCCCTTCTACCCCTATTCTCCCTGCCCTCTCAGCCCTGCTTCCAGCTCTGATCCACCCTCTGCCTTTTACCAGGTGTGTTACCTGTGTGACATTAAGGTAATGTGCACTAGTCACCCATTTTTTTGCTTGCTTAGTTTTCTGTCATTTTAGTGAATGGCTTGCCATGCACTCAGCACCAAGGCTGGCTCAGGGTAAGCAGTGGGAGCATGCGGCAGTGAGCTGGGTGAAGGAAATGGAAGTGAGTGGGACCTTTCCCTTTCTGTAATAGTAACGTGCAACATGGCTTAAGCTGTATTGCAAAACTATTCTGCAAGAGGAGATAGTTCCAGAATTATAATAGTTTTGATTAGGAAAAGTTGTTATAATGGAAATTAAATAAAGCAGTAAACAAAATGTAAACAAAATGTAAACATTTTTACTTGGTCTTTGGGCTTTGGCACATTACATGAGAAGCAAAATGACCTGCTGAAGTAAGTACAGTTCATACCAAATCTAGAATTACAGCCTTTGAATTCAAATTAAACACAGTCACTACATTTTTATATCCGCCTTGTTTTCAGTTTGAAAACATATGGTTTAAACTATAAACCAAGAAGAGCTCTCAGAGTATGGCATTCAGCATCTCTGTTTCATTGAGACACTGTTGCTTAAAAACAAAGCTAAAACATGCCCATAATTTCATCACAAAGAAATATTTTTCAACACTTTGGATATTACACCACATAACAAACAATTGTTGACAGTATATCTTTTTTTTCCCAGGCTGTTACACTGGTGGATTTATGCCTGTGGTGAATGCATATATATAGCCCTTTGGCCAACACGGGCTAACCATAAACCTCTGTAGAATCATATTTCCTATTTCATTCTTGTTTTGTTGACTGGTATATAGCCCTCTTCCACTCTGATAGTTCATGTTAACTTTTCAGAAAAACAGAACAGAGAACAGGTTCCAAAAAACCACCGTTGTGTTTTTCATCATAAATTCCCAGTTGATTAGATGCTTTCTGTGTGTTATTTGGGCTAAAATGCTATTCAGAAGTTGCAACCTCTTGAAGTTCCAGGTACCTCTCCTTCACGTAACATCTTTGTAATTGAGAAATACATGCACAGAGAGTATCTGACATGATACTTCTCAAAATACTTTCAGAAATACCACAGGACAATAGTTATCAGTGGTTTTCCATCTCATGGCACAACCTGAAGGTCTTTTAAAAAATCAGATCTTTAACAGAGGACTCAAATAGATAAGCTAACAGGTTGACAGGATGATAACATTCTATGAGAAGGAGCCAAATTAAACCCCCCAAAATAAGGATTAAATACTACTCAAGCATGAAAAAACTCCCCTCTTCTAATTTTCCAGGTGAATTAGAATGCTTATACCTAGCATTGGAGATGGGGCAAGCTTTCCCAACCATCCCTTAAAATAGAAAGGCTGAAAAAGACAAAATCAGGCTATTTTTATTTTATAGACATGTTTTTCCTTATTTTTAATTTTATTTTATTACAGTGTTCTTATATCAAACTGCCTGCCTTCCAGTAGGAGGAACAAAGATAAGATTTAAGATTTACTGATTTAAGATGAAGTTTAGGCATTTAGGAATGGGTTTTTATAACAACTTGAATGTGATAACAAAAAAATGGACTTAAGGATTCAGGGGACCTTGCCAGTCCCACATCCTGTGTTGGTATGAATTATGTCCATGTAAAATCTGCCAGATTCAAAGCCAACTTTTCTTCCCTTTTCTGTGTGAGAAGATTGCAGAAACAAGCAAAATACCTTCTAAGAAGTCATTATTTTCCTTTATCATGAGCAACCAGCAATGTAACCACAGTATATGTCTTCTTGTTCAAGTAGGTTTTCCTTTGTCTGATTCTATAAAAAGAAGGATGCAGATGAAATATTCTAGAATGGTTTTTGGAGGGACTTTAAATTGATCTCCTGTTAATCACTTTTACACATTGATTGTGATCATCCTTGCTCTTTTGCAATAATAATTCAGGATTATTGTGGAAAACAAGCATAAGCAAACACAATATTGTTTTATTCCTCATGACTTTAGAAAAGTATTTTCTGTCTTGCCAGTACTTCTGTTTTCTGATCATATTCAAAAGTTATAAGCAAAAAGATTTTGTTTTATCCTCTGGGAGATTGTTCTAAAGACTCATGAATCTCAAACTGGAAGAATTTATTGGTGTTCCTGAACTTTCCTTGTATTGTAATCTCAGTACTCCCTTTTGTGTCGCTCTATAAACCCAATAATTTCTCAGCACTGACTCTGTACAATTCATTGATGCTGCATTGTTGATAATGTCCCATAAGTGGCACTATTTTCAGCAGCTGAGATTGAAATGACAGCAAATTACACCTTAAACTGTGCAGCAATCTCTGATATTTCTGCACTGAAATGAACGTTGAAATTGAATCTAAGTAAAAAAATGGTAATTCTAAGTTGGTGTTTAAAGTGTGAGGTCTGTCATGTAACGTTGACCTAGCAGTAGGTTCTAGACTGGCAGTGCAAGCGGAGTGTCTCCCTACGGTGTAGCTAGCATTAGGTCCGGTAAAGAGGAGGCTGGACTGTGGGGCCCATTTTACTCTGGTTATTAGACTTAAGTTTGCATAATCACAAAAATTGCAGCCTTTAACTGTACCAGGATAAAGTAAAGGTTTCAGACATAATTGAAGACAGTTATATCGCTGTAAAGGTGCTTTATATTAATATAACTATTTCTTCATAGGGAAGGGAATACTTTACTGATAAAGACACCTTCACACTGGTATTCGTTACAGATATCAACTAACATCACTGTTTTGGATAAAAATAAAAAACGCACATCACTAACTTACATAGTTTCACAGGTACAGAATGGGACTAGCATAAGAAGCAAAAATTCCAGTTTCTCATAAGTTGCCAAGTGTCTCCTTCCTTAAAATTCCTGTCAATTTTTTTTTTCCTATTGGGCCTAAATATTTCCAAGGAATCCAGCTGCCCCTTTCCATGTCGCATTGCATGACACACTGTGCCCTTTAAAGAGCAACTTACCCTGCAAGGTTAGAATAATTTTCATTAGCTTTTCCTGACATTCTCAGCGCCTTTGCTCTTTCTGGATTGGACATCTGCTGTACCGACGTCAGCTAGACGTAGTTATTGGAAGTTTGACAGTACAGACTTCTAAACAGCGAGCGCTTCTTGGGGATTACTGCACGCCCCTCTGAGGCCTCTGCGCATCCATGCATATTCTGACAGCATATATCTGCAGCATTAGTTTCTTTAGGAACATTCAGATTTATAGTTTTTATTGTTTTGAAATAAAGTTGGAATAGGAAAACCATTATCAGAATCACCCTGGATGAAATAGATAAACTCGTATTTGAATTGTACCCTGAGAACATACATGAAAACATACATTTAGGCCTGTTTTAATGATCTGCTATTCAGGCAAAGGGTAGTGAAGAAGAATTCCTGAGCAGGGATTACAAGAAAGCTTGAAGTGTGTTTATCATCTCTATTCTAAGTTTGACAGGTGTGATTATTTAGATTTTTCACTTCTCTGAGAGATTCAGGAAAGCACATAGACATGTGATGGAAGACATGCTCCCTTGATTAAGGATGCTAAGGGGCAGCTTTAGTTTCTGAATTTGTTTAATAAATTCTGTAACTTAAGCAAAACTTATCTATAAGTTATGCTTCTATTTAAAAAATTGTTATATAATTGATTAATAAAGAAGAGCTGTAGGGAAAGAACTAATAAATATTTAACTGAAAAAAATGTGATTGTCAACATCAGAATGTTTCTGTACATCAGCAGGTGGCAGTAATAAGCCATGTTTTTCTAACTAAATTTACCAACAAGTTAAAACCTTAAGGTATTTCTGTTTTTGCAGGGATTTCAGTAGCAGCGCTAATAACATTCAGATTAACAAAACCAAACCTCTGTGGCATAACTACTTTTTATGTGGACTGAAGGGTATTCAGGTAAGTCAAATCCATTTAACTTATGAAATTATTGTAGCAGTAAAATATGACAAGCATAATATCTATTCACCCTGAAAATATTCCCCTGCATTTTGTAGTTTTCCTTGGCATACTTTAAAGTTAAGTATTTTTATGTTGAAATTTGAAAATGAGATATGACTGGTTTTGTTTCAAAATATTTGCAGAGCACTATGTTCATTTTATATTTATTACATAAATTATGATACTGAATAATCTGCTTACTTAGTAAAATCATAATCAAACTAATTATCGGAATGACATTTCTGTTTTTTAAAGTTAAAAAGAATGCTTCTCAATAAAATCAGGTAATAAAAATTTGCCTTAAAAAAGGTTTGGAGGCTTGGCTGTCAGGAAATGAAGATCCTATGTTAGTTCTTTTTCTCCTATGGAAATGTTTTAAAATACGTAATTAAGTTCCACTGATGCTGGAAACATCCAGCTAGTGCACAACAACCAAGCAAAGCTGACTCATGCAGTAGGCGAAAGAAAATGTAAAAACTAAACAAACATCATACAGAAGGAACATTCCAGTAGGAACCATTACTTATCCAGATTTTCAGTGTGTGGAATTTGAATGGGATTTTCAAAATTTCCTAAGTGAGTTAAGCGTAGAGCTGTGCTGGAAACAGTGTGCTTACGGCAAGGGCTGGAGCACTCACCAGACAGCCGTTTTCCTGCCTGCTCAGCTGAGCTTGATCTTCTGCTCTGTGAACCAGCCTGGCCCCGGACTGGCTCGGAGCTGAACGGCCTGTGAAAGCCAGGGCTCGGTGTCCGTACTGTGCCGGGAGGCAGCCTGGAACGCAGAGCTGAGGCTCCCTATAAATCTCACTTGCCCGTTGCAGGGGATTCTTGGCCCTTCTAGGAAGAAACCACGGTGTCTTCTCAACCTGATATTGGTCCTGTGACATTTCTGGAAGGAGAGTTGGGATAAACAGTGATGGCGAGGCCAGGATCAGGTCGCTATAGCCAGCGCACGTTGTGGGTACGTGTCCCTTTTCGAGCACACGAAGCTTGCTTCTGGATAGACCATCCAGGTCATCCCACAGCATGATCCAATAGATAAGCACTGCAGACAGCCATCAAAGCCAGCCTCAGACCTGGCATTCATGTCCTCAGATACAATATTTGGAACAACCAGGGCCACAAATCACTTTATTACAATCTACAGGTCCTAAACTGACCCCCTTCTGTCTTTAATAACAGACTCAATAAATGACTCATGTCCGCAGTAAAATGAGTATTTTCAATTCTGTATTACTGAGTAAAACATGCATATAAATTGTACTGACTGTACAGATATAGATTAGGTTTCTTTAAACTATATCCTTTCTTGTATTAAGGCTAGCATGACCAATTCACTTATTTCGCAGTCTGCTACTGAGATTTGTTTCCTAAAGACAAGTTTTTATGCTTGAAGGTTAATTGGCAAAGCAGGTTTTCAGACTCTAATGTTGGCAGAAAATAAGCATAAATGTTACAGACTTAAGAAACACTGAAATACAAGTACTCAGAGCGTCCAGCAGGATAATCTGTTTATATTAAGTTGAACATGCTATCCTTTTGGGACAGAACTATTGCAGAACTTGGCAAAGTCCATTTTCATTTTTGAAACTGAAGTACATTTTCTATTTAAACATTGCGTGATAAGTTTGCAAGCTGATTCACATTCAAGACAGTCCAGAAACTGGATCAGTTTCTGGTTTCTTGAACATTTTCTGTTTTTGAGCAAGCCTGTCTAGTGTTCTTCATAAAGAGGCATGGGCAGCACTAGTGTTTCAGGTACAAAGTCCCTTGTATTTGTGGAAAGGGAAATTTAGAATAATATGAAGTGATAGTAGAATGGTAGAAGATGTCAGAGAAGGATCTTTGTTGATTTCTGCTGGTGTTGTTTATGGTTGAAGCTGTTTCAGGAAAAGTAGTAGAAATCTTTCGAAGGTGGGCATTTTTATATAGAAACATTGCCATTTTTCTGATTGTTGACATTTTTACATAGTTTATTGATGTATAAATCTGAATCAGAATGTAGCTGTTCATATACCCCCATATATGTTCAAAGATTTTTTGATAAGTACTATATGTTTATAGTACTATATTCTTATAGTACTATGGAAAACTAACATGAGAGAGAAATTTATATTAAAATTATGATGAATGAAAAGGCAAAGCACATAAAGACTAATTAAAAGAATATGTGCTTGAGGATTTAAGGTTTCTGGATTAAATGTATTATTTGTGATATTTGTGTGTGTAACAATGTTTCAAACTTTATTCTAAAAATAGCAGGACAAATACCATCACTGCTGGTAAGTACGTCTTTGTGCCTCCTAAAGCATACCTTCCTTCAAGTACCATTGTGGTTTTCCCAGGGCCAGTCCTGCGGGTGCTTCAGGCGATAGGGGAATTTGGCTTTGAACACAGCTTCATGGCCACTGGTTCCCCATCAGCCTGAGGTGGATCCCAAATATGGCATGCCAGTGTGAAAAGTGAAGCATGAAGTGGACCTCAAGCTCTTTAGGCATTAAGTGAGTAGCTGAGGAGGAGAAAATGACAAAAGTAGGCTATAAAAAGATTGGTAACCACTGTCATATTCTTTGTCACTACTGCAGCTCAGAGCTGAGCCAATACTGCAGAACCCACCCACGAAGCTTGGTAAATTCTTGGGCATTTAGCCCGTACTGAGTTGTGCGTGGGGTACAGCTCTGTCAGCTCATGTACATTTGTGTACAGGAATCGCAGACATACCGTTGGCTGAAGCCATACTGTTGGCTTTGTTCTTAAGGAATAGAATAAAAATTTCACTATTTCACCTTTTTTTTTGGGGGGGGGGGGGAGACACCAGAAGCAGGTCCTTGGTTCCAGCAAATCATCAGAAAGACTCTCTTTCTAAGTATCAGATAATCACAAGCCTGAGCCTGTCTGTACTTGAAACTGAGATTGTTTATTTTTTCATTGTTAGGAACATTTTGGTCTTAATAACCCGACTGGAATGAATTGTCTGCTAGATGGAACCATCCCTCCAAGTTCTGGTCTCTCTAGCTCCAGTGCTTTGGTGTGTTGTGCAGGACTCGTGACACTAAGAGCTAATGGAAAAACCCTCTCTAAGGTAATTTACTGTAAAACACAAGAGTGTCAGCAGTAAAATTCTACTTAAAATTAAATATTGTTAATGTCTGTAAACATTAAAAACACGATTCAATTGTTTTTGCAAAGAGTTGTTGGATATAAACTTAAGATATTGCACAATTGAGCAAACATCTTTGGCCAAATTTTGGCAGGATTTGAATTTGGCAAGAAAACAGGCTTACATTAAAGCTGAAAAAAAAGCATCATTGTAAGCCTGTATTGTGGCCAACCATCAGGTCCATGCCTGGACCAGATGTGCTATCTGCAGGCCAGGAGTGAGGATATATGTGCTAAAGCATGCGGACCACACCCCCGAGGCCTTTACCCTCGCCCTGAATGACTTTTCATGGCTCTAACAGAAGAGCATCTGTTGTAGGCCTGTGGAAAAATTTCTTGATAAATTATATAATCAACACAAAACAGAGGTAAAATTCTTCCATCTGACTCTCCTTACTCTCTTCACGGTTTTTGGAATGAGCATATTTACAATCCAAAATGTATTCCTCAGTTTTTTAAACAAACATTAGTCTTAAAACAAACCCCAACTATGTGACCTGTTACCATTACAACTGTTAGTAGAATTTGGCTCATGTATTAAAAATTTCTGGAAGAGTCATGGTTCTTGAAGGTGCCATATGGGCAATAAAGTTCTCTCCAGTAGGAATGTCTGGTTAAGTGAAACTAGGATCTTAAATTAGAACACTGTCAGGAAGAGAAAAGAACTGATCTAAATGTGACTGTTATGCATATTTGTGCCTATTGTGCAAGTCAGACATTCCCAAATTGTGGTACAAAACCAATTTAAAGTGGTACATGGTGATGGCAGCTGCTAATTCTGCTTGTATACAAGCACCTAACTGAGCCATGAGGTAAGGAGCCCTGCACAGAAAGTTTTTGGTAATCAGTTGTGACTTCTCTATCCAGCTGCAGCGCTCTGCTCAGCGGTAAGTGCTCCATCCCACATTGCACAGCTTGCGGTGCTTGCTTCAAGAAGGTATCGAGCAGGGTTAAGGCAGCAAGAAGCATGGTTGGTTAGGTGGGCTGGCCTTTTGTAGTAGGAGGATGTGGCTGCAGTCACTGTCACCCTGCTCTGTGTTGGTGTGATGTGTGGTAAGGTAAGTAAAGGATCGGACATTTAACGGAGGCTCCAGTTTGCAAGATGAGGTGTGTAGTTCAATTGCAGATGAAGGCATGGAGCTGGGAATCCTGCTTTGGTGAGTGAGACTTTGCAGTAAGAGGGTTCGAGGTGACAGACACATGCTTTTTCATGCATGTGTACATGGCCTGTCAAGAAGGTCCTGTTTCTGCATAGAGGCTGATATCACAGGTCAGCACCATCTCTGATGGTGACAACCAAATGAGCTGAACTTGGGAACTCCTGATCAAAGTCACTGCAGTGCATATGTTCAGAGAGAAGTTGGATGTCTGCAAATTCCATAAAACTGACAGAGGTCAGAAAGCCCAAATTTTACCAGGTAGTAGAAATCTGTAACTGGAAAACCAGAAGCCAGATTTTCCTTATTCCAAGAAAGACTGTACCGCTTTCTTCAGAGAATAAGCATTACAGTGTGTATCTTGAGCCGAATTTACACATGGCCTGGAATACTGTTTGGCATTATGCCATAGCTGTTCTAAAGAAAGGTGCAAAACTTCTTCTGGCGTTTTTATAGAAAATTGTGGAGGAACAAAAGGAAGACAGAGCCTCCACCAAATGTCTTTTTCTTCTCCCCATGTGTCCTCTTCAGTCAACCCAAAATCTCTCTAGCTTTCTAGTTGGAAAATATGACGACAGTTAATCCCGTGTCTCAACTATAACTGGACAAACACAAAAGAGACAACTCCGCATATTTGTCAGGAAATCCTGCTGAATCCTGCTGTCTGCAGCCAAATATTTTGCACTTGCAATGAAAAGTAAGCAATTAATGTACAGATGAGAATTCCCAATAGCCAACAGATGAGGAGTTAAGAACATATCTGAGGTTTTGTGTGCTTGCATAGACTAAGACACCTGGTTGCAGTGGATAAGACATAAGAGGATGACAGCTCTGAAGACTGATTACTTTTGTCCAGGCTTTAAGGTTCCCCAAATCTTACAGGACAGTAAAAACAAGAAGTCCCGTGCTCTGGGCTAATTTATGATTTAGCTTTTGAAACCTTTTATATTTAGCTAAATCCTGGTTCTCTGTTGCACTGGATTTATGCTTAGCCTTGCAGAACTGCTGTGTATAAGGCAGTGTTAGCCTGAGTATAAATTAGAGCAATCTAGGCATGTGAGACCTCAGAAGTATAAAATGGGGTCTGGCCACTTCTTTCCAGCTCTTAATGCATCCTGTGCTGGTGTCAAATGGTATCTGTGCAGGATCCAGTAATGCTGGCTGGGTATCAGCCGGGAGCTCCCCCGTGGCAGGGAAATTCTCAGCTGACCAGAACTAGGGGCTTTCCAGAGCCTTCCTGCTAGAAAGCAAACCAGGAACTTGCATTTTTAGGGCTCTGAATATTTATGTTTGTTTATTTTTAAGGAAGAAATACCGCTTTCCCTCTCCCCTACTTTTTTTTTTTCCAAATGCTTAGAGTTGCGAAAGTTGTAAGTAGTGATATTTGTAAGTTACAATATTTGGTGATTGAGGTGGATTGTCTCAGTAGTTTTATGAGAAAAGATTGACTTTTTGCCCCTCATTAATCTGATGGATTTTGCAAAATCTTAATACTATGGTCTGCAGAAGCAGGACAAGGAAACTTTTGGCTTTAGAATCAAATTTGGCTGAATGGTAGGGCTTCTGTAGCCAAAGTTATGAAAAATTGACCTTTTACTGAATGGAACATTCATCTGTCTTGTTTCTGTGAAACTATTTTTATTAGAATATTTGGGTTATATTTGTGCTCTTTCCTGATAAATGTAAGTTTAAAATAGCTGTAGAATAAAAGTGTTTGAAATTTAGAATTTTTATGTGATAACATCTTCAGTGTGAAGTTTGGGCCTGTGAGATTAAGAGACAAGAAAAATAGATAATGAAAAATGTTGTAAAAACATAGCTAGAATTTCATGGTGGCTTACTTTAAAAATAGCACTTTTTGACGTCGAAAACAAAATCAGAAAAAAATATGCTCTCACTAATTATTGTGTGTAGCAGCCTGCAATAGGGCATTGTTTCAGTTTGCATACAATATTTTTTTAAAAACCCATCACACACATACACAATAGTTTAGGGAAAATACCAGTCCAAGACAATTCAGCCAGATGTGCAGTGCTAACCAGTTGCAGCAGTGCAATAGTATTCAAATAACAAGATGGAAAATTTAGAATGAGATGTTTAGAAAGAATCCCTTTTTTTTTCTCTGAACAGGATACCAGTCTAAGACTGTGTTGGCATCGCTCAGAGAATAGCAATGCTGAGTATTAGCTTTTTATTTTAGAGTGATTTTTATTTTCTTGTTACAAAATCAATCTTTTGTACAACTTTTCATCAGGAAAAGATACTTTTTTACGAAAGAAACAGAGTAATGTTCTAAATTGTCCCAGCCTTGTGTTTCATGGTAGGAATTAATGAGTACAGAAAATCATTTAGTACTTTCAAATAACTAGATTTACTTGAGAGATGTGATGATACTGTTGCTCTGCAAACATTAAATCCTGTGGTACTAAGGTCTGTTCATCAACTCTAACATTTCTTCTGTTGCTTAAGGCTGGGCAGCTCTGTACATACTTACGTATTGGGAAAATTAGAGCAAAACCAAATACAGTTAATGTGAAATGTTGAACATAAAAAGTTGAATAATATTTGGGTCTATTTAGTCTGAGAAAAATTTAAGATTGACAGAATTATAAAAAAGGACCTAAATTGTTAAGTTTGACTATGTGTGTTTGTAATTGAGTGGAACCAGAGCACTTTGAAGCAATGGTAATCAAAGGCCATAATCTTTTTTCAACCAAATTGATAACCTTCTATCTGAGTATGTTAGAGGGCAGGCCAAGTCAAGCTAAGATTGCTGTGGTTATAAGAACACTCATGTAATATCTGACAAATATTTTCCCACTTCTGAAAAAAATAAGCATAATTACCTTGAAAAACGTATGAAATTTAGCTAATTGGGAGTTTGTATGCAAACTGAAAGCAGATGGTAACTTTCAGTGATCAATTCCTAGTCAAGATCAGTTATTAAGAATCAGGACACTACCTGATGGTAAAAAAACCCTAAAAAATTAAGCATCATTTTATACCTTAATATATGAAACATAGTGTCTTATCTCTTACAAGTGATTGATATATATATATATATATATACACAGACACACACACACAGATTGAAAAAACCCCAACGTTTAATTGGCTTTAAATATGCCTTACGTGATGGAGAATGTTTTCTTTTTACTCTAAAACTCAAAATACTCATCTTTATCTGCAAATATATCTTTTCAGTTTTCAGTCCTGCATGCTGTGAACCAAACCCTGTAGAAGTTCATGGCAAATCTACACTAGGTTCTACATAGACTAGAAAATGGCCAATATTCTTTGTTTTACAAGGAAGTGGTAGATTGAGTCTGACTTTTCAAATTAAACTGGACAAAATGATAATGAATGTGCATTAGAGAATGATTACTGTATTGGCATAGAGAGGCTAAATGGGCTTACAGGGCTCCTCTGTGTTTTGGCTCTGCAATTCTGTAGATATTTAAATACTGAAATTGCTCAAATTCGCATGCTGAGTACACTTTGGAGCACTGAAAACGGCAATCTAAAAATAACTTATTTTATTGAAAGTATTTTCTTCATGGAGCTTCCCTTCACGAACAATGAAATTTAAAACAGAAGGAAAATTGTTTTTGATTTTAAAGGTCAGCTATAACTTTTTGCGCATTGTTATATGTAGAAAATCTAGCACATTTAACCTCGGCTGAAATTAACTTATATAAAACCACCGATGTAGCTGTAATTTAATACTATCGTTTTATAGATAAGGCTCCTTTATTTTGGTTGCCATCATTCTGGGTTTGTATATATCACGTTTCTGGGTAATGTAGGGTAAACTGTTCCAAAAAAGTACTAAGCAACACTAATTCTGTTTTACTAACAAATATTTGCCTGTCTCCTACTCACTAATTGTCTTGCTCTTTTAAGGGGTTTAATCTTACACAAGTTTACTTCTTTCAGGGTCTATGTGAGATTGAAAGGGATTGATCACTGCTATGGAACATATTGACAGTGACAGTTATATAGGGACAAATTCTGTCACAGTTTACATACTGTCCAGACCCATCGCACGGAGTGAAAATCAGCGCAGTTGGCCCTTGGCCTCTTTGTGAGCAAGGGGACTGCTAAAGCTCAAACTGCCTTATCTATGCTCGCTCAGGTAATTCTTTAGGAGGTTTTTATATTAGTAGGCTTCTATTTTTAGGAAGATTTTTGTAAGTAGGTGATCAAAGGTGTAAGTAGGTTTTGTGAACGAGTGATTTGTTCCCTTTCATTATGAGTTAGATACCTGAATACCTTTGTACGCTTGGGCCTTGATGTTCATTGTACATTACATTAAACTGAAAGAAACTAAAATAAATGATCAGGAAACAGAGACTCAAATGAGCTGTACTGGGTGGTTCATAATTTATCATGCTGCAGAAGTATCAGGGTATAAGAACATAAATGGTACAAACCTAATACAGTGTTGGATTGTGCCTGGAAATAGTCAGAAAAATGTTCTTTTACCTGCCTTTCAACATTTTTGAAAGACCAAAAATACTCAGCTGAAAATCAAAAGCTGAATTTTAGGTGTTTCATATTGAAAAGTAAATTTTCAAAAGAAAAGTACACACTAGTGAAAAGTATCATTTTACTGAAAACCTACTTTTCCATTAAAAACCCAAACAAGGTAACCTGAGGCAGAGCTGTTGATGAGTTCTCATTACAAGAAATCTCTCTATCTGGAGTAACTACACATATGGCAAGTAATAATAAAAAATCACAACCCTTCTTTGTCAGACTAAATTATATCTCCACTAATATGATTTCCCAGGTTAGACTTTCCGCATGCTGGATAGGAAATCTTGTGGCTCAAAGATAAAACGGTTTTAAGTGGTAGTAATTTCTTTCTTTGTAACCCAAGATTGACTTGCTCCTTATCAGGAAGAACCTTAAATAGTTTCAAACAAAAAGCAGAGGTAGTTAGTCGAGCGCTCAGATCAAAGGCTAGCCTGGTCTGCACGCGGGGCCCGTTACCCGGCACACAAACGAGTAAGCGCTGCCTCTTGCAATGAGATACATTCATTCTGAGCAGAATTTAGAATTAAGCCTCTGAGAAGAGAGAAGAGGGAAAGAATAGCACGAGAAATACAAGTTTAGTATATTGCTGGTTGTTTTAGCTTTTTCCAAATGCTCCAAAGTTGTGTGAAACATAAGAGTTTAGTTTTGAAATCCTTGGGAGACAGCAGCTTCTTTAAATAGATTATTACTTCATATATATTTCTTAATGCTTTTAATGTGCCTTATTGGGCAAGTGAGTGAATTGCATGCACTAAGATTCTGTTCCTAATGATGTTGCTTTGTACAGTTTTAATTAAGGATATTCTCATTTAATCTGTTATATTTTTTGTTGGATAAAAAACAAAAAAGCTTTAAACTTACTGTGTTGTGTAACTCACTGATACTAAACATCCCCCACTGAAGCACTGCCAATCTGGCATCTGTCCTTGCCAAGAGATATAAAAGCACTACTTGCATTTGTGTATATCACATCGGGTCTGGCGTTTGAAAGCTGCAATATTTAATGTTTCTTGACAGATCAGCAGGGAGACTTGAAGGTTTAACTCACCTACCAGCTACTACCGCCATCATGCTATGCTCGTCCCTCTCACGCTTTCAGAGCCTAACCAGACCAATTCTGCAAAATAGCTAAGGTATTTTTAGACTAACTTTAGATACTGGTTTCCATCCCAGCTTCCCTGTTTCTTACCACTCATGGTTACAGACCTCACTGCAGTCAGCGGAAGGGAGCAGTACGCTTCAGCCATTTCACTGCAAAGCGCGTTTGAGCAACAGAGCTTTTCCCAGAAGTGGCTGACTTCGCCACTGGTCGCTTAAGCTGTCTTTTTGACTGTGGTGTCAGGATGGTCACCTCGGTGAGAGAGGTGGAATGGTAGTGTTGAACTGGTTGAAGTTGCATTGCCATATGCCTATGTCAGCGCTAATTAACAGACATTTTATGTGGCTCATTTGCCACATAAAAGTAGTAGTAGATACAGTGAAATTGTCTCTCAGTCTGAGGAAAGCCATAGGTCTGCCCCTCCCCTTCCTCACAAACCAAGACCATTAAACTGAAAAAGATTCAGCGAAAAGCCACATGGATGATCAAAGGTATGGAATGACCTCCATAAAAGTAAGCTAGGACTCTTTGGAAAAATGTGCTTGAAGATGATAGAGGTCCGTAAAATCATGACTGTAATTGATGGGGTGGATGGGAATCAATTGTTCTTTGTCCCTTGTATTATAAGAGCCAGAGGGCATCAGATGAAGCTAGTCAGGCGCATGTTCAAAATGGACGAAAGGAGATGGTTCTTTACCCAACAAGTTGTAGAATTCCTTGTTTCTGGATATTCTAAATGCTAAAATTTTGAATGGGTTTAAGGGGAGTCTGGCAAGTTCATGTAAGAGAAATCCATTACAGGTTACAAATGTGCAGAATTCACATTGAGCTCAGGAAGCTGTTTATCGAAAAAATAGTTGGAATCTGAGAGTATTCTGGGGAAATGTCATCTATACTTGGCCCTGCTCTCATACTAGGAGGCCGCTTTCAGATAGAAGACACAGAGCTAGCTGGACTTTTGGTCTGACCCACTAGGGCTGCTTTTATGTTAAAATGTTCTGTATTTTTATTCTGACCCAGGGCCTTTAATGTACGTTAGCTAACTGACAACCTCTTACTTACTCATGGGCATTAGATGTGCTTTTCTTTTTGGCTGGGGATTTTTTTGTTTGAAAGATGAGATTAAAGGAAATATCTTTTGATGTTGTTTGAGCTTTACTTTTTTAATTATTACATCAAAAATATCACTTGGCTTGTTTAATACTTGGTGTAGACGACAGCTTAGGACTTACTGTCTGCATGATAGATATGCAGAAATGATGGCCTAGTTTAGCCAGCCCTGTTGGAACAACTTTCCTGGAACAATAATACAGAAATCAGAATTCATTAGCATATGTGCATCACAGAACAGTTGGGAGAAGGACATTTTTGATTCATCTGTTTAATGAAGTCATTTTTTCTTCTAGAGTTATAATGCTTCTGTTCAGACCCATTTGTACTTTGATTTTAGAATCTTTTTGTTCCAGTTTTCATTACCATCATCTTGGAAAGATTTTAAACCCATCCTGCAAAGGATTCCCTGAGACCATAGTCTTTAGAGAAATAAGCCACAATACTGGAAACAGGGAGATTTTTGAATTCCCATTTCAGTTTTGTGACTGATTGACATGACTTTGAACAAGTCATGTAAACATCTGTGCTGTCCGTAAATTGAAGGTAACAGCAGCCTTATAGGAATATTTTAAAGTAAAGTTGGTTTGTAAAATTCTATGAAGACTTAAATTATGATTTATTAGTATTTTTGAAATAAAGCTTTAGGGATGGGAAAAGCATTCTAATGAGTCTCAGGTGTGCAGAGCGCTTTGTGGTTAGCTCTAAGGGGGGAGCTCTTGTGGGGATCGGAATATACAGAACGTCAGCTTGGCCTATGTGCGGTTTATTCTTTCCTCGGTATTTCACATCTTGCTTTGTGAAGTATAAACGTCTGCTTTCACCTAGCTCTGCAGTAATGCCTATTTAGGACCTTTTTCTGCTGCTGCAGAACTCAATAGGGGCGGCACTGTTTATTTTATATGCATAGTATTTGAACTTGGAGCCCTCCTGGGGGGTGGTTGGGCTCCCTCTAAACTGCCTGCCTGGAAGGTCCTGCTGCGGTGTCTCCCGGGTGCACCCTGGGGTGCAGCTCCCCTAAACGTGCCTACGAGAATGCTCGCAGTTACTTTCCTGCAGGAACAAGGGTGCAGGCAGGAGGAGGAGGCTGATGCGTGCCTAGGTATTGTTCAGACATACAGCTGAGATATTGCCAAACCGTGCAGTCAAATCTGGGAGCTGGCAAGCTCTGTATTTCTACAGGTGAGACATACTCTATAGCGAGAGATAAATAACAGACAATTTAAACAGTCCCTGCCCTTCTAAGTGTTGCAAGTGGAATGGAAGCAAGGTATTGCCCTGCTATAGGCACAAGATATTTCGTTTTACTACACGGTTCTAGCAAGTTTTTTCCTCAGAGCTATTTTATGTAGAAGCCTTAAGTTGGAGATCTGGTTTAGGAAAATCTGCCTTTTTTCAGTTTCTAGTAATGAGTCACACATAGTTCTAGCATTATCATCTAAAAATCCTAAGTAGTAATTACTAATTACCAGGAGGGAGGAGATGCTCCTCATTTTATTGAGGAAATGAAGCCATGATGAGTTAAAGGGACTTTCCCTGTCTCACAAGAAACTTAATGTGGAGCTAGAAATTGAGCCCAGACCTTCTGAGGTTCAGTTCACAGTTTCAGTCATATGACTGTCCTTTTCCAAGTATCAAATATGTACACAAGACTCTCCAATTTAGTCTTCACACTATTTTCCAGTGTTTCGATTCAGTTCCTCTGAACTTTGTCCTCTCATTAGTTTTAGCAAAAAGGCAAACATTTGCCCATTTGTTTCAGTAGTAAGTAGAAACTGCTTTCTATACAGATGATGATTTCCCCTCCATTCATATGCTTCTCATCCTAGTATTAGAAGGCCAGCCTGTGTCAGCAAGGGCCTGTTTAAATTAGAAACCAAATAATGTTTCGGGGATGCCTTGGGCTGTCTTGTGGAGATGGTTCTTCTCAACCCTTGCCAGTTACTACTTGGTGGTCCTGCCAATCCTTGCTGAGTTTCAAAACAAAAATTGCTCAAGCTCATCCAGCGCTGTTAGCCCAGCGTACGCAGCTGGACAGCTGGTGAGCTGGGACGAAGCAAGGCCCAGTGCTTAACCAGGCACAATTCGCCTGACCACGGAAAGGGACAGGGGAGCGGCACTGGCCTAATTGTTAACATTCCTCCTCTGCAAGACTCCTCCTGATATTTATTTAATAAGCCCAAGCTCATAAAGTCTAAACGATTCGAGCAATCAAGCGGTAGTTGATTTGTATATGGAGATGACATGCAGCCAGACTAAGTGAAGGGTGAAATGCTTAATTTCTGAGTTTTGCAAAGCTTTATCTGGCAACTGCAAATGAAACGCAATACCTTAGGCAGCTGTGCCCAAGAGTGGAACAGAGAGTGAGAGTGCCTCAGGAGCTGCGCTCCAGGCCAGCTTTGCAGAGCCGCATCTCCTACTTAAATGTGCACGAGCCACTAGCACGGTCTTTTCAGCCAGTGTTGTTGTGTGAACCTCTGCGGCAAAGTTTCTACTGCTGCCAACGAATAATATTCATGAACCCCAGTCTGATGTCTCCTGCCAAAGGCTGCAAAAATCAGGGATGTGGTATTGCTCCATTCTCAGAGGGGCAAAGGGCAGGTTTGTAGAACTGGCTGACACATGCCTGCATTTCCACATGCCAGCAAAAAGTGTTTGTAACTAGGCATGCCTTCACATGCGGAAAGGAGGGAGCATCCAGAAACTGCTGCGTGTGCGGAGGATTCTTCTTTCTTTTCTGTAGAACTGTTGCTACGTCTTTTATCATTAAATGGAAAACAAAGCAATGTTACATTTGTATGGGAGTCCTATGTAACAGCATTTCATTCAAAATTATTTCCAATTTTTAGTGAATTAGGGACACGTGATGACTGGATATTAAACTTTCATTGATGGGGGGAAGAGATCTAAGGTTCAAACCGGAGGTGGGACTCTGCAGTTCTCCAACGAGAGAGAAAAAACAAATCTTGATAAACTCAGCCTTCAACAGAAGTCAGGCACTGGGATATCACTTTTGTTAAAAAGAAATAAAATCAAAATGTGTGACCTTTCTGTCCTTTCTCAAGAAAATAAAAGAAGCACTATCTCTATTTCTGCCCACCTTTAAAATACACAAAAGAAAAGCAGAACAGGAAAGGCGACTATCTTTGCTTGCTGTACCCTCCATGTTCTCTCATTAATGGTCTTAAGTGGTCATTTACCCCTGTACGGCAGCTGTAGAAGGTGGATAAACCCTTGTTCTTTTCAGCTGTATAGGTGGATCTGCGTAACCAGAAACACCAGCATGGGTCTCTGCTGACAGTCTGGACTCCCTTGGTGTTTGATTCAGAGAGGTCGGATCAGCGTAGTTTCAGAGTAACTAGGTTAATGCTCGTTTGATAGCTTCCTCCTATCAGCCTAAGGTTTATTGAGCGTTTCTGCATTGTGGGCTGAGTAAATTGGTGGTTCGTGAATTTGTAAGTGGTTCAGCCTGATTCCATTGGTCAGAGCACCAATTTTACAAGTTTGTCTGTGGTGTTGTTACAGAAACGGAGCGAGCAGGCCAGCCGGCGCACCGCACGTACCTCCCCCCGGCGTGGTGATTTACTGCCTCTCTGCTGTGGTTTGCAGCTGTGCGCTGGTTAATGTCCCTGCTTTGCTGGTCAGCTTGCTGCAAGTCACGTGGTGCTGCATCTTTAGTGGGGAATCCGACTCCGACGTTGCCACTAGAGTGAAAAATGGGCTGTTGCGTTTCTGAAGTCCTTTTCACAGCTGTCCTGTGGTTACCTTGCGCTTAATGAAACAAACTGCTGGGTGCCGCAGTATATGGACACAGATGCTTTCCTGCTGACCTGTTTCCTTGTGAATAGCCTATGTTCTTCAACCACTCTCCAAGACTTCTCTGGTGTTCTGCTTTGACTTGGCCTGATGGCTGAAAGCTTTCTTGTATTTATTATTTCTGACAATCGTGATACTAATATTCCACACACCCATATTATCCTCTGACCTCCAGGTATCGGAATGCACTAAGCTATGCCTGAAACGTCACAGAAGAATGTGACTCACACATAATTACAAATCATCTCAGATAAACAGCATAAACTGAAAGTACTGTATCCCAAGGAGAAATGACAAGCACCACTGATTGGAATATTTACAGAGAGAAAGATTTCCTGAGTTAGGTTCAATACCTAATTTCTGATTATGGAGCCAGTGTATTAGTATAGTATAAAGCAACAACTCGCCATCATTCTGTAAGCTGCCAAGATGCATACATGGATACGTTCAACTAATAAATCAACAAAATATTGCCTATTAGGGTGGAGGGGGCTGAGATGAACGACGAAGGTGGGAGGAGGAGAACTGCTAGGGTGGAGCATCTAAATTAGAATAATGTGAAAAGCACTGGACTACGATGGGCCCAGTGGAGGCTGAATAATTTGTTCTCTTTTCCTGCAGAGCAAAAGGAAGAAGGGGCCATGTGGCATCCTGATTGATACTAGCTTACAACACTTAGTGTGTGGTAAGCAATGGTCTCAGAGCTCTGCCATTCTCTCCTTCATTTTCTCACTACTTCATATCTAAGCAATGTAAAAGTAGGATATTTTATCTTGGCTGAAGGTTCACATTTAATGTTTTCTCAGGTGGAGCTTGCAGAAATTTGCGCAAAGAGTGAACGTTATATTGGCACAGAAGGTGGAGGAATGGACCAGTCGATATCTTTTCTGGCAGAAGAAGGAACTGTATGTGGATTTCTGTAATCTAAACTAACAATGTAAAGTTAATTAATGTAAACAAACAATATTTTCATATGTATCTAGCAGAAAGACAAGAAATAGGAATACCTTGGCAAGCAGTATAAGCACCATTTCTGTGCAAGTGAAACAGGAATGACATGTGTAAACTTGTGGACAATTGAGTATGACAGGTTTGAAGGAAATGAGAAATGGAAAGAGGAGAACATTAAAAAAATATGGGGAAAGACATATACTGGAAGAGCACAAGCTCCCATGTTGCTTGGCTAATTTATCACTGAACTTAGAATGTTTCCCATATAATGAAATCTGAATGGTTGGTACGTCCCGTATTCAGTGCAAATGGGATAATTATTACAAAAATGCTTTCTTGAAACTTCTTATAACCAAACAGTTCTAGGAAGTTTTGCCAGGTCTAGTTACAAAGACAATGGAGATTTTTTCCCCCGGTTTTGCTAATTCCAGACAATTCTGTGGCTGGTTTCTGATGTAAAAGGTATTTAGGTGTCTTAAATGTGGTGACAGAAGGTGGATTGGCAGTGATCTATAGGACCTGCCAAGCTGTGCATGAGCACTCATAGTGGAATTTACAGTGGAATCCACCCACTGCCCCAGAAGATGCACAGGACCTCAAGATCCAATGTTCAAACCTAAACCCTGTCAAAATACATTTATTAAAATTAATGTGGCCTCTCATGAAAAACCTTTACTTTACTTAAAACTTATTTGAAGCAATTTTATATCTCCATGGTTTATGGGCCTCATGCCATATCTTAGATGAGTTTATAAAGAATATAAGCTGTTTCCTAGAATTACACTGAATATGTTTGTTTCCGCCATGAGACATATGTGTTTTCAATTTCACATCACCAGCTGCACCTACTTCACACCTTTCCTTCACACTTTATACTGTTAGTAGCAAACACAAAGCTACACCCATGCTGAAGGGAGTCGCAGACACACAGAAGATCATGTAAGCGGAGGCTTTTCTGTGACTTGGAGGTGGTGGTCAAAAAGGCAAAGAGAATATTAGGAAAGATTAGAAAAGAAATGGTGAACAAAATAGAAAACATCTTTGCCTCAATATACTTGCATCTGAATACAGTTCCTGCCCCCTGTTTCAGAAAAATATGCTAGAACTAGGAAAATCAGAGAAGGACTCTGAGGTTGAGCTGAGGTATTTTTTATGTGAGTACTGACTGAATAGTCTAAGACTCCTCTGAGGATCTTTGAGGGTGATATTTTGGAGGTCTGTAAAATCCTGAATGGGTAAGAGAAGGTAAATTGGGAATTCACTGGTTTTCATAACTGAAGAACTAATAGAAACACAATGAAATTAACAGGCAGCTCGTTAAAAACAACCAAGAGGAAGTTTGTTTTTTCAAAACATTCATTATTAAATTGGGAAATACAGTACATTGTGGAAGCTAAAAGTTTAAAAAGGGTTCAGAAAGGACCTTCTTGGATACACTGATAGAATATTAGCCTATTTGTGGCTATTAAACATAATAGTCTGATGTGTCTTCCAGTGTAAGTATAACCACCATACTCTCTGCTTATGAGAAGAAGGAAGAATATAGTAGGAAAATCACTTTATATATGTCTTATTTTTATACCCTCTCTAAATATCCATTTATGGCTACTGTCAGAAACAGGACACTGGCCCAGCTTAGTGGTACATTCTGAGCTAATGTAGCAGTTCTTAAATGGGTATATTTAAATGTAAGCAAGCTTGTCTTTCTCGATAGTAGCGTTGCGACGCGGTCCAGAATCTCAGTGGCAGGGAGTAACACACATGCTGTACATAATGTACAAGCAGATTTGCCATTGTTTATTTAGCACTCTAGCTGCTTGAGGAACTCTCGGGGGGTGAACAACGCCAAAACCAGTAAGACAGCCCTGCTTGCAGAATTACAGACTATTCTGAAGAGCCAAAGCAGGGCACATGATTTACAACTTATCCCAATGAAAATCCAGATGTGAATTTAATCTCTTGATTACATTACATCCTGAATTATTTAATTAATGGATTCCTGTCTTATTCCATGAAAAGGTCACAAAATGTTGGGAACATGTTGGGAACACTCAGCCTGTGTAAGGCTAAGTAAGGCAAGAAAATCTTGTCTCAGAAGAAGGGAGACAGTAGCTACATTTTTATATATAGTTTTGCTTGATTCCTCTGATTTGGTAATATTCTGTACCTCAGTGAACTGAATCTTCTTGCTTTAATGAGAAATCAGAAAACTAAGAGGCAGATGGGCATTGGTGGATGGCAGGGGAATGTGAAGCCCCTTGTTTCTAGTAGCACGCACATTAGCTTCAGCCAGGTCTGTACTTTTCTGTAGATCAAAGAAAAACTGTAGTCTTAAAACAGGCAAGAAAAATAGGTTGGGTGGAGTTCTGTGAAACTCTGGAAAAAAACAAAGACTTAATGGAAACATTTTTAAATCCAGCTACAAGGAAAAGGGTTGAAATGTGTGTGTGACTTGGCGAGTGAGGTTAAACCTCTTTTCTCGCTGTTTCATGTCAGGTTCCTTCATTAACTGTCCATGGATTTTCAAGAGAAAAAACATGCAAATTTGCATTTGATTTATAGAACTAAGTGCACTGTTAGCTAGTAGTAAATTAAAACTAACCATTCATTTTTCTTCTGATAGGCCAAGTTGATAGAGTTCAGTCCTCTGAGGGCAACTGATGTTAGACTTCCAAGTGGAGCAGCGTTTGTTATTGCTAACAGTTGTGTTGAAATGAATAAAGCAGCAACTTCTCATTACAATATTAGGGTAATGGAGTGTCGTCTGGCTACAAAGGTAACGTATGGCTTTTGTCAAACTCTAATGAAACCTTCATGTTAGTATGTGCTTTTCCCCACTTCTGACCAATCATGTCTTTACTTTAACACCTGGCTAGGTGCTACTTTAAGTAGCCTTTTTCTCTTCAGAGCCAGACACCTCCATCTGCGCAGAAACAGAACTCCTGCAGAGTTTAATGGAAGTGTAATGACTGTGCCCTTATATAGAAGGGTCTGTGATTCAGTTCGATTTAATTTGTTTTGTATTATATTTGAATGGTGGAAATATGTCTATTTTTCAGCAAGAATATTCTCAGTTAATAAAATAGACTGTTTCTAATTAAAGCTGAATAATGACAAATAAAGGAAAGCAACCAGTGTGGTCACATGTTTATATGTATATATGGTAATAGATGTGTATTTTCTAGGATTTAGAATACAACAAAGCCACTAGTTAGAAACGTGGAAATATTACTGGAAGTGCTGAATAGCAGCATGTATATTAGCATGAAGTTTAAAGAGGATTGACTCAAAGCTAAACATTTAGGTTGTGCTGCCAGGTTACAGTTTGCAACTATCTCTAAAATACATGGAATCTGAACGTGACAAATCTAAGTTCCACTTTAATTCTGGATTTCATAGACCATATGTTTAGGCATATGTAGATACATGGTTTGATTGGAGTCTGTTTTAGAAATACAGAGGATTATTCTTTGTTTGATTAAAGTAAGTGAGGAGTAAGTACACCAATTCACTGCAGCTCTACCTAAGCGAGTGCTCTGTGACAGAACAGAATCTGGGTCACAAAGTTCAGACAACAGTTTTAAAAAATGTACTGTGAAAGTCCTTGCCATGAGACATTCAGGTCAAAATCTGAGCAATGCTCCAAAGTACTTTGAGCATGTGCTGGCACAATAATTCTATGAAAAATTATTGTACTCTATGCTAAAAAAGAGATCTGGAGAGTTTATCAGATATTGACAAAACAATTCAAAATGTGGTGGTTGGAATAGTTTTCCAGGAGCAAAGCTAAACTTCAGGTGACTTTTTAAATGGGCTTTAAATACTAGTATGAAGAACAGCTGCATTTTAGCAGTATGTAAGATATGGTAAAAATAATAGCACCAGTGACCATAGTCAAAGCTGTTGTCATTAAATTTAACAACAAGATTCTTACACCTTCAATAGAATCAAAGTAAGGACCTCTATGTGTAGGTTCTGGCATATCTGAAAAACCTCTAATTTAGAACAGTTAATTGACTAACTAGCTCTTTTAGGAAGAGTTTCTTTTGGAAATTATTTTACGTAAGAGACACCTTCATATGTGATCTATTTTAAAAGGCAAACCTTGGCACTAAATGTGTTAGGTTGTAAGGCCTTTTGAAATATTGTTCCATAAAGCACATTTTGTGAATTATATCACAGTTTTCTAAATTGCTTTAAATTATTGGTCATGTGTAGTAAACTGCAAAGGCTGGTGAGAAAGGATGATTTTTTACGCTCATGTTAGCAGTGATGTAATCTCTGAAAAAGTACCTTTAGCAGATGCATGATTTTAAGGAGACTAACAACATACACCTGTCTATTTTTAAACATATGCTACCCAGATGGAAAGCTGCACACACACAAAAATATGTTGAGCCAGGAAAAGCCTGTCTTTAGGAACAGGTCGCAGTGGGGTGAAGGAGGGCAGGTATGTAAGTGGAAGCAGGGAAGTTCTTTAAGCACACTAAGGTAATGCAACTATGAAATAACATGCTGAGCTTCACAATAATGTTTTAAAGGAAGTTCTTATCAGTAAGTGCCTTAGGATAGACTTTTTTCCTCTCCTGCTTTTATTCTAATATTTCATACTCTTCTTCGCAGAAAGCTCCATGTCAATAAAGATACCAACACAACATATCTCCGCTGGCATTAGTGTAGAGCATTTTGATGTCGCTCTGTCCTACAGCGAGCTCTCGATTCTCCTCACAGTTATCTTTCTCAGGGCCTGCTCCCTTCCCTTCTCTTCCAGACAGTCACTTTCTCACTTTCCTATTTTTTTTCTGTTCTTATATTGCACTCATTGCTGTAGCCTCTGAGTGCTTTCCTGGACTCCATTAAACCGTTATGTTTAAAATCTCTCATGTTCTGCAGAATGCTCACAATTCCAAGGGGCATTAACATGTACTTTGTATTTCAGAAGACTCGCACAGTAGGTGCTGCAGGATGAATGTGAGCCTTAGTGAATGCTGAGCTCTCCCCACGCCTCATAGCGTGTGTTTCACTTCACTTTCAGCTGCAGAGTAGTGCCAAGAATGTCTGCAAACTAGGATGCCATAAAATCAGCTAACGTTCATTAAATGTGGAAAGATGCTGAGATGGCATTATAGAAACGTAAAGTATAAGAAAGTGATGTTGCTATATAAGGGCTTAGTATTCCTATACTTACTCCTAGTCTGGCTTTCTTTTATTTATATTTGTCCCACCATGTACTGAGTGTGTTTTCCTCTTGCAATTACTTACAGTGCTCCACTGTGCCTGTGTTGGACAGTAAAGGCTAGAGATGCTATATCCTGGCAGTTAAGAGCCAGCTGGATGATGTCCACATCTTTAATCCATCTAGTCAGAGATCATCAGGAAAATATCCAACTGGGGGATCAGTATTGGGATTACTTTTGTACATTTAATAGATGAGATTTTTTCTGATTTCTGTTCTGTGTCCATTATAATTTGAGTTGCTGCAGCTAGGTTTTTCTAAAACTCTTTGTTTGCCCTTAACATTTTTTCCAGTGATGTTAGAATTGAAACTTTGCTGTAAGCGGTTAAAACCTTCCAAAACCCCCCTACCCCCTGGTCTGACGGGCTCAGTTTCCATTTAGAACATTTCAGCTGTAAAACACCAGGGTAGGCAGCTCATCTGAAATCAGCCATTTCTCTTCAAGAATAGAAATGGGAATAGATGTGACAATACATATGACAAATTTTTCTAACACGGGATTACTTGTTAAAAATGTAGAAAGATTTTTGTTGACTTATAGAGCATTATATAATTTTTTCTAAGTTCTTAGCTCTGTTTAGTTTCTGATACGAAAGTCTAGGGGATGCTAAACATGAGGATTAAATTATGGGGAATGAAATTTCCATTCATTTAGCACCTTGAAACAGAAGATTTAAGATCATGTCACAAGTGTGCACCAATCACATATGAGATATTGAATATTTAAAATAAAATATCTGAAACAATAATTGTTGTTCTAGTTGGTCAATAATTAGATTATAATTAGATTAATTAAATTAATACAATTAGATTAAAGCTGTGGCATTCTAGATACTCAGAGCCTTTGAAAACCAGGTCAGAAGTGACCTAATCAGTGTTTTACCTGAAAATTTTCTAACTCTGATTTCTGCATTAGCCACTAAACGCTGTTGCTTCTTTCTCTACCACTGGACATACAAAACTGTTTTAGATGGCAGCAGAGTTGTATGATTAGGCTTTTGATTGGATTTTGTTTGTTCTGCTCTGCTAAGTTTCACAGAAACCTTAACAAGACACTAGATGGCACCAAAAGTGGTTAATTTTTATATACTGCACTACAGCAAAACTGGAAAAGCCCCTGCAAAGTCACGTTGGAGGAGAGCAGCAAGGTAAAATCTGCAGCAGATAGCTGAGTAGCAGATCTCCTTCTGTTTAAACAACCAGTTTCATGCTGTAACTTTGCACAGTGAAGCAAATTCTTTTCAGGCATGTATGCAAATCCCATGCTTTTTTTAACCTAGGAAGTTAAACACATACTAGATAGCTTTGCTGAAGTGAGGCCTAAATGATTTCAAACAAGTCTCGCTCAAAATCTGTTTTTTGAAAAAAATAACAAAACACACCGGGTGAAATCTTGGCCCTGTTGATGAGAGATTCTAGACTGATTGGAATGGAAACGGGATTTCTTTCTGTGGTCTTCCTGCACTGCTTTAAGCACTCTGCAAACATACAGCCTGATCTGGCATTTTTGGAAGCTTTAATCTCAATTTAAATGGCGTAGAATTGGAGGCATGTCGTGTACTCATAAATCTAGTAAAATTCCCTTGGCATGTCCCGCTAATCTGGCTTTTAACACTGCTGTAGTCTGTTGATATTAAAGGTGGTGTGTCATCAGTAGGATCCCACAATGACCACTTAATAATCCCCTATCATTTGTAATATTAGAAATATTCCACCTAATGGAAACAGGAGGAAAGCCCTCCGCTATTTTCATTAGGCATAGCAGAACATCATCACGTTTCAGTGACCTACAGAAAAGCCTCTTTGACACTTCTCCTTTAAGGACTGCTGTGTGTTAAAATAACTGCTGACAATTGCCAAAACATCACAAAGCATTACATCCATGTTGGACCAAAAAATATCCATCTCTCTATCTATCTGTTTATCTATCTGTAACTAATTAGCCTAACGGTAATCATGTAGGAACAGAGCAGATTCCGACTAACCCATCGTAACCTTCTTGTAAGGCTGAACACTTTCTTTAAGGGGGAATCACTGATCTGATATCCAAACACATAATACCAGCAGGGTTTTTAAAGAGAATGTGTAACCTGGGGGGGATATCTTTCATTCACAGACCTTTTATAAATAAACATAATGGGTAGCTGCTGTGTACTCATAGAAAATGGTTTTTGATGGTTCCCGGCCAAGAAGTGAAAAGAAAGTATTAGTCTTAAAGCTGCTTATGAACAATTTAATGTTAGTTTAAAACTAGAAGGCAAAGTATTATCTGTATATATATATATATATTTTTTTTTAATTTTAGCTTCTCTCAAAGTCAAAAGGCTTGGACTGGAAAAAAATGTTGAAACTCCAAGATGTGCAAGTGAAGTTGGGAGTTAGCCTAGAGGAAATGCTGACCATTGTCGAGGAGGTATTTCACCCTGAGCCTTACGGCACAGAGGAAATTTGTAAATGCCTGGGAATTAGCCTGGAGGAGCTCCGCACTCAGATCCTTACTCAAAACACACAAGATGGTAAGTGTATACGAAACAGTGTTTTTTAGTTTACAATATTTGTATTATATAAAATGGTTATATATTAATAAGCAATGCACATGGAAGTCTTGCCAGAATAGTTCCCCAGAACCTTAGGGGGCAAGTGAAAGAATTGATATTATGATTTTCATTGAACCTTTTACGTAAAACAGAGTGAAGCTGATTTTGATTGAATTGTTTCTAAAATGGTAGAAATAGCAGATCACTTACTCCTTTACATTAGTCTGTACTGTTTTGGAATCATCTCTAAATAACCCCAGTTTTATTCTAGGGAAAAAAAATCTAAGCTAGGCTTTCTTCTAAACCATAGTTCTAACAAAAACAAACATTTTGGATAGACAGCACCATGAAAATGAATCCTGAACACTCTCCATTAACTGATGTTAAAGATCAGCATAGATGGAGCTTGTGTTTCTACTTTTGACATGACAAACACATGATCACTTCATAAAACATGCACTGGGTAGCATGTTTTCTAGATATGTCCTAAGAAATAAGTCTCTGTCACTGACAGTATTTTTTTCTTTTAGAAAAATGTTGGTGGAGGTGAACAATTTAATATTTAAACTATCTCCCATGTATTCCTGCTGATGATTACATCATGTAGTCATGAGTATGGGCACACATTAAATGCTTCTATAAGAAATGTTCTAGATGTATATAACGGGGTTGCTATTAATACTAAATAATAGAGAAGGATTTATGAAATGATTAATTTTCATTGAATGGTTTCAGAGGGGTATACCTTTGATGTATATTTATTAATAACGTATATATATATACACACACTGATGCTTATATTTTGATAATCTGTATATATGGAACTATTGTAGACCTTATTTATTGACCAGGAACCAGATTCTGAACCTACAACCCCTGTTTTGTGTCCCAGTGGTAAAAGAGAGCGTAAAACTATATTATTGTCTAATTACACTGCCAGAGGGGTACCAGCATGGAATATGGTATCTTCATCTAGCTATTTATCTCTATAGAAAGTGTTATGACAACTCTGTGTGATGTATATGAAGAATATACTGAACCATGTACCTGCACTCTCCAACACTTTCATGGGAAACTGTAGGGTTCTAAATCTTTTATATTGTCCCTTTACTCTCCCCTTTATGAAACAATATAAGACTAGTAACTTACAGATCTTTATACTCCATATACCTGGTTTATAAAGCAAAATTCTACAGTTCTGTAGAACTGAATTGTTTATACAAGTTATTTAAATTTTTTTCAAAAACCAAAGCCTGGATGAAAAACTTAAAAGCAATAGAGGAAAGTCAAAGGAAATGTTATACTGTGGCTCAGAATAGTGTTTGCAGATGTTTGCTGAACGGAATCTCTTAAATTTGCATGACCATGATTTCATTTGATAAGGCCAATTAAAATGGGTTATACTGTAAGCCTCTTTGCATGTACAATATAAAATTAAATAACAGATTTCTGTAAAACTATATGCAAAGAAGAAACGAGACAGATACAAAGAGAAGGAATCTAAATCCACTGTTTGTTTTTGTTACACACTAAACAAATTACATTCTATGTTGGCTTTGGAAAAGCAGTGCTGTTTGACAAAAATATTCTTCTTTCTTCCCCTCTACTTTCCCACTATATTTTAATGACAAAGCCTGGCTTCTTCATGTGAGAGAAAACAAACCGATAAATAAGTAATCTCTGTAGAGAATTTCAGAATGTTGCTGAACTTCATTTTACGTACAATTTAAGATATCTTCCTCTGTAAACATTTTATCAACATTTCTGATAAAATACTATAAAGTGTAAAATATTTGCATGAGAAATGAAGTATTAGTTAATGTTAAATAATTTTAATATTTAACTATTAGTTAAATATTGACTATTAATATTAGTTAAATATTTATATGTTAGTTAAATCATTTACTGATTCTCAGCTCTCTCTCTAGCTGAATATAAATTGTCAGCACTTTTCATTTTTTGCATTATTCAAAGTCCAGTGACGGTTACAAATAATGTTTTGTACTTATATCGCATCTTATGTTTAAGGACCTGAAAGTGCTTTATATATATTATTTTAGCCTTAAGTCCACCTTCCCCTCTACTGTTCCAGCAACAAGTATGTGTACTGTATACTTATATAAAGTTTTATATGCTTAGGTGAGACTGACCAAATCAGAGCTCCAGAGCTCAAAGACAAATGGTGTGGACAGGCTCTGGGCACGTCCCAGGCTGGCTCTGGCAGCACAGCAGCTTTGCGTCCCCTCTTTAGGCAGGTAATAAAGGATTTCTGCAGCATCTTCGCTGCATGGCCCACTTGTTCCCCAGGTTTGGAGACGTACAGATGGTGCATAAAGCCTCTCAAGCCTCCTTGTAGTTGTTCCTTGGCCAACTCAAAATCCTGAGTTTAAATCCCCCTTGCAAATGTTTACACATGGATTGCACTTGTGGCTTGTGAGCATCTCTAGAAGAAATAATATTTATTACTTTCTAAGGTGCACTATGCTATAATTTTGGCTTGGTCTTGAATGCTTCACAGAACACTTAGTGTGCGGTGGTTGTGGGACATTAAGTATTTATAAGCCTCACCGCAAAAGGATATTCTTCTGTAAAACAGTGTATTCCTTTAACCATAAAATGTTTTTCCTTCCTAAATGAGGTATTCTTTAAACCAATTTTTCCTTTTCCCATATAAAATTGTAATCTAATTTTGACATTTAAACATAGGAATGGAATTATTATGGGAGCAAAAGGCATCCATTTTCTGTGTGGGTTTGGCTGTTTAACTGCCCTCCCATTTGTCCCCTGGAAAAATAATGCTAAAACCCTGCGGTAGCTTCAACGCGTGGTGTTTGAAGAGCCTTTCATTCCATTGCCAACTAGTTTGTGTTAATGGTGATCTTGGTGCAAGAACAGTTTTAACTTTCTTTGCATAGAAAGGTGTACGTAAAAGTGGCTTTCCCGATGCACTGCCATCGCTGTCACGGGCTGTCCTGGGATACGTGAAGTTCTCACATTGAGTCCCCTTGTCTTCCGAGGAGGGATGTTACCTCCAAACCGGTGGCCTTGAGAGCGCTTCCCAGCCTGGGGGCCTGGGGACCTGCCCCAGGCACAGCCAGATCCGCGTCACGGAGCGGCGCGGGCACCCGGCATCCCACGCAGAGGCAGCGAGGAAGCCCCACTGCGTGGGCCGAGCCCCACGGCAGGCGCACGGGGGAGGCAGCCTTTGGGGTATGCCGCAGTCCAGCACGGGCACTGAATTGCAAAGGCCTCGTTACAGCTAGCTTTGCTCTGCAGAAAGAGCTGCTGCTATAAACCAGTAGTCACCACAGTCTCAGAGCAGGTGGCTGCTCAATGGGTCACTGAAGGCAGCAGTAACTTGTCCCCTCGCTTACTTTCAGACAGCCAGATTGCAAACAGTTACTTGAGCAGTCCCAGCAGAGTAAATGTTCCTCGCTTAGAGTAGGGGGTTCACAATCTGGCTCAAATTAAAGCCATCTGGCAGCATTTTCTCATATACATTATGAGTCAGAAACCTTCACCCTCTTCATGTTCAATCAGCAGGATGCCTAACAGAGAAAGGTACTATTCCACATGAGTAATGGTGGGAGAAACTGTCCCCTACATGGTCTGAGTTGGTGAGTTTTCCCCCATTATAAATTTCTGGTGGTCCCATCAGCCATGTGCAGCTCATTAATCTACAGTGAAATATATCTTAAGAAGCTGTCAAAGCAACCAGAAAAAATACGTATAGCCTGAAGAGGCTGGTCTTTAGCTAAAGGTCAGATAGAATTGTACAGGAAACCCTAAAGAAAGGAATCTGCTGAAGCTGAAGTAAGAACAAATAATCTGAGTTGCTGGGAAGCCACAAGGTTTAATTATAAAAAAGAAAAAAATCTGTGTAAGTGGTGTGGATGCTTTCATTACACAATTTTCATAAACTTAAAATTGAAAATATGACAACAGAGTAGAAAACTCACAGTAAAGTTGTCTACTATATTTAACCAACCCACATTTGTCTGAGACTAGTAGCCCAGGATTTTTGTTTGTTTTTAAGAGATTTTATATGGATTTTGAACAAACTTTCATTGATGTTAGTCTGGTAGTGTCTTAACACATTGAAAGGTTCTTGCTGCAGTGAGAACTATTAGTACATTGGACAATTTCACCATTTATTTCAAGGTCATTTGGTGGGTTTAAGTGAATTCAATCTAGTTGTTCAGGGACGATGTTACTGAAATCCTCTGCAGAGAAGCACAGGTAGGATGCAGAGAATCCATGAAGTGTCAGCAAGAATCACTGACCTTCTCTGAAAAATAGGTATGGACCAGCAATACAAAGCAGTTAGCAGTGGATGAATTCCATGTACAAGAGTCACTCTGTCTTCTTTGAACTTCAGAAATACATTTAGTGAGGCTATGACCTGGAAGAAGGATTAGCTCCTGCAAAAGCAGGCTGAATGAAGGTAAAATGTGTTAAAAACTTAGTGACAAAATGACACTTAGAGCAGAGGTAAGTATAGGATTCCTTGTCCTTCTTAAAGTTTTCTTTGGTCTCATGTTGACTTTTCATATTTATTTTAATTTCTGATTTGCATTTGTTTCATTCCATAAAATGTATAGCTCAGCCTCACTTCATTCCACAAGAAGCTTTTTGTATGTGCAGCTGATACAATACAAAACAAATCACGATTTCCATTTTGTGTATTCAGAAAGGGGAAAAAAAGACCCCAGGACTCTGTGCTAAAATCAAACAGTGCAATTCTACATGGCAGAGCTTCACAGAAAGTGGCAGAGAGGAAATATGTAGTGATATTCAAAAAATATTTTTGACAGCACGATTCTGGTCAAAGACTAAATCCTTAGCTGATACGAATCTCCTTCAGTCTGAATGGTGCTATGTCATTTTAAACAGACAGAGTACCTGCCCTGGATCTTCCCCAGATCCCTCTATGGAAGGAGCATTACTTAGACCGGCCCTAGACGGTTGCTCTTTACATCAGAGTGGTCCTCAGAGCTGGTGTCACTGCACCTGAGTTTTAGGAACGCGGTGACCCTGGTTCTTCTCTAGTCACCAGAGAAAGGGGTACTGTAGGGCAGCTCAGGTCTCGGTGGGATGAACAGTCCCCTAACCAGCCTTTTCACTGACGGGAGGTGGGCTGAGGGTGTTTGTACCCCTAGCTGGGAACTAAATTTAAGTGGGAGAATCCAGGCCTTTATAGCTTCCTGGTTTAGGAAAATGTATGGAAATTTTTAGTCAGATTAAGTACATAACTTCCATTAGCTTTAATAGGTTTAAACATCTAAATGCTTTTAAGAATGTGGCTTTAGTTCCCCCAGCCCTGCTTTTATGCTCTCCTTTGAGCACACGAAGGGGAAGGCCTTGTACCCCAGTCCTGTGCAACACGGGAAGGTTTACCTCGGAGGGCTTCAGGTTTCTTTTTCTTTCAGAGCCCTCCAGCCCTAATTCAGATATAAACTAATCACTTGTACACACTTGAGTTTTTGTTTCTTTTAACCATGGCAGAATGTGGCTTTGGAAATCATTCTTTTTTAACTGTAAAAAAAAAAAATGTGGCTGCTTTCCCATGAAGCACACAGATTTTGATCAGTTCCTGCACTCTTCTAAAATCACTGGCTCCATAGCTCTTTGCCATAGTCCATTAATTCAGATCTTATTTATGCGGACTGATACACAGGCTGGTGATTTAGCAAGAAGATTAAAATATAGATGTAATTTTTTTGGAATATCATGTATGCTCTGCTATTTGTTATTATATGGAGATTGGTAATTGGAGTACGCATGCAACAGGTAGAAGAGGATTTCTCTATTACCGGAGGCATTTGGTATTGATAGTTGAAAATAAGTGTATTGTTGCATTGTTTTAGAATAGGACTTAAAGAGTACAGAGGTGTTTGACGTCCTGAAGATAATTTTATTTGAACAGAATATTGTTAGAGAGGAAAGGCAAACTATAAAAAATATCTTCTAAACACAAACATAATTTTCTGAAATAAAATGCTGCCACAAAGTATCCAATAGCTAATGTAACGATACCAAACTAACCAATGCAAATTCAGTAAATGTCCGCAACAGAGTCTGAAAACAACATACAGCCACTTTCTCTCATTTGAAAACTGCTTGAAAGCATTGCTTCTGCATACAGAGCCAAGGTAGCAAATCCTCCCCTCCATCGAGCGACGCTCTCCTCAGAGCGAACGCTGTCAGGGACGTGGCTCGGATTTTTTGGCTGACAGCCAGCTGCTGGAGCACCCATTCGGGTTGCCAACTCATAACATGACGAGCAGAACACAACCCCAGAGAGTTTTAAGGTAATTTGGCCAGTAGAGCGCTGCTCTACCAAAGGGTGGTCTCCGAATCAATCACAGCCTTTGGCAAGTCTTGTGCCTTACAATTGAAAACAGACATGTTTTCAGTTCATTCTTTGGGTTACTACTGTTCAATGGTGATTTACAAGAGAGTGTGAGCTATGGCAATCTCTCACGCAACTTTAGATATTCCCTAAACGAATGCACATTTAGAAATCTCCTTGCTCTAAAACAATGGCTTATGAGAAAGGAATATTTAAAGAGAAACCATCTTATAAAAATGCCAAGCAGCCTTTCTCCAACATTCATAAATACCGAGGCATCACTCTGCAATACACAGCGCAAACAACTCCAGTAGCAATAAAATACAGTGGGGTAAAACACACCTCTAAATGGGAAAACAGAATATGCCCTTCCCGTGTGAGTCAGTGATACTCTCAAGATGTTTCTGTGGGGCATCCAATTTTTTTGTTTCAATCCTCATTTGAAATGCATTCAGAAGGCCTGTTCAGAAGACAGCAACACCGTGTTTCTCAGTAGGGGCTGTATTGAATTACATAATAAATATCACTAGAAGTAGAAAATTGCTATGTTCAATATTTCTTTATGATTTTAGCACATTTATTAATGCCTCCCTCAGTGCTACATTTTCAGCATTTGCAGTCCTGATTTACACTTACTGTTTTGGAGAAATGTGAAGGGATTAGACAGATACTGATGAAGGTTTAGGCAGTAAGGGGTGCAATCTGGAGTATACATGAGAGACTTAAACTGGACACAATTTTATTGCCAGTCTTTCAAGGAAGATTTCTACATATAATTGCAAATGCAGATTGCTGAAGCTATCAGAAGTGGTTCCAGACCTTGGCTGCCTACATAGAACAGCCAAGCAGGAATCTGTGTGTTGGGGTCAGGTTGCAAATTCTGTTTTAAATACACAGCTTGTCTGTCTTCTCTTGACTTTTTACCTCTATTTGAATATTTCATCAGCCATTTTAAAAAGTGAGAGAGACCAGAAACTGAAATGAGAAAAGACTCCCTGTCCTGAAGGAGGATTCATGCATAGAAGGAAAAGGAAGGATATTCGGAGGTGCTCGAACAAGCACAAGTGTGCTACAGTGGAGAGGAAATTAGGAAACATACTGCAGTAGGTGCTGCAAATATAGGATAACATTCACTTATCTAACTTTTACTCAAACCAGTTTGATCAGAAATCTGAGAAATTAAGTTATGTTATGCATGCACCTGGTGAGTAATACTTCCTCAATAACAGCTACAAGCCCATAGTATTAAAACGAACCAAACAATATTTTGGGAGAGAAAAAACAGTGAACTATAATACGAACCTTGGCAAGACAAAACAGTTCTTGACTATTACTTGTGAACCTAATCCTCCCATAACTAGGAGCAGCTAGAGAAGCTTTCAGCCACAGCTATGCCCTTCCTTGTTATGCCCCACTCCCAGGTTCCCACCCAGGCTCAGTGGAGTTCTCTGCCCTGATGGACAGGCAGGTCTGGGCACCCTCCCACCCATCCCAGAGCACCCGCTTAGGTCACTGTGGTGTGGCAGAAAAGTCTTAGCTCTAGATCTTACACTAGGTCATGATCTTAATAAGCCAATACTAAGCAGTACCTGGCTAGGCTTGTCATCTCCTCGTGTTCTGAGAGACAGCAGCGACCCTCCTGCAGGCAACACGCATCAAAGACCAGACCTCAACAACTAAAGTAGAGGTCCCTGTGCTCTTCCTTATGCCTGTTCTCCAGTGTTACTTCAGTCGGGGCGAGCCCATATTGTGGCATATTTGGGAGGGCTTCCTAGAATGCCTGGGCACCAGGACACATGGGTAGTAGCATTTTTATTAATGTCAGTTTCAAAGAACCACAGCTTTTTAATAGAAAAGGTGGGAACTGTTGCAGAATTGACATGCAAATCAGGCCTGGTGCGTTCACCCCCAACCACCTGTGTGCCAGCAGGTGCTGGCAAAGGCCCACAGGGTACTGCACACTTCTCTGGTGCTAGCAGGACTCAGTTTTGCTAGTATTTGAAAACCTGGAAGTATTAATGTCCTAATACATGTCACTGCTTCCTATCAGCATGTCTGCTGCTAATTCTTCAATTCGTAATTTGCCTTTGCAAAGAAAAAAGAGTCAATGAGTTGGTCCAGTAGCAGGCAGCAAGGAACCAGTGGTGGGGCTGACCTGCAGGGCTGGGCTGGGCTAATAAATGCACAGTCCAGAGCGTGTGTGTATGTATATCTGGGTGGGTAGGTTTCATATTTCTCATATAATATCTGTGCATTACATTCGTATGCACACTATCAGAATGAATAACCTGAGTTAAGACATCTCTGAGAAGGTGTAACATGACTTGCTTCTACAGTACAGTTATGGAAGTAAAGTTTTGTATATGTCTAGATAAAACTCAAAAGTTGTTTTAAAATGTAAACATTGCAGACATTTCTGAAAGATGTTTCTATTTTTTATTAAAAACTAATAGACTCAGATAATCACACTGTTGTAAATGTGATCACAACTGCATTTATCTGAAGAACGATTTTAATCTCTCCTGGAATTTTTTTAATGTTCTTTCTGATGTGCATAAAATCAAAATGATAAAATGCTAACATTTTAGTCTGGTGAACTCTAAATACTATTATATTAGGGCTTTAAAGAAGAATAAGTGAATTTTTGCAGAAGACTTTCAGCCTACAGAGTTATAATATAAACTATGAATTATTGAAACAAATGTAATTCTGCTATGTTTTTATATGTTTCTTTTTTAGTAGATATTAATGGATAATAGTAGTATTTAATATTTTCATTTTGTTTAGTTTCCACCTTTAAGTTATACCAGCGTGCTAAGCATGTGTATGGTGAAGCTGCCAGAGTGCTGGAATTTAAGAAGATATGCAATGAAGCACCTGCCAATGCAATCCAGCTGCTGGGAGAATTAATGAACCAGAGCTATATCAGCTGCAAGGAAATGTATGAATGCAGCTGTCCTGAACTGGATCGGCTGGTAGACATCTGCCTGTAAGTCTTGACCACAACGAAGAGTAATCGCTTGTTGAGAATATTGTTTGAATTGATGAGAAAATATGACATCGTTGGCTATTGCACTTTTAAAATGAAAGTATTATTGTCTCTTATTACAAAATTAATCTCCTGCGGGGACATTACATGGTCAATTGTTTCCCTACTGACATCTGTGTAATACTTTCAGATGAAAGCTCCAGTTTATGGCTTTATTACACACTTGGCTTTTGGACTGTCCCATCTTCACAAGTGTTACGCGAGATTGGGTTGGCTATTCTTTTTCTAAGTTGAAGAAGAAATCATAATTGGTTTTCTTAAAACATCATCTTAGTTGTTCTGTTGAAACTGTAACTTTTTGCATATTTTTTAACCATTTCAGTACTGCCACCATGGAAATGCCAGCGCATGAGCAAGCTGTTCCAAATTCTTAGGTTGCCTTGAAATCCTAACAGTATATTGTGAAATACTAGAGCCTTTTTTAAAATTCTAGAAGAATATTGCGTCTAGGGCGTCAGATGGGTTGGAGAGCAGCTGATCAGTTAGATGAGTATGTTTTATAATAGCTAACACCCTCTGCTCCTGCTGTCTGCATTCTGTGTCTGAGCTTTCTCTACATTATTCAGTTTTCGTTCCTGCCCCAGCTTCATTTTTCCAGCTGGATCCCCTAACTCAGTTTGGTCCCAATAAAACAAGCCCCACTCAGCTCCAAAATACATTCCCTGAGTGTCATTTTGTCTCTTCTTTTCTCCCTCCCTTTCCTCCCAGTTTCATATCCTCTAGCCCAAATAAATGGAGTTTGAGCAATGGCATGAAGTGAGCTGGAAATCACACATTGTTGTGTGTAGCAGACTTATTTTTTTAACTTCTCTTCAGTGGAAGATGAAATCTAGTGTAACCACATGTTACTACAGAAAGTAAAAATGAACTACTTAGTACTTGCATTCTATTTAATATTTCAACCATACCACAGCACTAGCATGAAGGGATGCACACACTTCAGTCCCTCCTGATTTCCATGTGTCTGGTACGTTGAATCATGGGACAGAAACATTAATGCTAACTTTGGTCTAAATGCAGTGCCTACAGAAAGAATTCAGTGGTTGTTGATCATTTTAACAGTGGCTTGGGGGAATAAACAGCTGCCCACCCAGGCCTTCCCAGTACTCCTTCATCCCTGCCTCTGCCCCAGCTACCTTCTCCCAGCTGCTTCTCTCGTTCAGGTCTTAGTGGCTCTTGGTGATGCCATCTTCCCGCTCCCTGTTACAGCTCTTGCTTCTCCTTGGAGAGGACCTTGCTCAGTTTGGGAAACTCTGCCCTAAGCCCAAAAGTTAAAAGGCCAAAGGTTATTGTCCTACCAGAAGGGAAGTGTAGGGTGCCATAGCTGCTTGCAGGCTTGAGGTCGAGGAATGTTGTTTTGCCGTCCTTTAGAGGCAGAGAGACTCTATGAAAGTATCACATCCTTTCTTCAAATCTTTCACAGTCTTGAAAAAAACAGAAATACTCTTTGGTTTTGAAGCTAAAAAGATGAAGGTCTTACCTTCTAAAAATTAAGATTACAACAATGTTTTCTTTACCGGCAACTGGTTTTTTTGGGGGGGGGATTAAGAAACTAGCCTGGCTTATAATGAAAATATGAATTTTACAAATAGGCAGCTTGCCACATGCATTCTTACTTTTATAGTCATGCTCATTTAGTAAGATGTAATTATGACTTACCAGGTTTGTAAGTTGATACAGAGTAACATATAGTGGATGAGATAATACACTAGGTTAGTGTGATTTCTTTTGCAGACAGGATAGAATGGCCTCTGAGCCAGAGAACTACAAACTTAAAAACTGATTTGAAGACTTTTGGACAGATTATTTTGCGTATGGGACACACATGCTGTTTTGAGATGAAACACAGAGAAGGCCTGATAGCCATTGGACAATCTGATAGCAATTTAACAATACAATTTTTGTTCCTTCTCTTGGGAACAAATTCTCTGTGTAACTCACAGGCCATGTTCAGTTTATTGTATCGCATCTGGTCACCTAATGGAATAAGCTGTTGTAGTAACTCAGACAATGAGGTGGTTCCAGCGTGGTTGTCCCAGCTACTCAGAGGGGAACTGTTTACGTGTGTGAGAAGGGAGAACAGTCTCCCAACCGGCTGAAGACAAAACCTATGCTCCAGTGAGTTATGAAAGATCTTGGACTGCAAATTCTTAATCAGTGCAAGGTAGCAGCAGCCAATTCTATGATGCCATTTACAGAGGAAAAGCCGTAAGAATTAACTTTTGCATTATTTTTAGTCACAGTTACTACCCAGTAGACTCCTCATAGTCAATAGATTCTATCTGATGACTGAACTTTGCAAAAATTACTAGCGATTTCAAGTGTCTTCACGCAGAGTATCCAGCTTGAATCATACTAATAGGGCCTGTTCTCAAAAAATGCTGGGAGAAAACTACCCTGTCTCAAGCTGGAGAAAACAGACAGGTATAAAATGACAGCTCCACATTACAGCATGCAGCTACCTGTGCTACGTTTAAATAAACTAGCGTGGACCCTGGCAGTGATCTGTTGCAGCGTGAAGCTCAGCATGGGGGTGACGTTCTCTGTTTCTCATTTATGCTGAGCTCTGTGCTGCCATGACTAGACAGCTGCTGCTCTTCGAGCCAACACGGGTATCGTGACACTAACTAGCAGGCGGTAGCATAGACATAGCCACAGAACCCAAAGGAAGGGAGTACACAGTTAGGATTTTACTAAATTAAATTAAAATTAATCAGAGCATTTCAGTTCCAGGGACCAAAATATAAATAGCGAAGGAAAAAAGTGATGTGTGCCCATGTTACATCAGATTTCTTTCTAAATTACCAACAGAAGAGCCCATGGCTAGTATGATGAGCATAGCTAAGCACCACAGTAGAGTGTAGTCAGTGTGAAATGATTTTTAATTGATACTGTGAAATGATTTTTAATTGATACTGTTTAATGATTTTAATTGTTCTTTATTACATTCATTGGACAGAACAAATGAATTACTAGTTCATTATTCTTTACAGTCTTGACCCATCAGGAAAATTTTCTAGGAAATATATCTTCTCCCTTTTCTAAAGCTTGATACTCTTTAATGATTTTTCTGTGATTCTGTAATTAGATTTATGAAAGTGAATAGTGACTTTAGATGAATCCAGCTTAAGCCAGCATCTAATTTTTGAAAACTGTTGGAAAAAACTCTGACTTTGCTGAAGTTGGGCATTAAAAAATTAAGGCACGTAAAATCACTAGTCACTCTAGGAAAACTTGGCTGATGTGATTATAGAAATGGGCCAGGAACTACATAAATTACATTCTTTGCTTACAATGATATACAGCTGCCTTGCAACTTTAAAAAGCTGTTCCAAAAATACATTCCACAGAATTGCCTGAGTCTGCTGCTGCTCTCTCCTTACAAGGTTTAAACTGCAAAGAATAATCTGCATATCCAGATGTTTTCTGTTTTGCCTAGATCTTTATGTTTTACTGTACAATGTCTGCCAAGAAAGAAAGGGATCCATACTTGCTGTGGTTTGTAGTGCTGAAAAGTGTAACCACTAGTTGGTCAGTGTTTTGTTTTTTTTTTTTGCAAAGACAGAAGACTTGTACTTTCTCTAACCTATCTCATGCTGTTAATAGCTGTTTTACCTGTTAGCCTTTTTAAAGCAAATAAAACAGAAAGTACTAAACAATTAAGAAACAAAAAGTTGGAACTGAGCTCCTGAGTTCCTTAGGTACTTTTGAAAAATCTCTCGGATTTCTTAAAGTGTTGCAAATAACCTTCTTTCATCCCCTTATTTTCCATCTTCTGGTGATACAAATCCTAATAATTTTTGTGTTACCAGCTACGCCCCTTACACTTGAAGAGCGCCAAAGTTTAAAAGGATACAATTTTTACATTGTATCAAGGTATATTATGGTAGCAGAGATAACTCTGCATTTTATCAAGACTCTTATGACTGATGATTTGCTTAGAGCAGCAAAGCCTGGAGTTACAATATGAAAATCCAGACTTTTATTTAAAAAAAAAAAAAAAAGTTTGCAGCTCTTACAGAGTCGAAAAAGCCTAAAGATGTTATTCAAATGCACACTAAGCTACAGAACAGAATACACTTAATATGAATAAATACATATATTCACATTTATATATTTAAAACTCATCATGTTTACCCCATGCTTTCTGAATAGCTCATTCATGATTTTGAGTAATTGGAACCAACAATATTGCTGCGATTTTTTTTTCCACCTCTCACAGCACAACTGTTTAAAAATAAGGTACTGCTATGTCTTACGATTGCTTCCATATACCAAACTGTATTGCTTCCAATTTTATTCATCATTTATTTGTTATAGTATTGATGTTTTCAGTCTCACTTATACACATGCATCAATGCACAGATGCACACACGCAAGCATTCATAAGATAATTCTTTTTATCCAGCGAATACTGAAACAAGATATATAAAAACTTAGAGAAGCAAAGACCAGAACCCAGGAATCGGAGCTGAGCGCCCCAACCAATGGACTGCAGAAATACATTGTCTTTTTTTGTGTGCCCTTCTCACCCCCTATTACATGTACTCATGGCTGTATCATAGCCCAGGTGGTGCACAGGATACTTTCCCATACATTAAATCCATGACTCTCACGGTGTGGATGAGTGCTCTATCCATGAGATTATTGTCCAAAGAGTCAGTGTCTGCTTTTACTCCTCTTTTCTTCATGAATGCATGATTCGGATACCAGTGCACAAGAAGGGTGTCTGGCCGTGAAGCCCACTTTAACAGAGGAGTACAGCTTAGGACTGAACTGAGATGATTAAGAGTGGATGAAAAAGACAGTTTCAGATCTGTTCCAATGTTAACTTTCTCATGTTTGACCTAGATAACTCCCATCCACCACATTTCCAATACATGCAGAACTAGGTGCTCATTTCTGAATTCTTCTAATATCAGGTACCTAGTTTTCAGGTGTTGCAGCGCTGCTCATCACAATGCCAAGTTCCTCAGCACTGAGCCCTAAGCATCCAATAGTAATCACCATATTTGAAACTGTTAGCCACAGTATTTTGAAACACAGTGACTTAAGCTCTGAAACAGGCATATTTTTTGTCTACATTATGCTTCTTTCAACTAAGTATTTTAAAATGACTCAGTAAAAATGAGGCATCAGCATGACCGCAGAGAATTATGAAATCAATAAAAGGTTCAGAACAGTTCTACAGGGATTTCAGTTGCCCACCAAAATAAAAGCCAGACACTATCTGAAATGCAAAGTTCTGACTGAAGTAACAGACCAGATGAGTTCAGCCAGTTGATTTAGCAGACTTTGAGACATGGATTGGACCTTATGAAGTTGATGGGAATTTCCCTGTCGATTGCAGTTGAGACCGGTTTGGATCCTGCTCGTTTTAGGAGGTTGCTCCATGGAGCAGAAACTGGTCCACATGGACCACAAAAAATTGCAACAGAGAATAAGAGTGGCTTACAGGAATAATAATAATAAGTAAAATAAAACACCAACAGGAAATAAAGAGTGAACATAAAATCGAGTCAATATGCCGGGTGGCACCATACAGGCACACTGAAGAAAGTGTTTCTATTCAAGAAGATATGTAAGCATGTTTAGAATGAAACACATATGTAAGTACTTGCTTGAAATATGACCTAAACCTCAACTAACCCAGCAGTATACCACATTCATTTAACATAAAATGCACATATGAAAAATAACCACAGCCTACTCAGAACGAGCTGTCATTTTCCAATATACTATTCACATGATGCCCACTCTCCCTAAAACATTCTAGGACTGGTAAATCTCACAATGCCTCGGTACTGGAAACATATCAAAAGTATTTGTTTGCAAATCAGATTAGATCTCTCATGAGAATAAGATTTCAAATGAGCTTTCTAAATCATCCTGTTCAATGTTAGAAATGCCCCAAATAAATTTATTACGTGGTATTTGCCTACTCTTTCTGAATCTAACCGAAGATAGGGAACATAGGTGAGCAAATTAAGGAAAATAATTCAACTAAATTCTAATAAAGTGGCATCTGAATCTTGCGGAGTAATGTCATGGAATTTGCTGTAGGACTTTTCTAGTGGCCCAGTATCTTGAGGCTGGGAATGGTTTATGTTTTGGATGTTATTTATTTGTCATTGTTCTTCACCCTCCCCATTAAGGGCTTTTTTCTCCTTTGGGACTGGATTCTTATTTTACCTCTACTGCTGTAAATCTGTTAAGTTCATGCAGTTTGTCTAGTTTAAAGATAGATAACTAACTCTGCCCATTCAGATGACTGAGTGCAATGACTCTTTGTATGACTTCTTAAGAGTTTCTGACTTCTCCTTTTCTTGACCAGCAATCTCAGTAGTCCTGCAGAAGCCTGTGAATCTTCAGCATGTTTTAGATCTGTCCTGGAAGAATAGAGCTATTTGTCTTTGCCACATTACAAAAGGGCTTGCATGCCTGCATCCTGTGCAATTAGTTTATGAATCCTCTTCTACTATTTTTGTCATGTATTTCTGTTTTCACTTCTGATGTCTTATGAATGTTGCTAACAATTCTTTTCTTCCCCTGCTTTCTTCATCTCAGCTGTGCTGTGATCCTTAAAACAGCTGATGTTGAAGCATTATAAAAGAGGGTGACTTTTGGAATTGACAGAAATGATTACATTGCAGAGTTTAAAGTGCCAGCATTTTTTTGTCCAAAATGATAATTGCAAATTGCTGGAATGTCTCATACAACCGAGTGGGCTTTAGAAGATACAGATGTGTTTTGAGTCCAGTGTTCACTAGTTTTCTACAGGAATTTTATATATGACAAATTACCTTCTTTTGGTTTCCCTTTCATGATATTTTTTCTATTATTTTTATTTTAGGCAATTTGGGGCTGTTGGGTCACGCCTGACTGGAGCTGGATGGGGCGGCTGCACTGTATCAATGGTGCCTACTGACAAGCTGAATAATTTCCTAAAAAATGTAGAAAAAGCTTATTACCAAACCAATGTCCAGAGATTAGCATTGGAGAATAACAGTCTGTTTGCTACCAAACCTGGAAGAGGAGCTTTAGTTTTTGTTGAGGCCTAAAGAATGTAAAAATTTTAAAGAAACTGTGTAGGGCATTTAGAACTGGCAGGATAAATTAATCCTTTTCCTGTTTTTTTTATTACAATAAGCAGTTGCTATAATCAAAATTTATTTCTGAAGAAGCAATTAAAAGAACACTCTTAGATTATAAAGTCTATTTTTTCCATCCTAAAAATATCTTTCAGTGTAAACATTGATTTATAGAAAACTACTGACATGGAAAACTGAAATGCTGAAATTGATGATACTTTGTTACAGTGGATCTTTTATCTTTTCTTTTTACTGTTACAAAAGTAAGAGCAGGTGGAAAAATGAGCTATTTCATTGTTGGAACCTCGCAATGTTTGCAGAGCTGTTCAGTGCTTATTCACTTCTGCTGCTGAATGTTTTTTGGTTTTAAGTCCTGTAAAAATAAAAGATCAAACAGAAGTATTCAAAAAACTGGAAGGACCTTGCTAAACATTACAAGTTTTATAGTAGTCTCAAAGAGGATTATTATTGTAATTAATGATAATATTGGAGGAGTACCTGCTGGCCCCAATACAGCATTAGGAACATACGTGAAGCAGGAAACCCCTCTGAACTTAGTGTCACAACAGTTCCTGATTCTTTTTCAGAATTTGAGACAACTGTCAATTTTTCCAAGTCAGACAGAAGCTGACAGAATTACTGGTTTTCTTGGGCAGAGTAAGCGGCATCATGATTACTGTTAAAAAATGGAGAGGTCATTCCATTTGCAAACTATTCTCTTCACCCTATAGCTGTTCTCAGGGATTTTCAATAAAAGTTTCAACAAAATCAATGCTGTTTGTGAGCTGAGCGTGACAGCATATTCCCTTTACTAAATGAATGAACAAATGGTGAAGCAATGCCTAAGGAAGCTCCTGACACTCTCAAGGTTATAATTGCAATGCACTGGAAATAGAACATCTGCAACTCATAACTCATCTATCTCCTCTGTAGGAAAAATGAATATGATTGCTCAAAGAGGTGGGTGTAGGTTAAGATACCCCAAAGAGGTCTTAAACCTGCTTCCAAGTGGAAAATTAGCTTCCTGGGCCCTATCTTTCACAGTCCAAAATATTCTACTGCTTTGCTATGTGCAATGAAAACTCAGCGGAAGTTTTGCTAATGTCATAACCCTTGAAGCCATAAAGACATAGCAAGATTTGTTGCTGTGCACATTTCTGTGATGCTAAGCACATGTGATTGTCCAGAAGTCTGCACAAAATTAGAGATCTCTCAGAAGAGATCCTCTGTACATTACCCATGCTAATTCAGGCCAAAAATGAATTCTTAGAGGCTACTGAGAGGACTCTGCCAAATCTGAACACAGCAGATGAACAACAGCCAACACAGACTGCCAGATCTTTTCAGGAGCCTCAGAGGGGACATCTAATGGTAATATTATCATTAGAGAGGATTTGTGTTTTCTGACAACCAGAAAGAGTGGAACAGGAATGCTGTAGATCAAGAAAATCAGCTGACAGTACTCAGGAAAAGAAAGTCAAAGGAGAGGCTCTGGGCATGATGGGGAGGAACAGAAAGACCAGATTTGGAGGGAGGAGAGTTAGAAGGATTCATTTGAGAAGGGGAATAAGGGTGACAGTTAAGAACAGGAGGTAGAATTACAGAATGGTCTAATCTTATAACAGGCATTCAATATTACTATCCAAGGGAATTCAGTGTCTTGTAACCCCCATTTGTAATGTACAGCAGATGTGCTGTACGTTCAACCAAACCTGTAAATACAGGACTCCAAAAATCAAATAACAATAAGCAAAGATCTTCAAGAATCTCCAAGACAGCTTTAGAGGTTTTAAAGAAAATAATACCATGGCTTTATTACAACCTGTCTTATTAAATACAAGGACACTAATAATCCTCATTTTAATTCATTTTCTGTCATAAAAGCAGATTACAATACTGTACATACCAATTCTTTCATTACTATAGCTGTGTTGAACTTTAGTTCAGCTGGATTCCTGGAAGGTCTAATCTGTCTAAGAACAGAATAAAGGTATTTTAGCTCTTTTTTGTTTTTTTTCTCCAAGTTGAGCATGACACATGTAGTCACAAAATTTTCCCAAAAAACATGCAGGCAAGTTTTCCATCTGCAGTACATTTCAGAACTTTTCTGTCAGTGAATCTTGTAAGTGATATTTTCATAAATGAAAAAATCAGAACAATGGCATATTACAAAAGAATGAAAGCAAACCTTTTAAATTTCTGATTCATTTCTTTCCTTTCCTTCTTTATCGCTTCAATGCCTTTTTTATACTTTTCCTGTAATCTGCAAAATAAAAATTGGGACATAACTTTCAATGAAAGATGTAGAATATTCAAACTATATACATAAAAATGGCACTCAAGACATTTTTATTTACGTACTACCAGCAGAAAATAAATGTTTCTTTTTAAATAAAAAAAAAGAATGAAAGTTTGTGGCTTTTTTTTTTAAACCTTTGAAGACATTTTCCTATACAATAGGAAAAAAAAAAGCATAATCAGAGCATGAGACTGCTATATGAACAATGTGTAAGGTAAGCAGCAAGTACACACACAGTATTTCGAAAAACAAAGCAAGAAGATTCTGGTTTGAATGAGAATTTCTACATAGAAAGCAGCAACTTTTAAGCTTGTTAAGTCTTTCCAGATCTGTATTTTTAAATATCTTTTTCTGACTACATCTGCAAAATCCCTCCTCTAGCCAAAAATCATGCAAATCGGTATATATATGTATATACATATATATATGATAAAATAATAGAATTAATGTCAGACAATATGTGCAGAGGTGATGCTATTAGCATGAGCTATGATTATCAGTGCAATATGATTTTATCTCATTATAATGTCGGACTGCAATTCATTCAATCATGAGTTTAATCTTACTGTGCAGTAAATAGGATCTAAACCTTTCCAAAAAGGATTTAGAGTGGAGACACTGTCAGACATCTATGTGCAGCAACATTGCCTGGTGCCATGCTAATACTCTGTATTATCTTAATCCCATTGACATGTACTTCATCACTGTACATGCTCCTGCTCCCAAATAGAATGAGAGTAATTTTACCATTCACTTGAAGGGAGGGGATGAAGACTGTATATTTGACATTTTTCTCTCTTGCACTCAAGATACATATATATGTGTGTGTATATATACACACATATATATATTAACCCAATATACAGTAATTACTTATTTTATTTACTTTTTATTTACTTATTACTTATGCTATTAATATGATTTGAATGCCAACTTGTATTTTAATAACTGCCATGCACTTACTCAGTATAATCCTTCCAAAATTCCTCTCTGAGTCTACGTGTCTCTTTAATAACATCTTGATATGTTGGAGCAACTGGTGTGCTACAGTTTCAGTCAAGTGAAAGCTTTATATTTTCAGCTACCTAGCAGATTCATGTGTGTGCTAAATCCCAATCAGCTATAGTTAAACAAAGATAAATCCAGAACAACATTCACAAGAGCTATCTTTTTCCAAAAAAGAGCTACCATGGAAATCGTAATTGTTACGGCTAGGATTAAAGTAGCGCCTTCTGATTTTTGTCACTATATGCTTCAACAAAAAAAGTGGACTTTATAAGAGGACCAGTACTGAGAAGTAACAAGAGCATGAAAACCAGACTGATAAGGCTTAACATCACTAAACCTGTGAATCACAAAGATTGTTAAATTACATTTTAAATGCTAATTTTGAGATGGAGGCTTAGGTATTAGTAAGAGCTCATGTTAAGGGTCTGCAATGCAGAGAACAGAACAAGGGGGAACTTTCACTGAAAACTGCTTTCTGTGATGTAGCCTTGATTGGCAGCTTTCCCAGCACAGCCAGGCTCGGCAGTGGAAGCGCCGCCAGGCAGTACTGTACTGCCGCAACACCTGTCTCGCCTCAGCACTTCTGTTTTAGCCAGCCTTTTGCTGAACGCCCTTCTGAGATTCTGCTTCCCATAAAACAAAGACAAAAGACCAATTCTGTTCTTGATCTCATTTCTGATGCTCTGCCCTCTCCTTTTGGACTTGCGTCAAAAATAATTAACTAAGACATTCTGCAAGATAGCACATCACAGCCTCTGATGACAGCACTGTAACACTGGGAGACCGCACGTGCCGCTGCGCTCACAGTGAGCAGCACCGAGCCTCCTCTGTAATCTCATGTGCTTCAACAGGACTGTAATGCTCCTGGCGAGGTAGTAAAAGGCTACTGCCTTTTCGAGCTGCCTACTGCTAGGTAGTAGAACGGAGTTGTAATAGGCGTATTGGGAATTGCAGTTGGCTGAGGAGATTTTTTTCCCCCCCTCTGTGATTTACTAAAAATCTTCTAAACACAAGAAAACTATCAAAGTAGTATTTCTTTAAAAAAACAAAAAGATCCTTCAGGTCAGCTACTATTTTACCAGTAAAGCCTGCAGATGAACATTCGCTGGACCCACTGAAGTCTCTGCGGATTTTGTCACCAAGTTGAACAAAACCTGGATTTTACCCCAGCCCACTATCCCTAACAGTATACATTCATGCTATATCCACAGTATGTGTAAGACTTATTAACTAATGAAAAATCTGCAAAGGAGTAAAAAATGTTGAAGCTAACCAATTGAGAAGACACTAAGGAGCTTTCAGAATTAGCTGATCAGTAAAATATTTTGAGACTGATTTCTGATAGCAGTGGTTCATGGAGAAGCAGCAAACTGAGTGAGGATTTATACAAAAGCATTCGGGTTTTAAGTCCAATGCATTTAGAGAATTGCTATTGTCTCCTAAGCACTACTTTGCTGGCCAAGATTACACATTAATATTAAAGAGGCAAAACCCCCCCCATCCTCTCCCCACAACAGCCTGCCTTTCTGCACTTGGCACATGAGGCTCCAATAACTCAATAAAGATTAGATGTACTTCAAGCTGAAACACACTAGTGCCCAAGCAGCTGTCATCTTTCCAGCCAAGCTGTGTGTGATTTGGGGTGGGAAGAAAAATACGTTCTGTTAGCCAGTGATCAAGCCAGATGTGCTTTTATTCCAATTCAATTTTTCAAGGGATACTGAAGCAGGTTTGTATGAAACTCTTACTGCAGTTGTCACTGACTAATATTAAAGGCTTTTGCTTTGCTGGACTTCATATAATGGAGGACTCTATTCATGTTATTCTATGTTTTCTGGCTTATCTGTGTCTCATGTGACAGATATATAGATATAAAAAATTCTGTTGGCTAGGCTGCCCTGGGTTTGAGTAGGATTTTTAAGTGCTCTTCCATGGATCAAATATTGATAGCAATAGAATTAAATTGTTCTGATTAATGATGAAGAGTTTTCTACTGTTTTTCTTCCAGTGAACATCCTTTATGATCTCTCCTGGAACTATTTCCTTCCTGTCCTGTAATGGCTTCTGTCTGGAGAGGAATTAGGATAACAGTTTTACAAGGAGAAACTATCCTTGAGGAAGAATTCAGTGACCCACTTTTAAGCAGCAACAGCAGCTGCACAAATTATAAATTTTTATGAATGTCTGAACCTAATTTTATGATGTTGGAACCAAATACTCAGCTCTAACAGTCAGCTCTAGCTATCATAGCTGAACTAAAAACTGTAACAGAAAACAGGAGCTGAAATCAGAACTAAAGGAGTCTAGAAAGGATTTAGGAATCTTCTGCAGGATAACATTAAAACTCCACAACTGAATCATAAAATTAATCTAAGCCAAATATTAACTATACCTTGAAAAATTTGATTGGAAAAGTTTTGGGATGAAGGGTTAAAGATCAAGGAAAAAATACCTATTGAGCTGTTTTAAAAGTCACTCGTGGTCAGGCCTGGACCCTGAGGATATTTCCAGGTAAATTCCTGTGCAGTTCTTTATAGAATAAATCTAACTATATCAGCAGCAGAGCAGATGATAAGCTTTCAAAAGCCTTTAAAAAAAATTTTTTTTTAAATGTTCTCATTTTCAGAAGACTGTATGAGAGAGTGAGAGGAGTCCTGGGCAGCTTTTGCTTGTGAAGATCTATAATAACCTGATGATGGCCAACAGGGAGACAGCAGATCATGGCTGGAACTGGTTTTCAGTGCTTCCTCTAGAGGGAATCTGACAGCTACTATAAGCTGCTTCAAAGGAGGGATTTACCAGCCCCTCACTATGGTTGATGAAAAACTCCACAATTTATTGTCCTGCCTGAAATTCATAAAATATTTAACTCTCCTGATTATGAGATTTTGGGGGTTTTGCCTTCATGAAGCAATCAAATATTTTGTTAGTTGATTGCTGATAAACTCGTGTTAGGGGGTACAGATTAAGCAGCCAAGCTCGGTCTCTAGGGTTGATCAGTTGTCGAGCACAAGTACCGCTCTGTCACCACCAGATGAACGCAGATGGATGGAGTGTCTCCAATAGTTTTTTTCTGAGAAATACCAAAAAATAGTTTTGAAGCAATGCTCCCCTCCCACTGTCTTAAGATGCTATAGGAAATTGTTTTCCTATCACCAAACTCTTTATTCTCATATGAAAATATTATGCTATTGCATAAGTAGTCATAATAAATTAAGATTTCATATTAGAAGATGGATTCTGTGACCTGTGTCCCCTGGTTAAACAAATCAAATTTTAATGACAGAAAAATGTAATGATTTGTGGGATTTATCATTATGATACTAAACTAGCAGCATCACACAACCTGCTCTTTGGTGATCTTCTTTCTCCCTGTCTTAGCTGTGCTCACTCAACATGAAAAACCTATTCAGACCTCCTGAAAGTGAGAGCACAATTATTTCAAGAAATGCACTTGTTGCGGCACACTTGAATTAGGGGACTTGGTACCTCTGTACACAGTTTATAGTTACTTCTGTTCCATCAGTAAGAAAATGGCAGTGACTTTGTAAGCTCTTCCAAGCAAGCCTAAGGGGTTGGGTTAACAGAGTCTGAATCTCAGTGATCTGCTTTGGCTCCACTAATGAGATTTTTGCTTTCTATGTAGGTGGTCTTTTATTTCTTAAATACAATTAGCATAGAGTTGTTGCCTGATGTTTTTATTTATTTTTGAAAGTGCCGACTACTGGACTTGCTTTCATAGTTCTAGTGTTTCCAGAATTGACTTTTGTGCTCCACAAGCCTATTTTCAGGAAATTTTGTAAGAAGGATGATATTTTGAACTCTGCTTTTTCAGCTTGAAAGGTTTCTCCTTTTACTTCCTTTGTCTGTTCATTAGGGGCCATCTTTAATTCCTAGATGTGTTTTTTGGAGATAAGTTCCTTTTCCTTTGAAATACGTGCCACTAAAATGAAACAGTAAAAATACTCTAATTCTTCAAACAAAAATACTCTAATTCTTTTTTTAGGTTTTCGCTAGACATTTCATGGCATGCATTCATTAGCTGCCTTACACTCATTATGTGAAGGCAGGAAAGACCATCCATCTTGTTCTCTTTTAGCTGTAAAATGAATAGAAGGTTTCAGGCTTTTAATCAAGCTATAAAAAGTTTCAACATCCCATTTTTTTAAGGATGACATAGATGAGTGCTATGTAATGTTTCCAACTTTTAAGTTTTATTAGAGTCTTGCTTTCTGTGATTCATGAATTTATAATTCATACTCTTTCAAAAATGTTCTATTTTCTTTTTTGAATCAACATCATGCATATTGCGAATTACAATAAACATGTCAGCAAAAGTGGATATACTAACAGTTTATGGTGGCTAATTTGCTAATTTATTCTTTTTACATAAATGGACAAATTATGACTGCCCATCATGGTCACATTAAAGGGAGAATGGTGTGGAAATCTCTCTTCCCAATAAACCCATAAAGAAGTGGACACAACTTATTTTTAGACAGAATTCTGCTCATAATGAGAACAGTCACCTAAAATCTGCTGAGAAATTTATAATCAGTTTCACAAGAAGTCAAAAATTTTCTTTTTATCCCATTAGTCAGCCTAATAGCAAGTTTTAAAATTTCCCCTTGTAAAGTGCATAAAAAGAATTGGATAAATATAAAAATACCACACTGAAAATTGAAAAAGGAGTTTCCTGTCTTTCATATGATGCTGTGAGATTTGTTGAAGCCAGTGAAGTTAATTCAAACTAGCATAACACAGAATCTGACCCCTAATACACTGAAGTAATAGGAGCTGCCCTGTTAACAAAAGCTGCTGAGATTCGACAGTGTTCTTTTCCCTATAGCGAAATATTCTACCAGAAGTGAAATACACTGAGAATCAGAGTCAAACTAACTTTTCTTCAGTATACAGAAGTTCACAATTTTGAGGATTCCTACCAGAAAATGCTTGAGGGGAACTCAAGCAATCATCCTCAAATCCACCAAAAATAGTCTAGGTAGAAACAATTTTATATACATTAGTAAAAGAACAGAATTAATTAGGAAATCTTCACTTCTGAAACCTATTAGTTTATGATGTAACCACAAAGTGCTCTGAATATACCTGTACTACACAAGACAGAAATCTTGCCTTCATTCAGATAAATGCCAGGCAGAAATATATCCAAACTCAGAACAGACTCTAAACTTCCTCAAGATCCACAGATGTTTGGATCCAAAGAGTACAGTTCAGTGCCATAACAGAACCAAGTCAATATTCAAAGCTAGAATCCAGATATGATAGGAGTTTCATTAAATTTTGGGAGGTTCGATTTATGTTTCTCATTCAGCTTTATTCTCCAAAAATCTAATGGAAAAAAATAAAGTAACAAAACTGAAGTGCAGTCTTACTTAAGACATTTTAAATCATATGTTAGGTTAAAGGATAACAAGATGAAGGAGCTATCAAATCTTTTTTCTGTATTTCTAAGTTTCTCTCTTTGGGTAAACCACTGGCTGAGGTTGTCTGCATTACTGTGGTCCGTCCCAGTCTAGAAAAGAGAAAACTGTCCCAACTTTTGTGATCATAACAGAAGAAGGAAACAAAATAAATGGGTGAGACGTTAGTAGTGCATTCTTCTCCTCCCCACCCCCAGCTGGTTTAAACCATGCTGGCAAAAAAAGTTTAGAAGAAAAGTTTATAAACACAACACAGGTTGGACTTAAAAAGGATATGGCAGTTTGTAAACTTCTGTACGATTAATCATGCAAGTCAAGGAATGTGATGCAGCATTAGTTATTTCATGCATCTTAAGATAATAGGAGACCAAAGGACTTTGACCACCAAGTCTGAAGAGCACACGCTTGCATTCTGGATCTGGGCCGATATAACAGGACTGTAAAAATGAGAGAAAAGTCATCAAAGCACATTATTATCAAACTAACTGTCTGCAAATAATAACAGAACAGAATAGGAACTTCTGCATATATATTAACAAATATTTCTGCTGACAATGTTTTGTTGAAAAAATTCGCAGTTTTAATAAAAAGTAGTATGCTACATACTGGTGATATCAGTATAAGGAGGAATCGGTATTTCTGACAAAGACTGAAGGTAATGATCAACGTTATGGGAGATTGTCTTTCTCCATTTCAAGTAGGAAAACTCCTGCAGACTATGACAGGCATTAGACTAAGTCCACAGCAGGGAATATAATCACTTGCAAGTAAACTTGTTTTAATACATACTTCACATCAATGCAGTATTTTATGCACTGTAAATTTAAAATCAAGATGTTTGTGATAAATTAGAGTTTTATCCGGAAAGTACCTTAAACTGCAGTTTACTACATTCATGCTCTTACCAGAATCTGACTAGTTAATTCTAGTGCAACGCTACTGTTTTTCTTTTGTGGTCATTGAAAACCATAAAAATGGTAGAAAAGAGGGTTGAATAAAATCATATAAAACATGTAAAAATAACCCAGTACAGATAAAGTTTATAAAAGGAAAGGACCAACATAAATAGAGCATTATTCAAAATCTCTAATAGTTTAAGCTAAACAATCAACTCAAAGATTACATTTATGTCTGATTTTATTGCCTACTGTTCCTATAAATCACATCTAAAATTATTGTAACTGCAAAATCAGTAAAAAATACTTATTTTTTCAGGTTATTTTCTCCAATCACGTATAATGTTGTTTTCTCCCCATAATCCCCCATATTCTGATGTTGCCACTATATAGGTAACTTCAGTTAGTAGAGTTATTTTTGTAGTGCAGTTCATAAATATTAACAGAAACAAAGTCCTTGTTAGTGTGCTACCTTTAGTTGCTGCTTTTAACATCACAAACATATAAAGCAAACCTCTGTTACGGTTTCTGATTCCTTTGGCATATCATTTATATGTTCACTATCTTCACTTATTTCTCCATCTGCCATATATTTTCCATCTTCAAGTAGATCTTCATAACTGATGTTCTCTACTAACAAAAATATAAAGATCATACACTTTCACTTACTGACAACATAGGTTTTGTTGGCTTTCTGTTTGTCTGACATCCCTTCTCATTGTGCAGCATATTCTTGGTAATACAGGATACATACCATGCTTTCAGGGAAATGTTAATAAGCCAAACCTCCACTTACTACACTGAAATGCATTCCCACACAAAATTTTCCAGACAAAACACTTTGCAAAGACATTGCACTATAGATGATGAATCAGTTAACAAAAAATGGTGCTAAGAAGGCTATTTAATCCATGTTCTTTAGCTTAAAATATTAAACTACGTTATAGGGAACATACTGATCTGTTGTTTCACTGGAAACTAGATAATATCTTACTAATACTAGCAATAACACACAGATAGCTTTACCTATCGCAGACATTTTTAAAAGAGTACTATTAATAATTATAGGCTCCCACGGTGGCAGAGAGTATAAAGTACAGAATAACAAATAGCTAGGCTCACAAGACTTGGAGGTCCCCACCTACTGAAGTTAAAAATAAGAAGCTGTAAACCATGGGCATGGGAGGATTCCACTTTGTGCAGCCTCCGCAGGAAGCAGGCTGAGGGGACTTTTTCTATGCACCATATAGAAACATCACCCTTTATGTAGCGCACACATACACACACATGTTGCCCAAGTGCAAACCTTACGTTCTGTAAAGCTCCTCTTGTGAGCAATTCTATGTTGTAGTAACAAATGAGTAAGACAATTACAGAACAAATGGAGTATGCAAGAATGACACACTGAGTTTTTTAAATAGGTCTTCAGCACCCTTATATACATTCAGGAAAACTGTTAAAGAAAAAAAAATTGCTGGCTTCTTGAACGTCTTGAAACAAACCAGCAAAAATGAGTTCTAGCTTGAGTTGTAGTTTTACAGTAAATTGCCAGGCATCCATGAAGGCAAAGCCAGACCTTAGCTGGGCAAGTACGTCTTAGCCACAGGTTATAAAGCAGACACAGATGTACAAAACTACCAACACAGGAAAACAAAAGTTTGGAACAGCAGTGAGAAAAGCTTTACATTTTTGCATAACAGGAAATCCACTGAACAAAAAAGAATTACAAATAACCACTAACATGCCTCATTTGCCTTAAAGAAATACAAAAGCTCCTAAAATGAGAAATAACATCACTGAGTAAGAACAACCACGAAATGAAGAATTTTCTTTAAAAAAAAATCTCTCTTTGAACATAACGGCTCAGTGCACAGAATAGATGATGGAGAGGAGGACAAAGAACTGCTAAAACAGAACTGTAATGAAAGCCCAGCTGAGATAATTTCTTCAAGTTCTGGTATCGGCAGACAAACACCATTCAAAAAAAGTTTTCCTGCAATAACAGTTACTCCATAGGCCTTCACAATTTATATACTCACAAGCAGAATGTGCCAGGATCAGGTTCCAGACTACTGAAAAATCAGCAAAAGGGGAAAAAGAAGTTCCCAGCGGTCCTAGATTAGTTAGCTTAATTTGAATTCCTAGAAAAATGTTAGAATACTAACTGCAAGAAAGGCTACATAATACTGAGATGTACTGGTTCATGGGCAAACATCTACTCCAGGAGACTGTATCTCAGGACTTTTTGTTTTCCCTTAGCAGCATACACAGCTTATGTAGATTCATGCACCATTTTCAAGCCCTGCTACATGCACAGCCATGGAGATACTCAGTTCTTCTCAATTTCAGATGCATTTAAGAGAAACTTGTGAAAAAAAGAGGGAAAGATGGGTGGATAGTGAATGTACCTATAGGCAATATATCTGTAAAAACTGTAGTTCCTGGAAGGTACTCTTTCCTTTTTCTACTTCTTGTCCACTTCTACAATCTCATGGGGGATGGATGCAGTACTCCCCTCCAGAAGCTTGAGAATTATTTTGAAGTGTGTCTGAGCGTTCTCTTAGCAAAATAATAATTGATGGAGTGCAAATGAGGCATTGTATTCCAGCACAGAGCTTCCTAAAAGTGTGAATGGAGCTCCAACTAGCTGCACTGCAGAGATGTGAACTGCAGCCATTATTTGATCACATCTTTGTTGTGGCTCTCCTGGAGCATGTCTGATCACCAATGAAGAAAATCATCTTTTTTGTCTCATAGCAGTTTTTGCTATGGTCCATCACTTAAGTGGACAACCCCTCAGCAGAGACGTCTGTGCTCTCCAATGTCTTGGCAATAGAAACAAATAAACAAAGACATCACTGGATGTTTCTGATGTTGGCTTCGCAGACATGGCTCAGGACTTTTTAACAACCGACTTGTGTAGAAATATTTTAGCTCTAAGATGTGAATTTAGGGAAGAAAAATGGATAAATGAATCTCCTGACTCAAATCAAATTACAGTCTAACCTAGTTCAGGAGCTTGTGTTCAGAGACATGCTGTCTGGGAATAACATCTGTGTGCCATAGGAAGATCTCCCACACTGCTTGCAGAAGTGACAGGCACAAACAAAAATCCTTTTATGGAAAAGTGCAGCAGCAAGCAGGTAGACAAAGGCCCAAAGGGCTGATCAATAAAATGTAGCTAGTATCAAATTCAGATTTCACTGGTGCAGAGTGTTTCTGAGGAGGAAACACCCTCACCAGTAACAGAGAAGACAGACAGCTCCTCTGGTGGGGTACTGAGGGCAGAAGTTACCTCGCTGATTAAAACCAGGAGTGATCTCAAGTCCTTCTGGTGCACTCATTCTATGGAGTAGAGTTCTCCCTGGAAAGAAAAAAAAAAAGTTGTCAGAGCCCAATAGGATTAGTAACTAATAAGATGAGGCTAAAGAAGGTCTACTATCATCAAGGATGGTGCCAGAGGGAAAAAAAAGGAGACAATGCTGCCAAAAAACACAACCACTTTCTCCTGATACCTTGATCCCCAAAGGATCCCAGGGTTATAGTCCCAGGCCAACAGAGACAGCTAGGGAAAGGCGGCAGGCAGTCCAGTTTGCCCGCCCTGTGAGAACAACAGCAGAAAAGTCATGTCTCAGAACATGGCTCACCCCTGCAGCTCGACAAGTCAGTAATGAGGACTTTATTGACAAGATTTGTATAGATGTTGAATCACTGAATATCTGTCAGAAAGAGGAAGGAGTGGAGGGTTACTGCTGATATCTTTTTTTCCCTTTACTGTAACTGCCAAGCTCAGTGGCACCATCCTGAGTGATGATGCAGCACTGTCAGAGGCCACACTTAAATGAATCTGAATATCTCCTGATTTGCTGGCTCTGTCTTTGATAATATTATGATTACAATTGGATCTAAAGAAGGACCTGTACTTCTGAAAGCTGACCTGTTTTCCAAATTACATCATTTGGTTTAATTAAAATATTGCTTCTTCCCACAAACTTTTCTCATTTGTGTAAATGCATAAACACTAGACATTCAAATCCCTGAGAAATTTTAATTCAACAAGATGGTCAGTACATCAACAGGACTTCTTTTCTAACTCTCATGACCTCACTCACCAGTGCTCAAGAACAATACGAAAATAACAGCTCTGAGGTTTTTTTCCTCTGCCTTTCACATTCCTCCACAGGAATGGTCCACAAAGTAGGTCCAGAAATCATTTAAACAGACACAAGCATTTAAAGAGTTAATAAGGAAGTGTTAATCAAGAATAACCAGGACTAGAAAAATCCTGATTTTGACAGTCTTCTCATCAACAGAATTAACATTCATTTACAGTCCACTGAAGAACAATTTAACTAAAGGCACAAAGTATCCTGCAGAACCTTTTTATTGCTGACAATAATACTTGGATTGGAATTAGCACAGCTTGATTTTTGAATCCCAAATTGAGTCTGCAGAGAAGGCAGTTAAAAAAAGGGGGGTTTCTTTTACTTGCAAACTGAGCAACTTGATCTGGAAGTCATTAACAGATAATAAACATAACCTTCCCCCACTCACTCCCAAGATGCCATCTCTACAGTCACTTTTCAGAATACAGTTGTATTTTTTGCAACATGTCATCCTACAGAGAAAAGTCTTGCAGGCTTCCATTTTATCTAATTTCTCCCTTACTGCTAAGGAATTAGTGCATTCTCTTCAGCAGGACTCAGATCCTGACAAGGAGAAAGAAGTGGAGTGGAAGGAGGAGGAAGTGGGAAAACAAGAAAAATAAAAGAGACATTCAGGAGTAAGTTACATCTTTGCAAAATTATCATACGGATTCTTCATTATGATAAGTCATAGACATAAGAAAACATACACATTTGATGCATTTACTGCTGATAGTAACATCACAGTGACTGGTTTTGTTTCATCATCCTATACACTAAATCTTTATAGTTCAGGAGATAGTATTAATGGTGGCAGATATTTATTTGATGTGCACATAAGAATTTTTGGTCTGCCATATTGTTGTATTTACCAATGTATAACTATAACACTGTACCTAAACACTTAGTTTTATTTCTAACTTATCACAATAGTGAAAAATTCAGAAGCTTTTATCTGTTTGAAAGAAATTCTGAATCATATTTTAATTCTGAATCAGCTGAAACATATTAAGCCTTGATGTTGCCATTAAAAGCTAGCCACTAAGATTATTACTGTTACTTCAATCTTTTTACAACTTTATTGTTTCTTTTTCCAAAGGTCTGGATAATTAAGACCTTACACAGGCAATACTTCCACTGACGTCAACTAGTATTTTGTCTGCGTAGAACCCTTACTGCTTTATTGCCACCCAGGTTCAGGTGTTTTATGAACAAAAGTGAAATCTTGCTTACTCTGAAATTAATTGTGTTTAGCCAATGACATCAATGCCAGTGAATTACTAGGGACTGCCTGAATTAGGGCTTCCAACACAGCTCTTCATGGCTGTCAATAAAAGTGCAGATCTTTTCTTTAATTTTCTTGTCCTTTATGGCTTTCATGAGTATAGACATTTTTGTAGGGTACTTTAGTTCAGTCATCAAGATGCAGATAAAGTTGTATTTCAAAGTTGCTGTGTGTGGAATTAGTTTAATTATCTCTTTTCTGTACAAATACAATATTATAACCGCCTCTTGCTTTAACATATTCACCTCTGTAACTTTCACCATTCTTATAACCATTTAAATAAAAAGCCAAAATATTTCAATGTAGTTAAGTTTTTTAAACTAGATACAGATATTATGTTAATGAAGCTAATTATGAAGGTTCTGCAGTTTTTGGAGCACTCTGATACCTTTCAAAGCTCTAAATTTACTTCTGATTCTGAGTGTGACCAAATACTCTCTTTTGAACAAATTTAAGGATGTTAGTATTTCAAACCTTCTCATTTACGTGTGAACTGTGAATGCAGTTTTGAAAATACAGTCTGCATACATATGCTTGTATATAAGTATATGACAGGTATAGAAACATAAAATAACTATCCATACTTTATTATACATACTCATGGTGTACTGGGAGATTACACAACAACAAAACCAGATATTTTTGCAGTTTAGCACAAACATAAAGACCTTCAGGGAGCCTGTGCTCTAACAAGGAATATAATATGTTATTAAATAGCGGAGAAACAAGCAGTGAATGAACAATGAAAAGGTCAACGTTTTCTATATTGCTAAAAATTATCTACCAACAAATTGGACTCTGTAAATGAAAACGAAATGTAAATGAAGAGTTTGTCTGCTTAGTTAAACGTTTTTCCAAATTCTCTTTGGAAAGACAAACGCCATTTAGAAAAGAAAGCAAAAAATACAGCCAGTCAACTTTACAGTGTGCTGCAACAACCAGTCTCAAACAGATACCTAATAGAGCTTGCCCATTACCTAATCACTCAACAATAAGCAAAGATTCCAGCCACTACTTCTTACAAATTCTTATTGGAAATAAGGTATTCAACAAAATTTTATGAAGGATGGCAACTGCAATATTAGTGCAAACAATCCTGCTAGACGAAGCAGCATAAGGCACACATCTCACAGAACGCTTTACAGATACAGAAAATATTTCTCACAAATTTATACCTAATGAAAGTAGTGTTCCATGTTAGAAAAATATTATAGATGTAAAACTGCTTTCACTCTATTTTCACACTAACAGCTATGGAAGCATTATAGAAAACACCAAAGAACAAAAAATAAATGCACAACTTTTGCTCTCATTGCATACAAGAAAGTCTATAAGTAGAAAAAACTCATTGATATCAGCTCTTTTCCAAAACAAAAAGTTATAGAAATATTTCAAACAAGTTTTGGAGCTTTTTAACTATTCTCATCACATAAAACATCTGCTTCCTTTTGGTGCTGAAAAGCAACTGGCTTATTTTGCGTGACAGCCCTGTATATTAAGGTTGTAATCTGTTTTTCTGCCTCTGCATCATGACCAGTGACAGATTTTGAGCCACACACTACTATCATCAGATTAGGCTTGGAGATAACTTTTTTCACTCCTTCCTTTCCAAATATGGAAATAAATCATTTGAAAGCAGTAGCATCAGTAGGCTTTTTCAATTATTCTGTTAACCCCAGCAAGTAATCTAATTCAGCGTCTCAAATCTGTGCAAGTTCTTGACAGTCTTCACAATAGGAAAAACTAGTCCAATCTTTGTCCTTAAAACCAAAACACTGTCTCTGATTATCTGAACAGAGAACAGATTTGCTGTGTAAAGTGGTGTAATTTCTCACTTTGAGTATTTCTTTTCCAGATATACAAGAATTCCAAAAATGCTTTTCAAAATATGGTCCCATTTTAAAAGGAAACAAACAAGAGATCTTTATACTAGTTATGTTATTGTCATCATGATCCAAAGATGTAAGTGAAGCAAGGCTTCTATGGGGAAGAAAGCTATTATACAACTAATAACAACTGGAGAAAAAAAAAAACAAAACACCAAAACAGCCAAGTTTGGGGGCATAGAAGCTCTTTCCGAAGTGCCTAGATTAGAAGACTAAGATCCATACGCTTTTATTCTGTCAACGGAGAGAGATGAACAGCTTCTCCTCTTTCCTTGATAAATAAGGAACTCAAAATCAGGCATGGTGCAAACATCACCTCACCTGCTTCTCTGATTTGAAATGATGTACATTACTGGTCCTACGAGCTTGGGAGGAAAATGGATTTGTTAGAGAAAATAAGAATTGATGATCCAAGGAGGATTAAAGGGAAAAATATTCAGTACTGAAAGGACCAAGTGCTGGATAAGCAGACCACAAAACAAGATGTCAGACAGAAGCTGGAGATTCAAAATTGGACATTCAAGAAGAGGTTAATGATAGAAGGATATTTCAAAACGTGACCTAAACATCAAAGCTGAAGGTGAGGGGAGGAAGAGAAAGCTGGTGATATCAATTAAAGAGAGCAGACTCCTATGGGACCCCAACACGTAAGTTTGTTTCTTTTTACTTAGAAAACCAAGCACTGGCTTAGCTAAGGTAAAACTCTGCGTACCTACAGCAAAAATCAAGACTTCATAAATTCTAACACCAATACAAAAGAATAACTTTGACAACCATCAGATGCCATTTATTTACTCTGAATCCTCTCAAAAACTTGAGGAAAAAATAAGGAAAAATATCTTTCTAGCAAGCCCGTAGGTATGAATGGAATTGGAGAATTTAAAAATCTGGGTTCAATGACTGAAGAAGATTTGCTATCAGTTCCTTCTTATTTAAATATAGAACCTCTAGGTTAGGTTTTCTACTTATCATCAGACAAGAAAACTTTAAAAGACAAAATGAACATATTGAGAGCTTGCATGAATAAAAGTGACCAGCAAGGCTTAGAAGCTAAATGTTGCATCTGCCACATTATACTTGAGAATCTGACTTCTCTTATTGGAAAAAATAAAACTTATCCAGATTCTTTCCTACTGTAACATAAGAATACAGGAATGGCTGTACTGGGTCAAACTAAAGGCACATCTAGCGCAGTATCCTATTTCCAACTCTGACTGACAGCAGATGCCTAAGAAAGATTTTAAGAACATGGCAAGTGTGCAATGATATTTCCACAGAATTCTCTCCTGGCCACATGCAATTTGTGGCTCGGGAACCAGAGGTGGGCACTCTGCATTTAATAGCCCTCCACAGATTTTTCTACTAACTAGTTATCTTTGAAGCTTTGTAAAATTTAATATCTGCATTATCCGCTGGTGCTTAACTTAATGCTGTACTAAGAGCCACCTCTGGTTTTTAGTTTCATCTGATGTTCTGCTAGTCTCACTTGATTTCAGATTAGGAAATATCAGAGAACTTATACAAAATCTTGTCATAGACAGCTGAAGAGTTCTGTTTATTAAAAGATCTTGCAAACAGAAAGCTCTTCTCCCAAAAGTTCTTGTGGCGGAAAGAACAGAGGTTCATTTTCCTGATTTTGCTAGCCTAATATTCCCAAACTAGTGGACAAGAATCTCTATTTTCTAGATTCAATATTTTCAAATTCTTATACTATGACCAAAACTTGTAATACCAGCTTTGTCAAATATTCTATGTTACACTGTACTTTTCTGAGAGATGATTTAACAACATTCATAGTATCTAGTACTGAATGTTTGAAGATAGGCTATTTTCCCCACTTTTTTTTTAAATCACTGTAAAAGTATTCATTTCTGAAGTACAGCAGCAAAAGCTCTTGCAGTTAGGTATTATTATTTATTTTTTACAAATGAGCTTGTCTGCAGACCAAGATGCACAACAGTTAGAGTTCAAGTGCACTTATCTCAGTCCTTAAAAAAGCAAATAGCTTGAGGTTTAAAGTAAATAGCTTTTTTCAGTAGTGATTCACTCTGAGATGTTGTCATTTTATAGCTATTTGCTTTTTATGCTCAGTAGCCCTAGTGTGAAGAAAAGAGGCAGAAAAAGCAAATAAACTGAATCAGAAGAGCAAATCAGCTCTGATTCACATCCATTTTCCAGGATACATATATATATACACCTCCCTAGCAGAAACATTTCTTTATTCATATTGTCAGATTTATACAGACATTTTTTAAACAAAACTGCATTCATAGTTCTGTCTAAGAAAATTAAAGAATAAACTATACAGACATGCATCAACCTGAAAAAAGGGCAACTTAATGGAGTGACAAACTTTTCCATTGCTCATAAGGTTGACATACACGACACGTGCTGCCTGGTATGCAGTTTGCTGATAGAGGTATTGAACTGGAGTATCAATCAAATAATAAACAAATAACATCATAATGTTCTGGTAGAAACCAATTGCAACAATATACTATCTTCTTGTTGCCAGTACTGCTGCCCAAACTTCTGCTTCCACAGCTAACAATAGTTTCTCTCACTAGAAGGATTTATTCCCTTTTTCCATTTTTTTTTCTTTATTAAATTAGTTTGTTAGAAGCCCAATTTCATTGTACAAGACAATGAATTCATAAAAGACCTCTTGGAGTTAAGTGATCACTTCGATCTTTGAAAAAGAATTCTGCCTTCCAACAAGTATGGGAAATCTTTAAGATATTCTAGATACACGCATATTACTGATGCAACCACTGCAGATTTGATGCCAGGATTGCTAGAAGCACAGAACTTTGTGAAGCCTATCTTGTAAGTGCCCTCAAATATAATTTTTCAGTTTCATATCAAGTATCTAATCTAATCCACTCCCAATCTGCAAGAGAGAAATACTGGATCAGTGCCCTGAGAACAAGAACTTCAAATTGTTACACGTCTTCAGGCAGCTGTAGCACAGCAGAAGGCTTCAAAGTGTCTGACTTGTTCATCTAAATGCAAGAAGTTGGACCTACATAATGATATTGAAGAACTGTTGAATGTGATCATTATTTCAGCACATAAAGAAGTCTGATTTCCATAATTAGTATTGGTGTTTATTCAGAAACATATTCTGTACATGGTCCTGCTTTAGTGATGAAAGGTCACAAGCAGGACTGTAGCTTCTGCCATCTCTAACTGAATGCATGCAATATTTTACTAAAAGTACTTGCAAAAAATAGAACCATTATTATAATCACCAGCTTTCAATTAACTTCTTTTGTTTACACCCTCTTGTACACTTGCACACGAGCAAAACTTCATAGCATATGAGTATGCAACACAATTAAAGAAACCTTTCTCTGGAGTGGCTTTTTATAATGTGAAAAGTAGTACAGCAGTGTTTCATTTTTCTCTTCCTCAGATTAATTAAAACATTCTGTTTTTGATGGCTTTAATGTACTAGGAGAACTGCTATTTTTTTTTTAAACAAGCTTTAAGAATATTCAGCTGCGGCTGCAACCTGTACTATCAGAGTAATCCTCACCATCACCACCAATGCCATACTATCCAATGTGCCAGACATGTTCCCAGCTGGAGTGTGATTTTAGGAAAACAGTGCGGTTGTATAAAAAGTCTACATTTTATGAAGTCTTCAGAGACCACTGCAAATATATGCAGCATAATTTACAGCTCATACTCACATGAGTAATATATACGCCCTTACTGCAATGAATGCCTAAGTTGCCTGCAGCGGTTGGTCATTTCATCTCAACTGAAATATCAGTAATAACTAGAAGTGCATGTAAAGTTTGTCGTTAGCATCCAGTGCTTTGAATCAGCTGCTTCTGGTGAACAAGTGATAGTTCTAGGAGTTCCTGTTCTTTCAACATTACTTTTACAGCACCTTAACTGTTAGCTCACATACACAATGAGGAAATAGCATGGAAACTTGCCACACAGCTGTGTTAGGCCTTAACAAAATACGGCAGTAACAGTAAGAACTCAGAAAAACTGCTTGTATCAACTCAGATATTATCTTTCTCACTTAGTATCTTACCAATATCTTATCTCATCAATATCTTAATGTGTAGCGGGAAGTAATGACATTTTCTGTTGCTAGCTGAAAGACCTGAAAGACCTGAAAGTGTCTAGTAATATTCAGAATGGCTCAGTTTAAGAGAGGACAAGCAGGCGACCCAGAAGACCAACTGTCATGACTGGCCTTCAGATTATTTTTTCTGTTTGTGCAGTGCTAAGTAATAATTGAATCAGTGTTTGGCTCTAACATCTGCTGCTGGTTGAGATACATAACTAGCTTTTCCAGCTTCAATCTGGGATACATTTTGAACACTATTAATTCCCAGGAGTTAGTGTCAAAGACTGATAGCGAAAGTGAGCTGGTTGCCTCCTATCTTCCAGTATTTAATATCAGTTCTGGATAGAAACAGCTGGAAACAATATCACATTTGCTACAATAAATTTTCAGAGGAATTTGTTGAAAATATCTCACATCTACAAAGAGCCAATTTAGAAAACAGCCTTATAAATCAGTGGTACCTACAGGAAGAGCCACATGAGCAAACTGCTTGAGTTGATTACCTAATCAAGTTAAAGGACACAGTTAGAGCTAAACTGACATCTTCCAGAGTCATATGGAAATCTAGGTACAATTTTGTCCCAAACTCTGAATCCAAATGTCCTCAATTAAGAGGAGTCCAAGCATCTCATATCTATCTATTTAGTAATGATTAAGCTGTGAATGAGTCCTGCAATTCTCATGTGCAGCTCCTGCTTATTTTAGTAGATGCTTAGCAGGTAGAAACTTAAACTCTGTTTGCTCTATTGCTGTCATGAACAAATTGCATTATATTAGCTTTTACTCTGCTGTTTCTTCTGGCTTAAGTGAAAGCACTGAACCCTTTTTTAAATCTAATGTTTTTCATTATTTTAACTTAAAATGCATACTATCTAGACTGTCATTAATTACTGTAACATGTCATAAACCACCCACAAATTAAAGTAAGAAATGAAAAGTCATTAAAAATTTAAAGTGAGGCTTTATTTATAATTGTGATAGTGAAAAAAGTATGGCACAACTTTGATGGCGGACTTTTTTTCTCTTTTATGATATGAGGCAAATGACTGTTGCATGCATACCTAGGAATTTCCACTAGTTGTGTGCGCACTGTCAGAGAGATTACATGGTGGATTAACACTTCCCGAGCCTTGCTGAATTGTAATTGTATGCCACAAGAGAAAATCTCTCTTGTCAGCTAGGGAGACACTAATAAAATATTTGAAAAATCTACAGAAGCAGATTTTAGGGAATATCACTGAATTCAGTCAACAATGAAAATAAACTCGCTCTCTTTTCTTATTGACCCCCAAATCATCTAACTGTTGAACAGTAATGCTACACATTATAGCTATAATTTCATTTAAAAAACCCACATATTTAAAATCAGGAACAAATATACATTAGACATTAAAATTCCAAAATGTTTTGCATATTTTGCATGTGGAGGAGCAACAGGAGTAAAAAATATGTATATTCTTTCTGCCTTTCTGGTTAAATACAGTATGCAACCCTGTGACTGACAACAGTAACAGTATTGGTAGGAAAAAGTTGATTGATTTTTAATACGGTGGCACACAATTTTATAGGTGTCTTGAAAAATGATTAGCAATACTGCGGTCATTCAAATACACATGCAAAAAAAAAAACAGGTACAGAAATTCTGTTCCCCATTACTGCCATTCAGATTTCTAGATACTCTTGATTGAAACAGCAGGTTCAGAGAGACTTCAGGAATTCAATTTTTTCAGTAAACAATGAAACGCCTTTCTATCCTCTGAGGCTATTTGAGACTTAGAAAGACGAAGGAGATAACATTCTGGTTCTAATTATTATGGTAATTTTGAATGAACAACTATCAGGTGATGAGGACTTCAGGTTGGTAAGCACTTAGTATGTTCCCCAATTTTTCTAAAATGGAAGCAGAGAAGAACTGGTACTGCAGATGGAACTCAATTCTTTCTGAGATCCGTTTTACTTAGTCCCATTACATATCTAAAAACACCTAAAACTGTTTCCTTCCTGAAAGAAAGTCTGAGAAATTTTGTCTTATAGTTCATTTTCTCATTCATAGCACTGGAATGCCTTATTTCTTATTTTTTATAATTTTTAATAATACTTATTATCTCCCTGAATATCAGAAAATAGCTTTTAATTCCTAATCCTAATTAATTAATTATTACCATATATACAGCAATCCGAATGCTTTTACAACAAGATGTTTATCATCACAGAAGAAGAGTTTATTAAAAATATGCAATCTCTGGATGCTTCTGAGTTGAACACTACAAGCTTATTCATACTATTTTGAGGTTCTGATACTTACATTCATATGTAACGATCATTTTTGAATACAGACATGAATATTTCAGTAAAGAAAGCAGGAGGGGTACTTAACAAAATATTGATTGTATTTATGTTCACCGCCAAAGGAAGGAAAAGCACTGTGATAAAGAAGCTAATCAGGAAAGATTTATGATCTTGCAAATGTTAATATCTCTGGCTCTGACAATTAGCAGCTTCATTAATGCAGCATCAGCAGGATCATTTCCCTGTATTTGTGTTGGTTCCGCTTTCTTTTCCTTCTGCACAAATCTACCAACATCCTATTCACTGGCTTCAATACAGTTGTCTCTAGTTTGATAGAGCATATCACTGCTTCCAATGCAAATATTTTCTTGCAGCCAAAGAAAGCTCTGTAGGTTGTAGCATCTGAAGAAAAAATGGTTTATTTTAGGCTAAAATAAATCATGAACATTTTTTCTTGAATTGAATTTAACCACTGTTATGGACTGAATTGATTTGCTTCCTAGTTCTCTTCATTAAACTGGGGACACCTGCTAATGAGCACTTTTCTGTAAATTGTCATATGGAAGTCATATGAAATTGCACTAGTGCTTTCAGGAAATATCTGGCTCGTTTTTTTTCGCACTTTCTCCTGTTCCTCCAAAATCATGTAGACTGCACTAAAGTTACATTCAAAGTAACTAGTAGTAATATTGCTTATCATCCAATTTCCTCGAAATTTCAGAAAGCTGGGATTTATGCTTTTCCCCAGTGTCCCAGGGAGTCCTTTGTTTTTTCCTCTTTCTGCAAAGCGTGCCTCTTTTCAGACAACTCTTTAGCTTTCAGCTACTGGAATGGATGCTAAGGGGAGGATACAGTGACTCACTCCTATCACTTCCTCTCTATTTGGAATTGCTGTACTTTTATTGGAAAATAAAAATTTAATGTAAGCCCTAGACACACTGTGTCGGCTCCCTAACAAGCCCCTCCAAAGAAGTCAGTACCTGCAATACTTAGTCCTATTCCTGCAGAAAAGCAAGAGATTTCCACTGTGGTATGAATCAACCTCCACGTGAGAAAAGACAAAAATACAGTAGCAGTTTGCTTGAAAATCAGATGCCCGAGGGGAACAGAAGAGTGATCTGTGAATAGCATGAATAAGAAATGCTTATTCACTGTTTTTAATGTCATGAGAAAAGGGGGAAGGGGCACCTAGGAAAATGAACAGGCAGCAGGTTCAAAACAAATACAAAGAAGTTCTTTTTTTTTTTTTTTTATGATTTCTGAAATAAATGGTCCCAATGCAACAGTTTAGGAAATCCCTAAATCATTAACTGATGGATTGATGCTAAGGAAAGATGCTTTGTTCCTCTTGCTCTTCTGTACTAACCATTGCTGTGAAGAGTAGTGGGTTACATCTGACCCTGTAACTTTTCTCACTTTTTCCAGCTTTTATTTCAGTACTCAAGTGGAACATTCTCCTCGTCTCTGCTTCCAAGCTGAGTGGCAAGCTGGAACTGTAATCTTTCCAAAGATGGACAATAAACCACAGATCATCATTTTTTCAGGTGTAAGTATGTAAAACTATTTGCTTTTAGTCTCCTAAAATATGGAGGGCCATTTTTGATTAATTAAATTAATGGCTAAAATGAGGGATAAGAATGAGCAATTATTTTAGCTTTGCTCCCTATATCTAGTACTGCTTACTAAACTGTGTCATCAATTTGTAGGTTAGACCATCTGAATTCCCCCAACTTTTAGTATAAAATTACAGTAAAAGTAGTGAGAGGGAAAGAATGACTTTTTTTTTTTTTTTAACATGACCAGGAAGGCACCAGGCTGAGTCTCTGAACACATTGGTTACTGCTGTGCAGAAAGCACTGGAAACGTATCTCCATTTAAAAAGCAGACTAGTTTTCACACACACAAATGTATTCTCAGAATAGCAAAAGGCTTCAACAGGTGCAGTCGTGCAAGGAATTGCATGTGGACGCAGGCATGTGGTAGAGGATCTAGCAGGAACCCAGCTCTATAACCTTGGGTATTTTCCTACAGTTTGAAACTCTGTCTCCAAATATTTAATATACATGTTTATCTGTTTGTAATTAAAAGAAAAAAAAGCAAAAAAAACCCAACACACAAAACAGTAGGTCTGACTCCTGAACTGACTCATCTCTTAACGAAGGTGTCAGAATAATTTATCCAGACAAGCAATACAACAGACTGAATCCATAGCAGGCTTAATTAATTTGTCACTTCAGTAAATAGATTAAAAAAAGTTGAAATAGAAAAGCTGAGCAACATATTCATTTAAAAGTGAGCAAAGGAAAATGTAACATTTTAACTAAAAATTAAGTTACAAAAGACTTAACTTCTTACAAAATATGCAGTGAAATATACAACAAATGAATAGAGAATTTGAGTTTCCTGGGGCTAAGTACAAAAACAGTATATTGATTTTAGAAACTTATTCCGCAACAGTTTAATTTTAAAATATAACTGGCCTACTCGAAGCATAGTTAATCAAAACGGATTGATTTCTGACAGCTGTTATTGTTTGAAAAGTTAATATCTAGGAATTCTGTATTGATTTGAAAGGGCATCTGTTTCTAGAATGTGTAAAGCTTTGATAAAGCAGAGATAATTTATCTGCTTTCATTTTGTACAATAAAGCTGCTCTCAATATTCTTATCCTTATCTTATAATATTGCATGTTAAATAGAGTGGCTTTATCACGCCATCAGTTTTCAAGCAGAATCATTGAAGTCAGGTGGGCTTTCTGCTCCAGAACGGAAGGAGGGATATGATCCAGTATCATCTTACTTGTAGTGGGAAAACGGAAGAAAACTAGTTATTTATAACTATATAAAATGAAATAGTAAAGGCTGTATTATGCCACTGATTTATAAATAGTTTGTTCACTGATAAAAGTGAAAAATTATACTTTGTAAGGTATAGCTAAATTCATATTTCATTCTATTATGGATTTATTAAAATTTATTGACCTTGCAACAGTAGTGGGGAAACGTTAACAACAGCAAAGTATTCCAATTTTTATTATTCAAAAATTCTTTTGAACTAATTATTTTTGCTTTTAAATATTCACTTTAAACAAATAAGTGCTATTGTAAAGAAAAACTGATGCACCTTTTTTCAGCCTTGAGGAGATACATTCTGGAAATAGTGCTCTGTTTCTGCTTCTCTTCCACCCCTCTGCATCTTATTTACTCATTTATTCAGCAAAACTCTAAATTGGCACTACACACCCAGAAAAAACAATTTTTGTGGTGCAGCTGTTTCTCCAGCCAAAGGCAAAATTGAGCTGCCTTCCATGCACAAGACAGTGGTATCTTCCAAAACAGAAGGTGGAACTAAGGATTTTTACAGGGGGTCAGGGCAGAGGGGAGGAGAGGCTTTCTCATAAGATTTGGCAAAAAAGAGCCTCTGTTCTTGTACTGAAGTCTAGGGTAGAGTTGTGACAAACTATATGCTTGACATCCAACTAGCTGAGCAATGAATTGGTAGGGAAAAAAAAACAACCCATAGCTTTCAAAAGTCATAGAAGTTCTATGACTACTAGCCATTTACTGAGCTTTTATCCTATTCTCTGAATGTGTTTTATTCCACAACAACATACCATTCCTAAATATATGCACACAGAATCTGTGTGTACGTGCATGTATTCTTCTGTACATATACAAAAATGAGCAACACATGACGACATGAGTCTACCAGAAAGTTAAGCTTGTAGTCCAGCAAGGGGGGTGGGGGGAAGACGCATGCTAAGTGGCTGTTCTCATTCTCAAAGCACCTGCAGTGAGGCCACCTGAATTTAACTCCCAAATTTATTTAACTCTATTGCTGTCTCATTTCATAACCTTGGAAAATTTACATCTCCTCTTCATACTTCCCCAGCTGTGATCCCAAGATCAAGAATTCTCTATATTTTTTTCTTCAGAATTAACGCTGCTTGCATATGCTCCTTGCTAGGGAGCTCCTAAGTGTTTTCTGAAGAATACTACAAAGTTTTAGAAAACATAAATTTTCATATTGGTGAGTTTCTTTTCTTTTTTGTTATTTATACAGTTTTGTCCAAGAATTCTGAAAGCAATCATGCAGCTCCTGCAGAAATAAAATTGCGATATATACAAGAAAAATACTAGAGGAAACCACTTGAAGTCAGACCACAAGAGTAGAAAAGTTAAACCGGGATCTTGAAAGACAAATTTGGTTTGCCTTCAGGGTATAATTTCAACACCTGAAACATTAGCCAACACACACCATCTATGACTTGAATTACATCCCAGGTTGGAACCTTGTTACCATACCAATAGCTTGAAATTGGCTACCAGGGAAATCTAACGAGGCCAAGCAGACGGAGAAGTGATTCTCCACCCCTTTCTTCAATAGAAGCAAAAATATTTTTGACTCATGAAAATACTTCCAAAATGGAACACTTAAGATGAGAACAGTTTATAAAATACAGCTGAAATATTTGAAATTATATAGTGTCAAAAAGGGAATAACAGTCAACCAAATAATAAAATCCAGTTCACCAAAGTAACATTTAAAAGAATCTTCAATCTTTCCATTCTTTTCAATTCTATAATTATTTTTCCCCAAACAAAATATTTCTTATTTATATTATCTGGCAGAGAAATAACAGCTCCGCAAATAGGATGAGAATTCCAAAGTACTTCTGCATGTAGTACATAGTAATATTTCCATTCATCTACCACTGAAATGCATCCATGTCCAATAGGAATATAGCATCACTTCAAAAGTGTGCAGCAGAACTGAGCAGTTTAGTATCTGAAGTGAAGAATATTTTGCCTGATAGAAATTATACAAACGGAATTTCCCCAGCAGAATGAACCCTTCTAGCAAGTAACTTGAGTGCCTAAGGTATACATCAGAGGTATATATTAAAGTGAGAGTTCTAAGAAGTATTTTCAAGGCTCAATCAAAGGCTCTGTAAAGTACTCTGTTATCAGCGTTTTCTCAATAAGTAACAGTAAATTCTCCCCGCCTCCCAAAGTTATTTCTAAAGGAGAGCTTCTTCAGATTATCCTGTCACATTATGGAAGCCTAGCCTGGAGATGGCATCAGAGTGGATTTACTTTAAAGTACGTGGCAATGCAGTGAGGCAAATACGAACGTAACTGAGGTAGGTCCACACTTCAGCAAAGCCTTGCCACATAAGGTATCAGTCTGCTGCTTTGCTGAAGGACTATTGTTAATCCACACAAAATTGCAGAGCTAGTATGTTTTAGTTTTACTTAATTGCTAAAAATAGGTATGTATGCATTAGTTAGAGACATGATAGCAGTCTCTCCTGCTTGTTGTTGGCTTGAATCAAGACAAGAAACGTAGAAAACAAGTATTGCCACCTGAAAGATTTTGGCAACCTACGTGAAACAACAGGGCTCAGCTTAGCTGCTAGTAAACAGTCTTGTAATTAAATTATTAGTCTTGTAATAAAATAACCACTGTCACTTTCTGGCAGTCTTACCATATAGGCCAAGTAGTGAATCAACTAATAAAGTAAAGAAAAACAAGACAAACCAACCCTATCCAACCTGATCACCTCTAGGTGTAGGACTGGCATCAAATAAAACACAGAAAAAGCTTACATGTAACCTAGCTGGGATTGCTTTACCCAAACTCTTTGTCAACAAGAATGCTTTATTTTCCACGACTATCAGTGGAATGCTCATACTTTAAAAAAAAACCAGGAATTTCTGACAGTCTGAAGAGTTTTCCTATGCGGATGTCAGATATTTCTCTGTTATTAAGACCCAGGGTGAGTTTAATCTGAAAAGAGATCAGTTGGCCTACATCATTAACACACTTCTACAAACAGTGGATAAAACAGTTTTAAATTACCAGAAGTTGCATCATTACAGATTATTATTTTAGCATTGTTAGCCCTCTATAATATGATGTTGCTCCCACAGGAATACTGATTAAAATAGGAACCAGATGTGCTTTTCATGACCAGATTGAAAAAGATAAACAACCAGAAAATCAATTCAAATAAAAAGGATGCCCTAGGGGTGTTTCTCAAAACTGAAGAGGGAGAGTGTATGTATCTTTTAGAAGGGTGGGGCAGGAACTGAAAAACACTTAAAAACAGAACTCTCATTAAAAAAAAACAAAAACAAAAAGCACCTAAGAAACATGGAATCATCTAGTCTTTTAGACACCGATTTTGATAATACTCCAAAGCAACATTAACTTAACGTGTTGTGCATAAGCAACACTAAAACAAAGAAAAAAAATCAGTATTTTCAGTTTTGCTCATAAAAGACATCCATGAGAAATAAAGCTCAAAGACTATTTTAGGCCTAGATTCCAGTGTTTTAAAGGAATACTGCTTTGGCTTACTGGCTTGTAAATACGATATTGAAGTTCCAAAGAAATTATCTGTCTTCACCTCCGGACAGACACTAAAAGGAAGCCTTATCTTCTTGCCAATCCTGATTGGAGCACTTTTTATATTAAATGCAGGCCAGTATCTGGAATCTTGAAGACTGTGACTAAGACTTAACAGTACTGCGTTCCAGAGCAGGCCAGCTGTTTCTTTTCTTCATATGCATTAGAAAACAGCAAGACTTCCATTCACGAAGGAAGAGGGATCACAAATCACAAAGGAAATTACAGGATCAGTCCCCAGTACCATAGATTCCACTGCAGATTTCAGTGTGGCTTTTTTGAAGCCATATATTTTTTCCCCAACTCCTTGCATGCACAGGCCATGAAACAGAAACCACTGAAGAAGGAACTTCCCTGTCTCCTCTAACAAGCATGGAGAAGAAAGGTTTTTCCCATTTGGGCAGGAAAAAAAAAAAAAATCCTATGTCTTTGTCCCTGATCTACCTTAATCTCGTAATAGCCAGTGAGCCAGTTGACTCTGCTCAGTACCGGCTCTAACGGCTTTTGTCCTGATTGCGCCAGGCCACTTTGCTTCAACTGAGAGTCACTTCCACTATGGAAAACAAAGGCCACATAATCAGGCCTATATAACTTGGCCTGAAATAGTACACCCTATAAAGGTAAAAGAGAGAACTTGTTCCCAGCTTTCACGAAGAAACACTTCTGGCTATCAGTATCTTATTTTTTGTATGAACAAAGCTTTGTCACTGCTTGGCACAGTAACTACTCCACCCCTACTAGTCCTTCACTGCAAATAACAAAAGTCAAAATACATTCTGTATTGAACATACTTAGCACAATACTTAGAAATAAAAGATTACATATATCTTAATACACATTTAGTTTGCCAAATGATATTTCTCTTAAATATGTTTTAAAAAACACCAGGCAGGAGGAAGGGGGATTTAAATGAGTAGCAACAAATAAATTCCTTGGTCCCTCCTTGCACTCTCTTAAAATGACCCCCAGGTTACTAGGGTTTACTTCCTGTGGACCTCCCCTCTATTTTGTAGCTCCTGTTTGCACAGTTTAGGAACTCATTACTTTCCTCTGTTGCTGCCTAGGTCTCACATCTCTCTCCCTCTTTCCAAGAATTCTCCAAATTTTTCCATTACTTCTTCTCTGCCAATGTTTTAAATGCCCCCTTAATTTCCCTTTCCCCATAACTGATTCCCCAGTCTCTTCCATATGCTGGCACCTGCTAGTGCAATATCAGGCCCCCTTGGATCCTTGAGGACAACGAGAGTTTACCAAGCTTGCCAACTCAGACAATAGCCTGGCTGAGAGGTAGTATTTGTGGATGTTAAAATATTGGTATTGGATCAAAATTGCATTCTTTGAGACATCATCTGCTGTGTTTGAGACGCTGATGTCTAATAGTTATTATAGAGACGATTCGGGTAGAAAAGTATTAAGTAAGATTCCTTGTTCCTCACACTGAAGAAAGAGGCAGAAGTAGCTGGAGTTGACAGAGCAAGCACCCCTCTGGAGGTATAAGAAACAATACTTCCACAGAGCAAAATATTTCAAATAGAACATAATGGCAGCTTTTGTGTGTCTGCAAAAGTTTTGTGATCCTACATTTCCTCCTGCCTCACACTACAGATTGTGGAAATAGACAACTATGATACCCTCTCAACTCCTCCAACATCAGAAGAATATTGTTTCCAAAGTCAAGCACTCAGACATTGGGAAATACCAGAATTAAGACTGTTCATGTAACCTTTTGGGGCACATAAGTGATCTTTCTTTGCATGACCACATATTTTTGCCACAACTGTAAAACTAGACACTTCTATAAAAATTATCTTCTCGTTATTGAAGTAATGGCTATCAAAGTTGTGTTGGTTGCAAGTCAAATGAAAAGGCAGGCAAACATACGGGGCATTACTGATAAAACCTCACAGTCCTCATACTAGGGTTTAAGAATTGTAATAAACCTCCAAATTTTAAGAATACTTTAAGAGATCTGTCTTTTCTTCCACATCTTTTTGAGGTCTTGAAATTAGTTCTTACCCCATCTCCCAGGTATTACTGAGAATTAACACAAAACAGGGGAATGAGGACTTCTCAAATCAAGAAAGGAGCCAGACAGAAAAAGTTTTAGTCACCAACAGGAACAATCAGGAAGGGCACAGCCCATTTACTCAAGTAGAAAAATTAATCTGTACCTCAAGATTATAGAATACATGTTAAATTTGATAAGCTATTCACCAGAGACATTTAGAGACCAAGAATTCATACCAGACACTGCCAATGTATTGTTCTCATCTAACAATACTATGAAACAAATAAAGGCATGATCTTCAGAGAGGAATTTTATTGAAATGTGGTTAACTAGCAAAAAACTGCTTGTCAAAATTCTTAAAAAAAACTTTTCAGTAACTTTTCTTAAATATTTATATCTTCTTATTCTGCGGTTTTCAGTCAACCGAATTAAAAAAAATAAAACCTTGTTGGCTGCCATGTCAAGGGACTGTCACGTTCTGTAACTCAGCACGATGCATTTCAGCACAGTAGCTTCCACACTGGAGTTCATACACCTATTCATTGTGAACACTTGGACAAGGTTTTTTCATTTAGAAAGTCTCTGGAAAAATCAACCTTAGTATATGCATGTATATTGAACAGTTTTGAAAAGATATTTTCAGGGTATTGGGTATTTATGAATTGTTTGTTGTGCACACTTACTATTTTTGGTCACTAGTCTCCAAAATCACATTATTTCTACTTCCTGAGTGAATGATGGGCATTCTCAAGAACAGCTATTCCTCAAAGATATCGCATATGTTTTTCAAACATATGCCACATAGTTTTTCATCCATGATATATAGGGCAAAAGCAAGGCGATCTGTACCACTTAAATCCTTGTGGCAAAAGGGTTGTACTCATATGTTTTCCCTCTTTTATAGGATGAAAAAGTTGTTTGCCATGGCAGAAAAGGGAAAACACAGATGCCTTAGTCCTAGCTTTTTTTAAATCTATCTACCTACCTACCTATCTTTTATCTACCAAATGCTCTGCATTTCAGCTTCACAGGACAGCAATATTTAGGCTTGAGTGGAGAAGGTTTTATGTACAATGAGTAGTCTTTCTCAGCAGTAAGCATGAAAAATTGTCAACTGGAAATAATGTTAAAAGCGTAGAAATGATTTTAGTAATGTGATAGTTATGATAAGCAGAGTAAGCCAGGGCTCAAGAGGCAGAGCAGCCAATATCAGTTCTGACTAAGATCTGTTTCAAAGCCTGCCCTTCATCAGTTGCTGGCAAAATTCAATCCTTGCGGATGCCGTGAGAGAGGCGCATATCCATCTAACATAGCAACAGCTGCAGCAGGAGACATTTAAATTCACAGAAGTACAGCTGTTCGCATATAGAAGAGATTACTCTTTGAATCTACAGAAGAACTACACAAACAGAGAGGCAGGAGGGTGCTATTTACTCAGAATAGAAACTCTCTGGTAATCTTTAGGCCAAGCATCTTTATATTTCAGTCAGTTTGAAATCAGGGAAGTGTCCCACCCTGCTTCAGCTCTCTTGCCGGAATTCTGCACTTTTAACACGTGCTCAGTTTGCCCTGCTATTTTGAATGCAAAAGTATTTTGAAACTTTCTTTTCTTCTCTTTTATAATCAGGCCATAAAAAAACTGGTCCATTGGTCCATACCCACATTAGACAGATGTCTCAGGAATGATGTTTACATGCTCATTCTAATGCAGCACTCAATTCTGTGGAACTGCACTCATATCACTAGCACTTTACATCCTCCTCTCATACCTGTACTAATTATCTAATGACTATTCTAGCCAGAAGTTATATAGATTTAGCAGGACATTGTGTAATTTGATTACCAGTAAATGGGGAAATGGAAAGAGTGAGGAAATGTGGTGGAGATCACTCTGTAAATTAGTTATTATCACAGTTTCTCTACTAAAAACTCCATTTTATTAGATTTCCTCACTTCAGCAAATGCTTATCTATCATTCAAGTGGTAAACAGCTGAAAAACTTTACAATTTTGTGACTAAATGGTGTCCCTGTTTCTGATGGATTGGGTAATGAATAATGTTAGCATTACAAAGAACTGCTCTTGTTCTGAATCCACTGAACCCACAATTTTTTTTTAAACTACAAACAGCACAGCTTTGCAGGGGAACAGGGCACTTTTCTCCTACCTTATTTTGCTTCTAGAATGCATGTAATGATAGGCCATATAATTAGCTGAAGATTAGGAAAGGTCTTACTCAAGCTATTTACTAAAATCAAATATTAAACGTACAGTTGTTAACCAGTAGCATTTGTACCATACATAGTCCCACATTTTATTATTTTGCATTTACTTGTACTGATTATACCAATCTTCTTCATTACCAACTTTGCACACCAAACAGCAAGCGACTGAAAAAAAAATCTAGTTAAATTTGAAGACTTAAGACATTCCCAAATGACAGGTCATTATAAAGGGAACCCCTGTTAAACCTCAGGTGAAATCCTGGACCTACTGAAGTACATTGAATTCTGCCGCTGACTTAAAAGTAGCCATAAACCTTAAACTGAAGAAGCCATAATTTGTCTCAATGTTATTCCACATGGTGACACTTTTAAAGCATCGTGCATGCAAGTCTTTAATAAACCAACTGCAAAGGCTAAACAACACCGGGAAACTGAAAATTCCATAGTTAAATCACATCCTGCTTACAATTTCTACATACAATTTCAGTAGCAATTTATATATACATCATAGTTAAACATTCTGCTGTTAGGTGAATGTGCCTCAGTGAAGGGACAGAGCTTTCAGAAGCTACACAATAAAATTAAATATTTGAAGATTTGAGGAAAGCCTGCTTGAACAAATGTAAATGGATAACTTACAGAAGCAAAGACTAGCAACAAAATCCAGGAAACCCACACTACATACATTCCTATAATTGAGGGCCAGATGTTTAACTGTGTAAATCACTGCAGTATGACAGAAATCTGACTCATAAATCATTCTGATTTAAATAAGAATATATTACACATACATTTTAAAAGAACTTTAAGGTTATAAAGTTAAATATTCATAAGTCAGGAGATGAGAGGGGCTTTCTTTGATAAAACAGATTTGGCTGCCTTTTTGTGTATGTAGCTCGATACAGAGTTTAATTTTTAGCATCATTCTTTTCTTCACAAGTTCCATGATTCATTTAATGGAAAAGATGGATAAATAGTATTTTGTGGCTTTTGAGTATTTTATAACATTAATAATGTTTCAAGGTAGAGTGTGTATGTGCGTGTGATGAGGCTTTTAAAATTCCATCACAGAAGCAATAGGGGTTCAATAGGGGTGGTACATACTGGATCTATCATGCTTAATTTAACTGGGGAAACTATAACTGTAGAATGTTGCAATCACATGTAAGCACCTAGCATTTTGGGCTATGCCAAAAATTTGCAGTGTAGGCCCACATGCAGCTGAAAAAAATGCTTCTGTATAAGGCTTGGTTTCAACTTCAGGCTTTGGAAAAAAATTCCAGATGCATTCTCCTTGTTTACCTACTCCCAATCTCCATGCTTCAGGCCCAGTCCTTTGCTCAACTTTCCGCAGTTCCCTTTGTGAACTACCTATCTTCCTCTTTTTGGTGCTGGCCTCTCTCTTCCTCTGTACATTCCCAAGAGTGCCTAATCCCAGTCTCCTAATTAAATCCTAGTGTTTTCCCACCCACAGCATTTTTTGTCCAAAATCTGACCAATCACTCTTTTTTGTGCATAGCCAGCTCACCTTCAGATGAGTTATAGACTACTTTATACATATAAGATTACCAATCCTTTAATTATGAACAGGCATACATACTTGTAAGATGTTAACAGCCATGTCCCATTATACTTGCAGTACATTTTCACTAATTTCACTGTTACCCTTCTTTCCTTTCTGACTTTAACTGGTAGCATCTTTATGTCAGAAAATGCAACAATTCTAAAAGCAGTCCTTAATGCACTGCCATCTAACTAGATGTCAACAGATAGTTGCTGGTGGTCTATTAATTATTCCAGCTTTATGGTGGTCTAGTTGCAAATCAAAGAGTAGACCATATAATTTGCACAATCCAGTTCTTTGTTATGAATAGATTTTAATTAGGGATATAAAGAAATATTTGACTAAGAGGATAATTTTCTATTCTCAACCAACCTCTGTTCAATAAAGTATATAGGTAGTATTAGTAGATCAGTGAAGCCAGTTTTAAACCTAGGGGGGGAAAAAAAAAAAAAAAAGGGCTGAAAAGTCTGCCATCCAAAATCTGCCTTGCAAGGGGCTCCAATTAGAAGGCACTAAAATTGTTTTCTAAGATTAAAAGACTAGCAGACAGACAGCTAACAATGGGTATATATTATAATGGCAACAAGGCTTTATTACTGCTTTAAACTTTATTTATCTATTATATTTTTCCCATGTTAAAAACTCTTATGAGCCTTGAAATGCTTAATCATCAAGTAAATTACAGTAACAGTTATGCTTTATATGGACCCATGTGAAGGGTTAAAAAATACTAGCTTCTTTGAACACTTAAACAAAAAACAGAAACCATTTGTATATCCCATTCTTGGATTATATGCAATATTCAAATCTGTGAATAGCTATACTCAGAGATAAAAGCAGAGCTTGAAGACTATTTCATATTTATTACTACTAATTGAAGACTTAATAATATGAGGTAAACTCATGGGAATAATATTTTTAGCAATGTTTTTAAAAAGATTTTTTGACAAAGTTCTAGGAATCTAAGTCTTAAATTAATTCTTATCCAATCAGCTGTGTCTACAAAAAGATACTGCATATCTTAAAATGAAAGAAATAAAATATATTTAAAATCAGGCAGAAGAAATCACTACATCATAAGTATTCTGGTAAAAGTAAAACTTGAATACAAATGTGCTAGTCACATAAGAAATATAGGCTTTCCCAAGTTCATACCTGGTAATAGATAAACCAAACTTTTCTCTTCAATAGTTTATCATCTCAGTTTTTAAATCTTTCCACCTTCACCAAAAAGTTACTGTTACAGTTCAGTTCTGCTACATCTTACACTGTGTTAATGGCACTCTAAGTGTCCTGATGTCATCACAAGTGGAAGGATTCCCTGAAGCTGACTGACAGCATGGTTTATCAAGCTATTAATAGCAAGGAGACCTATCACAACCATATACTATGCAAGCTACATTGAGAAAGGAGGGATTTATCTGACTCCCAGAGGGTTCATCTTTAGATAGACAGAATAAAGCAGTGTGGGATTCTATCTCCTTCAAAAGTCAGTATCATGGTGTTTCATCCTCCTAGGGAAATAAGCTGGGATGCCTTTACCTTTTAAACTTATTACTGATTGAGGCAAGGTATTCCCAGCCTTTATGTTTCCTAAAATAAGTTACATACAAATAATTTGCTGGAGTTAATTAATAAAAAAAAATTGTTATGTATTTGTAAATTATTTGATAATAATTTTTTTCTTAATATCTCCTGCATCCCATTCCAATTTTCCTGTAGATTTAAATCAGCTTGACATGTTCTGGATGAATAATGGAGCAAACAAATATAAATTAATGATGTTTCAGGGATTCATTTTGAAAATTGCTAGGAAAAACGTTTGCCTCTAAAAGGAGAAAAAGTAGCTTCCCAGGTGAGTGAAGAGAGATAAAAGTTTATCATGCTGTTTCTATTTGAATTGGAGGCCTGGGCACAATCCTCGTAACTGGAACCAAAGTGGTTGGCGTTCATTTTCTGTCTTTTCAGGCCATGCACTGCAGCAGTGCTGTGGACAACTGCCTGCCAATTAGCAGGCAGGAACCAAAACAAGGATTACTGTAAAAAAGGGAGCAGATTTAGTTAAACATTAAAGGATGGCTTAAAGTGTGTGGATTTTATGCATTTCTCTAAGTTTTCATGTTTCATGTGGTCATGATGTCTTAACACATTTCTTCAAATGCATTTTGCCAAAGAAACACAAAATTTCTAGCATTTTAGGGGAACAATTTCTCTATTTTATTAAAGAATTGCTTGGGATTTGATTTGCAAAGTCCTGGGCATGCATGTTTGTAAGAAGATAGAGGAAGAAGTGCAGCTCAAGTCAACTACATGATCTTCCATAAAACTAAAATAGGTCAGTTTGAGAGAGGAATTAATTATGCTTGTCCTGAACAGAAGTGGGCTGAACCATTCAAGGGACCTGGGATTTATGTGAGAAATCCTGACTTGCATATGCAGATCAAGATGGCATTCTTTCATTAAAAAAAACATGCAGTTGTACTTGTACAGTAAGACATAAAACTGCATGATTAAATAATACTACAGTAAAAACATTTTGGAAAAATTTATTCTATAATTAGATAATAAGAGGACATGAAAGTTAGCAGTAATTGAAGATTAACTGCATTGCTCACTGACCAAACTTACAGCTAGTGCCTTATTTAAACTGCTTTTACAAAACTTCATAAAGATCTGAACTGAAGCACCACTTCAAAACATACTTACAGCAAATGATTTATTTTGCAAAGCCAGGAGAAATACATGCCTATGCCTGGACACAAGTAGCTCCAGCTTTCTGAAACTGAAACTTCAGGTATGTATTCCCCCCCCCCCCCAAACAGTCAGAAAAAGAAACAGTGAGTTAGCAAAGAGAAAGAAAAATTTAAAAAGTATGGATCTAAAAGTGAAAGTTGTTACTGCTCATAAAAGACCCAAAATATTTACAAAAATATTTCTGCTTGCATCCTACTTTGAGGAGTAAAACACAGATTACATTTTATCCTTGACTGCTTTCTTTATAATACAAATACATAAGCCTTCTGAACACCACAGATTTTTTTTAAATTGCTATCATTCTGAATTCAGGCTGTGGAATGGATCTGAGATCATACTGATACAAACAACAAATGTACTGGCAAAAGTGCAACTGCAGTAAGTCCTTTCAGTTCCCACTTCTGGCCAGAATAGCGGTCATGGGTTGACAAGGTACAAGCTAAATTGGGAACAGCAGTGATCACAGTTTACAGGGGTTAGCCTTAATGAGATCCACTTCCTTCTGTATCTACTGGAGGCATCCAACCTCTGAAAGGCACACAGTGCCACCTCTTCCATATCGTAAGAGGTGTATATATCAAGCTCTTTGCTGAATTAGGAAATTTTAGTTGAATCACAGAACATGGAAAACTGCCTAATAGGCTGAAATGGAGATAATGAGAAGGAAAGTTGATCACCTTTGGACTTTGAGGGAAAATGGTTCAAAAAAAAGACAAAGTAAGTGACAAATGGGATTAATCCAAGCAAGCTCTGAGGAAGAAGTCGAGGACTTTAAGGAAGGAAATGACTCATTCTCTGTGCTTGTGTACAGGAAAGATCGAGTAATATAAGATCTCCTGGTGTCATACACCTTTGATGCTCATTTTGGAACATTTCAGTGAAAAAAACTAATTTACTATGTCCCCCTTACCACAAGGTGGCACATATGTACTCCCTATGATTTTTAACTACCTCTACAGTTTGTTTCAATCAAGTTTTAAGAAGTAACTGTTCCTATTTCTACAAAGAGTGAGGAGTGGGGGTGGGAGAAAAAACAGGAAAAGGCAAACTACATTATAATACCAGTTATAGACAACTACAGGTTCTTGATACATCTACTCCTTATAGAAAACCAGAGTTTCCATATGTTTTACAAATACATTCATCAGAATACCAACAGAATCTTTTAAGGCTGAAATGGAACACAGACTTTGGATGCCAGGCTGGTGCCACAGCTGAAAATGAGCATATAGCGGCAGAAAACCCAGCATATTTAGCCATTACTTTGATCCTCTGCCATTTAAGCCTGCTGGTCATCCATTGTTCAGTGTGCAATAAATAGGTTTTACTTGCATTGCTCTAACTTTTCATTCTCATGTTGCGAGTTTCAGGACCTAATATCTACATATGCTAAGGAAGACTGTTCCCTAGTAGTTCTTTTTTTCCTTCATGCTGATAAAAGTTGTGCTTGAATGTCAGACTCTGAAACATCCAAATACACATTCTTATTTTCCCCTAGTGGCTGATTAAATAAAAATCTCAGCGATTTTCTGTGCAGTTGTTCCTCTTTTACAAGTCTATGATACACAAATATGCCACACAATCTATAATGACCACAGCACGCCCTCTCCACAGTACATAATGGACCCACATGTTTCATTTATCCATCAGAAAGGCAGTAAGCAGCATATGAATCTATCAAACTGCAAAAAAGATTTGAAAGAAAACAGAGATAAGTGTGTGTGTGTGAAAGAGAGAAGAAAGATTTTTTCTAAGAAGAGAAAAATACTGACTTAAAATCAAAGAACAGAAACTCTAACTGGTATGTGAAGCAACTCTATCTACACACCATAGAAAATATGTTTTTACAAAGTAGATTCTTGGAGATTTAAAGTATAAACTATGTACATAGCTCCCTCTGATGACCATTGGACACTATACAACACAAGTCTCCTTTTATTTTTGTTCGTGGATTCAACTGACAGCTGACTGGTTAAATTCTAATTGCTTCCAAGTGAGGTCAGCAAAGGTATTTATCGAAAAGGACTGAACAACAGGCTCAACACACACATGCACGCGCACGCATAAGCACATACACACCACCTCTCTAGCGTCTTGATTTATGGAAACAATTATCATTCTGGTGGAGTCTCTCTGAGCTGAGAAAGTTTGTAGCTACAGTAGAGTGTCTCATGTTGCAAAACGCAGAAAACAGAAATGGAATACTTGGGTATCCAGCTGTTATCAACAGAAACAAGTAAGTTATCTGTCCTTTACAAGAACATTCAACAGTTACTAATAGCTAATAGCTTTTATCTTGATTTCTAGATGTTAGATGCTAAAAAAGTATTGAGTAATTTTTCTATTAATAAACTGAAAAATGTAGGCATAAAGAGGAAGGGATAAGACTACGTGGTCTGTCTTGAAATTTGGACTAGAGAAATGTTCTCCGATAAAATGTGGCTAATAGTGAAGATATATGTATGAAGTAATCAGCAGTATTTTTCAGTGCATGAGAACATAGTTCAGCTGAATTGGTAGGGGTTTTTTGGAAGGACTTATAACTGAACTGAAGACAGAAGTATGTTTACAATCAGTTTAAATGTCTGTTTATGCAAAAAGCTTTATAAAGATATCTGTTGTATATACATTTGCATATTTTTAAAAATCAGCTTAGCATGTTATACATTTATGTTTGGTACATTTCAATAGTTTAATATATTCTTGCACATTTGTAACAACTGATCATAAAGACTTATACATGCAACTTTTCTCACAGATCTTTTACTTTCAGTGCAAGCAGCAAATTCAAGTAGTACAGAAGGTCACAGCAACAAAGGTTTTTATAACTTGTGTCTTTAAAGGATATTTTGACTGAAAAGATATTTAAGAAGCTCTTCCATTTCACCATTAACTATTAAGGAATAAGGATCAGAATTCTAGAAGAGGGAACAATCTCATTTAAATCAATCTGTAACTCATAAAGACAGAAGGCAGGTCGGTGACCTAAGAGCAACAGTCTACTTGAGATTTAATTTTCATTATGTTGTTCATGAACACCCAGAACACTGCACTATAATGCACAAATGGATACTGACATGGATCCTGCCAATTTTGCTCTACAGATCATACTTTTACATTATCTTTCTAATGGGCACTATATCTTTAGCTTGCAATGACATGACTCCAGAGCAAATGGCTACAAATGTGAACTGTTCCAGCCCTGAGCGACATACCAGAAGCTATGATTATATGGAAGGGGGGGATGTAAGAGTGAGAAGACTTTTCTGTCGAACTCAGTGGTATATGAGGATTGATAAGCGAGGCAAAGTAAAAGGGACAAGAGAAGCAAACAACAACTACAGTAAGTAATATCTTTGCTTTTGCTATTTGTCTTCTAAGTTTTTAGAAAATCACGCATTATTGTTTCCTATCCCTTGACTTACAGTAATTTCAAAAGAATTTGTATAGCGTACTGACCATTGTATAAGACAAGTTTTCCAATTAATCCTACAGTGGGACATTTGTTATTGATTTTGAAATGCGTCATTTTAAATACTACATTGTAGATCTGCTAATGTATTAGTTACAGCTGGTAACTATTAGCAAACAGAGAGCCTATTTTAACAAGTGAATTAAGGTTGTAAGTATGAAAATGCATAACCACAAATTCTGCTCATAAAATACTTAAGAAACATTAAACCACATTTATATATTCCACAAACTACCTACAAGTTTGGTATGTTTGAGTTAACAATTGAAACATATGCAATACTAGAAAGTTCAATGGAAAGAATTATGTAAACCGTCTTGCAAAATCTTTTAGATATTTTGCCAAGCCAGGAACAAAATCTATTATAGTTTCTGCAGTTCATTATTACAATGATCATGATGATGGAAAAAATATTCTCTCCTTTTTCTTCCAAAAAGGTGACTCATCTAGAGAGAATGGACATATAAAATTTTGCTAAGTTCTACCAAATACAATTTTTGAACTGGCAAAAGAATCATTGTTCTAGAATATATTTTCCACATGTATACCTGTATAACTTTCATTTGTAACTACTTGAAGGCATCACTTTTACATTCACTATTTTTGCCAATTTAGCTTTTATGTTATCACAAATATGCTGTATGTCTGGAGAAATATCACATCTCCTTTAAAAGACTACATTAATTTTTAAAAATATAACAGAAAAAAAGCATAGGATTATATTTCATACTTTAAAACAAAATGAGAAGGAAAAAGGGCCAGAGACATTCTGGTCTAGTGTTTACAGTCAACTGAAAGGACAAATATCTGTCCAAGGATGCAATTAAACGCCATTTTAATATATGTTGCACAGATTATTGTGCTTTATATAACAGAAAAAAAAACAAAAAAAAACATACTTCAAGAACTGTTAATGTGTTTCAGCTTTCAACTGAAGATGACCGCTTATTTTCCACAAAAACAGCACTTTTCAATACTAAGTGCCTAGCTAGTGCCTAGCCTTCATAATTTATTGCTCTACTTCATGACTGCACTAAGTATGTGGCATCTTGCATGGCTAAAACTTCATTGACTGAAGTTACCGTTTCTTTCAAAATTTGTTTCTATAGGTCTGCTTTCTTCCCACACTATATTCTGCAAAACCATAATGCTCTGAAAGGTATCACATGGCCAGAGGCCAGATAAATTTGGTCCATATTCAAGAGTCTCATTGAGTTTCAGGAGGACATTGCTAAACTAGCCCTATAGGTCTTTATTCTAGAAGTGAAATGTTGCTCCCATAGAAATCAATGGAAAAACTGTTACTGTTGAAATAGTTTCTTCTTATTTTTTTTTGCAGAGAAATGAATATCGATTTTACCCACTTTTTCTGTTATTATTTACAAAGAAGTATTTTAAAGAGATTACGACAACATATAGAGCTAAATAATTATATAAATTTGCTTTTTGTGGTCCCATGCCACTTAACTAAGGACTTGGTTAGTAATTTAGCAATATTTCAAATTCAAGTAAAGACTCTCAATTCTCTGCAGGATTCCATGCTGCTGAAGCACACTAATGATACCCTGAAATGTTCTGTAGTGAAACCATTAGAGGATATCAGGTCATCTTGTGCTAAAGGCAGTCTATTTTCTTGTAGAGTTTTCTGAACGCTTTATGAAGATTTACTGATGGCAATAAACTACTACAAATTACAGGACTATTACCTTGATTCATTAAACATTTATACTGAAAAAAAAACCAACAAACCTTTAATCTCTTTTTTGGTAAATATAATGGTTATCAGGAGAAAAAGAATCACAACTTGAATGGTTTATCTGGTAACCGAGATGCGCTATGATGTGCTGAGATGTCTCTACTGTATTTAACTAAAGTATGTGGGAAGTCTCCCACCATATTAAAGTCTCTCATTGTAATTTATTTACTGCACACTAGGAAATAATTATGTGAATGCTTCTGTTGGATAAGTAGAATAGGGAAATATAGATGAAGGGGACTGGAAAAGTCTGAACACTGATAACATTTTCTGAAAAATACAGAAATTTAATATTGTAAGACTTATTTTTTTATCATACTCTCTACTCAACAGAATATGTAAAAAGCCTTCTTGACGATGTGTTTATGGCCCTATACCACACTTTTAAAGTATATGACAGAAAAAAAGACTGCACTAATTTGCTTTCCCCAAACAATTTTTTTTTACACTAGAAGACTCAACAGGCTATTTTTATCCAGGGTCTCTGAAAAGCATAATTTAAAAATTATATGCATTACCAAGATGGATTAATTTGTGTGTTTAAACATTCCTGTTCTGTGATTTCCAGTTCTGAAATTTTTAAGTTGGTAAATGGTAAATAAGACCTGTTTCTCAGGATGGAATCCCAGAACAGCTGTAGCCAAATTAATCAACAGCTGTCAAAAATGTTGCTCTGAGAAGTATCTTCATACTTTATTCTAACTGTCCATTTATACACTATCATAATAATACAAAAACAATTAACAAGTTCTCTACCTTTCACAGAGGAAAGCCCAACTTCTACTCTTATATTAAGTGGAGATGCTTCTATAAATAATAAAATATCCTGTTTCCATGATCCTTTACCTTGTTACAGGTGTGAGAAAAGGAATCCCTTTGCCTTTTGAATCACTAACATAAGATACTCAAATGAAATAAAGAAAAATTTCATATTTTTAACCATCATAAGTTAACTTAATAAAAGAAGCTGCATTGACAGTCTTGCAAAATCAATAAATTGTTTCCAGCTCATGAATTGTGAAGCACGAACACTGTGTAGTGCAATCATCTTCACAATTTGAAATGTCTCTGGAATTATGATAACATCATTATTCTACACTGTAACGTTGGCAAGTGCCAAAATACATGGATCTCCTCATCAGTCAAGACTACAAATATAAGAATGTAAAGACAGCAGGGAACAGGATCTCTGCAGTAGACTTCTGCAGTCTAACTTCTGTAGTAAGTTACAAAATTAAAAAATATATATTTTTATACAAGTCCTATAAGAGCAACAGGTGAAATAGGAAGCTATAACACTGTCATTAAGATATTGATGCAAAATCCACCATATTAAATATATGTGGATTGAAATTCCATGACCAAATTAAGTACTTAACCAAATCTTTACTCACAAATCATAATTAATCTATCTGTATTTATCATTCACTGGTTTCAAAATGCATTAAAATTTAACTGCTTACTTCAAGAAATATTTGCATACCACATCATTGCAAGAAAATTGTTGAATCCTATCTATAATAGCGATGACCTTGTTAGGTACTCAAAGAACATTTATTCCGTGCATAGTTCAGTAACCAGTAGAGCCTTCTTGTGGATGTAATGCAGATAACTCAATAGTGAACTAAGCAAATCAGAGGACAGTGATTTCCACCAAGCAGAGACCTGACAGAAACAGCTCTGCTTTTCAGTCTGAAAACTAAAATGCAGAGTGAAAACTGAGAGCCACATACTGAAAAGCTAAAGTAAGCATCAGGAAACAGCCAAGAGACACAAGACCATCCAGTACAATTTATAATTATTTATAAAACATTTTTCTCTTTGACAATCATTTATTATACCTTATCCAAGCATAGATTATTTGCTTCTTTAATTCAAAAATGATTTTTCTATCTAGTTCATTTAAAATAATCCAAGTGGGCACACAAACCAGACTCACAGAATTCATGATTAAAAAGTGAGAGTGACTGAGCAGATGATGGCGATAATCTGGCAATTTGTTAACTCTCCATCTTTGATGAAAAGCAAGTCTCTCTATTACTGCTCAGGTTTTCTTTCATTTCAGTTTTATGTTTATGAATTTTGCCAGATTTATTTGGTTTTGTACAGAAAAAAAGAAAAGGCCAAAACCAGAGTTTATTTTGACTCTATCCAGAGGATTTACAACTACAACTGGATGATGCTTTAGGACTTTCCACGCTCTGTTGCCTTTGGAATCTCATTTTAAAGACTTCAAAGGGCCTCTTAGTTACTGAAAAGCCTTCCCGGAACCTGAGTCCTAACATGTCTGATCCTATCATATTCCATGTGTGCTCTAAACCCAGAAAGTGCCTATTTCCTCCTTTTTTTCAGTGGAGGAAGCCAAAAACATAAAAAGAAGAGGAAAAAAAGAAAAGAAAGAAAAGACAGTCTGCTGATATATTGGTACAAATAGGAACACATTTTACATGGGGAAATTTTTTCTATTTTCATCAAAATCCAACAATTCAGTTTTCAGCATCATTAAATGAACTCTAACTCAGTTTTGTTCAAACCTAGACCCTAAACTGATGACAAAATACGTTTTAAATGCATTTAAGCAGTTAAATACTCAAACCCACTTAGAAATCAAAGTGATCTTCAATAGCATTTCATATATACTTTTTACGATAAAACAGACATTGGGATATGCATGCCATGCCATTATACCAAATTTTATTTTTGTTATTTAAATATATATTGCATAAAGAAACAAAAGATTCGATATCTAAAAATCATAAAATATATTTCAAGACAGGCTTGTCAGCACGCCCAGCAAATTTCTCTCAATAGCTTCAGAAGCAGTCATCCAGATTCAGTTAAGGATTATGTGCACTCCAACCAAATAGAAAGTCTGTCTTTGTAACTGCATCCCTGATTTTTCCAAGGTTTGTTGGTTCAACCAATGTGCTGGCCTAAGTGGAAGATAAACCTTGACATACTTTTGCTTCACATTATTACTCTGCTAATCTTTTATTATACCAGAAAGGGGTTTCATTTAATGACGATATATGTATTTCCTCTGGAAACTTAACTTACAGTGCCAGGGATAGTATTCTCTCCTAATGAGATTAATTAATCAGATCTATAGATAACATACTTTCCCTACTCCTTGCTTCCCTCTAGTTCTTTGTGTAGCCCTGGCGGTAATTACCCTCCCTATGTCTGCACAGGCAGAAGAGACTCTATACCTACACCTTAGTCTATACCTCACCACAAATCCTAGCTTTTCACCATCAACTGCTGCTGAAGATGGGTTTTAGCAAAGATGCAGTTAGCAGCAGCAGCTGAGGTATGGCTGGCTGCCAGCTTCAGCTGACTTTTTGATAAGAGCACCCTTTGGAGGAAGTGAGGAGAAGAAAGGTGGGAGTAAAATCTTGAATCATTGCAGCAAGATTCTTCAGAGCTCATGTATCAATGTCCAGATCAGGATTCAGCTGACACAAGATGACAGGTGTGCCACAAAACCGAGGAAAAACTGTCCATTACTTCTGAATTAGCTTCCTGAATTGTCATCACCTTGTCTATTCTATGGTACTTAACAGCTGAAAAACAAGTGTAAAGTACTAGCAAATCAGAACAGTAGCAGTTTACACTCACTTTCTCTCACTCTGAGCACTGCAGGAGTGCCTAAGCTGTGCGAGGGGAGAACCGAACCTCTGGGCTCAGGCACAGTCAGCTGCTTCCCAAGCTAACATACACCAACTGGGCCATACGCGTCTGTGCATGCTTCAAAACTGGGGGATGAGCTAAGAGCAATGCGAGTAGTGAAAAACATTTAGGATGAGTCTACATAGCTAAACTGATGCACTTGACCTTAATATACCCTTGTAATTTGGTTGCAACTCTGCAGTTTTTTTCCAAATCTCTTAATATTGAGATTTATCAGAAATGTAAAATGTTACATTTTTATGGAACCATCAACTAACTGCAGAAGCAGTTAATGGATATTTTTGTTTAAAAAGATAAATTACAGACCCATCACCCACACAGCTTTTTTTCTCCTCATTGTTTATAATTTCTGAATGTAAACAAAATTCAGTATTGTATCATTAAGCATGTTATTGCTCCATCCTGAAGAAAATGTGCTGAAGTGAGACCTGAGACTCAAGAGACTTGAGGCTAATCCAAATTTTTAAGCAATTTGCTTACAGACTTTGGGAAAAATTTTCAAACTCTCTGTGCGTCTATAAAGGAGAATTATTTGCCTCTGTGTAAAGAGCTGTAAAAGTTATTAGTGAAGAAATCTCCAAACCTACAAATGAATTGTGTAGTAATGTTATAGACAGTAAATACTTTTATTATGGAATACTAATTGCAAACTAAAATAACTAGAGGGAGGAGCTGGACAGAACACAGAGCTTAAATGAATCTCAAAGAAGCAATTTTCCATACTAGTAAACAGAATTTTCAGTAATTTGATAGAATATTTAATTTCTAAAGCAGTCTTTCTTGCAAAACAAAAACAAAATCCAGATTTTCCTCTTTGCAGCTTCCAGCTTTCTGTATTGTTTGAGTATCTGAAAGTGATTTTTTTAGATTTCTAGGATCTTAGAGTACTGAGCAAAGCCCTTTTTTCCCTTGCACCCTCCTTAAAGTTCATGAACACCAAGACATCCTAAAACATGTAATTATACTGTTCCACACTGCAAGACTTATCAACTAGTAGTATATTTTGGAACATTTTCCTCATCAAAACAGAATCTGTTTAGCCAAATGAAGGCTGTTACTCTTCTTGGGTGGCACACTGCTTTCATTGCATAATTGACTGTCTATGACTATATTTGGCAACGGTATTTCAATTGTCTTTTTTGACCTTTGACTTTACTTTTAATTTTTAATTCTGGATATGAGCTGATGTAAAGGTCAAGTTAGCCTTCTGGTGTATGTAATTTAGAAACATTATTAAGAAAAAGTTAACAGTGAAAATTCCTATGACAATAACATAATAGAGGTTAACAGTTATAGCACTGGATTGTCACACTTTAAAACTTTCATAACACTGACATCATTTATACAAATGGAAAAAATTCTTTGTAACAATTGGTGTTGAAAAGTTGGAAACAGATATTCACAGATGTGTCCAACAACTTCATGAAAACACAAAAAAGGCAATAAAAATACCAATGCAATCAACATGCACTCTTGATTATTATTTAGCTTTTGAAACAAAGAACAAGATGAGGATCAAATTCTAACAGGATTTCTTTACAACGTTCACATGCTGCCTAGGACATGAATCTAATACCTGCACAATTTATCAGCAGAAGACCACAATATTCTAAACAGGCTGAATCAGACAACCAGCCAAGTAAATCCATGTATGCCAGTTAACAGCAGTAAATTCAACTTATTGCAACTGGGGATTAGCTCTTTTAAATTCAAAGTTATAGTGGGAATCTAACAATTCAAATTAAAAACTACAGGCTGAAACGACAAAAGAATCCAGACGTTTCATTAAAAACACTGGTTTTTGAAAAGTTGCTGCTTTTCAAAATTCATCACAGTCAGGACATCAACAGATCAACGCAAAATCATAAATGAAAACACAGGTAGCACGCTCATGCCGTAGAACTTATAACTACAAGAACTTCTAAAATAGGGGGAAGTAACAATCACCATTCATCTCCACCATCAAAACATTTTTCAAATACTCCCATTAGCTGTTTGGGGTTTTTTTGTTTGTTTGTTTTTTGATGGAGTCTCCTAACATTACTATTTCAACCCTTAATAATACATATGCCTTATCTTACTTCCATTTTTGGTAAACTGTCTTGCTTTATTTTAAGTATGCTAATAGACACTGGGAGGTGCTATAGACTATAAAAAGAAGCTGATCAGACTTGTCCTCAAGTCATTCTGATACTTGGAAAGTTTGATGCTTGTCTAGCTAGAAGGCAATGTCTTCCAAAAAAAGGAAAAAAAAATCCCCACTAACAGGAATCACATATTCATTAATAATCTGTGCTAATTTGCAAGGGTTTTTTTTTATTATGACCTTTAAATGTCAGATGTGATTTGACATTTCAGTCAAACAGAAGTGACTGTGTACAGTAAATATGTCTAAATGAAGAACTTTATGATTGTTAATGACAGAAATGATTATACATGAACATGCATATTATCTAGAGCAGGAGATATTAGGAAAAAAATTCACAACTTGCATCAACTCTTAACACAGTGGCATGTGTAGCTGTGCTGTGCTGAAGTCCCGTAGTTGCTCAGATGAATTGGTGTCATAATTTTGTAGGCTATTTGTATGCACAGCTGTAAGCAATGTAGCGGTAAATGTAAAGTTTTTTGTGCTTATCAGGTGCACAGAAATGTCCACTAAAAGAGCTTTCTGGCTTCTTGGACAACGCATGCCATACCATTTGCATTACCATGACAGATTTACCTTTTGAGTGGTCTACACAAACTCAGAGGGACAATGTTCAGGCTCTCTAGCTAGCCACTGAGCGTACAGATTTGGGAGTGAATGCTGACGTAGCTAACTCAGAGGAGGAAGGTAGCACACAGCAGAGAATGAACCAGTACCATCCATTCCTGTTGTAGCTTCTGCCACAAAAGACCTTATAAAAACAAAAGCTTTACTCCCTGACAGAAACTCTGAAGAAAAACAGAAAAGATTACTTAATTCTAGAGACTGCAGTGAGTACTAATACAGCTGGAAAGTGCAACTTTCACCAACAAGAGCAACTCCAATTGCACCATGCTCATTTGTTTCCTTTCAAGTAGCTTATACTGTTTAGGTATGCCACATAATGTGCAAGATTATACAGAGAAATCCAGATAGTTCTTGAGTGGTTATTGGTGAGATTTTACAGTGATTTAGGAAAACCAGCTATGTAAGTCTAGGAAATAAATTTTCTTAGTGAAAATACATGAATTTTAGATATCTTTCTAGATATATATAGGCATATATCTATCTCTATATATACAAGCACACACACACACATTTTATAGCAGAGAGACTTGCTTATTAGGGCCACCTTGCAACCAAAGACAAATTTATGCTGTGGGAAAGGCCAGTAGAAGATCTTCCTCAGCAAGTGCTTCATGTTTATGTTATGTGGGGGAACTGCAGATAAGAAGCCTTGAAATGGACATAGCCATATCTCTTTCCAATGCTGCAGCAAAATATTTTATACATCCCTAACATAAGGATAGAGACACAGACAAGTCTGTGGCTAAAGTGAGATTCCGCCTCATTGACCTTTCCAGCCAACCTTTTAGCTTTCATTAATGTGGCACCTCCAAACAATACCATGCTACAACACAGCACAAAAAGAAGTTTCTGCACGTGTCTAAGAACATATGAACTATAAGCATGACAAATAACCTGTCTGCAGGTATTATTACTAATCAAAACCCAAATTGCATGCAACTTCAAGGGGCTGTTTTCAAACTAATTGGCAACAAAAAGCCATTCTCCTAATTAAAGTAAACACCCATCCCTATAATTGAACCTTTTACATTTTTAATAGAGCACAGAGTTCCTGGCCATTATTTCTTACTTCAATTTAAAACCACAAAAAAGTTACATAATGGCTAGGACAAGCAAGCTCTTGCTTAGAACACTCTAAAACAGTGTATACAAGGCAGAGGAAAAAGAAAGAAACACTTTCTTATACCTTACATCCAAATTATGATTCCAAAAAGACTATTCATCCACTCAGGAAACAAATACTATCCACCTGCTTAATGACATAAGAAACAACATGACCACAGGCAGGAACGAGTCCATAGGAGGAGAAAACCACACTGGGAAAGAGAACAGGAGCCTTTTCCCTGTATGGAACCCTCCTTACTTGCTGTTGGCCAACCCCAAGGAGCTGGCTGGGTCCTCCTTCCTCACACTTAATAATGTGATCAGCTGCACAGGTGTTTTGAGCCTCTTGCTCTCTTTTACACCCTGCCACCCTGCAGCAATGGTACTATTTTTTCAGGGTGCTAAACAGCAGTTTGAGCATCTCTTTCAGCAGTCAGGCAGCAAGTTTTCTTATTGAGACAACGATATGGTATGTTTTTCTGCCTTGCTACTAGCATACCAGCCATACATTTGGGTGAATTGATGTTGGAGTTTGCAGTCATGAGTTCACAGGAAACCAAACGTGATGTCAATTTTGAGAGTCAGCTTAGGAGAGTCTGCTCAAGTTATAAAGTAAATGGCAAGAGTCCTAGGCCACCTATACTGACCCCTTTAAAAGCCTCTTAAGTTGAGCAACAGAAATAATGCAACTATTAATAAAACCATTCTTTTAAATTATTTTATACCCATTTCAGTCAGAATGTCCAAATTAGCAAAGTGGTGCCCAAACTACTTGATTGTAAATACAGCAGCAGAATTACTGAGTATGCCTTCATTTCTGTCTGCTTGCGTGCCTTGAGAAATTCAGTCTATAATGCTGAAGATAACTGTCATGCAACAATATTAAAGGAAAAAAAGATTACCACATCTTTCAAGGAAATCATGCTCTGCTAATTTGTTAACGAAATAACCCAGTCTTTTAAATTTGAATTAATCTATTTTAATCATATTGTTCCAGGACACGTTCTGAATAATTTAATAAGAATTTCTAAAATGGCACTTTTATCCAGAAGGAACACTGGAGTCAATACTGGTCTATACAAAAATGGTAACACTATCATCACTTAGACTAAAAGCAGAATTTTGAAGGTGATTCATAACACAGGAGGCATAAAACCCTTAATTTAGTACAGTGGTGAACAACCAAGCTCTGATCATTTAAAAGAATGTGATGAGTTCCAGTGCCTATACAAGTAGAAAATAATCTAGGGATGGAAGATATATTTAAGCATAGTGGAGAAATTTTTCAAAAATTTTTAATATTCGGGACATAACAAATACCTGTTTTTGGCAAAACAGAAATACATATTAATCTCATTTTTTCTTAGATATCAAAATATTTCATGGCTGACATGACAAAAATCTTTTTTTCTCTCCCCTTTTTCTCATTAGCAGCTCATTTTTTCTTTCGGTGATCCCTTTTTTGTTTGGGGTATCCCACATTGAATAGTTCATCCATATATGAGAAAAATTTAAAAATACTAGTTTTGTATAAATTACACAAGAAAGTAATCATACTTATCTCCCCAAACAATTAACTATGTGAACTCCAGACCTAGCACGTGTCCTACCCCCCACTCTAGGAGATGCAGGAAAATGCAGAGTATTTCTGCCTCTATACAGTGACACAGTGTAAATACTGAAGATTTTGGACCATCACTTATTAGATTGTCTTCTGATTGTGAAGCCTACTCTCATACTTCAGCAATGCAGTTACGCGCACTTTCGGCTGAACTCTGTAGCAAAGTGGAATTGCCAGCTGCAGCTCCTGTGCCACGAGTCAACTCTCTTTTGGCTCCAGGCCCACCAAGTGGAATGCTGCTTTTCGTATTTTCCCCTTAATGTCTATCTGGCAGCTCCATTCCAAACATCGGCTTTGGTAATCACATGTGCTGCGTTCTACCTCACACGTGGTCTTGTACAAAAAAGTCTGATTTGAACCCTGTCGGGGGGACTGTGCCATGCTTATTTCATTAACATAGATTTCTACGGGAAAAGCTGTTCCCTTCTCAGTTGCACAATATTTGACTGAAACACACTCTCAATAACTACAGAGATGTAATCAACCTGAGAAAAGAATCATTGGCAAAGTACAACATTAGCTCTTTTTTTCAGCCTAGAGTCAAGATTTGGTTCTTCTGATCATATTGGCTTACTGATAAACTACAATGAGCTATCATTAATAGTCTAAAGAGTTGTTTTTGAAAGCAAAGAAACATTGCACAGCTGTGGAGGAGTTAAGTTACTGACTAGTGGAAAAGCTATCTAACCCTGTGATTCATCAAGGAAAAGTCTGCTCAGGAGTTGAAAGACCCATATTAGGAAAGAGAAGAATATGTGCAGTTTGTAAAAGTCTGGCTCTACCAAAATCAGTAAGAGTTTTGTTACTGATTTCCTACAAATGGGTTCAGGAGCTAACTTAAAGGATGCCAAATAAAAAAAACTATTGATACTACAAATTATTTGCTTTACTTTAAAATATGATTCCATAACCCTGGTAAAATAGACTGGACATAGACAAAAATGAAATCTCTGTTTCACCAGTAATCTCTTCCTGACTTTCAAGTCAGCATTACTCATTTGTATCTTACCAATATCTCTGGAGTAATGTTGCTATCTCTAATTATTCTACTACTCAAGATATGGGCTTTAAGGTGCAATACACCAGAATATACCCAATTTAGGATACTCGATTTAACATACTTAGCTATAACTTTTCAAATATAAGTAAGGAAATACATGTGCAAATTTATTTTTCTGTATAGAAGATACTAATGGATGTTATCACTGAGTTTTCTAGAGCTATATTAAAACAACACAACTACATATCTATACTGAATAGAAAGTGATTCCATTATTTACACCAAATAGAATTTAATAGTAGATATACAACAATCTATTTATGTAAAACTTTTCTACAGTGTAACATTTGCATCCACACATGACTCAAGAATACAGTGATAGTCACAGAGGAATTAAGGTGGCACAAAAAGAGCAAGTTAAGAAAGGCAGAAACACTTTGTTTCATGCTGTGCAGTAAAACCCAACATTTTTCTCCGTCAATTTTGGTACTTTTTCTCCAACTTCTTGTTGCAATACAGTGGAAGTCACGAACACTTTAGGCAAAAAAAGAAAAGGTTTCTTCACCACTTTAAGTTCTTGGAATACCCCTAATTGTTTCAGTCACAGCAAAAAAACATGACAAATCCTTCACACACAAATGAGGTTTTTGTATGTATTTTAGAATGTACCAGTACTTGTACAGCCAAGCTCCATGCTGCTTTAACTTTATGGTCTTCAAGAGAGTTCTGATAGGGCAAAATTTCCTGCTGAGTTTAGTGTTACACAGTAACTGATCTTCCATGTTACAATCACTAGGGAAGCACAGTACCCTAAGGGGAAGATGTGCCCTACAGAAGAAATCTCTACCATGTTACTGTTTCCTACAGAGAACTTATTTTACTCTTCCTTGCTTGAATAAGGTCCCTGTTTAAGCCCATTAGCTGAAAAGCATGTTTTCAAATATCTACATATCATAGACCACCTGCTTTCCAGATTTTATAGGGGTCTGTATATTCTGTTATAAATTGCTTATATATTACCTCTATGGAGCTCCTCAGAATTTCATGACATCAAGACATACAAAAGTGAAATAAGAATTATGCCAATTGTAGCAGAGAAATTGAAAAGTGAAGGATGTCCCAAAGGCTCCAGTCTGAAGATGTTATCAAATGCCTGAGTGGTACGAAATCTTCCATTTTTTTCAAGATCAAGAGAAAAGTATGTCTTATGCCAGTGCACTACACTGTAGTCTATCAAAAATGTTGTTTGAATATTGTTAGAGATGGAAATTTAGAATTCTGCCAATATAATAATATGGCTGCCAGGATGGATCTGAATTTAATATCCTAAATATTTTAACAGACTGGTCACAGATAACTTTATTATAAATAGTGACACTATAGCGATACAGTACCTATGTGCCCAGAGAGCCAAGAAAACAAACTACTGCAGTTTACAGGCATAGGCATCAAATAGAGCTAAGTTTTTAAGGATGTTACAGTAAATAAAGATGGAGATAGGCAGCAGCACCTATATGAAAATCCTTCTTTTAAACTAGCCTGTAGATGGAGTTATTGGGGTAGTGTGAAGGAACAGCTGATAACAATGCAAGGCAGCTTTTTACCTTCATAGTTTCCCCTCTAGATATTTAGCTGACATAAACAATCATAATTTCATTGAAATAAACATAACTGCACTGATTTACACATGAGGATATAACAGGATTAGATCACAAGCAATGGGAAACTAGGGTGTGTATACAAACCAATAATATATAATAAAAATGGATTGTTAAGCTTATGTTTTATGTTAACTACTCAGTCCATTTATTTCATGACTTTTTACATTTTAACTATGACTGATAATTTCTCTTCAGAACATAGCATCACCATATAATAACACACTGGAAGCATGCAGACAGTAGTTCTAGACTCCTTCTTTCTAGTTTTCAGGTACAAGTAACTTCCACTAAAAAGCTAGTACGTTGTTTCTCTGTAACAGTTGGGAAAAGCTAAGCACAGAAAGGCTGTGGTCAAGTCATGGCAAAGATAACAGCCGACCAGCGACAGATGCCGCAAGGTGCTTAACACTTTGTGTAACGTGATGAGCAATCTCACATCAGGTCTCATGGTCACCATATGTACTGTTTTGATAGCATCCTTCTGGAAAAAAGAATTGTCAGCTCATAGTACTAAAATAAAAATAATTATTTATATAGCTGAGGCATGTGTGTTTACAAACCCATCACCTTTCAGGATCTACTACAGGCAACTGCCAATGGCATTATAAAGGATTCATTCTAGAAAATATTTACATGACATCCATCTCAAAAGTATTCTCACAGACTACAAGATTATTCACATGGGCAAAACTAAGCCGTGTGCATGAATATTTGTACCATCAGACTTAAAAGGGTAACAGCTGATTTCCTCTACAGCCTAGTACCTGAAGTCATTACAACAAAATAGATTGATTTTGAATCTGGAAAATTCAGCTGAATTAAGAAAGATTAAAAAACATAAAAATAAAAAAAAATTATACAAACAAATACAAAGTAAGAAATTTGGCTACAGTTCCCTTGGTATATTTGGTCCAGTAACAGTAGTTGTTCCTGAATGAAAGAAATAATTTTCTCCATTGCAGCGGACGCTGTTTTTTCAGTTTTGATATGGAACTGTAGAGCTAGAAGCCAACTAAAGATTAACTGGAGAAAAGTAACATATTTATAAACATCTGATGATGTAAACAAACAGAGAAGTTTTAAAATTCTGCATGTGTGTAAGTCACTGGTAAACATCCTATTGGTTTCCCCACAGTCAGGATTTCACCTTAGACAAAGAATTTTTAGACTGGTAAAATTGTTTGTAACTAGAAGTAAATTAATGACATAAATAAGACAAGGATATATTAAGCTCAAAATAAACTACTTGGAAAAAATCTGCTTGAAAAAAACTGATTGTTGGATAACTGGCAAACACCCATTTTGAACTGTATACTGAGTAAGACCTGAGAAAATTCCAGGTTCAAAAATCTTGATTTATTTAATCAGAATTGGATTAGATGAATTGATATGGGGGGGGTTGTTTGGGATTTTTTATTCATTTTGTTTTAGTCTACATTTCAGTTGGTCTAATGTAGATTTTGCAAGTTCAACTAAAATCTGAAGTATTTGTCATCAGCAAACCCAAAGAATTTGAGAGACCATATCATCTAAATATATGTCCAGTAATGTTCTGAAGCCATTAAGAATGAGCCAGCTGGTTTCTATCACTACCCACTCTGTGGTGCAGCATGGGGTTAGCACGACTTTCCTAGCAGCTTCTTGCATTTTGAACCCTGAAAGGAATTACAGACTGCCTGCTTGTGTTCTTGTAGATGCTGTGATTAATGTATTTAGATGTCTGGCTTCAGTTGTTTCTGCACCAAGAAACAAGTCTGGAGTGATTGAGTTTGGAAATTGAACTAAAATGTATTCAGTTGGATAGTATTTGCTCTACCTTTTACATAAGTACTTAGTCTGAAAAAGTCTTGCACTATGGATTGCATTGTTTATGAAAGAAATTATTTCTTAACTGTGTCAGACAAGATTTTACTGTCCAAAATTTCAAATCATTTAAATCTATCTGCTCCTCTGCTAGCGGCTCGAAAGTGTTAAGTTTGAGCTCTGGAATACTACAGTCAGCTTCTTGTGTGTTCACTTTCTCCGTTTTACTTATTTTAAATAATTCAGCTACTAGCTATATCTGGAAAACATTTTCACTATTAAGAACACATTTTACTTTGTATTTAAATGGATTTTACAGTTTTCAGCACTGAGAATGTCATTGCGATCATTTGTGAGCATTTAAAAATAGTTCTTAGAATTGTTTGTCAACAATGTATAATTCTAAATAATCCTAAAAGAACAGGAAAGTTTTTAGATTCAGTTTGTCTCCAGTATGTGGCTATGATATTCCTCTGTAAAGCCTATGCCAGGGACCAGAAAAGCTGTGGCAGGAATGGTTGCAGACAGTACAATAAACAGAACAAAACAGGTACATCTCTAGGGTGAGCGAACACTTCATATAAAAAAGAACACATTTTGACTTAAATGTATTTTTGCCTCCTTTAACTTTGAGATGAGTCTAGCACCCTTTGCCAGGTGATATTTACATAATAATTATGTCATATTTACTACTGTCCATAGCCGGCTTATACAGGTAGAAGCCATAGTATCACAAGAAATTCACCTGGAACTGAAATTCTTCAGAACACAATAATCAATCACACAGTTTCTCACACAGAAGACAATATGTGCATATGCTCTCCAATTTTCCTAAGAAAACCAAGGGAAAAAGTCTTCCAGAGAGATGTGATAAATGACTAATTTTATGTCAGCTATGATCACTAATTATACACATGAAAGAGGGAAGGAAATTCCCTTTTCCAGATGAAAACACCAAATAGAATAGTAATAAATACCAAAGAACAAGTTAATTTATTTAAAGACTTTTCCATTAAGGAAGAATTTGGAAAGACAGGAGACTCTGGTCCTATGTGAAATTTTCCAAGTGTCAGGTAATCAAAACAGCTGTAAGCACTGAAACTCTAAATTTGGGAGGTTTCATACCACTAAATAGATGCATCTCATTTTGCTATGAAAAGGTTCACTGCCAGTAAGATTTTTATGCAGTTTTGCCATTTTGAAGCTAGATTTCCAAAAGTCTGCAAAGTTTAAAGAGATCATTTATTCTAGCGAAACTAGCACAACAGCTTCCAGATTAGGAACATCCTTGATCCGAGCAGTAGAGAAATTATTTTGTTGTGCAAGTTTAGTTCTAAACCATTAAACCATTAATTTTCTTACTGCTTGGAAGCTATTATCTTTTGTAAACAGTGGTTCTTTCCTCCTTTCCCCCCCCCATTTTTAATATGAGTAAATTAAATTATTAATGCCATAACAGAAGAGTGCTATGTCAGACTGAAGATTGAGTTTTATAGGACACTATTAATTCTAAAAAATATACATTTTTCTTCATTATAAGCATATGTTTAGCTCCAAGGCAATTTTTACTGCAATGTAGTTTCCAGCAAAAATGAGAGGTGACTAAGTGCTGTACAAGAAGTTGTTCAAGAAAATATTTATATGAAGTGCACGGTGGAGATCAGCAAAAGTGAAGGGTTCTAATGAGTTTAATGAGAAATTCATGAGTCTATGCTTGCTTGGGGCATGGTATTCAGTGGTTGATACTATATAGTGCTGCCCACAAGACAGACCTCTAAATTGCAGAAGTTCCACAGTTTTACAATCTACTTAAGTGAAAAATGTCATGCTCTTTTTGTTTCCAGGATCAGATCGAGAGACATACCGGAAACAGAGTGGTCCAAAGTGCTAACAGTCCAAAGAGACATACATAGGAGAGAAGGCAATAAATTCTTATTAAACTATCATTTACAAAAAGGAAGGAAGCTTTCCTTTGATTTACAAAAGCCTACATAACCCACCAACATTAAAGGATAGTCAAAGAGGTTGTACAATAAGGACAAGTATTCTCAAACATTCTGAACAATTTCTTTTCAGCGATACAGAATCATATACATTTTTATTCAAGAGAATATTGTCACTGAAATCCTTGCTGCGATACTTAGTGGAGATAAACTTTACAGACTATTGTCAACTGATGAGCACTATTTTACATTTCTCATTCACTTTGAAAAGTAACTGGAAAAGGTATTATGGATTTTAATATTTCTCACTCAGGCTGCAGATTAAATGGGGTAAGGTTATAAGTAAAAAGAAAGGTTCATTTCCTAAACATCAGTCTGGAAATTCAGCCAGACTTTTCTTCTCATGCTGTGGTACCAGTAATACATATTCAGAAGGTCAGATTATACCTTTGATGATGCATGTGAAACTGAGTAAATAAATGCTTCAAACAATGCAGACTTAAGAGTCAAATTTAGCTTACTCCTTCCTTCTCTGTCATGAAGGTAAATGCTCACAAGTCCAAGTACAAATGCAAAGAACAGATCTTGTAAGTAAAACAACAGCATTTCTAAACAGTCGTTTTAGCTCCCTGTTGTGTTTTCTTTCTTCTATTTGGTTCTCATCTTATCCTTTTTATGCTATCTTCATAGCAGTTAAGTCAGTGGTTTCTTTCAGAAACCTTCACCTGGCTTAACTTCCATAACTATCTTATCTGTCAGCTGTTGAACACCACCAATGACAATGGCTTATTATTAAGTTGTTCTGTTTAGCAATCCATGTATTGAACTGTTTTGGGGATTAACAAACAGCTCAGAAAATTATGGGCAATACAATGTCAAGAAAGAAGGCTTTAAAATGATCAGTAAATGAAAATACACCAAAGTAGAAAAATAGATGGTCTTCTGTTTATCAATTAGTTGATGTTTTAAATAGCATGCCTACTGTTTTTGTGCCCAAAGAATTGCAAACAAACTAATTAACCATCAGTCACTTATGCTCAACCAAACAGCTGTTCTGAATATGGACTTGCAGGCTTAGAAGCAAATTCTGCTACTTGAGGTGCCTGACCAAAAAATATGCTGCACCAAGTCCTCGAGGAATATATCTGTATTGTCTCTTATGTTTCCTGAGACAACTACAATCTTCCTGCTTGAAAATTAGGTACAGGAGGAAAACAGGAATTTTGAATGCTTTGGACATTTGTCCATGATATCCAGATGTTTGGCACCGCATTGAAGCAGTAGCTTCAACTGGACTATTGAAAATCCTTGACAGAGCTATTGTTTATATGCAGATCATTTTTAGTCATATTTATAACTAGAGTGCTTCAGACAGCCTACGCATGAACGGTAAAGGCATGCATGGATACAACACAAAACCTCTTAATAAAAAGCTTTTTTTAGCCTTTCACATTGGTCTCTGCCATAAATAACAATGTATTTTGCATGTAGTTATGCCATAAAATCTACTATGAGTATCACAGGGAGAAGCAAAAATATTACAAATAAAAAATGAAAGTAATAGTGAATGTATGTACTGGCTGGGGTGTGCCTTCTATGTAACTTGTTTTCTGTTACCATTTCTTAAAAACACAACCACAGACAGAAAATTCCTGGTGTGGGAATGATCTCTTCCCTGTTGTCAAACCTATTATAACACGTACTTTTATATCTAAATCTACTTACAGAGCTTACGAATGTAAATTCTGTGTGGCACCATCTTGAAAACTCTTTCACTCTCTTGTTAAGGACAGTACAGAATACAAATGCAAATTCTAAATATTATCAATTTAGTAATGAGGGGAGGGGAAAAAAAGAATTAAATAATCCTACAATATCTTTTAAATGAGTGCCTTTACTTGTGGGAATCTTTACATCATTAGGTTTTATATTTGAGAATGAGCATACAAATTCTCTACCTAAAAATGAACTTTAAAATAAATGTATTTTGAAAAGTCATTAAGAATCAAAGTAACTTAAGCAAAAACTAATGCTTCATATATATACACACTTTTTTTTTTTTAAGAAGATATACAAAGGGGTAATGCTTCTTGAAACCAATGACTTACAAAACTATCCAATGAAAGTACTCATTTACTTTCAGAAAACAAATATTGATAGAGTCCTCTGGAAAAACACGTCAAGTTTAATAAACCAGCTAATGAACATTACCATGCTGACTTACTGAATGCACTAGTAACACCAGTAAAAGCTATCAGATTTTTCCAAAATTCTATATGATTGACATCTTTATTTGTATTTTCTTGCTTTAAGAGACACAATACTTAATAAACACCAGAATAAAAGAGAAAATAATCTTAAATACCATTAAGTTCTTTCTTATAAACAATGACCTGAGCGTTTTTCTTGGCCTTCAGTCACCTCTAAATGTCACTTGAATTCATAAATATGTACCCCAAATTTAATTAATTAGAAACACAAGTTAGTCATATTTAAGAAGTTTCATTCTGTTTTGACTTATTCTCCATCCAAGTCTTTTCTGCTCCCTCTTTGAGGTTTCAAACACTTTACTTTAGGAAAATGCTACCTAGAAAAGGGTGTTTCACAAGCACATTCCTCACAAGTGCTTAGTTGTCAGTGCCAGCTTTCATACCCTTAAGCACCAGCAGCAGACTCTTTTTTTTCCAGCTTCAATACACAGAGAGGCCATGAGAGATAAACCGCTATAAGCATTAAACAAAATTTGGTACTGTAAAGCATTTAGAACATTTAAAAATCAGCTTTAGATATATTATGTTAGCTATTTTTTTAAAAGGAAATTCTAAGAATGTAAAATAACAGTTAGGTCCTGCACATTTGACTTTTTCTTTCCTTAAAAAATCCTACTTTCCCTTTTCTTCCTTCCTTCTTTCCAGCATTTACAAGTCTTAAAAGCCACAGTAGCTAAACTTCCAGCTTATCCTTAAATATTTTCTCATAATATATGTACCTAATAGAAAAAACTCCTGGGATAAAATTGCTGCATGCCTCACTGAAAAAATGTATTTGATGCCAAAACTTTTCTTCATATTAGGGTCTACAGAAATACTGATACTAACAAGTACAGGAGCAGCGACCAGAAATGCCATGAAATATTCCATGAATATCAGCAACACATGAAACATCTGGAAAAACAGCCAGCTCATAAGGGACTCAACAAAATGTGTACTTTAAAATCTCTTTCTATATTTTCTTGAACAACCTTACCACCTTGATATGTTATGGAAGCTCCCTAGCAGGTGAAAAAATATCTAGTCTCAGAAGTTCTCTTCTCTTCCAAAGAAGCTTCATTGAGCAGGTTGTTCCCACCTATTGAGTCTTCAGCAACTTGCTGCACTTACTGTTTTTTTTACAGCTCTCAGAAGCATGCAGAATTTGCTTATATTATGTTTTTCTATTCTTTCAGCCTTCTGGCTGCAAAATGATCAATGACAACCCCCCCCAATCTTGCAAAATCACAATGCCTTCATTACTTTGGAAAAGATAAGATGTTACTCTTTGAGGATATTGTGGGCAAACATAAAACTGTGCCAAGTCAGCTGTGGCTACATCCAGTTAGAAATTAGTTTAATATAATCTGTAAAAAGATTCTATAGTAATACAAGCAAATGTCTACTTTAAAAAAAGAAAACATCGTGGTATTATTAAAATATGTTTTTAAAGAAAAGAGTTTATAAAAAGAACATGAAAAAATCAATGTGAAATTATTAATTACAACAGAAAAAGATACTAATATCAGGTGATTCAGAACAAAACTATTCAATACCATTTGACCAAGAAAAGGATAATCTCACAGGAGAATGTTCAATTTTGTATCAGTGACAGTGAAATGCCAATTTTTGTACCTAGATTTCCAGACCAAGGTACAGTCCTGACCTCCAGGTCACAGTCATGGAATAAATCCAGAAATATGTGTCTACTTTTGAAGCACTGAGGGACCACCATCCTAGACCAAAATGCCAGTAAACTCACCTCATTTATTATGCAAATTGTCCCCAAAAACTGACACAGTTCCACCCATTAAAATTGTTGCATTGACCCAAACGGTTGTTTTGTTTCTGTTTTTTCTACTGGATTTTCTATCAGCTGTCTGATATTTAAATGCCCCAAGTGGTTGAACACACAGCAGCCGGTATCTATAGTCGTCTTCTCCTAAAGAAAAACTATAGTCAGTCACAGCTGAGTGTCAGTAATCTTTTAAGTACACTGGACAATTTCAGCTCTGCAGGAAACTTCATTCACTCCAGGAATCTGAAGCTACACTGACCATGCAACCATATAAAATTGTTTGGAATTTCATGTTGATTTTCTAGCAATTACAGTTGTTTTCAATTTTGTGGGTCCATTTTCAGCTTGCTTACTTTCTGGCTTTAATTTGATTTCCTTCCCAGTCACTTCATCATAAATTCAACTCTTCTCTTAAATCTCTTCTGAACATTTATGTGGATCCTTTAAAGTAATTCACAAACACAACTTAGATTTGCATTTTTAAACTGAGGATACTTAAGACCTTCTCATCAGCAGCATCTTATCAATTTAAGCTTGTCTCTAAAGCAATTTTGAAGTTATTAAAACAGAGTATTTAAACGGAACAATTGAAGGGCTTTTTTGGAAATAAAATCTAAAGATGAGAAATTTCTCTTTCTCATCGCAGCTTGGTGAATTTTTCCTTTTCATGAACAGAGATTGAAAGGATTAGAATTTTTTACTTCAAATGGAGGCATTTAGGAATGGACAGATCTGACGATGCATGGTATACTATTACACTGAAGAGGAGAGCAGAATTTCTGACTTAGATTGTAGTTGTTTCTTTTTCATTTTTCTAAAGTATCTGGTGCTACATAAACTAAAATTTAGAAAGGGAAACAGCTAAATCGCACATATGAACCAGTTTGCAGTTTCTCTATTTCTGTGATTTTACAGAAAATATTTTAGCTTATTGTACTGCTCCTGCCTCACTGAAGAAATTACCTTTTGGATAAGACCCTGGCCCTACCGAGTTTGCTGAGATCTTACTATTAACTTTAATGAGGAGAGAATTTTTGCCTTCATGTATAAAATTGCCTTCAAGCATAACATAACATAGTAATTTTACTTCCATTATTGTTTTTCTGTTGATGTAGAGATCTATCTCCTTCCAGTGAATCAGCCAACAGGAATTAAGCATGAAGACTGAAGTACAGCTACATTTAAGTTCCCAGGAGAGGAGCAAAGAAATTAACACATTTTCATTTTGTTCATGTCTTATGCTCATATCCTAAAGGCAGTCAAAGAAGATGTACTAGAAAAGACACTCTAGCTCCAGCAAGATTTGCTTGACTCAGATTACTGTTCCTTATAAAGTCAACCTTCAGAGTAGATTGCTGTTTTGTTATTAATTTTAACACCTTCAGTTGCTTAGAAGCAAAGTACTTCCTGCATTTCTAAAAAATGCAGGTTACTTTCCAGTAAAGCAAAAATTGTTTATGGCCAGTCCTATTAAAAGCATAGCAATCATGCAGAAATTCATGCTCTGTTTCTTCTTTTGGGATTGGTTAAGAGACTACAGAACAAAAAAGACATGATCTAGTACTGGGAACAGAAAAATGAGTGTATGCACAGTTTGTGACAGGCAAGTTACTTCTGAGACATACATGTTCTGAACAAAGAATCAAGAACACAAACTCTATTTCTACTTAATTCTCTGTGGTCTCTTCCTCTCTCTTTAATATTGCTAATAATGCAACCGTCTGTGACAAATATTGGCGAGTTCATGTAATGTTCCCAGACTAAACTTTACAAAGATATACACATAAAGAGCATTTTTAGAAAAGTGCTATTCAAAGACTTAAAAGTGTCCTTCAGATTCAATATCACCTCTGAGTCAGGCAGTCAAAGGTTATTTATGTGAGAGTTGGCCCTAATTTTGGGGGCAACTAATTGCTTAAAATTGTGAAAATTATATAATAATAATATAGCAAAGAGTACTAAATATGCATTCCAATTTATGAATCTTAAATTATCTGTCTTTAATTATAATAAATGTATTGGTTTGTATGCACAAACAGGATTTAACAAATAAGATGAAAAGCCATGTAATGGTCTCCGAATACTGTAAATCTGTTACAGATACTGTCCTTTCAATATATGCATAGAATATAATTTTGATAGCTAACATTTTATTTTGCAAAGTGCTTCAGATTTGCCTTATGGGAGGCTTACAAAATATTTCAACATCCCCAATTTCTATTCTTAACTCAAAAATTGGAAAAACTATGCCGAATTCCATTTGCATACTCAAATATCTTGAGTAAGTGCTATGTATTCACCTTCAGGATAAGTTCAAGAGCTTTTTTGATAATTTGTCTACCCACACAGTTATGATTATTGATTCTTTAATTACAGCCTTCTGCAACCTTATAACAAGGATGACAACATAGCAAAACTCTCCTGTAAGACATGTAAGACATTTATGTCTTAAATGAAAATAAAACAGAAAAACAAGTACCCAAAACCAAAACAAAGTAATTCTTACAAGTTAGTATGAATTTCATCATCCACTTCAGAAAAAAAACAAATAACGTAAAATTCTAATAATAATATTGTCTTGGGCAAAAGCTTTTGGCATTTCCTTTTTAAAAGTAGCAGTATTTCTTACTGCTGTAATTTCAGCCAACAGCAGCTTACTGAAGGAAATCTCAATTCTTATTAGCGTAATTTGTGTTACAGAATCATTCTAACTCTTTCACTTTTTTACTGCTGTAAAAATAGAAAACTCAAACAGTTTTGAAAAGAACTCTCCTTAAGATAATGGCCAACATAGGCAAGAGAAAAAATGAATATAAGCTGTCCCTGAAAACATGCAGATTACAAATTACTAGACAGTCTCTAGCCATTAAAATAAATCAAGGTCTGAACAGCCTTCAGTGGAAATACTGGGGGCAAAGAAATAACTCCTATTTAGTATTGGCAAAGTTTATGAAAAGAGAATTATCTGATGTTATTCCCAGGGTAAGAGAGGACTGGACTTGATGACCCAGAGATCCCTTCCACTCTTTTCTTTGTTTGGCTAGATGCAGATGTTCATCTGTTTTTCAGCCTTCACTGTGGTTTCTCTCAAGTGAAATTTAAATGAAAGTTAACATAATTTTTAAGTTTCAGTTGAAATTGCCTTTTGCAAGAACTGTTGCTATGCCTGCAGCAGAGTGGAACTTGTCAAAGAATTCAGAAAGCTATATTTAAAGTTGGCTTAGCTTTACAGAGAAGTACAGAACTGTAAGTGTTCAGAGATGAATGCCCAGCAAAGCACATACCAAGAAATAGGTAACTGATCTACTGGTAGGGAAATAGGAAGAAAAAAGCAAGCAATAACAGGCTAGGGCTGATACATGAGTAAATCAAGGAACAGGAAGAAAGCAAAACAGAATAGTAAGGACATCAGGATATAGAAAAGATATAAGTAAGGAGAAATTTCAGAGATACTCATGCCATCTTTTAAAAAGCTACTTAATGAAAAATTATCATCACTTGTGGCAGCTGTGAAGAGTCAATACAAACTTGAAAGAGGAAAATTTTGTTCAAGAGGAAGGTCATCTCCTCAGGTGACAGTCTAACCCAATGTGACTCTAACACTCTCGAACTCCTCCTGAAATTGGAATAATGCTGCCAGTATAAGATTATTGGCTAAGGATGGATGCACTCGGGAGTTAATTCTGGATCTTTGGGGCAAAACATTCTTTTGGGAAAAGAAGAGTAACATAAGTAAATAGTCCTTGCAAAAATGCAATATTTAATCTCTCTCTCTCCCCCCTCCTCCCCTTAGCTGCCAGAATCTGCCTATATTTGGCTGACTTTGAAAGACCCCTTCTTTTGGGGGAATGAGTCATAATACAAATTCTACTACATGCAGCTTTGTAGGTGACTCAATATTGGAAAAACATGGCTCAAACTCAGAAGTATAATTCTAAAGTATTACTTAAAACAACAACAATAATATTTAAGTTTGAAAACTATCCGATGTTCCTTAATACCTTTTACCATCCTCCTGCCTTCACTCAATCTTATTCTTTTTTAATTTACAGAAATATATATTTTACGTTACAGGTAACTTAAGTGTATTGTAGTAACCACAGAAAGCTGTTAAAGATACACATCAGCCAGATGAAAATGAAGTAATTTATATAAGATAACTCCAAATGTTTTCTGTGTAAAATATTTGAATAAGTAAGTTCTCACAGTAGCTTTTAATTGTTTTCAAATGCAGGCATCTTTAGAGCTCCTATCAGTTTTAAAAGCATGTAGGGTCAAGCAAATCCTTTATCTTATTTAAGACACTGCGGTCTGTTTTCTGTCATTTGCAAGTTCTAAGGTTTACTCTTGTTCAAGGAGATGGTACAGCTAAACAAGTCTTCAAAATACAGGCTCTACACAAATTCTGTGAACCGTGATGACTACATATATAACCTTTCCAAGTGAAACCCTGAAGCTGGTAAATTCTAAGATATGTTGATTTTTCGAAAATTAAAAAATTGCTTATACTAACATGGCAACTTCAGAATATAATACCTAAAAGCTATCATACAGTTTTCTTTAAGTGATTTTGTGCAGACATGCTCACATACAGAAGATTTTTAAAGTCTAACTTGTTCTCACATGAATAAACAAGTATTTCTGTTTTCTTTTTAAGAACCATTGCTGCATATATCCAATAAACACAGAAACATTACAGAACATTAGTTTAATTAAACCCTGTAAGCTGATTGCACAAAAACAACCATTTTACAGAACTCACTGTGTTCCTTTGCAGGTATTCTAGAAATCAGAACAGTGGCAGTTGGAGTAGTGGCAATCAAAGGAGTGGAAAGTGAATACTTCCTAGCAATGAACAAGTCGGGAAGACTGTATGGAAAGGTATGGATGCAAATTTTTCTTGGTGTACAATCATCATGTACAATCTTAAAAATATATAGTTTAAATAATCTTAATGTAGTATCTGCATAGTTTGTTTAAAATGATTCCTAACAAATTAAAATGTATTCCATACTTACCTACCAATACCCTTTTATGCCCATTTAAAAATTCAGTGATTAAAGCCATATACTTATTAAAAACGTGAACTACTAAGGGGGAATATGCTAAGCTAAAATATTCCACCAGATAGATTCAAGACTTGTTATTTATTAAACATGTTAATAATATGTACTATTTATGACGCATATTCTTCTCCCATCTTCCCTAATCTATGTATTTAAAAAACACTTGTACTTATTTTATTCTACACTGTTATTCATTCTCAACAGAAAGTATGCAATGAGGACTGCAACTTCATAGAACTGATTGAAGAAAACCATTATAACACATATGCTTCTGCAAAATGGACACACAAAGGAAAAGAGATGTTTGTTACATTAAACCACAAAGGTGTTCCCATGAAAGGTAAAAAAACGAAGAAGGAACATAGAGCATCCCACTTTCTTCCTCTGGCAATATCCTAATCATAAATGATCTATACAGAACTAGTTCCAGCAGGAAGATTATTTTTAAGGAAACTATTGGACAAGATACCGAGAGAGGCTGGAATACTACTGAGAAACTGAACAAGCTGGACTTGCGCATTTATGTTTATTTTTAAGAGACTACATGAAAAAGATTTGAAAATATACACAAAACCAGATTTACTAACTAAAAGTTGTAAAAAATTCTAAAGAGTTGTACAATCATTATCTTAGTCATTGTAACTGGGTAGTTTCTTAAATTAATTTACCCTGAAGAGTAAGTCGTGACTTGATTATCTGATAATATTTTATTTAAAAAAAAACCCTATCTGCTTCTTAAATATGGCTGCTATAATAATAATAAGCAGATGATAATGTTGTGTAAAATATGTCAGACTTTAAGGCTGCTGGAATGAGTTGTCAGATTATCAAGTCAATAGTAAACATGGAGGTTGAGCAGTATTTTAAATACTTCCCCCAAGAAACTGATATCCTATACATAAACTATATGATCAGAAAAAAATATATAATCCTGTAAATGTTTATTGTTGTATTCATATAAAAGAGTTAGTTTGGAAAAATTAAGTTTACTCTACTACAAAATGTTCCTATCTATTAATGAAACAAATACCTAATGCTGCTCTAAAAGATGTTTCAAAATAGTGTATGTAAAATAAGAATAGGAATAAATAATGTACTTCATCTCACTTTTCACAAAGCAACATTTTATATAACGACGAAGCAAAAATTCAGACATATTATGGTTTTTTATGTAACATATCCTATCTTTTGTATAATTCCTGTTAGGGCATACAGCTTTTAATATTGTTTTTCCATCGTTATACATGCTTTTTCTGTTGTTACAGCATTAAACTTTATTTTAAGTTGTATTTGAACTTTATTGTTCTAAGTTATTTAAATGTTATTTATAAAAAAAACTTATTAAGCTGCATCTGTTTCATATGCTTTTAATTCTAAAGGAATAACAAAATGGTCTGGCTGAGATGCATGAATTTTTTCTGTGACCAGACACAAAGTCTAGTACACAACCCTCTTGCCAACGTACATTGGATGGCAGACAAAAACGACAGCCTGCAGCAAATCTCACAATGGACGTCTCAGTGGGAACAATGTAAAAATGTAAAAAATCTTTGCCACATACTCATGCTAATTGAATTTAATCGCATGCCCATAGTTACATCAGGTAAAGGAAAGCTACAATTCCAGCAGGTAATGGAATAAATGCTCAGATGGCAGAAACTGTACCAACAGGTATAGGGCTATGTAAAGAACCTACATGACTAATTTCAGACTCCAGCCAAAATCAATGTGATCTGATGAAGAAAAGATATTTTAATTTCCTAGCTATTAAAGTGTTCAGCTAAGTCCTAGTGGCTTGTCTCATTTCATTCTGCTTAGTTTGCCTACAAGTTTTCTCGTTATTACGATACTTGTGCACAGATAAAGATCACCAAAAAATTAACTAAAACAGCTACTGGATGATCATCACCAGTGTGGGACGGAGTCAGGGTAATTACGAAAGGACTTAAATGCTCTACTTTCCATTACAAGTGTCTTGTAGAGAACACTGATTTGTTCTAATGAGATACTTTCTTTGTAAATACAGTCACAAAAAATTGTCTGCAAGGAATTTAACAATCTTTTTAAACAAATACTTTTTAACAAATACTTTAACTTGGAAATCATTTATGATTTTTGACTTGCATATCAAACATCAAAATGTAGAGATAACCTGATCCATGCAGAAATATTTGTCCATACAGCTAGATCAGTAAACCTTCACTGTGCTTTTGCTAGTTTATCTATTACTTGTTCACTGTATACAATAGACTGTACTAGGAAAGAAACATTTTTGCTGTAAGTATATGTCTAAACTACCTTCTGTGAATATATAAACATTGTAACAAAATTCACACCCCTGATCAACATTAATATACTAGCAAAAGTTTCTAGACCTAAAAACTAGGTTAGTTTACATTCTGAAATAAAAATTAAAAAAAAAATCTCACTGAGATTGTTTGTGTTTAGAATCTCTATTGAAGTTTGAATTAAAATACAAGTATATACCAAAAAGCTTAAAGCAGACAGGCTCTTCTAAAGATCTTTTTATTGGGTTATTCAAGAATACAGGTATACAGTCAAACGATTCTTGAACCCCACTGGTAATTCACACTTTTGATATATGCTTTATCAGAAGGATTACTACATGTACCATCACTATCAACAGATGACTCAGGACAAGGAGGTGCTGGCACATACATTCATGCTGAAGTGAAGAGTAATAAAAGGAAATGGATAAGTAAAAGAAAAACAAAATCAATACAAGGGACATAACAAGCCAAACTGAGCTCTCCTTGATTAATTCGGAGAGATTCTTCATTCACAGCTTGTTATCTTTATATGTGAATCTCAAAGGTTGCCAAACATACGAATATTAAAATTCATTCTTCTATATGGACCAATATCTGGCTGGTTTAAGAAACTCCTGAGCAGTGGGTGGATGTGGAATGGAGCAGTATATACTTCTATAGTTAAATCTGCTCATTTTAGTTACCTCTAACTAGTAACTACTTACAAATTTGACCAGATCATTTTAGTATTACTGAAATATATGTTTCTCTACTGAAGTTCTGAAATAAATGGACTGCACATTTGCAAATGCAAAACATGTTTTCTTTACAATATTCAAGATAATATACATATTGTACATATTATTACATTATATTCTATCTATATATCATTTTATATATTATGGAACATCTGGTTATTTTTAAGATGTGAAATCATTAATAAAAAATGTTTTTTTCTATACTGCACTTCATTCCCACTACCTGTAAAATGATTTCTCTTTCATCCAGTACTGATCAAGGAGAGCAGGCTTGTAGAGCCCTATGCTGGACTTTCTAACTTTTTCTGTGAATCCCCTTCAGTAGCAGAAATCACCCCTCTAACAGCAGTGCTCAAGGATAACAAAGACCATGGAATATCCTTGATATTAAGTCTCCTTATGAGACTGAAGATGAGTGACTTACCAAGCTATCAGAGCTGCATGGTTGCATCATACTGATTTTTCATTTATACCCAGGGAATTCCAGGGTATGGCAGAAACTTCTGTGATGCTAATTGAATGATCTGAGATAAACCACCCAAGATGATCCTTGAATTTTCTTTCCCAAGGTTTATCTTTCAGATTTTACTGTGAGAAGGAGAGAGTCAGACTTCTGTAATCAGAATCAATATGTTTTAAAGCGCTTTTAGCACTAGGTTTCATGCAGTATAATATCCTTCTTATTTTTTCCTCTAAGAGAATAGAAATGTATGTTATCAAAGAACTTTAATATAAAACTATAGTGCATTATTTTTAACAACTTCTTCATGTTAATACTGTATATCACAAACTGCTGATGTTTGTCAAGATTTTGTGCTTCACCAGCCACACTGTATAAGCCATCATTATTATCCAGGCAACAAGAACTGAAAATATCAATCCACCTACCAAGTAACACAAAGGACTACAAGGAACCCAAGTAATTTCCTAGAAAAATCCTTTGAGTTAACAGTTTTATTTTGTGCTATAAAAGTAGACCTTTGGAATCAAATTTAAACTACTGTGGCAACACATGGCCTGCACTCTGTTCTTTGTAGTGGTGCAAACATACACTCAGAAATGAGGTATGGAAATGTAGTGAAATATGCATTTTGATGAGGTGAGGAGGACTGCCACCATAAGGTATTACTTATCCAGCTATCTGAATTATTCTGCCATAAAAGCTGATAACTTTTCAAATGCTGGCAAGACCCTGCCTTATTTTCAGAGGGATGCCACAGCAATCTCAGTTAAGTAGAACTCTGATGATCCAAGACGCTTTCATGCTACTGCAGAACTAAACAATGAAAGAATACTCACGGAAGGCAGAAACAACAGGAATGTAAGCGTGAAAGCTAAGAAAAATACGGCACTTGTGTGGTGGAGAAAGTGAGAAAGATAGAACACGCATAATGTGAAGGAAAGATTCTATCCAACTGTAAGAAGAGAAAACAAGCAACAGAAATGAAAGTGAGAACAAAGATAATTATGAAGCAGAGATAACATGCATAGAAATTGCCAACAAGAGCTACAAATTAGAAAACAATCAGAAAAATATAGGCAATAAAAATCTGAAGGAAAAAAAGAAATATATCCTCAGGTAAGCCAAGGCTGCTTTAGGTTTTACAGCTGTCATATCCAAAATGCATCTTGTGAATGAATGGCTCAGGAAAAGATACTCAAATGCAAATGATGTGATCCCTCAGTAGCTCAGAGTCATATGGCCTTACATGGTGCAATAACTTCTTTATGTTGACTAAGCAGAGATGGGGTCATAATTGAGAAAAATCAGTATTTTACCTTTCTTTTACATTTTCCCTTTCATTTCTTCTGGCATTTTATTAGTCAAATAGACTTAGAGGGTAGAACATACACTAGGTTGTTCTATTCCGGTATGTAATGGAAAAGGTGAACAGAAAAGCAAAGACAGATCAATCCAGTTGAGAAATTTTCTAAATATCTTTAAATTAGAAAATCATTTCTAAAAGAAAATGTATTTCTTTTCAGCTGTAGAGGGACTGCCTCAAAAAATGGGTTTGGATGTTAAAAATGGAGAGGAAAACGCAGAAAATTTATAATGATGACCAACAAGAGCAAACTATTAAAAGATAAGAAAAAGAATTGGTTCTGTTTTCATGGGTATTATTCAAATAGACATCAGAAATTCTCATAGCAGCCTCTCACATCAGTTACCTCACAATCCAATCTTAACATCAACCATATAGTATGCCATATGGGAGGAAAACTGATTCATATGAAAAGAAAGAAACAGATATACCTGTCTGGACATGATTCATTACTAACCTTTATAATCCTACAGGTTCAAGAAAATCCAAATAAACTGGGCTGTAAAAGCCACTGTCAATTGTAATTTCTTTGTTATTCCTACAGTGCATTGGCCTAAATTATGTTTTTTTTCATGTTTACCACAGATATTACAAAGTATGAATAGACTGTGGTTTAGAACTGAAATATAAACTTCTGCGGTTTAAATAGCCATTCTATTTAGCCACCTTCAATAACCATTCACATTTCCCAGAAACTATTCCATTACGCAGTCCCTTAAATTTAATTAACAAGGTTCTACTTACTTCTTACCTTTTGCATTAGTGCTGATAAATAGTCTATGACACAGAACGAGCTATTTTCATCTGGAGAATCTTGTAGAAGACTGTAAAAGCCCATTCCTTGGAGGTTTTCAAGACCTGACTAGACAAAGTCTGAAACAAATTGGTCTGAATTCAGTATGGGCCCTGCTTTGAACAAGAGATTGTACTAGACCTCCAGAGTCCTTCCAACCCAGATGAGTCTATGGTCCCAGACGAAAGTTGTTTTTCTTAAAAAAAACTCTGTTCAAACTCTGAACGACAACACAAAACATGAATTCCTTGTATGGGATAACTACGCATTTGTCTCATACTGGGTCTATAATAACTTGTATGTCATTAGAGGTATGTAAAATGGTGTCATTAGAGGTATGTAAAATGGTGTAAATACATCCTATAACAAAATAATGAGAAAAAAAGAAAAAAAAGAAAAAAGAAAATAGGGCAATTTCCATAGCGTTTTGAAGACATGATACGGTACAATATGGTCTCACTTTTAGTTCTCTATTTCAAGCACTTTAAAACACCACCACGCATATAATCAGATTACTAAACAATGAATCAATTCAGTAGTTATGAAAACATTTGTACAATGTATACTACTCCTTTAAATAAATACTTGGCTATATTTTTAAATGACTCTAGCAAATAATTTTGATGACATGTTAACCATGTGATTAGTGCCACCACAGGCAAAAGAATTCAAGGAAAGGATTAACACTCTTTTTGCACGAGCATTTTGTTGAAAAAAATTTAAGCTAATATTACATCAATGAAGTAATAATAAGAGAGCAATAATATTTCCCTTCTCTCAACAACCATTATCTGAATAGTCTAAATACTACATAAGCATACGTAATTTATCTCCTCAACACTTCAACTTCTTAAGAACCATAAGAATTTCATAATATTTAACGATGTAGGAAATGAAAGTTAGAGGTTAGATAATTTTCCCAAAATCAGTGAAGCAGTCATCATCAGAGTAGAGGTCCATGCTTAGAAGTAATATTACACTTCTTTTTTACTAACATTTAATAACAGAGAAATTCAACTGCTCACACCACCGGATGTGTTTTCAAAGCTAACAGTTATTTAAATTAAATGTTCACTTGAAGGAGAGAAGGTGAACTCATTAAGAGAAAAAAAATTGAAGCCCTCTACTATTAACAGAATCATTCTGAAGAGTAGGACTGTCTTTAAAGCAGAAACTCAGAAGGGAAAATTTTCAAGGAGCTGCATGAGGTTTTAAACATGACATTAACTTCAATGGTATTCACACAGCTAAAATTTCTGAAAAAAACAGCGTAGGCTTAAATTGATAGTCTTACATAAAATACCACTGTACAGTATAACATTAAAAATTTGCAAACAAAAAATCATATAGTATTAGAAATACCATGTGTTCAAACTTCAGCTCTGTAAATAACTTCACAATACCTGGCTGAGGAATGCTAGCTTGTAAATCTCAAGTGTTCCAGACACTGCAATTCTATAACTGCTTACATTCCAGACCTAAAAAGGGAGATTTTTCTCAATTCTGTTTGGAAGGCAGATCCTATCTTACCACCATTGGTTTATTTCATTCAGAAAACTCTTTTACTTAGAGGCCTGGCACTTGAAAAGACTGATTCTTAATACAGAGGAAAAAGAACTCAGGTCAGAGGAAATTGCTTCCTGATGAGAATCAAATATTTTCCTTCAGTGATAACCAGAAAAGCACAGGATTTTGAATGACTATGCATATACTTGACACATAAAGGTTACAGTGTTTTTAGACTGAAGTCCAATAGCAAATAATAATCCTTACTTTTATAGTCATTTCTAAAACAGTGTTTTAGTGAGGATGGTTAAAGATGTGAACACTGAGCATTGTTAAATGATACAGGTTTTCAGAGATACCAGGTACCTAAATGTGGGTATTGGTACCTCATGAAAACTTGAAGGTGTTCAGGTAAGTAGGTTGCCAAAGTCCTACCTATTTCAATAGGAAGTATCTAGTGTACTCAGCTACTAGCTGTTTGCCTTACTTAGTGGTTAGATACCTTTGTGAAACTGGTTACAAGTTCACTTCACATATATCAACAATTATCCTATCTTTGACGAGACAGACTGGTCAATTTTAAGGGCGCAATCCTCTGCAAACTAAGCTCTTTCTACAGCTAATGGAGTCAGTGAAATTAGGCAGCATTTGTGTCACCTGGATGATGTGTCACAGAATTTTGTACAACCAACACCGAAATATTCTTTTGCTAGCTTTGCAACATAAACACCGAAAACAATTCATTCTACAGACCAGTCTTCATTGGCTTGCATCTATATTTTCTGATAATGTGCCAACATTTGACTGAATGCAATTACAGTAGACTGACGTATCTATAGTGTGATGTTGACTGAACAATTCACATAGACCCTAATGTCTAATGTCTTAATTTAAATATTTCTGTTTTCATAAAGTACAACAGTCCCTACTTCTAGTTTAGATCTATTTACCCTGAGGAAAGAACCCCAACCAAAAATGTTTCATTGTCCTAAGTTCATTTAAAAGAATCTCAGCTTTATATTTTATTCTTATAACTAATTCAGTATTATTTTTATTCACATTGGAAATTTTTTTTTACAATAAGGTTATGTGCTATAATTTTAGTCAGAATTCAGGACAACTCCCTTTACAATTACAATTTACAGCTGGTTGCTTCAGCATAAAAATGATTTAATTTTACCTTGGACAGCACCAGTTATGATGGACCTGAAGCAAGTCATCAGCTAGTGATTGCTGAATTTTCATGGTTCATCAACCAGCCTTTGAAACCTGGTTCTGCTACAGATTTGTTACATAACTTTAAGCAAGCCACTTCCAACATCCTATTCCCTACCCAAGAAAAGAAAGTACAAGTCTGATATGTGCTGCTCAAACATTAAACATATGCCCACACCAGCTTTAAATTACCAGAATAACCACGACAGGGCAGAGTTCAGCAGGGAGGATGTCACTTATTTTCTACCCACACCTGGACAAGCAACCAGCTTCTCATTGGTCATAAATGAGAACATGGGACTATTAAACAAAACTGTGAGCATCCTGCAAGCCTAAAGCAATATGGTAGATTGCAGAATAGGATATTAAAAGAACTAAAATGTTCAGGCTTCTCCTTTTCATGTTGCCATTGGAAAAAATAAGTCATTCCATCTTCTCTTGGAGATATATATCAAGATCACAATAGCTTCAGGGACTTCAGAAATTACTGCAGTTAAAACAGACTCAGTTAGGGCATAAGGGTTATTATAATAAACACCTGAGGTGATTTACCAAACCTGTTCCACAAACAATTGCGTTCTACTCAATTTCATACTCTTGTTTTCATATACTAGTGAAGTACTACAATGACAGAGATCCAAAAGGCAAAGGAAATATGATTCTATAAAAACAAAACCATGGGAATTTATAAAAATCATGCAAACATTTCCACTGGTTTTAGGTTTTGTAAAAGCATATTATTTTTTAAACCCAAATGTTCCTCTGACAATTGTCTTCAACAACACAGATACATTTCTATTTTTAAAAAACTGTACTGCAAACTGCGCAACACACAAAAAAGGATTCTGTAAACAAGAGTTTCCTTTCAAGACTGTAACTTTATGAAAATAACATTGACTGTCAACTTTAAAGCAACTTTATTTATTTATTTAACTATTCTGCATGAAAAGAACCACTAAACTCAAAAAGGAAAATGATGGAAAGCTAACAGGCAATACATAATGCCAGTAAGATGCTTCACTTTATCACGCCACAGATGTGTGCAGCCAATTCATATACAGATTCTGCAAAGCTCTGCGCTTGGGAAAATGCTCATTTATAGAGACCATTTCAGCTCATTTTCAAGAGCAACTCTCCTCTTTGCTCAGAGAGCCCATCTCACCGGGAAGAACCCACGGAGTTCTCTTACATTTACATTATAAGAGAGAGCTTTGCAGGAATCATGGCACATGCTACAACACTTCCCTTCCTCTGACACGTCTGCAGTATTTCACTAGCTCAGGATTTCCTGAGTACAGCATGCTCCATATCTTAACTCCTTATGACATTAAGAGCCTAGTTTTGATAGAAGCTTATCTATCTTTTCCTTTAAAACATTTAACATAACTGTAGAGAAAACAAAGCTTATCGGAGTGACATTGACAACAGTGGGAAGGCAAGGGAAGACTGCTATCAATAGAGCAGGGTGAATAGCCTTGAAAATTTGCACAGAGATATCATTCAGAGGATATCTTATTCAGGTAAATTCCACCAATAAAGAATTTCTAAAATCATTCCTCAGATTATCTTTAAGTCTGGCAAAGAATCTTCCTATTTTATATAGGCAATTATACATTAACAAATGGAAAATCATAGAGTCACAGACTTCACTGACTTAAATGACACCTATGTTTGATGCACAGGTATTTCCCTCTGAATCACTCTGCAGCAAAAATAATGTTTTTCTCCCTTGGAGACTGAAGAAATTATTTAAAAACAGAAAAAGCACATGAGTCCATGGAAAAAAAAAATCCACACAAATTCAGGTACACAAAGTTAACATTTCCCCATCTACATCTTTCCCTGATAACACAGGACCTGAATACCATGGAAGGAAAGTCAGTCTCTATAGGAAACACCAATTCTCAAGAAATCACAGAATTTCAGTGGATCTGCAACCAGCTGGCTATGGCACATAGTTGCTCACAGCTATATGTAAATTTTTATCCATAGAAAACTTCTAGTCTGTCCACAGTGCTTGGACTTCACTGGAATATTCAGAAGAGATCCTATCGGCTTCCAAAAGTATAAATAAAATGAATCAGAGGTAATAACCCCACATCTGTACAGTCCTTTAATATGCATCAGATCTTGCTCTCCAACTGCTTAGCTGGACAGAAACACTAGCACTTACCCAATTAGAAGATCTCATTGCTTGATACATGATACACTTCTAGTCTTGTTATAGAAAAAAGCAAATGTAAGCTTATAATGACTGCATCTTAAGTGGTAAGTCATATAAAAGAGCACTTAAGCATCATGCAAAAAGATAAAATTCAAATAAATGGACCAGCCTACACAAAAAACTCAGCTAGCACTGAGCATATTATTATATATATGGAATATAGCATATCATTTGCACTTTCATAAACAATAAATTGCAATTGACAGAGATGATTACATTCTGAACAATAATAATTTTGGCAACATCTGTAGATAGTGAATGGATCATAAAAAGAACATGTAAATAATTTGGTCACTGGAAACAAAGTGGCAGGTAAGGATGGGAAAAGTTGTTGGGTTATGGTTGGGGGAGAAGGAAGATAATGAACAAGAGAAGAGAGATAGCATAAAATGATGCCTGTAGGTGCTAGAAAGAGCATGGTATCTTCATACATGGGGAATAAGACAGTAAGAAGAATTTGGTTAGCTTGAAGAAGCAAAAAGTTAGATCACATACAAAAAAGGAGCAAGCTAGAAGGAATCAGTAAGCAACAGCAGCACAAAAGGCTTAAGATAAGATCTTAACAGCATGCTAGTATCAAATCATAAAACAGTCTAAGATCTGATCCATCAGGACAGAGAAGACAAAGTGGTAGAAGGTACAGGAGAGAATGCATGGGAAAAATGAAAACGTGATCCAAGTATCAGCAACTCAGCATTAGCAGCTTCTTTAAATACCTTGCAGTGATATTGTTTAGAGCTTCAATTAAATGCAAATATCAGTAAATTGGGAGGATATATGTTAAGACTCAATAAAAATTCACAACTCATTTTTAATTACTGTAACACTTCGATTCTTTGCAAAATAAAGGGAAATAATACTAACAATTTCTGTTGACAATTAGATTTTGCAATGTACCGTAAGTTTCATTCCAATATGCATAATGTGTATTGTGTGTTTAAAAATATTTACAAGACTTACAGGCTGCTACAGAACCAGCAGATCCGCTAACTTGCACATTAGTAGTAGCATCTTTACTAGTACCATTTACTGTGGTTGCTTTAAAGCTATTAAGATGCCATTTCCTCCATGTACATTTCTTTGGTTTTAGACCTGGAAAGCAAAAGATAAATTTAGAAAAATGTTGATATTAATTTTGAAAACCACCCTATGAATCTTTCCAAATTAAATTAAAATTGATTTCTTCCCTGTCTGAAATATGCATATTGTTATACCCATGCACAACCTTAAGCTTTGGAGCAAAACTGTTAACTTAAACAGTAGTATTCACATATTTAAAGTAAGCCAACATCTTCATGGACAATTTTTGCTATCATTCTTCTGCTGCTGCTTGGTTTTGCACATGAATGAATATCTTTATCTTGTGGTTGTTCCAATACTGGTAATTTAATACATTTGCATGTTCTGTTGAGGTTGTGAATTATTCTGGCAGTGATATATAATTTACTTTACTCAGTGGTTTTCAATATTCATTCCAGCAGAATTTTGCACAGCTCCCACACCATAAGTTTCATGTAGATATGGAATCCATGTCATCGCAGTGATCTCCTAGTTTGTTGGGATTTTTTTTTTTTTTTGGTCTGACTAAATTTCAGATAATTCAACCCATTATCTATTTATAGTGGTTACATATTACAGACTAGACTGTGGGTTATCCAGCTCTTCAAAGTGCAAGGCCCATTTGGAATTTGGTGCATATGACTTTGAAGTACGCAAACCTTCTCTAAATTAGATTTTTCAGTGTATTTTTTTCTATATACAATTTTCTGTTTGTCTGTAACTAAAAGGAAAATTCTGCTGAAGAAACAGTGACTGATACAGAGAAAGGTTTTCAGAAAATATTTTTGTATTTTGCATCTACTTCAAAAACATATTTCTATCGCATTTGTCAATCAGCTGCAACACACAAGATAATGAATTCCATATTGTCATAAAATCTAAATAAATAAGCACTAAAGATAGAAATCTGCTCTAAATCTAAGTATTGGAATGGATATTAAATGACACATACAATCCATAAATCATGAACTGTTACTGTTAAACCATGCGGATATTTAATGGTAATAATACCATTTCCAGCAGAAGACTCCAAGACAGGTACAGTCTGAGTCTTGTAAGAATATTCATACCAGCTGACCATTTTTTATATAGAAAAAATTTCAAGGCCACTTACATATAATGAGAAAGATCTTTGGCTTTAACCAAGAAAATATGAATCCTCACTATGTTCATTATTTTTCCTGGTACTTATTAATAGTGTTGCTTAGGCCTTGAATTTTAAGGCTTCAATCCTAACTGCATGAATGTGCTTACCATAGATTCTTCCAGAATACTTCTCTGACAGAGTACCACAATGAAAGCAGCAAAAGGAACTCTACATTCACCAGTTCAATTATAAAAGTTACATCCTACAGTATTGTTATATCCTTGCCGACCAAATCTGCAACAGTTAAGTACTTACACAGCTGAAAGAGCTACTCCAGAACAGAGTCTCTCTGCAATACGGCAATGACTTGGACTGGATTACAGCCTATACAATCTTAAAAATAACGCACTTACATTTCAGTATCATCCAGAAAATTAGCATCTCCAAAGAGATTATCAATTCACATCCATTCAAATTCTGAGACATATTAAGCTTCTAAAAACTAACATTACAGCTCTTATTATATTCATAATTCCAGAGCAGAATGAATAAAGGTTTTGGACTTTCACAATTAAATTTGTCCTTGAAATTACTTAATTTAAGAGGGAAAAATACTGACTTAAATCCAACTGACAAATACTCACATAACTTCAATCATCTTACATAGGAACAGTTCTAAAACTGGATCTAAAACATATGAAAGTGATAGAAAGACAGAAAGGCAAGTAAGTTTCAAAAATTCTCATACTTGCAGTAAGACATCACCACCATCACTACTGAGCCCCGGAAGCTCCACTTCGGCTAATCTTGCTATGCAAATAAACAATCTGAATGCAGTATGCTTCCACAGTGTCAGCTGCATTCAGACAACAGGATATTAAACAGGCAGTCAAAACAGATATATAGCAGTTGAACAATTAAAGTAGATTAAGCACTTTGACATGCTTTTGCCAAAAACATTTTCAAATGTCAGATCCAGTTTTATTTTTTCTTAAATTAGAAAGAGAACTAATGCTGTATAGTCAGCTGACATTCTTTGTTTCCTTTCCAGACTGACACCTATTGTTTTTAAACATTTACTCCTACTTACATATACCAAGAATCAGAATTACATTATTATTATTATTATTTGAACACAGAAAGTCAACTTTGACAGTAGTATTACTAATACTGAACTCTGTTATTAAATATTTTTATTAAGGGAAAAGCATTAGATTCTCAATGGAATGCAAATCTGTAGCCTGGACAAAATATGGAAAATAAGGAAAAAATATACATATACACTATCAGTACCTGATATCCACTGAAAAATTAAATCTACTAATTCATCCTTAAAATCATCATCAAAACATTTAATGGATTCTGGAAATGCTTCACAGAAAGTGACATAAATGACTTGTGACAAACAATCGGGATATACCTGTCAAAATAACAACAACACCATATCTAACAAGGCTACAAAGAGCTTTCATATTACAATTTTTTTAAGTTAATGTAAAATATTCAAGTAAAACATTGTAATCACAAAGCCATTCTGTTAAAAAATAGTACAAGCTTTTATTATTTGTATGACACATTAGGCAACTGTATCAATTATAAGCGAGTGCACGTCTCAGTAATTTGTTTAACCATTGTATAAGTCAAAGTTCCCAGTTAAGTCTGAACTGTAGAATACTGATTTAAACAAACTGTAGATTTGAACAAGTCACTTAAGGCTAAAATTAGGATTCAGAATAAAATATTTGTTTATTTTTAACTAATCATGATATGTAAAGAAAAACAAGAATTTTGGAAAAAGCTTGTCTTTTTATACTGTCATGAAATTTTATTATTCACATATTATATGAGACAAAAAATTCACTTCTGATTGCTCATGATTTCTAGCTTTTCCTCAACAACATTTCTGATTGTTGTCTTGCATGTACATACTTGCAGCTCTCTTGTGCTCAGAGTACTGCTGATCTGGCTATATGCAAATTGGTTTATGTGACATGTTAGCATTATGAGCTGAAATATAGTATCTAGCCATATATCACTGCAAAAGCCAAGTAATTTTACTGTTGTACTGTTGTACAGTAACTTTACTGTTGTACTATTACCTGAAAAAAAGCATCTTTAGTATCCCTGGGAACAAGAAGAAAAAGTGCCACAAAACTTTCTGCAATTCTGTCAAATAAGTGGTCTTGATCTTCTCGGTTAGGCTTCAAAGGGGGAAAAAAATAGGAATAAAGGTAACAACATAAATTCAGAAACAGTTGTGTGCTAAAATACTGATGCACGACATTACTAAAGCACTTGTATCCCATGATGTGAGGCACTGACAGCATAAAGGAACACCACCGAAATACAAATACTTAAATTAATTTGGCCTCTTTCTGCAATATTTTTTCTTCAAACTTATTAACAGATGTTTTCCTTAGTTTATTGCAGTAGTTCCTGATTCAGCATAGCACTTAAGTACATGCAATATTTGAAGCATATGTTAAGTCTACCAGCCCACAATTAAGATGGAATCTAAATGCTGTGTTGAATCGAAGCCAGTGTATATAAGCAGTCTCCTACCATATGAACATTTTCCTTCTCTTCTTAATAGAAAACATAGTGATCACCTGAGGTAACAAAATATATACCTTTTTGATTTATGTTCTTAACCTAAATATTCCAAAATCATATCTTATATAAATCCTACCATCATTACACAAAGTAAGCAAAGTAAAATAAACAGTCAATTTTAGCCTAAAGGTTTATTTTAAGCCTCATGGTATAAACCTGCTAACTAAATTAGCTCTTCATAAGTTCAATTACTGCTGTTTGAAGTTATATGAAAAGGTAATTTTGGTGCTACACTTCGTATAGTTGAGTCTAGTCAGTAAAACATTTACAGGTTTGTATTTTTGAATCTACAGTTTATTTCTTTGATTATAAAAGTTCTAAAAATGCTTTAAATTCATTTATACCTTAAACTTTTGAAGAAACCACCACCAGAAAGAATCCTGAAACACTGCAATAGATGATTTTGAGAGAAACAAACTTCTCCAAACTTTAAGAACATCTTTCTGTTAAAACAACAATAAAAATATTCCTTATCCTGATTGCAGAGATTTAAAAACCCCTAGAACCACAAAACAAACCAAAACTAGACAAAGATAAAAAGTACAAGATTTTTCATTTTTTAACACAGTCCAAAAGAAAATAGGAACTTCTTTCCGGTTGGTAAATTACTGGACAGAAAATTAAAAAAAATAAAAAAAACTTGTGGGAGAAATGTTTAAAAAAAAGCAAGTTCTTTAAAGAATCCATTACTTTGGGTACCTCAGCATCAGGTCCTCAAAATACAGACACTGATCTGCATTTCTCAGAAACACGCAACTCTCAGTTTTTTACTGAATTTATAAATTTTCAGTAAACCTAGGACTCAGAGTCCAAACATCTCAAGTTTAACATACAAAAATGAAGGTATACAAATTAGCAAGACAGCAAGTCATACCTGTTGCATTGAAATCTTAGCACAATGACAACTAACAACGATCTAAAAGCATAAATATTATAAATAAAGAAAACAACAAAGCAAATTCAGAGACTGGATTCACTTATTTCTGTTGACATGTAGTGATTTAAATTGTGCCAAAACCGTGCCCAGAAGTGCTGAGAGGGTTTGGAGAGTCCTTGCATCATCCTCATCTGGGTACATTTGCACATATTTAAGCAAAAATAAACAAAATTTTAAAATCAATCCTCTAAAGGATTTTTTAAAACATGCATGTGGTATTTCAGAAAGCTACATCAGGTTCTGGCTGTGTATTACAAACATCTTTATTAGGCTAGCTGCAGATTATAAACTCTTACCAGCCTTTTATCCAATGCAAGTAATAAGGTCAACAGCTGTTCTTTGAGCATGAATACATTAGGTTTTATACAAAAAAATTATGATGTTTTATATTTGTAGGACCAGTGATTACTGCAGTATATTGATATTGCACTAACAATTCAACAAGAATGCTTCTGATTATATTTAAACATTTTCACTCAAAAAAGTTACATTTGTGCACACATGTTTTCAGCAAGCGCTGCCAAAAGCCACTACTTAAACATAGAGTATACCAAGACTGCTCGAAAATATGAATCTTGAGTCTCCCCCCAACTCTGCAAAATTTGTTTTTGCCAGCTTGATGTTACTTGGACTTGAACAAGTAACAGGAATTAACACTTTCTATCATTTATAAATATCTGAAACAGTCAAAATTCATTCAGAAAAATCTAACATATAAACAACATAACATTTAAAATATTCTTCAGTCTTATCTGGTGGTAACTGTTTTCACATAAATTGTGAAATTCAGTCTGTGTAGCACTATTTAATCATAGTTTAATTTGTAAAAAGACGTAAAAATCATTTTTATACTGCTTAACAGTAACAACTTAACATGCAAAACAGATCAAACATCAGGATTTCATAGTATCTGATGATACCAGTAACAGACTAGTGACAGTTTTATGTTAGTGCTAACTATGTTCACATTCCTATTAGGAATCTGCTCTTCTGTAATCTTGTGTGTGTGTACATATATAGAAATATATATACTTTTTTGTGCGTGTGTGTGTATCTTGTGTATTATATATATATGCACATACATTTATATATATATATATCTTTGCGTGTATTTATACATATATACATAAACACACACATACACACACACATATATATATCTTGTTCCTATCTGTTCTTCTTGTTTATATATTTACATACCAACGCAGACCTACTGATCCTGCAACATAAAGCATAATAGCATAAAGGAAGTAATTTTGGATGATCTAATTAAGATATTGAATTTCTAAAATATTTGTATGGTGAGAATTCAAATTTGTTCTTAAAATAAATTACTTTTCTTTTTTCCTTATCACCTAATTTATAGTCTATGTATATTTGTCTAATCTATAACTGATTACATTAAACATTTATATTTTCAACATAAATACTAATAAAAGATTACACATTTCCACTTCAAGTGGAAGTTACAATAAAATCTAATATACTATATCTTGGCCTTCCATGGTGCTATGAATTCTGACTCTGCTGCAAACTGACTCTTCCAAGGAGAAGGCTACTCTGGGCCAAATAACTAGGCACAGGAACAGGGATCACTACTGGAAGCAGATCACAAACATGGGAGAGAGATAGCTCAAAAATATCCCTACTGATTTCACAGGGGAAAGAATATGCCTCCTTGTTTGTCTGCTGGTGGGGTAACTAAAGCATTTAAAGCCATAGCTAATTCCTATTAAAGTCAGTAATAATTAGAATACAAAGGTTAGGGTTGAAATTATATTCTAAATTGTCATTTACAATTTCTGTCATAGATGGCTAATTCAGCCCAGGGGGAGGTACAAAAGCTATACCTTTACATGTAAATAGTATCCACATCAGTCCTGTAAAAGATGGGTGTACGCATACTGGAGAAGTTATTATATTATCAGATAATCTTGCCTTGGCTGACAAAAAAAGAGCTGTTAACTATCATTAATGAACAGTGCACACAGAAGCAGCTGGACACCATAAGGCCTTCATCTTGCTGCTGTTGGTCATATGAAAGAAATAAGGAACGGTTTCACTTTTTACATCCTCAAGTGAGAGACATGAGGAGATATATACGTGACGCAGATGCAGTGAGGTTCTATCTGACACTGCTGCTACAAGATCATTTTCACAAATATGAGGTTTGTGCCCACCAGCTATGAATGATCACCCGCAGGAGAAACAAATACAAAAATGTCATGATGGCTTTTCTATTGTGAAATTCATTTGCATAATAGCATTCAAGTGTTTTATGTACTTTCTGCAAATTCCTTCTTTACCAATCTCACAATTCCTGCAGCAAATCAGACATAGATGTTAAAGACAATCATCTCACTCACTGCATAATCTTAAATCATTCCCTGATGTCAGAACTGTGTACATAATGATTGAAAAAAAAAAAAGAAAAAAAAAAAGATGATGTGTAACATCAAGTTTTCTAAATTCTAATTCTGGCTTTACCTTGCTTTTGAATTTCTTTTCAACTTTAATATTAGCTTAATATTATTTATTTCAGTACTTTAATTATTGGTCAACTCTGGGACATAAGGACAGGGAAGCAGGAAGAATCCTTCAATAATACTGTTTTACTAATAAATGACTCCTAGATCTGTCAATCTGGTAACTTAAAATGCTAACAGTGATACTAAAATGTGCACCGAAATGGAACACCTAAGATAAATGTAGCAAAACATTTGCAATACTCTGTATCAGCCGCTTCTGTTTAGCAATTGGAACAAAGAATACGTACTTTGAAACGCTGAGCTTTTATAACTAAGTCCCAAAGTTTTGAAGCTTCCAAATGTCTTGGTAATTCTAAAAGTTGTTTTACCTTGAAACCAGGGTAGTTATAGCTCTAAAAAGAAAAGAAAATATTTAGAAACTAAAGCTAATTATTACATTCCCTTTGTGTTATATAACTGTTCCACTGAGAAAATACCATATCAAACATATAACCATTTTTTTTCTAAAGTAAGATTTAAAAAAATATTCTAGATCAGAGGTGTTCATTTGCTCATGGCCCCATTTTATAAAAATACTGTTTAGCAGTTGCTTTCCTTTAACACCCAGTAAGAGTCTGTCAAAGTACAAAAATCAGCCACTTCAGTCTTTACTAAAGTTTGTTTCCTGTGAGTTTCTGCTTTCTCAAAAATTTGTTTTCTGTCATAAAATATGAGTAAACCCCAATGTTTTTTACAGGGATTTTTGTTTCTTTCAACCTTTATATTAGTTTTTCAATATGAGATTACATTAACCATTTCTTGGCCACTTTGGCTATCTCTGCTCTGTTCTATTAGCACTGGGCACGAGTTCCCAATCATGTACAAATTCTGATTGCCCACAGAATCTATACAGTGACTTTCTACATTACAGAGTCTACCAGAGTAGCACTGGTTTGAAACGAGCCGACTGGCATTCCAGGTAGTTACTGACTTGCAGTCAAACTGTTCATATAGAGAGTATATGTGCAAGGATATCATGCTATTTGGTTCGAAGACTTTGATCCTCAACTCGAGCACAGTCACCAAAGCCACTTGACTTCCTTGCTGAGGGTATTTCCTGTACCGTTACTTTGCTAATTAGGTTTCAAGCACATAATAGAAAGTGTCCCACCAGAAGCTAAGCCAGGCCTCTGTCAAAGAAAACAATTACTCTTCTACTTCGTATCTACTCACATATAACACAAACGCACTGTTATCTTTTACTCAAGTCATGGCTCAGCTTGTATTTAAAAAGCACAGAAAACACAAATGAAACTTAGCTGATAGTGTTCAAAGCACTATATAAATACTAATAACACCACTGTTACTTGGTTTCTGACCTACTGATATCAGTATTACAGATCACAGGCTAATTCAGGTTGGAAGGGACCTCAGAAGGGCTCTAGTCTAACATCCTGCTTAAAGCAGGGTCAGCTATAAGATCAGACCAGGTTCTCAAGGCTTTATCCAGTCTGGCCTTGAAAATCTTCAAGCACATAGAGTGTACAAGCTCTCTGGACAACCTGTCCCGCTTCTTGATGTGCTGGAGACAAACATGCTTTGACACTTACGTTTTGAAATTTTTGAGATGTCTCAGAAGAATTTAAATGGGTTTGTTATTTTTACATACCAATTTTTTTTAACTGAAGTTTAACTGAGCTTTAATAAGCTCAATGATAAATATGGTATGGCCTTATCTTAAAAATTTTGCCTCATTTAACATATTAGCTCAACGAGTTATTAATTGGACCCAATTTTGTAAGTATTCACATTAATATTTCAAATAAAGAAGCTGATTATGCTAAAGTCCAACCAGGTTCCAAAAAACACCAGGATCAAGACATTCCAAGCTATCAAAGAGACACATTTGTTCTCCTTCAAGTCTCATCTAGCACATCCTGGAAATTCCAAAACACTAGGCCCCAAAGATTCAAGCAGAATGTGTCAAGTGAATAAAACTAGCAATCATATTTACACTCTATTGGGGATTTCCATTATGCAATATATACAAATTTACGTAATCTTAGAAAAATTGATAATGAATTTTGAATATCTGAGTCTCAAGACTTTTCTTTCCCTTGGTTTGGTATCAAACATATCTGATTTCCAATTCACTAACAAAGTACATTCATAAGACCGAATGCTGTGTACTTTTTTCAGTAATAAAGCTCACCTCTACATTTCTACCCTTTGACTTGTCAACAGTGTATTTGGCAACCTGAAAAATGTTTAAATACATAATTCAAAATTAATGCTACATATATTTCACACAATGAAATTAATGATATTCAGCCAGTATAATTCAAATTATGAACTGCAAATATACTTCAGATTAGAAACAATGGTCTAAATTTGAGATGTCAGGTGACATAATACTACAAATCACCTTTGGAGATATAAAGGAAAAAATATACATTTTCGAGGGTTTTTTTCCCCCCACAAACATACAGAGCTAGGTATAATCTCACTTCTGGATTTAAGGAAAAGAATTTGAAAATTTGGTCTTCCCTTTCTAACCTGAAAATAGAATTAAAAATAGGTAACATATCTTTGCTTTCCCCACCTCACTTTTCAGATTTGGAACTTCTGCATCAGTTTGCTTAGCAGCAATGGCTTAAAAAATTAGCAAGATTTAGCTAGAAGTCTAGATTGGTGATTTTATCAACTAAAACTCTAATCAGGCAAAGACTTTTAATATACCTAGATCTACATCTAAATGTGTATGTGCACAAAACTTAATACACTGTGTATAGTCCTACTGCATCACTGAAATGATTGGTAGGTGTAAAAAAAAAAAAAAAAAAAAAAAAGTCTTTCTATAGGTCTCTCTCTCTTTTTTTTTTTTTTTAAATAATGCCAAAATCTGTGGAGAAAGACTTAGCTTTCACAGACTTTTGCCTGGACTTTGTTTAGGCTTGAAACAAAATGTGCCTAAGACCTAAGCAGAACCAAGACTTTAGCTTATTAGAATTTTTTAAATTATAAATTTGACACTTTACTCTTACAAACTGAGAAAAGACTAAACATGAGTCGACTAAAATATAATAGCTCAATATACAATAGTGATGTGTAAACAGCATTTGGATCCTTAACATTACTATCTTCAAAAAAATAGCACGATACCCACAAGGATACCCACAACACTCAAATCTTCTGACCAGAGCTCAGTGTGGAGTCTGAAGTCTCTCTGTGAAGAAAGGAATCTCTCTCGCTCTCCTCTCACTAATTCCCTCTCTCCAGCTGATTCATCTTGTTAGCGTGCCAGACCTGCCCTAGCAGACTTTACCCCACAGTGAAGCCAGTGTACAAGATAAACCTGCAGTTGTGGGTTCAATCTCCCTCCGTCCCACTTCCCTTGTGGTTTGGTACTCATTCCTCTAGCACAGCCCCGTTCTCCTACTCCCTCTCTTCCTGGTTTCTGAAGATCAACACTGAACCCCAAACGTGGCAGCTCAGCTCAGGCAGTTTCCCGGGAAGGAGGAACACCACCGAGTGGGGCATTCAAGCAGCCTCCAGGCCCTCTGCACCCCTGGCTCCACTGCCCTAGATCTGTGAGGAGGCAATAGGGGAAACGGAGGTAGAGCTAAAGCAGCGCCGACTGGCACAAAGTGACGTACAGGACTGATAACACAGATATTGTGCTACTGTGCTATTATTATCATATAGCAATTTTGGTATTGTACCTATTCAGAATAGCAGTACTACTGCGATATTGGTATATCACCCAGCACTAGTGCACAGCACGCAAATCCTAATTCAGAGAGCTCAGTAACTGACCATATCAACCAGCACCAGGTATATTTGCTTATTAAATTAAAACTCCCCATCCTATTACATCTCTTGGAGACCTGTTTGTTTGTCATGAAACGGGATAAGGAGAAGAGCAACGTCTCACACCCATTTAATATGAGCAGTATTGTCTTCAGTCTCAGAAATTTGCAGGAATTAATACAGACGTAGAATGCTGTCCCCTTCCAAGAGAACACTGCAGACATTAGTGTTTCTTGCATGATACTCAGGGCAGGAAAGTATCCTTCAAATTTACACACAGGAAGCTGAGGTACACAGGTACAGAGGGCACACAGGCAGCCTGTCACCCCCACACCCCAACCCCTCACTTAGCAGTGCTATCCTTCTTGGTTGTCTGGAAAAGAAGTTCTGATATTGGTATTTAATATCTTATCACAAACAATTATACACACAACTCTGAATTCTTACATTGCTGTTTTTACACTTTGAACCTGCCATCAGTATTTACTTGCACCTCCTGAAGTGCTGACTACTTGCCTTAGCATAACCTATAATCACTTATCTGGAACAATGTCTTTAATTTAACAAAGTACCTGGAAGCTTTCTAATGTGGATGCTTCATTTTACTTAAATTTCTAGCATTTAGCAAACTCAAGCTCTACACTCTAAATCTACATATATAATCTTAAATTTTTTGGCTACTCCTCTAAGCTGTTTCCAAGAAGTGGAAAGAAATCACCAGTTATGTAGGCCTTAATTAAAGGGATTAAGTATTGTTTTCACTTTCTAACTACAGTTTCTATTAGAAAAAACTAAAATGACTGTTACTCCGTTCAAGCGGAATAAGATGTTCCTCTAGATATGCTGGTCTGTGTTGTAATGAAAATATTTTTTCAGCATGTTCCTCTGGTTCAGTGTTGCATGCATTTATTCTCTTCTCCAAATCTGAGAGAGGGTTGATGTTCAATGGCACATTTTCATGCAGATATTTAGATACAGCATCAAATTAATAGTCTTTCTGTAATTTATCCACCAAAGAATAAGGTTCATCCAGAAAGAGAAATCTTGGCCACTCCTTCTGCAATCAGTACACAGTAAAAATTGTTATTTCTGGATATGATAAAAATGTAAAGATTAAATTAGGTAATTTGTGAAATTTGTTTTATATAAATAATTGCAATACCAGTATAAATGCATTTTACATACACCTTCAAAGAATCTCTAAATTTTGCAACCTTGTCAACAGAGACTGTTTTCCTCCTATTCCCTATACTGGATTCAGAGATTATTATAACATCCCAAAAAGAAAGAAAAAAAGAAATAGGCCAAGGAGGCCCATTATAGCATACACAGAGTAATTAAAAAGATTATAACTTTTCTGGTTAGAAAAGGAGTTACTCAATGAAAAAAGGGTTATCATGTTTCTAAAGACACAAATAAAATCGTAGGTTTTGAAAATAGTCTTAGAAGCATAGGCAAAAATTCTGTTCCTCGATCTAGCAAAGCATTAAAACTAGTAGTTTAAGTAGATGAGCAAATTGTTGATGCCAATAGCAGATATTTGAAGTTAATCATCAAATTGGTTGCTTTCCTGAAAATATTTAGTAAGTGTTAATAGAGAGCAATTTATTTGTTTTTAAACCCTCTAAGTATAGTTGGAAGACAATGGCTTGTTCTACCTTAATAGCAGGACATCAAGACGAAGTATTTCAGAAAAAAAGAAAAGAAAACTATTAAAACACATGATCATTTTGGGAAAAAAGAGAAAAGGCAAATAAAACCAATTAAAATTTGAAAATGTATTAATATTTTGTTTTGACATTTTCCCCAATTAAGTGTTTCCATTTTTGTCAGGCTGTTCCTTTTAAATTATATCTTAAAAAAAACAACATAATGCAATTTCGATCTGTCAAAAATTTTTTATTTTTTCTTCTTTGTTTCTTTTGTGAGAGAAAAAGCTCTGGTTCAGTCAAAAAGAGCATTTTTTCTTACAGCTCTATAGTTGAACGGCCTTGAGTGAATCAATACTTGCAAATAATGTAGATAGGTCAATAGGAATGTTCTGTTTCCTCCAATAAGAATGTAATTTGAATGAATCACCTGTATCCACGTTATACGAAATTCTGTAACAAAATACACAGGCATATTCAAAGATCTCCCCAACAGTCTTATCAGCACAAGAAAAGAAGGAAAGCTTATTTAAAAAGCAAAACTAGCTATTCCTCCTTTTACACTTCTCAGAACTTTTTGCCTCGGGGTTTAGGATTTTGTATTATGCTAGTAATGTTGTGGACTGGTCAAATATTTTAAACAAAGCTTGAGTCAGTGTCATTACTGAAGCATGCTTCCAGCAATAAAAAATTGCTGCATAGCAGACAAAAGACTTCCTCCATGGTTTACCTTTGAGAAAAAGAAAATTTAACAACAGGCAGGCTGTTTTCTTGAAGGCCTGCCATTTCTACAGACCTCTTAGTTTCCAGTGCCTGAGGGTCTAGGAAATACAATCTACGTTCAAACTCAGTTCTCAATATTTATATTCACATGGCTTTGCTCACGACCCCGTTCCTGCATATTCACTTCACCATACACATGGGTAGTTAAAATAATAAGCAGTAGGACTCACCAAATTTTGAGACTGTAAGAATTCTTCAAAAGAGAAAGGAGGCTTTTGCATTTTCTGCTGACATACAAATAAGAATTGTTCTTACAGAATACCTTAAAAAAACTAAGACAACATGTATTAACACATATTTAAACTTTAGATGATTAATACTGACAGACAAAGCTACCTTTGTAATGTATAACGAACATGCTCATTATCATTTGTTCCAATAAACAAAATGTTGAGAAACATGCTAAAAATATGAAAGATATGTAAGACACTGAATCGTAAAAGCAGAACTACCATCTTGTTCCAAGTATCTCCATACAAAATATCTGTATATATATATTTATTTATTTATTTATTATTTAGGAACTTCTAAAATACACACTGAAGAAAAAGTGAAAGTCCACTCACCTGGTAGATCTGCTCTGTTCTTACATATACTCAATTTTTGCCTACAAATTGGAGGAAATATGAGTGCTGCAGATTAGGAAAAGCCTCACAGAAAAGAAATCAGTCAGCTGGTATCTGCTGAATTCAGTATAATTAAAACTCAAGCACAACTTTGTAGTGTTACTTGTGAGCAGAAACCAAGTGTGAGAAATATCAGTCTCAAAAAAATTACCTTTTTAATAAATTGTGAAATTAAGAACCCCAAATAAAAGTTATATAGCAACCATTCTGAAGAATGGTTTTAATATCACAGCTTTCAGTTGCAAATAACTGTATAGAATAAAATGTAAAGGACTAATTCAGATTTCAGGCCCAGCTTTTAAATGCTGAGCTCTGTCATTCCTAAACAGTTTCTCTCTGGACCAAGCATCCAAAGAAATCGTTCAAGCAAAGCAGGAGATGGAACACTTAGCAAAACCTAGTATGATTAAGTTTGGCACGAAAGGATTTTAGAACTATTGTAACATTCTTTGTGTCCAATAAACATTTGTTACTTTAATGTAATTAACTACTGCACATCAAGACATATTGTCACAGCATAAGGAGGTAAAAAGCATAAATCATGTGAACTGTCACCATTTTTTCCTTTCTACTGCAATGTATTACATGCCGCTAACAAGAAAAACAGATCAGGTCAAAGCAAAGACAAATAACAACAGAATTCTGGTAAAAATCCTCTGCCACTGAAGGCAATACCACTGAAGTCAATGAGGTTTTAAGGGTGTAACTGAGATCAAAGTTTGGCATAAAATCTGCCTACACTGTTAACTTTTTCCCTAAGGCTATTACAACTAATATATCACAGACTTTATTTTATTTCACTGAGTCAAGAGAAATCTTCTGTATACCGAAATTATTGCTTTAGGTTAGCCATTTCAACCTAAAAATGCAGCTGCTGAACACTGAATGTTGGGCAAACATTACTGCAGAGCATCACCCGTAATCAAACAGAGGAGCTCCACAGAAAAGATTCCAGGTCCCATTTAGCGAGAGAAGCAAAACAACAAAAACAGAATACTACAAAAAATATTTTCCACTCCTTAGTATCAACAGGAAGTATGCAGTTAACACTTGGCAAAAAAATACAGGTTATTAAGTCTAAATGTTCTGACTTTCCTGGAGTTAACGTGGGACTGAAACAAAACCGCGACTTCTGTCACAGCAGCTGTTTCCAAGGTGCTTCCAGGGAGCAGGTCTCCCCCCGGCTCCCAGACCCAAGGCCCAAGGGCCAAGGCCTCGGCCGTCACGGCCGCTGGGCCCGGGCACGAGGCGGCTGCCGCCTCCGGGCGAAACGCTTCAAAGCCATTAAAATTTCGGGAGCGGTTTAATGCGGGGTGGGACAACCTCTGCGCAGCTGGCACGAAAACCAGCCGAAAACGGTGTGTATCTTCCCTGCAGCTACCAGGACGCGGCCTCCCTTCAGATTTGGGGGTATAAAACGTGAAAACGCGACAGGGAGGGGCGACGCGGCGCCTCCGCGCGCGGCCGTTGGCGACGCCCCGCCACGGCTGCGGGCGCGCGGCGCGGCGCGCCCCGGCCCGCGGCCGCTCGCGGCCGCCTCAGCGGGGAGCACCCCCGAGCCGGGGCCAGCAGGCGCGGCCCCCGCGGCCGAGGGGCTCGGAGGCGCCCGCGGGGAGCACAGAGCCCCGCCGCCGCCGCCCGGGGCCGCCGCGCCGCAGCCCCCCCCGCGCTACCTCCAGGCCCCGCGCGCCGTTGCTAGGGGCCCCTAGCAACAGCGCCCCGCGGCCTGTCCCCTGCGGAAAAGCGCTCTCCCGGGCGCGCTCTTCCGGCCCCGCGGCGGCCGAGCCCCAACACTTCCGTTCCGGGGGCTCGCAGGGCCGCGGAGCCCGCGAGGAGCCGGGCGGGCCGCGGCGGCGGGGCCGGAGCCGAGGGAGCGGGTGAGGCGCGGGGCGGCGCGCGGGAGCGGAGCGGAGCCCCGCGGCGGCGGCGGGTGCTGGGGCCCGGGCGGAGGGCGGGAGAGGCGCGCCGGCGGAGGGCGCGGGGCTGCGGGGGGCCCGGCCGCCCCGAGGGGGCCCGGGGCAGGTGCGGGGCGGGCGGGCGCGCTGCGGGGGAGGCCCGGGCCGCGGAGCGCTGCGGGCGCCGCAGGCCTTGGCCTCGCTCTGCCGTGCCCGGCTGCCGGGGCAGAGGTTAGCGAGCAGCCCCGTCGCGGCGGCTTGTCTGTCGGAGGTCGGCGGGCTCCCTGGCACTGCGGCGAACTTCACGGGAAAGTCCCGTGCCCTGACGGGGATTTTAAGTTGCCCGAAACGTGTATTGAAGTGCGGAGGGTTCGCTGCAGCGAGAGCGATTTTGGAGATTCTGCGTAGGTGGAATTGGTATTTACATCGTTACAGTTGCTCTCTGGAAAGTGCACTGCACGCATGCTTTTCACCGCACTTCGCGAGCGGTTATTTGGAGCCGACGGAGGTTTTCCTGTGCCGTTAGAGCAGCCTACCTCTTGTCAGCATCAATAAGGAAAGCGCTTCGGGGGCATCATAGTTGAACACCACAGTGCCATAAGACATTATATTGAAAAGAATCAGTTTGCAGGCGGGGAATGCATGTCAAATTACAGGGCCTCTTGCCCTCTCTGCTTCTGGAGGATTCTCAACAGTTGTAGGGGTTAGTCTAGGCACGACAAGCTTTCATTGAGACATAGGGTATAGTTTTCCCTTTGCATTATCTCAGATACATTTAAAAGCAAATTGACTATAAAATTTGTATGCATGTTGCTGAATTTTGTTTTTATTTTAAGGGAGATCCCTGATCCTTCAAGAGTTAGAACCTGAGGGCAGGGGGAATCAAAGCAAGCATAAGTATTCAATTTTACCAGAAAATAGCAACTAATTTTTCTGGAATTAATTTTAAATTTATATGGGGGAGTTAGCTGAGTCTTTCATTTTTGCTGTTTTTCAAATAAACTATGCTTGGTTTTATTTAAACACTTTGGATCACATCACAGGAATTATTGTTTGTTTGTTTTTGCTAAACATGACTGTTTTGTTACATCATTTCACAAGTGGGATCTGTGACATGAAAAAGTAAACTTAAATTAACTGAAACTAGGAATGACTTATTTCATCTTAAGTGATGCAGTACAGAATGCAAAAGGCAGTTCATAACTACTGCAGGCTGCTCAGTCTCCTGCATGTGGGCTGCTTTGAAGGCTAGAGAGGCCCCTGACTAATCTAGTCCAAAGGGTTTCACTATGTCTGTGATCGGGAATATGAATCTCTGCACACAATGCTAATTCCGTCTGGATCAGGTATGGGCATACATACAGCCATTACTCAGGTACATTACTCAGAGAACACAGTAGAAATTTTATGCCAGCAGCAGAGGATCAGACAATGTCCGTCCTGAAGAAAGCCTCGAAAAAAAATGTTAATCCATCAGTATTTTTTAAATAAATATGAACCTGCAGAGTGAGTCTAGACTGGACCAGCACTTACTATCTGGTGTATGGAGCCCCAAAGCCAGATTTTAGCCTAATTTTTCAGTCTCAAGCCTTGTTCCTGAAAGATTTCTTTTTTCTTTATATCATGCTGTCCGGAAATCTGTTTGGAGTTCTTGGTACTGTAATGAAAGAAAGAATAAAATCATCTGATTCAGTATAGAGAATATCTACTTTGAGTATTTTTTTCCTAAATAAGATCATACAGAATTTCCAGTAAATTAGTTCATTGTATATCAGATTTTTATTTATCAGGTGCAACATATTGTCTGTTTCAGCTAACCATGTCTTTAAATTCATCTACACTTTTAAATGAAGAAAACTCTCAAGGACTAAAAAGAAATACTGAATGTTTGGAAAGTCCAGAATTGCAGACTCCATCATCGTTTCAAGATAACCCACTTCAGCAATTACAGTTAGCATCGCAGGAAGTACTTGAAAAGGCAAAAAAGAGTGGGAGATCAAAGTGCCCACGATGCAGTAGTTCAAGGATGTTTTACTGTTATACATGCTTTGTTCCTGTTGAAACTGTCCCTACCAAAGAAATTCCGGTTGTGAAGGTTAATATCTCTTACATATTTTTTGTAATATTCTTGTGCCTGTTAAGCAGCTAGTGTATGTGACCATTTCTTTTCTGATTCATTTTTTATGATCATTCATCTTTAACACAGTAGCCATCATGTATGAATAAACTATAATTAGATAAAACTATTGTTCTTATTTAAGGAATTAATTGTGCAAGCACTGACAATGTTCCAGTCCCCATAAACATTTATGTATGTTCTAGATGAAAAGGATAAGCTAAAGCCACTTGGATTCTCATGCAAACGACTGTGTTTTCACTTAGTTTTTAAAAGCTTCTTATGCTGTTCTTACCTTCATTCTTCAGTTTGTAAGAATGCTGGCCACAACAGAGTGTACTGGGAACAGATGGTATCATCTGCCCATAACCAGGGCTGAATTTTACATAAAATGTGAGCCAAAAGGCATTCCTAAATGTAAAGGATGTTTAATTCAGATAACCACGCTTAAAGTAAAAATAAATAAATATTTTTAAAATCTAATGTTCTTCAGCTAAAATATATTGGAGAAACCATCGAATGTGACTGAGATACATTTTCCAAAATCACCTAGGAACAAAAAATGCATTTTGAAAACACTTTGAAAGCACTGTGAAAGTAATTTAGAAGTGCTCTGGAAATTTGATCTATTGGCTTTAGATGTATTTTAATTAAAATGGCCATTTTTGCAATAGGGTGAATATCTAACACAGATGCCTATTCATATTTGGGACCATTATATTGCTAAATTTAAACCTATATCTTCTTTACCTGATTGATGCTAGTACTAGAACTTTTACTACCCTGCTATTGCACCGTTCCAGATTGCATTCATTGTATACTTAGCTATTTACACGAATGGAGAGAAAGTGAGAGGTGCTTTTTTTCACTTGTTTCTAGTTTATTTCTAAATCCATTAAACCAAAAACATTCAGTGAGACTATTTGAAGCAAATATGTGTTAATTACATACCCATAAGGATTTCTCCTGGATTTTGTGTATGTTTTATATGTAGACATGTATATGATCATAAATCTTATTTCTAATTTTTTCCTTTCTTATTGTAGTTACCTTTGAAGATTGACATTATTAAACACCCAAATGAAACTGATGGCAAAAGCACTGCTGTACATGCTAAGCTCCTGGCACCTGATGATGTTACAATTTATAAATACCCTTGCATTCCAGAATACGAAGAAAAAAGGCATGAAGTAAGAAATACTGTGTAGATAACAGGGCTCTGTGCTGGGGAAATGCTGAGATATATTCTGTACTCCCTCCTGCAGCTGGGACTGCAGTCCCCTAAGAGGGACAGGGAGGAGAGCACTAGTGTGTTATCCCAGCCCACCCTTTGAGCTCTCTCAAAGCACATGCCCACAAGTATGGTTATGGACTGCCTGCCGAAGCTCAGAAATACTGTAGCACCGCCTAACCAGTTTGACTTTCTCATGTCTAGCACCTCAATAATTTGATTCATTGTGTACTGTGAGGACTATTTTACCCAAACCTGTGAAAGTATTCAACTTAATGCAAGTTAAACATTGTTAGGTGTCCTGCTCATCATATTCAGCTTCTGCAGGATTTAAATTTCGTTAAAATTTGTAACATTCACTATTACAGAGGAAATCCAGCAAATGTAACTGTTCTCTAGCTGAGCCAGCACAGAGCCTGAAAAAAAAGTGAGATAAAACTTGGGTGAGATGAAAGTGATATAAAAGCACATTTGAATGGTGTGATTAATCTGAAACCTAATGTTAACACATCTGATGTCATAATTAACACTTTCATTGTCTGATTACCTGAAAAAGGGGATAATGTACACAGCTCAGGGAGATGGTATTTTCTTCAGATAATGAAATGTCAAGGAAAGAATAAGAGGTACGGAGGCAGGGAGCTGAAAAAAGCAGAAAGAACGATGGGGAAGGTAGGCAAAATGGGAAGAGGTTGCAGTGACTTAGTACTGCCCAGGCTTTCCAAGTCACAGATTCTGAATGCAATAATAAGCTACTGAAGGAATACACTATCATAAGCAAAGGCAATCACTACTCTTTTTGATGTAACATATTTGTGAGAGCTGCAGTAGACAGAAGGACAGAACAGATTATTTTTTCTGACCCAAAAGCTGTGAATGAAAATAGGATAGAAACTATTCTTTATGGCCTTCCTGATCCATATGCTACAGTGACAAGTGAAATTCAAACTTCCTCTTGGCTGACACCATTGTTTGGATTAAAAAAACCTTTTTTTAACAGAAGTACTAGAGTCGGTAGTAGAGGCATGAAATGACATTTATGAAATATTCTAATATTCATTATTTTAATATAATCCCTTATGCTTTTAGACAATAGAATTTTTTTTATAAGAGATGCTCTCTTTCCTCTTCTGCTGTCTTAAATGTTTGTGGGTGGGGATAAGAAAGATTTTTATTTTTTCTTTAATGAAACAATTCTTAATATTTTATAAGAGTATCGGATTTTGATGACACTCTGATTTCTTTATTTTCTTCATTTAGATAGCACTTATCTTTCCTGGCCCCAATTCAATTTCAGTGAAAGATATTGCTTTCCATCTCCAAAAATATGCTAAGAAAGGTGTTTGTGACAGTGATGATGACTGTTCCAGAGAGCCATTTCTTAAGCAAGCAAAAATAGAACCTGAAGAAGAAAAAAATCTAAATGAATGTATCTCAAGCAACAGGAGTGAAGGCACTAGACTGAAGAAAATAATATTTATCGACAGTACCTGGAATCAAACTAACAAAATAATTACTGATGAACGACTTCAAGGTAAAAAAAAAAGTTGAAATGGAGGTTTTATTGTTACAAAAATGATTAAATCAAATATATATGTATAACAGACCTGAGCATGTTATAAGTGCATACCTAACTATAGATCTGAATAGGCATGAAAGATTCAGTATTTCAGTGCTGTAAAAGACTTCCTGAGCCAAAGACTCCATTTATTTTCATATCACTTTTTTTTTTTTTTTTTGCAAAATGATAATACTAGTATTAAGAAAGCATTTACATTTCTTTTCCCCCACTTGTCTATTGGAACAAATTTCCTGAATCTCACAGAATGGAAGCTGTCATGTTAGACAACACAGAAGAACAGTAGTCCTTTAAAGGAGCTGCGCAGGAAGCCAGAAAGGTTTCCTTTGTAGGTGGCTATCTTGTTTTTTCATTTCCTAGTGAGTAAAGGCCAGGAGAATTTTCTGGATATGTTTGTGTTCCCAGGCAGAGAGGCCACTGGCAAAGATGCTTTTTTCCTTTTTCTAGTAAAGTTCTTTGTTTCAGTCATTCAATGACATCAGTATTATCCAGTCAAAAGAGGAATGCCTGCCTGCCCCCAACACCCTCCAATCTTTGAAAGCAAAAATTTAGAATTCTGCAAAGGTTTTTTGTCTTAGGTTCATTAAAGAAGGTTACATTTAAGTATTCTGAAGAAAACCACAAAATATAAAACAATTTAGCAGTGGCATTCCTTTTTTTTTTTGAGATAGGAGTTTGAAAATACTTTCATTAGTTTAAAAGGTGTACTTAGCTGGTAGTATCAAGTTTGTATGTAATATATATATCTGCTTAGTAGTGCCTGCTTTCCGCTGGCCCCTGCAAGGCTTTCACAGGCTTCTTACATGGAAGATGAATGCTGCCTTGCTGCCTAGCCAGGTCGTTAAGGAATTCCACATATTAGTATAACTTATTGGCTGATTAAAATTTCATTACCAAATATTTAGTTTAACACAAAACATTCTCTGTCAAATAAATGGAAGTATTACTGTAAAGATTAGAGCTATTGCATGTTGTAGTTTACTGTAAAGATTAGAGCTATTGCATGTTGTAGTTTACTGTAAAGTATTTAGAACTTTTATAGAAAGGACAAACTTTAGAAAGTTAACAGTCAGCCAAGGGAACTGAAGATTTCCATGGAAGCTTATGCAGTATATCAGCCAAAAATTAGTGATTGTTGTTATTTTGTAGCTTTTACACCATGGTTTCCAGTTGGCCTATGTGAATGCTGATCCAGTGGACCCTTCCCTCATTTCTAGAACTTCATCTCTGTTCCAGTTGTATTCCAGACCTCTGTTTCCCTGAGCACCTTCCACTCCTTTCAGAAGTGCTCTAAGAGGTGTGACTGGTGTCGTGTGAGTCAGTCTCGCTTTTATCCAGCCCCAAGAAAAAATTCTACCCTCCATACAGCAGGTATACGTAGTGTATACACCTGGTGCATTCACTGCTTTCCTTAGTGCCTGTTATACAGGACGTAAGTTGTATTCATATTCCTTTTAGAGATAGATATATAGCAATTTTGCCTTTCAAGATGGATGGGGACAAAATTTCCTCAGACATAAACTGAAGGAATGTGCATGTCATATGCACATGAAAACTAGAGGACTGTTGTGATTTTTCAGTTCTCCTACAAATTAAGTCATCATCCAACATAATATTCCTGAGATATTAAAGTTCAAAAAGGAATGTTTGTAATTCCAAATAAGAAGTTACTGCAGTGCTGATTCAAAAAGATGAAGTTATGAGAAATACTGGATGGGAACTATTAATGAAGTAAGCCAAGAAAACGTAAAATAAAGCCTGTGTCTTGTAGGCCTGGATTGATATATGGAGTAAATCTAGCTAATTGCACTGCAAGAGAAAGCAATTGAGTCTATCCATCTTAAAAATAGGCAATCTAGAAAACTTGGACAAAACAAAATACTTCTGTATCTTCTTAGAAAAGTGGTGTAATATATCTTTAGAAAGCAAAACCAAATCAGTTGCATTAAAGACAGGAAATATTTGAAAGTTGGTAATGTTTAGGATTGATTACTTCATTAGAAGTGAAATGATCACTAGATCAGAAAGGAAACAGTTATATTTAGTATTAACGATTACTTTCTCATATGAGTGATGAAGTATATCGGCAACATCAACGTGGTTGTTAAAGAAATAGATTGCTTTGGTATTTTTTCTCTCAATTTGACCTATTTTGTATTAGCCAAATGTCCTATATCAGCTTATAGATTCTCTTGTACAAGGGTGTTTAATAAACCAACTTTGTTTTTTTAAGTTTCTGTGCTTGCCTTCAGTTCTGCAAGAAAATGGTACCCGTTGTGCTTATGCATAGTCAGGATATTTGAGGGCAGAAAGGTAATGTTCTCTGAGGCCAGCTTCCCCCCAGCCTCTTTTTCTGATAAATCTCTTGCCCTCATCTCACATGTTTGTCTCTCCTCTTCCCTCAAAATAAAACTTTTGGGCATGCAATGCAAAGAAAAGTGAGAACTCTGTTATGAGTTTCTACAGTCTTTTCACAATAGCATGCACTGCGTTCTGTCTGTGAGTTTAATATATATTCAGGGGCCACAGCACAGAGGCAAGGTGAATCCAAGGAATGTGAATCCCTTCTGCCTTCACCTTAAATCCTTAAGTTACTCACAAAAGTTGGGAAATTAGAAGTTCATTTAGGAAAGCAGTGGAATTCTTGTCTGAAATACCAGTTTCAAGATGGTACTAAGACCTCTTGTAGGAAATTAACTAATCTAATTAAAATAAGGATACGCACATTGGCAGGAGCTTTTAGACTAAGTCACTTGCCTCTTGAAAAAAAAGAAAAACTAGCCATAGGAGCAAACCACAGTTAGTCGTTCCAAAATTTTCAGCACACTGGTATTTCTTGAACTAGTGAATCTCCCAATCCACTATACAAATATTCCATAAGACCAAGAGGGGATTGAAGGCCCTGAGTAAACAAAAGGCTTCATCATGTGTTTAAAATGGACAATGTACATATGTTTTGTTGATAAGGACCCAAGTCTCCCTTAGATGTAACATCAGTGACTAAATATGATTAAATATGATCTTGCAGGTTTGGGCATTCTATTATTATAATGAAGTAGCACAGGGATTATTTTGTATATATATACATATAATTAGATGTAGCATATGGAAAAAGTATGGAGGATGAAGGAGAGGTGGGAGATCTCTCTGAAAGGTGTTTGTATGTCTCTAATAATCCTATTGGCTGCCAGAAGGCATATATACAGGAGGATAACTTTTATAAGCGAAAATTTAGTTTACATTCAGTAGCCAAGTGGATTTAAAGGTAGCTGTATTTTCATCTTGCTTGATCTTAGATTTACACAAACATTTACTTCTAATGAGCTCAAAGTATGTGGATGCTAAAAAAAAAAAAAAAGCACATGTTGATTTCCTTCATAGTTTAAGTTGCTTTCATAAGAACAACCAATGTTTGTAATAAAACATAGCCTTTGGCTGTACAGATACAGTACAAAGATGATGGAAATATGCTCAGTAAGCTGTAACCCTTAATCCCTCATGAAGTATTTGTCCCAAAACTCAGACTCTGTGTTGGAAATTAACTGATCCTGCATTTGCGGTAGGTTCAGTAGCATCAGTGATCTTGCGTTCAATGAACTTATGTTTATATTCAAACCATGAATAGGTGGGAATTTATGTTGGAGGAATGCTCCTCTAAATTTTGTTCATTGCTCTTGAAGTGGAAACATCATTGAATCTGATGAGAGTTTTCACTTTCATTAGGGCTGAGACTTCACTCTTATTTTTTTCTCCTGGATCTAAGGCTACCCTTGTTCAAAGTAAGAAAAGGCAAGCATTGAAACCTCCTGTGGGAAACAAACTGATATAGTTAAAATAGTAATCAAAAACTGCATTAAGTGTGAGATTATTAGGGGCAATAGATTATATTATTTTGAATTTTAAGTTTTGAAGTGCCAACAATAGCATGTAAATTCAGTGACGGAAACTCCTGTTATTCAGTTTAAAAAAATGCTGTAGAAGATTTCTCTTACTGTGCAAGTTATCATATGTTATTAACTGCAGAGCAAATGGCTAAGTCCATCTTGCTGTTACACTGTAAAGTTAAATGTAGTCTGAAAGTAAAGAGGATAGACTTTCAAGTTCTGGGCTATAGACCAATTTGGGCTTTGGAGTTTGGGCCATATTGGAAAGAGTCCAAACTTACCTGTCTATAAGTTCTAGGTAGTTCTCAGACAATGTTATTACTGATACTAAACCCTCCCAAGATGCAAATTTTCTATCTTAATTTTAACATTTAAAAAAAAAAGATAACTTTACAACCTGATCTTGTTATTATTGATAGTAATATATGCTATTCTTTCTAATCCAACCGTCCACTCCTGTTTACAAAGCAGTTACTCAGTAATATGTTTTATTTTGAGTAATTTGTGCCTCTTAAGGAATACCAAATGAAGATACACATTTAATATTCATCTGATGAATAAGAAATTATAGACAGAAACTATCGGAGATAGAAGATTCTCATATGCCATACATATCCATACATGCCATGAATATCTTGCTTTCAACTCAAGCTAGGAAACTTTTAGTTTCTAATAAGTAGATTTGAAATAAATTACTGGCCAGATTTTGTCATTCTTGCTCCTGAGTAATTCAAGTGCGATTATTACAGTTATTTAACAAGCATAAATTAAGTGTCTAGCTCTTAGCAAACAGAAATATTCCTCATCAGAATTCAGAAAAGCTATGGCAGTCTGAAGGACTCTGTTTTACACTCAAAAGTATTAACCTTGCAAAAGATAAAGTTTATACATCACTTTATGAACACTGCTCAGTAATAGGTGTGCATTTCACTCTTGCCGTGTGATCGGACTCTGCATCCAAACTGCAGTTCACACAGTGAGGCTGTATGGATGAAAGGATACCCTACACATTTTAAATGTAAGTGTGGGGATTTTAACCTAGCTCCTACAGCATTTTTCATCAAATTTCAGTGTGATCTATAAAGGAGGATAATAATATTACCCCCATTTTACAGATGAAAAACAGATATATATAGAGAGAGAAGTGATTTTTCATGCAGGCTAGCAGCAAAGCCAAAACCAAAACACAACCAAAGACTTGTTTGGTGCCCTATCAAATCTGCGTCATCTAATCTACGTCAGTTTTTTTTCTTGACAGGGCTGCTACAAATTGAGTTGAAAACAAGAAAAACTTGCTTTTGGCGTCATCAGAAGGGAAAGCCAGATACATACCTTTCCACAATAGAAGCAATTTATTATTTCCTTGTGGACTATCATCAGGAGATTTTGAAAGAGAACTACAAAGGACAATATGATAATCTGCTTTTTTTCTTTTCATTTATGTACACATTGATTAAAAATGCTAAGTGTTGTGCAGGGAAAGAATGACCAAGATGACCATCCATAGGTGAGTAACACGATATTTTGTTTCTTTTGTAAAGATAAACTGCACAAATGCAACTACTTTTTATCTATCTGAAATCTGGAAATAGATTGTATTCTTAATAATGTTTATAGTGTTGCTCCAAATATATAGTGAAGACCTCATGTTGTGCACACATAAGGCTTTAGAACTACTCAGATGAGCAATCCCATTAAAATTACTTATTTGAAAACAGCTTTGCTTTGCTAAATATGCTGTGTTTGAACCTACAGTCCTAATCTGCTAGGCACAGTGAGAGGACTGCCTGAGGTGGGGATTGGAAGACTTGGCCCTCATCCCATAAAGGGTGATCTCTCCAACTCTTAAAAAAGAATTGGCTCCCTTTTTCTTTTTTTTTTTTAATTGCTCAGATGATTTCTTTGTGTTTTACCCAGTAAGACTGACTTTACTTTCACGACATCAAAAACTTACTGAAATGATTAGGATGGTATTAATTAGGGTGAAAAGACAACAAAATGAAAGGCCACATTAACTGAGTGAATGGCATATAAATGATATACTTCGAGATTACTTCTGGAAAATTGTCCTAGTAATAGAAACGAGCTATCTGTTTAAACATCATTGTACAATGCATGATTTCTCTAAAGAACCATTCACATATATTTGTATTAAGATTATCCTCAACTTCTTGAATAATTTTAGATTTCTTCAAACAGAAATAAATTTCCTTACACCTTTTTTATTATTATTATATAATAGGATTATTATTTTTAGGAGCAGTAACTTCTCTCATTATGGCATATCACAGACAGTGAATCTTTGTAAATGCCACATACTTGTGTATTAAGCAGCCAAAAGGGCTAATTGCACTGTTGGGGTTGTCTGAAAATGCAGATCTGTTTGCAGGACCTAAACCTAAGTAATTTACAGAGAAGAGAAATAAGAGAAAAGGTGGTTCTGACCACAAGGTTTCTGACAGATCTTCCTTACTTTAGGCAGAGTATGAATCTACTGTGTTATTTCTTTTGCTATAATAGTGCAGATTTGCTCAGCATAAGTAAGACTTTGTCTGCAGTGAATAAATTTTTGCTGGTATGTATAGGACTGTGCTGGCAGAGCTGTCATATATGGATGTAATTACGTACATGTGCCTTTGCCAGACTATACCAGTACAGGTTGTGCTGGCACAGGAAATAGACCTAGGCAATATCTTTACAAGCAGAGCTATACAAATATATTCACTTTATACTAGGATGTTCTGTCACAAAATTTATGTTGGTGAAAGATTATAGTCTTAAAAAAACACTTAAGCTAGAAAAAAATCTTTAAGCACAGGTCTGATGTAAGTAAAATGGATAAGTATTTCTGAATATTTTCAGAAATGTGTTATGGAAGAAAAAAACTGTAAATCTTGTGAAAGTGACACAGATTGAAAAACTATTATAGATTATTTTTAAACAAAAACTCTGAAGCTTATTTTTATTGTATATTTTCCTCAACAAATTTGGGTAAATTATTATCTGTCATGTACTGTCCAGGAGGGCGCCCTCACACCTGGGTGAGCACAGAAACAGTGCCTTGAAAACCAGTTTAAGAAATTGTTTTTACACTTATACAGAAATCCATACAGGCTCTAACAACTAATTTGTACTGTGTTTTTTTTTTAATGCATCAAGATATTGAATAAATCAAAATAAATATTGCTTGAAATACAAACTACAGGTACACTTTTTCTGCAGGTCATACTTACCTCCAGGTGTGTGTGCTCATCTGCACAAGTGAACACATATAAAAGATGCATTTCTTTGGACAACCAAAACACTTCACTCCCCTTTGCACAAAGAAATGCTGGTTAAGTTATATGGATGTATATGAAGTGCAGGTGAACTACCACAGCACTACAAGAAACAGGCTTGAAGTCAGTGTGAGAAACAGCATTTTAAATACACACGTATAATGGCACAGCTGTTCAATAAGCTACGAGTTCATGTGCCAGCCAGTGAGAAAAATCAGCAGTCATGTTTCAGTGCTATTGGAACAACACATTTCTTACTCATTTGGTTCTTATTGCTATTGAGAGGTTATTTTGGCTTTTTACAGTGATTAATGCTATTTCCTTTGGTATGAATTTTGATAGTCTTTTGACATTTCCATCTGTTCTTGTATTTCTTAATCAAAGATTGCGTTAATATTTTCTGAAAATCACAGAAGTGTAATAGCTTGAGAAGGAAACTTTCACCCACTTTAAACAAACAAAAATAAAATGAACCCACTGACCTAATGTTTTACAAGAACCAGAGAGAAAAATCTGGGGGGGGAGTTACTTCCAAGACACATTTCCCTGAAAACATGTTTTTTTATTTAAGAAGTAGAGGTCAGATAAAAGCTTATATAAGCTGGTCTTTGTTACTTTTGAAAAATAGTTTCATAAGGTTAAAAATGTTTTCCAAATTCAAGTTTTGTGTACCTCGCTTTATTTGAACAATGGGAATTAAAAATTGATTCCGAAAGTAAATCGATTTTAATTCTTAGATGAAATCAATGTACAGAAAAGAGTTTAAAACTGGAACACTGTGTGTCCAGAAATTGGGTTCAGATATTTTTTCTTCCAATGTAACTTTGATGTAAGGCAAGAGTAATTCTTACACTAAGTGATACAGGCACATCTAATGTCCGTAATTAATTACGGACTGTTGATACCCCTGTGATAACCTCTTAGGAGGGCAGGAAGGAGGCTGTTGTCACTTCAGCTGCAAGTCTGTCTGAGCAGCAGATGTAATTCCCCCTTCTCTCCCATCTTCCATTCTCCCCTCAGTTAAAAGATTTAAATCCACCGTTTAATTTAAATACTGGCATAAGCTGAACCAGCCAAGTTATCCACCTCACACTAAAAATGTCTCAATACCTCTGATACGTTTTCCAGCTTTTAGACCAAAGAGTAGTGCTGTACTGCCAAATGAAAGCAATCAAGTGGTTAATCCTTTCAAGTGCAATTAGCAGCACTGACCTCCCTGTTCTTTAAAATGAGGGTCATGGGGAGGTAAAGGCCAGTTCTGGGCCTTTTCTTTCATATCATAATACCCCTTCACTAACTATCTCTTCTGTTTCCAGAAAACATCAGAGAGCAAGGGGGAAAAACAGGCTTCCACTTCCATTAGCAGTAACTTAAACAGCCATAAGTTAAAGGGGGAGGAAAAGGAAGAGCATCTCTATCTATCTCCTTTCACAACAGAAGACATCTGGCCTCCTGTGGGGAGGCCCCAGATAACAAAGAACCTGTCAGGACAAACCTCTGAGATGTGTTCAGAGAGCCATTTTACCTGCAGTCTGGCTCATTCATTTCCTGCCACTGAAGCCATCTGCTTTTGCTTATTGTGGGTATTTTTGTTCTTTGTTTGGCCAGGAGTGTAAAGTGGCTTCCCTTTAGCATGCCTGTGTGCTTGGTCAGAGGGAGGATTTAATCCTCTTCTGAGAGTGAATAAGAGAAGGAGCTGCAAAAAATAATTCCTTTCCTGGAAGGTAGCACAAAAGTCATCCAAGCCTAGGTTGAATAAAAGGTCATGTCAGTGCATGGGGTAAAGATACATTGGGCTTGAAATGAGATGACAACTCGGAATCTACAGCAGAAGACTTCCAAAGCACTTGTAATCTCACCTGATTTAAATCCTTTGCCACTGCTTCTTGCAGATTTTTTCAGTTTGAGTCCATCTTGATTTTCAGGTTTCACATAGGCTTCTTTAGCCCCAATTGCAGAGTAACATATTAATCCATTCATGCTTTCCTCTGACACTGCATTTCAGTATTTATGCTCAAGTTCTTGTTTGAATGCTTTAAAAAGCAATTGTCTACCTTAGTAGATGAAGGTTTTAGCATACTTATATAAAATGTAACGTTATGTGAAAATCTACTCCATCTGTCCCAATCTTTGAAAGTACCAAAACAAGGGGAAAAAAGCTTCCTGTGAGTTTCCCGTCACCTACCATAATGTAGTTACTACACCCTCAAGCATCATTAATTTCTGTGTCTCAACATATTCCAAAAAGCAGTGTATCCGCTGAATTCTTCCACCTTGTTTTGACACACACAACTTTAAGTGACGGCAGCAATGTTAAAGCAGGAAAACTTTCATCACTAAGATGAGAAGATTATGTGGCAATAAGACACTTTGATCTGCTGATACTAGAATAGGAGGTTACCATTAAGGCACTGAATGACAGTGGCTAAGTCACTGTGTCAGTGTAATCCCTAAGCTGTTATCCCTTGTCCTGAGAGACATTATTTCAATGCAATTCCAATGCTGTCAAACTTTGTCATTAGTAATAATGCTGATTTTGATTGGTGACATTTAGTAATGCCAACATTCAAGATAAGCTTTTATATGAAAAATTTTACGACATTCTTCCTGCTCACTTGTTGTGAGGGATGACATATTACTGCCATTTTAAAATGGGTTCTGAAGAGAAATCAGATGCTGTAAGATTCTGAAAGAAGTAATGTTTCATATGAAACTTTAAAAACACTCATAGCTAAGAGCATGGTTTCTTTACCAGTATCTATCATCAGAGAAAATTCAAATAATCCTAGAGCCCCAGAGCAACAACTGGGAACCACTTCTGTAATGCAAAACAAACAAAATATTTTTACATTACTGAAAATTGACATCTTTGTCTAACTTTAGCAATAGTGGTGCTACCACCACATTCAAATCAACGTACTCCAGCCATAATTTTACTGCTAACTTTTCAGGCCACTCATGTTGCAATAGGAGGTTTAGAAATGTACCACGGAAGACTGAACAGAAGAGAACACTCCCACCATTATACCTGAGTTTGAGTCCTGCTCTACCTATGAATCTATGTGCTTCACTTTTCTCACCTATAAAATTAATTTCTGCCTGTGAGTGAGCTATACAGAGTGTATGTATAAATATATTTACCTCCCCCCTAGTAATCAATGCATTAGATGGGGCAAACCAAAGATTTTCTCTCTTGGTGTTTCTGTCATAGGGAACATAAAGAAAATCAAAAAGTGGAGTATCAGAGCTTGCAAGATTAAAGAAATAATCTGCTATAGGTATAGAGCAAATGTATATTTTAATTAAATACAGTCATACAGTGGAGTCTATTAAGGCACACAGGTGAGTTATCTGACTAGAAATTAATTTATGTTTGGATACTTTTCAGTTTTTTAAAATGGTTGTGTATAAATTAAGGCTGGATATGCTTCCATACTATACACTGAAAAATACAAATGATATTTCATACCTTTATACCATTCTAAATATTACTGTTAAGGAGTATAGTACAGTTCCATAATCCTGTCTTGTAAAGCATCACATTTTCTTTGCGTTTCCAAGCAGCACTGAAGCATTAGGTTTGTTAAAAATAAGGTTATCCACTGCTGCATAATCAACTCCAAGTGTGCGCTTCATTACGGTGACCTGTAAAATATCTCTGAAAGCTTTCAAGAAATAAACAAGTTGCATTATGTGACCACGTTATATCTGCTTATTAGTTCTGAAATAATGCATCATATTCTATAAAATCTACATTCAGTAATGAATGCTTGTGTACAATAAAATCATTTAGCAGTGGTAGCAGCACACATTTTATATTCATTTTTTCCATAGAACAAGCTATGGAACTTTCTGTCCTGAAAGATTGCAGTAAGGGTGGGGTTTTTTTGTATGTGTGTAAACTGAACAAATATCTTCTTCTGCAACTTTTCAACCATGTCTCAATAAAAAGTTGTAACTTTTTAAATCACATAAAAATACTCTAGAGCAATTAAGAAGTTACACTACTTAAAGTACAATAGGAAATTAAATAGATAAAATACAGCTAGGCAAATCTATATATCAATGCATATTTCACTTGATGACCCCTGACTAACAGATTGCCATCGGATCTTATAATGAACTAAACAGAACCTGAGCTCCAAATCACTGAGAAAAGACAGCAGCAACACTTTTCAAGCTAGACTGTAGATGTTATTGACATCACTGACTAGACTGAATGAAAGCTACTGATCTTATTAATCATGAAATTTTGAAGCAGCACCACCAATATTACAGTTCCCCAAACATCAAGCATTGGAATCAACAGACTAATACGAGGAATGAATGACAGCACCTTTGTCTTATGCAGTTTTTCTCTCAGAGTGTCTTCTGTTCATCTCCTGTCTATACCTTGAACATATGTATGCCCAAATTCAGTTAATTCATGCCTTTGACTGGATCATTCCCTGGTAAAGACCAGGCAATTCTGAGGAACACAACAAGAACACTAATCTCTTATCCCCCATACAAATATACTGAGCAGACTCAGTTTGTGAAGTCTGTACCAATCAGCACAGTTGTTACAGCTTGCAGTATCATAAATTTTAAAGGAAAACTAGTCTCAACTACGACAGGTCTTTGAGATGCGTTGTCCTCAAGTGCACTCACAGTCTGGCTTCAGTCAGCTTTTTTGGCCCTACCACTATAGGAAAGCATACTCATCTCTCTCTCTGTGTAGAATACATGGTCTTTCAAAAAGGCTTAGTGCACCAATACAGTTCCTCTTATTTCTAGATGCTCAAACTTTCCTAGCACGAATCTAAAGTACGGAGAAATATGAACAGCTTGTGAAAGTGCATATGCATCTCAAAGAACCTCCAGTTTCAGCTCAGTAATCTTCCTTTCTTCTTCAAGTGATTCTTCAGTAAGTTCATGCACACTAGGTATGACTAAGCAGTGCTGACAGACAGAATGACAGGGATTTTACTTCAGTTCTAACTCAGCTGAACCCAGATCCAGAACTCAGGCCAGAATCTTGCATTTGTGAGAAGGGCCTAACTGTATAGCTCGTGGATGTAACATGCCATGATGTGGTAGACAAAACATCTGGCACACATTTCAAATGGTGCAAGACTCCAGCACAATGACACATACATGAATCTGTTCTAGGGACCACAGACATTGTGCCCTGAATCTGTTGGGAAGGAGTCTGGGCCTAGCACAAGTGTTTTTTACTGTGGCTTCAGACAGGGGTTAAAAGGGTTTTCCCCTGCAGGCAGAAAGATAAGCACATCCACCCACAACAGAATAAAAGTCCATGAGGCTTCTTACCACTTACTACAAGCAGGGCATGCCAAGAAACCAAAGGGAAAAAACAGGTTATACCAAAACAACTAAAGAGTAAAACTGCAAAGAAGAATTTAATAATAAAAGAGCATTGAACGGCAGAGAAATTCTGACTCATCTGCACGGAACGGTGTGGACCATGCTCTCCCATTTGCTTAGCAATGCACTAGAGAAAGGAGCAAGAGTGCACCCCTATTAATATTAAAATAAATGCATTTGCCTCAAGTGATTGCATGCATGAACACCCACAGGGAATGTGCATGTGTATGACCCTGGATGGAAAATTCATGTTGTATATGATGCAAAGTGATGCTTGCTTTGCTCTTTCAATTACTGACTGAAGAATAAAACCAGCAAATTAGTTTTATACTGTTTTTCTGATGTTTTGCTTTTTGATTAATAATATTTTAATAGTTTAAAAATTCTTGATTTCATGCTAATATTTATTTTAGTATCATTATATTACAAATATTTTAGTATCATTATATTACAAATAGCATGTAAAGCTATTAATGTAACTAAACTTTATAATACACCTACTATCCTACCAAACTGAGATAAGACCTGACCTTCACTCTGTGAGAATAAGTTTTTGGGCATGTGATCTGGAATATTATATAACTTAATCTAACAAAACAAGTTGTCTGTGAGGTAAATAACATGGAATTCCTATACTCCTTTCATTTTTTCACTATGTTTTAAGATTTTTGTTTTAATCTTAACGTCTGTATGTCTCAGTACCATCTCCAACACACATGCTATCACACTCATTGTATATAATGTCTAGTCATGTTTCATGTCTGCATCTACTAATGTCTACAAGCCATGGTAGTAACGTACTTTAGCACTCCTGAGGCTTTCATCATAATGAGTTAAAAAAGCTGATTTCCATACGGAAAACCTTACTTTTACTCAATTCATTAAAAATAGAATTGTAAAAAACATTCCTAGGATTCACTCCATTTTGAAGTGTATCTATCTCATATAATCACTGAGACCTTTTACTTTTCTTGAATGCTACCTTCACAGCCTGAAGATCTGCTTTAGTGCAACAATTTCTGAATCTCTATATCATTTGCTTTGGAGACAGACGCTAATGAACTGGGCAGAATTGGGGTCTTTTTCACTTTAAAAAAAATAAAATAAAATAAAAACAAAATATTCTCAGTGTCTTTCCCACAACAGAACAATATTTTGAGGTGCAGCAAAACAGTTTGCTCAAGCTGAAACTACAGAATTCATTTCAAATGTTGTTAATGGTAAATAAAAATACTGCATTTCAAAAACATCAAAAATGTTTTATTTCTTTCAAAAATTATCTTGGGGGCTTCCGTTTCCTGACTAAATAGTTTGCCAAATTCAACATAAGTTCTAGTTGACCTGAACCTGCATTTTCCAGGAATTCCTCTATTCAACTGAAACATTTTATCTAGCTCTGTTCACATGCTTCCTTTGAGCAAAATCAATGCTGTGGTGTCAATTTTTTCTATTTACAGCAGACAAGGAAGCAAACTGATACACTTCAATCTGCAGAAATCTCATGTAAAGCACCTCAGTCTACTCTTTGTAGCAACTGGATTGTATCACTTTCTCTCTTAACCCCACACGAGTCTACGTGTGCCCCAGAGTACTGGCTTCAATCTGCATGGCAGTGTCAGTTAAGAGTATAAAAACGGCCACATTCTTGTCTGTCACAACTGTGTTGGCAAAAACCATAACAGAAATGATTACATTGCCAAAAGCTTCCTTTTTTTCTGAATATTGTATTCTTAATCTGGTTTAAACCCAATGCCTGGATTGGCTGCTAGGAGATCTGCCAACAAAACTGTACTGCCAAACTCCTAAATGCAGAAAAATCTCTAATGTAAGCATAGCCTGTTTTGCTCATTTTAAATTTTAAAAGGAAAATCCATTGAAAAATAAAACCCCTTAAGATACAATCCAATCTTGAATCTTTGAAGTCCATAAAAACAAATGCAGCAGATTCAAGGCACTGTGAAATGCTGCAGCTGTTCATATGGAAGGTCCTACAGAAATGGCCAGGATTTCTTTCCCCAGGACTCTGCAGAGTTCTGCCCCTCTGTGTAGGCAGTGCCCATGTTTAGTTAAACATGTATATCCATCCTGTGCCTATGTATATGTATATGCCTGTGTATATCCATCCTGCATAGGAGGTGCCAATTTAGAAAAGACACTTCTTGTTCATCTTTCTATGTGGTGGCACTTTTCTTGTGAGACAGGTATAATCCATGATCAATACTGTACTGAATTCTGTCACTGTTTTTTAAGTACCTGTTCTGCTTTGCAGAGTTCCAGCACTGTCCTGCGCCAGTGACGACAGAACTGGAATCTTCCTGTGCTGCTGAGTTCACCGTGTCGTTTACACCAATGACCAGAGCCAAGTCCATATCTGAAACAAAAAGGAAATATATTGCAAAATGTATTATTTATAACTTGAAGCAGTGGCTTTTCTTTTATCAAGGCAACACCAAAGCACATTAATCAAGCGTACAATAAACGATGACAGTTTGTTGTTTCATCTAAATGAAAAAATTAGGTCCATCTGTTGGTGTTCAAACCTAGAATAAAATCTTGGCAGTTACATGTGCTAATGAAAGCTATTATAATATTTTTGTGCATTCTCTGTGTAAGATTCCATGAAAATAAATACTCCTAAGATTTAACAGGCAATCTTACACAAGGCCCTTGTGAGGTCGCTAAATAGAGCACATATGTGGTATCCGAGTATGACTTCCATAATATTATAACATGTAGTTTATTTCAACACCATTCACTTACAGTCTAATTCTACAATTCTGTTCAGTGCCTCATTTCCATTGCTCTGCATGTGAGAAGCAATCCACTTGCACACAGGCCATTGTAGGTCCAGAGATTCCACATCTTGGGTTAAGATGGTAGAACACAGTTCTAAAATTTACAAATAATTCCTAAAAGCTCTGGCCACCACAGTGCTCATGAATGGTTGGTGTATGTCTAGTGCAACTCTTCTGATGACGCAGGGTTTAGTTTGGAGCTGCAGCATCAGTGTATCAACTAGATCTCCCTTATCCTCATGCTCACTGAATCCTTCAAGTAACTCTTAATGGTTTTGTGTTATGCAACTTCTGCAAAAGCAGCAGTGACTCCTCTGCCAAATATACTTATCCACATGCCTACCAATTCCTTTCTTTCTTTTTTTTTCTTCAGTTTGCCCAGTAAAGTCAAACTTAATGGTCTGTAGTTCCCTCGAATCCTTATTAAATTAGCATCACATTCTAGCTTCAATTCCTGTGAAGCTTTTTTATTCAGAAGAACGAACCCCTGATAACATTTCAGCAGTTTCATATTTGAATTCCCTTAGAATTTCTGGGTGAATACTGTCTGGTCCAAATACCTGGTTGCTTATTCATTTAATGGATTTGCTCTACAACTTACACATTCTGACATAACAGTTCAAGACCATTCTTCAACTATCCCCATATAAAGAAAAGTTCCAGGGAACAGCCATAAGGAATTACCTTATGATGGTTGGGGAAAGAAAAAATGACTTTTGATATCCATCAACATGGATAAAAAAAAATAGATGGCCTTTGGAGGTTACTGGAATGATACTCTCAGTTCATTAAAAAACTCTAACTGTGTCTCCATTAAAATCAGTAGTATAATTCCCACTAACTGCTGTGGAACAAAGACTGTACATGCCTTTGTCTGACATTCAGAATATTATATGAATCAAGACCATATTAGCTTTATTGATAATAAAACACAGGTGTGTATTTGATGAAAAAGGTCTATTTTATGTACACCAAGCAAAACTCAGTAGCTATTACCATTATCATCTATGCAAAACAGATATACTGTTTGATTCTTACATTTTTTTTAATTCTTTAATAATAACTTAATAACTAATTCATTGAAATTATTACTTAATGTTAATTCAACCAGTCTAGCCAAAATGTGAAGTACCAAAATGCCAGTTAAAACAAAATTCTAATCATTCACCATAAGAAAAGACATAAATTTAATTATTTAGTGTGACTTGACTACAACACAAGCTGTTAGTGTTTTAAGCCTTACCTGGAAAATCTTCATTAATGTTGTCCATTTCTCTAATACAACATCATAAAGTATACCAGCTTTAACCAGCAACACATTTAGTTGCCCTGGCATATGGCCTGCTACAGGGTGAATACCAAACGTAGAAAACGAGGTGGAAAAAAAGGGAGGGAGGGGAGATGTTCAGCTGTGAACTGAAAAAAAAACAAGTGTAAAAGCAGTCTGGTTCCAAAGCGATACTTGCGTACCAGATGCAGAAAGAGAACCAAAGAAATACTCCTAAAAGTACATCCTGAGGAACAGCATCTAACAGATATTTTTATAAGGAGAAGGCAGGAGGGAGGGATCTGAAGTTAAGAACTTCTTTGCATTGCCCTCTATCCTTCAAAAATTACCTCATAAGTTCCTTGGTGAAATTATTTAACACATTGTTTGCATTTTTTTTTAAAGAAACTACTATATTTTCTGTGCCTAGCTTATTTACATAAGATAACATAGCAGGTCAGCTCCTTAGCTGGGGTAATTTGGCTTCCCTCTGTTGAAATTAGATTCAGTTATATGTTGATGAAAGCATGTGGCAGGTACTGCTAGCTGAGCATCAGGAGTATTATTACAACATAGCTGATTTTTTTGTTGTTGTTCATTAAGCATTTTTACCATGTCAGCAACGGGATATTGGGCCTTGGCTGCACAAAGGCCCCAACCTAAACCTTCAGAAGTGTTATGGTTATGCAAAAGCAGCACCTCATTCCACCTAAAGCACTACGTAGCACTCCAGTAGAAACATGTTTCTCTGATTTAGCGACTTCAGAATCTCGTTCATCATGTAAGAAACCAACAAAATTAATTTGCTGCAGGCAGATGACATAGAGGGCATGTGAGAGCAAACTACTGCAAAGGGATAGTTTAACCCAAAGCCTAAAATCTACTTTGCATCTAGAGCAGGGTTTTTTTGTTTGTTTGTTTTAAGTGAACTGAAAAAGTATTAGGTACCGGCTTGCATCAGTTTCCCTACAGAGCCACATTGCACTCAGTATCTCTGCACAGGGCTGGCTATGGCTCCCTGGAGACTGACAGCTGGAGGGGGCAAGGATGTTAAAACATTTAGCACTTGTCTTGTAGTCAAGCCATACTAATTAATTGCATTTATGCCTTTTCTTATGCTAAATAATTACAGTTTTGTTCTAAGAGACCTCCAAGTGACTGAGGTGCATTAGCCAAAGGAATTGTAGTATACTGCTACATGGAGAAGAGTCTTCAAGTTTAAGAAGACTGCAGGCCTGCTTTGAGCAAAGGGGGAAATAAAAGCAGTCTAAGACAGAAAAAATATCCTTTCTTCCTTGAGCTTCTAAGAATTCCTAAAATGCAAGTATAGTGGCAACAAAATTACATCAGATATACCTATGCAAGCAGATTAGCCTCATTTACAGCTAGGAAGCTACACCTATTTCAAATCACTGTTTATGAAAAGTAGAGACATCATCTTGCCTTTCCAGATGGTGTTTACAGGACAGCAATTCAGAAACATTTTAAGATTGTCAGCTGAAAAGATTTGACATAGAGCCTCTCAGAGACAATAAATTTGAGAACCCACAGTACTACTTCTACCTCATAAACCTTCCTTTGTGAGCTATCATCTCTATTTCTGCTTAAAGCAAAATCAGATAGTTTGATTCCTATCCTCTAAGCTGGGTCCAATGTTGCAAAGCAGCTCTAAAACAGATGATAAAGCAGTGAAGAATTCTTAAGTGAAGGAAATATGGCTGGTGCAAGCTGGTACAAAGATCTGAAAGGGTGCTGCTGAAACGACCAAATTCCCCACCTGTCAGCGGTGGCCTTTGGAGGTCCTGGTTTCGTGGCTGGCAGCCTCAGCAGGAGGAGGATGGCCTAGAGGCAGTATGGAGCCACTTTTGTTCTTCTTCCTTGATCTGAACATGTTACAGATCATATGCATCTCTGGAGAAATGATCACAGCTGTTAGGGCCTTTCATATGCATACAGTGTGAAATATATATATTAGGAATGAATTGCCATGCTCACAAACTTAGGACTTACACAGCAATAAATCCCCAAAAGACAATTAACTGAGTGAAAATTAAAACCACAAATAATTAGCATCCCAAAACATTGATTTTTTTATATATTTAATACTGCAGCGCTCTATTTGGAATTCTCAGTTTTGTTGCAAATATAACCTCTGATCCTATTAAAAATAATTTCTTTACTCTTCTGGGGAAGAGTACCTAAACATCATGACCAATAGCAAATTTCTAGGACTTTGAGTGTTTTGTGTTGGATTTTTTAATGTGACTGTACAAAAACAACAGCACTTAACGTTACTCTCTACAATAGCCTGTTTTACTGGGGGAGGCACTTTGGCAGTTCTCTTGCTTTTTCTCCATATCATCCCCTCTCCTTTCAGAGGCCCCTCATCACGATGACCCATCCATTTGGCCAAGGGCTGCATGCAGCTGCATCTGAAAGAAGCCAACTGTATTCTTGGGTCAGCTGGAAAAATTTGCTTGATTATAATTATAGGTATATACAGTGCTTCTAACTCCTGTAACTTAGGGGAGAGAAGATCTAGGCCCATACTCGGGTTCCAGCTGAGCTGCAAAACAGACCAGCTGGCTAAATAAATGATCAGTAGCTTCAGGCAATGCAGTGTACAACAACTATTTTATTTAAGGATTTTCTCCTGTATATTTGGAAACATGGTCTTTTGTTCACACACCTTCATAAAATACAATAACTTTTTGTGGATTATTATAATGAAAGACTGACTAACTTGCACATTTCAACTCACTGGCTATGCTGGCCTGCAGATCTGAGATTTCTGAAAATGTAATGTTTCCTGATCACAGTAAATATTTTCTACATATACCTATCCTACAGAATTTAAAATTACCTAATACATCATGACACTGAAACTTTTTTGTTATTGTTGCAAATTGTAATTGAGTACTGGCCAAGACTTGTCATTCTTAGTGAAATATCTCATCAGACTCAGTAGATGATTAGCCGGAATAAATTTTGGCAGTGTTGGGTCACTCATTTTTAGGACATGAAAAGCAAGAGGTTTTTTTGTTTTTTTTTCTTTTTGTATGAGATTTAACAAGAAAAGGGAAACCCAATGAGTAACTTCATGAACTTCACCTCATGCTTCTTTGCTATAAGACAATACCATTCAAAGTTGTAAAATCCATTTAAGTTCTGTGCCCAAGGACTTTGTATTTCCACTATCCCCAGTTTTAGCCTTAAGGCCTTCATTATTTTTTCAGGTGAGGAGAAAAACTCCCAGCAGAGTTCACAGAAGATCTGAAGTGAGGCACTTATTCTTTAGGGTCTAACAGTCAGGACAAGCAGGTCTGCCTTCCACTGTAGCAGGAACACACAGCAAGTGTAAATCCTCAAAATTCCAGGAAAATGACAAATGGCGTAAAACTGATGAAGTTAAGATAGGTGTCTACCTAAGCCTAGGTTCATGTTGAAACTTTTTTCCTGTATGCTATATCATTACAAAACAGCTTGAGGATTGTAATAGTGCCAAGATGTATCCTACATTAACAAGTGTGATATTTCTAGTTAACCAAGGTTTTTTATTAGATCTATAACATTAATTATGATTGTAAGTCACTACATCAGGAAGCATTCAATTTTCACTAATGCCATATGCATCCAGGATGCTATCAAATGGATTCACTGGTGACAAGTTGGCATTTTGCATTCACTATAGCAAATCACAAAAATCGTGTACTTTCTGAGTACATCTGAACAAAAGGTTTCACTGCAAACATGTCGGAAGAAAAAACACATACAGTTCTTGCATTTTGTGTCCAAATATTTGTTATAACCTCATTTTTAGCTCTTATTATATTTTTAATTTCTCCATTGCAAAATTTTTAGTCTTTTTCTTGCATATTTGTATAAAGCCTAGCATAAAATTTGCTTCTTCACTACAATAATAATAATTGGCACAGGTTTGCAACAGACATGAAAGCAAAATCTCTGCCCTGAGACACTTAAAATCAAGGATAAAAGTGAGTTGCAAAGAAAGAGAGCAAAAGTAAAATTGGCAAGGTGAAGCTGGGCAATGCTTTCATAGTGTATGCTCAGGTAGTTTGCACATAATTGACTTGGCAGGCTTAGGCTTTCAAAACAGATTCCAATGTAAAGAGAAATCCTATTCTGCTGAAAAGCCCAGGACACTCCAGCTTTGAAGGAAGCATATATATCGGAACAGATACGATTAGGCATGAAGTTGACTAATGATTGCATAGAGCTGTAGTCATGGGCAAAGCCCAGAGGGAAATGCTTGCTAACATTAAATGAGACACAGGTGGTATATAAGGAGAGAGGAGCTATTTAACAATTTTAATATCTGCGCAACAACTATAAATTTACTAGTGAATTGCATAGACTCAAAGGAAGTGGAAACAACAGTTTGATATGATTAAAGTGACAGTGAAAAGTGACAGTGAAAAGTGCAGAATGTTATGCAAGATCCGAGGTAGCCTGAAAAGCCTACGATGGAGTAAATGAACAACAAATATCTGAACTCTCACTCGGGGTACTGATGATAGAATTAGCCTCCTTTATCATTTCAATAGCTTGGTCTAATCCAATTTCAGTGGGAGTTCCAACAATTTGCATAGGTTTCCTTCCAGCTGTAGATTATGTACCACATCCACCCAAAATGACATTTGGCAAAGATCTGTTCATGGCCTAAATGTGAATGTATTAAATAAGCATACTGGTCAAAACAACAGTTCTGATTCCATTAAAAGAATCCCAAAATAAATATCTCATTTGCTGTAAATTCCCATGTAGTTTGTTTGGGAAGGCAGACTGCATTATCCTTCAGCTTATTAAAGTTTACTTTAACAAGCTCTGAAGCCGATACAGCAATGGTTCAACAGTTCAATATTCTATTGTTTTCTTTTTGGAAAGCTTCAGCATCCCATTTGGCATAAAAAAATGACACATTTTGAACATGGATTTTCAGACACGCCTTTCAGAAAACCTTGTTTTTCAGCCATTTTAAAACAATTTTTCCTCTCCTCCCCAAAATACCTTAACATATTTCTCTAGTGAAACAAAGATGTTCTTTGTTTAAATAACATCTCCCCTCTTCCTTGATATGGAACAGCACATTTCCTCAAAGTTAGCTGCTGGGCGAGATCCTTCAGTGAAGACTGTTTAGTCTTCTTAAAAAACATTCACTTACATTTCTGGATTTGCAGGGAAATCATGTTGCTGCTTATTTCTTTTTCTAGTCATTTTTAAAGTTCAAATGCCAGATTTAGTGTACTAGGAACTGTTTACATATGGAGTGGCTCAACTCGGGTAAAGCTGTGCAAGCTCTCCCCTACCATATGACCATCACCCTGACCTGAAAGAATCAGCTCTCTCAAGGACATCCCATGCCTGCCTGAGTGCCAGTCAGTGCCCACTCTGCCATGTTGGTGACCAGAAGGAACTGAATTTTAGTGTGTTTACACTGCACAGTGAAGAGCCAAGTGGAAGTGCTTGAGCTAAGGGTAAAGGAGCTATTAAAAAGCAGGGTAAAATGGGGAAGTGCAGTCCTAGCAAACATATATTGCCTTCAGTCCTCGAGTTGACTAAGTCATCTCTACACAACTCTGCATTGGGCAGCTCAGACATATTCTGAGATTTTAGCTACTCTTGGCATTTAAGGAGTTCATTTGCCAAATTCTGTTTCTAGAAACCCACCAGACATTCACCCAGTTGTAGTAACTTTTCATTATTTATTACCATTATGAGCAAAACTCTAACTGGGAGCCAAACTAGTCATCCAGTTTCCCGCAGTATCTTATTTTTAAAAGTTTCCAAAGTAGATGCTTTAGACTCATTTCACACAGAAGGGGCCAAGTTAGTGGTGTTTCCATCTTACCACATACCATGTATGACAGGATAGCTCCAGAGGAACCAATCAAGACACCCACAATTGTCATCAGATTGTTGTCAAGAAGAAATCCTTCTGCACACAAGGCCCAGCCAGAGTAGCTGATCAGTGCTGTAATAACAACAGGCATATCTACTCCACCTATTGCTGCTGTCAGCATCAATTCCTGCAATTTAATTAACACCACAAAATGGAAAGAAAAACGAAATTCATATTTCAAGAAATGATATAATTCCCAAAATATTAAGTAAGAGCTAAAACAAAAGGAAACAAAAATTAATTGAAGTAGCCAGTTAGCAGAAGACGATTACCCATGACATTATTTATGCATTTTGGGTTTGGTCATGTGAGCAGATACACCTTTAGAAGTTTTAGTAAAAGAATATTACAGACATAAGAGGAGCTGAAATTAATTGTTATTTTTCAGAACGAGACCCTTACTCTCTCTTATTTCTTCCAAAACTAGCCCATAGTTACAGCAATGCCTAGGATTACATGTACATCTCACTAGATAAACATCCGTGGCTTATTTTACAGCACTGCTGCTGGCTAAAAAGTTTTGGAACTCTGCAGTGTGGTTTGTGGGATCTTGCAGGGTCTTGCAGACTTGTTATGGAATTTCTATAGGGCTAGATAAATATTCTGCAGAGTGCTTTGTTGATTCCTCATAATTTAAGCCAAATTTTTCAGCTAATATGCAAGACTGCGTTGTGGCTAGCATTCAGCAAGTGCTGAATGTGCATGCAAAAACCTTACATTACTTGTATTTGCAATGCAGAGGTTCAAGAAGTGCTCTCTTGATATTCTTACCATAATTGAGGAGAGACCTGTAACACCAAAAAGGCACACTAAACCAGTGTTGTAGCTTGGATCCAACATAAAAGGTATCATACTACCCAAGGATGCTATCAACAAACCAACATTCAAGTAGTTGTGCCCAGAGAGAGGAAATGCTGCTGAGTTCAGTATACCTGGAAGCAAGCATGGCTGCTCTAACACTGTATTGACTTTACTACTAAAATATTTTTACTGCTAAAGCACTGGAAATTAAGACAAACTACAGATACAGAAACAAAATACCAAAGATATGGGTCCCAAGAGAGATTAATTGAGCCGGAAGACAGATCCGCCTATTGCAGATTCAAGACAGCTATGAAGGAATTTTATTTTGAAGGAGTTTTCAGAAATAGAAGCGCTCCAGTTCCAAATACTCCATGATTTCTTCTGCTTCATCCTTATCAATTGGGGTAAAACAAAAGCAGTTTCTCATGATATACGAGTACATTGCAGTAGCAAATAGGGAGCAGTAATTATTTGGAATGTGAAGCTTTAGTAGCTGCCTATTAACACAGTAGGAAATAATCAACCTGTACGGACCTAGAAGATCTCTAACTACAGTTTCTCTAGCCACTCTTGTTCACATCAGAATCTTAGTCCAAAGGCTCTATGTCCAAAGTGCAGGTTGGACTCCTAGTCAAACAAACCTCTCTCTCTAGAGAATCCAGCAAAAACAACCTTGAAGACTAATGTCAATGTCTCTCCCAATCAACATCAAAACCAAAGCCACTAACCTCTTCTTTGGTTACCAGTCCTACTAAGTTTGTTAAACTGAGTTGCATAAGGCTACAATTTTTTTTTTTTGGTAGGAACCAAGAGAATCAGCCTGCACATCCTCCTAGAATTCAACTGCATTTTGGGGACCCAAAACCAAAAAGGGACTTTAGGAAGCTTCATCTTAAATTTCATATGACAGAGCAAAGTAAAGAGCACCTTTTACCTTGTAGTTTTCCATAAGCCAGTAAAGAACCACTGAAGGTTACATCCTCAATATAAGTCCCCAGATATGCCATAATTTTGAGAACACTGGCAGAAGGGCAAACATCAAGGTGCGGATATTCAATCATGTACTCAGCAATACATGTAAGGACTCCTGCCAAGCAAATCAGACTGTGAAATGCAGCTACAAGCTGAGGAAGGTCAGAGATTTCAATTTGTTTCGCAATGGTAAGACCTGCAAAATGAGATGGTTTAGATCCAAGATAAAATATTATATTGTATTTCATACTCAAAGCATAAACAGACGGTTAAGCAAGAAAGGACGTTTACTTTCTAATGTTGTTTTCCTTTTTGCACAATAAAATAGAAATATAATAGTTATAGGAAATTTTAACCTAATTTAAGTCTTTTCCAAAAATACATTGCTAGAACATTTTGGGCTGACAGCTTGTAAGAAACAGAGCCAGAATAGTGCTTTTGAAGCCACAGTTTCTTATGTATTGGAGAGAGTTGTACGAATGCACCCGTCAGTTTTTGAACATGTTTTGCCTATAGAGAACCGAGGCAGGCAAAATGTCTCTGGAGGCATTAAAAGACGATGCCACAATTTAAGTGACAAACTGGCAAAGTAGTAATGCCTTCTCCTCTTCTATCTTACAAAGTTTCAATCGCATATGTGTGTTGGAAAACATACCTTTAAGAATTTCTATCAGCATCCATAGTGCCAGATACAAAACCTGCTTTAGATAATCAACATTAGAACTGAATGCAAATTTTCAAATATTTCTTTCCCCACAAACTAAAAAATTCAAATTCAAGATCAGCTGAAATAGTTGGTGGATTCATTACAATAAAATTGTTTCAATTGACAAAAATAATGGGAAATTTCCAAAAATGTCTAACCATTTTAGTGCTTTTGAAATAACATCAATTTTTCATTTCAGAACATTTGAATTGACCAAACTTAAGATATTTATGAACAATTAACAGATCTGTTGGTCCAGCTTATACTCTCCCCTTAGTTAAGGGTGCCACCTTTAGGAATTCATATGCTTTCATAATATATTTTCCTATCCTCGCATAAGAAGTAAATTAATAACCCTTAATGAAGATGCCATGAACTGAGCACATATACCTCATAAGAAATACACCTACTCCTTGTGCCACCCGGAGCCATGGCTGTAGACATCCGTGCAAGCACTTCTGGTGAGGTTTTCAGTGCTCCAGTGTTGATGCTAAACCTCCAGCAACACCATTCATACCAAGGGCATTTCCAAGCCTAGAAGTGTTCTTACTAGAGAACCCTGCCAGCACACCTACACAGCAAAGACCTGAGCCCAGATACATCATCTGAAAAACAACAAAAAAGGGAACATGTAGCATAGCTGTGCTTCAAGCTTTATTCCCTATAAAGGAACATAAAGGTATTGAAATGCTTTTAGGATCTCCAGGAAGACTGAGAAGTGGTAGCTAATCTTTAAAGATAAGGAAGATTTCTTGTTTGTTTATTAGCGCAAGTGAATATCTTTTCCTGATGATGAAACTTCCCCATGTTCTTTCTTTCTCATTTTCTGGTTTCTACATTTCTTTATGAGACCAATCCACCAAGCAACCACAAAATTTATGAAGCATCTCAACTATTCAGTTCCAGGATTCACTGATATATATTGGAGTACATGTTTTCAATTATCATAAATACTGATATATTGTTTTCTAATATTAGTCTACAATGCCACAATGCTTTATTCTCTGTTGTTTTCAGACTCAGTTCTTAATACTCTATCCCAAGAGAAAAATACTTAATGCATTAGTTCAAGCTTAAAGATATTACATCTTTGCTAGATTTGCCCTGCACTGGACAAATTTAAAACCATTTTAGCCATTAGATTCTTTGTGTATGGGAGAAGTATATTTTACTAGCTAAATACAAAGATTTGGTTCTCTCGTATTTTGATTTTTTAATGTTTTCATATACACAGTGCTCTCTCTGAAATATTTACATTACCTACATGATTTAGCAAACATGAGGTCTTCCTTCTCTTATTTGAAAAGCATATAGTTACTTTATTTCAAACAATAAATTTTCTTTTACTCTGCATCACTGAATGAATTGAAAGTATGATCCAAAATAATGCAGTCACAAAAATCCATGATGCATGCATCATAACTAACAGACAAATATAGCCATTTTACAACATCCCTGAAACATCCAGAAAGGCCATTGAAGATCACATGTTGGCTGATATCTTCAAGAAATATTTATGAGCTTTTCAGAAGTCTAAGTCCACAGACTTAAGTCTGACAGAAGCAGAGCTGTTATATAATATTAATGACACTGAGATGGAGCAGGCTTATAGATATTGTATCTTGAGGAGATTTGGGGTTAAATAGAATAGCCGTATGACTACATGATGTGGCTTACATTGCAGCCTGTGAAAAATAAACAAACAAGAAGCAACCTAACAGCTTCCCAGAACACAAGCATTCAAGTACTCATTTGCAAGACAACTGGCAAAACTATTAGCTGCAATGACCTTATGAAGCACAATTTTGACCTAGTGTTTATTTAATTATTAACCTGGTCCTCACAATGAATCAGGTCAAAATCTAAGTGTAAGAATGGGAAGGTGTTCTTTATTTGTATGTAGAATATAAACTGAAAACATCTGCTGCTGTTTCCCATTCAGCCTGGGCTCTGCCACCCTCTGAGGCATTTATTACATATAAGATTTAATTGATCAGTTCCTTTAGCATACTATAGCTAGAGGGAAATGTATTACTCAGTTCTTTTAATATACATATGAGCTATTTTAGTATGTTAATTTAATATAATGTTATTAAATTCAAAGAATTAAATCAAAGAATGGGGTTCCATTGTAAAACTGTTGTGAAACAACCTTTTGGAAAATAAGCTTTGTTACTATGTATATTGACTGCCGTGTGACCTTCTGATAAGTTCCAGGACATTTATCAGATTTCTCTGCAGTGATGGTTTTGTTTAAAGCACTTTTTAAAGAATTAATGAAATCTGACACCTCATTTCTTCCAGATTTTGGTGCTGAACACTTTTCTAGGATGTAGGAAGCCTTAAGGGCAGGTAAGAGAACCATTTCAGTTCTGATTACTATCAGATAGTTTTCTTCCCTAAAATACTTCCTTTCTCTCTCTTTTTTATGAATAATTGCCAATTAGATTCTACCTCTAACAGAAATAGTTCAGTTTTAATAAGTTTTGAACAGTATTTACATATCTGGAGGTGAGTTAAAAAGAGAAAATAAAAATAGACATAGTCTCTCTCTTGATGTACTTGCATGCTAAACAGATCAGTACTTGCACAAATGAAAGTTGCTACTTTCTAGTAACAGACTGAATATTATGGTATTCGAAATGCAAAGCTGTTTACTCTTGTCTTTTCTTAAATGAAACATAGCACAGTCACAATGGAATATGCTCAAATAAGGACAGTGGAACACAAAAAGCCTATAAAATTTCCCTGGCCCTAGGGATAAGCGATTCCATGATCTAATGAAGAGGGATGGTAAATATTTGCCCATATAAGCGAACAGTTTTGCTGGAGGGCCTGATTCTGCACATACCACTCATTCCTCAATGCTTATAGCATTAATATTACAGCCAGAATCAGGCCATTTGCTTGCTGGTATCACTAGTCAAGACCATCCTGCTAGCTTTGGATTACTAACTTAACTACTGAAGGAAACCTGAATGTTGACTAACATTGAATGCTGAACGTTACATCCACGGGCAAGAGATATTAAGCCCACTGACAAGAGATATGTACAATATCCTCCTACAAATATCCTCTCCATTGTGGATATCTGTGCAAACATTTTTGTTGTAAGTTTGCTTGTGGACATCAAGTTGCTGACACAAATACTTTTGTAATCTGAAATTTTCCACGCCTGAGTACTCAGTCATACGGACCAAAAGCCCATAATTACTTTTCACCTGTTTCTCAAAACATGGTGAACATGAAGAGGTCTTCAAGATTTCAGGGGCTGTCCTGGCAGTACAATACCTTTAAAAATCAGGTTACTGATTTTGATGCCCTATTACGGTCATAGAAACCTATTATTAGACATACTGAACTTCCTAAATAGGTATTCTATACGGAAAAAAATAGTCAACTATCCTAGACAATGCTTTTTCAGAGCAAAGGCCTTGAATAGTAACTACAGACTTCTACAATCAAAACATTTAGATTTCTTACACAAAGCTGCATATAAGCATTTGATATTAAAAGAGCAAGTTATTCTGTCTAAATTTCTATACAAAATTAAATTGGAATTAAAATGCTTCTAGAGCCAAACTGAGGCCCACTGGCATTCAGCTTTGCTTGGAATAGAATGCGAATTTTTATGCTTATTCCATTGTAAGACTGAAGTTTAAAGCTGAAAACACCAGGAAAAATCTCCTCTGCAAAATGCTCTACTCCAAGAAATTGACAGTTGCCTCAGTAAGGATGCTCAAATTGTCATTCCCACATGCAGTTTTGTACATCTATACCATGGCAAATGCACACAACGTCTCAATGAGGCACCTAGACAACCTAGTTTCTTACTTGTGTGTTAATGACCTTTGGAAAATTTCACCTAGTAGTATCATCAACTGAAGAACACATTCATGGACTGACAGATCTGTGGCAAGACTTTCCAGAATTTCTATTCCACTGCATACTTCTTTGTTCCATCTTCTGACTGTATTGCAAAAATTATGCACAAATTTGCAATAAGGGGGCACTTTACAGAACTCACAAGTATACATTTCTGTACATGTATAACTGTTGAATAGAAGGCACAAACAGATATTCCCTATAAGATGTAGAGGGCAAAAAAAACATTGTTCACATGCAATGCTGACTGATGACACAAATGCAGCTAGTGAAGCCAGAGTTTGAGGCACAGAGGAAGGAAAACAAGATCCACCCATTAAAACCAAGCCCTCAGCAGCAGTAAGACCTAGGGAAAAAGAAAAGTCACAGATTATTAACCCTCAGTCCTAGGGCTGAGGGGAAGAGATGCTTCACTTGGTAGATACTACATTTTCCTGCTCTTCCTTTTTCAATCTTGTCCAATTTTCTTGTGGAACATCTGAAAGGAGAACCTAGCCACATAGTCAAGCTAGCAGGAACAGTTGTATAAGCCTTCAAAGCTGGAACATTTGGCCTGTATTCACTGCTTTTTCTGCCATTTCATCACTCATTCCTTACAGTTTTTTGCCTCAGATGCCTTCCATATTTGTCCTTCTTAACCTCTTTTCTTCTGATATGTTCCCATCATGCCTGATCCAAACAATATCCAGTGCCCCTTCCCTCTTCTTTTTATTTATTGCAAAACCCTCCCCCTCCCAAGAGAACAACCCCCCCCCACAACAACAACAAAACAAAGAAAGCCCCCCTTACCTCCCTCCCTAAAATTATAGAATGTGCTGAAATCAGACCACCATCAGTTGGCTCATGTTGTGAGTAGTCTCTCTTATTAGGTTGCCATGTAGGGGCAAGGAATTTCTTCAACTGGGTGTTTTTACAGTGCTTAACAAATCTGGCCCCATTCTTAGTTGGTCCTTATACTCTATCATAAGATCAATTTTAGCTATGACCAAGGTTAACAGAAGTTTCAGGTTATGCCAAACTAAGAAAGTACAATAAAGTAGACACAACATGATTTTTATATTATTATTTGCATAGGAGTACAAGATGCACTAAAAGCTTTATTGAACCTAAAAAGACATGGTCTTTGCCATAATTAAGAGGTTATCTTGTACTCTGACTTCCCAGTTTAACAGGGAAATATGAAACTGCTCTCCCTGAAGAAGCTAAAGATTACTCCAACAAATTCAATCCTTGTTAAAGGATTGCAGGCACAAAGTGTATTTTAAATGTGAAAGCACAACCCTCAGCTGGAACCTAGCTCTTCTTCAAGGGGAATTCTGCACTCCTAATCATAGGAATACAGACTAAAATCATTTCTATTTGCATTCTCCTTTTTCCGTATCAAGACCAAGACCATGCATAAACAGGTCCTATACAGATCAAAACAGAGCAAAGGATGTAGAAACAAAAACAGACTAACACATATCTGAGGTGACATTGAAGTCTTCTCAGCATGTCTTCTCATTATTCTCATTAATTCTGTTAGACATTTTCTTCCCTGGTTCTAGTAGCTCTCACAGAAATACGCATATTTATTATAGGGACAAGGGACACAGACATAAAGCCAATGCTCATATTTTGGCATCCCTATACTTAAAAGAAATGATTATTATACAATCCTTTGGCTGCCAGTAAGATTCCTGTGTAGAAATATGCATCACGGATCTAAGTAAAAACAAAAAGTAGAATTGTTTTTTGCCTGGTATGAGTTTTGAGGCAGGAACTCCTAAATTCTAATCTCATTTACAATTCAGGTTGGGTAAGTCATTAACCTCTTTCTGTCTCTACTTCCTTGTCTGTAAAGTCCCTCCTAATGAAAACGAACCCAAATATGTCATAATGAAGCATACAAGAGAAGAAAGAAGCAGACAGTACATTTACCAGAAATTGCATTTGCTGCTGACATGAGAGGCAAATGGAAGGTAGGTATGACTCCCCAGACAGTGTGATAAGCAACTATTCCAGCAAGATGAAATGTGGTCACAATTTCAGTAAAAGCAGCATTAGGAGGAAAAAAAACCTGTCCTAAAACACCTGCCAAGCCTATAAAGAAAAGTAAACACTCAAGATAATAAAAAAGTTTTTTTTTTTTAATTAATCATAAACTAAAACCAGACTTAGAACCCAAGCCCTACTTCCAATGAGGCTGTGTCACTGACACCCATGGCAGCAGAGGGTATTCCCTACACATGCTTTACACACATATCTTTTATACCTTGTCTTTGCCAAAAAACTAATCTTGTCTGGAGCAATATTATCTTTGTCAACCTGGGGATGAAGTGGGAACCCCAGCATCCTCCAGATGCATATAAGGATTGCCAGCAAAATCTCTTAAATAAAAAATATTCCACTTGGACAAATATGGAGAAATAGTTCATCGAAAAAACAAAATGAAATATGTCATAAATTCCCCAGTGACTTCTCACAACCTTTACTGCTTTAGTAGGAATACAGACCACAGTGTAGCATCTGAATATTATTAAAAGATGCAGACCACACAAAAAGTTCAACAATACTTCCTTGGGAGAAACTATTATTGCTCCCCGTACCAGTCACTTTGACCATATGTGTTGGGGGTTTAAGAAAATGTTTTTCCCACTTTAGGAAAAGACTAGATCATTTCATTAATCCAAGATAATATGGTATTTTACTCAGAGACACATTTTGTCATCACTTGCACAATGTCTTGTTAAATATATCCAAGTAAGCTCTGAGCAAATCAATGTACCAATATGAATCTCTCCAACCAAGACAAAACCCAGCGTAGGAAGAATAGAGCTCATGGGAGATTAATTTTTGGTGAAACTAGCATTTTAGGAAGTCTTTATCAAAACATTAAAACTTGCACAGAAATTGCCCAACATTAATCAAAAACGCAGCTCTTTAAACTAGGATATTAAAAGGATGGTAATCTGGACAGAACATTCTAAAGTCAATATCCCTGTGAGAAAGCAGTAAGGAAGGTCTTTCAGTTGCTGTGCAAAGCTAGGTTATAGAGTGGTTCACTAACTGGAACAGACTTCTCTCTTTTCATTCCTAACTTTCTGTATCACCAAAACATTGCTTTCCTTGAACTAATAGATATTTATACACATTTACCTTGGACAAGAGCTTAGAAGGTGGTGAACCCTTGAAAAGCTATGCTAGATCTATCCCCTTCTGTTATCATTTATATTAAGAATTATTCCTTTTTCATTCTATCATCATTATTTTCAAAGATAGTTAATATAAAGAGCATAGCAATCTTGTTTATGAGGAAAATGTTATTCAACATAATCAAAACCTTGCTGTCTGATTCATTTTCCATTCCATATACAAATTTCAACACAGATAATGACATCTGGAGTTATGTAGTACATACAGGCCCTGATCCAAAAGCTTTTGAGAATAGTCTATCTATTAATTTCAACTAGCCCAGGATTGGGTCCCTAAACTATATCATATTGGGTATTTATTACACATATAATTAATACCAGAACAACCTTCTTGGTAACAAAAGGTATACAATGATTCACTTAAAATCCTGAAAAGTTGAATTTTTAGCCTTTCATTCAATTGGAAATTGACATGATATATCAGCAACCCACTGCCTGGGTTGCTACATTTTAGTGTTAAGCCACTGTGCACACTCCCTTTCAGAAGCTAACTTTATCTTTTTATAACTATTTCTAGCATTGCTCATCATTTAAATGCCAAACTGACTACAATAAATATAGATTAAATGAATTCACTTGTACCTTTTGTATAAATTCCAGCTGTGGTCATGCTCTACCTAAAATGGTGAGATTGTGGCTTCTTTCTCTCCTTCCAGTTTCTGCACTTTTTTTTTTGGTTTGTTTGAACAAGAGTAGAAGATGGTGCTGCTTTTGGTAAAGATGGTGGAAATCAGACCCCACTGTCCTGTTATAGAACAAAACAATCATTATGATGGATTCCTACATTATCTTGTTTTTCATCATTTTATGGACTGACCCTTCATCCAAAGTTCTGGCACAGTTACTCATCAATTCTTCTGAAATTAATGGGATTACTCACATGAGTAAATAGAATGGGATTTGGCCTTTACCTTATACTTATGATGATAATCCTTGGTCTGTAAAACAGCACTGACCATTGAATTCAGTCAGTTGTGGAAACCATCTCTACTTTCTTACTGCACAGAATTTGACTCAATATATTTCAGATGTCATATACTTGACATTTTGAATCATAGGAAAAGAAAAAAAAAGAAAAAGGATTAAAAAAGAAAATCTAAATCTTGAACAATATGTCTTAAAAGCTGAACATGAGTATGTTTCTCCTTTCAAAACACTTTCTTAGCTAACTAGTAATTCCAGTCTGCCAATATTTAATTATTGAGCATGACTGTACTTTGCTTTAATGTTACCTGCGGGCAGATATGGATTCTTGTCAATCTTCAGTTCACCATGGCAACAGAAATTATACTTTCCTCTATTACATCCAAGATAAACATAACTGAAAAAGAATCAGTCTATCTAAAGAAACTTCTTAGGTATGGAAAAATTGCAGGCAACATACAAGTAATCTCAGTTTTCACATATTTTAAGGCTGCCTCCCAATTTAACTGCATATCCAGTTCCTTTTCTCTTCCCCAGGGTGAGAGGCCAAAGGATGTATGAAGGTATGAGGACTGTTGCTACTACAACAGAGACTGTGCAGGATATGGCCTGATGATGTCATATCAGAGCTGAAATTTATTTCACATTCTGAGGCCAAACCCCCACTAGCATCAGTAGAAAACTACTTTGTCTTTATAATCAACAGCACTTTCTTTCCTGATCTTGACACAAGGATGTCGTAAGAGTATTGTTAAACCATTTGACCTTTGCAGTACTAGCACTAATTGAAGCCTTTCTGAGTAGCACACACAGCTTACCTTTTGCTGCTTGTCATGGCACCTTTGTTCAGTACATACTGATTTGGCTCCACATGCTTTATCTGGTATTTTAAGTCATATTTCCTAAAGCACAGTTCAGTAGCTTAGCAGATGAACCTATTCTCAGTAATGTGTCCTTCTTCACAAATTACAAGTTCAATGCACAGCATTGATTTTATGGTACGAAAATACTTATTAATCTCTTTTTGTCCCATTTTAGTGCTTGAAACATGTAAGAAATTCCCTTCACTATATTATCTTGAAGGCACTGAATGATATGTTTCCTTGGAGTAGCTAAACTCACTAACAAAAACATTGGTGTCTTTCATAAAGCGTATTTTAGACATTTTTATCAAAAATATTTAATTGGCATTGAAACTCACCTTCATTACCAAGGTTTCTCTAATGACATGATCAATAGTCCCATAATAAAAATCATCCTTTCGTTCAAAGTGAAAATATTCTTTGTCAGGAGAAATAGCTTTTAATAATTTCAAGATGTTATTGGAATAAAGGCTACTGGCTTGAGTAGCCATTCTACTTGGCAAGTCTGTGTAGCCCATGTTCACCACACCCTGATGAGAATGAAAAATAAATAGTTGCCAAAGCTTTCATATAGTATCTTGGAAACTTTTCACATGTTCTCCACAGATCTGATGCCTGTTTTATACATGCTAGTAAATCAATTTGCATATTACTGCAGACATGACTTACCAAAGCTTTGTTTTACAAGCTAAGAGTTCTGCTTAAAACTAATAGCTTACTCTGATGCATGACCAGAGAAAGTCAGCAATTTTGTCAGGAAGCCAGAGACCGAACGAGCTGGGAGGCCAGTCAGGGAACTGGCTACAAAACCATATGGTGCTTATTTTTCAGAATAAGAAATCAACTACTTCAAATTTGAAAACACCTCATGGTTGTCTGATAAGAATCACATTGCACAATGTGTTTCATGGATTAATTGCACTCCAGTCAATTCCAAGGAAGAAGATATAGATACCTTCATACTTAAATTCTTTGCAAGTGTATCTGGATGAAGATCATGTTTCTTTAACATACCATTAAAAAAAAAATTATAACTCCATACTCTGAAAACAACACATATTGAATTCTGATCTTGAACACTGCCCTAAATTATTGTTTCTTCCTTTCATTTTATCATTCCAGGCTAGCTATCTGGACATTGCAGCTGCCAGTTCATCCCATGTGCAGCCACAGGTGCTGGCTTCAACACACATGCAGGAGTAAGTCATGACATGATAGTCAAGTATGGCAGCCACAGAAGAAGTCAATATAAGGTAAAATTGCAACACTTTTAGCTGGACTGTTCTGTTCATCTGGCTTTTCAGAACACGCCACTGCATATCTCTGCTCTTGGGAACAAAACAGGTGAAGGCTGCAAGGATTCTGCTATTGCTTTATGCCCCACTCCCAGGTGTTCCTGGAAAATTCCACCCTACTATAATGCATGAGCATGGTTCCTGATGGAAGTGATAGCATTTTTAACAGGTTCTAATAATGGCTCCTTTCAAAGGGAAAAGGACATAGTACTAGAAAGAGGAGGAAAAAAAATACAGTTATTATTACTGATGAGAGTAAGACAGGGAATAGCATTTTCTAAAGAAGACAGGTGCCCAGCAGATTTTTCTCCTTTTCCACAACAGTATTTGTAGTATTTTCACACTACAGGAATCTCACAATTTGGATGACTTTGTCACTATGTAAGGTGGGTATTTGAATGAATAGATGGAACAAACCTTTGAGACCCTATGGCATATGCGCAGGCCCTCTGTGCACACAACTACAATAACAGCAGTGCAGGTCAGCAGCTTTACAAACACTCTTGATTTCATCAGCTTCATGATGCTTGTCTTTCTTAGAGTTTACCTGCTAGAACCAGATCATTACAGAGAACTAATCTTCCATTTAAAAAGAAAGATAACCTTGTAGGCTAAAGAAATGAGTTGGAAATTTAACTCGGAAAAAGGTAATGAAGTACAAAGTGTTAGATTAGTTACATCTTTGTATATTTCAAAAACAGTCTCATGATATCTTTTTAGGTATATCACCACTTAGGACTGCATTGTTCTGAAAAAAGATACAAACTGATAAAACATGATTGTTTAGTCAATACTCCCAGTATACGTTTTGGCAGCAGACAAATAATTGCAACTTTATATCATCTTACCATTACACACTGTGTGATTTTTCTTTTCCAGACCACATCTGATCTTAATCTTCATCTAAAAATAGTAATCCTCTGTGTTAAAATCTACCATTCATATAGTAAAATAGTGACAAACCACTGTTTTTTATAAATACTGAAATCAAACAAATCTCTAAATTGATTTTCCTTCTTTTTTTTTCTGGATTCCAATTTTTGGAATTGGACAACTCAAAAGTCTTGTTAATAAAGCTTAAGGGATGAATCTAAGGGCATTTATGGATACCATTACTGAAAATGATGTTACCATGCTTATAAATGTCACAATGCATAAAACCTTCAAACATGGAATGGTGTCTGGATAATATTCCAATTTGTGGTTTCATTACTTATGAAAGAAAAGACTCTGCTTTATTACCCCACCACACTAGTAAGAATTCCATGACAGAAAGGCAGTGGCTTCAAGGAAAGATGGTCAAGTCCTTATTACTATAACATTTATTAGTTTCTCATTTCTCAGAACAACATTAACATTATTTGTACTTTCTCTGCAACTCAGTTATTTCTAAGAAATGCTGATGGGCTCTACAACCCTTATGAATGTGAAGTTGTCCAGGATGAGTCATTTCTACATTACATCCAACCTAAGCTGCAAGATCCACAATTAAGGATCATTCTTTCATTGACTCCACCATACTCTTAGTGATTAGAATTGGAGCTTTTTTCCCCCATTGCAGATTTAACAAACCAAACAAAACAAATTTAACAATTCAGCCTGAAGAGCGTAGGCTCAGAGGATCTTATGAATGTGTACAAATATCTGATGGGAGAGTGTAAAGAAGATGGAGCCAGACTCTTCTCAGTGGTGCCCAGTGACAGAACAAGAGGCAACAGGCACAAACTGAAATACAAGAAATTCTATTTAAACATGAGAAAAAAAAAATTACTGTAAGAGTGATCGAACACTAGAACAGGCTGCCCGGAGAGTTTGTGGAGATATTCAAAACCTGACAGGTCAAGGTCCTGAGCAACCTGCTCTAGCTGACCCTGCTTTGAGCAGGGGTTTGGAGTAGACAATCTCCAGAGATCCCCTCCAACCTCAACTAGTCTACAATTCTATAATCATAGTACAATATTTGGTGTACAATGCTCACATCACATTTATATACTGTACTGTACACTGTACTGCACACAAATTGCAGGGTTTACTGTGTTCACGCATGAGCATCTAACTACTTTACACAAGAACACCCAATTAGTTCACACATAGGCATGGTGTTGGGCATAAATTGCATGGTTTTGGAAGCAGGGGACTGCAGGGGCGACCTGAGCAGTAGACCATAAACTGCCCTCTGACAGTGACAGGGTCACCTCCAAGGGACTGCGGCCGCAGGTGACCCAAGCCAGGACAGGGACAATAAGAGGTATGGAGAAGCGGCAAATGGAAACAGTTATACGTGCAACCCCAATCTCACCAAAGGAATTGGGATGGACTGAGTGTACCCCACGGTGAAAACAAGAGAAGCTGAGACTAGAAAAGTGAGAGGATAGGTGTTTAGCTTAAGCTGAGCCTGGGAAAGGGGGAAGAAAGGCATTTACTTATTTGTTTAATTGTGTATATTTTCTTTTTTTCTGAATACCCAAATCAGTGATTAGACATTTGTGTTAATTGGCAACAAATTAAGTAAGAATTCAACAAGTCGAGACTGTTTTGCCTGCAACACATATCGGAGAAACTGAGCAAATTGTTTTCAAAGAACATCCTTCAGTGCAAATGAGACCAGAACTTTGACCAGAATATTTTATAAAATGTTAAGCAGTGTTCCAGATTCTAAGCCATATTTTCTTACTTTACCGGTATCAAATCCTCTGACGTTAGCTCCCATTGCTTTGGCAGCTTCTGCTGCAGCCAGTCCAGCAATGTCACCACCAATTATCAACATCTAAAGAGATCAAACAGATAGTAAAGCATATTCTACATGCACTTATTCCGTCATGTGCTATGTCTACAATATGGCTTATCTTCAAAAGAACTTTAAAGAGCAACCGAGACTACAAACTGTAAGCACTTCAGGGAAGTATAAAATCATATCTCAACAATGTAACATGGTTAAACAGCTGGTTTAGGGCATAGGAGTGGGTGGTCAGCTCTGCAAAAGGTGCCATATGTAGAAAATAAGGTAGAAATGAGAAAGATAAAAAGTGAAGTTAAACAAGACATGACTAGAGCAACTTTTTCTGTTCCACAGCACTCAGACCTTAACTCAGAAACTCCAGTAATAAATGGATGCTAACCCTGATTTGTCCAGCCACATAAATGTTTTCCTCTACTATAGCTCAGATTTCCACAGATTTGTTAAACAAAATTCTCTTCTCAGATGCGAATGCTCTCAGGTACACTGAAATGGATATCAGAGAGAAGGGGCTGGTCTCAGAATGAACAGACTGTTTTAAGATTATTTTCCTTTAAAAAAGTCTCCATCTGCCCCCTAGGTATGAGGTGATTTAATGTATTTTTACACTTAAATTTATTGCAATTGATTGAGAATTTGTCAAAAATAAATAAAAATCCAAGGTAGAACTAAACCTAGCAGGGTAACATTCACTTACAGACTTCAGTTCCCCTTGGCTGCATAGCATTAAGCAGGTGAGAACAGACAGGAGGAGTCCTAGATGTTGGTGTCCTGCCAAGCTGAAGCAGACCGAACACAACATCCTTCTTTGTAACCATCCTGTGAACAATCCCATTCTGACTCCTTGGGAAAACCTTAAAGGGTTCTGGTCAAGAGAAAACTCTGCATTCAGGAAATGCTCAAAGACTGCAATTAAACTGAGTTCTACAGGATGGTCTGAATTTTAAAAGCTGGTACAGTCCAGCCAATACAAATACAAATCACAAAAAAATCAAATGATATTTATTACCTCCTACAAGGCTCACATGGCAGAGCTGAACTACCATGTTATATTAGTAGTCCAGGTTTTCAGTTATAAAATTCTACTCTGTAAATATCAGCAGTATCAACCGTACCTTTGCAGGAGGAACTTTTCCAGATGCCGTTATTCGACCAGATAAAAAAATGGCCAAAATGATTAGCTGCTAGGACTACTGCTTTATACCCATAAAATGTAACACTGCGGTTAGGTAGTGACACCTTCAGAAGAGAGCAAGCAGATAACAGTGCCAAAGCTATACGCACAAAATGTCATGTATTCTAGAGCTCAGGTGCCAGTATAAAAATTACAGAAGCAGAGCCAGAACCTCCTGAGACAAATATATAAACCAAATCAATTAGATAATTAATAGAAGCCTCATAAAATAAACAATAGATACAATGGACATCTTAAATAAATAAATCTGTTAAATGAAACAATACAGTCAAACGTCATTCCAATTTATACCAGTGGTTTGAAAATTAAATGTCTGATGGAGGACAATTGCTGGGAAAAGAATGCATACCAAAGCTATTGACTCATGGCACAAATAAAGTGCTTATTGCAATTGCAATATTTGAATTATTTATTTTTCATTCTGTGGATCAGCTGACATGTCTATGCTTGACTGTCATCCCACTTATACAGGATGTGGACAGTGCACAGATCCGCTCGTAGCTATTCCAGGAATTTACAGCACTGAGATTCCCTTGTTGACTAACCAGTTGATGATTATGTAAACTCTACATGAACTGAAAGATAGGGCAAACCTCACATTTACCTTCAAAAGGAAGTTATATGTTTGAAACATAAGCCGTATTCATAGTTATGGATTTCTTTACCATTTCTATATAATTTATCCTTCCTAATAGGCTATTGCTCAAAAGTCCTTTCAATTTATTGTTCTTTATTCAGAGAACAGGAAGTGGCCCAGAAAACTTTCACTAAAATTCTCTCTTGCTTGTCAATTTTTTGTAGCTACATGGACCACGCTAGGATAAAAACAGAGTATGTCTTTATTATGCAGGGCTTTTTTTTTTTTTTAATAGTAGCAGCAAATACTTAATTATTATTCTTTTCGAGTTATTGGGGAATTAAGGAAAGCACCACTGACCATTTCAAAAGTGCTGCTGCAGCTAGGCAAGAGTTTGAAGATATCTTTTTTGGAAAAGAAGATTTTCCAGCTGTTAAGCATGGGCTTCTTTGTGCTTATTACAATTTGGTCAAAAGGCTAAATGACTTAAAGCTTTTTCTTACTTCATTTTCTCTGAAGAACAACTGGAAAACTTTTCTTCCTTCCTTTTAGTTTGTTTATTTTAAAATTCTTTCCCCCTTCTTTTAAAGTTTTAATTTAAACTAAGCCTCAGCATGGGGGAAACCCCCTTTAGTTTAAAAGGATAACAGATATAAACCAAATCCAATGATCTAAATGCTAGAGTGAGGTGCATCCAAGCGCAGCTCTCCTGACTCCCTGGATATACGGGCCCACTGTCACCGCTGCAGGGCAAGATAGGCAGGCTTTCGGGGAATCCCTATACAATTCCTAGCTACAATCAGCATTGTGTAGCTTAATGCACAATGAGTGACAATTTGTCCTTGCTGAAGTTAATAGCAAAATTTCCACTGACTTCACTGAAGTGAAATTTCACCCAGTGGAGCGAAATGAAAGACTGGCAAAAATGACAATTGCTAATACCCAAGTAGAGCCAGGGCAAGAGAGTCATCATATACACATATTTTGTGAATTAGCAGAAAAACTGCTTTTCTTCTGTAAGTACCATCTGCTTTATTGTCATAGCCATACACTCTTGAGGTAATAATTTATTTTGGTGTACAGGCAAATAAAAGGAAAAAAGTTAAAAACAAATGTTTTAAGAGAAGTTTGTATAAAAAAAAATCAGCATCGTTCAGGGCTCTAAGACCATTGGAGGGAAATCAGAGAGTTTGACACTAGGTTAATTAGATTTAAAATAGCTTCACAAGCTAAAAGAGAGATAGAATGTGTAACAGAAAAATGCTATTCATCTCTGTAGCCAGATTGCTTAAATTTACCAGAGCTGTCATCGAGACCTTTTAGACACTAGCTTCACAATTTTGTTTATGGTTCTGCAAAGAGAAACAATATTGACTACTAACATTATCACGGCTTGTAATTTTTTCCCTCTTAACTTCACTGTGGCCGAAAACATGAAAAGTGATTCATTTAACTTCATTTCCTTCTGACAATAAAAGAGAAAAATACTGCCCTTAGTAAGAAAGGAATATGCAACTGGAAGGCACCATCTAAGCCACGAGGTCCAATCTCCTTCAGTTGCAAACACCACACTTAATCCCCATCATAAACTTAATTTGGTGTTGGAAATACATAAATAGGAAATGTTTCCTATTAGCGGCTATTTGAAGCATGGGGTCATAATTTCTTTACCAAGATACATATCAGGGAGGAAATCTACTGAACCAAATAGTTATGCTGTGGATGAAGGCCTTAGTTCAGGCATATCTGATCCAATTCAAACTTTACTGAAGTCAATAGAAAGACTGCACCAAGCTAAACAGAGGAAAAATCAGACAACCTGCTTTTTTCATAAGCACAGGACAAAGTCTTGTGCTGTATTCCTAGAGATGTAGGAAGCACAGGACAGAGCAGTAACTGCAGCAGTGGATGTGTTTAAAAAAAGTAATTCTGGAAGGACTAGAGGTCAATGTACTCCATATTACTCATAATTATGCTTTTATAAAGAGAGCTAAGTCATTCAGGTTACTGTTTGCATACAGATGCATCAGTCAACTATTAGTTTTCTAGAATTTTGACTTTGTTCTTCAACCCAGGTGTGACACAGTTAAAGGATTTTTTCCAGCTATTTACTCCAGTATTGTTATGCCTGTTGGCATCAAAGCTAGCATGACTTTCCTTTGGAAAAAAAAGACCCCACTTGCTGTCAGCTAACACCCAAGTCCAGCTTGTCCTCATCAATACACCTTGCTGCCCACCAACTTTTCTCAGTTTGCTTTTGTTCATTCCCAATTAAGAGAGAAAGTGAAAAGACAATCCCTGGCTTGTATAATGTTTCAGTTACTTCTGACCATAAAACTCTGGTCTGAAAACATCAGAGAATGAAAATGCCACATCAAAGCTCTCTGAATAGCAGTATGTATGAGTTTTTAGTTCTCTCCTTTCCTTCTTTAGTAATCATTACTGAATCCTATTTTGTGGTTTCTACACTATTGAGGAAGTAACAGTGCCATGAGCTCACTCTTTTCCTGTGCTGTACTGTTTGTTAACAGCTAGTTTACTCATCATCTCAGATTATCTCAGTTTAGATATCCAGACACTGCCTAATTCAGATCATATTCAAATTAAGGGCTTACTTCTGCACAGTTATGTTCATTAGGCACTTCTTTGTATTTTCTCTCACTAAACAAAGACATGAAAGTCCCTGATAATTCATATTTTGGAGGTAAGAAACATAAAAAAAAGTTCTAGTCCAAGGGGTCTGAAAGGAATAAAACAGCAGCAGAACCCCCACTTTTTGTCATAAATGGGGACTTCTCACTTATTTAGCTTTCACTTGCTCCCATAATACTAGTTACGCTTACTGCCAGAAGCCAAGATGGAGAAAAAATCCTCAAGCCTTAGTGAACCATTTGAACACTGATATTTTATGAGATATTTAATAGGTGTATTACAAGCACCAGTGAAAAGGACCATAGATGGGATGGGCTTGGAAGGTAGGGTGCTGAGGTACGTGAGGTACTAGGAGATGGAGCATCTCTCTTCTGGGTCAATCTGATTTAAAGAGGGAAAAGTTATTGGTAGATGATTTCCTAAAAGTGCATGGAGGGCATAACCAGGCAGGATACATATAAAGCAACCTCTTTCCATCCTCCTTCAAGCAGGCAGAGGTCACAGAAAACAATTGTTTTGCATCATTGTGCTTAGCCTGCCACCAGAATTAGGGTATGGACTAGCACAAAGGTGACACTGTCACCATCTGTCTAGAATTGGCTCCATCAGAACCGGACTGAGGTCTCTCATTGGGATGATGTTAGAAACAAGATATTAAGCTTGCCTTGCTCCCTGGCCAAACTTGTAACACAGCACTCTGATATAGTTCCAGCTCCCTCAGTGTAGGATGTGAAGCTGAGGTTCTTGACATAAACACTGGGAACTGAACTTCACTGGAAACCAGTGGTGACAACACTGTCATAGGAAAGTGTGAAACAGGATAATATAGCAGGGAAGATTTAATTTCTCTTAGCTCCTTTCTACCTGACAACTCTAAGCATACACATACATAGCACAGAACTAAAGAAAAATGCATAAGAAAACCTTGCATAGGAATATCGATTTAGCTACTGGTTTACCTTATCGTTTACTGGTTCTCTGGACACTTAGACATTCAAGTCCTGGAGAGGTTTTGTAGAAATACAAACCCCGGGAAAAAGAGTTGTTTATTTTTCATGTAAGATATTAACAGCTAGGCAGGAGTGGCCCAGGGATAGGCCCGAACATCTTTGTTCCTGTGAGAGAGCACTTAAAACCTTTTTGGATACACAGAGAGCAGGAAAGAAATGTGTGGGATTACTTCGCTACAGCATATTATGTAAGATGTGAAAAATAAAGGACTACATTCACTCTTCACCTCCACAGTGGAATGCTATGATATCATAAGCAAGAGTCAGGATTATATGAAAAACTGTTTTCAGATGACTTATGAATAAAACATCAGTGGCAAGGCAGCAAGCAAGTGGCAAGGAAAATGCCTTGTTCAATGAAGCACTTACATGTGTTTGATATCTTTACCAAATCGATTCTGCTTGAGATGAACTAGTTCAAATTTTAAACCATTTCAATATGTAGCCTATGTACATAGATAATTGGTCCAGCATTTAAACTAGTTTGTTGTGTTTTTTTAATGGGTTCCTTATACAAATCTAAACGGCTTTGAAATCAGTTCCAAATCTGAATTGTTTCAAAATGCGTCTTACACTGAATGATGATTGGTCTTGATGGTTTGGCCAGTAATGCAATGTGATACTACATGGGGAGCCGGAGTTCAAAACTAGCAGGGAAAATTTTGCACCTTTACTTGTCAGAGGCTGCAGGTTTAGAAAGGGTGATAGTTTTTCACCAAGCTCATACTGTCCCCAGCGCAAGGCCTCAAAGTAAACACAGCAGCTTCAAAGACAGTATTATAGGTTCCACTCCAAGCTGAAGAAAATCCAGTTTGCATGTTGTGATCAGTTCACACTTCCCTTCACAAACAATCTTATATTACAGTTTTACTTATGTGAAAGAATATCATGGAAAAATAATAAAAAGTGGTATGTTAAAGCTATGCCAAATATAAGACACATTTATCATGCTGTCGATGGAATTTATTACCATATGTGTTTTAATGGATTTACTAAAATTAATTTTCTCTTATACCTGTAATAGTTACAGTTCTTAGAAAGGACATGTGTGGTGTATTTTATTAAAAAAAAAGAAAAAGTGATGTTTGAGAAGGAGAGAAAAAAATGACAAAAACACACTACTTCAAAAGCCAGTTGCGCTTGTCCTGTGGCCCTTGGAACCATAAATAAGACAGTTCAGCCTTTTGGTAAAGGGGTCACAACCAATTCTTTGGGGCTGCTGGTGTAAAGAGGATGCCAGAACAAGGGAGAGCATTCCTAGAGCTCAGATTGTCCAATTTCTACTCAAAGATCACATTTAGCTGACAGAGATTAAGTAAATTCACATCTTTTTTCACTCCCTCCTTTGGATTGTGCTGGGTGTCTGTATTAGTGAAGAAAATCATTCTTTGCTAGCTCTGCTTTTGCTTCAAAAGAAATATTTAAAAAAGTCTACAGGCTGTTATACAAAATATCCGTTTTGATACTGGAAATGTATCAAATTACATCTGTTTGCTATATGATTTCATACCATGGATAATTCAACTAATTTGGTACAAATATCAAAAGAAACTTTGCATCATCAAAATAAATATGACTTACAACATGCACATCAAATCATAAGCTTATCTTTAAAAAAATATCTGAACCAAATACAGTTTTTATATCATTAATCACTCCTCCATCTTCTTTGTATTGCTCAGAGAACTCTGTTTCATTGCCAGCTTCATGTTCCACTTGCACTTAAAATCTCCCTGCTTTCCTCTCAGCTAAGGCCTCGACACCAGCAGGAAAGACTGCAACCCACTTCTCATTTTTATGTTTCTTTGGGAATTCCCACAATCAGGTCCTTGTAGTAGACGCCTATAAAATAAAAGATACAACAAACACAAAGACTTTTTTTTCTAATTCATATTACCTTGGTTTTTATTTAATTCCAAGGGCACTGGGAGCATTTCAACATCCAGCTTCCAAAGAATGTCAATGAATATGGATTACGTACTTCCCTTACAGAGTTTAAAATTCCATCCATATATCAAATCCAGTAAAGTTTTATGCACACAAGTAATCCTTAAAGAAACTGAATCACTGGCTGACCTCAGTGGGATGGTTTGCGTGAGAGAAGGTGGCAGGATTGGGCCCTAAGTATTCATAAATAACACAGAACATCTCCAGATGAACATTCCACTGTTAGTTTTTATAGTGTCTTCCACAGCCAACCCACATGGTCTCACAAACACATTCATGGATGCCAAAACAATAACAAATTAAAGTTTGGTTTATAAAAAGGCCTTGGCTCAGATACTGCTTATACAAGTTTGCATGCTGTTTACCCTGAAAAAGGTGTGGAACTGACCACAATGAGGTGACAACCTCAATTCCACTCACACATGAGGTGGGAAAACCAATAACAAAACAGCACGATTAGGAAAGGACACTTTGTTTTTCCTGGCTTGTGTGTGAATAAACTGTGTTCTGTTAATAAAGAGATGAAGTAATCTTCTGAAGCAGAATAAGGAACATCTATCTCATCCCCATATAGGCATGTAAGAAAATGCACACACACACACATATATATACACACACACATAATCCAGAACACTGTCAAAACCTATTGCTGCCTGTGAAAGTAATGTACGCAGAGGACCATGCAAATGCCTTGAAAGATCAGTTTGACCCAAGTACTATTCCTGCCAAATTCAACAGCAAGGCTCTCACAGACATCACGTAGACCCAATATTTATCCCCAAAATAGCCCCATTTAAAAGAAAAAAGAGAAATCAAATGTTTTGCCATACCCATATTGTTTCACAAAGTTCTATTTCTGTAAATAATGTTTTTCTTAAATATCATTAGCAACTGTATCAAATGCCTGCTTGTATACAGTGTTCATGCCATTAATACTTGGTTGTCCCCATAATTAACTGGAAATACCACAAGCTATACATTAATTACTAACATAGATGCAAAAGCTTAAGCACGTTTGCTTAAACATACAGTGTCAGTTCAATGCCAGAAAACATTCTACATGAGAATACACAGACCAAGCAGATACATGTGGCAGGGATATTTCTATTAGAAACGCTCTAAACAAAGCCATTTAGCACAGAGCACATTTTGCTTAAAAGATATACACATGGCATTAGAGCAAAGCTGGGAACAACTATAAGAACTTTGACTGAGACTAAAGAAGCAACTGCCAGTATTTATAATTTTATAAAGTAAGAAAAGTGTCACAAAGAGTTCACTGGAAAATCTCAGGGTCCCATTCTGCATACATGTGCACGTTTTCAGCCACACATTTACAGAGTCAGGCCCTTAAAATAATAAAAACAAAAACAATTTTTTATTTAAAAATTAAAACCTTTAAATATTAAGTGCTACAGAAAATAGAAGCTTTTTGGTACAATTCTTTGAAGATACACAACCAACTGTGCTCCAGAAGAAAATATGCATCAGATACACTTCTCAAATTAATAGTTCTTCCCTGACCGCAGGGAAGTAGTAGTAATTCATCACTATCAATTACTATACCCACCCCACCTGCTATGTCAGCTGCTTGGTAGCATGTAAGGTAAAGCAAAATCTCCCTCTAATCCCTGTCCACTTACTATAGGAAGGAAGGAAATAAGTACAGAATACCTCTGATGCAAGATCTAAGTAATCCAAAGGAGAGAAAAAAATGGGTTCTGCAAGTGCTTAACCTATACCCTATTCTACCCCATCTGACTAAGGGAATTATACAAATAAGAGTATTTAACCCATGGTAATATTTGTATACCAGACTCTTCTACGGTCAAATAGGTTCTCATTTTAATTTTAAACTTTTTTTTCATAACATTCTAATACTTTGCAAACTGGTTGTACAATATAGGAAGAACAGGTTTTCACCACTAGCCTGCAATTTGTGCTCCCTTCTTAGACCATGGTATCAAGTCCCATTCTTTTATGATATGACAGCCCTATGGATCAGCATCTGGCCTTTAAGTTTTGGGTTTAAGTTTTATATGGAAAATGATATTTTCATTTATATACCAAATTTGAAAATAGTGAATCTCTTGCATGACCCACCACTGCTCCAGTATCATGCAAGCAACTATGACTATCATCACCTGAAAGTAGACTATTATTCAAAAAGATTGTGTGATATAAACTGCATTGTCAGCAAAGAAACCTAAACATGGTATTTCTGTTAATATTATTCTTCCTAAAGCCACTTACTGGGGAATAAAAAGTCACCTTTTTATCATCTCAGTATATGCAAAAGCAGTAAAAGTTCTGGAAGCTCTAGAATCCATAGGATCCAAATCTCCATAAAATTTTTCTGAAAATAGGAACAGTTTAGCATAAGACACTCTTGTATCTGGAGACCAAGCCTTTGAAACAGGTATTTTCAGGCTGATGCTTCTCCCCTCCTGATAAACTGGTGATCTGAACACCTGCATTTTAAGCCTAAACTTTTATGCCTTTCAAAGCTCACTGCTGCAACTCTTCTCCAAATGAAAAGAAGTTTCTTCAGCTCCATGCTTTGGTGCACAGATAACAAACACAAATGACATTATGTTTTAATCCTAAAGACAGGCCATAATCAAGCTAAAATGGATCTGAAACTGAATGCTATACCTTTCCCTGATACACCTCTCTTTCATAGTTTCCTCTGTTAAGCTTGTGATTAATTTTAGATTTGTGCTGATGAAATGCAACACTGTCATAAGCCTGGAGCCTCATGAGCTCCTGTGAATATTGTTCAGTCATCACTTGCAGACCATAGCTATTTCAAGCTCAGCCTTCCTTTGAGGGCATTTTACCAGATAGTCCAAGGTACATCGTGCATCACAATGCAAGATAAAAGAGAGTACAGTCAGTGAATGAGCTAATAGAAATAAGACACTGGAATGTAGAATGCTTATCTAGGAATAATTAACATTAGCACAGAGTTTTTTTATATATATATATATATATATATATATACACATACATTTTTTTTTAAGTCCTAGAGGAGAATGATTTACTCTAAGATTTGGAGTTTCATTTTCAGAGACATCTTTACTGGATATCCAATAGCACATACACACAGAGTGTCTGGACAACACTTGCACAGACATTTTTCTATTACAGCCACATGTACATGACGGCATCTAACTACTCTGACAGCATATTTACACATTAAGTCCATTTGAACAAAGGGTTTAAGTACAACCACATTTCACTATTAGAAGTACAATTTGAATATTAGAAGAACACACAAGTAGAAACTGTGAGAACTTCTCCAAAGCTAAAAGAATGAGCAATGTATACCAAAGTTTAAACACTTCCAATAACAACCAATGAATTAAAACATTAGAGAAGAAAAGTAAGATGACAGAAAATTTTTATTAGTAAGGTCTGTGAAAGTCCCTTACAAGGAATAGTATGGAAATACAAGAATTTTTGAAAGGTATTGAACTTAAAACTACTACAAACTGCTAAACCTATTAGTATATTATAGGCTGATATATACCATTGCAACATGAATTACAGAAAATAGGAGGAAACCACAAATTAATAAAATAAATATTTTTATCTCATATCATGTTCTCCACAGAAGTACACTGAACTCCATATATTTCTAAGAGAAGATTCATATCATAGAAGTTAACATATTGCACTGCACTTAGTGTGCACTTACTTTTCTTTAGTAAAACTGATGACTTTCAGGATACTAGAAGAGAGAAATACTGATGAAGAATTTTTCAAAAAAAAAGGGGGGGGTGATGGAAAATGCTGTTTTGTCAAAAGCAAAGATTTCACACATGCACACAAATCAACAACCAATGTTTCAATAGACATTTAAGTAAGCGTGGCTATCTGAACAGACTCCTACCAGAATCAGCTTGGTTTCTGGCAATTGACATGAGCCACAGTTCCCTGACACGAAGACTACACTGGAATTAGGAATCTTCACATTTTAATGAGTCACGCTTATGGAGCAACTCTACCGTACTGCTTGCCTCATGGCTCAGATTTAAGGACTTCCAATCCTGCTGCAGAACTAAGATTAGAAAAGCCGGGATGAGCTTTCTGCACCTAGCACTCCTCAAGATCTTCAGCCCACAGCTCCAGGACACCTAGCGCAGACTACTAAAGGGAAAATGATTCCTAGCTGTTTGCTACAGAGGTAGCAGTATGACAACTGTAGCAGGCTTGGCTAGGGGGGTCTGGGAACCCGAGAATCATGCACTCCTCACAAGGCCAGGGACCTGCCCCTAGCCCCAGCCTCACAACACCTCTTTCTAGAATTGGGCTCCTGGTTCCCCAGGAAGGAACCCAGAAGCCCTGAGGTCCTCCAGGTTCCCAAATTTCTATTTCTGCAGAAGGATCTTGGACATCTCAGGACTTTCATAATCTGAAGTAGTTCAACCCATCAAGGCTTAGATTAAGGACGTAAAAGGCTCTGGGCATACAGGAATAGTTGGCTCTTTTGGCTCCTCAATGTTTACACTCTGTACCAGAGATAACCTCTTGTTTTTCCTAGAGATTTATAAATGCAAATGTAACTACCACAATTTATTCTGCTCTGCTTTACAGGACTATTTGTACATTAAACTTTAATAATCAAGAGAGTTCTAGTATCTTTCAGCTCTAACTAGCATTTTATTATCTGAACAAATCCAGGAGCAGAGAAAGGAAAGTGTCTAGTATAATCACAGAATCACAGAATGGCTGAGGTTGGAAGGGACCTCTGCAGATCATGTAGTCCAATGCCCCCACTCAAGCAGGGTTGCCTAGAGCACATTGCCCAGGATTGTGCCCAGATGGCTTTTGAATATCTCCAGGGAAGGAGACTCCACCACCTCTCTGGGCAACCTGTTCCAGTGCTCTGTCACCCTCACAGGGAAGAAGTTTTTCCTCATGTTCAGATGGAACTGTCTGTGTTTCAGTTTGTGCCCATTGCCTCGCATCCTGTCTCTGGACACCACTGAAAAGAGTCTGGTCCCATCCTCTCGACACCCTCCCTTCAGATACTTGTGCACATTGGTAAGATCCACCCTCAGTCTTCTCTTCTCCAGGCTGAACAGTTCCAGCTTTCTCAGCCTTTCCTCATATGAGAGATGCTCCAATCCCTTAATCATCTTAGTAGCCCTTTGCTGGACTTGCTCCAGTAGCTCCATGTCTCTCTTGTACTGGGGAGCCCAGAAACAGACACTACTCCAGATGCAGCCTCTCCAAGGCTGAGTAGAAGGGGAGGATTACCTCCCTCGACCTGGCAATGCTCTTCCTAATGCAACCCAGGATACCTTTGGCCTTCTTGACCACAAGGGCACATTGCTGGCTCATGGTCAACTTGATGCCCACTGGGACCCCCAGGTTCTTCTTCTTTCCAGCAGGTCAGCCCCCAGCCTGTACTGGTGTATTGGGTTGTTTCTCCCTAGGTGAAGGACTCTGCACTTCCCTTTGTTGAACTTCATGAGGTTCCCCTCTGCCCATCTCTCCAGCCTGTTGAGATCCCTCTGAATGGCAGCACAGCCCTCTGGTGTATCGGCCACTCCTCCCAGTTTTGTATCATCAGCAAATTTGCTGAGGGTGCACTCTGTCCCTTCATCCAGGTCATTGATGAAGAAGTTAAACAAGACTGGAGCCAGTACTGACCCCTGGGGGACACTGCTAGCTACAGGCCTCCAACTAAACTTTGCGCCACTGAGCACAACCTTCTGAGCTCTGCCTTTCAGCCAGTTCTCAATCCACCTCACTGTCTGCTCATCTAGCCTGCACTTCCTGAGCTTGTCTACGAGGATGTTACGGGAAACAGTGTCAAAAGCCTTACTGAAGTCAAAGTAGACAACATCCACTGTTCCCCCCTCATCTACCCAGCTAGTCATCCCATCGTAGAAGACTATCAGACTGGTTAGGCATGACTTCCCTTTTGTGAATCCATGCTGATTACTCCTGATCACCTTCTTTTCCTCCACATGCTTAGAGATGGCATCCAGGATGAGCTGTTCCATCACTTTTCCAAGGTGTAGTTCCCTGTGTCCTCCTTCTTGCCCTTTTTGAAGATGGAGTGACATTAGCCTTCTTCTAGTCCTCAGGCACCTCTCCTGTTCTCCACATCCTTTCAAAGATGATTGAGAGTGGCCTAGCAATGACGTCCTCCAGCTCTCTCAGCACTTGTGGGTGCATCCCCATCATGGCCCATGGACTTGTGCACGTCAAGTTTTCCTGAATGATCTGTAACCCGATCCTCCTCAACCAAGGGAAAGTCTTCCTTTCTCCGGACTTTTTCTATGGTCTCTAGGGTCTGGGATTCCTGAGGGCTGGTCTTAGCGGTAAAGACTGAAGCAAAGAAGGCACTCAGTATCTCTGCCTTCTCTGTATCATTTGTCACCAGGGCCCCTGTCCCATTCAGTAGTGGGCCCATGTTCTCTCTAGTCTTCCTTTTGTTACTGATGTATTTAAAAGAAGCCCTTCTTGCTGACCTTGACATGCCTTGCCAGATTCAACTCCAAATGGGCCTTGGCCTTCCTAGTCACATCCCTGCATACTCTGACAATGTTCCTATAATGCTTCCAAGTGGCCTGTCCCTGCTTCCATCTACTGTGCACTTCCTTCTTCTGTCTGAGTTTTGTCAGGAGCTCCTTGTTCATCCATGCAGGTTTCCTGCCCACTTTGGTCAACTTCCTGCTCATTGGGATGCACCACTCTTGAGCTTGAAGGAAACGATCCTTGAATATTAACCAGCTCTCTTAGACCCCTCTTCCTTCTAGGGCCCTATCCCATGGGATTCTTCCAAGTAGGTCCCTGAAAAGGCCAAAGTTTGCTCTCCTGAAGTCCAGTGTTGTAATCTACTTTTTGCCCTGCTTCCTCCTCGCAGGATCCTGAATCCACCATCTCATGGTCACTGCAGCCAAGGCTGCCCCCAACCTTCACATCTCCAACCAGTCCTTCCTTGTTTGTTGGTACAAGGTCCAGCAGTGCACCTCTCCTCATTGGCTCCTCCATCACCTGTGTCAGGGAGTCATCATCAATGCTCTCCAGGAACCTCCTGGATTCCTTGTGCCTTGCTGTGTTGTTCCTTCAGTACATATCAGGATGGTTAAAGTCCCCCATGAGAACCAGGGCCCGTGATTGTGAGGCTACTTCCAGCTGTCTGTAGAAGGCCTCATCTACTTCCTCTTCCTGATCAGGTGGCCTGCAGCAAACACGCACAACAGTGTCACCCATGTTAGTCTGCCCTTTAATCCTTACCCATAAGCTCTCCACCAGCTCATCATCCACTCCTAAGCAGAGCTTCATACATTCCAGTTGCTCTCTCGCATAAAGGGCAACTCCTCGACCTCACCTTCCTGGACTGTCCTTCCTAAAGAGCATGTAGCCATCCATGGCAGCATTCCAGTCATGAGAGCTATCCCACCATGTCCCTAATTGTGATGAGATCATAGCCCTGCAACTGCACACAGATCTCTAATTCTTCCTGTTTATTCCCCATGCTGAATGCATTTGTGTACAGGTACTTCAGAGAGGTATTTGAGCATGCTGATTTCCCAGGAGGGGTGCAAGGAGATTCCCCATAGTCTTGTCTTGTAAGTACTTCCTTAGCTGCATGCAATTGCTGGAGGTAATACCACTTGAGCTCTGTTTTGCTGACTGCATGGTCTCTGTAACTCTCCCTTTCCCCCATCTTTCCTAGCTTAAAGCCCTCCTTACCAGTTTGGCCAGCCTGTTGGCAAAAATGCATACGCCCCATTTAGTGAGGTGGATCCCATCTCCCCAAATCAGTTGTTGATCTTCAAACAGGGTCCCATGGTTGTAGAAACCAAAACCCTGTTGCCGACACCAGCGGCGCAGCCAGTTGTTTACTTGGACTATCCACTGCTCACTGGCAGGATCGAGGAGAAAACAACCTGGGCCCCTAGACCCCTGACCACTGTCCCCAGAGCTTTTAAATCCCATTTGATACTTCCGAAGGCGCCCTTGGCAGTATCATTGGTGCTAACGTGGAAGAGCAGTAGGCGGTTACAGTCAGACAGGTGGACAAGCCTCGGCAGTCTTTCCATGACATCTCAGATTCAAGCCCCCAGCAGGCAACAAACATCTCTAGACAAGACGTCAGGTTGGCAGATGGGTGCCTCTGCCCCCTGCAGCAGGGAGTCACCCACAATAATCACTTGCTGCTTCTTCCAGGTGTTCCTGCATGGCACAGGGTCTGTCAGCTCAGCTGCTTCACTTGAAGCTGTGCCCAACTCCTCCTCAGTTTGGAGGGCACTGAACCTGTTCATCAACTGCAAGGTTTCAGGAGGAGCAAGAGCCCTACTCTTCATACGAGAAGTGACCAGATTGCAGCCTTCATCTTCTACAGAGTTGTGACTTCCTGTTCCGCATGGCACAGAGTCTGCCTGCATCTCCACTGCTATGGGGGGGCTGTAGGATCTCTGAGAACATCCTATCTCTCACTCATCTTCTCGGATGTTACACAGACTGCTTACTTCCTCCCGTAACTCCTTTACCTGGCAACACAACTTGTCAACAACAGCACTTCTTCTGCAGAAGAGATGACTGTCAGCCCCAGCCTCACAGCGATACCCCAGGCACTTTCTGCAGCCCAAGACCTGCAGAGCTGTAATATAAGGCCTCCCACAGAACCATCAAATGCTCTAGAGAATACACAGAAAACTTACCCTCCCTAAAATACAAATATTAATATCGATTAATTCTCTTTCAGCACTTGTAAAGCAGAAAGAATAATTATAGGAAATTTTTTAAAATTCAGCTACCACTGCATCTCAAGAATTCAGATTTCCTTTATGATTTTAACCAGGATGCCTGAAGTACATAAATTACTCAGTTATGTATTTTAGGTGCCATGAGCAAAATCACAGTAACGTTTCTGAATTTCATGCTGCTGGGACCTTCCAGCAATGTAAAGTTTTGAATAACAGTGCATCATGCACTAAAGCAAGCTTAAAACCTTGAAAGACTATGAGCAAGTATATGTGTACAAGAAGAGTTATGATCATGCTCCTTTTTGCAGAAGACTGGGTAAAGGAAAAATTAAATTCATTAGTCATGCATCTTTGCTGTACAGGCACATCTTATGTCCTTCAGGAATGAAAAGACAGATAATTGTAAACCCCTGAAAATCATTTGTACAATTCTTTTGTTTTAAAATCTTCTCTAGATAGCGCCCTCAAGTGTAGCAGACCTGCCGCATACTCAATATATTGTTGAGCTTGGACATTGTTTTTAGGAGATTTCACTTTCTATATTTCCATTCGTTCTCCTAGTAATAACATCACTAGTTTTATTATTTCAATCCACACAGATAATAGATCATGGCTTCATTCTAACCATCTACAGAATTTCTTCTTTTCTGACACAATTCATCTGTTAGACACTTAAAGGTTTAAAGTCTCTTTGCAGCAAGCATTTGGGGCATCCAAGTTAAACTTCCTCCAGAAAATTAAAATTTTCCACAGCTCTTCCCAGTCTGGATACAGTTAGCAGCAACCTAAACCACATCCTTATGTCCTCTCATATTCTGAAGGGACTCTGTCAGCTTAGGTTAGGACAAAAATTGTCTAATATTATGCACATACATCATACCCCACTCCAGCACTTTTCAAAGCTCAATTTTTTGCAGTTTGCCTTAAAATCTATTAAAAAAATATCAGCTGTTTAGCGTTTCTTTGCTAGAATCGAGTTGTGAAAGAAAATGCAATAGCTTTGTGCGATCAAATAGTGGTTAAAATAGAAATGACCCATTCTATTTATCATCCTGATTGAATTGCAAGAAAAAACAAATTGGGAAATGTAATTTTTTTTTTGCTTTATTTCATTTGTAAAAATTTTAAATAACTAAGAGACAAATGAGCATCTAAAAAACCACAGCAAAATTCTAGCACTACTACAGGCAACAGAATGCCATGTTATTTTCACGACAGCTGGATGAAGACATTTGAAACAGTATTGTTTATGGGAAAGATTTCAGTTTTGCCATTTTCTTCATTTGTAAAACCTTGTGTTATTTTTTGTTTAGTTGGCAAACACTTATTTTTTGTTATTTGTCCATAGTAGTTCACAGAATAGACTAACAGCTTTCTAGGAATTCAGGAAAGGGTAGTCTCTCCTTGAGAAGATACAAGAAGGTCAAATAAAAACTAGGATAAGGAAAAAAACAGTGGTGTGTATCTGTGGCACCGGGCCTCAGCACAGGCAAATCGTTTGTGTATTTACTCTGCCTTTCAAAAGTCTACTACTGATTATAGTAGAAATGCTGCTGTTACACTGTTAGCAGTATGTTTGCTTAATTGATCTAGTTTATCTATGTCTACATTAGACTGAATAAAAAAGTTACATGCACACACATGTGTGTTTATATGTGCACATATGTGCGTGCATGCATATATGTGCATGCACATGCATGTGTGTATAGACACACACAAAAGCATATGCCCTTAATATCACATTCTGGTAAAGGTCTAGCTCATTTGATTTTAAGAACATGAGCAGCACTTCAGCAATATTCATCACGATTCAAGTTAAACTTTTGCCTTAAAGGCATCCTGCAATAAGCAATCTTGTAGTATTTACATTTTATTTAAGTCTTTGCTATTCTCTAAGTATTTTGAATGAAATATACTGTCCAAACACTCCTTTATGACAAGATGATCTCCCTATTCTATTGATTCCTCTTCATGTTTTCTCAATTTTTTCACTGAAAGTTTTTAAGGATATCCCTAAGGAAACAATGGCATATTAAATATTATTTGGCTTATGCTTAAAAGAACAGTAGTTTAGATTATTTTATTATGTTCCAGACAATGATTGCCTAACCAGATAGTGTAAGCAAAGTGAAGTAAACTCGAAACAGAGTTTAATTACAAAAAGCATTGCTTGGAAATATGTAGTGATGCATTTGCAGTTAAGAAATACTGGACAATTCAGTGCACAGTGCAAGGAAGATTACTGCAATATCACAGTGATATCCAACTAATACAGAAAAAAAAGTATTTGGATATTTCAACACTTTTATTCTAGATTTCTAGCTTCAGCCAAGGACTAAATAATCAATTTAAGAAAGGATGCAAGAAGATAGCATTACATCACTAGAAGTTTCCTAATCTTGGGCTTATTATGTACAGGATTTTTTCCCAGATATAACTATTACAATGGCCAAATGGTTGTTTTAATGTACACCAGAAGCATTCCTCACAAGATAGTGTGGCATCTGGGAATCAGACACATATGCTCTCATCCTCTCCATATTGGAGTCATGGAGATAGACTGGTGTCAGAATCACCATCATGAATCAGTAAGTGGCATCATGGAGACAGAACGGTGTCAAAATCATTATTTCAGGCAAATATACCTTAAAATGATCATCTATGACCACATACACAAGTCTTATGGCAGCCTGCATCACTATTAGTGTAGAAAGTAGACTCTGATCACCTTAGAATTCAGATTTCTGTATGTTCATAAAATCAGATACAGATGAATTTGTCTCAAACATCAGTGCAAAAGCACAGCCCAGGAGCTATAAATTGTTCATCATCATGTAAAGTAAATCCTTGTTTATCACAGGTAGTTTGCGGGGGAAGAGATTGTGATTCTTGTTTCTTTAAAAAAAAATTCTAGATCACTACATCTATTAGCATTCCTATTTATAGATACTGAAAGACTCCATAAGAAACTAAAAGGAAGGCAAGGAGACAGGAGTGATGAAGACAGGCTGAGAAGGGACATTTTCCAATTTTTTTTTTCTGTATATGACTGCATGAATGACTGTGCCTCTTAATTCCTTTAGCTGATATTTTCATTAGTCAAGACAAAAGGCTCTGCACACCAGCAGTGTTGCATAATGCATACATATAAATTCATATTTATCAGAGAGACTCATGACCTCATCTTGTCCTCATTAGGAGCTGAAATACAATAAGCATCTAGTCCAGCTGGGCTTTAGGTAAACAAACAAGCTCTTACAAATGCTTAAATACCACACAAAATGTATTCATCCTGTATTAGTCACAAAACCCTCTGTGACACAAAGTTCCTGCAACACTACTTTCTATCTACATAGCCCTTGAGGCTTAGCAGACATTATATACTCTGAAATTTCATCTTTATGTTACTTCATGGACTTTGCTTAAACATAGCCTGTGTATTAACTGATACTGAAAAATAGAGCACAATTTTTTTATATTCATATTAATTTTTCCTTTGATGTCAGTTTTGCTATTTATTTCACTTGTTCCATTGCACATCATGCCACCCGAATAAGTTTCAGGGCTAAAAACCTGCAGAAATCATAAGAGTGGCCTCTGTCAAAAATACAACTGTGTTTTTTTTTTTCTTTTTAATTGAGCTCCCTAATGATGAAAGCCTTCATCTCATCCTCTGAGTACATGGTTCTACTGCACTTTTAAATGAGCTGACTTCACCCTTTTTTTTCCTGAAAACTGTGGTCATATTATCAACAAGGTACTTAGATCACTGTTATTATTTTTAAGTATTTTAGAAATAAAGTGCTAGATGAATAACATCACTGTAATGGAAACTTTTCTTTTGCTATGTGGAACTATCACATTCAAGAAGTCTGTCTCCTTGTCCTGAGCTAATAAAAAGATCCAAAGAGACATACCTAAGACTTGAAGTCAAGTAGTCCTCAATCCTAATGCTAACTTTAACACTACTAGTACAACCTGGAACAAGACTTTCTATTTTACATCTGTAAAATGATGATAATGTTAGTAAAATAACAATTTGTTTAAAAAAAAATCTAAAAATTAAATGATGAGGAAATCTGAGTGCTGAGATGCAGGGCTAGATTCTGGGCCTGACAGATAACTGCTAACAAAACAGGTTTAGTGTTAGGAGGTTCTGATTTAGTCCAAGAATAATGGATCACATTTCATATTTCTGCTCATGACTACACATTCTTAAATTTATGACTGTCTCTAAATCAGAAATATAAATGCCTTCAGAGGTGTAGGTGCATAGAGTTCTGTGTAACTGAGCATATCTGTCTCTTTTTTTTGCTTAACAGAATTAATATTGTACAGATCTAGAGCTTTTGAAGGTAAAAGAAGGTAACACTTGATGAGATTTTAGTGCTAGAATACTCTAGAGTCTTAATGCTAGATTATGACCTTAATACTCTGCTACCCTGCTGCTTGCAGGATCATTTATACCTGTAAAAAATGAATACAATGTGGATTAAAAAAAAAAAAAACAACCAAATCAGAAACACCATGTTTCATATGAATTTTACAGAGGTATAGATGGTGCAGGCCAAATGGAACCAAGTCCAGGGGCAGCACTCAATGTTCAGGTAGCTTGTACAAGGAAACTGATTCTTGCACATATATCTCAAGTAAGAGAAGTGGAAACCTAAAAAGTTTGCAACACAAATATGTCAGTATTGGGATGCCAGCTATGTGTTCAACACAGAAGAACGAAGATGACAAATGTATTCATGGAAAAGAAAAACAAAGACTTTTTTTTCCTAAAATATGAAACTTGCTGTCAGGCAAAACACAACCATATGAATGTGCGTACAAACGCAGGTAGAAAATACAGGAATTTACTTTTAAATTTCAATCCTTGTTGCAACATTTTTATTATATCAATACTGACCTGTAGGTAGGTAACATCTGAATTTATTTTTAGACACCTTCTGTTAAAAAACAAGACTATACTATTATGACACATGATTGGCATTCATATATATCAGATACATATTTACATACTGTACCTTTTGCAGTCTGCTGGCTTCATAAGGTTGAGAGAGCATTAAATATCGCTGTTCAGTTGCTGGGTGTAATGTCCTAAGGGACAAGGGCACTGAGCAATTAGTAACACAACGTAGTGGGCCAGCCATCCCAGCGACTGTAGGGGAAATAACACTCTTCTGTGCCCTTGATGCTGATCCAGTTGCTCTGTAAGTATAAAAACATTATTTAAACAAGCTACTTGGTTAATCCAGATTGCATCTATATATTTTTATGTCCAAAAATATATGCTACACAGGGATAGGAAAATCCAGCAATATCCCTTTAATTGTGAGATGACTTTGATTACAAAGCCTTTACATCAGGTAATGCCTGAGGAATTGAAAATTTAGAGCCTAAACGCTCTGCCAAGTCACAGAAGTGGCCCGGCTTCAGCCACAGGGAAGATTATAAACAAATAGAGTGAAAGTTTACAGAAAATTTATCTTGATTTTCAAGTCCCACATGCAGTGTAGTTGCTTCATTTCTAACCATGGTTTACTCAGACCACTGAAGATCTTAAATGGCAAGATTGCATGCGCAAAGAAATAACCTTTTCATATGTCAGAAGTATCTGCTCTTTTACTGAGCTCCTCTTGCCCAATTTTTGAGACACAAGTCAAACAATAGGAGCCACCCCTTCACCACATATTTCGACATAAAAACTCTCTTTGCTGCAACATAGCTTGCCCAATTTTTACATCCTGTAAATCACTGTTTACTCTTAACATCAACTGATGTCATGGAAGCATATACTACCATGATGTATTAGTTACAAACATTCATCACACTAATGATTCTATCATGTGGGTTTTTCTACCTTAAGTTAAAAGCAGGCTTTGTTTTACTTTATTTAATAAACTGCCAGAGAAAAGAACAACAAAAAAGCCAGATATACAAAACCAAAAGCAATACTAAAATATTTCCAGATATCATTACATTTCTAGAGAAGGAAGAATGTAACAAGACATGTAAAGGTCAAAATCAGGAGTATTTGTACTTTCGTACATAGACATTGTGCCGTACAAGAAAGCAGTGTGGAGAGGGACATTTTTGGAGCTTCATTCTTTTTAATCAGATCAGAGATTATTACATATTTTCATGATGCTGGGCTGTCGCGAAAGGAGTGATGGACTTCACTCATAAGAGGGAAGCAGCACTACATTTATTGCAGTAAGACAGTGACTTAACAAAGTTCAGTCATGAATAAGAATGATTTAACAAGGTTCGATTGGCAAGGTTATTTACTGCATGAAGGACAGGGTCAGATGCGTGCGCAACGGAGACCCTCCCGTTGAGTCACGAGGTTCAGACTGGACCCCCTTGCTTTCTAAACTCCTTCAGAGAGGAGCCTAGGTGCAGCTGAATCCAATCCTAGTCTCAGACTTGGTCAACGGTTTATGTCTAAGGAATTACGCGCGCAGTTAGTCAGAGATATAACTCAGCAAAGTTTTGTGAAGTTTGCAAAAGTTGAGCATGCTGTTAATCACTTACTGAGGATCTGCGCAGGTAAGGAATCTCTCAACCTCGAGGAGTAACCTTGAGAGGCGTTCCTGCTCAAGAGGGGGTTCTGCAGTGCAGCCTGCTGCCGTGCAGGAGAGCTCAATGGTCTCTGGGCTGCCCCCTATTTGGGGGGGGGGGGGGGGGAAGAAGATGATTGACTCACAGTCATATTTGCATGCTAGATGGGCCTTAGTTGGCGCATGCTCAACTAGCCCCTACATACGAGCTGCTTACAGGGAAGTCAGATTGAGGGGGAGAGAGCACATCAGTGGCGGGGGGGAAAGGAGCACACCGTCACATGGACACTCAGGCTAAAGTTAACATTTGCAAATTTTGCAATGAAATCATTACAGTGGACCAAAGACATCCATTAGGGTGAAAGTGGAAAAACCACCATTCTATTTCACTACAACTGCGCTGAATTCTGTACTATCATTAACCATCTATTCTAATAAACACCAAGGGAGCTATAGCTTTATCCTCCATAAAACCAAAGTAATCTTTAAACCAGCAGGCAGTGTAAACAACGCTCCTGAAATCACAGAAATTATTCATCAGTGTTTCATGATATGCTCCTTATTACTGATAAAGTTATGACTGTTGCAATTAGTTCCATTATAAAATTAGATTTTTGCAACAGTTTCCATTAGTAAAACTGAAATTTAATTGCATATAACATAAGTCCATACTCCAAGACAGATGTTTCCAATATCGAAATACTTATTAAAAGACTGTGGCATGAGTAGTTATGATACCAAATTAAGGACAGCGGTTAATAAACAAGGCAGAGTTGCTATTCAAATGGAACTTGATAGGCTGAGAAATGAGCTGACAGAAACCTCACGACATTCAAAAAGGGCATTCAATATCTTGCATTTGGGATGGAATAGCCTCATGCAACAGTACGTCTGGCCATCAACTGGCTAGAAGACAGCTTTGCAGAAAAGGACCTGGCAGTTCTTGTGAACAAGTTGAACATAAGTCAGCAGTGTGCCCTTGCAATGAAGAAGGCCAGCCACACACTGGGCTGAATTAGCAAGCCTGTAGTCATCAAGTCAATGGAAAGTAACTGCCTTCTTTATTCCTCTATATCCCACTACTGTGAGGCTGCAATACAAGTATTGTGCCCAGTTTTGGGCTCCCCGATACAAAAAAAAAAAAAAAAAAAATTCTCATACTGGAACAAGTCCAGAGAAGGCCCCAGGATTACAGGGTTCAAGCACAGGACTGACTAGGAGAAGCTGAGAGAATTGGTTCTGTTCAGCCTTCAGAAGAGAAGGTTAAGGAGGGAATCTTGTTACTGACTACAACTACCTAACAGGAGGGTACAAAGGAGAATAAATCAGATTATTCCTGGACATGCGCGGTGATAGGACAAGAGGCAATAGATACAAATTACAAGAGAAAATCTTATTAGATACTAGGTAAAAATTTTACACAAGGGTAGTCAAATATCAGAACAGGTCACTCCAAGAGACTGTGGAATCTCCATTCTTGGAGATATTCAGAACTTGCCAGGACAGGGACTTGAGCAACTTGATCCAGCTGCCTGTGCTTTGAGTGAGGGACCAGGTGACTCCTACAGATCCCTTTCAACCTCAGTTATCCTGTGATTCTATTGTACTGCCTACTTCATGATACAAGTATATGAAGAAAACCATAGTAATTGTCAAGGTGAATTTTTAAAATTTCTCATGACTCCTTAAAACTACATTATAATGTATATAAGTTATTTCATTATGCTTACATTTCAACAGACAATATGTAGTACCATTGAGAATTTATTTAAAAAATAGAAAGTAACTATACAGAGATCTATAAATAGTGAATAGACTGACTCTAGTCCATTATCACAACCAGTTTCTAGAAATTAGCTTTTGTTAAATTGCACTTAGGTACATATTTGACCCAAAAAGACAGATGAGACAGAAAGAATACATCACGTATTAAAAGAAGTTAGCACAATATCCTTTATGTCAGGTCACTATCAGACCAGGTCTAAAATGAATGTTGTTCCAAATAGATGCACCAAACTGTTGCAGCATAAGCACGTACAGGGATTTACTCTACAAGGTTTAAAGTCCAGAAATTCTCCTCCGAGGATTCACAGAAAATAGATTTGAAATTTGCATTTTAAACTATGCTCTACTACTACTAATACAGAATGCTACATTTTAAAAGCACTTTACATTAACTTGTTAATCTTTCACATACTGTTACAGAGACATACTCTTTCTATTTTGCACAGGGAATACTTGACAGAATTATTTTAAAGAAACATGGATTACAGTCTGAAATTTTCCGCTCCTTTTGTAGGATGGCCATTTCATTTCTAACTAACTCTACCTACCAAAACAATGCAATTACTACTTCCCGCTTACTTATCCCAGAAACAAGTCTCCTTGAATCAAACTGAAAGACAATTCTTCTTCCTCCAGACAATTAAGAAAACTATTTTCTGGAGAAGTGAGAGACCAGGAAACAGAATCCAAATCCTACACTCCAACAGACCTCTTTGTACCTTTTTCTGGGTAGGATTTGGACTTACTGCCGTAGTGGAAATCTTCAAAATTATGAAGACTTGACTCAAACCTACTGATACCTTCTTGTCTCATATCATCTCTGCATAACAAGGCAAAATTACTTACTGATTTTTTTTAGTAATTCTTTCAGTTCAAAAGCATGATCACAAGTTCATAAATTTATTTAACAGAATGAAATGTATGTAAATGTATTAAACAGCCACCAAAGTGTCAGAAAGTGACATGTTTTAAGGTGTCAGATTCCTCTACCACTTGCTCTTCTATAATGCTTCTACCTTTAGAGCAAGGAAGAGAGACTCATTTTAAGAAAGACAATTTCAAATAATGAAAACTAGGACTAAGCAAGATAAATTAGAATGAATGCAAATAAAATAATACCTGTTGTATATTAGACAGCATTTTTTGCTTCCAAAATACTTCAATTGTTTGAGCCATGATGTGCTAGAGACAGAGGAAGGACACAGTTTGTATTCAAAGGTAATCTCTTAGATGACCTGACAGTTTGGGGAAAAAAAGAACAGCTTTCAACACAAAGCCCAAGTCCTGAGGAAGGGCTTGTATACCCCAAAATTCACTTCGCAGCTACACTATTTGACTTAATAAAAGATATCACCTGTACCTACAAATCTTGTCCTTGGAAATACAGTATATTTTGAGAACAGTTGATTTCCTCTGGAATAACCTTCATGTTCACAATATTGCTGAACATGCCTCAAAATGCAGATGGCTAGTAACCTCAGTGCATTCTTTTGCAAACAGTAGTGTATCATTCAGTGCTGTCAAAGCAGCCATCAGTGTGAAGATATGGCAATAATTTTACAAAATAAGTAGTGGAGGATCTTTTTCTGCTTGACTCAAAGCTTCATATTTCTGTCACTATTAAAACTGCTCACTGTCTCTGCTGTTCTCTTCTGTAAATTATCAATCCAACCAGCACTATTATGCCTGGTCCTTGACAACCCTGATGAAAAAAAGTGAATTACTGACGCACATATTCCTTCCAGATGTTATAAGTTTCTCAGAGTCCTCTGAATGAGAAAAAGCATAAGCAGATCATGAACTTGCTCTGTACACCTGATTCATATGTTTCTGTGATGGTTTCTGTTTCCTTCTAGCCCTTTGCAGCCTCCATACCTTGGGGTGGGTGATTGAGGAGGAAGACTTCCCCTTCAGATGTGAAATTTTAGTGACATAAGCTTCAGATAACTTTAGAACTTAGTTATATCTACGTGGCTTTTGTAAATTAAAAACAGGCAGAAGTTCAGACCCTTAGTCATCCAAGAAAACAGCCAAAGCAAAACAGACCAAAAACCCTTAAACAATAATAGCGAAAATTTGTATTGAACTCCAAAGCAAAGATACTGTGAGACTGTCAATGGTCATAGAAACATCATATTTTGATAAACTGAGAAAAAGCATACATTAAGACTGATGTACTTCTGGAAGGCATGTCAAAAACCTCATAGTCCAGGGATAGCTGTGACAAGAGGTGTATCCGCAGTTAGCGTTACACCTAAAAAAGATGTCCTAAAGGCTGCAAAAGATATAAAAATCAAATCACTGAAGCTGTTTCTTGCAAGTATATTTCATCCATTTGGTCCTGAAATTATCTGACTCCAATATCAGTCTCTTAATTAGACTAGTCTGAAAAACAGAGCCATTCATATGCTCATTCACAGACAAATCAAATAACCTACCTCAGATTTGGTAAAATCTGTCACAAAGGTGCTTCAGGTATCTCATAACTGCTGCATATGTCTCAAAATCCCTAAGCAGGAGGATACACTAGCCTGCATGGCCATCCACACTAATGTAGTTACACTACTTCTAGTACTAGTCCAGTTTCTTTAGAGTTAGCATCATGCAAAATTTAACCAAATTAAAAAACATAAATAATAATTTAATATCAGAAGTTGACATCACATTATTCGTTTCTAACAATGAAAGTTCTTTACCATACTTTGATAATAGTACTTACACAAACTCTCATTTGAGTTCTTCTGGATTAGACGACATTGGTTTCATTTTTAATGTACTAGTAGTACAAAAATATGAGGATACTTATGAAGATTTTTGACCACAATTTATAACTCTGATATCATCTTTCATTGTTTGCACATAACAAAGGGCAAATGATGATGATGATGTTTTGGAAGAATGGTATATTTTCCCCAGAAGAAATAAAATTACATTCTTTCTGAAATTTTTCAGTTATTCCATTGTGGAACATGTAATAAGAAGGAGGAAATCTAATGCTGTAAAATTATGTCATACCTGATCACTTACGGTTGGATTGAAGCGTACTTCAAAAATCAAAATATTGTAACAGCAATGACTGAAGCCACAGAAGTCAAGAGAATGACAAGCCAAATATTTACCTGGCTCAGAGAATTATAGACATTTCCTGTTAATAAAAGAAAACAAGATATATTTATTAGAAGTAGAAAAATGACATTAGTAGATTGCATTTTTGATATGCATTAAATTACTTTTTTACTTTAGATGAACCTTTCTATTACGAAAGCTTTGAAATTTTTTCTAGATGTACAAGAACACATTCATGAAATAAAGGTAATTAGGTAAAGTCTAAAATTTGAAATAATACAAAATATGAATAATTTAAATTAGTACCTGCACTGTTTAGAAGAGAAAGCACCTGCTTGCACTGTTGTATGTATGGATTGACTTTAACTAATGTATTTGGCTTTGTCTAACTTTCCACATCATTCAGCCATGAAACTGATAAAAGTTTTCAGGTATGACTACTTGAGCTACTGAAGTTGTTTCTATTCATTGGAGGTTCTAGGGGACACGTGTTTTTTAGAGCAGAAGAGTTAAAAGTCTGAATACAAATGAAGAAAACAATTAATACAAGGCTGGAATTCACATATGAAGATTTTTGTCTTAAATTTGGATAGTTATAGATATTCTTCTGGAATATTTTTCTTGTCAGTTCCAACCACTTCACACTATCAAGTTCCAGCTGGTTCTGCCTGTTTTTGTTGGCAAAAATCAAACTTACTTGAAATTAGTGAGTTCCCTGGTGCTTGGAATGTCCAGCCAAAGTTAGAAAAAAAGAAGTTCCTCTTGTAGCTTACATCTAGCTGCTAAAAATGCTGTGAAATTTATTCAGCCATCATCTAACTTTATTAAAACACTTCTGGGATTTAATACATACAGGATGGCTTCAACTACATGCATCCACTGCAGTCACCACATCCTCACAGCAAATCCTTCTGACCTCATTATACATGGAGTTTTACGAATTCCTAAAAGGATAGAGTTTCTGCCAGTCTCCTGAGCTTTAATAATGGCAGGAAAGAAAACTATAAAATTAAAATTTGATTACACCGAGTCACTTAACTCTGTATATTATCAATTATTTTCAACACAGCTGGGATGTTTCTGTAAACCTAGAAGAAAAGTTAATACTACTTAGCCAAAATCAATTCAGTAAAGTTTCTCTTCCAAGCTTACAACTGTTTTCTGCATTGTTAATACTGTACTTATTTGTAACTTCTCTCTCTCTATTGTTTGCCATAACACACATACATGAACATTGTATATATTATGTTTGGTAAAAAAAAGAAATACAAAAGTAATCACCTACAAAAGGGAAGCTGCTTGGGACCCTACCAAAAATCCCATTACTGTGCTCTGCAAATAAAACAGCAAAATACACAGCTATGCTACCCCAGATGAAGAAATGATTGATAGTATTCCAGTAACTGGTACCTAAGACTATCTGCAAATAAAATAAGGTTAATAAATGAAACAAGACTTTTGATGGAAGCATTCTCCACAGGTCCCAATCCTATATAAAGGATGAAAGGGAGAGAAAGCTTGTTTGAAAAAGCAGTATGGGAGAGGAAATTACATTTATGAGGAACTAAAGCTTTTGGAGTACAGGAAACCTGTACGGCAAGGATGGGAAATATATCTAAATGCAAAAAGAAGCAAGTTTTTTGTCATTAAAGAGACCAAAAGTAAGATTTTTAACTATAAACCTGGGGAATGCTGACGGCCATAGAGAAGAACACACAGTTCAGGACAAGACATCCTCTTTGGATGAAGTTGTAACTATTCTGCATTCTCAAAAAACAGAAAAAAGATGTTGACAAAACTCCAGTGCTAAAGAGCAAAGAGCAGTATGAACAAATAAAGTAGTCTTAAAATAACAGAAAGAAACAGACATAGGATCAAAAGCAGACATCCTTGTATAAAAGCACTAGAACTGTAAAAGGAAAGTAAGAGAGGAGATAAAACAACTATTTTTAAAAAAAGGATATTGACACAAAAGGCTCACCAGAAACTTTATATAAGAAAAATGGGGGGATACTATAAAACTAAGCTTCGGCATACATAGGGAAAACAGAAATACCCTCAAGGTTCTGTATATTAGAGAAAGTTTGGAGTACATGTCTCCTTGGAACATAATGCTGAAACTAAAATTTTAGATTCCAAAAATGGTTGCTGTATGGAACAGGTAACTGAGAAACCTAGAACAGGTAATTGATTCCTGACTTTGTCCTGAGCAACATAGAGAACCTGGTTCAAAATGTCACAACTGAAAGAGCTATTTTCTAACATCCTTTCAGGAGCCAAAAGAAAAACTTGCTAAGAGCTGCTATGGAAAGGTCACCTCAGTCTGACGCTTAAAGAGTAGAAGTAAATAGTTTTCACTAAAAGGAAATGTGACAACGGTATCCCACCGGGATCTGTTCCAAGTTAACAGATTTATGAATAATTTAGAAACAAGGATGAAGAGTGAGGTGACAGGAGTTATTGGTTATGCTATTCTGGATCATAAAAGTGATAAACAGCAAAGAATATCCTGTTACAGAATGACTGGGCTATGAAATTGAAGGTGAAATTCAGTGTTGATATGTAGAGAGACATTACCACTCAAGAAAGAGATCTTGGATTTATGTAAGTAGTTCTGTGAAAACTTCAACTCAACTTCAGGAAAAGCCAAAAAGAAAATGGAGTTGCAGGAATTATTAGTAAAGGAATACAGAATAAAATGTAAAACATCATTATGCCACAACATATATTTACAGTGCACTTGAATGCTAGATAATATGGGAAGTTTTGGTTTCTGTCCCTTCTTCCCCTTTCTGCCCCCCCCAAAAAAAAGCATATCTAGAACTAAGAAAGGTATGAAAAATGACAAGACGGTAAATGACTTTTGCGTAAGAGAAACCTCAATTAAAACTTGATCAAAATATATTCCTCTAAATGGACAGGCTAATACTTCCAAGAAACAGCCCTAGATGCTATACATTTCCAGGATGGTTGTGTGTTTTATAACCTCTATAAACTAAAGTAAATTTAGCAATCAAGATGCAAAAGATATCTCGTGCCTGATTTTGTACCGTTTTGCATGCTTTTGTGAAGAAAGGATAATTATTTGAGAATGATTTCCCATAAAGCAAACAAATTTAAGAAACTGAGAAGGCTAAAACTCAGAACTTGTGGGGAAACTCAAGAACCAAGTATGTTTGCAAAATAAATGCAAAAAAGCAATACAAATTAAATACACATGATCTCCAAAACCATTCTTCAATGCCATTTTATTGTTGATGCTAAAAATAAAATAAAAATTACATATTGCAGCCAAGTCTGATCATAGACAGAGCAGCCATTGATACATTTTCTCTGAGGAACTTCCTGAAATTTTTGTGGTAAAGAAGTGAACAATTATCAGTTTTGCTGGAGGTTTTTATGATATTTGGTGCATATTTCAAAAGCCCCAACTGAACCCAAAGCTCAGAAGACAGAAATCATGCTAACCAACAGTGAAAAAAATTATTTTACACATATGTTATAAAAATCAATATATTCTGTAGGGTTTTCTTAAAAATGAAAAAAATTGCATTCTATACACACAGGTAATTGTACAGGATATGCCATCCTTGGTACCAACATACAGGAGACTGGAATAAATACTAAAATATATAAGAAGCATATGGTACCTTGGAACATTTGCAAAGATTGGGAAGAATGATTTTGTCATTTATTTATAGAATGGAAGATTGGAAGACCGGAATTTTACTCAGCTTTTGCCACACATTTTTTCTGAGTCGCCTTTGACAACTCATTTGATCTCTCCAGAATTTTGTTTTTTTGTCTATAAAACATAGTTCATACCAAAACAGCATTGTAAGAATAAACATTCATAAAACATTCTGAGACTTTAAAAGGTAGGTACCATATTAAGCAAATATAATTCTGTTGTAAGGGGCCTTTTTAACTTACATTATCCAATAATGAATATAGCATGTAGAAGTGGATCCTGACCTAATCTTTACTGATGGTTCACCAGCATTTGAAAGTTTACCAGTTCACCAGTTTTGAAAGTTTAAAATGACTACATGCATCCATCATAGCCTTCTCTATCAAAAACGTTTCCAATTTTATAATTGTCAGAATTATAGCTCACAAGCATAGTCACAGTACACTGCAAGCTTGCTACTAGATCCGTCTCCCTCTGCCATTCCTCTCCTTCCCTCTCCCTCATACTGAGTTTGAGTCAAGAAGAAAAATTAATCCTACAAGTCCCCAGAGTTAGCGTAGCCAGGTCCCTGCTAGCAGCAAATACTCACAAAAAGGAAAAGGAAATTGCTGATTGTCACAAATTCAAAGTCTAGAAATGTTTTAATGTTCAACAGTTTCTTAGATTTGAGGCTGAATTTTGTCAAAATTCTGGAAGTTTATCTTAGTTCCTGTTTGTCTAATACATAAGAGCTAACACAGATTTACTCAAAAACCAACCTGAAAAATTTTGCCCAAGATAACGCTTTACCTCATAGGATGCTTGCTTCTTTGTAGAAGTTTCAGTAAAGCCAAACTAAGAACTGTCTCCCCCACAATAGTTCCCTTTTATTCTTCCAGCAGACTGAAGTGGAGGAAACAGACTATCCCAATGTACCACTCTTGGATGTAAGGCACCATGGCTACAGGAGAATTTATATTCTTGTAAAACAAGAATTAAAATAATCAATTTGAAAAAAGATCAGTGAAAAAACATAATTAACACTATCAGTAAATGTCAGAGAAATTACACCACATCACTGCTAACCAGTTGCCCCACCATCAGTGTTTAGCATCACACATCATGCACAGGAGAGCAATTTTTAGATGCACATGTCACCAGAAGATTGCATTCCAGAAATTGTCATCTCATGCATACAGTCCATCTACTGGGCATTTAGGCCAGGACAGAAGGGAGCACATTAATCAAAGATCAAGAGTAGTGTCAAATTCCATTGTGCCAACAAAATAACACAGTCCAAAGTAATGAGATACCATATGCCACTAAGTAATTACAGTGCTGTTCTAATGGCAACATTGGGTCCAATAAAGCATAATCTGTTTACATTTGTCCAGCTGCTTTCTGCTGTCCTGTTGGTAACCTGAAAGTCTCTAATAATAGGCATATGAAAGATACAGATGCTGAGACCTTTTACCTTTTTGCTTCTTTTATCTTATATTTGCTAATTTCAAAGAAATAAAGGCTAGTGACAAAAAAGGAGGAAAATACAAATTATTATAATCAGAGATTATGGTAAATTTTGGCCCCACTTATGTCAAAAGTGCCTACACAAAGTGCACTTAAAACACTTCGCCTATGCCTTCAAAGGAGCCAAAATAACATTTTTATCTCCTGAGACCTAAAATATGTGAAATATTTTCTACTCTAAAAGCACATGTATAATTTTGTCTCCTGGAAGAGATTAAGATATTGAGTCATTGTTGCAGAAGGAACACCCAACATAACTACTGGAATTTATTTAGGAAATTCAAAACTAGTGGTTGCTTTACATCTGTGAAAGTCAGCTTGATAATATAATCAGTTATTTGTTCATATATCTTTATACATATACATACACACCAGCATACCTTGTTTTATTGCACTTCACAGATATTGCTTTTTTTTTTTAATTAACAAATTGAAGGTTTGTTGCAACCCTGCATCAAGCAAGTCTATCAACGCCATTTTTCCAACAGCATGTGCTTACTTCGTCTCTGTGTCACATTTTGTACACTGGTTTTTTTAAGACATAATGCTATTGCACACTTAATAGACTACAGTATAGTGTAAACAACTTTTATATATGCACTGGGAAACCAAAAAATTCATGTGACCCGCTTTAGTGCAATATTCACTTTATGGCGGTGGTCTGGAACTGAACCCGCAATATCTCCAAGGTATGCCTGTATATATAGGAACTGTATAAAAAAACAAAAATGGAAAATTTGTAATTTAGCAATAACATTCCATAGAATTATTTGGAATTCAGAAAGTGTCCACTGCCATATTACCGAGACATCATGTGCACAGTTTCAAGCAGCAGATTGCATAGTCCTAATCTGTTGTCTTAATTTGTCTCCAGAAAAAAACTGCTTTCACTTGAAAGAAAACTGTAAGAACAAAACAACATGTTCTATAACCAGACTAAAAACCTCCATGTTCAAAACAGTCATTTCTTGGTGTACATTTTTTTTTAATATAATTTGCTACAAAGCAAAGTCTCCCAACTAACTTCTATTTAAATCTATTAAAGATTTAAAAAATAAGGACTTTTGAAGCAAAAAGAACATAGCAGTGCACAGGACATAGTACAGCATAGAAAACCACTGTGATATACTTCTGCCAGCCTGTCTTACCTAAGGAAACGTGCCTTCTTTTATTTTGTAGCTTTTGTTCTCGAAGTATTAGCATGACACTTGATTAGGTATTAGGAAATCTGAATCTTGTTCTCAGCTCAGAGGTCAGATAGTAAAGGTCAGATAATCTGACCTTTATCTTTGTCCTAAGTAATTCTTGGGTAAGGCTTTTAGGACAGTCTGCCTTTTAGAGTGTCTGATATAGCGTGCTCTTACTGAGATCTCAAAGCCAGCTCAACTAAAAACAAAAAGAATAATAAAATTCATTTGTTTGTGCTCTGGGAAATACGAAGTTAAAATTCACAAGCTGTTAACTACCTGAGCCTGACAAGTACATGGCAACTATGTGAGCATAAAAACAGTTTAAATGTTTTCTCATTACAGAACTTTCTAACAAGATTGAAGGATTTCTTGTATGCTGGCAGTTTATCTGACGATCTGTTAAACATATAGCCATGACAGACAAATGCCATCTCTTACATCTTCTGGTCATTTAGGAAAACACCCGTGGCATCTCTTCTAAAAATCTACATCTAAGTCCATATCTTAATCTGAAACTAAAGCCCTTTCATTTTCGACAAATTTGTCTTTTGTATATCACACAAAGCATAGCTCATTAAGAAAAATATGAAAGTTTTAACTAAAAGGCAGACAGTCAAAACACAGTTATGAAAATCTCTTCAAATCTGAATCACATCAAAACTCCAGGGGAAAAAAAAAAATAAATTAACCCTGGCAACAAATCCTATAGATAAAAAATTTAAACGGGTGTTTTTTTGTTTGTTTTTTAAAACCTTCTGAGGAAAAAAAAAAAACACTTTTGTGTATTACATTTATTAAGGTGAGCCAAAAGAGCAAAAATGTTAATGTGAACCATACTGGTCGCTCTAGTGTTCACTAAAGGCTTTCCAATACTGTGCAATTCTATAAATTATAATCAAATGTGACATTTAATTGCTGCAATTGCTAAAAAACATCCCCTTCTACAGATATATAAAGGTTATTTCCCAAGGCTCAGAACAGTAACAGAGTCTCACAGTTATTCATGCTTTCACACAATTCTCGACTCTCTCTTTTCTGGAGCCGTGCCAGCAGCATCAGGAATGATTTCCTTTTCTGAAGTCACCACTGCATGATCTTTGGAATATGTATTGCAGCTGCAGTTTAGAATTTTTCACCAGTTCCTCTCTCTGGTTTCAGGAGATTCATCTGGGCAGAAAAAAATATATACTTTAAGGTATCCAGGGAAGACTTATTTCTCTTCTTCCATTCCTTCTGCCTGCTATGAGATCCGCCCACTTTAATTACCAACACTACCTACTCATTTCCAACCTGATATTTTCTTTTCAGTATTCCGCAGGAGGAGATTCTAATCAGCATCTGACTTATCAGTCACTAAATAAGTAGACTGTGGTCTACTAATAGTTGAAATAAGTAGGAAAGAGGTCTATAAAACCATGAGGGATAAATAGACAATCACTGCTCACTGTCTCTTCACATACAAGAACTAACAGGCATCAAATAAAGCTAGTAGATAGCATGTTTAAAAGAAAAAGGAATCTTAATTAAGCTGTAGAACTCCTTGCTGCAGGATGCTGCACATGTTAAAATCCCCAAGGATTTAACAAGCAGCTGGACAAGTCCATGGAAGAAAAAGCCTTTAACAGTTATTAAACATAAAGCACCACCTTTGAGAAAGCCTTTAAGCTGCAAACTGTTGGAAGCAACAAGTAACATGAGAAAGTATCATTGTTTGCTCTGTTTTTATGCTCTTCCACAGGCATTTGCTGTTGGACACTTGAAAACAGGGTTCTGACAAGACAAGATGGTCTGACCATTATGGCTATTTTTAAGGCCTAGTAATATCTCCTAAACAGAGATGGAAGATTGTGAATAACAAAGAATCTACAAGAGAGACTGATCAAAACCCCTGTTGCTTAGGTACTAGAGAATAAACATTTGCATAAAAATAAAACAATATATATTTTTTCCTTATTTAAATCTATTAAATAGGATTAACAAAGACAACATTCTATTTTTTGGATATATTATCTCACTAATTCTGGGTAAAGAAATTTGGAAATAGGTTCTTTTAGCTTATCAACAGAAAGCTGGTAAAAAAAGATAAAAGGTCATACTTCTCTAAGTCATTATTCTCATAAAACAGATTTAAATGCTCAGGAGATAAAACTTGGGATTCCTTGGATTAAACAGCTCTAAATATAGTCTCCAATAAAACTCCTTCTCAGTCCCTTAATAATATATATGTTGTTTATACATGTTAAAACATGTTGTTTAATATACAAGGACTCCACTCTTGGCCTCTCCCTTCACTGCCTCTTAAATCACCAGCTTAATGTTTGCTGAAGAACAAGGCCCACAGATTAAACATTAGAAAAAAAGGATAGGCTATCTAGGTTGTGTTTTATAAAAAGCATGAAATTCCAAGAGAGCTCTTTACCTTAGTATAATTGCTCACTGGCCATCTTTTATGGTGGATGGAGTTCAGTTAGGATCAGTTATTTTGTCATGGCTTATCTACACACTCCTTAAAACCACACAGACAAGTCCTGGGATTTACCACTAAAGCAGAACATATGGTTCTCTTTTTTTCTCCTTCTAAGTATACGGCAGGATAGCCGGAAATACAAAATAATGATATATCTCAAGAATCTTGGAAAAAGAAGAGGATCATTAAGTAATTGCAGTCAGATACATTTGTTTTCAAAATAGAACAAAATTTAATATGATTTTGATTAACTTCCAAACAATTTTACTCAAACTTTTGGATTACCGAGTTCATTTTTCTGACTTTTAATAATCCAATAAAAATAAATATTTTAACAGTTAAGGCATATTAAGCATACAAATCACTGTTTTGTTCGTAAACCTAGCAGTCAGAAACTAACCTGAGGAGAGAAGCCAAAGATGGAGCCAAACCAGAAATGCACCTGTGTGAAAGCAAAGTTTTTGTAGAAGAAATAACACAAGAACTTGCACATTCCAAGATAAAACCACCTGCCATGAACAAAAGCAAGTCTCTGCAGGTATCCAAACAGGGCAAATGAATAGTCACTGGCCAAGACTGCTTGCATTCCTTCCTGGCTACTGAGGCCAACTCCTGTGTGTTCACCTGCAAGCAAACAGAGAGGAAATGTACCTCTGCTAAGTAGCTGAAAAAACAGATGTTGGTTTATTAAACTATCACATAGACAATTTCAGACAATAGGTATAATTACTGTCAGTGTAGAACATTATCCTAGGCTACAGGAAGTGTGAAATAGAAGTCAAAAGTGTTTATGAAAGAAGGAATATTCTCACATTATCACTTTCTTTCATGACTCACTTATGACTTCCATTTGGAGGAGCTTAAGAAGCTCCCTAGGTAAGATAATTTTTTGTTATGCTTCCACATCCTCTTTAACTTTTCCTCCTTTCCATTCTTGTCTCTAGAGAACCATTTCCCCATTCTCACCAAAACAGATGAACTAGGAAAAACAAATAGAACTTAATTTTATACATAACTGTTATAGAATAATCCAGTGGAGAAAATTTGTGGAGTCCTATTCTGCTATTTTTCCTGCTTCAACAATATGCCATTGGAATATGGGGTTCTGAAAAATTACAGCCAAGGCTAGCAACAGCATGATGAAATAATGTAAGCAAGCAGCTCAGACTGTTATTCATCATAAAGTCATTTTATTAAATCATTTTATGGCTGCCCATCAATTAATTAGAAATTTATATGCTTCCTGTATAATGTTACATAGCTATTGTACTGCATAAAGGAGCTTCCAAGTATCTGACAGTACAATAAACAGAGCAGTTACTAATATTAACTTAGGCATTCAGTGTTTGCCATGCTTAATATTGTACAATATTCTGATATTGCCACACTATATCCTCAACTTAATAGAAACACTAGTCAGTTGGGAAATTTTGGAGGATATCTAAACATAGTACCATAGAACTCTATTTTCTTGAATCATTAATTCTGATTAACTGAGATGCCTGCATGCAATTAAGTGAGACCCAAACAAGGATACTCTATTGTGTTCTGAGGCTGATAGTGCCATCCTATTCATCAGGATGGTAGTCCAGTACAGATGCTGTCAGGTCCTGCATTTGGTATTTCAGCTCAGACCGGGTAAAATAACTAACCCTTTGTGCAACAGACTTGCATAATCTTTATTCCATCAAAGACCCAGCTATGAGCAAAATAAAGCAATGAAAGAAGTATTTCAGCTAACAACAGAAGATACATCATCTATTATTCAAAAATTCTCCTTAAATCAGGGTGAAAGGTGAGCCTTTGGGATGGTAGTTAAGAGCATTCAATTCTGTATTATTTCGTAAGTGCCTTGAATGAAAAGGAAGTCCACAATGGCAGGCAGAGGAAGAGTCCCACTCATACCCCTTAGACCCTAGTATTCTGCCTGTAACAGATAGGCCATGAAACAACTGCTAGCTACTAATAGCTATCAGTCAGCTTCCCCATTTGCAAAACACAGCCAAGTTGTTAAGTCCTTCAGTTATGTTTTTTTTAAATCAATGATTAGCATAAACATTTGTAACTCTAACAGTAATATTGCATTTTAGTAGAATAACCACCAGCTGGAAGATATTGTGGAAGCTAGTTTTCCATATATTTGAAAGGTGACCATGCAAAGTCATAGAAGAAAAATCCATCAGGCCTTAGGAAGCACAAACGAAACACTCATCTTCCTGAGACACACATGAGCTGGAGGAAGCAGCACAAGCATCTCTGAATGGTTGCTCTGTTCTTTTGCTCTTTCCTAGGTATCTGCTTTTGGTCACTGCTAAAGACAGGATCCTGAACTGGACAGGTTTTTGATCTGATTCAGTTTAAGTTCACCTCACATGAAGCAACTTTACTTCTTTACCACAGTTCATTCCAAGTGCCAAGTAGTAGTGTAATGGCTGATGTGATTTTTTTTTTCCAAAAAAGTTTAAATAACTCTTCAAAAATAAAATAAAAACTTTTTTAGAAACACTTTTCTAAGCAACGGGCCTTCTATAAATATCAGTTCATTAATAAACCACCTTTGCATTTTTATTAACATTTTAAAACAAAAGTTTCCCCTTCCTTTTGATCATGCTGATGTCATTAGCTCCATCTGCTATGGCCAATGTGACTGCCTTCTTGTGTTTCCTAACTTATGCTTTTTGTAAAGGAGTGACCTGACAGCAAGTTAGTCTTGCACACACAGGCAATTTCCAAGAATTCTTTCTCCCGATCAGCTTCAAGAGCCTTAAAAAAAATTAAAAGAAAAAAGTTTTAAGCCAGCTGTTTTTATAAAGATGTGATATTGCCCATTCCATGCATTTAATGAGTGGGTTATCTTCTTCTGTAGCAAACAATTTCAAAAGGAATTTTAAGCAACTGAAGCATTTAGCAGAAAATCTCATTCTGACTCAGTATAAGCCGTCCTCATACGTGTGTATAATAAACACATATATAGCATATATAATCTCAACACAATGATATTATAAAATACATTTTCTTGCAAAATATTTGATTTTACCATTATGTGCTAAATACTAAAAAGAAAGCAACTCCCTAAAATTGGCTACTTTAGAAAAACATTCAGCTTTCCAGCTGACACTGAGAATTTAAAAGTAAACAAAAAGACTTCATAAAGTGAACTATCAACTCAATACGCATTTAGGATAGAAAACATGTATTTCTTCCTAATTGTGAGGATGTACCATTGCTAACTTTTGCAAATATCATTACATAATGTTCAGCCATACCCTCAGACAGCTCTCTTTTGGATTACATTTAATACAACAGCTAACCACAGAATGTCACCAGGAACACAAATTCTGTAGCATCGTCATATATATCATATGATTTCATCTACTGTGACAATTGTTACATTAAAATATAAAAAGAAAGGAGAAAAAGGCGAGAGAAGTTAAGCAGTGCTGCAAGTCACAGGATAAAGCAGAAAAACATGGGGAAAGATGAACAGAAACATGGGAAGTGTGCTTTGCAGGCTCAAGAGGAATCAGGAGAACAGGTAGAGACTGGTACTACTAACTATTACTAACTGCTAACTTGTATCTTCTAAAGCAGCTACATTCTCATAAATGAAGCCTGAAGCTCTATTAAATTAGCAAGTCAAAAAACACTTTGATATTTGCTCAAGAGTTCAAATCTGAACTACATAAAAGTAACAGAAGTTTGTTCTTATGACAGGAACCAGACTTCCTAATCAAAGCAAGTTGTTTTGGCATTCCCATAAAATGCTGATATTTAGAAAATCCACTGGAGGTAGTTTAATGACATTAATTTGATGTAGCAGTGATTTTAAGGTCAGGTTGTGCTCTCAAGCAGCATCAGAAAAAAATAGTTGTAGTACATCTGCCTAGTTGCAACTTTTTATTAATTGGCATTGGTTTTGTGATACTCCTCTCACACAAGCAGTTAATAACATCAGTGGTATTCTTCTAATTAGGAAGAGGTAAGAAGCATTTCTGATTACAAGACCTTCTTTAGTGAAGTATTTTATTTAAAAAGCTGTACAGAATTACTAATGTGATTTCTTTTCCAAACAGATCCAAAGCTAAAAAAATAATTTCTGAGTTTAAGCTATGAAGTAGTTCTAGAGCACAAAGAAACTGGTCATTCCTGGAACAGAATAGACAATCGGAGTGGGGAGGAGAGGACAAAACATGAAAACAACCTGCTTCCCAATCTGTGTGTATTAACCACTAAGGCATAATAACCAGTGACAGTCCTGTCCCAGAATGAGCCCTGGTTTGACTTTTACACTTTTTCATAGAGTAGCTGACCACTGCAAAGTTCTTCACTTCCCCCCCCCCAACAGATGTTCTTTTACTTTTCTTAAAGAAAAAGAAGGGTAATAAAGGAATAGGGCTACCTGAAAATGAATTAGAGATAATACAGAAGAACAGAAAGAAATTACCCCGTAAGATCCAGTTTCTATATGTACACATAATAGTTCTTTCAGATGAGGATATGATAGCAATATTTAAGCAAACTGTAGAATTTCAGTTTGCAAGTACAAAGGAAAGAAAATCATTTTGAATGCTTTAAAAAACTATGAATTCAATAGCAGCTGATTTGAATTTGTACTTCAGTGACTGCGCAATAGTTTAGTATTATGATTTTCCAAACTTCAAGAAAAGATCAGTTTGACCCAGTAAATACTTTGGGTTTGGATTAGAAAAGCAAAGAAAATTTAAATAGAGGGGAAAATCTTTTTCCAGAAATTCTGTCAGACACTACATTAATTTTAAACAGACAAACATACATAGGAAACACATTTCAGAAGAGTATACTTTGAGACCTTTTTCAAAATGCACATATGCAAAATATTTTTTTACAGCATTCATTTTCTTTAAACTGATTTGCTATAACACATTATACAGACAGACAGAACCATCTAAAAATGACTGAAATGGGTAAAGGAATTGGAACTGTTACTGTTCTGTGTTTCTGTAACTAAGAAAATTAATCCTATACCTGAAGCCTGCCATCCTCTCTCCTCTGACCTCTGGATTTTCTATCATTATTTTTAAATCTGGCAGTAAGATGATGATCTTTTCCAGAGGAGTTTAGGTTATCTGATGTCACCAGTAGGTCTCTATACAGATTTAGTTCACCTTCAAATTGTAAGATAATTTTTATTTTTGTCCTGAATTATTTTTGCCTCTTTATTGTTAATAATTCTTGTTTCCTTATTCTTCAGAGTTGGTGGGTTTGGGTTTTTGTTGTTGTTGTTTTAATTTTCCTGGAGGTGTATTGGTTTTGCTTTGTAGAAATTTTGTATAAATTTATATTTGTGATTGAGATAAAGCTATTTTGTAGAAATGTATTAAAACTTAATGTAAATCTCATTTCCAGGATGTTTGTTGTACGAATATACTGCAATACTCTACAAGCAGAAGAAAAGGAGGTTGGAAGAAGGAGAAAAGTATAAATTGAAATAAGCACAAAAGCACAGCCACTGAGTTACAGAAGCTTGCTCTGACGTCCTTCTAAGGCTGATAGACAGTTTTTCTCTCCCCAGCCAAAGCTCCAGAACTCATAACAAGCTAATTCCAGCTGTCACATAGGAACTCTTCCTCCCAGCAAGAAGGAAGAGCTTATTGGCGAGTTGTTCTACAAGGTCAGGCTGATACAGGTATACGTTAGAGTGTTATTTAGAAGCTCTCCTTGGAGGGGTCACTATTACAGATGGAACATGCATAGGCAGTTTTTTATTAACTATTTTCTAAATAAGTCCTTCCTTTGGTATAAAGGAACAACGTTTGAGAATTTGAGACTGTTTTGTCACACTAAATGCTGAACCTAGATCTACATCTACTACGTAGACAGTTAATTGGTAGAATATGATAGCAATAGACCACATTTGAGAGTACTCATAGCTCATGAACAGAGATCTTGAATATCTGCAATTGATATCCACTATTTTCCTTTTTTTGCTCTTTCAGTATTAGTATTAGAATAAGACATTGATATATATAATTATTATTTAATCTTTGCTATTTTATTTTAGAAAATTCTCAACTTACTTTCTTATATTTTAATAATTAATATAGACTTCATTTAAAAGAAGCTGGTCTCAGTATATTCAAATTCTAAAACCAGCCAAAACAGAACGTATATTCGAGCTTCACTGATCAGGTCTTGATGTTTTATTCCAAAAATCTGTGTGTGTTTGCTTCTGAAAAAGCAGACAGTTACTGATTCAAATAAGCTTGCACAACAGTAGGCAGTAGCAACAGTAATAGCAGTGGTCAACAGCAATAGCAGTAACTATAGTAATAGCAATAGTCAAGAAACCCCAAAATAAATGTTGGTGAGCAGAGGCAAGGGTTTTTTTTTCTCCCATATTCAGTTTTTGCAGGAAAATTGTCAGTTGAAAAGCCAGCATTTAGTACATATTTGCAATGCGTAATGATGCCATATGGTTAATTTGAGAGCAATCTGACTATTATGCAATTGAGTGCAGGAAGTGGCCCAGAGCAATGAGGTAACTGATACCCAGGGAAAGGCTGACTTTCGTTCTTTGAAGGCCACCTGGTGGTCGAATTTGTGAAATAAGTTGATTAGACCTAACAAGTGCATTACAGTTCAAAATCACCTTCAGAGTAAAGGCAAAGTGTTAAAAGGGAAATAAAAACTGACCTGTGTGTATGAAGATGAACAGTAAGATATGTCTTAATAAAACTTCTGTACCATTTTTTATCAACTAAAGAAGGAAATCTACTTAATTTTTCACGTTTTCACATGCTTGAAGGAGATAAAAGTTACTTAATTCAAGTAAATTCTCATCCAAAGGAGATGTACACTGATTAATAACAAGTTTAAGATAGATCTTTCAGTGAGGTAAAACCACAGCCTATGGCAACTCTCTCCACTGCAGCGGAAATTCCTGCAGTACTACAAACACTTTATTAAAATCATCACAGTGAGTGAGGCAGGGAAAGGAATTAGTAAGACGCATGTCAGAAGTCACTTGCCCACTCATTCACCAGATAGTTGGCAAAGACAGCGCTCTCCACCATCCATGATTCTAAACACTTCTTTAATTTCAATTATACAAAAACTCTTAATTATTAGTCAGAAACAACTTTTTTTTTTTTTAACTTAACTCAGCTCTTTTCTATTTAGTATAAATGACAATTTTTTTTCCCCCCTTTTCATTTTTCCTTCATAAGCTGTCCATTCCAGAGAGGAGTGAAGTTCACACAAGTCAGCCTAAACGGTATGTTTAATGATGACTTCAGACAAGCAGTACAATTCATATGGATTAACATATATGATGGTAGCCTTGACCATTAATAATTTTAAGTTTTTCTATGTACCAATTGTTGAACAGCTTCATGTTATTTGGTACCTTATCATATATGTTGTTAGCATTCAGCTCTCTAGATTATATAGACAAAAGATCTGATAATACACATTTTATCCCCGTGGGCTTATCTTGAACATATTTCCAAGAGAGAACAAAGTCATTATACTTATTTCATATTTTTCCTGTCTCATTCTCACACTGTTTTCTCTCAAGCCCTAATCCTCCATTAATTTTCATGCTGGATTTTCCCCCTTTATTTTGCATCTCCTTGCCCAACTATTTCAAATAAAGTTGATTTAATGTAATTGATTTTCATAGTCAAAAATGTGCATTTTGATATAACATAACAGTTCAACCACATGTACATTACAAAAACAGAAGAGTAACTTGTAAGAACACATTTTCCATTTTTAGATTTATAGTATATTAAGTATAAAACTAAGGCAGGACTGAAATGCCTAGAATACTTAGTTTAGTTAAAAACATTCAAAAATCACACACTCATAAAAGATTAGTTAAGTTCTGAGAGCTATAAGATCTGAAGAGTCTACTCTGAGCATATCTGAGTCTCCTACAGCTCCTATGACAGGCTATTTAAAGACACTTAGGTACCTTTCAGGAATCTGATTATTTCCAGGCCCTGTCTATCTGCCTAGAAATAGAACATCTTAAAGAGTACAAAGGTTTTTGTGCACGCATGGTTGGGCTGTTAAGTGGCTGCTGGACTGTCAGGCATTGCAAAGCTGAATGTCATGGTGTCTAAGAACCTTTGTGGCTCTTGACGCTTGCCACTCTGCATATGTCATCACCTGCACTGACCAGAACGCTTACACTCCATGTAAACCCAGCCTCCAAAGAACAAATGAGCCCACTGTCATTTTAAAACAGGTAGGAAGTGGCCTCAGCAGCCAACTGCAAGTATGTGTTTTGTCCCACATCACACATGGAGTCTACTGTGCACATGCTGCACTACTGATCTGCACAAGCATAGTAAGTCTGCCTCACTGTGTGTACAATTAGCCTGGCTGGTAGCATGCATGACCAAACAGCAGCTCTGGCAACAGCACAGGGTGACTGCTCAAGCTCTGGTCCAGGGAGAGCTACACTTTCCCTGAAATGTCTTCTTCAGAGCTAAGGTGGGCTCCAATATCATACTGCAAAGGGACAGACAGCCTATATTGTCTATGCGCCCCACCACCTTTCTGAGGAGAGGAGAAAGCCAGCTGATTGAAATGCAAAGATAAGAACCCCACCTAATCACTGTGGGATGGAAAATGGCAATGGATGAAGACAGCAAAGCAATTAATATGTAGGTGCATTATTTATTGATCACTGATCCAATTATTCTGAAAACAGAATATTCTATTTCCTTCTTCAGAGCTTCCTATGGTTTATCACTACAGTATCTCATCAAAAGTTATATCAAGGAATTTATATTCACACTAACCCAAAAATAAGGCTTAATCAAGAGATGGTTTCTATATTTGCCTGATTCATTCCTTACATATCTTCCTCCTTTTGCAACAAGGTGCAGCCATAGAAGTAGCAGTATTATATATTAAAAAACACAATTCAATCCTGGAACTGCCTTATCCTTTAAAATGAATAATTTGAGCATCCTACAAACAGAAATTGTAGACAAGTAATTACAGATTGTATTCAGAAAGAGGTAGAACTCAAATCTTGCTTAGGCAATGACAGTTAAGGCTGACCAATTCCTGAAACTGTTTTTGCATCATCAATATCATCTTTTTAACATAATTCTGTGCATGGGTAGAGAAATCGGAACTGTACTAGCAAACAAGCAGTACGCAAACCCTGGGGCCATAGAGACTTCAAGGCACTTCAAAACGTGCACTTTTTCCATCTACTTGAAGTGGTACAACAGTTAAGATGCATTCTTATTTAAAGCAAGTCTGCTAAAATACAAAAGAATCATATTACTCGTTCTTGTCAATATCTTAAATCAAAGACATCCAGAATATAGGGGGTTTTGGTTTTTTTAAACTAGGCCTGATAATCACACAATATCAGAAACAAAAGAGAATATAAACAACCACAGTATCTGCAATCTATACAAAATTGGTAAATCTACAATACGCATTTTCTTAGGATATTTTTCCTCTGCTATCTCTTTGAGAACATACCTGCATGTCTCTGATCTCTTCGTATTCTGCAGGAAGACGCTCATCCCGGTTAGACTGAAGTATTTATTTCAGTCAAGTTTTATATGCAAGGGCTAAGGTCCAAAGACCCTCTTCTGCAAAATCCTATCACATGAGCATAAGAAATACACATATAAAACAAGAAAACTAATCATGATACCACTCTGTTCTCCTAACACCGTTTCACTTGTCTTGGTTAGGAAACCACTAAGCTAAAGCTATTCTCGGGTATCTCTTAATTTAAATTCTTATAGAACATGCCTGAACATTTAAACTCTTCAGGTTTATTTTATCTGTGGCTAAAGCTACAGGCCTATTTTCTTCTAGCATTAAATCTTTTTAATCAAAGAAAAAGAAAATTGAAATGACCTGGAGGATTTACACCTACATATGAAAATCCTCATAGTAATTTGACAGTTTCTAATGTTATTTTACTGTTACATCTAAATCAAAAAAATCACTTTTAAGTAATTAAATACTGTAGTCAGACAGAACTTAATGTGCATCATAACTATTACACAGGAAAAACGTTAACTTTGAAAGGCAGGAAATCAGTACTAGAATGTAAGTTGAAAAGAATAACTTCAACCTAGACATCATCATTAACCCATCAACAGAAGTCTGATGCCCAAATTCACAGGTATTAGGAGAACTGCAAGAAATATTAAATATTTGGAAAAGACATAAAACAACCTGCAATAAAAACAGTTCCAGGTTACTGTTTCATGGCCTAATGAACAATGCCTCATTCTTACAACATGTGCTGAGGTCATTTTGAGCTTTAGTTAACACCTAAGAAAATATTGGCCAGTACAAACAGGTATATATACACACACTTTAGCAATTCCAAAACATTTTAAAAAACAGATGTGATGCTGATTCACCACCTGAAGGGGAAAAAATGATTCTTTATGTTGATATTTCAAAGACTCATGCCAATTTAGACTATACTGAGGAAGGTCCTAGGAAAGACCACAGGACTTGAAAATCCACAGATATCTACTAATATTGATATTCAAGAAATGAGTTATGTAATGGGATTCAAAACTTGTATATTTACTGTGTTAAACTCCATATAAGGTATTTAAGCAAAACATACTGCATTGTCCATATCTTAACATTTCAGCGACTGAATTTCTTTAAAGACAAGTGAAAAGATCATGAGCAGTTTTAGTGTTAAATTGTAAAAGCATTTCAAGGGTGTTTTTCCACCTTAAAAACATGTCAACAAAACAAACTGTCATGGGCTTTTACTATTAATAACAATACAGCTAGACCACTCCCTATTCTAGTATAAGGTATTACAATGGAAAAAATAGAGGAACATGAAAAGTCAAAAATTGATGGACTGCAAAGTAACAAAGCTTTGTAACTGAAACAACAAAACAGAAAGGGAAAACTGCACTTCTTCGGAAAAAAAAGCATTCAGAGAGAATGTGTATATGTGTGTACGTCTATGAAAACACAGGTGCATGCTGATAGAAAGGGGTTAAAGGAATGAGTCTTCCTAGCCATTATGCTTTAATTCACTGCATGCATGCTGCACAATTCACTGTGGCTTCAGCCATACCACTGCATTGTTTCCTTATCCAGATGGCAGCTGTACCCTGGCCACACACACAAACACAAACACACATCCCTTGCTAAATTTACTGAATAAGTATGGAAAGTCAAGGTCTTAGCATCTGAGCAACTGTTTTAAAAAAAAATCAGATGCTTATGATACCATCTTGGCTTTCATATAAAACATGTTGCCCTTCTGGAAAAAATTAAGAGAAAGCCGAGAAAGCTCTATTACAAAGAGGAAAACAATAGTTATGTTTGTAACCAATATTACTAAACCATCATAATATATACTTAATGTCATAGGCATACTTTAAAAATCATGGAATGGTTTGTATTAGACATGGACACTTATAAAGATCATAAACTCTTTAAAAAAAATGAAAGAAATCAGAATTTTATCCAGTTTCCCTTTAAGTTCACATTAGGTTAAACCCCTGAAACTAAGCAGAGTATACTTTTTTTAAATAAATACACGAAACTGGATAATTTGCATTCACATTCACAGATTTCCACTGATTTCAAGCAATGAATTCTAAGATATGGATTACCTTACAGACTAAATATTTCAACTGTTTCAAATAGTAGTAGTACACCTCCACACCCCTATTATTTAGTTCTCCAATCAGCTCACAAAACCACAAAACACTTAGAACATTTGGCTATTTTTAGAGAAAGAAAACATTCGAGCCCCTTCAGGAAATCATCCTGCATTTCTAGCAGTACTTAAGTGTATGTTTACACTAAAAAGAATATTCACACCATGTAATTTTAAGCAGCTAATTTAGATGTCCAAAGAAAGAATCTTTACTATATAAACTTATGTAGCCTCCACGGACAATTCAGAGAACCTAAGTGCTTTTTGTTGAAAGTTAGAGAAGCGTGGACAGACTTTAATTTACCTTGCATATGAATGCATACATTTAAAGGGGGTTCTGAGTTAATAGCTCAAGTAGAAGTACTTACATCAAGAGAGCTGGGTGTCAAAAGCATTAGTTCTTCACTGGACAGATGAAGACGCTCAAATAGAATGGCATCTGCCCCTTTACAATAAAGCTTTATCTACTATTTGGATTTCTAACTGAAAAACAAAAGACTAGAATTTAAACCAAAGAACATTATTTTATTTTTTAAGTTCATTTGATCTCCTTGGTCTAATTATGAATTTATTGTACATATCAGTAAAAACAGAGCCATCATTAAACAGAAACAGTCCAAACCCATGGTAGGTGGCAGAAATGGTTCAAGTGTATTTTTAAAAGGAGAAGAAGTTGTATTGAGAAGAAGTATTACAAATCCTTCATCAGAGTCATCCAGTCCAGTTTGCTTACAGATCCAATATTCTCATTCTCTCCATTTCCTAATTTTCATTTAAAAAAATACAGTCTTGCAAGGTTCTCAGTATTTTAGGCTGTAATTTCTAGCAGGTAATCTTAATATGAACCTTAGTCTTCTTAAATCTCAAACCCAAGCACTGAACTTTAGCTTAAGCTTAATTTACTTTCAAATCAAATACTGAGTCTCAATCCATCCTTAGTTTCTGTATAACCACTGCTTTCAAAATCTTTATTTCCTTTCCTTACATATTTCCTCCATACTTCTCCTTTATTCCTTTTTCTGTTCTCTTCTTTCCTGTCTAGTGAAAGAAATTAGATGAATTATCTTGAATCACAGCCATTTGCTCTTTTGGAATAGTCTTTTGCTCTGAAGCTCAAGATCAGAGGAAGAACACAAGAGAGCAAAAGTTCTAGAAAGAGAGAAAGAAGTGCCAACTGAGTAAAATCTTCATATATTAATGAATATGTATTAAATATATATATATTGTTCTTATGCTTATTTCTCCAAAATGAATGAATAAAATGAAAAGGATTTTTTTTCTGCACAGCTGATGCTTATTTATATGAATTGTCTATAAAAAGTTGGAACTTCACCTATAATTGAACTATTTCAAAATATCTTCTGAAATTAATGTGAAAACTCAAAGGGGCACCACTTAATTATTGGTGTAGCTTTTATTCCACCCTAGTTAAGAGGTAAATCATCATCAATAATTCATAAAAAGATGTATCTACATTTTTAAATTCATAAAAAATCCTAATGGTAGGATTAGTAAACTAAACTTTTATATATTTGAAGGAAAGTAACACACCCATAAGCTATCTCAAGATACTGCAGTCTCCCAAATTCAGAGCAGAATACCTTTAATGTATTTTCATTAGTTCCCACATATAAGTGGCCTTTTTCAGATACTGACTTCATTTCTGAAATAATGATTTGTCATGTGTTATTGCTAATAAAAACAGCTTGCAAATTTTATTTTATTTATGCATTGGAGCTGTTTTATGTGTAGTAATACATATTTATGTATTTATGTGCATGCAGCTTGGAGATATTCTGGAAAGTTGTTTTGTAATTAAGAGTTTTCTTTTTCTTGGAAATGGAGCTTTTACTTTCTAAAATGCTTTCCAGAGAAACGTTCTGAAGCACTGCTGCATCAGCCTTGATGCAACAACTCCAAACCTTTTTTTTGACTCTTTTCAAAGATTACTGGTGCAGTGGTTACTTTCTGAAATTGAAATGTCGTGCTTCATTATTTCGGTCTCTGTGTGGGCTTCTGTGAAATGACCAGGGTTTGTCATCTAATCAAACTTGTGTGTCTTTTGTATTAAAGAAAGCTTTTTTTTTCATTATGAAGAGCAATCAGTTATCTTGCATAATTGCTACAATGATTTTCCTTTAAAATAAATATTTCTTCAAAATAAAGCCCTTAACTTTCCTGCCCAGCAAAGGAGGTGCAGACAGGTAACTGGAGTACAACCAGGTTGTTTCCAGAACCAAAAATGAATTTACAGTGTTTAGGCATTCTAACTTTTTAAATTTAGCTGTTGTTTCTCCTCACGGAAAAAAGAAAAAAAAAGAGCACACTTAGTGAAAAGATTAGTTATTAAATAAATGGACTACAGTTTCCTCAGTGAATGATAGATAGGTTACATAAAGGATAAACTGTTTTATAACTCCAGATCACTGTTTTAAAATGAAGTCTGGCATGTGGCTTATGACTAGGTAGGTCTCAGTCCAGTTTCAGGTAAGACACAGCAATTTCCTCACATCTCAGGGTGGAGGTGTTAAACATCACGGAGACTGAACAAACTTCTCTCATTTACTACAGCTTTCTGATTTAAACTTGTGGATTAGGAAAGGCTTTGAATGGAGACCAGCTTTAAAAAGTCATATTTGAGAAAGCAGGCTTCAGTGCCCAAGTCAACTAGCACTAACCAGATACTTTCTTCTAAGTTTTTTTTTTAATAATTACTCAATACTCTTGATGAAAAATGCATAGCTTTTTATAGCCAGGTACTTATACTGATTATGAACAACTTCAAAATCATCAAACGATGGGTGGCCTTTTTTTATTATTATTTTTTAACTATGAATTAAACATTTTATAGCATTTGAAGTTGAAAAACATATATGAGAGCAAAACAAAGCAAGATAATACAGGTTATGAGATCATGTCTCACAAAAGAGATGCACAAAAGTACTAGCCAAAATTTGTCACATCTCAATCATTATGTTTATCATTTCCTTCCAATTCTATCACAGCAGCAATATAAAACCAAAACAATTTACATAAGCAAATAATTAGAAGTTCTACCTAACAGAGATCTTATTTGTTAAGAAGCCAATGGGACTGTTGTTTCACAACTCAGAGTTGAAAATTCAAATGCTATTTATTCCTGGCAGCTACTCAGATGCATTAACTTGTAAATTGAGTGATAATGTGTACAAGCCAGGAGACAAACAGCTGAAATGCTGACACTCCTCAAACAGCTTTCCTGCACAGAATTTTATTTTCTATACTTACACACAGACAGGACATTTACTACAGTCTCAAAGTTAGTGCAGCTATCAGGGCATAATAAGCATAGTATATGACTAGCTAATTAGAAAAGCTGAACTTCCATGACATGAAGCAAAAAAAATGTGGAATTAGCATAACATTTGCTGCCATAATTCTATTTACCTACTTCCATACTATATCCGCACTTCCGCTGCGCTTCTTTCTCTCCATATACGTTATCAGCGAAGGCCATCAACTATTCCATATCTGTAATGGGCAAAATTACAGGGCCTGGTTTGGCTTGGCCTTAGTGTAAATCTTTGATAAAATGGTTCAAAGCACTAATACCTTTCGAAAGATGGCTTTTACATAACAGAACATGAAGTAATCCAAATTCTGAAGAGGATAATTACAAATAGGACTTAAAAACAAAGAGAAAACATTCTTATTAGAATACATGGTTGTCCAAGATAGTTCAGAGTTTTCTTTTTCACGCAGTTTATAATTGTAACAGTTTGAAACCTGGAAATAGTACTTGTAATACTAGGTCTGGAACTATTTATAATTTGTTCTCTCACAAACAAATGTCCAGCCCACTCAAAATACATACTGTGTATTCCATTGGGAAAATAGCTAAATCTGTACTAAAAGGCATAATGACCAAGTGAAAATGAAGATATTTAAAATACCAAAGAGATAAGATAAATATACTTCCTTTCCTTTTGCAAATTTTAATAATGAACAAATTTAAATAGAAATCCTCCTCCCCTTTAATCCGGCACTTGCAGTTGTATGCACTTTCAATAATCCATGAAAAAATGATCAACTGTGTTAGGGGATACCTGGCACAAGGGAACCACCATAAACAATTTGTGCTAACAATGAATTCACAGAACTTTGTCTTTACAATTGGTACGTAGACAACTTCAGGTATGAAAGTGCATTTATATATGCAACTGAACATAAAATGAATTTTATCTGTAGATGACACTAATCTCTACATTTAAAATTACTTAATTTGTATTCAAAATAATCTGTCTGCTGATATATAGGATCTCCATCATATTACAACTACATCATCATCTTTATGGCTCATTGTAGACTTGTCTCTTCCTCTGAAAAAGAGAGGCTTAAAATTGGTAACAACCCCATTCCCCCTGTATTTCATTTTCCATAAAAGATCATTGTTTCCCATTAATTTATCTGTACTGTTTTCTTCAGACATAACTATACAGCAGAAGAGAGCAGCCTAAAGAATTCATGTTCTGATGGGTTTCCTGCTTGAATGGATTCAATCAGGCTGTGATCATAAAATCTAAACTTGCTACCTGTGAGTTCAATGAGAAATCCATGGGCACAGTTTTCTGCAAGAGAAGTAAAAACAGAAGTTTTTAAATTATTAAACTTTTTTGTAATTAGATCAATATTTTATGTAATTATATGACAAATCAATGAAGCAAAAAAACCAAAAATAACCTATAATAAGTAATTGGAATATTGTAATTCCATTTTGTCTAATTTGCTGTAATGTCACTATTATAAAAGGAATAAATTCTGATATTTTGGAAGACTAAAAACTTATAGGATGTTTTCAATTACTTTTAATAGAGAAGAAATCAAGGATAAGAATGGTCCACTACCCAGGGAAGATATACTAATATCACTAGAGACGAAGAGAACAATGAGTTGAGGTAGTGAGTCTCCTAACTTCATGAGTGCACAAAGTATAGACAAAACCGCTGGTTGCACTAATAGAGCATGAAAAATCTTGTAATACAAAACAATTCTAAGTCAGTATATAATTTTTCTAGTTCCATCTCATGTAACTAAAGGAAGATGAAACCACTTCCACAAATATTGTAACTATCTAGATTTATTTTTTTAAATAAAACAAACTGGATGAGTAATGAAACTAAAATGGGCCAGCTGAATTTTGTCCCTTATATAGTAGTACACAAAGGACTGCCTCCAGTTGACTTACATGATGCAAGATCAAGGCAGAATAGCTGACTTTTTGGAGTAGAAACATAATGCAATTTCAGCACTTCAGAAATTAGTATCCTCATCTATGGGGCTCCCACCTGTAGGTTTATCTTCATAATCATTCCTTCTACATCAAGTTTTCTTTTCTTTTTTTTTAATGAAGTAAAACAATGAGCAGATAATTTAAATGACCTAAAATAGCAGTGTTTGTACTGGGTGCTGTGTGATTAACCTGCAACACCACTGGTGAGAGTAGAGGGGGAAAAAAAGAAAAGAGAGAGTAGGGCCATAAAAGAAAAGAGATGTTAGGATTTATATCCAATGGGAATTTACTGCAATAGCTCACCTGGAAAGAGTGTTCACAGAAAAGCTAATACATCAGTTACTATTCTGAAAGAATTATTTAACGATTTTATTATAAGTTATCCTGAACTTTCAAGTGTAATACAGGGAAAAGTCGTAATAAAATTTGCTATTGGTCAGTAAATTTAAGATTAAATGTTTATATTACAGTGTAGTCCTTATTAAATAACACTGTCAATTCTAAATATTATTCTACATATATCTCATTAATTTCTGCATTCTGGCCAAGGTCTTCATATATTTCACCTACAAAACACAAGTTGATTATCAAAAATATGAAACAGAACTCCAGTTCTATAGTTTTATGAATACATGTCTGCTGCGGTATTTTTTTCAGATTTAAATAGACAAAGAAGAAACAAATATTCCCTGCAACAGGACTAAAAAACATGGTATATAAGTAAAATGCAACATCACAAGTAGAAACACAATCCTATTTCTGGACAGTTAGTAAAACATCAACTCTAATTGACTTGCCATATATTTGCCATTAATGTAGCATTTGTTAAACATCATGACATTTTGAGTAAAAGTCTCCATTTTGTCTAAGAAAATATATTCAGTTTGTCCTAAGTCTTCATTGAGTGTTGTAGTTCGAACTTTAGCAGGTATGTCTTTTTTGGAGTAATATACATTTTATGATTCCAATTTATGAAGTGGCTGTGCCTAAGCCGAATAACTTCTACACTGAGAAGACCCACACTCTTCAAAATCTTAAAAACACTTAAATGAAAATAATCAGGTGCATAACAACAACTGTATTAGTCTTTAGAGTTTGGAACAAAAGGTATAAACACAACAGGAAACTCTAAGTCATACATGTAGTGTAATGTATAGGAGTATTCCTTTATTTTCCTAAGTACAATAAATTGTTTTTTTAAACTCTGAAGAGAAATGAGATCATGTAATCAAATATCAAAAAACAGATTGTGAAGTGTAAATTATTTCAATACCATGTTAACACAGGCAACAGGACCTCCCGGAGTTTCTCTCTTCAAATATTCATAGGGTTCTACCTACCGATTAAGTAAAGCCATTCCTTTTACTCTTCATGTGGAGGTCTGATTTTTCAGAAGGTCAGACTTCAAACTGACACATATGCAGTTAGCTAGCTAACTGCACTGCTATTTAGAGCATGTAATGTCATACTTTCATCATAGTATTACCATAGCTTCACCACTACTAACCACAAAATTTGTGGTAACTGAATGAAACTTTGGTAACACACACAGTCCTTTATATAGCCAAGGAAGGAACACACAATAAGACAGCTGCTGTGTTACAATTTGATGGAAGAGAATTGTGGAAGAGAAAACGTGTACACACTAGATACACTGAGGAACAAATGCCTGGAGAAATATCCTGGAGGTGATTATTATTTGTTAAAAAGTATGGAACAACAATGCCGCCCAGCCATTCTCAGATGTCTATGGCTGGAAAACAAACCAGGAAGAAAGAAATATGTTAATATGATTCAGTGAAAATTATTCAATTCAAATTCAAGCGCTGAAAGAGTAAACATGTAGAAGACTTCATTTCTAAACCATATCTACACAAAAATTTAGGCTTCTTTGCAGAGATATCCTGCAGATCAACTTTCAGAAAGACAAAAAAAACAAAACAAAAAAAAACAGAAAATAAAATTGAGGTAAAGGCCACATATAATTTTAAATGCTTTAAACTCTCTTCTCTTACCTCACATAAAAAGAAATAAGCACAACTGTATTGAATATGATAATGTAGGACCAAAATGTTAGAAATCCTGAAAAAATAAAACTGTTCTTAACTCCATTCTGATAAAGGGAAAGTCTGAAATGTGACGCAACATTCTGTTCTCAAAAGGAAGTTCCTATGGCCATAAGTCCATACATATCAGAAACCCAAAGATCTGAAAATAGAGCAGTGAAACTGGTCACATTTTTTAATTTAATCATTTCCTGAAATTGTTCTAAAAGACAAATCCACTTTATTTACAAATACAGCAGAGGAAAAAAAAATATGTATTACTGTTACATTTCTGCTAAAAAGTTCAAATCTCAAACCCATAATTAGCTTCTTCCCATTCCTTGTTAAATTTGTCTGGACAGTGCAAACCTGCAAAGCAGAGTCCCCACCTAAGTATAGATAAACAGTCCATATATGAGAACAGTACAATGAGAGCCTACATAAATGTAGAATTGTGCAAGAAGCCTTCTCCCTAAACTTGAAGCGTGCTTAAATTAATCTACAGTCACTGACAGCTAAAACCTCAGGAAGATAAAATACCACTTACCCTCTGCTCAGAGGCATGGAACTATCAAGAGTAGATTATATGAGGAAAATGCACCACCTGAAATGGTTATAGCTGTGCACACACACTGGAGGTCATCTTCTCCCTTCTCAAAAGGGTCTTTTAACACTCTCTAGAATGACCTGGCCTTATATTGCAACATATACTGAGCTGGGACATAAAGATACAGTCTACTCTTCAGTAAAGAGCTCAGGAGTTCAATAATTGTACAGTAAGTATGTGCTGTTCTAAGAAAATTCAACAAGAAAGTCTTTTTTTCACCAGTAAATAAAAACTTAAATCACTTCTATGTGCAAGCTTTGAAGTTTTGTTATTTCTGATTAATGTATAAGAAATTACTGTAACAGAATATAGTTTCAGAAGATCTATGAATATGAAGAACACATGCCTATTGTTGCTGAAGATGAGAAACAAGACTAATGGTGACAGATAAGAAAAAAATCATTCTACATCATTTTTTCATTCATTATATCAGTAATAGTATCAAAAAACCCTGCTGAATAATAAATTGCTATTATTTGCAAGTATTACCCCTACGGCCCAGAGACAGAAGAAAGTATTAAAACAAGATAAAATCTAAAAACATATTTAATTGTGCTGATGTGTCTTAATATTAGCATAACACTGTTTCAGTATGCATTAACTATGCATTAAACATGCATTCTAACTATCTGATTATAAAGAGTCAATGTTTGTCCTTTGAAATTTGGTTTTACCACTGTTCTGCATTAACTTAGCATGAGACCTATAAAAAATGAAATATGAACTCATCACTTCAGTTTTAAAACTTTTTTTCAGTTTTTAACATTATACTAAATACAAATTAAATATTAAAAACTACCTAAACAAAAATAATTGATGTAAAAATTAGGAAAATATTTTCCAATTTACAAGGTGTTTATAAATATTCCAAACTTTACTACTGAACTTAACTTTTCACCCCAGTTCCAGGCAGTTTCTGGAAATACTGTTCACCCAAAACTACAGATTTTGTGTTTTAATCTTGTCTCTGCCAGAAAATTCCAGAGACCACACTAAGACATTTTACCTTTCAGTGCCTGTCTACCCTCTAAAATAGAGTCACCCTTATGAATTTTAAGGGGATTAGTTTCTGAGTAACTATAACATGCTTTAGATGCCCAGCTTCCCTATTTTTCATGTGGAATTGCTCATGCCAAACTTCCCTCATCTAGACTTGCATGGCATGCAGGCAACTTGTATGTCAGGAAAGGATACGGAGCACATATAGTATTGTATCCTGACATCCATATTCAATATGGAGTGCTGCTGATAAGGCGGTCTCGATTGCTGCTGTTCGACAGCTGGCTGCGCAATTCATGGAAGTTCCTGAATTGGAGGCTTTTTTTACTTCTAAAAAACTTAAGAAAATATCAGTTCAAGACAATGTTTGTTAAAGAACAAGAACACTTGCCCAGTCCATTTGTTGGATACATATTGACTACAGCTACACATGCTTTGATGAATTTAAATGCACGGTACTGTATCAGGTTAGGAGCTGGTGCCAGTTTGTTTTTAAAAACCATGCAGCCCATTGCTGTTCATGCCAGAGCTACTGGTTTGTCATAAGGAGGCAGATAAGGTGCAGGTACACAGCATTTCACTGCATGGCACAGAACCTTCACTCACACCAGCTAACCTCTCTGTGCTTCACTTTGTACTCCATATACAAAATACGAATAATACATACATATATTTAAATTTTCTTTTAAATGTTAAGAGTAAATATGCTATACAAATGAGGAACTTTTTCACTAGTGATATAGATGCCAAGACACAGTGACACACAGCTGTTATACACATGTACAAATTGCAAAATGTTCATACGTAAGTAATTGAAAACCTGATTAAAAGAATGGAAGTTTTCTACTACCTGCAAAAATAACCATCCCAAAACACCAGTCTGTTTCTCAACTCACAACCTCAAAGTAGCATATTTTTATTATTCAGAGAGTACTTATCTTCTCCAAAAAAACCTCCTATGAATTTATCTAACTTGACAAGAGTTTCACACACAACTTCCCCTGAAAATTTAAAAAGAAAGAGGGAGTGACAATTCATATAACTAACATCCAATACTGACTGGCTGTAGTAGTTTTTCTTATGCTGAGGATTAGACCCTGGGATAAAATTCCTTCCCCCTAATCAAAAGACCAGCAAACCTTTTCACATCCTAAGAAGCAGGCTAGACTAAAACCTAGGAAGAAGTGGCACTCTATGGATACATATATAATTTTTATTAATGTTATTATTTTCATAGTGGCAGTGCTGACAGCCTTAACTGAGATCAGAGCCACAGTGTGCCAGGCATTTTACAAAGATAAGAAAATTTAGTAACCCAAATATACAAAAAAGAGCAAGATAAAAAGCAGGTAAACAAGGGGAAAGGTAAAAGAATTTGCTGGATATCACACACAGATTCTGCCAAGATGAACCATATCAAAGTTTTATATCGCCTGTCATGAATGAAGGCAACAATATTGACATTAATCTCATAATATGAGGTAGTTATCTTACTGTCCTTTAACAGCTACTAGTCATCAGATTTCAGCTGCTGGGGGCTCTTGCAGATTGTATACTAAACACATGATAAACTGGGTCTCTGTGCACAAGAGGAGAGAAAAGGGAATATTCGTAACAAGTTTAGACACCTGAATTTAATAGCCATGTTCTCCAAGCTCCCTTTATAGTCATTAGAGAGAAGCAAGCAGACAAGTTAGACTTCTGAGGCACTTGCTAGAGGTGCTTACCATTTATCTCCACTGACTTCAGGGGAAACTAAGGAGACCATCTAGCTTAGTTTTGGCTCATTATGTTAGGTGCCAAACTTGACTCATGTGAATACCTCTCCAGAGCTCCTTGCATTGGCTCAATGTAGTAAGAGAGCTTTCTGCATTCTATTAATACACTGATTAAATACACTGATAGTAAAACCAGACTAAGAAACAGAAAACTGACCAATAAAATCCATATATTTGGTTCTAAATGAAGATTACACACCACAAAGAGCATGCTTCAGTGCTCTTTAGCACTAAGGTTCTAGATTCACCTGAAACAAATTTCCTTCCCCCTACAGAGGGACACTAAGATTAAGTTACCACAATAAATAAATAAACAAACAAGCAAACAACCCTAAACCTGCTCTTCAGCATCAAATATACAGCATTAGTTAAAGTGATGCTACCTGTCCTTTAAAACATCCATCTATCAAGTATTCCCTTAAAACCTTTTCACAGTGAAATATTCCAATTTTCAAAAATATAGGAGGGGAGGAGAGAAAAATGCACGTTTCCAATCTTCTGCTTATGTTGGAGCTCCTAATCCTCTGCTGTGGTGTCAGCCAGGCTGCATTTTCAGTGGCATTATGATAGAACACACTTTATATTTCTCTTAATGTTTTGTCAAAAATAGAAATGATCCTCTGGCTAAATGCTGTATACCACAGACAGAAAACTGAGGCTCAAGACAAGTACAGTGCACGTTTAACCGTGGAACACAGTCCATGTTTATTTAAAGAGTATACCGGAATGCCAGTGATTCTTTTCAGCTGTCCCACTGCTTTTTTCCTCCCTTAACTTTTGTTTAATTTGTTCCATGATCCTAATTAGGCAATGCTCAAATTTGGAAAAACCAGCAAACATACAGAACTGTGTGGCAGATGGTGAGATATCCTAAAAAGATTCCATTAACAGCATCTTGAACATCCTATGATGTAAGGCTTTTGTCTTACAAGCACTTGTAGCAGCCAACTGGAATCATTTCTTCTACAGTGACAACAGAAATGGCAAACTACAGCTTGCAGGAACAGAATGCCGAGAATGAAATCAGGGGCCACCCACATATAGAGGTGACATAAATCGAGTGCCCTGAGCTTGGTCGCTGGTTCCAAATTAACAAAGCATCTGTCCTTAATTTACATACCCTGGAGGTTAAGAGTGAAGTGCAATATAAAATGTCAAAACTGAACTGCCCTGGTTAACGTAAGATTGCTAAATTCTGTGTAGCTTAACACAATATGCAATAACTGCCTATTATGCAATCTAAAGCACATTTGGTTTCACACAAAAAGTATGTATCTAGTTTCACTAGAAAGAAAATGCTCTTTCATATTAAAATTGTTATTAGATGTCCCCTATGTTATAAGATCACCCAGACTGTAATATACCACACAAACATCTCTTTTCCTGGCAGCTTTGTTTTCACTTGGAAAAAATTCCTCTAGCATGAGCTTTATGTTTTGTGTTATATGTATGCCACTGGTTACTTACTTTATTACTATTTCCAAGGTTTTAAAGCTGATCATAAAATTTTCCTCTAGGCTGACAGTTAGAATAATGTATGCATAGCTCACATGAAATAACTGTTCAAAATCTAATAAGTAAATATCTTGGGGGAAAAAAGCGAGTGTGAGTAAGAACTTCTAGAAGGATGATCTAATTTACCTTTTGGAACAAAAGCATCAAAGCTCACATTTCTCTAATTCTTCTTCCTGCATTATTAAATCCAAAATCGAATGGTATTTTATTTTCTCCACAACTTCAGGTGGCTTGTCAAATAGAAATGCCAAAATAAAAGAACAGGGGTTTCTTTGTTTGTTTTTTTACTGCCATAACAAAACCATCAGTTACTAAAAATATTGCTACAAACTGTTTTTACAAGGTTTTCAATACAACATTGTTGTGAATCTGTCTCTTATTCGTGTGCTTCAAAGACAAATGAATGCTAGTCTTAACGAATATTGATTTTTTAGTTTAATTCATTATTTAGTCTATGTGATTGATATAGTCTACATTCCCCATGCTCAGCACAGTCAAATCTGAATATAAAGGAAATTTTTTTAGAGCTTATAGTTTTAGGCTTTATGTCACACTATGCAAACATCTACATTGGCTGGCTAAATTAGACAGGTCATCTCCCTATCTTCATAATCTCTATGTCTTCATGATCAACAGAAAGATTGCTCTGGAGAAGTGTTCAGAGAAGGTAACTAATCTGTGTGCACTGAATAGCCCTTTGAAAGAATCTCTTTTGTTGTTTGACTGTAAAAGTAATCCATGGAAGCAAACTGAGTTGAATAAAATGAACACTCCACTTGGATCTACTTGCTTTGCCTACCATTTGCCTATTTGCTTATGTTAATCTATCTATTAACATATCACTGTATCTCCCTAGCATATTATAATTTATACTGGTTTATTACAGTACAAATAAAATTAATTTTAAAAGATCTTTAAAATTTCATGGAGATGCTGTTGGGAAGGACTGGGCAATTTGCTTGCCAGTGACACTGATTTTGCTAGTCTATTTTATTACAGAAAAAGAGGATCTTAAGAGTAAGTAACTGCCATTTGGTATATGGAAATAAGTCTCCATTATTGAGTGGTTCTTTTTAACACCAGCCTTCTGTGAAAACAATTATTTTAAAATCCTCAACACTTGAAGATTCTATAGCATAAGAGAGTAAATGTAAGGGAATCTGTTCATCAGCTACATCAGTCTGACTGCAAGCTAGAATTCCTGGATTTCATCTCCTTTCCTCTTATCGATGTGTTATATGACCAACTTAAATCTGGTACTCCAGATTACTCATTTGTCAAATGACTTTATTGATATATAGCCCAAAAGATGTTGCATGTGGGAAGCAAAATATTTTGCTATAGAAAAGCAAAGCATTAGAAATGAACTTGCTTAAAGGTTAGGGGATGTAATGTCAAAATGAAGTAGGAGTTTTTCCTGTCTCGCCCATGTCACTTAAAAGAGGACAAACACCACAGAGAGTGATGATGTTAGGGCAGGGATGGTAGAGTAGCTGGATTTATGACTAGCTCCCTGCTAAATCCATACTTGAATTTGGCTACTCTTCAGTTTGTTTTAAAAGTAAAAATTTATGCCTGAAGTCTTTGATTTCAGATTTTTGTTTTGTGAACTCTTAAATTAAAATCAATATAAATATGCTTCCAATCATTTACATTATCAAGAGATTTGAATATTAAAATCTGGATAGATATTTTGCTAAATATAGATGGTTTATTTTTCTCCCTTCCTATTTCATGATATGCTGTCACAATGACCACATGGTACTGGGTGTTTCCTTGTAAAGGACTCCTAAACCTTTCACTAGCATAGAATTTAGTATTAACAGTCATGAAAAATATGTAAACTTGCCATAAGTTACATAAAACAGATCACAACAACAGTCAAAAAATCAAACTGTTAGGCAAGACAATTAAATGCAAAATGGCATATAGTGTACTTTCATCCAGAAATAAGACTGAAGAATGTGCAGCTTACGATATTTTTAGATTCCTTCCTTGGAAGAAATTATAATGCCTATAAAATTCTTATAAGAAGCTGAAGAAATGAATGCTGGTTCAGTAACAATATTTGTTCCAGCATTACAACTATTTGCATTAGTTTACAAATTGTATAAATTATGTAGGCAAAAATACCCTTTTTATTGACTCAGTAGACCAAAGAATGAGATTTATTCAAAATATCAAACTCCGATTTTCACTGTTATCAAAAACTTGTAAATACACCGTTACAAAAGAGCCTTTCTACTGTCCAGCATAGCCTCTGTGCTTAGTAAATCCTAAACAAAGTCTAGTACAGTTTGGGGACTAACAGAGATAATTTGTTTCCCATGAAACTTTTGTTTGTGAAATCATGTATGAGGTTAGAAATAAAAGCCAAGTAATGTCTAAAGAAAGTCTTAAGAAATCCTTTTTCATATACCAAGAAAGGACATAATGTTTTCCTGAAACTCATCCCAGATAACATCAAACAACTTTGACTAAAACACAACATGACAAATAACAATGTTTCATTCAAGCTGCAAGTGTCCTAAACACACTAATATAAAAGCAGTTATAAAATCTGTATTTGCTACCATACATTCATGGTAGTGTAAAAGAGTAAATAAGTGGGTTTTTTTAAACTCAACCTATAGATGAGTCAAATCAGGCTGTTACAATAAGCATAACAGCACAAATACATGTAATAAATTGCCATAATTTTTCAAATGAAGTTTAAAAATCTCACCTGTACCATTTTACTCTGCTGCTACATCTTTGGTTAATAACTGTAATAATCTGCCTCTGTTCATCAACATAAACAAGTGAATGAAAATAAACACAGATTAAATGGCTTGCCACAATTTCAGTAATTTAAATGCATCTAACTTCTAACACATATGCCGCAACTCCAAATAGACAGTTTTCAGCCTAGACACAGGATTCAGTTCATTCGTTTGAACAGATAGAAACAAACGGAAATCCTCCTTCCCTTCAGGAGAAACAAGGGTGCCAGACTTCTTTGGAGGAGGTTTTCCTGGCCCTCCCCTCCCACAATGAGTGGCTTAGTGTCTTAAAAATATAATCAATAGCCTATCAGCAACAGGGAAGTGAGACAAGGCTCTAAAAAGGAATATAAGACTCCTAAAGATACAGGCAGAACTTTACAACAAGGAAAAGTAACAAGATGTTAACAAATTCGTATTTCTAGTCACGCAGTAAAAACCTCCTACAAGAAAATGGACCCTCTCTTGTATTCTCGAACAGGTATCTTGACTTTCCCCAACTCCTTCTGGGCTACAACTTCTGTAGCCTAGCCAGGACATTCATATCATGAGATGTTTCTGATACTCTAGACCTCTACATATCAGTTCTCTCATTCTGTCCAACCAGAACACATGTGCAAAATGATCTTCCTACCACACATGGGCCCAACTGAGAGTGAACCCAAAGGTCATAAATTGTAAGAGATTCCACTGGCATCCATATCTACCCAACTAAATCCAACACTTGCAACTTCCTGTCCACTTTCTTGGCAGCTTCCAGAACACTCTTCATTTGCCAGCAACTAATAAGAAGCAGTAATTAAAAAGGCATCAAACCTTAAAAAAGAGGCTTACAAGTGGATCTTGACAGAATCACTCAAAATTAATTTAGAAATTTGATAGAACTATTTTTATTTTAATAAGTTATGTTTATGCTATTCAAGAAATAACCAGTTTTTTAGTTATCCTGAATCAGTTGCTCTTTCATTATTTGTATCTTTGTCTGTTTAAAGTGCATATCATGTAAGTTAAAGTAAAGGAATTTTCAGTATTGCATGATTACAAACTAACAGGAAACCTAACAAGAAAACTAGAAAGGGACTCAGAGGAAACTACTAGCCAATAAAAAACACCATTTAAGTCTAGCTTTTGTATTTCCCACCTAAAAGCTGACATGTTTTGGGGAAAAATGAGAAGGGCCTAGAAAATACTCTTCAGCGTCAGAGAACTGGTGCAAGAGCTATAAATAGAATCATGAACACTTTAAAGTTGGAATTGAACAATTGGAGCTATAACATGTCCTTTAGCTTCAGAGGATGAAAAACCAAGATAGTCTTAAAAGCTAGAAAATATCAGCATCCCACACAAAAAAATGCATCACAGAACTTTATAAAAGACAATCTGATTCAATATTGTGTGGTTTGGGCAAAACTGATGATTAATACATATACATAATAATCATAAATTTTATATAATGAATGACGATACATATATAATGACTGATATGTAAAAATATATATGAAAATACATATTAGAAAAATATTATCTATATAGCTATCTATAGGGCCATAATATGACTATATATGTGTGTAACTTCATATAAAATTGTAACTTATAGACTTCTTTAAAAATGCACTGTGTGGAATAATGTCACATGCTTTGGTGAATCCAAAATATCGTTTGGCTCAGTCATAATCTGATGGCTACTCCTCTGGCCTAAACCATTGTTTCTCTTTAGATTTAGAAAAATTCAAGTTTGAGTAACAAATATTACTTGTATTTAATATTCACATAGTAAAAGTCACCAAACATTCCAGAAAGCAGTTTCAATAAGACAGAAAATGTATAACAAATAAAAGACTATAATCTGGACTTTTGAGACTTTCAAAAGATTAAGACTAAACTTAACTGGAGATAAAAGATTTCTTGTTTGTACTGTTACTCTACAAAATATTAGGAGAGAATATAGATGAGGGAATGTGATAAAGGAATAACAAAAACAGTGCTTAAATATTTGAAATTAAAGAAAAACAATCATGTGTGTCAGCAATTAAGAGGTCGTATTTCAAAATGCACTTGTAATGCTGGGGGTTCTTCAGAACAGTAAAAGCTGAAGGGTTTGTTTCCATTTCTTCTCAGGTCCACATGGCTACAGCACATCAAAGTGTTATAAGGAGCTGCACTTAAGTAAAGGGTAGGTTGCTCCAGATAATTAATGGAAGAGGCAAACAGTGGGATTAAGGCTGAAAGGAAGGGAATGTGTGGGAATTTCTCAATTTTATTATCCTCCAGTGCCAATGAGAAAAAAAGGCTTCTTTTTCCTTTGTTGTGTTAGCCTAATGGACTTAACTGGCCTCTAGACTACATTACTGTCATTTACAAAAGCTTACTAGCATTTTAAAGTGTAGAACTTGGTAGTTTAAATAACATAATATGAGACTATTATAAAATGTTAAAATCAAATATGATGATAACCTAGGATGTAAGAATATGAGTTCTTAAGCAACCTTCTCAAGCAATAATTCTTAAGCAATATCATTAAGCTTGACAATACAAAAAAAAAAATTTAGCTTTTAGTATTTAGAATCATTCATTCCTTCACTCCAAGCTAAAAAACAAAAGGATAAGAAGGAAAAACAACATCTGAAAATAGTTTTACAGAATTAATTTTATCACTACTTACCATCAAATTCTGCAAGCCTGCTAATAATGGCTCCAAGTTCAGAAGTAATGGATAAAGTCTGACGTACTTTTAAGTTATTCTCACTGCAAATTAGTGACATGACCTTTATGAAAAGATTTACTTTAATCCACTCTAATTTTACCTTGCTAAATATGGCATGTCAGGTACGAGGATACCAGAACAGCTGGATTTATTAGTGGGGTACCACACTGATATTAAAAAATAAAAATAAAAAAGAACACTTAGAAAAACATTGACAGTTCCATTATTATTCTGGGAGAACACATTCACAATTGATTCTGGCTTGTGGGAAGGAGCTATCATTTTTAAACAAACTGCCACCAGAATGATTGTACATCTGCATAACTTATTGCTTCGAACAGGGCATTTAATACAATTTAGTCACAGCCCATCCAATTCAGAAACAATCTACCAAGCGCAAAGGGAAGGACAGAGTCCTTGCCAACTGAACATTATACCACAGTAAAAACTGCTTTCAAACAACGCAAATCTTTTTTTTTTTTAACCTGAAAATATAACTAAACTTCATAATACCTGAAAATCGGGAGGAAAAAGAATTAAAATCATCCCTTTGAAAATCATCTCTTTTAATTAAATATGAATTTGTCTATTGGAGACAATATTTTCCAAATTTAAATGCAGACACCTGAGAAGTGGCTTTATTGACAGCATTTCTGGGCATTTACATCTGCCACTGCTCCTACACTGAAAGAGCCTCCTGTAGAAAATCAGAAAGTGAAACACTCTGGAAAGAGTCAACTAAAGACAACTAGAGCCAACTAAAAACATCTAAAACTTGGGATATGTCCTCAACAACTGTCTTTTAAGAAAAATAACCTAGTTTAAGGATTCATTACTGAACTGGAATGATGCATCTCCAAGTACATGCACACAGCTGCTAGCACAAATATTGATAAAAATATTTTGTAAAAAAAGTAAAATAATGATTCTGGTTTTATGTTAAGTTAATGCCAAACAAATTCCTGTACATCTTCTTTTCCCTATGGCAATATTGGTCTTGTCTGTTCAAAATGGCAAGATTCTTTAATAGCATTATTCTTCTAAAAATGAAATTCTGATTTAGATGCACATATGGTTAAAGATACTATTCCTAGCAAAATATTGTGCAAATGTATTTGGAAAAAAGATATGAAAGATTAATACAGCTAGATGTACCACAAATGGGAGGGCAGACTTGTAAAGTTTTTCATATTTCAAAGGGAGGAATTGGTTTTCATTAAGCAGTTTATTTCAGTCATGGTTCACATCAGTCACTCTGGGCTCCTGTACCACAATTTGTCATCACATATCTGAGCACGCACACAAAAATGTGACTTGTTCCAGAACTATACTACATTATAGTAACAGCATCAGCCTTGTCTACTGGCATAATAAGCACTTAAAACTGCAATTGCATTTGACAGATATATCTTTCACAAACAGGTTAATAAATAATTTAGGAAAGACCACAAACTGTGTATTATAAATAGAGTTTGGTTGCAGGAAGTCAGAGTTCAAGATAAGATCTGTACATTCCTACTCTTTGCATGCTGCTCATACATTGTAACACTTCATCCAAGCCCTCTGCGGGGCTCTCACGCTGCTTTGTTTTCCCTTCCTGTGCCCGAGTATTTTGAGGAATAGTCTCTAAAAAGACTTGTGGTCGTCTCAAATTTCAGTCCTCCTCTTCACCTCCTCACGTCTATGACTGTAGCAGCTCTGCATACCTCAGTAGACAGGCTGAAGCAGCACAGGTTTTATTTTGCTTGTAAATATAGTTGCAAAGAACCAAATAACTGAAACTCCAGATGGTATTTTCTAATTTCCGTCTCAGAGTATCTGTGAATGAACTCCCATGTATCTCCAAATTCTACAAACCACCAGCTCTTTGAAGCATACCTAATTTTTAACTTTTCATTTTTATTTTATTAATATCCCTGAAATAAAGGAATAGAGAGAAGAGGTACACTCCAGTGATTCTGTTGTGAATCATTCTCTCAGCTTAAGTCATCTGGATTATTATTATTATTATTTTATAATGGTGAGAAAGGAGCATTCTTATGAAGGTAACTAAATGCTATTTGGTAAAACTAATTTAGTATTACAGTTACTAGTGAGTAATCCTTTTTAATATCAGCTTTAAGCAAAAAAATAAATTAACTGCTTACTTTAAAACATCAACACTTTTTTTGTATTAATGTAGTGCAGAGTATTTAAGATGAGGGTGTCTTTTAGCAGTTAAAGAGGACTGTAAGATCAGATTCCTGAATTATATTCTCTTTCACATCCTATTTATTTTTTGTACAACCTCACCTGAAAAAGTGGCAATACACAAGGGTCACTCGAAGGATAGTATAAATATGTTTTGATCAATATAAATGCAATATGCACAAGCATACTACACTTTCAAATTTAATACCAAATTAAATCTTAATCATCAACTTCAACAGTTTCAATATAACAAAAACCACATGGTTCACTATGAGATAAAAGTAACAGATCAGCCTGTAAAAAGAGTTGGTCATATCTGTCGAGCTCTGACAAACCGAAGAAAAAAGCCATAAAACAATCAGATAGTAGAAAATTTATCTGTATATACTTTTTATTTTATGGAATCATAGAAAAATTCAGGTTGCAAGAGACCCTCTGGAGGGTCCAACCACCTGCTCAAAGCAGGATCAGCTGTAAGATCAGACCAGGTTGTTCAGGGCTTTATCCAATCAGTTCTTAAAACCATCCAGCCTCTTTGGGCAGGTTGCTCCAATGCTTGACTGTACTTATGCCTTGAAATATAATAGAAAACTCCATGAAGTCCTAAACTTCTAAATGAAGTTTACACTGCTTTCAATTAAATTCTAAATTACCATGTGACAATAAATGAACACCTGTCTAGTCTAAAGATGCAGCCAAAAAAAAATTGGCAACAGTGATACCAGTTCACTAAACCAGTGACTCTGATTTTGTGATATGTATAATGGAAATACGTATGCCTTTGAACATAAACATTAGATATAACAGTATATTAATAAGTAAAAGTGCTTTAATATAGACCTATGTTTGTGAGCATATCTGAAGTCTCAATTTTACTTTTAGCATTTTGTTACTTCTTTAAGAACCTGCCATACAAATTAGCAAGTCTTCTGTACAACTGTATAAGACCTTAAACTGTAGGACCTTAAATTTTATTCAGATCATATTTGTATTTTATCACAATATCATTATTTTGCAAAAAGCACTAAAAAATTATACACACACAGAAGAACCACAAGGTTTTGGGGCAAGAAACAGAATACAGTGCTCAGAAATATAATATACAGAAATTAAAAACAGAAGCTATTCCTTTTTTATTTTGAATATGTATTTCACAGAAAAATATTCAAATCACTTACAGCCACAAACTGATTTTCCAAGTTTAATGATGCCACCAACTCTTACATTCATCTATTTTTCATCCTGGAATCTATGAAAGAGATGACATACACAAATAGCATTTCTAGTTACAGATAATTATGTAAGCTTACAGTGCTATAAAAACTGTAGCGTTAAAATATGAAATGAATGCTTAAGATAGTCTACTGAAATTGACACTGTCCATTTATTAACAAACCTCCTTTATAAAAAAAGACTGAAATTTCAATTTTTTGTTTTATTAGTGACAAAAGTACTTAACTTTTACCGCAAGAGTCTTAACAGATTCATACAGACTAAAACAGTCTTTACTAAACTGCTGTATGCATCATTACAGAGCAAAAATAGTGGTTGAGAGAAAGAAAATGAAAACAAGCAAAGCAGTATGGAAGATGTAGATAATGAAAGCAGAAATGAAACAATAGGCTCTTTTTCACATCTGAAAAATACTTCACTGTTGCCAGCATTCGCATTGCTCTTCTATATCTGCATTCATTATAACGCAGTGGGTGGGAGTGGGGGAAACATTTATTGATAAATATTACTTTAACTTGAAGGACTGAAATGAAGTGGGAGCTCACTGACATTTTTACCTAAAGGTACACTGAGTAACAACACAGCTTTCAGAGGTTCTTTAATGCAGAATAGAATACCATTTCACATATCTTGTTTCCTAGAGTCCTAAAGAATTAGTGCTTCTCTGCAACAGTAATATAACAATACTGAGCTACTGGAGTCAGTTCCAGAAAATAAAACAAAAAACTAAAGCCAGGTTTCCTTTGTTTTTAGCTTAAATTCTAATTTACTTGTTTTATGGACTGAAAAACAGTTTAGAAATTTATATAACTGTGAAATATGCTCTGCAGTATCAACGTGCTAGGTCATTTGGCTTAGACATTCACAATACTTCTCTTTAATACTGATCCAAGTACATGTTGTTCTGGAAAACGTTCAAAAGAGCATTTTCATCTAGAGCCAGAATGCACTAGTTTTCCATTTCTATTGTCTTCTGTACTTTATCTCATTAAGTAGGGAAATGTACATTAGTTGCAGCATATTTAACTTAATTTTATTTAGTTTTACAGGTGCGCTAATGCATTTGGATAATCTTTAAAGAAAATAGTTGTAGGAAATGTAATTATCTGCAGTATTATTTCTCAAGATAATTTGTAGAACAAAGCTTAGGTCAAGATAGAAGTTGATCAAGATGGAAGTTTCAATCTTTACTAGCAATCTAAATGGAATCCTAGATCCACAGTTTTCAGAGTTTTATATCCCAAACTGATGCTGTATAGAGTACTAGTTCACACTCCTATCTAAGTGACATTACCTAGACAAATCTATTGTTCATCGGTTCAGTAGGAGATCAATGGTTAAAGAGCATTAATCCCAACAAGAGCTGAAATGGCTACCAAGTTGTCCTCAAAACAAAAATAAAGCACAATCCTGTTTCAATTAATGAGTATGAGCCTATACGGAATTGCAGACTGCCTTCTGCAGAAGGAATAAAAGCCACAATTATACCTGACAGACAACATTCAAAAGGGAACCCATAAGATCCATTGAAAATGTTGCTAGCCAGTAGCTGAGGTTTATCTATGACATCTTTTGAAACAAGTCCAGATAATTTGAAGTTGTGGTTCATATTTGGCACTGAAATGATTTTCTTATGCTTAAAAAGGAGCAACATCCCTTCATTATAAATTTTGGTTTTAACAGGGCAGCAACTGTTACATGAATATGATTTGTAAATAGTAATGTATCTCTGATGCATACAGCCTTGCTTTTGATTTCTAAAGAATTTATTTTGAGGAAGGTTTCCAAAAAAATTTTTTTTTTTTTTTTAAGGTACTGATTTTAGTAAACCAATCTGATCTTTCTCTAAATAAACACAATGCTAAAGCTTCTTTTACTGTGACTTCTCTTCTACGAAGAGTTTGCTTTTTCAGGGCTTTTTAAAAAAAACAAAAACAAACAGAAAACTCATAAAACCCTTTAGGCACCCAAGCTGATGATATGACTAAGAGGCAGATCTATGTCCAGATCATTCAGGACCTGTAAAATCCTCTCATGATGTGGAAATGATGCCCACTGAATCCACAAATGCTAAGTATTAAAACTCACTTCTTCCATAAAATGAATGGGATTTTGTGTGGCAATGCCACAAACCTTAAGTTCAATTAAAAAAACCCTGTGTGCTCATATAGATACATGTTTGGGTGCACATACTTGTATCTAACTCAAAAATTAAGAATCTTTAATTACTGTGGCTTTACACAGAAAATGTATTTAATTTGTGCAGCAATTTAAAAATTTATATATCAAAACATACCCAAAACCACCATTAAGTCACAACAGTATGCTGCTATACCGTATTCTAAATGTGCAGAGACTGAAGGCTATTAACTCCTAAAATCTGAACCTTTCTGAGATCAGATATGCATTATATACTCTGTGTGTAGAAAAACACTCCTTTGAGCAACAAGAAAATAAAGTATTAAATGGTAGCTATATTTTAATCCTGCATTAGACTTGTCCCAGTAACATTGATCAACTGGAGTACCTTGACGTGTTGTCAATTCGACACCTGATTCTAGGTAACTACACCTGCCTCAATGCAGTGCCACTTTCCATTTGAGTGCGCAGCTGTGGGGTAGAGACCAGGAATTGCTGTCTTACACACTTTGGATAGGAACTTCAAAATAATGAAATGAAGTTGGATGATCAGGTCCCACTGAATTTCAGCTGAGTCCAAATCTCACCAATCCTTAAGGAATCCCAGCCTAGAATCTATTCAAAGTGGTAAAGCTTATAAAATAAACATAAAAGAATAACACCAGTTCATCAGAACAGATTACTCTGGAACTCTTTTGTTCTGTAACTCTAATTTTTATTTTAAAACTTCCATGTAACATCTGCAGAGAGAACAGACATGTTTCTATCCATTAACATTAAATCAAGAAAGTGCAGAGAAACAGAATGTTCTCTATTCCATTGTTTCTACTTATTAAAAAAACACAAGTCTGCCTGGCTGTATAATACATAGGACTGCCCATATTAGTTGCAAATCCTGTATCTTATTAAGAACACAGAATATTATTTTTCACATATTTTCCAAAGCTAAATAAGAACGATAAAGTTTGGCAACTCTACTACCACCTGTCATCTCCTCTGTATGTAAGCATTCGGGAAAATCTGTGGTGCTCCTGCCACTTTGCTTCTACTGGTCATAGCGCAAGCAGCAGTGCAGTCATACACACAGATTCTAGGGGGCTTTTTTTTTTTTTTTTTGGATATGCACAGAAGTTTCAGAGTAGCTGTAGCTTGGACCCCTAATATGATGTGAATGGTTCTCCACCTATTTCCTGCTGCACTTTGAGTTTCTTTTGGCATCCTATTGCCTGTCTACATCACCTGAGGCAAGAGAAGCACAAGAATCTCAGGAGCATTCTAGATTGGCTGATCTGCCAAAAGTAGGACAATGTCACTGAGTGGAGATGTCAGAAAACAGATCAGGTTTGGTTTGGGCTAGGACTGAAAGCTATTAAAAACTCGGATGCAAGCGGCACCAGCTATTCCCAGCAAGCCCTAGGGAGCACAACTTCCTCCGTGAGCACAGGATGGTGTGTGTGCATGCATGTTTCAGTAAGTTATGTTACATACTTTTTTTTTTTTTTTTTTTTGAACTTAAAACCAAGCAACTTTATCTCTACCTCTCAGATCTTCCAGCAATAAATAGAATCTCATCCAGTTTCCACAGACACAGCTGAACCTCAGATAGTTCAATAAGCCATAAATATTCTTTTGGAAAGAAGCAAGTCTGGACTTCAGCACACTCACTACAAACAGCTGCCTAGACCACTATTTTTGTGCTCCTTCCCATCTACCCTAGCTTTTGTCAAAAGCCACCCAGTATTTTCACTATGTTTGGCAGGGGGTGGAGAGAAAACTGTGAGCTAGGCACCAAGAAGGTATTCATAAGCTAAATTTCTATTAATAAGGAAATCATTTGTAAACATGTGTTTTCAACATAAAAGTCCAAGTTCATTGAAGTTTATTATGAATCTTGATAACTTCATTATCATGAAGTTTTACTGTGGAAAAAATTCTATAACATCTTGTTTTCCCTTTATAATGTAAACTTAAATGGAATAGTCTGCCTGAAAAGCATCACTAAAGCACCCACATTTACTAAGAATACAGTCTAAACTGGACACAGCAGCTTAAGCAGACAGAAAAATCAGTGTTCATACAAGTGAAACACCAGATATTCTGAGTTTTTTCCACACAGGTTTACAGGGAAATTTTGTTCAATGGAACCAATTTTTACAAAGAGCATAACAAACAGCCTTACACTTATTCACTAAAATTTTTCTTCTGAAACAGGTTACAGTTTTGTGCATTTCGAGTGCCACCTGTCTTAAAGTTCTTCTTATGACCAGAAGCACAAAGCTACTTTGAAATTCATTCCAAAAAGAGCAGGAAGTTAATGGGTTCTTGAATAAGATATTCATAGACCAACACAACTCATCCATTACTCTCGGTATGTCAGCTGAGCACAACACAGTACCAATAGAGGCACCTTAAACAGCTACTAATGAACTGACCTATATTTAGAAGTAGTAAAATTAAATTAGTGGAATGATCTGCACAGGCTGATTAGCCTATCCACTGCACTGTGCTCTGTAAGCACTCCCCTCATTATAGTAGCTGGAATTTCTTTTCACTCTTCTGATTTACTATGTGGGGGTTGTTTTTGTTTATTTTGCTTTTTTAAGGCTTAAAAGCTTCTCTACATCTCCTGCCACTGAAAAATCTATTTAAGCAAGTCAGTCTTTAGTAAGTATTCTTTTAAACCATTTTCCTCTACATCATTAAAATATACACACGCACATAGATATCTATTATATACACACACACTGCACATATTCATGTCCACAGAGGAACTTTAAACAAGCCTTTAGACATCTACCTAAACACTGGGGCCTATGATTTTTATTTAAGAATGTTGTTTGCAGTAAGACTAATAATTTTACCTTGATTAGTTTGGCAAACTTCTTGCTAACATTTGGCACCATATAATACTTTTCTTTATAGTTATCATTCTAGGAAGCAGCTATATCCAAGAAGATTCTTAATTGTCATCCTGCTCCATTTCTAAAAGGAATGGAATTTCTAAATGGAATCACAGCTGAATATAAACGCTTCCCCCAGTCTACAGTGCTTGCAGAATATGTCCAAATAAATTAAACTTAGGAGTTATCTATAATACAAACACCTGACTTCCAATAATTTTATAGCTTTTATTTTAACTAGCTCCATACATCTTAAATAAAAACAGCAAACCAGTTCTTAAATCATTCATCTGTTTATAGCAGTGATCTTTCTGCATGAAAGACAATACTATTTATTCCAACAGAGATTCCACCAGAAAGTAGCAGTAAGCAAAGTCAGCTTCATGAATGCTTACAAAATGATGTTTCAGTATCTAAACAGGAAGAAAGTTAATAGGATTCAGAATGATCTCAGATTCCTTTTCTAATCAAGAAATAAAAAGGCTTAATGCACTTTATACTGGTCTATTTTCACTCACATTACAAATACAATTCCTCCTATGGCTTTCAACAAACCTACCAAACACAGCAAGATCAGCATCCAACTTTACAAGAGAAAGCATCACTTTGATAAGACAACAAAACAGTTTTCTCCTCAGTGTCCAAGACAGGCTATATTTTCTCTGCGCTTTATTATTAATTTCCCAAAGATATCTGGGGCCCATCAACCTCCTACAAACCATTAAAGCAGGTCCTCCATTCCAAAAGAAACAGGAAAAGCAGTAGGAGACAGTACTAGTGATATTCTCTCCATGATAAAGCTGTTCTTTTCATTCCTCCTATAGCATGTCCAGACAGTCTAAAGCTGTCAGGGAGTTAGAGTCCATGAGTTAAAACATAAGAGTTAATGTGAAAATTAAAAATAAATGTTGATATCATGAGCTAAAATTCAGATCAAAGAGAACTCAAAAGTATCAGCAAAGTTGTCTGTATATTATCAAGATTCCTCCATGCAGATTCTCAGCTGGGGATCTGCCGCCTACATTGCATCCTGTGTACCAAGCAGATACATACAATGATTCTATCTTTCCCCAAAATACTATCTTCCTATGGTCATATAGAAAAATATGGCAGTAATTCTCCCAATATATGCAAAAACTTGTGCCAAACCAAACACCTTACTGCATAAATGCCAATCAAAACAGGACTGGTGCTACCAGGCATCCAGGTTACAGTAATACAAGTAAAACAAAACAACAAATTCTTGCTCTAACAGGAATACAAAAAAAGGGAGAGGGGGTAAAAAGGAGGGCTGAACAATTCAGACCTTTTAATCTGAAAGTGGACAAGTCTGAAAAATATTGGCATTGGGTAATAGTATTGGAGAACCTATTCTGTATGTACTAACTGCCAGAGTGCAACACTTCCCAGGTCTGCAAATAGTCATTTTTGAGTCATGAAAAAAAAAATTTTTTTAGACAAATTACAAACCAAGAGTGGAATAAAATACTTCAAAAGACAGTTTATATTTTGCCAGTTCAGTAATCAATTCCAGACTGAATCCTCTCACCCTTCCTCATTTCTCTTTAATGCCAGATGCCCTTTAACATGCATTTTTACAAGATTTTTGGGACAGATCGTCAACAGGACATTATTTCAGTTTTCCTATTTTGGGCATGCTTTTACATTCAGAAAAATTCTAGCTGCTTATCTTGTATACATTCCTCAAATCATCAGTTAGGAAGTGATGTGCCTGAACATTTGTTTTCTTAAGATGACACCCATTTCTAATGGCATATATACTAAAAAGACCGTATTTTGAATATTTGTGCTTTAAAACAAAATAACTCCAAAATAAAATTACTCATTGTTACTCTCAACTGTGAGAGACAACTGCAGGAGTATTTTCAAAGCTGCCAAAAATAATTATTTTTGATAAAAGCTGATGGATCCAAATATAAAGGGTGACAAATACTTTGAGTTGTGCGGTGGTTCTAAAAAAAACAAAAAAACAAAAACACCCACTAATTTTAACAAGAACAAAAGAATTATCAGTTTAAAGGCTAGCAAATACATTTACAAGTTATAATCGCTTCATCCCCTTTCATATTTTGGAGTTCTGAAACAAACAATAGAAAACTACAACAAAACTCTTAAAGGGATTTAAATGATTTTTTTAAAAAACTTTGGTTTAATTTAAAATTTAACACCAGAAGCATCCAGGGGAAGTTGATGCAAATTCAGCCCTTCGTTCAACATACAACCTCACCATGCAGATTGTCAGGCAAACCCCATGAAGCTACTGAGAACACTGGAAAGAACTGAAAGAACTCATAACCCTGTACATTGAATTTGCTTATTGGGTATTGTGCAAGGATGAGGAAAGACCTTTGTAAGGAAAAGAACTGTAGTTATTATTAAGCTACAGTATATCCTACTGAGTGGAATACTAAAGAAATCAGCAGGAAGATACAGTACAGAGATCACCGTCGTATCCTTTAAGTACGACAAGGATGCCAGATATTGCCAGTGTGCATCACATGTGATGTCAAATGTTGCGAAATTACTCAGTCAAAACAAGCATTATTTGGCACTGTATTAGCCCTCCACAGACTGCAGTACAAAATTCTGAATGCACAAGTGGCAGCAAATATTTCCTTTATCTTTCCTAGATATTGGTTTGGCATGACATCCTTTTTTGTAGAATCTGACTCTGTCCTTAATATTATATATAGTATTTATTGTGAAGTTATGCAAAACATGCTAATGTTCTGACAAATATATTCATATATTTCTCACTTAATTCCCTACCTTGTTATGAAGTCCACCAGAAAAATATGTAAACATGACTGATGCTAAATCTGCTTTGTTTAGAAAAATGTTTCCCAGAGGTTTTAGATCAACATTAAAATGAAACACAAAAACACAAACCAAGAATATCAAAAAAATCAGTCATAAAGAGAGCTGCATCCCCCAGTCAGGGGTTCTCAGAGACATGCTCTGCCCAATCACTTCAGTAAATTCTTTCCCCATGTTGAGCATATTAGGGTGAAGTGAACCATGCACTACCTCAGGTCTCTCTCCAAAGCAAAATTTGGGAACAAAAAGATCTGAGGAAGACTCTGTAAGACTCCAAAAGAAAATGAAAAGTGGAGCCTGCATATGTATATCTTCAAGGATTCCTGTTACGAGTAAGTTTCATTTCTATCCTTAAGGGAACGTATGTACACACTGTGACATTCAAGAAATAACCTCCCCCACTGTCAAAATTATTTGAGGTGATATTAGTGTCCTCCATCTAAACAGAAACTGCTGGACTCCTTTGCCAAATACAACACCATTTCTGCATACCTCTGCAATGATTATGCCTTATGAAAATGTGCATATACCTCCAGTAGGCTCTTCTTCAAATGCAAATAATGCACACACTCTTTGGTATTGTCACTGATGTAGCTTAACTTTATTTGAGCCCCTTCTGATTACAGAGGATTTCATGGTCTTATGACAGGTTTTGATGCAATCTATTATCAAGTCCAATGGTCTCTACCCAAAGGTGGCTGTGCTTTTGAGATTCTCAGCTATCAACCCTGGGGAATAGCTGAAGGCTCTGATTTTGAGAATATGTAAAGCCCTCTTGATTTCAAGAGCATAAGGTAAGTTTTGGCACAGGAATAAGAGAATTGAGCAAAAAGACAGACATATATGAATCAAAGAGCCATCCAACATGCACTCTGTGGGGTACAGCAGGGTAGCACAAGTGGCACTGAGCCCAGGACTCTGCATCAGCAAGCCCAGCAAGCAGGTCACAAAACTGGAACTTCTCACCAACAGTCAAAAACAATCTTCATATCAACATAGTTTTGGTCATATGGTGCAAATCATATCATTAGCACCACTTCCTTTTTACCTTGAGCCATCAGAATCATAAGGAATCAGAGAAAAAGTATTCAAGTCTTCCTGACTGCAAAACCAGGGACACACCAAAAGGGATTCAAGGATACCAGCTAACCTAGGAACAAATAGTCCTATAGTTCTTTTTGGCAGTTCAGGCCGACTAGTCTATCTTGAGATCCTTTTCAGAGAATCACACCAGACTCCTCAATCATTATTCAATAAAGTAAAATGATCGAGCCCATCCCTCTGGAGCATTTAGGGTGCCTGATTGTCCGAATACAGTCCCGAGGTAGAACCACTATTATATAATAGAGATTCCAGCACGTCTCCTACGAACTCTAACGCCCAGCTGAACTGCTGCTACTCCCAGCAACCTCATGAAGCTTCTTGCTCCCCAAGAGAAGTACTTTTTCCTGGTAGTTTTGCTGGACCATCATTTAATTAAATTTTTTCTAAGCTACCGTGATATAAAAAACAAAATGGCTCAGAAACAGGAAGAAGTGAAGCCAGAAATCATTAATTTGAACTTTAATGTGCAAACTGAGGCACTCCGTTTTTTCTTAAGTCCAGGAATGGTCACCTCTTTGGCATTACATAAAATACCTGCGCTATGAAACCATTAGACTTTGAGATGCTGGAGAACCAGGAACATAAAGCATCAGCCATATTGCTTTGGTTCTACCTTGCTGCATTGAAAATAGACACCTTCACCAGTAAGGCAGTAAAAATGCCCTGCCAAGTATAAACAGGTTCAAGCCTCCTGTAAGTACAGAGAGGGACAGGACAACTCAGAAAGAGCTCCTGTAAGATTTTTGATCAATGTAACAGGCAATCATCAGTTCAACTTCCAAACATCTAGATACGGTTACCCACCTCACTCCTCACAAGAGGAGGAACAGAAAGATCAGAAAGGGAGAGTCCATGTCCGGTTATCTTGTAGTAGAATAATCCTAGGATAGGTACCAAATTGATGAAGAGAACCAAAATTAGCCATTTCTGATCATAAATACCTAAGAATCTATAATATTTTTAGTATGTAAAAAATATTTTTTAAGGAATTTGAACAATGGAGTGATCTGTCTTTACTGGACAGTAGAAAATCTGAGATAGTATCATTCTACCTTCATGAACTGAATGAGAAGGAATAGAGGTGTAAAGGAGAAGTTATTCAGTCTTAAATACTTGGGCATGCACTTATAGCAGAGATGCATATGGACAGGCATTCAAAGACAGAACTGCTTTTGAAGATCGAGAACTACCCTCAACATTTACCAAATAAGGACAGTAGATCTATGCTCTGTATTATTAAATTTTCAAACGATTTAATAACACAATCTGTTGCTAATGAAAAAGTGAATGTGTTGCCAATTTTGTCAAATCTATTAAGAGATGTTTGAAGAACACTCAGAGAGAAAGAGAAGTACAAGAATGGGGATTGCCTATAATATCCTTCCCAGTAAGGATCCTATTTATTCAAATTTCACTTGTATGATGCAAAGGATATAATTGTAATTATGACAGCATACAAAATTCAAGTGACTGGACTGCTTTTCATTACTGCTCTGTGGGTGACTAACATATGTCACTAATAACAGCAGCATGATTTTAATATGCTGTGCTATACAAAAGCATTTGAAAAGGTTTGAATGAGAGCTGTTGGTATCCATTTATTTGCAAAATTTTTATTTTAAAGAAGAGCTGAAGATAACAAAAATCAAGAGTTCTGACCTTCCTGTTATCTTAAGTGCATTGATGGACACTTTGTCTAGCACATGTGGTGTACAAGTGGTGAAAGATTAAGGGCAAGACATCAGAGAGGATAGGAAAAAAAATTGCTGAGCATCAAGAAAGTCCATGTGCTTTGGCGATACAACAGATACCATCAAGTAACTAAGTGGCCAAATTTTAGTCTGATTCAGCAATTGGGTCATCTAAAAAGCAGTTTCAAATTCTACTCAGTAATGCACATTTAAGAGGTCTGAATTCTCTACAGATACATTGTTTCACTTAAGACAGAGTGAGACAAAAACAAGAGTTTCAATTTTAAGCACAGGCCTCTTAAATGTCACTTTTATTAAAATGGGCTTTGGTGTTTTGTTTTGTTTTTTTATTTATGAAATTATCTGACTCAAGGAATAAAAATAAATACTTTGCTGGCTCTTCTACGACTGTAACACTTTATAATTAGGGCTGTAACTCTCAATTTTAATCTCCTCTATTTACCATGTGTGTATATATGTGTGTATATAAACACACAAAAATACAGCAGCTAATATTAGTGTTTTTATTTACCAGATTTCTTTCAGCAAGCATTAGCACTCATTACTACACACAAGTCACCAAAAAAAAATTTAAAAAAAAAATCAAGGGCAGCTGATGAAGGACTGGTGACATGACCCCCTTTGAGAGGCTTACTGAATGGCTTCTGGAAGGTCCTCATTTAAGAGCAGGCTGTCATATATCAGTTTAAATATCTCAGCTGCATGGATTTCTGCATATCGCAAAATATGAAACATCATGTTATAAAGAATATCAGAAGAGTCGGTACCAATAGCTTGGAATAATAGCTCCTTTTTTTTCTATATAGTATCACTTCAGAAAAGATACAACCTTTCATTGAAAGGTTAGGAGCTGATCTCTCTTGTTTTTTGTAAGTGGAACAAAGTTGTATTCTGCAGAAGTTAGACATTTCTTAGAGAAAATTACCTGATGAAAGGCTAACAGAATATATAAAAAAATATTTACAAAGCAATTCTGTGACTCACAAATACTCACTTGTCTTGATTTAAGCACCAAACCTATTCATATTTTGCATTACCCTGAACTATATTTGGCCATAAGGAATACTTCTAGAGGTAAAAATAATGTGCAATACATTCAGTCTCTTTAGCAGAGAGGTCAGTTTTTGTCTCTTCAGGAGTGATACTGAAAATGTGCCAGGCTGCATTAGTTTGCAAATAAGATTCAGGATATCAAAAATATTTTATGCTTCGACAGATGAGCTTAATTCAGGACGTAAGAGCGAATATAAGCTGGACCAAACTGTCTACAGAAATGCTCTGAAAGGTTGCATAAAAGACATACAGCAATGAACAGAAAGATAAACATGATATGCTACCTGAAGATGTGACAGCTTTAAATTCAGCAGCAAATAAACTAATTGCTGCTCTTTCAGTTGAATTTGTACTCAGAAAATAAAAATCTAAAAAATAAATTCTTCATAATTTCTGATGTTTTAAGCTTACCCATGTTCATAAAGTATATTGAAATGTTTAGAAGGCAAGTCTGATATGAAAGCAGAGCTTTTAGAAGTATCACTACAAATTAATATTCACAGTTTTAGTCTTTGATTAAAAAATCCAAGAAAGGATCACTTGGAAGGACTGAAATTAATCTTGTTGTTCATATTGCTCATATGAATGTTTAAAGAAAAAATTTTTCAAAGGAGTTTGAAAATACAGATGAACAATAAATTAGAAATATTTCTGAAAATTTCTGAATATAAAGATGAGCTTGAAAGGACCAGAATTCTACAATTATTTACCAGAATTATCAGTATCAGTGGCAGTATGAATCATTAACCAAACCGGATCTTCAGATGTAATCATATCAAAATAGTTCTCATGCAATTGTTTTCTAATCTTGTCAGAGAAAAAAAATAAAACTGAATAACTATCACTTAGTGTTTCAAATTTATAACTCAACTCAGTATGAAAATGCAAATAAAGTTGCTAGACTTTGGTAAAATAATCTCACAGTTGAAGGATGAAGTGACCAACTGTGATACTGCTTTCTTGCTTACCACCAGTGAGCACTTGCGGCTGTCGGTTGTTCACCGGGTTATCACTCCTCTGGCAAAACTGCAATATTAAACACAAGAGAGCATTCACTACATGCTCACGCAAAATACTTAAGGAGTATATACAACTTTCATTAAAAAAAGTCTCACTTTATAAAAACCTAGCCTTCGTGAGGTCAAAGAATGTCATTAAATCTACATTTGAAATGAACTTAAGTGTTCTATGAAGTTATCAGCATTTCCCAGTTCACTAAAAAGCACAGATGATTTGAATAAACATGTAAACAACTCCAACTTTTTTTAAAAGAATCATCAGCTATTGTTCAAAGTAGTATATAAGCCTGCCACCTGTCTCAGAGATACTACTGTAAATGCCACCAATTTAAATGTACTTACAGTTATGGTTAATAAGTTGTTTGCAGTCTTTTATCTAGCTTCCAACTCCAAAAATGTTAATTAGCTAATTGTCTACACCTTTTTCATCCTGGACCATGGCCCCAATTTACAAAGTATTTAAATGCACCTTGCATAAGTTTCCTACGGAAAATACACCTACTTTTAAGTACTTTCCCAAACTACAGTTAACCGTTATTACTTAGAACATCTTGACATTTCTCAGAAATCATTTTGCACTGATCAAGCAGTCCAGTTACAGGTTAAAGGGCTAGTTTCTGTAACATTCAGGCTATAAATCTATTTTCCTGATTAAATATTGCTACATGTAAGTTTGAAGAATCTTGCCCAGCATTCTTTGTTTTGAGCTCTTTGGCTACAACAGATTCTTTCCATTTCTAAAACACAGATGGGCAATACTTATTTTATTAAAAAATCATTTTCAGCCCAACATTCAATAACTATTACATTTTATGACTTTCTTTGAAGCCGGGACATGTAAAATAACTTATTTTTGAGAAAGCATTTGTTAAACCATGTTTTCCACCCCCCCTCCAAAAATGATCTATTACCAATCACTTTACATTACTGTTACACATTAAATAAATGCAAAGCAACAGAGTTTTTCAAATCAGACATCTTACTTAAAATATAATAGTACAAAAAACCTGTTTCCTTAATTTTATTACTTTTTCATTTAAATGCTTCTCAAACATCAGTGACTCAAATTCCCCACATGTTGTTTTGTATGTGATGTGTCAGAAAACCTGTCTTCTATATAATTCTAACATTTAAATATTTAAGTTCTATGGTTATGAGAATGATAGCCTGTTTACTAGTGGCTTTAAGCAAAGCTTTGAACCAGAAAATTGACAACAGCAATCAAGAGATCACCAACACTATTGAAGCATTTCTTTCCGAATCTAGCCTTATGAAAGTCAGTCCAGAAGACTGCTCTTTCTGTGAAAGAATGATAGTTATTTGTAGTTGTTTAGCAACACACACATTGTATCTCCATAGATACAAAGACATAACCAACTTCAGAATTTCAATATGTGTATATTTTTCCTACCTACTACATGAAAAATAATGCTGTAACTTCCACTTACATGTGGATCCCTAGCATGTACATTAAAAGGTCCTGTCTAGCTAAAGGGAAGTCTATGGTACAGATGTACTTTTCTATTTAAGTTTTGTTTGCACTGAAATAATCGTGTTAGACATTAAGCTTTATGACAGTGAGGTTTGTAATGTCAGATAAATATATTAATAACTATGTAGTACTCTGATACCACATTAAATGCAGTTGTAAGAGTGAGAGCGCATGCTTATTTTAGTTTCATGTCAAGGAAGTTGCATTAGTGACTTCTTTATGCCAACATAATACTTATGTAGTTGGCACTGGTAGAAGTAGAATCATATTTAGGTAGCTATGGTAGTTTAATTTCTATAATATACAATAACATTTTCAGAATAAGTTGCAACTTCAGAGAGAAAAAAAAAAATCTTATTTCTGATGAAATTCATGCGAGTCTCCACTGCATGTAATGATCTGAGCACATCACAGAGCTGTTTCTGGGTTTAATTTTGCACACTATATTCTGCTTTGTGCTGCCATGGCCAACCTGTTACTCATACATATTTTAATCTAAGATTAAAACTAGCTTAAGTTTGTTTATACTACACTGCAATCAAAGCAGTCCCTTCAGTGTAAACATACCCTTAGGATCCCAATTCCTAACTAACTGTATTGCTACCAACAGTAATCACTGTCTCTTATGGCTGCAATTACAGATTTGCCTACACTTTGCCTACAGAAGAGAAAACACAAATTCTTCATAAACACAGAAGAAAGTACAACAGATTTTTTTCCAGTATCTTGTATTTAACTTTTCTTACATCTTCCTCCATTTTGTTACACATTTGGCTGATTTTCAGAGGAGTTCAAGGGGAAACAACAGAAAATTAAACTCAATTATTTATTTTTTCTTTTAAGAACTGGAGCAAAGGAAAGTTATCAGTTTATATTATATATATAAATCTAGATTATCAGGTAATCCAGGCACAGCAAATTATGGTTTGTGAGCCACATGCAACATTCAAGAAGTTCAATGGACGTTCTTATAAAGGGGCTAAATCATGTGACTAGCATGTGGCTGCTCTGAGCCACTGAATAATCCAAATCTACAGTTTTGCCTCTTAGTTTATCCATCTGCAAAATAAATATAATACCCATCTCTCTCTCACAGGCTGATGGAAAAAATATCTGCAAAGCTCTTTGATATTCTTGAATAAACATAGGCATGTTCAAAGTTTCTTCATAATGTTACCCCTTAACACTATTGAAAACCGTCTGCTTTCATTTCTCTTATAAGACTTACTTCCTCTTTTTAAATATTCATAACACCACTTTCATTTCACTGAGTTCCTTAAGGACAGGGACCAGTAACTTGTCCTCTGTCTCCATCTCTGCATGATGCCTACCATTATGTGCGACTATCAAACACAGCATTTCTTTCATTCAGTAATTCACTGTTCCAGATTTGCATTTTCATGGTTGTTGAAATCATTTCTTGTATATTTTAGGGATCCATTGAGGATTTAAAGCAAAACCCTTATATTCTTTTTCTTCTTCCTGATGCTATCTCTCATGAACCTACAGTGTGATGGATCATGCTAGCTTATTCATTTTTCATCTAAATGATCTATTAAATATCATTAACATGCAAAACTAAGCAGCTAGTGACTACTTCCTCACAGTAAAATGTCTTTTCTCTCTTCTTGCTTTTTCCTTTAATCTATTTTTAATTTTCCTGCCATCAATTTCATAACCCTTAGAGACATCTAACCTAGAGCTCAATTTCATACTTTAGTTACTATGATTATAAGAAAATAACCTGTATCAATTTACTAAATACCACAATTCTTAATCATATCCATATCATGCTTTAGAAAAGTTATTTACAATTAATCACTAGGTTTTATTATTATTTTTTTTAAACTATTTTTCTGGCAGCCCAGCTGCTCAGTACTGCAAAAGAAAAAATATGTGCCTCCACTAAGAGGACTGTGCTAGTCCACACTGAAAAATATTGGCACTTGCAATGGTTTTATTTATCCTGAGATTACTTTCATTCTTAAAGCTCTGAAGAACTCAGTATTGAGTTTAAAGAACATTCACCTTTATATGTTTATTTTATACAGGTTTCCTAATGTTGCAGTGGGAAGTCTGCCCAACAGATCCATTTCATAATTCCCTCTTGTTGAATCATACATACAAGCAATTCCCATCTGCTGTTTTTTGGGTTGTGCTTTATATGATAAAAAGCATTTCACATAGGTTAGAAGAATCACCAAGGAAGAATAAAATATTGAATTATGTTAAGTTCAATATCCATTTTGAAGAACTGTAAGTAACAGCTAACAGCTAGGTTTACAAAAGACTTAACCGTAGCAAAATTTTTAAGTTTAGCATATGTAAAGTCAGGTTCTTAAATCTATATTTTTCCTTCTTTAGAGATAAATGTACTGTCTCTCAAATGTAAAACTTATGTGATAGTTTGAAATCATTCTGCTGGATGCTGTCTTCTCCACTTATTATGTGAAACTATTGGACAGAAAAATTGGGAACTGTTAATCCTTCATTTGATTGACTTAAAGGGGCAAAATTTCAAATAGGAGAAGTCTTTGCTAACTAAATATACAAAAGCAGTATATTAAAAATTTTGAATTTATACTATCACTCTATAATGTACTATGTTTCTACTGTAATTGTTTGAGAGAGATGCTGGCTGTGTATTACAAAACTGGAACTTTTCCCATTGACCTAAGGAAAATCAGTCTGCAGGCCCAATCTGCATAGCCTCAAGTAGTCTAAAATGAGAAAAGTTGCAAGACAAAGCTATATATAGGATAACTTAATGATCCTTTTAAAAACTTTTTTTTAAGTGGTGCTTAATCTCTCTGGAATTCATGAATTTTAATTCGTCCATACAACAGTCAAGTAAGACGTTTATCGTTATCAAATCTGTCACATCCATTTTAAAGATCAGACCATTGCAACACTGTAACAAACAGAATAACTGAGTAAGAAAATGTCTTCCAGATAGCATCTTCCTGGATGTTACATCCTGTAGAACATTATTTTTATTACATACATGTATATGTAATGTTTTTGTGTGAAAACAAGTACCTGTTCAATATGGTCCTAGAAGCAATAAAACATTAATAATTTGTTAATAATCCACACACAGGGAAACTTCTCCAGCAACATACTTTCAGATGACAAAGTTTTATAAAAGTAAATTATAAATACTCATAGTCATCTGTGGTATCTTTGACTGCAGTCATCACTAATACTAGTGCTAAAGGCACACAAGTAGTAAAACAAGACAAGGAGGATTTCTATGATCACCTATAAGAGAACATGTATCCAGTTATTTAAAACAAAAACATGCAATAGTGTTCCATTTCATAAAATCAGTAATAGCTATGAAAGTTCATGACATTTTCACACATCACACACATAAAACAATAGGAGCCTGAAAAACTGATATAAAGCAGAAAAGCATATGATGAGCCTCAAATAAGATTAAGAGAGGCAAACCAGAGAAACCCACAGAAAGAAAAATGATCGGAACCCCAAACTGAGGAGGGGAAAAGCATAGAAAATGAAAGAAAACTTGATTCCAATTTTGAGAAGTATAAGAATTTTTCTCACCATAGGATGGATAACATCAGTGACCTAATAAGAAATACTGATATGATATGACAAAAGCAGGACTCAAGGCAAAGTAAAATATAAAACCTAAGAAAATACAGAGCACGAGCTAAACAACAGCAAGTAAAAACCCAAGTAAATGAACCAGAAGTGCAAGACAAGCAAAACAAACACACACACACACAAAAAAAAGCAGCAGAGGCAGAAAATGAGTGAGATCCACATATAAAAAAGGAAATTGTAAAGTGCTTATAACTCATTAAATTACTGAGATAATTTTTATACTACTGAGATAGCTGCAAGCCTATTTATCTGGTGTGATTTTATATGAAAACAAATCCAAAAAGACACTTAGATATTTAACTCTAGATTTCAAGTGCTCCAAAAATTTTTGGAATAAGAATTTTAGAACAAACTATATTTAAGAAATGATCTAATCATGAACTGTAAAATAATGTTGTTGTTGTTTTTTTTTTAATTCCACCTCACATATTCTGGATATCCCTCAGAGATAACCAGCATTGGTTTAGTTTTCTAACTAAATTTAATAAATTAAAAAAGAGCTAAGCATTTACTTTGAGGTTTTTCATCCAAGCCTCAGACTGTCTCTACCACTTCAGAAATTCTCCAAATAAAGAACAGTTTCTTTTCTACATCACTTTTAGATTTCTCCCTCCTTTTCATGTCTTTTCAGTGTTATCTTGATATAAGTACTATCATATACCATGAAGACTCACCTTGTACTTTGTTATCTTTAAAATAACTTTGAATGCCTATATATTTTAATTACAAAGAATTATCCCTTTTGATTTCTTTAAGGCCTCTGCATTAACTGAGCTACAGATACAAAATGTAGGTAAGAATTTGTTCACAAAAGGAAAATATCAATCTGTTCCAGCTTTTATATGCACATCAGTATGGTATTTAAAATTGTTAAGTCACAAGGTAGCATCACAGTTATTTTGCAATTATCCCCTAACACATCAACAATATATATGACTGTAGCTATAAAAAACCTGCAATTCTAACTGATTTTTTTTTAAGTTTAAAAAAAAAAGGGGGGGGGGGGCAATATAAATCATTTCAATACTATTTTATCACTGGTACTAGACTTAAGCACATACAGGAAAGTATACACATGCTTGGAAAAAGGACAGATACTTGCACTCTATTTTAAGTATTTTAAGTTGATTACAGTAGTGTGGAAGGTAGGAGTTACAATAAAGGCTTCCTGCTTTTCCCAGCAGATGTCACCGCAAGGCAGGTGCACAGAAAAATCACACATACCTTTAAATTTAATATAATATAATAAATTTTCTAACTGAGAGCGCAATGCAACACAATGTAATTTTAGCTTAGCTACTATAAAAGAAATAAATTCTAATGGGGGGTGGGGAGGAATGAGACCTGAAAATAAAACTTCTTTCCACTTTCTATTATAATGTACATTCTACTATCATATTGTTCTACTACACATTATCCTCACTACCACGATTTTATCATATTTTTCAAATAAATTTTTCCTTTCAAGCCTCTATAACTAAGACAAAAATGGGGAAAAAAAAACAAAAAAACAAAAACTCAGTAAGTTATTCACAAATCTTTCCACAATGCCTATGAGGGACAAAACAACAAATAATAAAATAGTTGATCTCAAATTTGTTCTTTTTCCAATTCTTGGGGGGGGGGGGAAGGGGGTCTGTTTGGATGTCCAAAACCATCAGCCAATCTATTGCTATGAAAAGGAAATAAGACACACACTCTAGATTTATTCTTAGGCTCTCCTGGGGGGTCACCAACACGCATCTGAGGGTAACACTCTGCATTCTATGTATTCTTGGTTCAAAAAACTTGAACGATTTCTCTGGTTCTGAGTTGCTAAATCATCATGATATTCTTTGTCAAGCATTTTCTCATGAACGACTTTCCTTTGTCCAACTCCATAGGCCTTAACAATATTTTTTATTTCATATCTGTTGCAAAAGGCTGCTGAGATGGGTTTTATCCACACAGACCCCAACTGATGGCATACATGGACGCTAAGTTACCTTGGGAGGTGGGGAAAGAAACAGCTAAGTGCAAGAAGACAAAGAGAACAAGGAAAGGCAAAAAAAACCCTCTCCTGCAGCCAGCTGGAAAGAGAAGAGATAAGGGCTCCCAGACAAGCATCCTCCCCTGGCATGTTTTCCAGTGTAGCTGGTGACAGAGTGACGATGATGATTTTCACCATGTTTTTCCCCGGTGGTATATGCTCTTCATCAGAGCCCACTCAAGCTCCCTAGTGATTGTTCTTGTTTATTATGCAGTTAGCGCTGATTGAAGTGTGTTTTGGTAAGGTGTAAGGGTTGCACACTGCCCCATTGCAAAGCTTCATCCAAGTATATTCTTGAATAACACTGGAAATTTAAATGACTTATCTACTATGTTATCCCATCTCAACATGAAAGTTAAAAGAAAACTGTAAAGGTCCACAAGCTTTTTGATTAAAGGCAGATAGGCACTGTCCCTGCAAAAACCCCTGGAGGAGCCATGTGACAAAAGATTTCCTTACAAGGATAAAGCAACATACACATACATATGTTTCATGAACTATGAAGATCATCTTTTCTTTTAGGAGAAATTAGTTGATGGAAGAGCAATTTATGCAAAGAGCTGCTGAAAGTCAGAATAAAGGCACTGTGCACTGTGACTTCTAAAACAGAGTACTCCTGTTTTGCAGACATTTGTTTCAGAAAGTCAACTACAGTTGGAATTCTAATATTGCTTTCTAATCTCTATAGTACATCCAATTTTATAGACAATGATGCTAACAAAGATCTGTTTTTAATTAGTCTTGGATAATGTAATGCATAATAAAAAGAAGAGGCAGAAGTCTAAATTACACTCTGAATTATGTTTAATTTTATTTAGTGGAAGTGTATTTTTCAGGCAATCATTAAGAAATATAGGTGAATCTGAAGCTGGGAGACTAGGTATCCACTCTATACCAAATCTGGGATGTTGTAGGAAGAGACTTATTTTCTCTTTAGGTACTCTTGTAATTGGATTGTACCAGTTAGCTTCTTACTCTCCCTCTATAAAACATCATTCTTTAAGAATATATAGATACATAGATATTTTAATACAAGCAGCTCATCTCTTTAGAAGCAAGTACCAGAAAGGCATTTTTCACTTAAATCTCCTCCCTGTTAGTTTTCAACTCTTTCAAGAATACTTTTCCTTTTGTAAATACAAAGGCAATATCATTCCAGACCAAATATTATAAACCAGCAAAGGGAAGACAATGTATTTATAGGAGTTTGAGTGTAAAATCTTGACTACTAGGACTTTCATATCCTAGAAGGGCTCTAGACAGACTTTAAAATCTCAAAGTCTAGCAACAGAGCTTTTAGCACAATGGCTAGTTTGAAAAAATGCATTTTTTTAAATATAAAAAATAATTTGATCAGCAGACATTAATTTGAGAAATAAATGCAAGCAGTCATTTTTAAATGCACATCCACAGTAGCACTTCACAAGCTTCATGTAAATGTTTTGAATGGTTATGTTCTATGCAACATAGGCATTGCTCCTAGATTGGCTGTCAGGGCTCTGCCCAACTCCCACTAAAGTCAATGCAATTTTTCATATAAATTCTGTGAGAGATAACTGATCCCCTCCTGAGCAGCTGCTTGAACTGTAACAAGTTGTCTATATGCAATGGAACAAATGGAGCCTACACTGCTACAAATTTGAACCTTATGTGTCAACCTCTTGCTGGCCGTGGTAAAGGAAGTGTACGTAGCTCTGAACCAGCCGCTGATTATAAGCTAACCAACCATTAAACAGAATAGATGAGAGCAGAGTTCTGCTTGCTTTTCCGTTAGTGGGAGGCGCTAATCACATTTCTCCTATACTCAGCCCCTGATTTTAATTAAACTTGTAGGAAGCCACTATTGCTGAATCATCCTGCTTTGGAGTTCACTGGAGTGAATTTAAAACGTGGAGGGAGTACAGCAGACTAACAATTTGATCCCATAGGCCTTGTTTTCTTAAGTGAAAATAAAAATCATAAGAACAGTACAACCTCTAACAATTTTAAGAGATTAACAGACAAAATAAAGCCAAAAACATGAAGAAACAAAGCATTATGTCCATAATACACATACAGCATGTCATAAGGAAAAATGTTCCTATTGAGATCTTTCATTTCAGAAAAGATTCAAAAAAAATAGAAACAGAATCTTTGATTTTATGAAAGTGTTTGTTCAATAACCAGATCTATTTTTATCATAGATTTAAAAAATAAATAAAATAAAATAAAAATCAGTCTTCAGGTCTGTGCAATCAATGAGAACAGTCCATTTTCAGTCTTTTGGATTACTGGATAGTATTATCACTTGTCTCTTAAGTCTAACTCCCTAGGCATGATCTACATAAAATAACAAGCTTTAAGAATATTTTCTAGACATATTTTCACTAAAAGTGACTATTAACAGTATTCTCAGCTTCATACTAGTCTTGCTTTACTGGATTACCACTCTGAACTCTTAACTGTGGTACAGGCAAAAACTAAATTTAATCCATAAGTTGCTTGTCTAGAAAGTTCTGATTTTGTAGAATTCCTTAGGAAAATAGTAAAATTCCCTTTAAGATTAATTTAGACACTGTATTGTTTCATTCCTCCAAGGTACTCTGAAACACCAATTGGCCCAAAAGTTTCCTGAAGAACATGTTCTCTTCAAGCGAACAGAGCTGGATGGCAATGTAAGAGGCTTGTATTAACACAGCAACAACTTTACTAATTCTAGTATTAATGCTATACCTTATGCAAGAAAGAACTAAGTTTTAATCAATTGCAGTCTTAAAGGAATATGTTCGTAGTCTGCTAACATCAAATCCAGCAAGGACATATGAAGTCAAATTCAGATCTGCTCTGACTGAATGCAGCTCCAACTTCAATAGGTGAATTATTTCACTATGTCTAATGTTGCCTCAGATACTGTAATTTAGCATAATGATAACAAGCAGCTGTTTTCCATTAGCAAAATTCTATTTGGCAAATGGCTTTATTATTTTCTAATTATGTACTTTAATCTTCAACAAATTTTAACCACCATTTTCAATCAAAATTAAAACTATTCTTGACAGGATCCCCCTTTGAGAGAGATGCTGGAAATACAACATTTCCTTCAGGCTACTGATATTCAAGATGCTTCTCAAGTTGCAAAAGCAATTTGGATGATGTAATAAACTACCCCTAAACTCGTGCGTTTCAACCTATCAAGCTAACCACATAAGAGCCAAAGTCCCACTTTTTGCTATTTTTTCTTTGAAGTGACTTGCAACCAAAAGGCAACAGGTACATATTATTCCCCCTGCCAATGACTGTTACACAATACCTATCCACATAAAGCGAGCTTGGAAAAAGAGTATTTTTGTGCTACTGCCTTTCCACTTAAATGGGATTATTAATTGAACAAATGTGAAACAGAGGTCTAAACACTTGAAGGAACAGGCATTTCCTTTGCAAATACTTTCAGCCTCTCCCTTTTTTTAGTTCTGCTAAATGTATGCCTACTTGAATACATAATTAGGCCAAAATTTTAAAATAATGAATAACCTGTCTGAATCAAATCATCTTTTGCATGTGTTTAGATAGCTAACTCCCTGAAGCAATCTGAATTTCCAGGTAAGATCTCATGACAGACTTTCTCAGTAGTATACTGCTTAGTTACTTCAAATGAAAAGCTAGATAAACTAACATCAAAGTATAATTACGACACCTGCATCACAGCACTAAGTTGATCTCATTTTACAGAGGATGAATTCATAATTCTTTCATCAGGAAAAATTATCAAAGAAGCAGAGAATAAGTCTTTCTCAGAAAGAAAGATTAGGAAGAGATCCTGGCAACAATTACTTCTCAAAATAGACAGCTACAATATTTGCAAAAGAACACAAAAATAGCAGGTTTATATCCTTGGCAAGCATCCGAGAGACAATGTCATTTCAAGATAATTGCATTCTTGCTTACCTACAGTCATCAACATCTCTAAATACAGGTAGTTGCTGGTCCTTTTAGAAGGAACCATACAAGTATGCTGCTATCCTTCATTTTTAAAAGAGTAAATACTAAAAGCCAATCTTTTATGTTTAAAGAGGTCTAACAACTAGTTTCTTATCACATTTTAGCTCAAAAAAAAAAACACACAAAAACACCTTGTGGTAGAGATAGGAAAAGATTGTAAAATCCACATAAAAAGCACGTGCATAGAAATACACAGACCTCATCAGCTAACCTCTGTACAGAATAGTTGTTTACTTTCTTAATCAATTTGGTCTCAATCATTTTGACACCTCTTTGCCATATTACAAGAAAGTAAATAATTATACCATTGTAGGTTAAGCATATAGATGCTAGAATTCATTTTTAAGAACTTTTAAAAAAAATGGACACCAGTATATCTGGACTTTTCCTAACAGGGTTATAGCTGTCCTGTGCCATAATCAAACATGGCATCTGAAAGTTGATTTCACAAATGTAGACAGTGCTATGTGATTCAAAAAATAACAGATTAGATATGTTCCAAGATTCTTCTGAAGCTTATTGAGAAATGCGATCACAACTTTGAAATTCGGAAGCAGAAACCAGGCTTTCATTATTGTTATAAGAGAGACCCCATCAACCTATCAAGCTATCTTGGTTGATGTCAAAATGGATTTTTCTTCATGTAACTTGATGAGGTCAAGATGGAGTGCCTCACAAGGTTTCCCTTTTCTGCCCTCAGAGAACTTAGAGAATTCTATTAACATTCCTGTGCCTTCAGACTACAAAATACACAGGACTCTGTATTCAATAGCAAGAAGAAAACAATTGATAAAAATGCTCTTGCTATGTATAGCATCCATCCCATGTAATGACAGCCTTAGGGGGTCCATAGAAAAAGTAATACAAAATCATAAAATTAAAGACTTGTATTATAACACACACATAAATAAGAAACCAATTAAGATTTGACAGGCAAACTCCCAAATGCTACACTTAACATTAATTTCCTATACTAAAAGAACTTTTTTTTTTTAATCTGAAAAAATGAATATCTACTATATGGCATCATATTTATGTGGTTCAGTATCACAGCAGAAGATTTGTATGCCTCATTCACCTTTGTTATCTGAGCTAACAGAAAACTGATAATGGAGATACTGCAAATGAACACCCATTTTACCAGCATATTCCAGCGACTTGCAGACACTGATGACACTGTTCATGACATGGTTTTCACTGACACTGCAGACACTGTTCTCCTCTAGGTTTATTCTCTGCAACCTGTTTCTACCTTACTTCCATTTTTTGGCAGTCTTCCCTCTCCTAATCCCAAACTGCTGATCAGCTCAGGCTCATCTTTCTTTCTGGGGCTTCACTCCTCAACAAATCCAAATCTCCCTGACTTGTAAGCCAGCCCCAGTCTTACCTCTGGACTCACTGTACAAGTACAGTTTTCCCCACCACTTTCCACATCCTACTCCTCTTGTATCTAGTCTAGTTTTCCTCCTTTGTGTATCCCACCCTACAAACTCACGTGGTGTTCTCTGATTTTAATCAGACTCCCTCACCTGATATGCCAGATGCAACAGTCTCAGTCATTAGGTCTACTCACTGTACACCTCCAACTGTCAGTCATCAACAACCTTAACATTCCTACCTCACCAGCTGGCTACAGCCTCCCCACCTACTTCATCAGCTGCAGTTCCATCCATCCCTCGACTTTCAGGCTTCTCTATGAAAGAAGGCTTCCATTCTCTGCAGATGTGATAGACCACTCTAAGCCTGCCCCACAGCTCCCATTTCTTTTCTCCTTGCATAGCCAGGCACAGCTGCTCTCCTCCAAGCCTGTCTCCTATTCTGTTCAATATATTACTAACCCTTCTACACTTTCTTCTTGTATCTGAATCAGATGGCTTCCTCCTTACTTCTCTCTGGGAGAAAAAAGAGTGTAAACATTGACATTACGTGACATCCCAGTTCCTGTTCTCAACAGCAAGCTACACTTCAACCAAAGTAGGTGGAAGTAACTACAGCAACTTCACATCTGTAGCCTGGATAACACCTAAGTGATTGACAAGCATTTACCTAGCCCTCCCAGCTGTCATTCATAAACTTCAACAGAAGAAAATTGCTGTAGGTTTTGGAATTTTTACTTCTCTTGCTGCTGCCAGTTCTCCCCGCAAATACAGATCTATCCTTTTTTCAACCCAATACTGATACCAAGCTTCTACTAAACAACCAAACTCATAATATTTGAATTTTGACAAACATAATGGTGTTTGAAAAATTCTGTTGTCATATCCCCCAAGATTATGAAGGGAGAAAAACAGATTACAGCAAGCAATGGATGCTTTCATCAAAAGGGCAGAACATTCAAGACAAATGTAGTACAAAGCCTGAGAAATCAAACATGACTGATTTTCATTGCTCAAGAGACCAACAATTTAAATCAATTTTTAAAGTGCAGCATAGAAACATGACTTATCTTACCTACTTTATCATTTTGTTGCAGTTCCCTCTTCTAACAATGCATAATAACATAACTTTTCATAAAACAATGTTTTATGAAAAATTAGCCATTCAAAGAGATTATACAACAGTTTGAACATGCTGTTTTATGTCCCCAGAGTAGTAAGTTAAACAGTAGGAAAGTTGTAAACCAGGATTTTCAAATTTCAGTTTAATAACTTGTTTTGTAGATAATATCCCAGTCCCTATTCAGGTCCTTGAAGTATGTACAAAGGATTTTTAAAACATGGGGGGAAAAAGTTTGTAAGTATTGAGAATGTTGGCTTATTTTTTCAATAGGAGGAATTCTGGTAGGTAAGACAATGATGTTCTGACTTCATAAGATAATTTCACAGAGTATTCAAATCCCAGATTTGAACATCAAGATCTGAAGCTAGATTTTTTCAAATGATCTCATTTTGGATCAAATCAAAACGACAAAGAGAATATCATGAGTTTTGAGTTTAGTTTGATATCTTAGACTTGAAACCATCTTTGGCATTTGGACAGTGATGGATCTATACATCTCAAATAGTAACTACTTCGGAAATATCACATTAATGAACCCCATTTCATATAGCTCAATAGCTGAACTGTCCGATTGATCATTTCAGCATCTGCCAATATTAATGTTTTAGAACCATTATAGCAAGTAGAGTTCTGTGATGGAACAGCAGTAACGCCCATGTGAAACACTAAGGAAATAACCAGCACAGATTACACCAATTTCAATAACAAAAGCAAATGACAAAGATTCAAATCATTGTTATTTGGCATCTGACTTTAAAGAAGCAATGAAAAAGCAAACACCTCTCATCAAGGAAAACTTCAGCATATACCCCTCAGCCTGCACAGCTGGATGCACACGCTAAAAGCACCAACACACGCTTAAAGAGGGAAGCAGTCTGAGTGACACTAACCACCACTTTCCATTTATGTTCAGTTCACTGAACCTCACATTACAGCCAAATACCTGGACATATCACTTACTCATTCAAGCTGTCATTCACATCAAATTGCAAGCAAACAAAAAACCCATGACACACAAAGCTAAACACAACACACACACACACACACACACACACACACACACACCCTTTCAGAGTCAGGCCCAGCAGAAGCTGTCACTAAATCATCCACTGAAATCTCTTGCTCTGACCTTCTCTTTCATTGCTGTTCATTACAGCACTTTGATGACATTATGTACTTAACTGACAGCCTCTAGAAATCAGTATGTTTTAAAAGCCTGTTTCATTCTCCAAAATACTTTGCACTGTAGTATTTCCTGAACGAGCTACAGATCTCCTCCAACATTGTTGAAGTCAGTCCCGCTTCCCCTACCAGTCATAACAGTCTCCCATTGATAAGCTCAGTATCAACAGCTGGGGTGGAAAGTATAAAAGGTGACTCATTCCACAGCATTAAGAGTTATATTGATCTATACGACATCAGTAAGTGAAAATAACACAGCAGAAATGCAAAAATGCAGACAGAAAAGTACACATTTATAAAAGCCTAGAATAATTAATCTAGTTTTAAGGGATGATGACAAGGAAAGAAATGTTGATATTTGGGCATGTCTGTGTTCCAAGATCTTTGTTTTAGGAAAGAGGAATGCTGAAGGCATAGGACTCCTCCCAAAAACTGAGAGAAAGACTTCTTATACCACTCAAAGATAAATGCTCCTACCAGCAATTGGATTACTGACTCTCCAAAGGCAGTTTTAGAAACTTCTCTTACATCTATCACTGTAAGGACAGAAAAATCACAGGTTTTTGCTCAAACACCACCCAGTTTTCCCTTCAAACTGTCTTTCCTGCTTTATACTGCCCTTGTGGAACTTCTTCCAAGATTCCTGACCTTTCTTTGCTGTCTTGTTCCCTTTCTGCTTTGACTGCCATTTGTTCCCCTTGAGTAACACAGATGACTTCTATTAACACTGTAGCATATTTGATGTCTGAAAGACAATTTGTATAGCAGAAAAAATAAATACATTGTACTCAGTTCAGAATACAATAGTTTAACAGAATTCAAGATTTACCACTGCATGTGGTATATCTGTATCAAATTACTGGTATTAAGTTGAAGTCAGTTTTTTCTGCATAATCAGCATTTCTTAGGTAGAGCCAAGACTTCAGCTGTCCCAGAAAACAGAAGGTGCTTGCATACCTCCCACAATTAGGCTGTTTGGTTTTCTTGTTTTGCATTTCTGTCTAAACAGTATGCTCAATTCTCTTCCTGCAATGAGCATCCATGACCTCATTCCATGATAAGAATATATAGCAGCAATGCCAGCTTTATAAGTTCTCGTTTTCAACCCTCTAAATAATAGGCTACTGAGTGTTCTACATTAATACAATTATTTTAATCAACTATACTTGTGATTAAGTACACCAAATACTAAAAAAAGAACATCTGTAAAACTAAACCCCAATTTTACCTCTTCTAGAATTTCCGCCTTCCTTTTTTGAGAAGTCAGTGAAAGCAAATAAAACAAGCTCTGTTTAATTTTGTTCTGTTTAGAACTTTTCTAACAGCTGCTTTAATACATTGCTGTATGAAGGACCTTCATAACAAAAATGGAAAAGACTGAATTTTCAAGCAATGACAAAGCACATATTTTTCCTGCGGTACATTTCTGTGGTACTGTGATCCTTAATCTGAACAGAATCTACATTTTCTCTTTTAGCAAACATAGTGTTTTATAAAAGAAATGAGCTCATCCATTTTACTGCAAATACGTATCAGCAATAAGATTAACTGCTTACCCCCAAGTAACTTAAACTGAAGACATTATATCTGTTCACCCTATATACAAATCATACACACAAAAGAGAACTCACCTAAGAATTTCTTTTCTCTGCATTATGCTAGTTTTCACAGAGGGAGACCCATCAACCTGCATGCATAAAAAATAAAGCCCATAGAAAACTTTACTAATTAGTGGAATACAGGGCCACTCTTCTGTTTCAGAATTTCAAAGGATCAAATATATCCCTAAAAGCACTTCAGAAGTTAAGAACTAGAAGTTAAACTGACCTATGGTGTTTGGACATGTGATTGTCATTTTAACACTGTTCGATTGATGTTTTACCTTTGCTAAAATTGACCATAAATTAATAACTTGGCAACAGATAACTTTAAAGAGTAGTGGAAACAATTTTGTTCGGCTTCACATATAGTCAATGAAATTTAGGAAGTAAAGAACAGTTCCATGACTTGTTGTGGAGGCTGTAAGCATAAATTAGTTCAAAAAGAATTGGCTAATTCATAACGAATAGTTCTGTACAGGTTTTATTCTGATTAAGTCCCTTAACTCCCTAAGCTGACATTCCCTTGGCAAGGGAAAGATCATCCTATTAACGTCTTGTTTTGTGTACTTTTCCTAAATGTTTTTTTTTGACCACAGTCGAGCTACAAAGACTCCGGATATATGAGTGCACTGGCTCTTGTGTTCTAGATGTTAAAAGTAAATAAACGTATAAGTAAACACTAAAGTAACATCAACAATACAGTGATGCTATGGCAATATTAACATGCTTTGTGATGACACTGTACATCAGATAAACCACACAAGTGTGAGCGCATTAGTTTTGTTTTATTATTAAAAGTCAAAACAGCTACCAGTTGCTTGTCTTTTTCTCCAGATTTTCAGCCAGTTTCAAGAGAAAGCTGTTTACACTAATTATTCTCCAATAGTATCATTCTCAGATAAAGAATTTATCTTTATGGCTTTTGCTTCTGAAGCTATTGACATAAAATAAAACTTGCAAGACACATGTGAAGAATCAATTAAAAATTAGGAAAATCATATTTATACTCAATGCATAAATTAACTTTAACACAAGAAGAAACAAAGTAGCTTGCCTAAGGTCAGCCATGATCAGCAGCAGACACAGGACAAGTGAGAAGTCAGTGTTACAACACACAATTATTATTAAACCTGTATAGTACAAAATACCCAGGAATCTCAAGAACACCTTTTCCAGTGTGCTAGTGTACAAATACAGCAAATAATTCTTTGTCTCAGTCGATTTACAGCAAGACTTAACCAGCATCTTGGACAAAGTTTCAAATCAGGCAAGTCCATGCTCAACACCTCCCCACACCCAAAAAAAGCAACTTAAACCATTGCACCTTACTGTAATGTACATAATTTAGCCTCCTAAAGACAGCAGAAAAATCATTTATAATTTGTTTTTTATGGCATGTACAAATATGAGATTTTTAAAAATTGGAACCAAAGTACACAAACAGCATGTTGCAACAATAAATAACAAGAGATGATAGCATGAGGTATCTACCATGCACACTCAGGAATTAAAACATAGCAGACAACTGTACCAATCGAAAGCTGTCTATAGAGAACTTTGGTAAATTAAAAGTAATTTCTTATTAAAATATAGAGCCTGACAGGTAAATAAGACAGAATTCCCAACCAGAAAGGTCTACATCCATCCCACCACCTCCCCAAAAAAGCAATGCATACATTGCGATATACTAGCAATATGTCAGTCATGCTCTTTTGCTAGGGAGCAGCAAGGGCCAGCAGCTCCCTAAGGGATGGGAAGCTGGGAGCCAAGTTTGATAACAAGGCTGTGCCCTAAGCCCACAGTACCCTAGGAAGGCAGAGCCAGGGACACTAGTCAGGGTCAGCCAGGACCCCAGGTCAACAGGCAAGTCCATAGGGATAAGACAGGTCCAAAGTCAAACCAGGAAGTCAGTCCCAACCAGGGTCTGGATCAGTAAGGTCCATGGCTAGATCTGAAGACAGACACCCCTACAACATAGCTCAAGAAGGGGCAAAAGGCCCAGGCCTGAGCTTAAATGGAGCTCCTTGGCCCATGGAAAGAGGTGTGGGTGGAGGTCCCAGGTGAGCTTGGTCAGGACAATTAAAGCCTATCAGTGCACTCAGGGCCCTAACAGGCATTAGGAACCTTCTGAAAAGTTTGTCCAGCTATCAATGATTTTTCTTTAAGTTCCACTCTCCTGAACAAGGTTCTATATACACTGTCATCAGGACAGTATCAGAGATATCAAAATAGAGGAAGAAGTCTCATTCTAGTATTGTGTTTGCAAAAAGGGGAACAAAGGTTACAGTATCATAAAGATTTGAGAGCTGTATTTCAATTTCCTTTCCTAAATAGCTCAGAAGCAGAGGCTATGAGTTGTCTCTAAAAAGCTGAGAATATATTGAAGCTATGGGTTTAATACAATGCATGTATAAATAGTATTAATACATCTTTTTATTACATGGTATATTATACAGCTACAAAGAATTCTGTGGGTGTGAATGTGTTGCCTAATAATTTCTGGATAATTGTCCTTCTATCATTTCATTTGTTAACCAAGTGGCCTCAGTGAATAGGGTCAGATGCATGGGGGGGTGGGTCTTAAAAGCCTAATTATATTCACTCAGAAGGAAGGAAGGAGAAATATATGAGGGACTCACAAAAGAGGAAAAAAAGAAAATCTGACTTGGACAGAGGAAAGAAAAGAAATAACAATACATAGCTGTGATATAGAGGAGGAGAAGTCTGAAAAACATTGTATTTTGTTAAACCTTTTTCAGACTAAGTTCTGGTTGGGAAAACAGAAGTTCTACTGAACAACAAGTTTCATACCTAAGTACTTTATGCTTTGGTCTTTTCAACCAGCTTTTCAAAGCAGGCACTGCAAGGATGATGATGGAGATCTGAAGATATGTATAAACTCTCAGGTTAAAAGGAAATCAAGAGTTACTTAATACAATAATCATAATGATTTAAAAGAAGGAAATGCTATGATCTATGGACTTTCAAGTTCTCCCACTGCTCTACTCCTTATTTTAGAAACTGGTACAAGCTTACTCAAGTTGTGAGGAACAGCTGGTCCTCCTATGTATGCTCAGACTACCTGCATGGATAAAGAGTTCAGGTTTTCATAAAGTCAGTTACTGAAATTTGTATGCTCTCATTTTGGGTGTACCAACATCTGTAAATCTGGTGGTGCTCACAACACACAAAATCAATGTTTTATTTTATGAAATATTATAAAGCAAATTATCTCTTATTGAACAAATTATGCCAAGATGACTAAAGCAACCTGTATCCGAACAAAAGATGGCTTTATTTTAATTTCCTTCTGTAGTGACCATGAAGCCATTGAAGGAAAAAACACAATCTCTCAGTTTAATCTCACAGGGTTTATTTCAAATCATCTTTAAAACAGTGTAGTACAAACAAAGAGAAGATGCCAAGTTTACATTTTTTTTTGCATAAATATCTTCAACATTTCTGGCTGTAATTAGATATTTGTTACCCAAGTCATCAAATGCTCAGAAGAACACGTCATTGCAGTGTTTGCAAAGGTAAAATTAGTACGTTAAAACAAAAAAATGTTAGAAACAGACATACTGATTTTAGGGATAATTATTGGCAGAAGTAAGTTGGAAGAGGCAGAAACCAACTTTTCTGCTTTATTACTGAAAAAGGAAGAAATCTCAGATGAATGCAGAGAAGAGAAACTAAAACAGGTGTAACCCAAAATAAAAGTTGAATACTATGCAAAAAAGCTCTGATGTTTAAAGCAACTTCTGCTAACTCTTAAACCCAATGGAGAAAAGCATCTTTCCTTCCCTTAAACTTAAAATCATCTGTCAGTTTATAGGCCTAACATAAATGCCACAGGCTGTCTAAATGAAACAGCTACATCCGTCATAAAAATCAAATTGGACAAATATAAATTAATACATATGGAGGAATAGCAGTCCAAAAGAAAGATTGAAATGGTAGAAGAAACCATTGGGAGAAATCCATAGAAAGAGGAGGTAAATTCCTAGAAAACATTGGTGGAAATTCCTAGAAAGCAGACAGTGAATTCCTGGAAAGCTTGGGGAAAATTCTTAGACAGCTCTGGGTAGATTCTTGGAAAGCACCAGGAATATTTCTAGAAAGCATAGAGACAATTCCGTTCCTAGAACATCAAAGAATATTCCTAGAAAACCTGGAGGAGATTCCTGGATGCACCAAGAAAATTCCCTGAAAGCACAGGAATAAATCATCAGGAATATTTCTGGGATACACTTAGGAAATCCCTAGCATCTACATACAATTTTGCATTCACAACATCCGGGAGCGGAGTTTCACAGGTCTAACACCCACTGTGTGAAGAATCACCTCTTTTTGTTTTGAACACAGGTCTGAAGAGCTTCAGTTGTTCTGCCATTGGAAGAGTCACTTACAACAGGCATTTCTTACCCACTGTCTCTATGCAAATCACAGTCTTGCAGATCTTTCACATATTCACCTCAAAGTTTCTCGTTTCCACACTGAAGAGCCACAGTCTACTTTTAGTCATTCATTCCTTGCACTGAAGCCTTTCAAAACCTTTGATCATTCTTGTTGCCTTCTCTGAGTCTCTCCCAGTTCTAATACAGATTTTGGGGGTAAGAGGATCAGAAACACACATAATATTTAATGTACAAGTGAACCACAAATTTACATAGTGGCCCAGAGATGTTTTCTGTTCTGTTCTCTGTTCCTTTTTTAGTAATTTCTAACATTTGATTTTTTGACCATACCAAGCACTGAGTTGACATTTTTATAGATCTATCTCAATGCTATAAAGGTGATCCTAAGATGGCTCTTCCCCTTGTGCATTTCTTCATGCTTATGGTATTGAATTTCATCTGCCATTTTATTGCTAAGTCCCTCAGTCTTGTACAGTCCTTCTGTAATTCTCCACAGTCTTCTCTCATTCCTATATTGAAGACCACAGAAGCATCTTGCCAGATTGCATATCCAAAATAAGATCTAGTGAATCACTGGATTATACATTAGTTTTGCTTGGCTACTTACCTTCTGGTGACTGAAATTCTTTTTGCATTCTGCCTGGCCACATTCTGTAGGCCACTGTAGGCCAAAGAAAATCCTTCCCCATCGTTACAGAGGCTTGCAATGTCCCAGAATATACTCAATATTAAGAACATCCGTATATTTTCACTAGGTTCTCCACAGACTCTACTTAAATAAACCAAATTATATCAATCCTTTCCTCTAAACAGTTTGTCTACTTCCCTCTACCTATAATAATACAAAGTGTTGTATGCATAACCAACTTACTCTTGCAATAGAACATAGGGCATAAATAAAAAAAAATACTCCATTTTTCCATACAAGTTCCATAGTAGAAGAATGATATGCTGAAACACAGACGGCCAAGAATCTCTAAGAGTAAACAAAAAGTGCTAAAGATTAATATTGACAAATTTTGCTGTGACAGTTTAAGAAATTATTATCTGCAGCTGTCCATTTTTCCCTTCTTCCAAAGGTTACCACCTCTGAAGAAGTGTCAACAGAATGCAGTGTGTGGTTGGGCCTCAAGCCACTCCCATGAAAATGCAGTGTCTTAGCATAAAATCCTTTCCCTGGCAATTTAAGGTAAGACAACAGACTTTGCAAAGGAAGGATTCAAGTGCAGACACACATTTTTTCTAAAGAATCTGCAGTGAGGCCAATAACTTCCAGCAGAGAAGCAGACTGAACATTATCTGAGGTGCAGCAACTTCTCCTGAGCTTTCTGGCAGCAGCCCCAGATTTTCCACAGAGAAATGCAGGGTCTGCCTTGCATGCTTGCACATTCAGAATTCCCACCAACTGCAATGGGAACTTTTTCTGTATAAAGAGGCAAGACTGGACACCCACTGGAAAATGAAGTAAACGCATTGAGGGTGGTCTCTCATAAGACATGCAGGTACTCAAGACCTCTTTCCTCTCCTTCTCTAAGCATGTCTTTACAATTTACCTATGAAGAAGTTTTGATATAACTGAGCCTGGTGTTTGAAATGTGAAATACCCAGGATAAGTGGAATTAATAGCTGGTTACATAACTCTCCAGACACACTAAAACTGTCCTAAAGCATACATGTGCCATCTATCCATGTTAAAGCCACTGTTAATTTGACAGAGCTTTAATAAAAAAAATCAGTTCTGATACATACTATAGTCAAAATTATCAAATACATAATCAGCTATACATCGTTTACTTTGTATGGAGAGAATTATCTTAACAAGACACAGTTATTTTAATTTGTGAGTTATAACAAATTCAGAATGATGAATAGTATTTTATTCTACCTAAAATCAACAGGTATACCCAAATGAAAAATAGCAATGCTATTCCTTCTCTTTGGAATTTTCTTATAGTATTGCAAGTTCTCCTTAAAAAGAAGCAAACCTGGCCCACTAAATATGAAAGCAAAGAATAAAGGAACATTCTTCTCCAGCAATAAACAGTAACAAACCCAACATGAAAAAGCAGGAATGGTAATGAAGCTGAAAATGATCTGAACACTCACTGTGCTGGTTATTCAGTTTGATTTTAGAAACCATCTGTTGAAAAGGAGTGAAGACAATGCTGGATTATATTCGATTTCTCCAAGAACTGATGACTACTCCTCTGAAATTAACAGATCTGCAGGGAGAAATACAGCCATTCTTGAAGATCAGCTGCCATCTACTGAATGATAAGAAAACTGTTTAGAACATTTTTCTTTTTTGACAAACAGTTTAAACTAGATTCTTGGTGGAACATCTTTATGTCATTCTAAGATCAGAACCTATATAAACAAACTGTTACAATACAACATCAAGTCAAATGGCAAGATCAATGGAAATATAACTTGAAAACATCAGAATCTGTTTTATTTGCTAGATAATGCAGCCACACTAACAATGGTCTTCTCTGAAAAGGAACAGATGAGACACATCCTGATTACTTGATCTGTACATACAACTTTCAACAATACCCCAAAACTGTTTCCCACTTTTCGCATATGTAAAAATACTGGTATTTTCCACTGTTATACCATGACATAAGATATACTGATAGAAAAGACACTGTGAACTAGATATTATTGTTTTACTGAACTGGGGGGATATTTTCTTATCATTTAAACATTTAATCTGCATTTCTCTGTACTGAGATAAATTTTAAATGGAAAAAAATGGTTGGATTCATGCAAAGCATCCCATCCAGTATACATCATTAAAAAAATCAACAAGAGGTCCTAAACTTGCTCTCACTAAAGCCAATATCAGGTAATGTCAACAAATCTAATAACTGGAATTCTTTGTCACTCCAGATTAGGTTTTGCATATGTTTCTCTCTTGTCAGAAACCAGATTTTCCAGATGTTACAAGAAATCTGTTACAAAGAACAACTATATACAAATATAGACCACAGAGCCCAGTTTCAAATATGCCCTTTTCTTTACTTTTTTTTCCTAAGCACAACCTTTTAACACCAAGCAGAGGATCTACCACTTACACTTTGGAATTCTCCGAAACAAAGTCTGCCATTTTAAATAGAATATGTTGTTTGTTTTCTTTAACTGAGTTTGCACTCAAGAGCACTTATGTTTAAGTATGAGAATCTTTGAGGGAAAGAAAAAAACAAGAGAATACGTTTTAAAAGACATATGCTTGAAAATACATTTTCTTGGAATGAAAGGTCCTTACAGTCTTTTGCCTGTATATTCAGCACTCTGTCCCATACTAAACACGAAATATGTCTGTATATTCCATATGAATGTTTGTATACAATGTGCAGTAGAAAAATATGCTGTGAAAAACCATCAAGTTGACAAGTTTCCAGGAAAAAAGGAACTGAAAACAAACACTGAAAGGAGAGAATTTGTTCACGAACTGAAAAGAAACAATACATAGGCCCTTTTGCACGTATTTAGGCAAAAAAAAGAAGGCTGTTTTTCACACTGCTCAGGCCTACACCTTTCTTCTGATTTCCTATACAGCAGTTACAATTAGCTGAACAGGCTCTGTTCACATTGCCTACTGTTTGTATGGCTTACTAAAATATTTTGGCTACAGCCCTTGGTTCAGTAAGGAGTGTGATAAAGCAGGATATCATGAAAAAATTTTTGTTATGCTCCCCCTCCAGAGGTCTTCATAATACACACTGGACTGCTTTTATTTAGGATGTAAACCATGACCCCAGCATTCTGTCTGTGATGTAACTGATTCTGACTGGTGTCTTGTTTTTGAGAACCCAATTTCGGTAAGTATGTGGTCTCAAATGAAGTTTGTATGTATTAAGTACATGTGCAACTGTAATCACAATGAAGCTCCTTACAAGAATAATATTATATACATACTAAAATTTAAAATATTGTGATTCTATCTTGTATTCTACAATGCTGAGAGATCACTTGAAAGGCATTTATAAAAGCACTGCATAATTTACTGCACAATTTAAGAAGGCTGTAGGCCAAAGAGTTATACAATTAACTTTTCTTAAATGCTGATTAAAGATTTGCCAGAGCAGCACATTACTGAATCCATTGCTGAATAAATTTCTGTGTCCTGATTACTTGTATCAGCAGCTTCTGAAGACAAGCGCGTGGCTCCCCACCTCCTTTTCTTAACCAGCAGCTACTGCTGCCCCAACCCCAACCGCTGACGAGCAAGATGCAACCCTGTGTCAGGGAGCACGCTGACAGGAGACACGGGAAAGAGGAAGCCCAACCTTTGGGAAAACGTTTAAGAAGCGCTACCAGGAGCTGAGAAGAGACGATCAAAGGAGGCGAGCGAGCCTTGTAAAGACGGGCTCTGCGGAGAACAAGCGGGTGGCAATAAGGGGGGAAGATCACTCCATCTAGGACCTGTGGGAGGAAGGTATAAGAAGCGGGGAGGTGGGCCTAAAGCTAGGCGGTCTGTCACCACGGTGGGTTCACCTCACGGCCGCGGCGGGCTCACACCCCTCCACAGCCGAACGGCGCCACCAGCCGCTGAGGCGAGCGCGCGCGGCCCCGCCCCGCCGCTGAGGGCGCCGGCGGGGCGGGGTCAGTGCGCGCGCTGCAGCGCATGCGCGGGAGGCGCGGCGGGAGCGCTGCAGCGCGGCTGGCGGCCCTCCGCGCACCGCGGCCGTTGGGGGAGGGGGAGGCTCTCCTGGCCTGGGCCAAACCGGACGGGGCCGGTTCGGCTCGGCTCGGCTCGGCCGTTGCGCGCGCGGAGCGGCTGCAGGGCGCTGGCTCGAGGCGGGGGTGAGTGGGGAGCCGGGCGGGGCCCTTGTGCGCGCGTTGCCTCCCCGTCCTGCGCAGAGCGCGCCGCGGACGCGTGCTATGGAGGTGGCGCCCTTAAAGCTGCTCCCGCCGGATCCGGGCGATGAGAGCACCCAGAGGTGCAGGATGGGCCCTGCCGCCCTCTCCTCGCTGGGAGCCAGGATCGGGGCCCCGCTGCGCGTCACCCTGCCCACCGGGTGCTGCTTGTGCACGGCCTGGCCCAGGCACGATTTGGCAGACGGCTACCTGCAGGTCGATCTGACGTGCAAAACGGCGGGTTTAACTACACGGGAGCTAAAAAATCTCACGGTGAACGTCAACCAGCTGAAGCTTTTGGCATATCATCAGTTAAAAAAAGCGACTGTGAGAGTAGTCCTTAAGAGCTCTGCGCTGAAAAAGTCTACCCCCAGAGGAGTGTTGCAGGAGATAATCAAAGAACTGCTAAGAAATATTTATGTTTCACTTCATTACACTGTTACAGTTGCGCCAGCTCTTGAAAATCCAGTGGTGTATATTGAAATACTCTCTGTAGACCCTTTGACAGATGAAGCTGGACTAGTAACCCCTCAAACAAGTATAAAAGTTAAAGAGGTCATCACTCTGGAATGGTACCGGCATTTATCAGAAGAAGCTGGGAAAGTTTCAGTTGCAGGACTAGATGATGTGGGAATGTCTTTGAAAGAAATGGTTGATTTGCCCTTCCATTTTCCAAAAACTTTTAAGAAGCTGGGACTTTCTGTCCCTAATGGAGTGCTATTAGTAGGCCCTCCAGGTGTAGGGAAAACCCTTATGGTAAAGGCAGTAGCAAAAGAAGTAGGTGCCTATCTGCTTTGCATCAGTGGCCCAGCCCTGTATGGTTCAAGACCAGGAGAAAGCGAAGAGAATTTGCGAAGAGTTTTTGAAAAGGGCAGAGAAATGTCCTGTGATGGACCAACCATTCTCTTCATTGATGAGATTGACTCTTTGTGCCCAAAGAGAGGAGGTTCAAACAATGCTCCTGAAGATCGTATCGTTGCTCAGTTGCTAACGTTACTGGATGGCGTAGGTAGTGAAGATAAGATGGTCATTATGGCAGCAACAAACAGGCCTGATGCCTTAGATCCTGCGCTGAGAAGACCTGGCAGATTTGACAGAGAGGTGAGCAGACCTGGTTTATTCCATACCTTCCTTTGGGGGGAGGGGGGAGTTTACAATCAAAATAATTATATTTTTTTTGGGGGGGGGAAGCTACTTAAAAGTTCTTTAATGCATTCACAATTAAAACTTTCATTATTTTACAGGGTTTATTAACTGTTTAAATATATTTTATGGTGGTATTTTTCCAAGTTTTTAATAATGTATGAACACTTACCTAATTGTTTTTCTTTTGGATTCAGAGATCTGCTTCCTTATTCCAGTGTTATTGAAGTACTTTTTGTTTATTCATATCTTTGAGTTTACTTGACTAAGAATTGTAGCGAGACAAGCACAGATTCACAGGATCATCCTTCAAGGTGCTATTCTTTCTGACTTTTATTTTACATAGTGCATATTATTAAGCACACATAATCATCATCTAGTTCAGCCCTTATGATGCAAGGAAAGTATTATTTCAGTGCTAAGTCTTATTTTTAAATTACTGTAAAACATGACTTTATAGACTGATGGCTGATGGTGTTTTATGAATGACTGTTTACACAACCACTGTTCCCTTGGAAGATAAGTGTAAATGAAAGAGGTTTTAAATATTTGTCATTTGTATAGTGTTTTTTTTTATTGTCAGAGTGCTGGAGAACTGCTAATTAGTTTCTTGTAAAACTATTTAATCACAGTATAAGGAAGTATGAATCTTCTGTAAGCAGTATAGAGAAAAAGTTGCTTGTCTAGGTCTATAAAATGAGAGGAATATAGCAAAATACCTACTTAATTTCTTTTTTATTATATTTGGTTTAGGTTATTATTGGAACACCAACACTTCTGCAGAGAAGATCCATCCTGCAGTTGCTTACATCTAGTATGCCAATTTCTTCAGATGTTGATTTGGTTAAACTGGCAGAAATGACAACTGGGTATGTTGGAGCTGACCTTACAGCACTCTGCAGAGAAGCTGCTATGCAGGCTGTGTTCCAAAGTGCTCTGGTATGGCTGCAAATTAATCAAGAAGGATGTCATTATTAATATGTACCACCCTTTCCCAATTAATAATCTGCTTTACTTGAAATGCTGAGCAACTTGAAGAACTCAGAAATTAAAATACTGAAAATAAGCAAGTTTGTAAATATACAGTTTTGCTAGTGACCTTCAGTTCATACCTGAAGAGACTGTTTTGTCCTTTTTGAGTAAAAAGCTTTGCAGAAGGTTTTACTCTCTTCATCTGTTTAGGACTGTTCAAAGTAGATAATATTTGGTTGTTTTTTGACTAAACTGTAGTAGTCCATCACTGCAAATTACAGTTTAGGTTGTTACGTATGTATATATATACATATATGTACATATACATGTATGTATATAAAATATATATAACTGCTAGTGATGATAACTTATCATTTGGGTTGCATGGCTAGACATAACATGAAGTTATAAACACAAGGTACACAGTTATAACTGCCCCATGTCCAGTGGAAATTGCTGTTTCTTAATATTCTTTCTGTCTTTATTCAGACTTTTACAAGAATTGTGAGGATTATGTTTGCTGTGCTTCTCTATCTATGGAAGGTGATGTGGATGAGCAGAAATTTAAAGCCATATCTGCAAAATCTGTGGAGCCAGAGCATCTATAGGCAATGGTAGAATCCTCTGTCTTCACTCAGGGGTGGAAAGAAGGGATCATTTTCTCTCTAGAACTTCCATCTCCCTCAGATACTGTACAGATATTCAAGATAACCAAAATAATTTGAGCCTGGTATCCCAGAAAGTAGTAGATGGACAAACAGAAATAATGAACTAGCAGATGGCTTATTTGCTTTGTAAACAGCAAGCTCCCTTGCAAATACATCTTAGTTTTGTCATTAAATCTGTAGTTCTTAATAACTGCATCTTTATGCTGTTTGAAATGAGGTGCCTTACATTCTACAGTACATTGTGAAAATGAATGTTATAGTCAGCGAGAACATTTTATTTGTGATCAAGAGAATCCAGAAATCAGCTGCTGGTTTCAGGGTTATTACATACTATTTGATTTGCTAGATCACTGTATAATCATAACTTAGAGAAAACTGTATTGTTTTTTCCTAAAACACTAATTTCTGTTATTTTTTTTCCTGTATTAAAAAAAAAAAAAAGGCACTTAGAATATACTCTGCTTTGTGTTACATAATTGTGTTCAAGTGTACAGTATGTAAACTTACTAGGGCAGAAACTTGGTTCTTTATTAGTTGCATTTGGCCTTTTGTGGAGTATTTTGCATACTAATGGAGCATGATAAATCACTGATTATATAAAATATTGCTTATTTGTTTTATGTGGGTTTCTTCAGGATTCAGCTGAAATAATGATTAACATGGCAGGCTTCCAAGAAGCTTTTAAAAACATTCAACCATCCTGTTTTCGAGGTTCTCTTGGACTAACAGAGTGTAAACCTGTTACCTGGGAGCAAATTGGTGGTCTTGAAGAAGTGAAACTAAAGTTAAAACAGGTAATGTATAAAATGCATTTAAATAAAAAACTAGTTTCTAATAACCATCTCCAGAGTATTCTGTATGTTCTGTTATGGACACACATTCTCTTGCAAATAATATGTTTACAGATTGTATTTTTTAAATTATTTTATAATATATGAAGTAAACTACAAGCACTGTAATAAGAAGCCTATCAGTGGTCTCTATCTTGTGACTGTAAGTTTCATTAAACAGAATGTCAACCCCAAGCATAGTATCATGGAAAAAATAGCACGTTTTCCAGTAGTCGGAAAAAAATGCAGCAATATATTCCTGAATTTGTAGCCACAGGTGGCTCTTATGCATTATCTCTCAGGAATTGCCTCTTGTTCTGTTTCAGACTGAGAGGAAATGAGAGGTAATTCTGACAATATTGTCTGATACTACTTTGTGTGTGTGCGCGCGTGTGTATGTGTATACACACATATACATTATATATACATGTGTGTGTGTGTATATATATATATACACACACCCATCCACACCCCCAAGGAGAACTAAATTAGTATGCCTGTGTTGATTTCAAATTAATGTTTGCATCAAGGAGAGAAAATATTGTGCTCAGCTGTTTTATTGATTGCATCTTAACTCTAGTTCCATTACTGAGAATGTTTCTTTTTTTATGTACTGACAGAGTATTGAGTGGCCTATGAAGTTTCCTCAGGCTTTTGCTAGGATGGGCCTGTCTCATCCAAAGGGTATTCTTCTCTATGGGCCATCAGGGTGTGCCAAAACCACGCTGGTGAAGGCTGTGGCCACAAGTTGTCACTGTTCCTTTCTCTCTGTAAGCAGTGCTGACCTTTTCTCACCTTACGTTGGGGATTCAGAGAAGATTTTGTCTCAGGTACAGTTTTTAAATTGTATGAAGTCTATAGTTTGTTTCTGACATTTATAAACTAGTAGTCAGGTCTGAAGTTTATGATCAAAAACATTATAGGTAAAACTCATCTGATTGTTAAACAGAAATAAGTTATGGATTCACATTTATATAAACTGAGAATCTAGCTCTGAAGTGATACCAGTTTTAAACTTGGAAGTCTTTCTACCCTTTTGTTTTCAGTTGACTTAAGAACTTAGTTAAGCGTAGTTTGCCTATACTAAATGTTAAGTCTGATTGGCTCTCATGATTCTTTGTAAATACTAGGAATGTATCTTTTAAGTAGTTAAAATATGGTGTATAAGCTGCTTTCACTTTGCAGAATAGAATATGCATTAACATTTTACTTTATGAATCCAAAAAAGGTTTTTCGCCAAGCAAGAGCAAATACTCCAGCAATAATATTCCTAGATGAGATTGATTCTATCTTGGGATCTCGATCACACTGTAAAACTGGTCATGGTGTCTCAGAGCGAGTTCTTTCTGTTCTTCTCAATGAGTTGGATGGTATCGGACTGAAAGTCACAGAAAGAAGAGGAAACAAACTACAGCTTGAGGGTGAATGTCAGGAACAAAGTGATGAGGAGAGAAAGGTATTTATGTTCCCTCTTATATATAAAAAAGAACAAGAACTGCTATGGTGTTGCAAAAATTTTAGTTGTTGGCATTCACACTTTTTAAACTTAAAATCGTCAAGCTTGACAGATTAGAACAGCATCTTAAATCTTTTTATTTCTAGTTTTTATAACATGCCACATCTAGGCTGTTAGCCATTTTTATGTATACAGTTCCTCAATTAAACTTTTTTTGAGAGGGGCGAAGGAGGGGCATTGTTTGAACAAAATGCCCAGATAGCCTAATGAGCATTGCTAGTAGTTGTTCATCTGTCACAAAAATCCTCTTACTTGATTGAAAGTAATGGAATATTTTTGGACTAATTGTGCCATTTTTACTATTATGAAGGTTCCTTCCTGAACTTACTTTTTATAAGCATTTCCCCTACTTCAGTTACAACGCTTTTTCATACGTACTTCATATGAAACTAGGACAGCTATGATCAGTTACTTCTTATTTATACAAGAAGTTGCAAGTGGACTTCTCAGTGAATTGTTCACAACGTTTACTTCTTAGCTTTTGTATACTTAAATTTCTGTCTTCATAAAATGACACTCTTGTAAAAAATGAAGCAATTGTAGAACTGTAGGATACTGATCTTCTGTGTTAGACTATGGCCAAAGAAAAGTCTGTATTTATTATTATTACCAAGATGGATATTAACTATATTTCTTCTTTCTGGTCTGGCCTGTACCAAGGCATTTCATTTCCCGAAGCAAAATAAAATATTAGTATTGAAAGAAAAATAACTACATATGGAGATGCTTTTTTTTTTTTTCTTCCCATGGTTAACTAATGTCTTAAGATAAATATTTATCTTTTAGCCATATTTCACCAATTTGTTTATATAATCTCTTTACTCAGCTAGAGTTTCAGGAAACTTTGAACAGTGACTTCATGATCATTGCTGCAACAAATAGACCAGATATGTTGGATGATGCTTTGTTGCGTCCTGGAAGGCTAGACAAGATGATCTATATTCCACCTCCAGACCTGAAGGTGATGTATTGTAAATCCATACATGGCTTTAAATGAAGAGGTACAAATTGCTGGCATACTTTTAAGTGCAAAGGGGGCATAATCCTATATTTAACAACTGATGAATGATTCACTAAAGATTAGTCACCAAACCTAAGGTATATAAAGATTTTTAAGAAAAGTAATTTAAATATCTATAACACTTTAACTGATGTATGTATACTATTACAGATGATGTACAGTTGTTTAAACAGATTTTAACTGTTTTTGCAAAGTCAAGCTACTGTTTAGGAAGTACCAGAGCAAGCTGGCTGCCCTTACTTAAGATTTTTCACAGGCCCTGATCCCAAGGGTGGTGTGCTTGTACTGAGCTTTCAAAAAGAGAGTTGACCCAAAGCAGACCAAATATGGAAAATTTCAGTCTAAAATACTGTGGTTTCATAAACTACTGAGTTACTGTGAACAACAGACTTCTAACATATTAGATAACTATCAGAATAAGTATCATTTCCATCAATAGCATTTTATTCGCTCTTCCACCAAAAGAGTTCTGATTTTGGTATTCTCATTCATTTTTCCTTTCTTCTAATTTGAAGTTTTGTAGTGCTTTGGAGTGAGAGTAATTATTGGTTTACTTCTTATTTTCTTTTATAACATGCACCAACTCATAGGAAAGGCTTTCTGTTTTGAAAATCTGCACAAAAAAGATTCCACTAGATACTGATGTGTCCTTGCAAGACTTAGCGCTCCAAACAGACCTCTTCTCTGGAGCTGATATTGAAAATCTGTGCAAGGAGGTAAGGAATATTCCTGGCAATCTATGAAATTACTTTTGAAAGTTTTCATTTACAGCTTATCTCATAGATGTTATCCAGTCATCTGTAGTACAGATTTTTTTTCACAAGTTGTAATGAAAACAAAAATGAATACAAAAGAAGAACTGAACATGGGTTAATTCTTTAAATAAAAAACTCAAGTAAGTATGAGGGCTGTCTTCAATACCTTACTGGTGGAAGAAGATAAGGAACTATACTGCCCTTTATTTTTACATAACCCTTTCTAATCCAAGCTTAAATCTAGATAAATTGTATTCTGTGTACTGCAAGCAATTACAGCATTTTTAGTTGAAATTAGTATGTACTATCAAGGCTAGAGAGAAAAAAAAGCTGAAGGAGAGAGCAATCCATAAACGTTTGAGATAAATATTTAAGAAAGGAGACTAGGAAGAAAATCCACAAATGTGGATCAAGGATACTTTGTCTAATCCAATCAAATAAGTGAATAAAAAAGGCATACTAATCTTATTAGATATGTATATATTCATATATAACCATAAATCATACAATGTTGTGTTCAGATACTTTACCTAAAACTTGGTTTCATTTAAAATATTTTAAAATACTTGTAACATTAAGTTGCACAAAATATTGCAAGCACTCAAGTTGTTTCTTTTTTTCCTTAAAGGCTGCTTTGTTGGCATTACAAGAGAATGGACTTGAAGCAACTACTGTTAAACATGAGCACTTTGTAAAATCATTGAGGACTGTAAAACCATCCTTAAACATCAAAGACTTGGATTTTTATGAAAAATTTTATAATCAGAAATTCACCTCTTGAATCAAAAAAGTGATGCAGCATAAGTATTTTTAAATATATTACAAACTGAGCCAAAGCAAATGAGATTTTACTTTATTCTTCAGTATTGAGGTCACAAGTGAAATGTTATTGTAAGTACAGTACTAAAAAGTGATACTGCACAAGAAAGTGATACTGCAAATCTCAGTCTTTGTATCTGATGAAACTGGTAATGGAGGGGCTTAGAGCAATGTGGAACAGCAAAGTGGTTCTGTAGATTTCCTTCTTCTCAGTATAAACCTTGGAAGAATAAGAATATTTAATTTGAAAACATGTTGTGAAGTCTCCAAAGTGCACTGAATATTTAAAATTGAAAGAAAAAAAAAAAGTGGAATATGAGGAAAAAGTCCTCTATAGTTTGTGCTGCATGTAATAAAATATATATGTGCATATCTACAAGCTTTCTTTCTGGAAAGCAGATTCCAAAATATACTTCTAATGAAACAGTTGTCAGTGCTTACTATCTTGTTGTAAGTTTGGGAGTTTTCTGTTTGAGGTGTGGGGCTTTGGGCAGGGTGGGGGGGCCATGGATGCGGGGGAAATAATTCTAGAACAACTACCACTTACTGTACAAACATTTGAACTGAGTAAATAAGTAAATACTAAGCAAGTTTGGAATCAAACAATCCAAAATAAACTAGTAATTTATTCTTTGAGGTAGAAGGGAGTTTGTTTTATAAAAGTTTCTGCAGCATTTTTTTCCCTCACAACTATTCATTCTCCATGTATTCTTGTAGGCCATCTTTTAAAAGGCAGAGATACACATATAATTTCCTTCTATATATAAATGTCTTAACTTACCAAGGTATGAAATTTTAACTGTTTTTTCCTTTTCCCCATGAAAATGTTTATGAAAGAGATACTTCATTGTCAAAGATAACCTCAGATGAAATACAAAACCTTAAGTTACAAACTCATCAACAAATACTTCTTTTGCTCAACCAGGGCCCCTGGGGGCTGCACTGCAGTGTGGTTTGCAATGAGACCAGATCATGGAAGGAAAGTTCCATGGCAGTTAAGACAGCACAGGACAAAAACAGTGGCAAACTTCTAGCCTAGGAAAGGACTATCCTACAATTTAGGAAGCAAGGATCCTCGCTTCCTAAAGAAAGACTATTGTGCTGCTTTACTGTTGCTGGCACTAAGAAGACCAGTGTCATGTATTTCCATTGATTAAATGTTAAAAAAAAATACGCAAAGATAGTTTCTTAGCAGCTGTGCGGGTGAGTGTGTGGAGACCTTCAAGGTAACTCTCCTTTTTTGCTCTAGTGTTTGAGATTGTTGCTTTAGAATTATGAGCCCTGAACGTTGTTAGGACAGCGTGATGCTGGCAGCTGACCCATTTCAAACTGAATCAGGGCCAACCCTGTCCTTTCAGAGACACTTCTTACCTTCTGTGCTTGTTCCCTGTAAGGACCAAGAGAGCTGATTTGTGCACTGCCCTTTCCCCTTGCTTCGGGGGGAGCATGGTGAAACCAAGGGAGCATGCGGTAAAGGCCACCTGTCCTTCTTCTTGCTGCCTTCCACAGGGAAGGGGAGAAATAGATCTATAGGAAGTTTGCTGGCAGCACCTGCCTCTATTCTGACCCTGGCCTTGAAGGAGCCTTTTCCAGAGAAGGGCAAGGGGAAGTGCTAGGAGGTGTGTAGGGTAGTAGGAGCCTGGGCCTGGGCAAAACTAGGCAGCGCTGTAGCAGAGGGGACAGAGTGAAATGGCGCTCCCCTACTGGTCACTGTACAATCCTTGCCAAGCGCTGGAGAGAGGTGGGCCACAGCCTTACCTGCGTGTTCACCTCGGTATGCTGTTCTTTAGGTGACAGGCAAGAAGGAAGGTGACAAGACAAAGACGTGAGGAATGGAGGAGGGAGATTTGAGGAATACCATACCAAAGAGGGAAAGAGTTGCAGAGAGAAGGGGGAAACAAGCGGGCGTCACTGGGGCACAATGACAGGACAACAACCCCCAAGAAGTCTACAAAATGGCCGTGGAGGGAGCCGGACTGGTGTGAGCATGAAACAGCCCCGCGCCCCTCAGCGCCGCTGCCACGCTGGAAGCGGGCGGGCAGGCGCCCCTACGCCTGCCCCATGCACAGCCTCGCCCCCCGCCACCGCCTTCGCGGCCCTTCCGCACCCGCTGCTCCCCCGTGTACGGGCCGCGGCCCCTCCGCCCGGGGCCCAGCAGGCGGCGCTGCCCCCCCCCGCGCCGGCCGCCAGGGGGCGCCGCCGTCGCGCCGTGTCGCGCCCCGCCGCGGGCCGCGGGCCGCGGGCTGCGGGGAGCCAGGCGGTGGGTGGCGCAGCGCCCGCCGCGGGCGTCCGGCCCCACCTACGTGACCCGGGGCGCCGCCAGTGCGCACAGGCGTTTCTGGGCGCTTATAAGGCGCGGAGCACGTCCGCCGCGCCGCTGCCGGCCCGTCTCCGCTCCGCCAGGTAACGGGGGCTCGACGCCCGGGGGCGCGGCGCGGCGCGGTGCCCGGGCCCCGGGGCTGGGGGCGGCCGGTAACCGCGGACCGCCGGTAACCGCGGACTGTTTGTTCCAGGTCCGCAGCCGCTGCCATGGCGAACATGAGTTTCTTCCAGCTGCTGAGGGCGAAGAAAGAAGTAAGTTTGTGAGAGGCGGCGGTCGCCCCCGCCGGGGCGCGGCGGCGGCCGGGCAGGTGCCCGCGGCTGCCGCTCGGTGCCGGCGCCGAGGCGGCGCTCAGCCGGCCGCGCCTGGGCGGGGAGCGCGCGGGCGGCGCGGGGGCGCGAGGCGGCGCGCCCGGTTGCCGGCCGGCGATCGCCCCCTGCCCGTCTGCGCCTCTCGCTTCCCGGCTCGGCGCTCCCCGGCCGCGGTGACCAGTTCTCCAGCTCTCTTCTCCGTTTTTTGTCTTTCAGCTTATTCCCCTGGTTGGAGTAGTGTCTTTTGCGGCACTTGGGGCTATCTCTGCTTCCATCTATTCCCTCTTCAGCAAATCCGATGTGATGTAAGCAAAATGCATGTTGCTTGGCGTTTTTACTAATTCCCTTTTTCAACGGAGGTATTTGACCATCTTGTTTTGTACAAAAAAAAAAAAAAATCCAAGTGGATGCCCTGTAGTGGTAGGGAAGACTAAGATACCTGCAGAGTCTAAACACTGAAGAAATGACTTAATTTGTAGCGTAGTCCAACCTATTTCCTGACTTCTGCTTTAATAGGTCGTAATTTATTTTTGGCTTTAGGTGTAGTGGCCTTTAAACATTCTCATGAAGAATTTTAAATGATCAAGTAGGTAGATGACATTTAGGCGTTCTGCAGTCATGTTGTTGATCTGTATGTAAAGAACAAGATTTGATAATGTGAACTTATTCTAAGTTAATATTTTAATGGTTTAGCTAATTTTAGAGCTCAGACCTACACTCAGTAAACTTTTGGGAGTTTTTATATTTACTTAAAGGGAGCTGGAATGGGTATTTAGTCATCAGGCTAAGAATCGCATTACATTTTATGTGAATCTTTACTCAATTTTGAATTTTGGCTTGTTTTACTTATACCAAAACGTTATACTTAAATAATAATGGTATGTTTGGTGCTTTGGAAGCTGCAAGTGAAGAAACATGACAGATTCCCAGGCAGAACGTAAAACAAGAATGCCCAAACACATAAATTTGTGCTTACTTATGTGAATAGCTCTACTGACAATAGTCTACTCAAATGCGGAAAACATGTGCTAGACTGGGCCCTAAAACATAGAACCTGGTTTTCTTTATCTTCTCTTAAAGCATTAACAAAACTGGCAATCCAGAACCTTGGGAAGCTATAGATCCTGCTCAGCCTCAGAAGGTAATTTATATGAGTAATATAGCCAGTGCAAAGACTGTATATTGTTTGCAGTACAATGAATGATATAATTACACCTAAAATATATAAGAATTAGCAAAATATTAATGGAAAAAATGTAAGGCTGACTTTTACTTCTATTTAAAAGTGGAACCAATTGCTTTATTCATTATTTTTATGTAAAGTATCTTCCCTGCATTATTAATGATAGGAATTCAGCTGTTATATCATTCTCTGTTGGGTCCTGAATTTCTGGCCTGCCTCCGATTGGTGTTAGCTGCTGCGACATCCATTTACTCAATTCCACTGATAATGGTGGAAATTTGGAGTATAGAGGCAAGGCTGGTCACACTCTCCTTAGTCAGGACTTTCAAAATTGACTAAGAATGTTTTTGTGTACTGCAGCCCAAAGGAAAAAAATCTCAGTTTGGTAGAGCATCTAGGATAAGTAAAATAAAGTTATTTGGGAATATCAGATTATTATTTATTTGAAATCAAGCAATTTTGTTCAACAAATTATTAAATATGTCATTGTTTTTATTTTTGCTTACTTTCAAAAGGAAAACTAAAACTATCAGAAAACTCTCTTCAAGTTGATGAATGATATAGGAGGAAAAAATTCTAATATTTTATTGAGAGCGGAATAAATGCTTACTGGGATTTTGCTAATCTGTCTTTCATATTTTCCTCTGTATTTCTTCCAGCTATTAACAATCCATCAGAAATGGAAGCCTATAGAAGAGCTGGAAAAGGTCAAAAAGCTTACGAAGTGACAAGTTTCAGTTGCCTCAAAAAGGTACTCTATGAATCTAGTGGAATCATTTCTGCACAAACTTGACTACTGAAATCAGTGTGCGGAAATGCTTCTGCTACATTTTTAGGGTCTCCCTACATTTTTGGACTCTGGATAAGGACTTTCATGTTGCCTTAGAAGTTGCCATACAACATCCGCATAGTCCAAAAATCTGTCTCAAATATTCATTCTCAGTAGGCATTTGATGTCAAATGTTGGCTATTCAGATGGTAATTAGACAGAAAAAAAAAATCACACTTTGTAGTATTTTATTTTACCAAGAATATATTAATTTTATAATTTTATATATTTTTAATAAAACATATTTAGCTTTTTGCAACATTCCTTTTAAATCCAGTATGAGGAGATTATCAAAAAGCCCTTTTAAAGTGAGATTCCTGGTCTGCTACCTCTTTATACCATATTTCAGTGCTGTATACATATTGTATAATTGTATACAGAGCAAATAGTCATCATAGGATGACTAAGGATGTCTGTGTATGGCAACATATGTGATCATAAAACATTCTTGTATAAGGAAACATTTAATTTCTATGTTAGATGAACAACTTGAGATAAAATAAAGTTCTACTGATAATAAAAAAACTTAGAAATTTGTTTAGCTTAACCCACTGAGCAGGCCAATATGTTATTTAAAACCACATTTAAGACTGCACAATTAAAAGGTAAGACTTCAGCATGATTAAAACAGAATTAGAAATGGAAGGAAATCTCTATTGTATTTAATATTGTTGCTGTTTAAACTTACAAAATGCTATTATAATTAAACAACTTGCATTATCCAAAACTTACTATATAATGGCGGTTTCTTGTACTAAATACTTTACATGCAAGCTTAAATGTACTGTGCAGTTATTAACATATTTTTAAACGCTTCTAGATAGATGCTGTTAAGAACATCTGCTTTCACACAGAGAAAATCAACAGATTAAAAATAGGAATGTCACTATAAAGACACATTTCCTTTCTAAGCATCTGTGTTTTTTCCTAAAGGTCAGCTAGGGAAGGGACGTAATATGCGTACCTCCAACAAATTAATGAGAGAGATGTGCCTCCAATTGTAAAACAGCCCTTTGGGGATGTATTTTCTGTATGTGTTCCCTTTCAAGTAGTTTCATACATATTATACAGTTTCTACTACATTGGACACTGAAAATGCGTTACTTGCTGGCATGAAGAAAGCAAAACAGGAATAACTTAATTTTAAAAAGTCCACCTAGGTGAGTGATAGTGAAGTGCTTTAGGTTACTCTGCTGCAGCACAGACGAGTTACATTAGTGATGCTGTCTCACTAACTTGAAGGTAGTCTGGCTTCAGAGACTTTAACTTTCTCAGGTTACTTGATATTGAGCAATAAAAAAGTTAAAATATTATTTTTGTCCTGTATTTTTGTTCAGATGCAGCATAGATATTTATTGGGTTTTTTTATCTTCTTTTTACAAGTAAGGATGACTCAGCAGCATTTATATATAAGGTCAAGAGGAACGATTAGACTTCAGAATGCGTTCTTGGCTTTCATTTTTAAGGAGTGACATTACAAGAGGATTGGATAGCCTGTAGCCACAAAAATTCACTGCTCTAAAATTTGAGTTTTTAAATAGGAAAATATTTTAAAATACATTCTGTAAGTTATTCTGTATTTCCATATTTTTACTGGAATGTATTGATCAAAAATGTGTTGTGCTGAGTTGATGCATGAATTAAATGAGTTTGTCCTTCAGTATATCACTTGTATGGTCTGTGAATACTGTTATGTGGTTTTGACATAAGCATCTATCAACACTAGGAGAATAAGCGTAAGTCAATTTTACATCATTTCTCTATTTAAACAATTTTTAGTGGTGTCTTCCAGTAGTACATTGAGTAGTGTGACTACCATCAGTCACAAGTTGGTGGTTCTCTCATCCTCTCCTGAGGTGTAATGGTAAAGGTAATGGAATGTTTTGCTTTGTTAGGGGAAGGGGAGGAAAAGGGTGGTGGGGGGGTTGTTTTTGTTTTTTTCCTTTGGTCAATAATAGATTTATGGGAAGGTTTTTCACATAATGTGAGAAATCAAAAACTTGTTGCGCACTATGAAAAGATTGTTACTAGGATTTTAACACTCTTGGGGACAGTTTTCTGGGTTCTCAGACTTTCCCTGAGAACATTTGATCTGCACAGATGTGTTTATTCTTGTAAAACACAGAATGAAACTGTGCCAAAGGAATGAATTTACTGAAGATCTTCACCCTGAAGGTGACAGGCTGGGTTCAGATCACTAAGTAGTTTGAAATTATGGATTAAAACCCTGTACTTGATATGAAACCTATGAGAAGACACAAGTTGCAATGGAGATGTGTAACAGATCACTACCAAAAGCAAACTTGTTGGGTTATGATAATTACCTTCACATTTAGGACTTTGCCAATGTCTCCTTTACCCTTTTTAATAGCATGATCATAATTATTATTAAAAAGGAAAAAGCAAATATGGAACAATATAAAATAAGAAGGAAGCCTATACCACTAAAATTCAACCACTTCACACAAACAAACAGATTTCTGGATCTCCTTTAGGACAATAATCCTCTTGCTAAGAAACCAGAGCACTTTTTATCCATGTTAATATTTATTCTCAATTATTATTGAAAATGTACAGCCATAGAAAATAGCAGTTCCTGTCTTAAAAAAAAGTTTACTTAGGCTTCTTTACCACCTTCTACCAAAGTATTACAGATACTTTTTAAACATAATTATTCCAATATGGAACAGATCTTAAACTCATTATCTACACATGCAATCTAAGATTCAGCTACAATTTACCAACACTTACACAGGAAATAAGTAGCAGTATGAAAAACTAGATGCTGGGTATCCAGTGGCTTATTCAATTTAATAGATAACGCTACTACTTGTTATTATATTAAAGTGTTATTTACAGGGCCAGTAATAAGTTACCAGTTGCAGTTATTAATTAGAAATTGATATGCCCTGAATAATAGCTGCTTACTGATTTTGGACCAATGTACTTAGCCTGATATCAAGGAATTGTTTTCAGAAGGGGCTCTGGGGGCTTCCAAGGCAAGACAGCTGAACGACCAGGAACCTATAAAATGAATAGCTATTTCAGTGATGAAAAAGGGAAGGTAACAAAGGCATGCTACCCTGATGTCAAGATTTTTTTATCAAGTGTAAGCTGTTAAAATCTTAATGCAAAACCAGGCCTGTACTGGTCTGTGAAACATATCTTTATCGGGGAGGCTAGTCTGTTCTTTAGTCCTCTGAAGAAGGATAAGATTGAACGTCAGCTAAGTGGTGCAGCTGTGGGACTTCCCTATTTCTTACTTTCTTTTACAGCCAGCAGAGGGTTGGGTTTTCTTGTTTTGTTTTGAATCAATAGCTTCTCTAAGTTGCCGTTCTCTGAAGGAAGTAGGCTGTGAAGTCATTCGCTATTGCTAGCAGATGCAGGGTGCTCTTTATATCAGCTGGACAGTTTAAAAAAAAAAAGTTTGTCACATAGTCTGAAGGGATTGGTCAGAACTCCATCTGCCCATTTTTTTCATAATAATTCTGGTTTGGTTAGACTTACCCAATAAAACAAAAGTTTTTGGATTTAAGTCTAATTTTCAAAGATGTCATGCTGGAACAGCTCATTTTTACAAGTATGTAAGGTAAATATAGGTACCCAGAGAAGAATGGCATCCAGCATGGCCATGACCATAGCATTAGCAGTATGGTGCACCCAGCGTGCTGTGTGTGGTGTGTTCAGCTGCTCGGAGCACGAGGGATGTTGGCCAGCCACGTTACACAAATGGGGCAGCGACAGTCCGGTAACGCTGCTGAAAAGGCTGGGCCTGCAGCACAGCAGCACTGTGGCTGCGTCTGAATGTCCTGCGGGAGCACACAAGTGTGCCCTGGGCTCCTGATCTTCATTATCTGGGTTAGGGACCTCGTTGCAGTGTTCTGTGTCTCCCTCACAGCCCATGTGTGTAAGCGACCTTCCTGGGGAAAACAGCATACAGGAGGTGACAGAGCAAAGGTGTCTTCTGCAGGTATGGACTTGGGATGCCTAGAGATCAGAAACACCTGTAGCTCTGTTTGGTTGGAGCCTGCCATGTCAGTGACTGCTTAAAGAGTGTGGAGAGTGTTGCATATCTTGGTCCTGTCACACTTAAATCCATAGAAATAGGTGCAGGCTGTGGATAGTATTTTAGTTTACTGTAAAGTCCTCTAGTTCGCTGCTGAATTAAGGTGTTGAATGGGGCACCAAGGTACCAACACAGTTCTAAAAGACAGTCAAGCCAGCTGAATGGGACTTCGCTGGAGACTGCATGTCAACATGCATTATCTATCACATCTCTTGTTTAGCTTTTATGGAGTTTCATATGCCTACATTTTGCAAAGAGAAGGAAATAACCTTTGCTTTCATCTTTGCAAATTGTTTAATTAGGTGCGTTTCCTAAAAACTAATGGTTCTTTACATGTTGGATACCCAAGCTATACTGCATCATAAGATAAAATTATTTTGCTGTAAAAATATTTAGCAGAAGAAAATATTCTAAACTACTTTGGTTTATTACATTATATCAAAATACATCTCTAAATATGCAGACCATTGTACAGGGAATGTATCTAAAAAGGAGTGCCTTCAGTACTGAGCAATTTTTAGCTCTGCCAACTCATTTTATGTGAGAATGGCACAATTCATTTTAGTGAAAGTACTTCTAATTTACCTGATGTACATAGAAGGAAAATAAAGTTTCTCAAAGTTGAGCTGAATTTGGAGTTTTTCCAATTTAATGAAAGCAAAAAAATGTATACTGAAACTAAACTTTGCTACCATAATTTCCCACAATTCATTTAATTCATGTCATCTCTTCAATAGTTCCTTCAAGTGTAGATCATCTTAATAGGCGTTTTGCATTTTCCACATAAGCTAGATGATTTTCCTGTAGAAATCCTCATTCCTTTGAAGTTAATGGAAGTTTTAATACTGCCTTCAAAGGAAGATGAAATTTAACCCCTAACACTGAAAAATTAAGAACCATATTCTGTTGCTGAATGTAACAGAGGGCGCTAACAAATTCAATGTAGCAGATAACCATGGCCCTAACTTTAAGCATGGTATCTTTAAATCCCATTGACTTTAGGGGAAGTTTTCAGGAGATATTACCCTCTTTTGTTATTATGTCTTTTGGCCACTTTTGCAAGTGGTAGGTTTTCACCTGGTCTGTGCTCCAACAGGTAAAGACTTTCTTCCCCAGCCTCCTATATAATGGTAGAAAAAGTTAGAAACTTTTTTTTTAGAACTGAAATATTTTACATAAAACTTGGCTCCCAGAAACCATTACAAATACATTTTTTTGAAGGGCTCTGTGGCTCTTTTTGAGAGATCATAGTAATCAGTAAATGGTTGTGAATAAACTTTTTCACTGTTAGCCTGTGAACAGCATATAACATCTGCTTGATTAGCTCAAGAATATTTTATGGGTATAGTCATATATATTTTGTATTTGTTTTTGTACAAAATGTTATATTTGTAATTAATACATTTTAAAAGAAGTGTTCATAGAAAACAGCTGTTTTTTGAAGAACAAATTTAACATAATGGCTTTGTATTTAGCAGCTATTTATCTTGGTTCTAATTTGGCAACTGTTATTCATTTAAGCAGTCGTTTAACAACTAAGTGACACTATCGTGGGTAGATTGATCTCTATGCATGCTTCAGTGTAATCTGCATATAACTTAAATTTAAATTAAGTCCTCAAGGAGGGTTAAAGGTATCTCAGCTTGTGGAAGCAGCACAGAGAATCAAAAGTGAACCTCCGGAGAGGTCTGATTTGGCATAGTCCTAAAGTGTTGAAAATGCTGAACGGCTTATCAGCTCCTGATGGCAACCTACCTCAATTTGACAAGTAGGAGTTTTCTTTGGAGAATTTCCATGCTTACTAGTCCTGGTATATGAGCTGTATGCTCACAATATCTTAGTAGTTCCAGCCTTAACAGAGGCTTTCCTAGTAAGAAAAAATCATTTTTAAAGCTCAAGAACAGCCAATCAGCTTTTTATTCCATTAGTCTCAGGAGGGTTGTAGCTATTTTTGGATCAAGTCAAATTAGATTTATTCTTTCTTAATTACTATGAATATTTATATATATATATATATCAGGGAGAGAAAAAGTAGACTCAGGTCTGCACTCTTCTTTTTTTCTAAACTCCTGACCCATATCTGTTGTGTGTTGTCTGATACACAGTCCTACAGCCCATTCAGATATGATTCATTGACATAGATAAGACTAAAGACTGGGACCTGGTCCAGCCCCAACCACAAGATTTGCAAAGGACCTTGAACTTTTCCCTTAAAGGAAGGAGAGATGGGTTCTTCAATTTGAAACGCATGACTCTAATTCTAAATAACTGGAAGGACTATCAAACCTGACTTTATTCATCACAATAACAAATACTATTTTTTATAATTGTTTATAACTACATATTTTAGTACATTGCAAGAGGTTAGGTTCTAAATTTTACATCTACAGCAAAGTCATACATAGAGGAAAAACAAGAGATTGAGCGATTACTTTGTAGGGTGCACCAAGAACTGTTCTATTTAACATAAATCTATTATGCAATATACAAATTAAATCTTTACCTTTCTAACTCTGATGTTTGGAGAACAAAGTAATAATTTGCTGAATTTTATGAGCTAAATTTTATGAGAACAATAAGAATTCCATGTCCTGTGTTATGCAAACCCATGACTTTTTATTCCATGGACAATTTAGAGGCTGTTGAAATAAATTTCACTTCTCTTTCTTCCTTCCCTGCCTCCTACTCCATTCTGTTCCTGGTTTTTTAGGCAATCACAGTTTTCACACGCCCTGACTAGTACTTTTCCATGGAATTATCACCATGAGCTTTCATATTAATTACAAGTTTAATTAAAATGCTCACTGGCTTGTCTGAATATCAAACACAAATTAAAAACATCACCATTAGAACTGCATCATTAGAATCTACAGTCATGCTTTTTTCACTGCAGGTGGCTGATCATTTAATACAGTTATTTGTAAATAGTCTTCTGGAAGAATGGAAAGTTGCTTTTTGCAGTATACATCCAAACTGAAATGATAATTACGTTCCCCAAAAATATAATTTTGGGGCAAGAATGTTTGATGTAGTTTTGTAAACAGATGGACAAATTCAGCACTTAAAACAATCAGCAGAAACTTGTAACATAAGTGAGAAACAAAATGCTGTATACAAACTTGCATCTGCTTTCCTGGAGCAGTAATGGTAACAGCTAGACAAAGCAGCTGTCTTCAGGCAATCAGTTTTGCATGATGACTGCATGTGGTACTGGGTACCAGTCCACAGCACTCCTTTTTGAGACACAGCCTCAGTGTGCAGGCAGCTGACCCCTCATTTTCCCAGATTAACAACCCGTAACACTTGCCCTTGGATTCCCCTGTTGTGTGGTCTCACTGATAAGGTCTTTACAAAACACCACCTCTTTCAGCCTTTCATACCTTTCCTTCTTGTTTTAGGAGTCCTCTTGTTAAACTCCTGATCGGTTGCTCACTTACTCTCTCCCAGCTTTTCACCAAGATGTTTATCCTCTCTCAAGTCAGTAAAAGACAGCCAAGGTTTGAAGAGGATAAAACCTAATTAATTATCTGTCTCCTTTTAGCCTCTTCCCTTTTCCAGCTTGTCTGATGCTCCTTTAAACATATGGATCTGTCCTTAAAGGAGCCATGCAGTGGGTCTGGCTGTGAGCACCACTATTTCATACAGAGTACAACCATTCAGTAACCATCCATGAGTTCACAAACTCTCTGAGCAAAATTTAAAATACTCTGAACCTAAACTAAATTCACTCTACTTTCAGAAAGTAAAGTGAAGCCTGTAAATCAAAGACCTAGTAACGTTATATTCTCTTTGGCATGTAGCTTTATTTCAATTACTAATCTTTGTTATTACAGTAGTACTTAAAAACCTTAACCACAAGCAGGCCATGACTGGACCTGGTCACTGTATGAATGCCTCTGAAGAGCTTACAATTTATACAAGCACCACAAAGAAAGAGTGGCAAAAAAACAAGCACAGAGTTTGGATATAACATCAACAGGAGATATGAGGAAGAGCCAGAAACGGCACAGATCTTCCAATGTGTAAACCACTGTCCTATTAATTTGCTTTGCTACCTCTCAAAGTAAAACAATAACAACATAGGAAAAGACTACATCAGAAGAAAATACGATTTTCACAAGATCTTCATGTTGTAAGAATGCCCAATCTGTTCGTTTGAGTTACTGACACACTAGTGCCTGAGTGCTGCCGCTGTGATGTCAGATTTGGAAAGAATCTCTTCAGAGGCCCTTAAATGTCCCCTTCTGCATTTTCTTTACTCTTCTCAAAAGAGAAGTTCAGTACTGGTATAAGAAAGCGCAATTCTACTGATTTCCTGCATATGCTAGTGAAAGATTTGGCCCCATCTCTGGCTCATTCAGCAGGCTTGACCTATTAAAAAAAATATACTAGTGATCCATAATGCACCTGTGTCAGCTGCAAGCCTCCATCTTCCTTCCTGCCGTTCCCTAGTGCAGCCCTTTGCAGGCTTCATCTCTGCATCTCCAAAAATAGAGCCTTCATTGAGGCAAACCAGCAAGTAACTAAGTAAACGATTCTGTTAAAGGAAGATGCTTTTTGGTTTGTGAAAGTATTTATCATACAGTATTGACACAAAGACTGTAAGGATTAGTCTGCAAAACACAAATGTGCAATTATCACTAGCTTACAGGGGTAAACATATGAGCTGCTAGTTTATTTTACTTTCCTATCTTCAATATCCAACACTGATTAACAAAGACAGAACTGATCCAACTCATTTGAAGTAAAGTCCTTTGACACTAAAATATATCTAAGTAAGTACTTTTTATTAGATGTGTGAAGTGGAGAGAGGCTATTTTCTGCTGTACATTCCAATATCAGGTAGTACATATTACTGTAAGAGATCCCCTTCTTATTGAAGAAACAGAGCTAAAAGCTATACAGATGTGATTTTCTTCAGCTTTTCATTTTTGTTAAAAATTCAGTCATCCAAGTGTAGAGTAGGACCATCATAAAAATGCCTGATTTGTATAAGAATATGTTCTTATTTGAAAGTATTATCTGGATTTTAAAACCAACTTGATTCATAATCATTCCATCAGCTAGTTACTCATGCTCTGGAAACTGGTACAGCTCTAAGAAAAGTCATGGAGTTCTATTAAAGATAAGCAAGTACTATATGCCATTGCTTAGGTGCTTCTATCAATTTATCGCCGCCCACCTTATCAAAGAATACAAGATTTGCTGGATTCAAAAGCTTTGTTGATTTTTTCTTTTTTTTTTTTTTTTGTATATGATAGTCCATGTCAGCATTTTTCTGCCTGATATCAGCTGCCCCCCATTTCTCTACAGCAAGATGCTATGTAGTTACTTCATTGGTGCGTGTGGTTTCTGTAGTAAATAGTACCTTACAAAGGGGCCTGATGCAATCATTAAAGGAAATTGTTCATCCTGCAGTTGTCATCTGTCTCACTTAGTGCAGCAGTGGTGTTGTCCCTAGCACTAGCTGCAGAAAATAAACAAGAATAATGGGAACGATTCACTGATATTTGGTGTTGGACCTTTCCCAAGAAAGCTTTCAGATTAAATAAACATTGCCACGCTGCTCAGTGCAGTTTTAATTCACTGTTCAAAGCGCTGGATGTACAGCACATCCCTGCCATGCAGGGAGCACACAACGTAACAAGATCACCTACAAGTGTAACTGAAATGGAAAGTAAAAAACATTAGTGAGGAAGTGGACTCATCCAAGAACTGCAGTTGGACTAAGTAATTATTTACCTTCAAGGTGCTGATTTGAGTAGAAAACAGGTAGATTGTTTGCTGAAAGCTATCTCCCATCATAAAACAATCATCACTGGAAATTATACCCTTCAAAGAAAGTCCAAAGACCGAACAGCCACAGAGTCCAAAGAACCATTTCCCTCACCCAGTTCAAGGATCAGCCAGGAGCAGACAGGTCACAGGGCAGGTGAGAGCAGCTCCACCAGCCCCATCTGTGCTGCACCCCGGCCTGATACCCACGGGATTTGGGCTTCCGGAGCTACCTGCTCAAACTTCTCCTCAGTATTATATTTGTTAAAAACAAAAAGACTGACTGACTTTTAAATATCCTTGTTAGGTGTTGATTCTTGCCAACACTGCGAATGGGATACGATGTCTTTTTGTAAAACTCAAGACAGCAGCTTGGTGCCCTCCCAGGACTCTGCAGACAACGCAGGGAACCGAGGGCACGCAGCACGCTGCCCCGCACCACACAAACACCCCTGGAGCAGAGCGCTCCTTCGAGGCAGGCGTCCCAACGGACCTAGCGGCGTTTCATTTGCTCTCGCTGGGGCTTCGTCCCACACACCCTCCCAGTCCTAGGGCTTTTTTCCTGGCCTCCAAGAAAACTGTGCCAGAAAAACACTCTGTTTAAGATCCTGGACCCCAAAACACGGAGCCTGCCCCACAGCACCCCCGGGTGGCTTCCCTCACACGGAAATCGTCACCTGCCGAGGCACCGAGCAGGAAGGCCGGGAAGGAGGACGCCCTGTCGGCCGGGCCAGCCTCCCCGGGACGCCCTTCCCGGCGCTCGCTCCCAGGCCGCAGCCACCGCATTTTTGCAATTTGGTGCCCGCAGCCTGGGACCGTTGGGGGCAAAGGGGGTCGTTTGTGCCTTAAACTTTATTCCAAATGAAGCCAGTGTGAGTGAGAAGCAAAGGTCCTTTACTGTAAGTGCTATTGTCAAGGAAACAGTATGTAATCTACCCCTCCTTCATAGCTCCTCCTTCCACCCATCTCCTGTAAGACAGGTGTGGGTTTGCAGTAAATGCCTGGCCCTGAGGGGACCCAGCCCTGGGGGGGGCCCGTGCTGCCCCGCTGCTTTCGGCGCTGCCCGCGTTCCTCCCAAAGCTCCTGCTGCGCCGCTGAAGGAGGATCCCCGGGGCGGAGGGAGCGCGGCTACCGCTTCCTCGGCCCGGCTCTTCCCTCCCCGCCTCGGCAAGCGCCCGGCGCCCAGCCCGGCCCCCGCAGGCCGCCGCCGCCCCCCGCAGCCAGGAGCCGCCGCCTCCGCCGCGATGGCGCAGCCCCCTGGCCGTTTCCCGCCGCCACCTGCCCTGCCCCCCCCCCCATGGCCGTTACCCGCCCCCCCGGCCGTTACCCGCCCCGCCCCCCCTGCAGGCAGAGGGAGCCCGGGGCAGGCGCGGGTGCTGCCCGGGGGCGCCGAGCCGCCCGCGCCCGGCACGTAATGGCGAGCCGGGTTCCCCCCGGCCCCGTGGGCCCGGCCCTCAGCGGCGCTGGTCGCAGCTGCGGGGGAGAAGGCCCGTCTCGGGAGGACGCGGGTGCGAACAGAGCCCCCCCGCCCCGGTTCTGCAGAGATGCCCCGTTTCCAGGCGGGAGGGCGCTGCTGCGCCGCGGGGGAGCTGCCGGCTGCGCGGGGGGCGAAGGGCTTGTCCGTGGGGCTGATCAAGGAAACCGTAATTCGGGTATCGGGGGAAGGCAGGCTTTTAGTGGGTATGAAGCTGTATGAGCAAGTGGTATCTCGCAGAAATAATTTATCCAGACTTTAGCATACAGGCCACATACTAGCTGATGTTGCAAATCTAGAAAATTAATTCACCAGAAAAGTCATGTATCAGCAATGCACAGAGCTTTTCTGTTTTTTTGTGTTTGTTTTTTTAGTTAAGACTTTCAGGGTTTGGCCCAATGAGTCACGCAGCTGTGCCAGGACATGGGCATGGGCCTGGCCGTCAGGTTTAAGGTGCACGTCGGACGCTTCCTCATTCACGGTGAACTTTTCAGGACGTGTTTGTGTTGGCTACACGCTAGGTCAGCTGCGTGTCCCGGCGTGCGCGTGGGGGTCCTGTGGCCCCTCCGGAGCAGGCCGGGCTGCGCGGCCGCCCCGGGGAGCCGCGAGGTGCTGCCGGGGGGCTGCGTGTCCGTGGGGTCCCTGCGGCGCTGCGCATCCCCACGGGCTGCGGCGCCGCGCCGGTTTCGCAGGCCTGCGCCTCTCCTCGGATACCCTTGGCCAAGATTTGAGTATGCAGGTAACCTTCCCTAGGAAACGCTGCCTATAAATAAGTTATACTTCGTAACGCAAAATTTTTAAGATAAAGCTAGTAGAAGATCAGTCTTCCTGACCTCGTTTCTATAGAGTTTCGGAAGTGCCTGTGCTGGTCTGTTAAAATTCAGCTAAAATATTTGCTTCTAGTTTTATCAGTTATCAAGCAGTACAAAACCAGTCTCTTCAGGCATTTGATATAGACTATGCTAGATTCTTACATTATTCACTTTGTGTCTTTCACACCCTCTTCCCTGTTTTCTACTAAAACTCCTTCCTTCTTTCCCACCCTCTTCCTTACTTGCTACTGAAACTCCCGCCGCATGGTTTGTTCTTGCCACACCTCCACGTCTTGCTGCCTCACCCACTCAAACAGGTCCATCAGATCCATTAAAGTTATGTGGGCCTAATTTTATTTCTGCTGTCACTGCTACTTAGTGGTATACCTGCACAATATTGTAGAAAGTTATACATGCAAAATTATTAGATCAGATTATAATTGGTGGTTTAAAGTCAGAAATTAGCCAAAAAGGCCCCGCTTGTAATGCTTGTGTTCCTTCTTCTCCCCTGTTCTGTTGTGATTTATTTATGTTCACAGTATTATAAGAAACCCACCGTAGCAATGATTCAAAAAAAAAAAAGATTCTCACTGATAACAGTAAGGGTGCATAGTCTGTAAAGTCTGTAGACTTTCTGTGTATGCATAATTAACAGTAAGTAAAAGTTGTCTTTCAAAATTGAAAAAAAATGAAATGGGAATTCGGGTTGTACCTAAAAGCATGCTTTCTCTTTCAGTAGATTTTAACATAAAAACAGTTGCAGTTTTTCTTTAAAACTGTAAACACAATAATATTGTTAAATTTCATTCCCTTGAAAGCTATTTCTTGATTATGCAACTGAAGATAACTAAAGGCCACGTCTGCTAATAATATTATGGGAGACTGCCTGTTCCTTACCCACTTCTATCAAAATGTCTTTTGGTTTAAATAAGAGCTGTTTTCTTAGTGAAATTTGATTGATCTGGCTTGTTTCCTGATGATAAATGGCAAAATAACTTGTTCATGTTCCGTAACTGCAAACTTGAAGTGGTCCAGAGTTTGGGATAGCAACATTTTAGTTCTGAACACTGTGAATCATCTGGATTCCTGTAGTCTTGTGAACCCTGATAGTGGCAGCCCAAGCAACAGCTGTGAAACAGCTTTTTCCCTTGTATATTTTCTTTTTCTTTTATTTTTGAGTAAATTGGAAAACATTATGTCTGTAGGTAGAAACCTAGCAGCCCTCACTCAGCCAGACTCCTGCTGACTATCCTGACTTCTTACCCCAAGGGTTGTTGGAGCAGGGGTGGTAGGTGATAGCTCTTCAATTTGGGGCTTTATCACAGTACTTAAGGGTTTTTTTAAGCAGAGTTGCTCACTGAGTGAAAGGGAGTTCTGCACAGATGCTGTTGACACCAGACGGCTGCAAACTGAGGATCTTCTGATTCGGGAGGAAAAGTCAATAGGATACAGCACCAAAAATAAACTCTGAGGACAAGAGGTCTGTGGCAATCCAGCTGGCAAAACCTGAAGGAGGAGCGTATGTTAAATGATGCAGTCGCAAGGCAGAGCTGCCCATCATCCCACTTTACAGTTACATCGGTTCTTGAGAACACTTTGGTGTTCAAGCCAGTTTCTTTCATTTTACTCTTTCATATGGTATTTCGTGTGAAATCAGTCTCCACATGCACACCAGGGGCAGACTGCTAGTGACTGTGGGCTCGAGTGCTTTACAAAAGTAAATGTCATCCCCTGAAAAGATTGGTGTATGTTTTGAAGTGAAAGCAAAAAATTCCCACCTTTATCCCACTGGAGTGTTAACAGCAGAACATTTGTGAAAAGCTGGAGGGTTTTGTATTCCTCTCTATTTTAGTGTTTTAGAATATGTGGATTTTTGGTTGCGAAATGAATGTAGGATCAATATGATACATTACCAGATATGGCTTATTTGAACAGAGATTATTACGTTGTGTGATGTGTAGAGAACAAATAGGGGTATCGTTAGATACAGCCAGATTAGCTGAGAGGGTAGAAAGCCACACAAGTTTAAAAAACTTTACTCAGTGTAAATGAATGTTTTTAAACTTTCCTTTTTAGCAAGGCTTTCTCATTTTTGATTGTTTTTGTATGTCATTTTTTTAATTCAAGCAAATATATTTGCAGTAGGTAGGTGACTAAAACCCACCATTCTTTGCCAGACTTGATGCTGCTGGTGCTGCTGCACGAACAAGGAAGTAAGTGCAGAAAAGCCAGATTAATTTTAAGTTCTGTTAGTAACAGGAAAATCTTATCAGTTTGCCAAAGAAAAACAAAGTCATGTACTTGCAATAAATCACTGATTCGCTACATCAAAACAAAGGGAAAGCTGGTTTTGTATTCAAGCTGTTAAGAATGTTTTGTTTAATGATGCATCTCTCTGCTGCTCTATGACTTTTCTTATAACTTAGTCAAACCTGAATTATATAAAAAAAAGACTGTCCTTTTGTAGTCATTTGGGGTAGTTTTGTAGACATTTAGAGTATTTAGGTAAGAGTTGAGTGGGGTCTTAGCTATATATCTGGGAAAAAATACATTAGTATTATGCTGCTTTTATTATGTTTATTTTTCCACTTGTGAAGTGCTTTGCATGAAACGTGTTATGGTCAGAAGACAGAATTTGGCTGAAAGACTGCAGTGTCTGCCTTAGTCACAGATGCAGAAATACAGAGCAAAATCTGAACTGTGATGACTTGCAGTTCTGTTCATTGCCTCACTGCCAAACTCTTAGCCATACGGTGCACGTGTATCATATATGCTAAAAAAGATTCTGCCTTTCTCCTAAGAGAAATCAGAACATTTAAGAAGTGGTCATGTCTCTGCTCAAGTGTCTGTATGTTCATTGGCTCAAAGAAGAAACTTCCATAATATGCAAAACAGGGCGACATTTGGAAGCTCCTGTTTGAGCTATCTGATAAGAGTGATGGTTCCTTGATATGCATGAAGCACAAAGATATACACACCTCTGTGGGACAGTGCTTTAATTTGGCAAAATTCTTGCCCAAGTCGTTAGTGGATTCACTCAATAAAGAACCAAAGTGTTTGACCTTCCTACCTGTTTTTTTTAAATCTTCACAGTTGTTTGTTTCACAGTCCCAATGACATAATATACCTTCTTCAATAAGGAATACGAAAGCACAGCATTATTACTGTAGCTGAAGATGAGCATGCGTTGAAGTAGTTTGTAATCAGGGTTATAAAAATCAGAAGCTAAACTTCTGAACTTCTTTACCTATTGGATTTTTTTTTCTGCTTCACCGAACAGATAACAGGAGGTATAGCAACCCAACAAAGAAGGTGGTCGGGGCACCACTCCAATTCTTTTTTCTTTATTAGCATCAGTAATGATGTGTGCGGTATGGGATAGGTGGGGAAGACATACCTTACTTAAGTGAAAAATGGTTATGAACCAGTCACCAGACATCCTTGCTGGACTGCATAATAGATCAACCAGTGCTGCAATCTCTAAGCAAAATGGGCATTGACTTCCTTTGTGACCAGCGTGATTTGGTCAGGAGTGTTGCTACGCTCCATAGCTGCCTGCATGCTCATGTAGGGGAGTCTCATGTTTTTCAGTTGCTACCTGGAATACCCACGTGGCCTGGCTTTATCTGTTTTCTTCCCAACACCCTCTTTTGTACACAAATGCACCTTGTGTCATCAACACGGTATGAACTCTTAAAAAAATTGATCGCTGCAGAATGAACAACCTCACTCAGCCATAGCAGTTGTTTCGTTTGGCCTACTAAAAGTTAGATTTGATTTTGCTAGTTACTCCTTTTCTGTGTGCCTTGGGCGGCTGCTTTCTATCTCTGACATCAGCTAGATCAAAATTAAGGACAACCTCTGTCCTCTAGCCTTCCCCCAGCAAAACATCAACTGCAATAATACTGAAGGAGGAAGAATGATGTTCTGGTTTCGTTGCTGCTTTACAAAGACGGTTAATGTATCAAATGTAGCATGGTCGCCTGCGTGGCTGTCCACAAGTGAGCACAGCTAGAACAAATCTTCATTTACAGCTTACCGTAAATTACCCTTTAACTTTTGATATGCAAAGAGTTATTGTCTTTTAAATTTTCTGTGATACAATGTGACCTTTGCCCCAGGCAACTAGGTGACCTGACAACCATCATAATTTGTTCCATCTAGGTTATATTTAAAGCAAACGTCAAAGCACTAAGCAACCAAGCTTTGCAGCTGGTTGAGCAACTTCGGTTTCCTAATGAAGGTGTGTGTTTTCTGCAAAAGCTTAGAAAATACAGGATTGCTTAATAGCTTGAAGAAATGAAAGAAGACTTTACTGGAAGGAAGTTGTGGTTCTGAGCTGTTCAGCCACTGTCATCTGTATTTTCCCTAGATGAAGTCTGCTCAACCAGATCAAAAGACAACATTTACTAGCAACTGCAGCATAAATCCAGTGGTGTTCTATATTTGTCCTTTTATCTGCATATATTGAAGCAAAATGTCTTCCCTAAATATGTCTTTTTTTATTCAAAATATTATCACATCCTTTACAAAAAGCAAGACAGGTGAGGATGGTTCAAATGTAAGCATATAATGTTCTGGAAACATGGATACAACACCACAAAGAAACAATTCTTATTTTCACAGGATCTAATGGTTTGCACAATGAGTGATGCTGTTTACATTAATGAATATACTTTTTAATTGCATTTCGGTTACCCATAGACACAATTGATTTCTGCCCATAGAATTTTTTATTGCATAATTAGAACTTGAGGGAGACATTTCATCTTTGTCTTACATGGATATGTTTTTGTATATATTTAAGAAGGATCTTAAATCCTAAAAAATAGCAAATCAGTGCTAGGTTTGCTCTGTTCCTTATTACATCCATGATAAAATTAAATCCTGTGTGTTACCCTTAAAAAAAACCCAACTTGTTTTAGTTACTTTTAAGACATTTTTTAACTTTGAGACAAAATTTATTCCCTTGACATAGAAGAACGTAATTCTCAATAGTTATACTCAGGATGCAACTCTTCTTATTAAAGCTAGGACTAGTGCACCACCTTCTGGTAAACTCAAGAAAGGTCTTGAGGCTTTACTTTCAGAAGGAGAAATATGTGTCCATTTAATTTTGTGTCAGACTTGTTCCTACGGTGGGCTTTGAAAAAGGAACACATGAAATCTGTGAAAAGAAAGAGTAATTATGTACTAGATTCGAACACGTAGAGTCGTCTTAACTATGAAAATGCTTCCTTATGGTATTTTTTCAAAAATTCTATCTGAATTTAAAGGACCAGTTGTTATAATTAAATAGGGGGGAGGATGGAGGGAAACTAGGAAGTGGATGTAGAATGGGGAGACAAAACGGAAGTTTGTTTGAAGGCAGAAGGAGAATGCACAGGCTCTCAGATGAGGTCCTTCTGGTGACTTTGCAACTTGATGCCCAGAATTTTCTTAACAGAGGTCGAAGAGGAAATGTGCTTTGGGGAGCATGTATTTGAATAGGACAGGAGAAGGGTGGCCGTGCAAAGCGCCTGGGGGTATTTCACATGCAGCACTGCAAGAGAAGCTCAGCGTGACTGTGTAAGCAGCAGGTGCACAGGTTGCAAGCTGGGTGTCATTGGTGAAGCTGTGGAGAAGGCAGACAGTACTACAAGAAAGCAAAGTGAGAGAAGTAGAGAGCCATGGCATAGCGCAAAACCCAGATGAAACACAATTTTTGAGCCAGGTGTGCTGTCACCTGGAACCTGCTTGGAGCTACCAGCAAGGAAAAAGATCTTGGCAGCTCCCTTTCAGGCAGGTAGAGGGAAATGAGCTGAGTATTTACAGTGGATTGTGCCTGCCCCCTTGAGATCCCAAGGCAGCTGCTTCTCTGGCTATGGACCAGCTCCTTGGAGTCTGGGAAGCTGCTGCAGTACATATCAAGTCTAATTACCCAATGACCCATATTCATTTATGACATTCATTTAGCATCTATAGAGAGAAATAATACTTTACAGCCCTACTCAAGGAAACTATTTTCAACATAAGCAGTGCAACCCAAGTAGCATCAGTGCAGCTTCTGCCTGAGTCTCTGCCAAAATACCTGAACAAAGAACTTGCTACTCGTTAGATTGTTTGACATGTCTGAAAGCTACTTCTAAACACCAGCCTACTTTTTTTCTTAGTCATTTTCCAAAGCAGGAGTGATTCTGCAAGAGACAGTAGATATGTACAGTAGTAAAATAATTGAAGACCTAGTTCAGGTATGACATTTTAAATGATAAAGCTTCTGGTATAGGAAGGATTACATGTCAGTGCAATTTAAAAAATATTTCAGCATTAAGCAAGGATAGCGTTAGTCCAAAAATAAAATAGATTTCTGTTAATTTTCTTCTTAGGATAAGAACACTTCAGAATATAAGAGTGGGATGCTAGGGTTTGCAGTTTGCTCTACATGAAAATGCTTTATTGACTCATGTGAGTAGGCTGTCATCAAAGCTGTATCTATGCTTCAGAAAAGGAAGGGTGACAATCACAGATGAAGATAGGGAAGCTTCTTCCCAGCGTAGATTGTTAGGGAAGGCAGAATTCCCACAGATGGGAGCTGTACAAAAAGCAATACCACCCGAGCGTGGCTCTGGAAAGCAGTGACACTAGTTTTGGACACCCCCACTCAAATCTTACGTGTGTTTTGTTAGAGAGAAAAATCATGTTACGCAAATGTATTTTATTTCAAGGAGAAGGGTTTTGCAGGAAGAAAAAAGTGATGCAAGAGTGTGTAAATTGTCTTGTGATAGCCACAAGAAATAACCTAGATGTGCTGGAGAGCTGCTTGGAAAGATGCACCTGATTCTTATTTATACTAAGGCCCCTTTCTTCTAATCTGCTTTTGAAAATGACCTTGTGGTGTCTATAAAAATAACTTGTGTTCTTTTATAGGCCCTTTACACTTCCAGAGTACTTTTAGTGTGTATTAGATCGTATATTCCAGGTAGTCTATTTGCAAATCAGTGCTACTTTCTGATGATTTTTCTATTCCATAGAAGTAAGTGTACTAATCATTTCTGCTTGGATATTTTTATACTTCTGTTGTGCTTATTTATTCTATCATTGGGAGTGTTATAAATTATAATGTGCATATTGTATTCCTCTTCTTTTTGATGTTAATACCAGATTCAGAAGAATACTGGATTCTTACATGAAACATAGAAGTGCCAGACCTTTGCCCCAACTAATTTACAAAGACTTTAAAAAGGATTAGAAGTAGGCCACACAGCTCTAAATTTCCATTTGAGTTTATTAGACCTTAAAACAGGGACTGTACATTTCAGAATCTCCCTGAGATACACACATTGATCCTTTTATCATAGGTTCTCATCTTCTGTGGCTTTTCTCTGAACTCCTTCCAGTTTGTCTATAGGGCTTGATCACAAGCCCCCCCACAAAGGGTGAATATAGGGTTTAAAGAATGTTTTGCCAGTTGCTTTATGGCTGCTCCTTCTCCATATTTTACTTTATGTCAGTTTGTACTTTTTAAAATGTAGTTATTGCATGGGAAATAACGAGACTTGAATTGTCCTGCCTGAAGAGTGAGACATGATTCATTCTAAATATAGTGTCTCCAAACCAAGGTAAGCTTGAGGGTTCGCAGAAAGAACACTTCAAAAAACAGCTGCTGTGAGACTCAAAGAAAAAGACAAGAGACAGCAATACAAATAAATATAAGACAGTAATGTGAAGTTTAATAATTGATTTAATAAAAACCACAATAAAGCAACACATTTCTGCTTTTTTTCTTCAATTAAACAAATGTATAGTAAATCATTACAATAAAAAAACTCCAAATACAATACAAGTCTACCATACTTCAACTTCTAATTACATTGACTGTAAACCCCAATTTATTTAAATCCTATTTGAATATCAGTATGTGCAAAATACCTGTTGTTTTTTCAGGAAGTTCATAAGGATGGGATGCACTTTTTTCATAAACTGTGATATGGCTTAATTAGTGATACTATTTGTATTGAAGAATTAACTTTCCAGGTATACTGCTACTTTGCCTCTGAGCTGAATGTACTCCCATGCTGTACTAAAGTGTTCCCATTTCTTGCCAGAACCAATACAAACATAATCCAGTGTTAGGTGTGCTTTGTCCAAATTAATACTGTGCTGTCAGTTTTCACCTCTGAAAATTTGTGATGCGATCCATACATCCAAAAAAGGAAAGAAAACAAGCCAAGTTTGTTCCCACTAATGGCAGATATAAATCAGCCTGATGAATATATGAAACCCTAGCAAGTTTCAAAACAGACGATAGCTTAAGTATTCACAGCTGAGTATTGCAGCATCCATTATAGGGCAGAATTTTTCCTTTCTGATCCACATACAGAACTACTTTTGATGTCAGTGGAAGTTCTGCATAGAGATTAAAGCACAGAATAAACAAAAGGTAAGAAACCAAATTCTGTCTGTCTTTTGAACTTTTCAGGTCATATTCTTGTTGCCCTTGGCTTGTCCTATGCAAATGACTCCAGAAACAGGCATAAATCTGAGCTTGGAGGTATTACAGCTTAGTGGCTATAATCACAGGCAAGTAAGAGGCAGATAAGAGATTTTATCGTTCCATATACATTTGAAGTACAGGGATTCCACCATGAGGCTAAGCAGTTCAGTTTTGTGGACTCTGAGCTGTCAAGATAAGGAAACAGTCTGTTCAGATTGCCTCTTCCCTCTACCAATGTAAGAAAAGGCCCAAGAGAATGTTACCCCGTAGGGTGGTCACAATATTGTTGTCCAACACAGAAGAAAGGATCATGGATTCCTTGACTGGTAGAAATGGAATGAAATAGGTTACTGAGCTTGCTTGGGTTTTGTTTTATTCATAAAGCTAAGTGGTGAGGTACTGCTGTTTCAGTGGCACTCCTGTCAGGATATCTCCACTACTGTGCTTGAAGCAAAGATGAAATGAAAAGGTCAGAGATTCAAGACTGAGGAAATAGTGTATATCTAAAATTTCTGCTCCCTACTTTCCTGCTAGAAGATCTATGTATTTTACATGTCTACAGATTATATTTGAGAGTATCTCCCTATCAAGCATACTTTCATTCAGTTTTCTTTTAACAATGCAAAGCAATCATGGAAAATGTTCAATTACAGCACATTTATTAATTAGAATGCATGCTAATTAACTGGCCTTTTAATGCGAATCAAATGTTGTTTTAGACATTCAAGAACATTAATAATAAAGTCATCTTACAACTCAAAACTTTGTAAAATAAATACCTGTTTCTAAGGTATAAAGCCTATTCTAAAATACATTAAAGATAACTGATCACTTAAAACACTTTGGGTCCAGTTTTGGGTCTCTAGTTAAACACCAGAAGCCTGGGCAAGGATCGGCCTGTCTGGATCTCTGAATGCCCAGATTAAAGCTAAGTTTCTGGTCTGGGTACAATAAATTCTGTGTTTTGCAATGTTTCTGAAGAGACAATTTTATAAAAGAATTTGAATATCACTGTATGCATCAAAGTTTAAGATACTGTATGAAAATGACTATTGCAAAAATACTGTATAATGAATTCAGGGATCATGACATATTATGGAACCCTGGCATGATCAGCATTAGAGATTTTAATTGAAATACTGAACACTTGATGCTCCATTTGGAGTGCAGGTACTTTGTGGTACACAGTTATCAAAGGACAACATTGATCTGTAATTTGTGAGGTATCTGCAGAGCCATGTTGCAGTCTGTAAACAATAATCTTCAAACAACTTTGTCTCAAAATCATAATAAATTGAATAAACCAGTACAAGGGAGAGAGTGAAATACATGTTCTGTAGGGCAACTACTGCACTTTTTGCAGCACCAGTTCTCCCTGCTGCAATGTTACATGATACAAATCCACACATTAAGGATTCTATTTGATCATTTTCGTTTTGCATTTATTGCTCTCAGTCTTTGACTACAAGATAAAGAATAAGGCAGCAGTTCCCAAAACATATGAAATTAGGCACTGGAACTCTGACAACTTGCACAGGTTTTGCTCATTTCCTGTTTGTAACTCTGAAGCTGGACAGAGCATTTATACATCCCAAATGTGTTCAGCAGCAGTTGTCTGGCCTTGGACTGAACTTCCTCCCATTTAGATGAACTACCAGGAACTGGAAAATCAAGAAAATAATTAATACAATTCATTCCCCAAGAAACTTGACAATCCAGCTGTTCTCGTATTTATCACGCAGTCTTACCAACTGAAATAATCTTTGTTCACACTGATGGTATTTATTAGTTTAATATTGTACTATGGTCCATATGTACTACACATATTATTTTACACCTTTAGGCCTATATCCTATCATTAGAATTGTATCTTGATAAAACTGTGGATCTGGTAGATCAAAAACAATCAAACTTCATGCACTGCATGAGACGTCTAAAATAGCACAGGTTTTGACAAAACACAATATTAATTTTCAGATTGTTCCACATAGTAGTTCAGAACTTCACCCTATCTTTCCCTAAACAACATAAGGAATTTCTAAGGAGAAGTACTTTTTTTCCATCCAAAGAATCCATACTGGATGTTTCAGTATGAATGCATTTTCTCCTTGCACAATTTCCACTTAAACTTTGTCCTTCTCAACTGATGGGTTCTAAGCCTTGCTGCACAAAAGCAAAGTTAGATTTTTTTCGCAGAATGATGCTTCCTGGATTTACTTAGTGATAATATGAAGAGAAAATCAGAGGTTTTTTTCCTATACTTGGACTTAATCTGGAATTATGTTATACAGCATCTTACCTAATTGCAAGTGGACTATGGCAGTTGTTTTTCCTGCAGTGAGAGACCAGATATTTAAATCCTCTATAGAATAAACATCTTCAATTTTCATCAAGTCTTCCTTAATACGATCCACATTCAAATGCCTTGGAACTCCTGTGATACCAAATAAGAGGTAAAATTAATTCTGTTTTCTGCAAATGCTCACTGGCCTTCAAAATAAGATGTCACGGCACATCTCAAAAAGTCAAGAGAGTTTATAGTTTGTGTTGAATTTGAAGTGATTAGTAATTTCCAAGTTATCAATAGAGAAGAATATGCAAATTGGCATATTGAATAAATGGATGGATACAGGAGTCATACAGGAATTGCACTGTTGTCTCAGAAATCTATTTGTCCAGTCCAGAATCCCGTCACTGGCAGTGGTCAATGTCAGATCGTGCGGCTCAATGTACTTCTATAGACACAACTTCAGTGCAACTCCTCACTACTAGTAACTGCTTAGACCAGACTCTTCAAAGGAAAGTATAATTAGGTATCAAAATGCCTAAATAACATTTCTTCCGAATGTCAAGAATTAGTTGTTGACTAATGACCTGAAGCATGAACAATCATCACTTTTAAATGTTTAGACTAGCTAATGCAACTACAAATATTATTCATATAATATTTTTTTTGATCCTAAGAAGCTCTTCACTCTGTTATTAGAACTTGTCAAAAATATACACGAGGAAGATTTGCTACTTCTAAATCAGTTTCAGCTCTGAATCAGAATTGAAAGCCAAATTGTTGAAAAATTTCCTGGAAATAAATATTTTCTAAGCTTCAAATCAGATATACCAAAATAGTATTTTTTAGAATGCTTGAACAAGCTGAAATAGTATTTTTCCAAAGGAAAAATTTATTTTAAAAATACTATTAAAAATCATTTAAAATTAAAATGTTTATTTTGAAATACTATCTTAAAAAATTCTTTATTCTAAAAGCTAAACAGTATCTGATGGTCCAATGCACAGCCAATTTCTTCTCACCCCACATCTGCTTCCCATGGGGATTTCCTTCAAAGAATGCACACTCCATTATGTGGGATCATCTAAAACTAAGGTCAGAATCTGAAAATGCTATGGTCTGTCTCTTGCTGTCTCATGACACTTCTCTTTTCAGGTAACTGGTACCATCTTCAAATGATGGTAGTAATCCATCTGCAGTGGTCAATGCATATGACTTTGTCTTACAGGGCTGCATCTTTACAAGTCAATGATTTGTAAAGCCCTCTGGCTGTTGTATCTTCAGCAGCTACAGCAACTCTATAGCTTCCCTTCTCTACCCTTTTGTTGTACTAAGAGCAGAATCAAAACTTGAGATGATCAACACTAGCTCAAAAAGCAGTACAAACACATTGGAGAAACTCAAGTTTCTGTGTACTCTGGATAGTTTTGTTGCTACCATAGCTTATCTACCAGCTTTATGGTTTTGTTTATATATATATATAGGGAGGCGTTCAACCACTTGCTTCTCAAATTTCTTCAGAATTCCTGTATGACTCTTTCTCTAGACCTGGTGCTTTACTGTGATTTAAATGATCTGTTTGTTCCAGTACCATCTCTTTTGAAAGTTCAGTGCCTAGGATTGTCTCATATTAAATGCAAAACTTCCCTGCTAGTAAAGACTAATAGAAAATTATTTAGCTGCTAAGTAACTAGCTAACTGCCTGGTATTATTTCTACAGCATTCTTTTTCCTAGGAAGCATGGACTTAAATTCTAACGTCTTGCATCATGCTGTTGGCTAGTCTGCCATGCTGGGTTTTAAATCTGTATTAGAAACTAGAATCTCACTGCTTGTATTTGATAATCATGTAAGTTTAACATTCCTAGTGTAATGGTGAAACTTTGTTAAAATTAATACTGAAAGCTAACATAACTCCAAAGTCTCTGATTTTTAGCAGCAGTCTCCAATATAAATACATGTCTATCTTCTGGAGTTTCTGAAATTGAGTTGGTAAAGTTCCCCAGCATGCATGAAAACTACCTATCATCACTTGTAATGACACCATTAATTCAGACATTTTTTGACAATCAGGATGCCTATGCAAACAGCTACAACTCAAACATCTGGAATTTGATACACCATTAGTTTGTCGTATCTGTTTTCTTTGGCTGAATTTCAGTTGCTGCCTTGGAACTAACTGAGATTTCTTAAGCACATTTCACCATATTTGTCTTCTGAGTGAACTTCCGTTTGTTGCTGTTGTTGTTTTTCCTAAATGACAAGAAAAGCACTTGCCATTGAAGATTCTGAGGTCCTGGATAGCAGAAATCAATAATAACTGTCACATGAGACAGCTAGGAAGGTGCAGATAAAAACTAGGATTTGCCCCCATCCCTAACACTTTCATTAGCTAAAAGTACTAGATCAAGCAGTAATAGTGGGCTTGCTAGTTATAATAATGCAAAGAATGTTGCCGGCATTTTTCTCTCTGACTAAATCTCCACAAGGGGTAAGATTATTCAGCTTATGTTCAGCGCTCTCCCCACCTCCCCTTTTACACCATTCTTGACTTGTGCTTCTACTGCTGTTACTACAGGAGAAGCTACAGAAGTGATACAGCAGGAGTTGCTGGAAAGGGGAAAGCAGGACAGGCATGAACCACCTTTCCAGCCATTTGGCCTAGATTTGCTGCCGCCTTTTACATGCATTCACATTCACTTTACATATAAGTCAAAGTGAAAATGTAGAATTGAGCCTGGGCAACGGTTCACTTAGTCCAGCTGATGTCCATTGCAGCATCATGAGAAAGTTCTGTACTCTTCACTTTTACCCTGTCTGGATTCTGAGCTACCTGGGAGCAGAGCTAGGATTTGTGCCATTCTGGCAAAGGTCAAGTCTAAAGACTGCTGCAACTTAGATCAGCTGTCAAGAACCCAAAGACTGTAGCAGCAGTGGGATAAACAAACTCTCCAGACACAACCCACATTTTAGAGATGGTGATCATCATGTCAAAAAAGCATCATTTCTCACGGGTGTTTGACACGTAGTACTGCAGATTGTACACAGATCTTACCTTCCAGAATAATGACTCCTGTGTCGCACAGAATTCGGACTGTTGTCAAAACCACCAGTATGGAGAATATATAAGTACATATAGGATCAGCAATCTTGTATTCTGGCTGCAAGGGAAATTCCAAAGTGTTAAAGGAAGTATGAAAATAAGTTCCTTTATAAAGATGTGGCTCAAAAAATGCACTTACTTTTCTCTCCTATGAATTTTTGTTTGAATAGTTACAAAATGCATAATAGAGATATAGTCTTCACTTATCTTGAGTGAATTATAAAGCTTATAACAGAAGGTCACAAAATACTATAGAAATCTTTATAACTTACAAGTCCCTTTTTAATTCAATCATTGGAGTTGAAATAAAAAATTCCACCCTCCCTCAAAGCCTAGCCATTCCTTACCTTGAAGCGTATGATGTATGCAGCTACAAGAACACCAATACTTTGTACCAAGTCCCCCAGGGCATGTACAAATGCTGCTCTCACCGCAAGGCTGCTGTGTCCATGGCTGCTGCCGTGGGCTGTGTTAGGAGAGTTCGACTGAAGAACGTGGGAGTGAGGGTGCGAATGGGAGTGGGAGTGTAGGTGGCCAGACTGATTCAGCAAAAAACCCATTCTGAAAATGAAAGAAGAAAAACACTCCAAGAAGCAGGTTTTAGGTGTTTTTTTTTTTTTTATCAAAAGAATGGAGAAAATACAATGTTCAATGTAATTTCCCTTATTTTATGAGAATGAAGAGGTCCAAAAAAATGCCATCCAATGAGGAAGTTACAAGTCACAAATAAATTAGCACAGTATATGAGTATTAATGGAGAGAAAGAGAGATCTTACATTAAGTTAACTGCAACACCCACAGCTGCTGTAATCAGCATGATATCGCCATTTATTTCATAGTCCATATGGATAGTTCTTTGAACAGCTTCATACAAGAGGAATGCCATAAGTATATACACCAGCAATACACTAATGATGGCTGATAATACTTCTGCAAACAGAAAAGGAAACAACATTACAAAAGCGAGTCTCAGACCTATTTCCTATTAAAAAAATATTTATAATGTGGACAGAATCTTAATTATTTTAATACTATTTTATGCTTATTATAACACTAATAAGTTGTGCAGTAATTCAGATTTAGAAAATAGGATTAGTTCATGCTAATCAACTCCTCCACACTTTCCTGTCAGTTTATCCTTCATGTGATGTTTTCCCTGATTAAAATTTCTGCACAGACAACGACTGTAACTTCATCAGACTCCCTGGAACTTCTGCCAGAGAAGTCACAAAGTCACGAAGTCCTGTCCAGGGGAAAGGAAGATAGGGCATCTGAAACATCACCCACAAACCAGAGAAAGTTTCATTTCGAATGTCCACAATATTAAGTGGGATATAGAGATGATTTTTACATATTCCTTACTGTTTAGAATGGAGAAAAAGTTATAAAAAGATTAATGCACTGAACGGTACAAACTCATCACATATTAGTATTAATACTCAGACTCTTGATGTGTATATACACATTATTTATTGTCCATTTCAGCTATGAATCATTGCTTAATACAAGTCTCTGTATTGCTCTAATATGCTGTTTTAATGTTATCTGATGGTTACCAAATCTTCATTTTTTTCATAAAGAATATTGTTAAGATTGGGCTTTTTGGTTTCGTAATTTTATCTGATCAGCAGGGCTTTCAAAAGGGCATGTACATCTAAATAAAAAGAAAATTAGAAAGTGAATAAAAACTCCTGATACCTCACTGTCCTGCACCTTCAGCTGCCTTTTGTATCTGTGAGAAGTGGTTATAACTTGCCCTAAGGCTCCTGCTGTTCTGATGTGAGCTAAACGGGGCTGTATTTTGAAAAACGCTTTAAGCTGGCACTGCTACTGAAAGAAATATCATCCCCCTTTTCCTTGCTGCTTGTTCCTACTCTGCACACCTACCTGTGCCAGCACAGTGCCCCTGGAACTGGCTCACAGAACCAATATGCTATAATCAAAGCTGATATCTTAAAATCCTGCAAAAACAAATTATTCTCCTTTAGGGTTCACTCGTGCTGGTGATAGCGTAAAGCACGCAGCAGCAGAGGGGCAGGAAGGAGGATCCAGAGCCAAGGTAGGGGCGCTGTGTATGGTTATGGCGTCATTTTACACTGGCAAGTACGTGTGAAACTGTGACCCGCTAACACAGAACGTGAGCAGCGCAGAGTCATCAGGCCTCGGGACATTGTGAAGATCACCAAAGTGGTCTAGCACATAAATCAGTGACAGGCACAGTTCTCCAGGCTTCAGGGATTTCCACTTCACACAAAATTACTCACCCTACAGTCTGTGCGAGTAGATGGGCTTCACATAGGGCAGTTTTACAGACAAGAAAGAAACCCAATGATGTTCTCCAGAGCTGTTTTGAGGGGGACAATTCTTCCCCATCTAAACCCCATGATTAACCTGCTCTGTCCCATGCTGAAGGATTAACATGTTAAGTTCTTTTTTTTTTTTTTTTTTTTCAGTATGAACAGACTTCTGGAGAAAATTTGCAGTCACCAGACAGATGCAAAGAGGAAGGCTCTTCCCACATCCCCATGCTGCAGAGTGGCTGTTTCCAATATGAGTGTGCTTCACAGGCACTAACGTATCTTCCTCCTGAAGAGAGGATGAGGGTTTGGCAGTTATTTTGTGGCGAATTCCTGTTCTGCTGAACTGCTCACATTCTGTGTGTGAGGTGGTTTTACAACACAGATAAAAGTTGTCTTCCTTAAACTGAATTTGTGAGGTGGACAGAAAATTTGTCTCTATGGGCTGCTGTAAAGCATATAGGTATCAGAGCTTCTTGAATAGGCCACTAGATTATTTTTAACAAAATCATATCTTTCCATCTAGCTTCATATTCTGAAATGATTGACCTGTTGCAGTTGAAATTTTAAAAACGAGAAAGAAAAATCAGGTGAAGCCATGACACCTGACAGGGAAAACTCTGGCCCAAACAGTTAAAAGACTATTTCAGTTATAAGCAAGTTAATACGGGTCTTGCAACGAGAAGCACTGGGAAGACCTTAATGCTAGCTCCACTGTATTGCATGCAAATCTGCAGCCGTGCCTGAGTAATTTCTAATCATTATTTGTAATGCTCATTAGTGTCACTTGTCAGTTAGATCACTGGGATCTTAGCCTCCCTGTGCGAATTCAAAGATTAGAGATGAAATTAATTTTTCTTTGAATTATAACTGTTGTTCTTCCTTGTTCCACACGTTGCCCTGATTTATTCCACAGCAAGAGCAAAATTTGTCTCTTGGCAAAGACTGTTGATCTGAGAATTGCCTCAGTTCTCCCTCTGCTCTGAATCTGCCACTGTATAGTATAGCTTTGATTATTGCAGAAGGTGTTATTTCCAGAAAAGCATTGTCTTCTTTTTATTTATTGAATATTATAGATAGAAAAGAACATGCAGCTATAATAAGCATTTTAATATCACCAAAATCACTTGATCCGTAGGCTGCATTTTTAACATCATTATGGGAAGAGAAACTCACGCCAACACATTCAGTTGTTTGGTAGCGTGTCAATGCCTGGATGAGTACCAGCATTGCCAGGCAGGAACAAGGCTCTGAAAAGCAACTGTCACAATCTCAGATGATTTCAGAGCAATATGAAAATCCTGGAATCATCCATGCAAGCAGTAGCATTCTTTATAAAGCAAGCAGATTATTCAGGACAACAACCTTAAACACATTCGTTAGAAGTTTTTCTAGCATTCTTTTTTTTTTTTATTTGTGAAACCATAGCACATTAGTACCAGAGAAATAATATATTGTAATTTTTTAATCTAAAACCATGTTTTCTGTAGTGAAAAACACTATTTTCCTTGCAGTAGCTTTCACAAAGTCATTGTCGTGTTGGCATTGTAGATTTGTGCTGAGATCTTTCACTTCTTTTGAAATTAGCTATGCACTGGACTGACTGGGTCTGTCATTACTAACATTGTCTCTGCAGGAATGGAAAGATGCCAGGTTCTATATCTGCGGTTAAATCTGCTCCGTATCTTGCTGAAAAGGAGATATCTCCACTTGGTGAAACAGAACTATTTTTGGCTTCAACAATATAGCCCTTTTCAAACAAGACTGCAATTTCCATTATTTCATCTTCACTTTTCTAACCCATTTCTGAATCTGTCAGCTTCCTTTTCACCACTGAAAATGGAGTATAACCAAAGATGGACTGTACACATTATGTATTCAAAGAGAATTGAAATAGATGAAAGTAGTGCTAATTTTCTTCTAAATTTGACTAGATAACCAACAGGTCTGTTGTCTTTTTTTTTTTAACCATGCACATGGTTATGGAAACCAGTTTGAAAATTAATGGTTCTGCAAACAAAAGTGGCAATAAGCACTAGAAACATTGTTCATTATAAAGTTTTCATGCTTACTATATGTATAGGTTATCTTAAAATTTAATGCAAAGCAGGTCAGCCATGAGATAGTTCTTGTACATATTCCCAGCTTTGAGCAAATGTTCCAAGTTTTTCTGTGACAGATGCTCAATCTGTACCCAATTTTTAACATTCTGTCATGTTTTAATATATCTCTCATGAAATTTAAGCTATTGTCGAGCTCAAACTATTTGCTGACAAGCTTCTTACAGTATAGAACATTCGGGAAAACGTGCTACAGCAAAGATATAACATAGAAGCAGCTTTGTTCCGTTGCCAGCATTCATCGATGTGTGAAACTGGGCCCTCAGGCCACAATGTTCCGTCAGGCAAATAAATCTCACAAATGTGGCTTTAGAAAACTATATGTAGCCATTCTGAACCAGCCCATCTTCAGTACTTGCAAAGCCTCAATCTAGGTTTTGGGGGTCTCATGCAAGGTAGGGCTCTAGCCCTCTTCCCCCAGCACAGAGCATGGCACCGCTGCTCACGCAGAATCCCACAGAATGGGGAAGGTACCACCGGAGACTGTCTAGTCCAACGCCCCTGCTCAAAACAGCGTCAACTAGAGCACATTGCTCACAAACGTGTCCATTTGGGTTTGGAGTATTTCTAAGAATGGAGACTCCACAACCTCTCTGGGCAACCTGTCCCAGTGTTTGACCACGTACTGTCACTGGGCAGCAGAAAGAAAGCAGTAACTGCTGCAGGGGTGAGGAGCTCTCCTCACCTTGGAGAAGATGATGGGCCATATGGACTAGTCCTATGGGCTAGATTTAGCCCACAGGCCACCACTGGATCAGTCTGGCCAGTATTTTTTTTGGCAGTAAAATGGGAGAATTATACAGAAAGTGGGGTGACAGGAATCATCAGGGATTCATGTTTGCAAAGTGCTATGGAGTCCTTGAATAATTAATTGAAAAGGCAGTGACAATTTCCATAATTGAATAAGATTTTGATGGTTAAATACAAGTATGTCATATTTTTCTTAAGATTAATTGCTAAAGCTTCCTGTTTTAATTTAGGCCATGGCATGTTCATTCTACATACTAATTGGTTTTAAAAAGGTTATAAAGACATATAAAATACTCTAAAATTATTTTTAAATAAGGCTAAGGTGACTTACTATGTCTAAATGCTACCAAACATCCTTGTGGAGAATATGAGCAAATGCCAGAGGCATACTTCCAAGGTCAGGTTTCAGTATTAAGGGGAACTCCTACCACAAAATTAAAACTTCTTGAAAGAAAAGTTTGTAATGGGAAATGCTGGCATTGTTAATCCATTTCTGCTAAAGCCTCCAAGATCTTTGCTAGTGTACAGAGTTATGCATTCATGAGTCAGTGACTAACTGATGACATATGACTAGGAGTGATGGAAGTGTTGAATTCTATTGCTGTTCTAGCAGCCAAAGTAAGAATTGCAAATACTGACTACACAAGACTTTGAAATTCTTTGAAAAATATATGCTATAGAACATACAGAGCAAAGGTAGCAAGCTGTGATACTAAAAATGGATCTATTTCATGAAGCGTGACAGTTGAAGCTCTTGGGAAAATATCTACAAGTCAAGATCTGCTACTGTATATTATGAATTATTATTAATACCTGATACAATTATCAGCTACATGAAAGCATCCTTTATCGTCTTATATTTGCAAATGTGAAGTAATGAATCCTGAAAATACCCTTCCAAGGTTTAACTCATAATTCTGTTTATACTTGTTTTACAGACAAAGTAAAGTAACTTAGTGTATCACATACCATGGGACATTTTGACCTCTGCTGTCTGTGTGTTTCTGGGAGTGCAACAGATACTAACTTAGGAGATTTCTTGCAGGGCAGAGCTATGCTATGATACTACACTCCACAGAACTTTTTAGCCCTGGATTAAGATGTCATTAGTGATGTTGCATAGAACCTTTTTCCAGTGCCAGAATTCCACTGAAATCAATGGGATTTCATAAATCAGACCCACTGGCAACAAAGTGTTCTGGACTGACACGTACCACTCCTGCCGCGACAGACTTCTCAGTGGTAACTGTCACAGAAGCAGTAACAGCGGTAGAGCAGTGAGTGACCACTGAACGTACCCCTGTTTTGCTCAACAGACCTCAGTTCCAAAGTACAAAGCTGCACAGTGGCCTGACCTGCTGCAACCACCCCAGTAACTATGGATGGGTTGTGAAGCCTGGCTGCATATCCCAAAAATCAGAAAGCCTTCCTCTTTAAGAAGGAAAATCGAACATTCAGAATTTAACTGTGAATTTGGTAAATCCTAGTTCCACAGAGATTGAGAGGCTAATCCTGCTCACAGTGAGTCAAACCTTGCCATCAAACTTCACTTTTGACTGAGGTTTAAAAAGAAAAGAAAAGGTCTGATGACCAGAAAGTCACCAGTATGATCTTCTCTATCAAAAGGAGCTATGACCAAAACTTGCGGAGAGGCCAGGCCAGATACTCCACCGTGACTAGTCACCTTTAATTTTAACCATACTTCCTAGAGCTCAGACAAGGTTAGACAGAGACAAGCCCACATTTGAGCTCTGGTATATAGTGGATCTCTCCCAACCACAATGGCCAAAGAAGCAAAAGGACATCAGAGTCAGGGTCCTAAACATAAAGCTATTTTTAGATTTGTTACTACTTTCCTTCTAGTATTTTTTTCTGTAGCATTTGATGTTCTTTGTAGTTGTTGCTTAAAATACTGTGTTAATAGTAAAAGCTGGTATCTACATACCTAAGCGATGAAATCCAAAGGTGAACCTCTTTGTGGGAGACTTTGCAGACAGCCAGAGAGCAAGCAGGGTCAAAATAATTCCACTAAGGTCAGTTAACATATGAAGTGCATCTGTCATAATTGCTAGACTGTTAGCAACATATCCACCTGAAAACAAAGTTGGAAAAGTCAGGATGTGATATTAATGATTCTGGAGAGTATACTCTTGGCACAGTTTACAGTTACTTATTTTCAAAACACTGCATTAAGCACATGAGAGTAGTTCTTACAAACACTGAACAGATACTTTTTCCCCTTACAATCAACATGCCATGCTATAATTTAAACCTACTGTAGTTACAAATGCAGTGACGTGTGCCCTTTGTTAGAAAACAGAGAAAGGATTCAGTCCTGTAATTCCCAGTGAGACTACTTGCTTCATAAGGTTTGCAAGATCAGACCCAAAATAGTTTAATATCTTTTCTCTGTACAGTGCGTGTGTTTAATCAGCCGATCCTTGCATTAAACTATGGCTGTTAAATCTTTTGACATTACAAAACAGGGACAGAGATCCAATGACTCAAAAGCAAAGAAATTCACCCTGCCCTCTCTTTTATTTTTACTACATTATCTTTTAAGTTTCATCATTCCCTGTCCTGGCAGGGGTGTATAACTTCTGCCACTATATACTGGAGACAGTAACTTTCACTTGCACGGCTTCTTTCTTTGTTATTTATTACCATATTTTTTCTCATAATTAGGAGCTGCATACAGACAAACAAGCTCAGATTAAAGGTTAAAATCTTCATTCTGATTCAATTGTCAATGTTACTATTTGATGGGCGATAGAGATCTCAACAATGTGCCTCTCTCTTAAGCATTCCTTATCCAAATGGGGAATCAAGGACAGGCTGTGTTGTCTTCCATATGCATGAAGGTAAGCCCATTTTCTCAGGAAAGATTACATCTTTAGTGTCAGTTCCTCAATGATTTGGTTTCTCTTTTCACCTTGAGATTGTCATTGAACCTGTAGGTTCTGCTGAGCAGAGCATGCAGCTGGCGTGCCATGTGGCAGGCTTGAGGCTCCAACTAACATCTCGGGCTAGAGGTATACCATTAAAAATGTCTTACTGAAAAATCAGAGGTAAACCATGAGGAAACAGAAAAGGGAAATTCACAAGTGGCTGATTGCTCTCAAGACCAGTCATAGAGTGTGTATGTGCGTGTCTGTGTGCGTATGTGTGTGTGTGTGTGTGTGTGTGCTTGTGCGTGGCTGTTGGTATACGCACACCTGCAGCTAGAGCTACGCTCTCCTCCCCACCCACATACGAAGAGCACGGCTGGACACTGTAGTGGTTGCTTCTACTGCCCCTAACTATTGAAGACAGAGCACCTTACTCCAACCTAGCTCCCTGCCCCCGTTCACTTTCTTTAGTCATTCATAACTTTCTACTCCAATTCCTCTGAGGCTGAAATTTTCCAAAGGCCATCACAGCTCAAAGATAATGAGCTAAAGTTTAAGCTTTAGCAATTCAGCAGCTTTTTGAGTAAAACGAATTATACCTTTCCTTTCTGAATTAATTTGTATTCTTGCATAATTTCAAAAAAGATGACTTAGAAATGGGAAATTCAGTCTGTTTTATAGTCAACACAGAAGAAATAATTCATATCTAAGGACATTCAGTTCAGTAGTTTAAGTGTATGGTCATTTAAAGAATGCTTGTTAACCCACATGTATTACATTTTGAATCGCTTCAGTCCAAGATGAATCCATTTCAGCTAGTTTCTCTTTTAAATATCTTTTAACATCCAAATATAAAGAGGGAATTCAAATACTGTAGCTAATTTTAATGCAATATGAGGCTTAAGAAAACAACACTTAAGATTTATGAAATTCCAAAAGTGAAGGTTCTCAGTTTCCAAATGTATTGGTTGCTTGCTTCCTTGCTTAGAAGAAACTGTCTAAGGACTGTTTACATTTGATTGGCAGCTTGAAAAAAAAAAAGACATCTACAGCCCTTACAAATAGAAGGCCTGATGGCTCGCCACCATTTCCATTGACCCCTAAAGGACAGCAGTCCTCCTCCTGGATGATCAATTAGGAATCTCTAAACATATCTGAACACATCAAAACCCCCGTCAGAAAAGCTAATCAGGATATGCAGCATGTTTTTCATTTCTTGATGCAAAATGTTCTCACATTCACATAACAGTGTAAGGTGTTATCTTATCTGACTTTTACACTGACTGTTCATCAAATTTAACAACAAACACTGGAGTGGGCTGGGTTAATGAGCTCGGCTGTACTTTGGAAAAAATATGTCAATCAAGATTTCACAAAGCTTGGCTATTGAAGCAAAATTTCCTTCACCTTGACATCAGTAACAGATAGCAGAAAGTTTTTTTACTGAAGAATTTAATTGTCTGACAGGGTCTTCTGCCTTTTCCTCAGAAACTCAAATCTGTCAAGAATCACAGAAGTCAGCTAAAATGTCCTACATGACCAAACATAAAGTTTCCCAAATATCTGAGCTATAGGTTTATTCAAAATGTTCCAAAATTTGAAACCAATGGGACCAAACACAATACAGGGCTGGAGTGGAACAAATTAAGCAGGTAGGGCACTGATCCACAACTTGAGGGCTCCCTCTTTAATTGCTTGTTCTGCTGCTGATTGCCTGTCCTACAACAAGTCATTCAGGTCAAGATCCACAAAAGTATTTAGAGAGCTAATTCCTATTTATTTCCTGTGGAAATGGGATGAACAGATATTTTATGGGTCTGTGCCTTAGTGCTTTATGCCTCAGTGCCCAAATAATGAAACAGGGCTGGTAACAGCAGACGCAGACCTGATGACTGAGAGTCCATATGATAGTAAAAATGCTTTGTACAGACAAATCACCCTGACCTGAGCTTGCAGAAGTTCTGGCTTTAAGTGAGAAGCAATGGTGATGCAACACTGATGAGGGAATATTTTTACTCTCAACACCTATTATTTCCAGTGCCGTCCCTGTATTAGCTACAGAGGGGTGTACAGTAGGGTGAATCAAGTCAGAAGCCCCTGAACAGATACAGTCTCAGTGACTTCAGCATCAAGCTGTGAGGAGCTCAGGAATACTGTTCAGTAAGTGGCCCTTCAGATGGATTAAATTCAGCATATATCAGGACTCTGATATGAGTACAGTCGAATAAAAGCATCCTTATGATAAAGGATCTCTACACTTGAGATAAGATGCTACATTCATTATCAAATTTACCTGAGCTCATGCTGAACCAAAATCTCAGCCAGAAAAAAACAGAGCCGGAGGAAGGCCAACTGAGGCAGTCAAACGGATCTCTGCAACAGGCTGGAAGCCAAGTGCCTTATCCATGATTAGATAACTTATTGTGGAAGCTTTGTTAATGACTAACCAACCACACACTGAAAGGAAGATCTGGAAGGGCAAAAACACTATTATCCATTACCCCATGTTCCTGAAAAAAGGCCCCAAAAAAAACTGTGGTGCAGATAAAGTCAATCTTCTGGTCTCTCTCTGAAGACAGACCTAAGGACTTTTTTGCATGTATGTGGGACAAATTGTATTATTTATATTCAAATCGTGGTTTTGGCCATTACCCATACTATAGAAGTTTCTGTCTTAAAGATACAATTCATAACTGCCCTAGGACAAGAGCAGTCATCAGATCTTCAGTTGTCACTGACCTAAGTTTGGATGGGTGAGAAAGAGGAGGCAAATCCCCTGTTCCACGTGTTACTTTACGCAAGGCACCTGTTCCTTACTTCCAGAAAAAATTTTGTGACTTGATTTCTTTTTCTCTAGTGAATTATGGCCAAAAAAATCTCTGATATAGATGTGTATGATAAAATGAAAACAATTTAAAAGCAATTAATTGGCATAGTTGCTAGCAAGACCTGCCTCCACCTAACTGAATGTCTAATGATGGATACAGTGACATACTGGCACTATGTAACAGTCCCCACTACTTTAAACCTGGGGAAAGAGGATGACAGAGTTTACGCATTCTTCAGGAGGGTGAGTAACACCAAGCGGACACACTACATGGCATGGACATATCCAGAAGACAGATGGTAACAGGACAATAATGAATTGATAAGTGAACAGTGATTATAAGACAAATGCTACACTTCATACAAACGATTAGATAATGGGGAAAGCATAACTTCTAATAGCTCATCTACCCATCCAAGGGGCTTTTAACCTTGGATTTTATTTCAAGCCTATGCCACTCTGGCCTATTAAATGAAGTACAGTCTTGTTTTATACATATGTACAGATTCTCTTGAGCCTGGATAGCTAGTGATAGCATGCCTTTATAAGGGAGTAATAAAAGCTGAACCTGAGCACCAGATTTATTCTTCCAACCAATAACTGAATCCTTATATAGGAACAAATTTCCAGCTAAAAACCCAACAAACTTCTTTCAAGTACTAACAAACAAAAACTGTAAAGAATTTAATTAAATCATATGATCTAAGTAAATTAAAATAATAGGTATTTTAAAGCTTCCTATTACAACATTTAAGAATACCAAGTGGTTTGATTAATGTCTGTATGGAGCATGTGCTAGCACAGAGCACAGCAGGAAATCAGCGAGTTGTCAAAAGAGTGGTTTCTTTACTGGATTGTTATTACTTATAGCTTCAGAGTTTGTCTTTTCAGCTGTAAAAAAACAGTGTATTGCTGTATCTGATGAGTGAGGATGTAAACACCACCATACCATATCACACCATATCACACCCTATCATACTGGACGGTATATCCCCCAAATACTAGAGTTCTGTTACTATAGTAAGCATCACCCTTAAAAACTATGCTTCCCGTGTTCCCTGCTTCTCTTGTTGCAAACACAGCAATATTTTTTGGCAGTAATTAAAAAATACCAGGGATGAAATTATCCATTTTCTTCTACTTATGTCTACATGACACCATGCCACTTTCCCCTCGTGAAAAACAGCTTACAAAGTTACAAAGCAGGAAAAAAATTATATTAAAAAGTGTGTATATAAACATGTATATTTTTATATATATATAAATATAAACATACATATAAATACGTGCGTGTGTATGTACTGTAAGCCACTTGGGGGGACTGCTCCGGTTCAGGCAGACAGAGCTGACCGACTCCCCTCGCTCTCCTCGCGCAGCAAACGCGCGGCCTTTGCTCCTTCTCGCTCCGAACTCGCCGCCGACCCCGCCGCACGGCAGGCGGCTGCCGCCAGCTCCGTGCTCGGGCCCGGCGCCCGGGCGGGGCACCGAGGGCCCCCGCGCCGCGGAGCCGCGACTCACCCACGAGCTCGCCGGTCATGAAGAGCAGGTAGAGGGCGGCGGCCAGCGCCAGCCGCCGCTTGACGCGCCTCAGCCGGGCGCCCTCCCGCCGCCGCGCGCAGCCGCCGCAGGGCTCGGGCCGCGCGGGCCGCAGCGCCACGTCCCGCTCCAGCAGCGACTCGTCGTCGGACGGCGGCCCCGGGGCGGCCCCGTTCAGCGGCGGCGCCTCCGCCGCGTCGTCGGCCACCACCACGCGCAGCTTGTTGAACCGCGGGAAGTCCTCGTCGGCCGCCTCGTCGCACAGGTCGAAGGCACTGGAGTCGTTGAGGAACAGCGGCGCCTCGGTCCGCCGCAGCATGGCCCGCAGGCTCGTCCACACGCCGGAGCCGGCCATCGCGGCGGCGCCCGGGCCCCGCCGCCCCTCGCGGCTGGCGACCGGCAGCGCCGCCGCCCCGTCACGACATGTCCCCCGCGGCGGGCCGCAACGCGCGCGCCGAGCTCAGCGGCGGGGCGCCCGGGCCGCCTGCCGCCGGCGCAGCGGGCTGCCTGCGCGCCGCCCGCCTCCGCGCCCCGCGGGCCTGTCAGCACCGAGCCTGTCGCCCGCCACCGGCCTCTCACCCCGCCCAGGCCCGGGCCCGGGCCCAGGCCGAGGCGCGCTCGCCCGCGGAGCCCCGGTCAGGCCGCGGCCGCGCAGGCGGCGCCGGGCGCAGGGCCGCCTCCCCGCCGGCGCAGGGCGAGCGCCGCCGCCGCCGCCGCCATGCGCGTCACTCGGCCCCGCCGCGCGCGCCGGGCATCTCCGCGGGCGGCAGCAGCGGCGGCTCCGCAGCGCAGATCCCTGCGCGCCGCCCCGTCCCGCCCCGCGCTGCCCGCCGGCGGGGCCCGCTGCGCACGACAGCCGCGGAGGGGCCGGGCCGCGCCACGGCAGCCGGCATCCCCCGCGCGCCGCGGCCCGCTCCCGCCGCCGCCTCCGCCCCGCAGCTGCCGCCCCCGGCGCCGGCCGCGGCCCCGCGCCGCAGTGCGCCTGCGCCGCCCGCCCGCCGGGCCGCGGGTTCGGGACCGGCCGCGGGTTCGGGGCTCGCCCCCGGCCCGCGCCCCTCCCCGCGCAACGTGGGCGCCGCGGGGCGGCCGTGCCGGCGGCCTCCTCGCGCTCCTGTCTGCGCGTGGGGGGGTGGAGGCGTCAGCCGCAAGCCCGTGACGGTCGGGGCGGTCTGGTGGTGCAGGAGCAGCTCTCTCCTGCCCGCTGGGAGCCCGCGCTGTGCAGCGCTGTGCCCGACTTCAGGCGCGGAAAAACCGACATCGTGCAGTTGGTTTTTTTACTCCCCTTCTTTCCTCATACAAGGCAAGGTGCGTTACACCGCTCCGCATAATTCCTGCCCTGGCGTTGCATTGCTGCGCTGTGGGAAGCCGCGTGCCCCTTCCGTCTTAACATTCCTTGAAGGATGGAGGAGGATGCAAAAAAAACCCTCAAAGGCCCTGCCGTCCTATTAATCCCTTTCACTGCCGTGCTCTAACTGAAAAGTCATGAGACTTTTGCCTTTACGATTCTGCTGAGAGGTTATTCCCCTCCTCACTGATCTGACGGCCAAAATCTTCCTTCTGTTTTCCAGCCCACATGAATTCCCCGTATTATACCCATGGCCTGATCTTGTTCCTGTGCCAGCCGGTTCCCCGAGAGAACAAATGTTTCTGGAGAAACGTGGCCTGCCTGAGGGAAAATAACCTATCCGGGGTTTCGACCTGCCGGAAGGAAGTTACCAGGCAAAGATTGGAGAGTTGTATAAAGCTGCTAGGTTTTGGAGCCGGGCGCTCGCTGCCTTTCCGCGCGGCGCTGGTGGCAGCAGCAGCGGCAGGGCGTCGGGTGCCCCGCGCCGAGCCGCAGACCGGGCTGAGCCGCAGACCCGCGCCGAGCGCCTCCCCAGCACGACCGCAGCGGGGCCGAGCGCGGCGAGCTGGCCTCGTCGTCCGAAAATAAGCAGTATTGTGCTTTGTCAGAGCTCCCTTGCCACTTGATAGTGTGGCCATGGTCCTGAGGACAGAATTTCATGTCGCTCTGCCTCTGGTGGCCACAGAGGTGCCACCCCCGTCCCTCTCACCCGGCTCCCCCTGTAGCGTTACCTGCAGTTGCTTTGGGGCCACACTATAAACGGGGTCTTGGAAATGGCCAGAATGAAAAAATACATACTGGGAGGAGTTGCGATTTTTTTGGTTGGATAAATGAGGCTATTTCCATGTTCACAACTGCATAGACTTGTGTAAGATGACTAAGGGGACAGCAAACGGTGTGGGAGTAGGAATGAGCAGTCAAGGCTGGGAACCTGTTAAGCCAGCGTTTCTGCCTAAGAAAACACTCCCAGGTATGTTTCGGTTCAACCATTCTTAATGTTTTTGTTCTCTGGGTGATTTAACTCACCCAGACTCAATGCCAGGCACCTCTGGAGATCGTCTGGTCCAACCCCCTGCTCAAGCAGGGGCAGCTGGAGCAGGTGGCCCTGGACCGTGTCCTGCTGGGTTTTGAGTATCTCCAAGGATGGAGACTCCACAACCTCTCTGGGCAGCCTGGTCCAGTGTTTGACCACCCTCAGGGTGGTTGAAGAAGTGACCTATTAATATTTCATATTGTCGTCCCTGAAGTCGTACAGGACTTTCAAAGCTGATGGCCTAAAACATATCATTTGCTATACAACTCAAGCTAACATATTCTGTTGCTACTCAGATTTTTATTTGGGGATGGGGTTACTATTTTTTTAACTGTGCTTAAATCAGTTACAACAATTAAATCCAGGTGTAGGTGACAGTGTTGCATGACAAGTTTCTGAACACAGTTGCCACATAAGAAATGAAAATAGACTTGATTATTTGCTGCTACAGTGACATATAGATAAGCATGCACGTTGCTAGTAGCCTGACGTTTAACAGCTTTCTAGCAAATGAGCCTGCAATCTTGCTGGAAGGATAAAACCTCTGAAAGAAAGTTGTGTACAAGCTTTGGACAAGCATCTGGAGATAAAATGTTGAACTGTTGTAGGATTAGGAGTAGCAAATAAGTGCAGAATTCAACAGAGGTTGTAGGAGAACAGGAGGGAAAGAAAAGACGTGTATGAGGATATTAAATAGAGAGATTCAACAACAATGTTGCCCGTGGATGGGTGGAAGGGAGATCTGCTGAAGGTTCTTCGTAGTCTCCATTCAGTGGCTCTGCTGCGGTGAAGGGACTATGAGGCCAATTCAGCTAATCACATAAAGCGCAATTTTTCTCATCATAATTTTAATTTTGTTTCTGAATAATAAAGGCTGTCCCATTGTATGGTTCCATGAATTACATAGAAGGGATTGTTGTTGCAAAATATCTTGTTTTTAGATAATAATGGTAATGTTAATACTGATTGTGCACAACTCCTTGAAATTAAATATTTAGACCAGCAGATAAGTATGCTTTTTGTTAGTTTAATCAAATGTTTATGTTCCTTATTCTAGGGTTCACTTAACTTCCTTTTCAAACATCTGTTCCTCTTAGAAGAATCCTTGCCTAATCCTTCACAGGATAATAAACTTGGTAAGTCATTGTTCACAGTATCATAATTTATATGGTTTATAAATAAATCATCTTCTTCATTTATGACCTATTTTTTACTCTAAATTCCTACAGACTCTATAAAACAGAGTAGGGACTTAGTCACTATCCAAGTGCAGTCCAACAGCATGTTCTGTGTACCATTGTGCAGGAAAATATTAGTCTTTAACATTATAAATAAGGCTGGAAGGGAAACAGTTATCCCCCCACCCCCCACCCCCTTTTACTTATAACAGAATTCCCAATTCTCTCTAACAAAGATCATTTTGCAGAGGAAAAGGAAGAAGGGAAGGTCTCTATCAATCTCTTTTTTGGAGCTTCTGGTTTGTTAAACAGTTAAATTTTAACTGCTCCAGAGAAACAGATACTAATTGTATATTCCAGTCGTTACTCTATTTCAGTAAGGCGTGGGAGGGCCTGGAACAGGCAAAGCAGGAGCAGAAATCTGAAACTCCCCCATCTGAAGTGAGAGTCTTTCAGAATGATTATCTCGCTTGTTCTTACTAGAAATCCCATCTGGAAGCTGAGAAGTCTTTCCCACTGAAATTTTCCACGAAAGACAACTCTTTGCCATTAAAAGAAACAGTAAATTAAATTGCCAACCAGTTCTAATTAAGAATATGATTCAAGTCTGTTTAAGTTAGTTGACAAGCGCCCATTGTTGTAATCTGTTGTCAGACAGATTTCTTACTGCTTTTTTCTTTCATACTGCTTTTTTAAAGCAAAGGCAGAAAAAAGAAAGAAAAACAGATAAGGTCTTAATTTGATGTCATAATAGTGCCATAATTGTGATCAATAGTTAATCAGAATATATACAAAGAAAAATATATATGAATTCTTAACAGTCTTGTAGATAAAAATGACATTTTTTAAGGATGATAGGTATCTCAAAAGTCCATTTTTTGTCTCGGTGTTTCTGAAAAGCATTAGTGGGACTAACTGAATTTAATTTAATCTTGAAGGTTTGTGGTTTTGTAGAAATATTGTAAGATTTTGCTGTCATGAAAACCACAAAGCCTGAGTCAGAATTTTTCAGGTTAAGATGGTACTATTAGGAAACAGAAAAAAAATCCTACGCTATGCTAATAAATAGTTAATTGGTTTAATGTTAACAAGAGCTCTGGGAGTGAAAAATGCCATGAACATGAAAACTACAATAGTGATAATGCTGAAACTTTCAAAAATGTTGAAAAATAGGGAACGTGATCAGAAGTGGTCAGGTAATTCATCAGACAGAAGCATTTTGTTAAGTTTATCCATCTTGTTACGGTCATGGAAGTTCTACCTAAACTTGAAATATCTAAACAGCAACTGCAGCCACTCCGGAAAGGACTCTCTGTTGGGCAGAACTGCTTCCAGGCCACTTTGCCTCGCTGAGGTAGCTCAGAACTTTTGGTAGCTGCAAGGCCGTAGAAGTGGCGGTGCACAGATGCGCACGCTCTGTCCCAGGGTGTCCCGGGGTGTCCACCACCCTGATACATTCTGAAATATTCTCTGCGCAGAGTTGGAGAGTCAAGGCTGGTTCCTCTTGAGAATGTCTGTACACCAGAGGTGTTCCCTAGGGAAGCTTTCCAGTTATCTTGAAACCATTCTGTACCACTTTGAAACCATGAATTTGACCCTTGCTGCTTATTTCCACTGCTAAGCCTCCCTGCTTTGGTCACTTTACCGCTGATTTTATATGACCTTTTAATTGAACAAATATATAATTGGGTTTTTTTGTTTTGTTTTGTTTGCAGAACTACCCCTCATATTTATTTTAATAATTACAGATAGAAATTTGTAAGAGAACTCATGGATTGGGTAAATCTTAATGTCTCTTATTAAAACCACTTGAAACAATATTAAGAAAAAATAAAGTTGCCTACAGCATGCTCCTGTTTTACTTGAAAGTCTGCAGAGCTTTGACTGATTATCCTTTAATATTCTTTAACTGAGAACCTGTCTGGGTAGCAGTCCCTTTCTCTCATAAAGCAGGAGGTTACAGATCCATCACTTTTACCAAATACAGAGATTCTGTTGACTTGAAAATCAGGTTGTCTGATAAGTGAAAGTTACAGAAAAAAATCAAATTTGCATTCAAGCACTTTCTGAGTGGTTCCTTTATCGGTTTCTTTCCATAGCCATTTCTGCATTTTCTTTGTAAATATGAGAGAAAACAAATCATAAATCCTATCATCCATATAAAAGTGCTTTTCATCAAAAACATCAAAAAATACACCTACAAGTTATGTGTATTCTTATGGACTCTTGGCGGACATGCAGAAAGAGATACATATACAAAAAGTATTTCTCAGGAATTTCATATCCTAAGGAACCAAAGCTAGAAGTAGGGAGTAATTTTCACAATCTTTGGTGAATAAAGTACAGATATATTAAATACAGGGCAAAGCATGTCATTAAAAAAGACAACCCTGCAGTGGTTTTAGCCATTTTTTCCTTAGAAAAAGAACTTATGAAATTGTGCTATGTTTATTCTTGTCTGAAAGCATTTATTCCCCAGTAACTTGAAATCGGTGGCCAGTGCTGGCTGAATTACTCCTTGCTCCTTTCCTCTCCATCTCCGCCACGGCCATGACACCAGAACAGCTACAGAGCCGAGACCGGGCAAACGCAGGGGCCTGCTCACGAGGGGCCTGCTCTTCCCTGGGGCGCCGAGCCACGCGGCTGCCCGGCAGCACCCAGCCCTCTGGGCGCTCCGACTCGTACGAGTAGCTACTGGCAGGCTCTCAGCCCGGGCCCGGACCCGCACAGCCAAGGGCCGGCGCCACCGCGCTCCGCCTCAGCAGCTGCTACTCGCCTCAGCCCGCGAGGCAAACACCTTCTCCCCACCGACCACTGCATCACTTCCGCCTCCGGAGCGGCGGCCCTTCTAGGCGCGCTCCCTCCGGGTCGACTCTATGGTGCGGCGCCGGGGAGAGGGGCAGGGGGCGCCGTGCCGCCCTCCGCGGTGAGGGGAGCCGGGTCTCCCTCCCTCCTCCCGCGGACCCGGCAGCCTCCGGCCCTGCCAGAGCGGGCGGGAGAGGCGGCCATGAGCGTCGCGGAGCAGCCTGAGGGGAAGGAGGGAGCGGCGGCGGCCGGCTCCGCCGTCCCGGGGCGCTCGCTGGGTACGTGCAGGGCGGCCGGGCCCGGGGCGGGGGTCGGGACCACCGGTCGCCCGAGGGGGGAGCGGTCGGGACCACCGGTCGCCCGGGGCGGGGGGGGACGGGTCCGACCAACGGCCGGGTCGAGGGGGGCAACGGGCGCCCTGTGGGTAGCGCTGGCCCCGGCGCGGCCCCCGCGGCAGCCGCGGGTGCCGGGGCCTGGCTCCGCCCGGGGCGCCGCCCGCCGGTTCGCAGGCGTTGGGCCTGGGCTCGCTGCGGAGCGGAGCGGAGCGCAGCCGGGCCCGCAGGGTGTTGCCCCCGTGCGGCGCCGCTCCAGGCCGAGGTGCTCGTCTTGCCGGAGCTGCGCGCGCAGCACGCAGTCGCAGCTGGCCCGGAGAAGCTGAGTGACCGCTGCTTCCAGGGCCCGTCCTGCAAGTGTTTTGGAATCCGGCGTGTGGTGTTTGAATAGGGTGTTGGTAGGTTTTGAGCTTGAATGACCGGTATTAGTTTTGGCCTGATCTAGGTTTGTTCTCTAACTGTGAGAACAAGCTGTGTATTAATGCTAAGGGTATTTTTGTTACGCAGCCCAAATAACTGATATTGTTCCTCTTTTCTCAGTAGGCTGGAATACTTAGAACTCTCCTACAAGGTGTCTTTGGAATACCCTATTTCCTTCTTCCCATTTTGCCTGTGTGCAGATACAATGTAACTGTACACCAGGAAGCTTGAGATATAGGATTGGGAATAAGGGAGGGATAAAGAGGGGGAGGAAATAAGTGCTGTTTAGTTGATAAAGTGCAAAGAACTATAACTTTAGTGTTGAAACAGTTTTGACTTTTAAAGAGGAAAGTACAGTTGTACGAGGTGAAATTTCAAATAAATGTCAACCTATGATATTCAACCTTGTCATTCTTTGGTGTAGGTTCTACTGATGCATCTCCAGATGAAGGAGTAGTAGAAGATATGCCTATGATAGATGAGAAAGCTGTGGAGCAGCTAACTGAAGGATTAATTTCTCATTATTTACCTGATCTTCAGCGATCAAAATTAGCACTAAAGGAACTTACGTAAGCAGACTTTTAAAAGTATCTTCTTATATGCACATGCTTTGTCTGCCATGTTTTTCCATATAATGTTCTAAGTATTGTTAACTGGAATATAACTTACTATAGCATTTCTGTGTTCTGGCTATAAAAGTCAGAATAGTTAATGATATTTAAGATTATAGGAATAGTAGTAAGTATATAAGCTGCAGTGCTTTGACCTCAGCCAGGTATAGCAGAAGACATGCAAATTTCTAAACTTGTTTACTTCTGTAGTGGAAGGTCTACGCAAAACTGCAGATTTATTTTGTTTGCAGAGATGCACTTAATATTCAGGGCAGCTTGTAGTGCAGTTTTTGTTTGTTGTGCTGTCTTTAAGGTGTTTTGCAAAAGATGCACTTAACAAATATAATTAAGAAGTTAAATAGATAGGAGTTTTTCATACATTGGCATCTCATTGATAACTGAGAATAGTTTATTTCAAATGCAGACTAGATCTGACATGGATGTGAAGATACCTGAAAGGGCTTTACACAGAGCCATCTTGGGTCTGCAGGTTATATTGGTTTGGGCTTCGTGATACGTACACGTTGTTTTGCTGCTACCAAGGACAGCATGTGTTTGCAAGGAGTTTAGCTGATTTGTGTGAGATGGAACATTCTTAATAAGCCCCAAGGATCCAAGCAAGTTCTGTACAGAATTAACTTAGTCCTGCAGCATGGTGCAGAGACAACTAAGTAGAAAGCCAGAGATAATTATTTTTCCCTTTATTCAATCACAAAGATATTTACTCCTCGTTACAGTCTGCAGGGTGCCTGTATTATTCAGGGTTTTCAGATATTCATCCCAGATACCTTATCATCCTGTATGAGCCCAGATAACAAATTCATGTGTACTCAACTGGGATTTTTTTCAAAAAACTTTTACTGACATCTTTATTTGAAATTGGCTAGCAATGTGTAAGAGAAATCTGATATCAGGAAGCATGTATTTACGTCTTTATGATCAAAACCAAAATATATTTAAAGGGCTGGTTGAAAAAAATGAATCCAAAATTACTTCTCGCAAGTTTTTGAGTGAAACCTTACAAGAGCTTGACAATAAGGAAATAATTGATTTGTTGTGTTAGAAATAGGTGCTCTGAAAACCTTGCTTGTGCAGCATATCTTTACATTCCTTTTCGTCTGTTCTGCTTTACTCTGATTTTATGCATCTTGTCTTGTTTCAGACAGAACCAAGTGGTATTATTAGAAACATTAGAGCAAGAAATTTCAAAATTCAAAGAATGTAACTCCATTCTTGATATCAATGCCTTGGTAAGTATCATTGATGCTTTAGTAAATGTATACTAGTACAGGTTTTCCTGCTGAAATATTAATAGCAACACTTGTATCACTTGTGTATTTGCTTGTTCTTAACAACATACAGGATGATTACCTACCAGTTCAGATATTTGGGACAAATTGTTGCTAAATTGGGTGCTTCTCTCATCCCCATTTTCTATTCCACCCCCGCCCCCCAAAAAAATAGATGGTGAAGAGCCAGTATATTTTCATTAAATAGAGTACTAGGAAGAAAAAGCAGGCTCAGTCTGCCAGTAGTAGTATGTGCAGTTGTTCAAAACCAGTAGCCAGAGCCAAATGTATGCAGTCTTTCAGTAAGACTGCAACATCAGCTCGGCACGCCTCCCCAGGCTAGCAGGAAGGGTTAATAAAATATGGGTATGTGATCATATTTTTATTCTGCTTTAATGAATGTTAATTCTGTAGCAGGTACTCTGTACACGGGTACTTTGCAAACCTGTTGAGGTGTGGCAATTTTCTGTATTAATACATGTAATATCTAAGCTTTCTATATAAACTTTAACATGTTTACTCCATTATCAAACTGTTCTGGTATCACTATGTTCTTAATTGCTGTTTTGATGTATAGCTTTATAAAGCAGCTATTCCAGCTTGCCAATCACTGCTATAACTGTTATGTTTTAAAAGTTTTCAGAAGCTAAGCACTATCACAACAAGCTAGTGAATATTAGAAATGAAATGATGATGCTCCATGAGAAGACATCAAAGTTAAAAGTGAGTGGGGTAATTTTTTTTTATTATTATTATTTTTACTTTTTAACATAGCTATTTAACTATATATTACTGACTTCTAACCTTTATTTTGGATGCACCCTGAAAGTTCCAAATAAAAATAGTATCTTTATTAAATCCCCCTCTTAAATGTTTTTTCCCATGTTTTCAGTAGCACTAAGACATATTTGTTTTTAAGCTTTGCTTACCTTTTCTTGTGTTTCAACAATTTATGCATCTGAACTCTTAATGATCTTCAATGTCATCATCATGTTTCTCTTTTAGATGATACTAGAATTCTGCCTTGTTCTGCCTCGTAATCCAATCCATTCCAACTAGTTCTCATAGTTGTTTTAGTTCGTGTGACTTTTTAAAAATGAAAGTATGTCGTCACAAACATAAGAATGTTTCCTCTTTAACGCTAGCAGTGGCATAACTCACAGACTTGATGCTGTATAGTTGGTCTCTGGTTACATTCTGAAAATATTAGTCCTTCAATCCAGCCAAAAAAATAATTTTCCCCCTTGGAGAAAATAAACTGCACAGTATGCGTCTGTCTGGTATACAGAGAGGATGACTTTTAGTGAGATTCAGGGGAATCCAGTCATATTTTCCCTACGTAGATCAAAGTGTTGCTGTTTCCGAAATACAGAAGTGGGAGGGAGGAAGAAAAATGAGCAGCTTCTGCAGCATCGCAATCATAACCGGGGGGGTTTCAAGAAGAGAGTGTGAGAAGAACGGGAGGAATGTTGTTTGTGGCTCCGACTTGTATACAACCCTAAAACTTCTAATTTTTTGTTGTCTTTTCTATTTAGAAAAGAGCACTTAAGCTGCAACAAAAGAGGCAGAAAGAAGAACTAGAACGAGAACAGCAACGTGAGAAGGAACTTGAAAGAGAGAAGCAGCTAACAGCAAAACCTGCCAGGAGGACATGAAAGTAGAGCATGCGTCAACTTGTCCAAATTAATAATTTTTGCATTCTCTGGAATTAAGGCAAACTGCTTAAAGTGGGCTGTAGTTGTTACTAGCAACAGTCTACTGTACAGTATTATAAATTCCAGAATGGTAATAACCAGTTGGTAAAATTCTAATTTTCCATTTCAGCCATTCAAGTTGCCTTATTTTCTAATGCTATGCGGTTTGATATTATTATAGCGTAAGTTAATTTTTGATATATACATAGGAGAATTTAGGCATCACAGTTTTAATTACCTCTCCGTTCATTTTTTTCATCTGTTCTTCTGGTGTTTAGAATTCTGACTGAGGGATATTTGGTGACTGGTACACGTGTTTTTCAGCAAAATACAGAATAGTGGTTGCTGGAGTTCAGTTCTGGTCCCTGGATTTCCATGACTGCCTATTTCACTAAAGCAGCTTTGATTCTGGCAGTTGTGCTCTCTTGCTGATGCCCTGGGTCATAAATACTGGCTTCTTGTGCCAGCTGGGCATACTCGGTCTTTTGCCCACCATTGTTAATAAGTGAACGCTGCAGAGCTCTATGACACTTAGAACAATGGTGAGAGGTTCAGATAACATTGTTACATTCGGATCTCTTATTTTAGTTTTTCTTTCACTCATGCACAGTTAGTTCAGTCAGTCATCTAATGAGCTGAAGAGTACGTGAGCTGCAGTATACTTGCCTGAAAGCTCACTCAGTTGCAATAGTCTCATATTTTTGCCATCAAGAAACTGAAGAGTAACTTAAAAGTAATGTTTGAATCATTTCCCAGCTGAATTGGATGAAAATAAAAAAACAAAACACTGAAGATCCTCAGAATTTGCATGTGCACAGTACAAAGATTAATGAATTTGGGCTTCCACAAATGATTGAGTCAAACCAATGAACTGTTGCTTCTGTAATGGTTCCACAGGAAGTGTGTGCGGTCTAGGCAGATCTCTATGGGACTGAAAGGTTTAGTTTCTTCACTTTTTGTGACAAAATAAAACACAACCAAAACTAAACAAATTCCACTGTATCTGAAATTCAGTTATCTTTAGGAAAAACTGTTGCTTCCTCCCTGCAGTGATTCAGTTTCACTTTGGGGCTTTGTGAGAGGGTTTTGTTTGTTTGTTTGTTTTTTGGTGCTGTCCTTGCCCAGATTGATGATGGTTACCGTGTACTGATGATAACCATGAGGTAGCAGTTGATACCCATTTCTCTGAATGTAATTGCTTTCTTGCAATATTTGGTGTGAATTCCTATTCAAGTGAATGTATGTGTTGTCTAAACTGATGAAAGAGCTTTGAACTATTCTTTCCTGCAGTCTGACCAACTAGTAATTTTATCTCTGTTTTTTGAAAAAAGTAGTAAAGTAAGTAGTGTGTACTGGGAAATAAGATGGAGGGTAAGCTTTGTAAAAACTTTTCATACAAAATGTATGGTAAGGTGTCAGAGGGGCACAGTCAGTTTTACTTTTCAGTAAGGTTTAGATGAGGTTTAGGTTTGCATAGTGTACACCTGCCTAGATTCTTCTGTATTATAACTTTCTAAAATCTTAATTGCCTGTTATTAATATTTGTCTCGCTTCTCTGCAAAAGACTGACTCTAACAAGTAATAATGACTTTTACAGAAACTTCTGTCCAACACACAAGGTAAACTGGGATAGTGTTTGGGGGCAGGGAAAGCAAACTAGTTAGAGTAGTCTGAAGAGGCACAGAACTACTGTTACTGAAGCAGTAATAGATTAAAACTTTGCACAGATATTTTTCTTTTAAGTTGACTTGTGTCCCTTAATTGCCAGCAGATTGTTGACCTGTGCTGTAGTTTGTATGTACTTCTAAAAGAAATGTACAGAATTCCTACAGTCCATTTTTTGGAGCAGAATGTACATAACTAAGTATTGTTTAAATATTTTATTTTGTAATGTAATTACAAAATTAGATTCTGGGAATATAAACAGTTGTTATTAAAATATAAAATGAAACTAGATGCCTCAGTGAAATATCCAAATCAGAATTAATTTCCTTTGATATTTCTTGTTTTGTGTTGCCTCATCTAGAATCCAGTCTGGTGTTTCAAGTTGTAATCTATTAATCTATTGGTCACTTTTATGCAAAATACAGAATTCTAAGCATTGAAATCAATACTTATGCAATTGCATTTTTCAGCATTTCTTTGGAGTAATTTCTGATCTAAGGAAGAAAAGCTTGTAGTGCTTGCTTGAAGAATCACATACACCTGTGTAACAACGTACTTGATAACTTTTTCCTTAAAATGGCAGTAAATATTGTTTTCACATGAAAAAGGAACTAATGTTAATAAAGAGCCCTTCCTTGATAAGGTTAAGAAGGACTGAAAATATATTGGAGAAAGTTTGGCCAGTTTACATAATTTTTTTGTTTGTTTGTTTTATTCATTCAATGAACTGTAATTACTTCAATAATTCATTATAATTCATTATCTGCATAGGATATTAGTCTTCCAAATGCTTCTCCTTTGTCTTAATGCATAAGAAGTAAATGCAACACTGGAATCATTTAACTATGCTGGCATCTAAATGTGTATGTTTGTATCAATATGCAAAGCTAGGGTGAGTAATTTTATTAATGTATACATTTAGTTTTGCTTAATTTCTATAAAACATTACTAATTTATCAGTTAGAGAAATGTGATATTGTTAGACTCTTTCTTACTGATTTTATTCCATCCATGTGAGGAGCTATAACTCTATCTATCACATTTGCTTTTAAACTGTTGAGTCACAGCAGTGGAGTTAAGACATGTGCAGTAACTCTTAAAATGTTTATTTTTTAAGATTCTACAAATTTAGGGACTGTCACTGCTGACTGGGGAATCTTAGTTTCCTGTGCTTTTAACATCACTATAGTTACCCTGGATGCTTGATTTGGGTTCCCCTCCCACCACCATCACCATTCAGGCTCACATTAGCCAATTTTTAATCCAGTGATTTCCCACACACACACACCTCAGTAGTAGCTTTGCCATGCTCATAAAACAAGTATGTGGATGGCTTTTGAAAATGGACACGAAATATTTTTTCTTGTTTTCTTCTGTGTGCCATTACCTAAGTGATAATAGTATAAATCATAATGTGACAGTTGTTTCTGTAGCTGCTATTTGGGATTCCAGTATCAGAGAGAGTTGATTTTTATCCTTCAGTAGACACTTTCTGCCACCTAATGATTGCTTCCTGACACTGCTGGCTTTATTTTCATTCTGAACTTGGCTTTCTAATGCCCTGACCCTGCAAGGCTCAATTTTTTAGATGTCATTAAATCTAAACAGCTTAATTGATCCCCATTGGATTAGATGTGTGACTATAACTAAATAATAGCTAAAAAATCTGAAGGCCTGGGAGTTAGTGATGTAAATCTGTAAGCATACAAATTTTAACTGCATAACTATTATTAAGGCTATTCATGTTAGGCAAAATAGCCAATATACAGAAAATTTCTCACTAAGGCAGTACATGAAGGTAGCAATGATGATTTTTGAATCAAATTGTCAGCTTAAGTCAAAGTAAACAGTAGTTTTTGGCACAAGTATCACAACTTTCCAGTAATTTAAAGTGTGCCTGTACTTACTTTCTCAGTCCTCAGCAAAGCAATTCAAAGTAAAACATCCCACCATCATATATCCTCTAAGCAGTCCTTTGTGATACCAGGACAGCCAAGAACTCTGTGACGTGACAAATTTAGCTATTTCAAATATTCTCTAAATACACAGTCAAACTGAAACTTTTGTGGAGAAGAGCTCTACTATTGATACCTTACTGTATCACAACAGTGCTGCTGTGTAGAATTTTGACTATTTTCTTCCAGGTAGTAGCTGTTGGCAACTACGGATCTGGAGATTATGACCAACTCCAGTCCATAATCCAAGTGTTGCTCACCAGGAGTCATATAGCTTTAATGCATATGGCCATACTTGCCAACTCACTATTTCCTCTCCTGTTTGCTTTTGCTCACATCTATCCATTTATCTCTTACATATCTTATGATATTAAGCCATGGGATTTAAAAATGAAAATCAAATGCCCTGCTTGGCAAAATGAACAGAAACAGAAGACACAAATCCTTAGAAAACTTACAACAGCTATATTCAGTTTTTAGAGGCTTGTGAATTTGTGAAGCAAATCACTTAAAGCCTGATACAGAATAATTTCAAAATTTATACACATTTAAAGGCATTATAAGGCACTAGTCTCTAAAAGAGTAACGTGCAGAAGTAATTAGTTCTACACTGCAATTCTCACTGAGATGTAAGACAAAAATATAGGAGTAATCTACTTTGATCCACGCATTGCAATCAAAATATATCGCAGCACTGCTTTGAAGGCAAGCAAACACTATACCCTAAACTAGCACCATTGTTTATTGCCTTGATGACCAAGACTTTCTTCTGCCACAGTAACATGCTCCTGTGTAAGTATAACTTGCAAGAGTAATTACACAACAGTTAATGTGAACCCTTTGCCACCCCACCACCTGAAATCGATGTTTCAACTGAAAGCTCAAGTTGCAGGTTTTCCAGTTTTTAGAAGTGGGTAGAGAAGCATGTCAGTAAATTATGTGAGAATATGTTTCTTACTCCGCTTTTTTTTTTACTGCTACTCTTTTGTTAGCATTACAGATGCTGTGATTTAGAAGTATCCCAGAATAAGAATATCTCAAGAGAAAATACCAGTGATGATGTGAAGGAATTACTGCTTTTCTTGTCTTCTACACTGCTCAGTGGTACTAGAGTTTATCTGAGATAGTGCTTGCTAGAAGGTAGGTGCTTTCCACTGAGGAGTAATCCCCATGCTGGAGAACTCACTGTCTACACCTAGACAGACATGTACACAAATAATTGGATTTAGGAAAGGGAAGTAAGGTAGAGCTCTCACTGAAGACAGCAGCTGGCAAGAAGAGCCTCCCACGGCTGCAGGCACATGTTGAAATGTTCTTGGCTGGGCAGATGCAGTGCCATGCCTGGGAAAGCAGGGCCAACTAGATGCAGCGAGCTCGCCTGCCTTCAGAGACACCGTTCCCCGGGGCCTCAGCTCGAGCGAAGCAGGCGGCTGCTTGGGGAAGGCTTGCTCTATTTTGTCTTAGATTTCACCAACTTGTCCTGTGGAGGGACAAGCAGGGAGGTGGCTTTAGGTTGCATGCTCTGGGCAGTCCGAGGAAGCCTGTTGTCTGGTGAGCCGGGAGCGCTTCCCCTTGCTCCGGCGGCACCCTGGGGTGCCAGGGGCCTGGGGGGGTGTGCAGCCCCGCGCTGCACACGCAGCCCTCACCCAGCAGCCTCCACCTCCCTGCCTGCCCGGGCTTTGCTGGTGCGGGAGGCTATAGGTGAGTAGTTGCTTCACATTCAATTTATGCATTCTGTTTATGGGTTAATTAATGTATTAATTTATTTATTAAAAATGCAGAACATATCTGTTCTGTGGGGAACATATCTGTCTGTGGGGAACATATACATGGGAGCATAGGGAAGATTAATTATTAAAAGCCTTAATCCTTAAAAATATCTGTACGTAAAAAGAAAATAAATAAATAAAAACTTCTTAGAGATGAGAATCCGCCTCTTAGAACAAGACTGAAAAAAAGGCTGTACTTTGTCTACCCCAGGGCAGCTTAGAGCAGGAATTAAGAAAGCTCTTAGAAATGATGTAAATAGTGGGTTTGCATGTTTTGAATGATGTGACTGTAAACTATGATTTTCTTATCTTTAGAGAAGTTGCTTGTATTAAAGTATTAACAAAGATGTGGTTGAGTAATGTCTAATCCACAGGTCATTTTTTGGAAGATGCTGATCGTCTGTTCTGCCAGTACATTCTGTCTGCTGTAGACTCAGTGAAAGTGTAGGTGCTCAGCAGCTTTGAAAAATCAACCTGGTAATATCCTGTGCCTCTGTATGGGACTGCACTATCATCAGAGGTGATTTTTATTTTTTAATAGTTGCTCTAGTAAGTGTTTCTTTTTATTCCAATTGAATAGTTTTGGTATTTTTCTGTCTATGGAAAAGGACCACTAAACTAAGGCTTAGGGCTGCTGCTTACAGGTAACCTGCCACAGTTCAGATATTGAAGCATCCATGGTCACTAGGTTACAGTTATTACAGTGGTTGTGGTTTTAGTTTAGATCAGTCTGAAGTGAATGAGCTGTGCTAAGTAGATCCAGACAGGGCTTCTAGTCTGGTGCCAGCAGAACTTAGGTTTAGATTAGGGTTTGGTAGGGGTCCAGATTTAGGATTGGAATTAAAGTTTGTTTCAAAGTTTACAGAGGCAGGTATATTAAATTTTCATTTTCAGATGCATGTTTAAGTGGGAAAAGGGAAAGCATAGGACTAATATTGGGAGGGAGGGAGGGAGGGATATTTCTGTGGCAATGCTCTGGTGTAGAATGATGTTCTGCAGATCTTCTGTGGAACTAGTATTAGATATGCCAAGTCTTATACAAGCAACGGGGGGGGGGGGGGGAGTCTGTTTTGGTGGCTTTTTACTGGAGGCTTTTTTATTTTTATTGCATTTACACATTTTAGTCTGGGGTAGCTGGTTCCATGTAGCTGTAGAAAGAATTACAGAAGCCTCATACATACCTTACTAAATACAGAGAAGTTCCTCTGAAAGTGCAACTTGTATTCTGTCAAAATTCATAGTATCGTTCTGACTAAACCTGTTTCCTGGCTTCATTTGTTGTGGTCTTGTGCGAACAGCCCCTGAGTGGGTATGACAGCGTAGGTTTACAGAAGCGGGCAAGATGAGTTGTTTTAATCCAGGTGCTGAGTACTGCGGCCTCAGCTCCAGCGACCTCTGTACCCGGCAGGGAACGTCTGTGAGAACAGAGGTAAACTCTCAGGCTTGGCTTTATGATTATTGACCTGCAGCCCTAAGTTGAGAAAAGCAACCGAAGCTGCTTTTCTACAAATGGCAGCTTAAGGTAACAAAAAGCACAAGACATGCGGCAAGAGCAGGCTAAGAACATTGGCCTGGGCGAGCCACGAGTGGCCAACACTCTTGTGCTGAACGAATGCCAGTGCTCAGGCGGCCGAGCTGAGACACAAAAATTGCTCCTACTCTGAAGCACTGGATGCGATCGCAGTGTGCACAGCCTGTGTGCTCCTGGAGAACAACATGCATACTAATTCTCAAATTGCCACTCTGCAGCATGTCTCGTTCCCGTCTTCTGCTTCTCAACAGCATGCCGGGAGCATGGAAGAGCCTTGTGATATCTTCTGATTTAACCCCTCACGGCCAGTTTCCCCATTCTTTATAGCTTTCCACAGTTGCGTGTTTCTCTAAACAGTTGAACAGTTTTACAGAAGCTGTGTGCCAAGAGGGGAAGGTTAAGCCTGAGAAAGAAATGGCCTGACACAGGGTTTGATTTATGGGCTGCTTGACACGTGTGATGAGCTGGCATGAGTAATTTTGTCTTTACATGTTATTTTCAGCACTAGTCTTCCCATGCCTTTTTGGCCTGACAGACATGACTCAGTGGATTAACAACTGTTACTGCTTCACGGTCAGCGTACCATAAATCAAAAGCCCTGTAAAGTCTTAGAGAAAAATATTTGAAGGCTTGGCTCAGCGGAAGGTCTCACTTAGCTGAATAGGAGCAGAGACCAGCAGCCCTGCTCTCTGCTGGTACTTTAGGTGAAAGGATCCTCTTTCTTGGTAGACTCTGGTGAGTTATAGCTGATCTGGACTTCTGTGCAGGACTCCAGTATTTTGGCTGACTTCTATTTTTTAATGCTTGAGGTATTTTTGACAAAGTACCACGATGAGATTCCAGGCTTAAGTTTGATTTGAAATGGCAAGCTGGAGGAGCACATGGTGTGAAGACAGAAACTTAGGAAGAGAAAACAACACAAGCCACCAGGCAAAGCTGCTGTGTTGCTGCAACCTGTTTAGCTTTTCTCTGGGTACTAACAGCTACGCTAACGGTTACGCGCCGTTAGGTAAAATCAGCTAATGGCTGAACGTCCGGGCTGCGTTGAGCTGGCCCCGTCCCATCCCCGAGCAAGCACACGGAGAGGACCGGCACCGGCGCGCCCCGGGCCCGGCCCGGCCGCAGCGGGCAGCGCTGAGCGCCCGGCGAGCTGCGCACCGCTCCGCTCCGCTCCGCCCCGGCGCGGCCCTGCCCGGCGCGGCCCCTCCCTTCCCTCGGGGCTCCGCCGCCGCGCAGCAGCCAGGCGAGTGCGGGGCCGCGCCGGGCCGGGGGGGGGGCGGCGCCGGGGGCTGCGCGGGGGCGCTCAGGGGCCCCGTGTGCCCGGAGCGCGGGGCAGCGGGCGGGCGGCGCGGGCAGGTGCGGAGCTGCCGCGGAGCTGCGCGGCTCCCTGCGCGCCGCAAGCCGGAGCCTCGGACGGGGCGCGGCGGCAGCGCACGAGCGCCCATGTGCGCCGGCTGCGCGGGGGGCGTTTGTGGCGCTCTTCGCGCTCACCAGCGAGGGTTTTCCAGCCTCCTGTTCCAACCCCTGCGGCAGGCAGTTTCGTAACTGCCTCCTGGCTGACCCCGCGGAGGAGCCGCTCCTGTAAGCTAAACGCGCAGCAGATATTCCCGGGGGAAGAACGTGCAGCGATCCCGGGCGCTCGTGCCCTGCGCCTCCCCGCAGCGGCCTGTCGGGGCCTGGCCCGAGCCGCGTGCGGATCCGCGGGGCCGGTAACACGCCGGCTCCCTTCGCCTTGCGCCCCGCGAGCCCCCCGGGGCTGGGGCGAGCCTGCTCCGGGAGACTTCCTCTGCTTAATTAATTCCTCTGCGGAATTAATTGCAAATTGCTGATAGATCAACTAGTGGATCTAATAAATGCATGTGAGAGCAGCTTGAACTTTGGCTGTGATTAGCCACTTACCTTGCGATCGCCAGCATTAGCTTTCTGACTTAACCTGTGCGTGTTGTGCAGTGCTAGGGTAGAGGCTGATTTTATTCAGCTGTGGCTGTTGTGTTTCCATGTGTGCACGGAGAGCTGCAGCCAAGGGCGACTCTCACACCTAGAGCTTCTTTAGAGGCAGGAAGGTAGATAGCAGCAGGGGCTTTAATAGATGCATTTCTATCCCTTTGCTGGGGTCTAGCAGTGGAAGCATAAAAAGAAGGTGGCACAGGTTCTCGTGGCCTAAATTACTGCTTCAGTAGTTAACTGAGCTACCTTAACTTTCTAAGTCTGTGCTCTTAATTGCGGGGTGCTGAAGGGGCTGCAGCGGTTCAAGTTCTGGCCTCCGCGGTGCGTCAGGCAGACACACGCTGCAGGTACACGCGTGCCCTCTGCTGCGGTGCCAACCGAGCAGCGCCGCTGGAGGTGGATCTTAGACGCTCTGTTTTGGGTTCTGCACAGAAGCCGAGGTGGTGCCTTGTGCCTTGGCTGAGGAACATTTATCCTGTTCTGTTGGATTTGCCGTTTTCTTGGATAGAGATTGGAACTGGTTAAAATGCTCAAAAATATTAATTTGTAATGCATTACATAATAAGCCTCTTTTCAGCAAGCTTTTCTTTTAAATGAAAGTTTTTTAGAATCTGCTGGTGACCAGCTCACTTCCTTCACAGTGCTTGTAGTATTGTCATTAATTTGCTTTTTTAAGAGTAATTTAATAAAGCTAGTTCTTGTGTTTGTTTTCTCAATCTCTTAAATGGGATTTAAGCCACTAATTCTGGAAAAGTGTTGGCTGACATTTCTTTTTTAACTGAAAAGTCACTGTTTTTCTAATTATTTGTACTAACTTAACCTGCTTGCTGGCTTTCAAGTACTAAATAATACTGAGCTCTCCTGGTTCGTCTTAACTGTGCAGTTTCAACACATGTTTTCTTCAGGATTAATTCAACAGAGTTATTCAAAAAGCATGCAGGATACACGGTCTGTGTTTACTGAGCACACCAATGCAATGCTGCTTTTCCGAATCTCACCCTTCTACAAATAGGGGACAGTAAAAGGGGAAAGAGATTTATGAGTGCAAGTGTGGTGGTCGCTGTCTAAGTCTGAAGATAAAGTCCAAGCCTGTGGGTGGCTTTGTCAGTAGAAATGCCGTTTCTCGCGCGCACGGTGCGAGTCAGCCGGGGTTGAAGGGTCACTTACCAGTCAGTACTTTAAGACTTGTATCCAGTTCTTCATTAGGAAAGTGATTTTGTGCTGTGTAATGCTAATATTGTCTGTGATGTTTTGTTGTCCATAGCTTAAAGGATGCCGCAGTGAGTGTGCTCTATGTTAAAATGGTACTTGTAAAAGCTTAACATTTTCAGCTCAATTCAGTAGATTAATCTACTAATTTTCTACTTTTCTTTCATTCTTGTTCTGATTCCTGTTCCTTTATTTCCCGATTGCAGGGTTGATGTACTGTTTACTTAATCAGGCCTTCTACAGCTGCTAACCTGGGAGTTTAGCATGAAGGATTTTGGTGTTTCTTTTAAAACTTCTGTCTGCAAATGACGTTTCAAATTGACATTTGTTTCTGTATGTTCTAAAGCAACTTATAAGCAGGATAACACTGCATTCAAATCTATCAGACTGCTGTTAGTTAAGGTAAATCTCACGTGTGTGTTTATAAGCGTGCTTACTTTGCAGTCTCTTTGGTCAGAGAGGTTAATTATTCCTTACTCAGGGCATTGCAGAAACGGAGGCTTGTTCTCGTGGTCTGGGCACGCTGTGTGTCGTCAGCCTGTTCTGTGTGTTCAGTAAAACCCAGACCAAAACCCCGAGTTCGTGAACTTCCGGAAGCAGATGTCCCTCCTAAAACTGTGTCACAGAAGGAAGTTGCAAAACTTATTCTTTGCAATTCTTTCCGACTCGGAGAGAGCAGGAGACATCTCTACCCGGTAACTCTTCTTTCTAGGGTTAGCACAACTGCTGGAGCGGTCTGTCCGCATCTTTAACCCCCTGCCTGCACTAGATGTGTAATGAACAGCCTTCCAACAGGAAACTAACTCCTTCTAGGGCTGCTTCTTGAGTGGGGAGGGGGTGGGAGAAACATGGCTGCATCTTGGAAACTGCTTGTAAAAGAGAGTGGTTAAAATTGTTTTTACAGGGGACACTTCCCAGATCTTCCTCCTCCTTCCCAAAGCAATTGCACTTTGGGGGTAATAATAGGACTTGGCAAAGATTTGGGGTGCTTGGAGGGGAGGGTGGTTAAGATAGCACGTGAAGGTGCAGAATGAATTGCTGACCTACGTCTGGCATAGCAGGATAAAGCAGAGAAGTCTTGAAGTCTATTTGGTGCAAGTCTATTGAAGTCTATTTTCTGGCCTCAGAAAATTTTCATAACAGTATTTCTCTGTAAGTACCGTTAATGAATTCTATCCTTTTAAGTGGAAAAGCTAGAATCCTTGTCTGATGATTCAAGGAATTATCCAAAGGGGGGTGGGGCAGCTAATTCAATACATGCAGATCTTGCCATAAGTTACTTTTTCAGGTGGTAATACTGACTCATTCTCCATTGTGAGTGCTGTGATAAGGAACTAAACTAAAATTAGTTTATACCTGTTTTATTACTGAAAAGCTAAAAACTGATATTCAGCATGTGTAGAGAATGGATTTATAACAGGAAGCGATCTTGTTCCCTCCAGCAGAGGCAGGGAGGGGGACGTGTCTGCAGAGACTGACCTTGCTTGTCTTCTAAAGAACAAAAGTTGCCCTGTCCCGGGTTGCCGGTGGGAAGGCACAGCGTGCTTTATGGTTCTAGCTCTTGTTTGTCAGGTGACAAGGTGCAGCTGTAGCAAAGGTAAGTATGGGTCTCTGACCCTCGCCTCCAGCTGCTTTGCTGATGTGAATGCGAAGAGGTGACTGTGAACAGAGAACTGAATCTTAATATTTTGGGTATACCTAAAGATCCCAAATCTAGGAAGGGATAAGCTATTGTTTCATTGAACTTAGTTTGTTTTCCTGTCATGCTTAGGGCTCGTTACATCTCCTGCGAGAGAGGAGTAAGGCATATGCCCTTACTGAAAGCACTGTAAAAGTTGGCACGCTTGCCCTAATGGCATGGGCCCCAGGAGGTGGGGAGAATGGGTATGGTTGATGTGTGCTTATGCTTGTACATGTTGACATTAAAATGCCAATGTAAGGATTTATTTCCTTGTCTGACACATTACGATTAGTGGAATGGCACTCAGTATATTCACAAAACTAACTTGTTCAGTATTTCTGATCTGCAGCATCTAACAAATCCTTGTTTCCTCTTGTAGCACTCCATCTGTTCACGACTGTAATATTACAGCCTATGCTATAGGATCAGAAACACCTTCCTGCCAAAATAAGTGGAAAATATTCTTATCTTTTGTTAAAATTCATTTGCCCGTATGAAATTTCAATTTACTGGCAGAGACCAGAATTGATTTTCAACTTGATTTTAGTCAATTTGAAAATTAACATTTTAACAGCCACAAAGGTGTTTAGTATTCTAATTCTTGCCTTGGAGACTCATTTAGCCATATAAATTAATATAAATGCTGCCTGCTCTCATTGTAGCTGGTGCCTTTCCTTATCTTGCAGCTTGACGCTTACTGAAAGATGTCAACGATTGGGGTAGCAGCCTCCTGTTCCTGTCTCCGTCCTGGTGTGTGGCTGCTGAAACCAGGCGTGCAGAAGATGAGCTGCCTTGGCTTACACACGGCAGCCAGGTGTGCTGCCAAGGATTGTTACGAAGTGCTTGTGCTGGGTGGAGGCACGGGTGGAATCACCATGAGTGCTCGCATGAAGAGGAAAGTGGGGGCAGGAAATGTGGCTGTTGTTGAGCCAAGTAAGGTAAATCTTCATTAGGTGCAAGTGTGAAGAGAATAAGCGTTTTATGTATGTGACCAGTTTGATCTGGTTCTGATCCCTCCCCAACCCCGAATGTTTTTAACTGGGAAGAGGAAGCCAACTTGCTAGCCTTTAGACGGCTTTGCATGAAATTTGTTGCTTCATCTTAAAGATGCCTCTGTCCCTCCAGCTTTGTCCTACAAGGCTCCTGGTCGCTTATGTAGATTCTTTTGTTAAGAATAAAGCGTTAGGAGCAAATTGCTTCCTATTTGGAGTGATGCACCTTCAACTTAAAGTCCACTTAAACAGGTCTTAAAAGTCGATTTAAACATTTCTTTCAGACTCATTACTACCAGCCACTCTGGACTCTGGTTGGTGCTGGTGCAAAGCAGCTGGCAACTTCTGCACGTCCAACCGAGAGTGTAATGCCTCAAGGCGTCGATTGGATCAAATCTCGAGTTACAGGGTTGGATCCAGATGAGAACTGTGTCTGGCTGGAGAATGATAAAAAGGTAATAATGTCAGAAAAATGTTATTCTGAATCTGTTGTTCCGTGTCATGAGTTGTCTGTCCACCTGCTGCGGGTCCCCATGGAACTCTCTGATGGGGAGAGGCTGGGAAATTCGCTTACTCTTATGAAAAGTACTTGATCCTAGAATCTGTTTATAATCAAAATTGCTGCGGATAACTAGGTTAGAATAACGTCAACTTACAATATTGTCATCGTAGCGCATTTCCCGCTTTATAGTGAACTGAACACAAAAGATGGAATAGTTTGCTCAAAACGCTTGGTTTCATGTGTAGCAAAGGTCATGTGTATAACTCTTAATGCGGTTAGCATTGTAACAATAAATTATTAGAGCTTAACATTATTTTACTAATACTCCCTACATCCCCTTCCCTTGTGACTGTTAAATGTTCTCAAAAAACTTAAATTTACTTCAACGTGATGTTTTGTTTTGTCTAAAATATTTTTTTTTCTTACATAACAGATATCTTACAAGTATCTGATAATTGCCCTTGGGATCAGTCTGCATTATGAAAAGGTATTTGGTTACAGTAATCCTGTTCTTACGAGTTTTAATGGCATCACATGCCCTCATGAGTCACTTAAAGTAAATGGCTTATCGGTACACTTTTGTACTACAGGAAGCTGAACACTAGTACAAATTAAAGAGCCAGAAGACAGCCTAATCAATTTAGTGTGCCTCTCCATAGCTCTGGCTGTAGTAACCCAAATTCCTCTTGGGAAGCTCTTTTAAGATAGCTTTGTTGTGTCTCTGTGGCAATACCAGCTGATGGGGCAGCAAGCTAAATTCGGAACCCAGTGCGGTCTCTAATAGTGAGATGGAGAGGTACGGTGACTGCAGTCCAAAGCATCTCCAATACAAGCACAAATGGGGAAAATACAGCAGTTAGTAAAAAGCTGCCCTGCCTGAGTGATTTGCCCTACTCTCCACCACCTTTCTTAAAGGGTGCACTTCAAAAGGAGCCAGCTGCGTTATCAAGGCTGTGTTTAAGTAGGCCCTGGGACCCTTCCCATCCATTAGGTTTCTTGTACGCGTTCAAGGAAAACGTTAATACGGTTGTATTGAAGCAAGAATGACCTTAGCAATACGTAGGAGGAGAGAAACACAAAATATGTTTGAGCAATTTGACTCTACTGGTATAACCTGACCAGAATATAGTGTGGTTGCTAATAATGTATTTGAGTCTCTCTTTGAATAGCTCCCAAGGTGTAAGTAAAGCAAGAGCTAGTCTAGTTAACTATAGTCACAGCAGATAAACTCTGGTGATCAGATGAGTGGAATAAGGATTTGCACTGTGTTTAGTGACCCCCTCAGCCTTCATATAAATCTCTATACAGTACAACCTGAGAAAACTAAACTCAGTATTCCATGGAGGAAGCCATGTAATACAATTAATCACTGCTACTCTGTAGTGAGATCTAGTGAATTTAGTGAATAAAATTCATAGTAACAGATTTATGACTTTAAAACCAAAGTGCCCAGTTTAACAATAGGCATGATTTCTCTTAATTATATCTTCACCAACAGCATACTTTCTGGTGTGGAGTGTAATGTCCCAAACACATTGCAGTGCATATAACATGAATCAGGTTTCTCACCGAGGTTCTGCAATCCCTTACTTTCAAAATGGGGATGACTGCCTTCCTCACAAACGGGCTCAGGCACAGTAGTAGCAGGGAAATAATTAGTGGAGACAGTTCGGCTAAAACAAAATACACGTCTGCAACTGCCTACTGAAAAGTTTCATTCACCTCAGAATTTTCATAATGCTGTTTTTATATGGTTTTCACTTACGGTGAAGTGGCACTGACTTTATGCATTCTTACTCCAAATTTCATGCTTTAGTCTACAAAAGCTCTGGTCTGGTTCTGTACTGAACACTTACGATACAGATCTTGCAGACCATTGTCATTTCAGTAAGTGTTACGTCTACTAAAATCTAATGGAAATATCTTTGGTTGATTGGTAGACTTATTTTCAAAAATACCAACTAGCTAGTGTATACAGACTTCCTTTTTGCCAAAGGCCTTTTAAATAGCTGTTTCTCAAGTGTGCATTTAATATTTGAAGATGAAGACAAACTTCTTGCCACCAGTATTTTAAACTTTAATTTTATTTTCTCAGATCACAAGTCTGTATTTAATACTTGAAAACAAAATTCTTGCCACCTGTATTTTAAACCTTATTTTTATTTTCTTAGATCAAAGGCTTGCCTGAGGGTTTTCATCACCCTAAAATAGGTTCCAATTATTCAGTTCATACAGTGGAGAAAACATGGAGAGCTTTGCAAGATTTCAAGGAAGGAAATGCCATCTTTACTTTTCCAAACACTCCAGTGAAATGTGCAGGGGCTCCTCAGAAAATCATGTATTTATCAGAGGCCTACTGGAGGAAAGTAAGTATTTTACTGTCTCTGCTGAAGCTTGTTCCGACAGCTAGAGGGAAGGCTTGTTTTGAGGAGTTTACACTATCTTTAAAATGAATGAAAAGCACACAAGAGAAATGTGACTCAGGATTCTTAAATAAAAGCGACTGAATTAGTATTTCTATTATTAACATATACTAAATGAAGCTAACTGAATTGTACAGAAATATTTAGCATATATTTAATATGGGAGAAAATTGTAGGATTCAGGATTCATAAGGAGTGAACTGTTTACCCTACTACCCGTGAGCCACAGATCCAACACTGTTCTCAGCATAACTTAAAACTTTAGGAGGTGCATTAAAATCAGTGGGGGGCATTAAGTCGGTCTTGTTGCTTTGCGTACTGAGTGCAGTACCTCTGCTGCTGTTTGTCTTTACGCCAGTCTGCAAAGTGGCTATGCTTGTTCCATGTCGTGCTCTGTCTGTGTGGGGAGTCACAGCCAGTCTGCTAAAGCAAGCTTTGTGGGAACAAAGACAGCCTCAAGTGGACGTGTCAGGCTTCATACATGTTTAAGTTTCATGAGCTGCCTACTAGGCAAGTACCTGAGGAATGCGCAAACCGAAGGTTTCAGAGCGCTGTATAATTCTGAGCTCATACAAACGCTTAACCTGCACGCAGTAATGTCGCTCAGTGAATTGCAGCCACCTCTTCTCACAAGCACTTCTGTGTCTCGCTCAGAAGCAGCAAAGATTAGCTTGTCTAGCTTCTAACGTGATCTGAAATAGCTGCATCTCCAGGGTTCTAATGTTAACACTTTATTTAATAATTGAACTGCACTAACAGTGTTATTGGCTCTTCAGTAGCATGGCAGTTCTCAACTCTTGATGCTTCTGCTAGTTTATCACACCTTCTAGATAGAAAATGCTAATCTAATCTTTCTTCACAGACAGGAAAACGATCCAAAGCAAACATAATGTTCAATACTTCACTTGGTGTCATTTTTGGTGTTAAGAAGTATGCTGATGCATTGCTTGAAATAATAAAGGAGAGGAATATTGCTGTTAACTATAGACGCAACCTTGTTGAAGTTCGAGCAGACAAGCAGGAAGCTGTGTTTGAAAACTTGGACAAACCAGGAGTCACTGAAGTTCATCAGGTCAGGAGCTTTCAGACCTCTAGTCTGGTCCTATTTCTTTTCCTTATATATACTGAAACATAACTACCACATTATAATAACATAATATTTATTGCTCCGTTATATACTGTCATTTGCCTCCTTGGCAAATGTCAGTCTCTAACTTCAGCTGAAGAGTCAAAAGCTAGGAACTAAAGTGGAGAGAAGAAAAAAATATTTCATAAATCCTGCCCAGAGTTATGTATGTCTTGTTAATATAACTGAAGAATATCTCTGGTATACCTGGAGGAAGGGAAGTTCTTGTTATGCCAGTCTTAAATGGAGTTCCCTGATAAGGTTCATGTTAATGAAGAATTCGGAAAGGATGCACTTCAAATTTGAGATAACTTGAAATTTTTCACTCTATATACTTGTTAAAAAAAAAAAAAAAGAAAAAAAACCTCTTCACAGTGTTCTCATTGCCTTATATCAACACAGGTATGATTTGCTCTGATAAACCATTCATGTAGCACCTTTACTTTCTGTCTAGTATGAAATGCTTCATGTCACCCCCCCAATGGGGCCACCTGATGTACTCATCAACAGTCCTGTCTCCGATGAAATTGGCTGGGTAGATGTAGATACGGAAACTCTACAACATAAAAAGTATCCTAATGTATTTGGTATTGGAGACTGCACCAACCTTCCAACATCAAAAACCGCTGCAGCTATAGGTAAAGGGGTGTGTGTGTGTAATGAAAAGGGTGGGAGTAGCAGTATGCTGCTTTTAAACCAGACAGATTAAATATTTAGTTTGTTACTCTGAGGTCTAGACTTAAATTCTTTCCATCTTTCAAAAAGACCAAGTCTCCTGGGCCAACTTCTGTAGTACAGTTAGCTAGGTACCACCACATTGATACTATTAACCCACAATTATAGTGCTCTTCTAAATGACTCACTTTTGAACTAGTTCTAGTTTCTCTGTGTTCACAGAATTGCATGAAGTGTTCCTTCATTACTCAGTAACAAAACTTTCTGCTGTATCTTAGAAGCTCACACGTACATGTCAGCTAACTGATAAGTCCCTACTGAAGAATCACGTGTTCTGTACTTGTTGCCACAGGATCCAGTATAAAAGCACTTTAGGCATATTGTAGCAGAACTAAAAGGCAATGTAAAATATAAGGCTGAACATGTGTGCGCATGCATACAGAAAGGCCAGAGCCTGTTTGGTGTATTATTGGTGTGACTCAAAGAATAGTATGTTCAACTATTCCAGCAAATGAGGCTGGAGTACTTCCCATGCAGCAGTAAAAATGAAACAAAACAAATGAAACTTCAATGCTTAGTGTTTGGGAAGACTGAGCAAGTATGATTTGGCATAGCAGAATACTTGCTAAAAATGCATAGCTCAAGTTTTGTTAAGCCTTCGCATGGTGGAAACAATAAGGCCAAAGCATTATTCCAGTATGGAATTTTCCATATGGGATTCTTACCTGGGATTGTAAAATTCACAAATGGATTTGAAATATAAGTTCAATTACAGCTGAATTAACAAGATGCCCAGCTACTATTGTATGCTCTAGTGCTGACAATAATTACTGTGTGAAGCAAAGCCTCAATACGCTTGTTTTTATCTTTTATGTAGCTGCCCAGTCTGGAGTGCTTGATAAAACTATTTCCATGGTAATGAAGAACCAGTTACCAACTAAAAAGGTACCTAGAGATCTTCTCTTAGGAAAAAGTTATCTTGAGTATTTTCTCCACTCTTAGTGGGAAGTCTTGCTAAGCAAGAAGCTAAGCCAGTGTAAAGTGTACAGAAAGGGCTTCATGTCAGCAATGTGGGTGCTGAAGAACTGGCTAAGTACTGTATATCATAATGGTCGTTTAGTTGCGTAATTCATATTCTTGATACTGTCTTTAAAAATAATATCAATTTAATTCATTGACTTCTGAGTTCTCTGCCAACTTAAACATGTATCCCTTTCTGGATAGGAAAGGCTGATTAGGCTGGATTTTTCCACAATACAGGTGGCTTTCAGAGCAAAACTATTGATTGACTACTATGCTCCATTCTCTGGGGAAAAGATTGCAAATTTTACAGATCTGTGCTACATTCAGCTTGCCTCCCCTGTATAGAACCTTACCATCTAAGGAGGAGCTAAATGGAAGCGGCAGGATCTGGTTTTGTTTGTGCTACAGGCGCTGTCGTGCCTCTGACTACGTATAATTTCTCTTTAAGAGACTGCTCTCATTTTACGTATGGCTTCTGAATGAATTTTCCTGAGAATACTAACCTGAATATCATAGTCCATACTGCTGTGATCCTCTGGAAGTTCTTATGACTATATTCAAGATTTTGTTTATATACTATTAAAGCCAGCACTAGCTCATCCTAGTCTACTAGTCACCTATTCTGCTGGTTACAATAACTCCTGGCAATTAATGAGACAAATCCCTATTGTTCTAGGTCAGTACTAATATAAGCAGTGTTCCTAAGCAAATGCACAACCTGACAGACAACGTTTTAATATTATGGTTATCATGCCATAACTGGCCTAGCAGTCCCCCAAACTTGCTAGTATTAACACTATACACTTTTTTCTTCTTTTTTTAGTGGTATACTAATGTAGAAACTGGCTTTGAAATACGAATGTTAATCATGTAGCTTGCAATATTTCAGCACGTGGACTTTACTCAGAATAATTAGACAGGTATATTCTTCATTGCAGTACGACGGATATACTTCCTGCCCTCTAGTCACAGGCTACAACAAGGTGATTCTAGCAGAGTTTGACTACAAGGCCCAGCCACTGGAGACATTTCCCATTGACCAGAGCAAGGAGAGGGTAACCATGTACCATATGAAAGCTGATATGATGCCACTTCTCTACTGGAATGCATTACTCAAGTAAGTATTTAAGTGTGAGCAGGCATAGCTGCTGTGATAATTCATGCAGAATAAAGCCAGGTGGATATGTGTTCTGACTTAAAACTCACTGGAAAAGAAGCAGTTGCACTATGAACTGTGTGCTGCAGATCTAGCAGCTAAAGCGTGCCCTTAGTCCTGGACTTCCTGAGGATACTGGGCATTTCCCTAAGAAAAAGGGTTTGTGGAAGGAGAACAGCATTGGCTTACACAGAAGGGCGTCCCTTGCCCAATTTGCAACAGAACTGAAGCAAAGATTACTCTTCAAAACAAACCAAGAAACCCCCACTTTGACAGTATGTGCATATATAACCTGATGAAACAACTTTCTGCTTTTCTAGGGGCTACTGGGGAGGACCAGCTCCTTTCAGGAAGCTAATGCACCTGGGCTTAAAGTAACTGCTGGTTCTTGATGCTAGTCAACACTTATGAAGAAAAAGGACTGGTCTCTGAATGGATTGATATATATCCTTCCTCTTGGCCTACTTTCTAGTTGACTGATGTGATTTTTTTATTTTTTTATTTTTAAATCATGGTTTTGTCTCAGATTCATTTTCTCCCATTAGGGATTAAGCCTTGCTGTTTTCTCACCACTCTTCTACTTAAACCAATGCCTTAAGATGCTTTCACACACCCAGGAGTTTGAACCAAAGTGTGAACTTGCCTTAAGCTACAAGACACTACTGAAATCTTCTGCTGCAATCATTAAACTTAAACCTGTTGTGTATGTAACCCTACATACTCATGACTCTAAAAGATGTAAAAAGATGTAGCCTGTATGTAATCAATGTGCACTGGATTTAACAGAATAAATCAATGTCAGTAAAATGGTCTAGAAATTCTCTCGTTCTTTCATTTTTGAAGTATGAGCCAAATCACTCCTAATGGTTGCTGTCTAATTATAGAAGGTAGTGCAGGTTATTGATAGGGGGAACAACTCTCTACTGAGAAGAGAATGTATTTTCATAAAAGCCTTATCTGTGCTAAAGCAGTGCATATACTAGCATAATTATGCCACTTCATGTCATTTCAATGATAGTCTTTTACTGTTTAAGAATGTAGTGAAGGGAAGCCGCTAGAGAAAGTGAGAAGACTTAAGTCACATGCAAAGCGGATGCTAGTCTCAAGCACAAATTAAGACGACTGGTGACAGGGGGAAATGTTCTTTAATTATGACCATATTTAACTGAGTTTCAAGGAAAGATTGAACAAGAGTTAGAGAGTCTTCACAGAAGCTGGAACTTTAGTGGTGGTCAGGTACACATCTTGGAGCAAACAGGAATCTTCTTCACCCACAAGAATCAATAGCAGCTTATTTCTAAACAGAAAACATGAACATTTCTAAGCTACAGCTTCATGCTTTTCAACCTAGCCTTTATAAGGGCTACATATTCATTTAAAATTAAACCACTACCTTTGAGTTGGAGTTAAGGATCAACAGGTACCTGCATATTAAGGAGTTCTTCAATCTTGTTCTGAATCTGTCCATACACATCATTAAACAGTTCCTCCTTGGATTTTGTTCCATTCAAGTGCACTTAAAGTAAGAATGTTTAAAAAAAGAGCTATAATAAGATCTGGCCAGCTTACAGAAATTCTAATTCAAGGAGTACGCAACTCAACTAGTTTCAGGGAAATACAGTCCATCCCACTGCTTCAATCCCTCTCACTTTACCAGAATGTTCATCCTGGGTTTGAAAAGCACTTTCTCATAAAAGTCTTATAAAAGTACTTTTGTCATTAAAGACTTACCCACATCAACTCCAAGATCTTCCATTATCTTCCTGTGCTTTACATACATAGGCCAGACGTGGCCATCAAACAATCCAGGTGGATCTGGTACAGTGTAATTCCTTGAACTATATTAAGACATTGTTATACATGAGTAGTCCAATTACAGTTTAGGGAAGTTGTACATAAAGCACTCATAAAGCACTAGCCTAAGCCCATTGCCTTCAATTTAGTTTTTGAGCTTATCAGAAGTTAGTATTTGGCACCAGCTGCAATAGAGGTAGCAAGAACGGTTGGATTTTGATGGATTCAAAAGGAAAAAAGATTCTTAAAGATTAAACTTACCATTGAAGAATAGCCCTCTCTTAAAGCTTTAGCAGAAGTGCAGGCAAAATAGCTGGCTACTTATTCCACTGAAGCTTAACTGTTCTCAGAGTTTAACTTGTTTCATTTGCACTAAGAACACTGTATGTGTACAACAATACAGCCAAATATAAAACCCCAGGATAGATGAAGTCCTAGAAACCATGATCATGGGAAAATGATAAAGCTATTCAAAGAGCTATGCTGAATTTGAACATTAGTCTCATGCATACAATAGTTTGGCAGAACACTTTGGGGTTTGTTCAGTGAAGGAAGCTACAACTGTCTAGCACAGTAGCTACATTAGTGTTTATCCTTTCTTATCTAAAATCTTTAAAAAGAAACTAAATCTTGAACTGCGTAAGACATTACTGGCTTAGGAGAAGAACTTTTAGAGATGAACTTACCTTCTTCTCCTTTTGCATTCTTCATACGGAATGGAAAGAAAGTACCGATGGTGGAACACATCAATCAATGGCCTGAAAGAGACATGTAAGTGGTTACAGCTAATCTATTTGATTAGTAGTAAGAAATAGAAAAGTAAAGCTACATCCATTTCCTATACTTAGAGCTATCTTCAGACTTGTGACACTGAAACTCACCACTAGCCTGTATCAGCTGCTACCTCTTGGTTTAGAACAGAACTTTTTATTCCCTTGAATGCTGACCAGTCTAAATCATGTAAAAAAAAAAAAAAGTCACAACTTGATACCTGTAGGTGTAAAGTAGGAAGCCTTCAACAATAAGGATGTGGATGGTGTCATCTCCTCCCTCTGTATCTTGTAAGATTTGGGCATCCAGTGTGTTATTGATCCCATGAGAACGTTCAAACTTGACCGGGTTTTTAATCCAAGCATTTATGGTACTCATCATAGCTTCCATATCCAGTGCACTAATCACTAAAACAAAACATATAGCAATCACTAAGTAGTAATTAAGCATCATCTAATATTAGAGTCAGTACAAAAAAAATGCACATAAAGAATCAAATAAATACTCAAGTCTTTGAGAGTTACAGTTTGTTTGATAACTCTGTAACAAAGCCTTACCATCATACTGTTTAAACCCATCTTCAACTTCTATTTCATCTTGAGGCTGAAACAGTTTCAAGAAAAAGCAGCTTGGTCAGCACAGCAACCGGGAGGCCCGTTTCAAACGGAGGTGAGAGATCCGAGCCGTGGTAATAACCCGCCAAGGTACAAAGGGGAATCTTAGCCCTCCACCAGGTTTCTTTGCAACAGATACAGAGCAGCAACCAGCCCCAGATAAAGCGGCCTGCGCCTCTATCTTCCCACCAACAGGGACGCGCCGCACGGCCCTCCCGGAGGACGCAAAGCCCGCGGGGGCTCAGCCGTGCGCCGCGTGGCCGGCCCGGCCCACGCGGGGCTGCGAGGAGCGCGGAGGCGGCGCCAGGCGGAAGCAGGCGGGGGCCCCCCGCGCCTCGCGCCGCTCCGCAGGGGGCGGCCGGGCCCAGCTCACCTTGAAGAAGTCGTCCTGGTGCACCACGCTGCAGTTGGGCAGGGCCTGCATGAGCTTGCGCGTCAGGGTGGTCTTGCCGCCGTTGGTGACCCTGCGGCGAGAGGCGCCGAGCCGTCGCGAGCGCCGCGCGCCACATGCGCCCCCGCCCCCCCCCGGCACTGCGGCACGCGGTGGGGGGGGGAGGGGAACCGCACCGCCCCGCAGCCCCCGGGCGGCTCCCCCGCCCGCCGCTGCCGCCGCGCCGCTCACCCGCCGATGCCGATGATGATGTTCATGGCGCGGCCGGCAGCCGCCCGGCCCGTCTGCTACAGCCTGTTCCTGGGGGGGGGGGGGGGGGGGGGGGAGATGGGGGGGGGCGGTGTCGCCGGTACCGGCCGCCTACGTGCCTGAGCCGGGACCCGGGGAGGGGAGAGAGGGGCTGGAAAGAGAGGAGGAGGTAGAGAGGGGAGAAGCCCAACGTCAACTGCCGGGCAACGCCATGACCGGAGGAGGAGGGAGCAGCCGAGCGGGTCCGCGCCGCACCAGCGCGCTCCGCAAAGGGAAGCGGGCAACCGCTGCATGAGGCTTCCCTCACGCTACCGCGCGCCCATTGGGCGGCTGCCACGGCGCCGCAACCAATGGAGTGCGCGCCGCGACGGCGCCTCGCGGCCATTGGGCTGGGCGCGCTCGCCTGGCTTCCGATAGGCTGCAGCGCCGGCCGCTCGGTGGCGCCCATTGGCCGCTGCGCCAGGGTGGGGGGCAGCTGCGCCAATGGCAGCGTGGCGCCCGCTGAGGGCGAGAGGGGGGAATCCGGTCGCGGCGCCGCTGTGGGGATGCGCCGCGCTGAGGCCCCGCGGCAGCACCGGCGGGGGAGGGGGCGCGGCGGCGCTGCGGGCCCGGGGCGGCGGCGGCGGCGGCGAGGGGCCGCCGGGCGGGAGGGCGCGGCGGCGGCGGCGGAGCGGGGAGGGGCAGGAGGGCTGAGCCGGCAGCGGCCTCCTTACCCGGGGCGACCAGAGGAACCGGGCGTGTCCGAGCCGGAGCGGGGAGATGCGACGAGGCAGATGCAGCGCTGGGCGCGGGGGAGCAGCGGGGTCGCCCCGTGGGGCCTGCAGGACCTCGGCATCCTCCATGGCCAAGGTCAAGCTCTGTCCTTGCCGCCACGCGGTTAGGGAGGCTCATGTGCGCGCACAGCAGAAATTTGACTGGAAAACCGGCTCGGTGCCAAGTGCTGGTCTCCGGTAGTCCCCGGTTTTTGAAAGAAGGACGGTTACCAGCCCTGCGACTGGAGGGGGCCGGGAGCGTCGCCGCGCGCGTGGCCGCCGGTCGGGCCTGGGCTCCCGGTGCTGCGGCCGCAGAGATCCCCAGGCCTGGAAACCAGGGCCTGAGGGACCTCGCCTCGGACCGTTGAGACCTTTTCCCTTCTATAACGAAATAAAACTTATGGTCACAGCGAATTTTTAAGTCCAGTCTGAATTTGTTCTTAGTAACGTTAAATTCCATAATTTACCAGTAAATAAGTCAATTTAGCATGTTCATGACACCAGTGTTTGAGACTGGTGTGATGCCAACCATTCAGCTTGCTTCTCATCTTCTCTTGATTTTCACTGATTTTCTGCTGGTAGGACTCCAGCCAAGTCCCAGTTGGTTTCTCTAGTACTTATTTTTATCTTCCAAACAGAACACATAATTAGGTCTCTTGTTTTTTCTTCTTGTTTTTTTTGGGGGGGGTGGGGGGAGGCAGCTTTTTTCAACTTGTGACTAAGCCTGTTTCCACTTTGCTGCAGAGAGCCTCTCTTTCTTTTTTTATCTTTATGTCTGCTTTGCGTCTAAAAGGAGACACTTCAAAACTTCTGAGACTACACCCAAATTCCTTAGTTTAATATTACCAATACATCTAGATTAACAGAGGTCTCATTTAAAACCCTTTTCTCAGCTTTCTATGAAGCTTCAGAACTCCAAAAGACCCATATAGAATCAGACTATGTAATAGTGTTATGATGTAGTTTGAGGACTACATCTTAAACTAAATTTATAATCTATGCATATATTAATAAAATCAGGATGCTAACTCCAAGCAGGTAAGGTCATTCTACAGCAGGGTTTCTGCTGGTTGGCTCCGAGGTTCTTCCAAAGCCTTGGTAGTTTTTTTGTTGCTCTTCATCTTTTATCAAGGAAGACACCTTAACTGTACTCTTGAAGTGTTATTTTCAAAACTAATTTTTGATTTAGAAGTGAAAGTTCCACTGTTTTTTACCCTACCTTGCCATTCAAATATGTAAACGTACAACCATTATGGGATTTTAACATGATGTGAGTAACAAATGAGCAAAGTAAGGATAAACAGCAAATTAAAAGTCCAAAACAGTGATTTTTAGAAGGGTGATTAGGCTGAAATATGTTTCTCTCGCATCGATTCAAAATGGACAAAGTTGGAGGAATGAAAACTCCCAACAGCTCAGATAATACAGAAGTTATCACAACTTAACAAGTCAGTTGGAACAGGGTAATGATAGCCTGCATCTGGTGTGAGGTAATATATGTTAATGTTGTATTCATTATTTTTCACTGATAGCTCAGGGTCAAGGATTTGTCATAATCAGACCTAGCATCTACAGGCCATTTGCAATGAGTAGATACATGTTTGTAGGTTTGTATGTTATTAATCAGGATTACTGTGCATATCTCATGTCTATAAAGAGAGGTGAGGCTTTTGATTCAGGCAAACATTTTGCACTTCATACAGAATTCATATTTTATAAGCAAAATAAAAGAATATTTTGAATACTTTTTAATGCATAGCGCTGATAGAACGAATTGACGATTACGCTCCATCAGGTACATCTAAACATTCAGAAAGCTCTTAGGCACTTTCAGGCTTTGGACGCCGTACAACACCGCTCGACACCGCACGACATCTGCGTCCATGCGCGTGCTAGCCACTTCCCCGGCCCTTTGTCTCTCTCTGCTTGGTGCTGCTGCTGCTGTGCTGAAAAATAGAGAGAGAGAACAACAGGATATTGTCCAGCCCTAGCCTGCGTGCCAACAGTGACAAAATGTTGTTTTCTCCTCGGTTTTGGGATTCTTGTTGGCTTCTGTGAGTCCTGGGTGAGCCTGAACACATGAAGATGTTTTCAACATTTTTCTAGTTATTGCGGAAATATCGCTGAGTCTCTGGGAGGAAGGTGCTGTCCTGTGCCTGTACGCAGCCATCCCTTTTTGGAGGACGCTTCTCTGACCCGTGCGAAGGGAAAGACGAGCCCTGTTGGAAAACACACCAGGAGGCCAGGCAGTGCTGCCGCGTGCCCAGCTGACACCCGCAGAGCTGCCGCAGGTGTGGAAGTGAGCCACGAGCTACACGGGCAGCGCTGAGAAAAGTGCACTGCTGCACAGTTTCCACGCCAAACTAGAGCGCTATTCTTGGCTTTCATTCTCCTTTTTTTAACACCTGTGGGTAAGCACCACGTGCGCTGCAGAACAGACTTCTGCGGCAGCTGACGGAGCGAGGGGATCTGTGGCCGGCTGTGGGATCACGCTGCCGCGTCCCTGCCGAGCAGCAGCCCAACGTGGGAACAGGAGCCGTGCGAGAGCTGGCGTGGCGAGGGACAGGACCTGGCCGTGTGCCAGCCCTTGCGCGGGGCAGAACGCCCCCGGAGCGGTAGCTAACCCGTGGGACGCCCCGAGCCCCCCGCATTGCTGGGATGCCGGGGGAGTGTATGGCACGAACAGCTGTGCTGGGGCATGGGGGGGTCCCGCAGCTAATCCGGTGCTGGTAAACTCATTTCACATCTCAGCAAGTCTGCTTTCCAAAGGGGGTTGTTCCTCTACAGCAACACGCTTTGTGATTTTTAAGAAAAATCTTCATTTTGATATGGTCTCCTTAGTATGAAATACAACAAAATGATCTGCAGTTAATGTGAAATGTAGGTGAAAGCTGGGGCGTCTGCGCGTTCCTGTGGCTGTGCACGCCATGGTCCCGTCTCTGCTGCATTTCTGCAAGGCATCGGGGTGGTAAAGGCCTTTGTGAGAGCAAGAAGCAAGGTGAAAAATAGCAATTTAGCCAGATAATGAGTTGTACTAAAACCACCCAGGATAAAATTGAAGTTTTGCATTCAATAATAATGTATCACATAGGCCACCTAAAGATAAGAGGGAAATGTAGCAAATGCTATGAAAGATAAACGACAGAACATTAACTAAATCTGCCTGAAGTATGAGAAGTGATGCAGTGAAAGAGAACTACAAAGGTGAAAGAAATAGATGTGCTAATTACCTAATTGTGGGATGATATAAGAAATGCCTGGGAAGAGGCAGTTTATGTTGTTTGTGAAGGCTTCAGTGTGGATTCAGAAAGGCTGAATTTATGAAGCTGTAACTTCTCTTAAGCTGTAAGCTTTCTTAAAAACAAAAAACTCCTTAATAAGTTAAAATGTTATTATAGTGAGCTAGGGTGTGAAAATGTCAATGTGAAAAGCTACCCTATAGCCCTGAAGCTGCTATAAAGGAAGATATAAAAGGAAGGTCACTGAAGGCTGACTAAAAAGCTGATTTTTATCCTAGCTTTTGGTGCTTCTAGTCAGTTACCTGTTGTGACCCTAATTTAGGTCTGCTGTATTCATGGTTTTGTATGTTCTGGGAAGCTTTAGGCTCTGTTTGATGAACTGCTTTTGTTGTGTTATAAAGATGCTTTTTTCTGGTTTTATGCAATTGTAGAACTTTCTGTACTTTGAACTTCTGTATGTCTATGAAGAGTAATTATATAAGGTGTAAGAAAGAGGCTCTCTTTTTGCAAGTATTTGTGTATTTTACAAATTCAGTCTGGACTTCAAAGCTATCATCTCTGGAAATACTAAGCAGTTCATGATTGTTGACTAGCTCTACTTACAACAGGATCACAGGCTGTATGTTAAAGCCCTAACTTAATTCTGGTATTGCTTTGATATTACACTTCTGTAAAGAAGCCAGAATTTATTTTACTGTCTCTGTCTGGAAGTAGATCTACATAATTCTAGCCCTGATTTCTAACACAAACGTACTGATTTTTAAGTTGACACTACTCCTCTATGCAGACATGCTTAAAAACTCTTTTACAGTCTTGTTCTAGTTTTGTTGAAATGTCTGTGCTCAATAGCTTACAAAACTCTACTTTGGTATGTTTTGGTATAACTTAAATAATAATCTCTGTAGGTGTACTCATCAGATGCTTGCTGTGATCTTCACCTGTGAATCTACACAAGCAATTCCCTCCTCAACTCGCCTTAGGAACTGCATCTTAGTCCTTGTACTGCTTTAAATTGGAGAGAAATAGCAAAACTTAACAAGACCTGGTGACCTACTGAGCAATATAATGACCGAGTTCCTGGTTTGTTTTAACTGGTGCAACGGCGAGCCGCCCCAGCCGGTGGGTAGATGCACAATTGTCATCTGTTATCAGACTTGTAACTTGTCTTTCAGTTATGCAGAAAACACTTTAATTGTCATGTTGCTCTGGTTAGATTGCGCTGAGGAAAGAGAAAGCTAAAAATGGACCTGTTACACCATGTTTAAACTATGTGTGTTTTGCCAGAAGCTATGATACTCTGACTGTTTGCAGTTCATAGGTTTGCTGGCTTGCTGTGTGAGCACTGGCTTTTCCAACTTTTTTTTTTTTTTTAAAAGTAAAAGTCTTGCTAAAAATCAGCAGTAATAAAGGTGAGTTTGACCCTCTTGTACTGTGAACAGTCTGAAAGCTCAGTCCTGCTGCCATGAGGAGTCACTGGGGACCAGTAGTGATTGATTTCTTTTAACTGAGCTGCTTGCTTCTGCCTGAAAGCAGCCTCCTCTTCTCTGAATAGAAACGTAGATATCCTCTGTCTTGCAGAAGAGGCGTCGGAGACTGGACCGGGATATGATAGGAGAGCCCATGAACTTCGTGCACACTGCGCACGTCGGGACGAGAGAGATGAGCAGTGGCTTTTCATCTGTAAGTGTGCACTGCTCGGATGAATCTCTGCTCAATAACCTGTACACAGGTAGCTATTAAAAGACTAGATATTTAGAAGAGGGCAAAACACCTGTTCTCCCTGACCCTGCAATGGAGTAGTGTCAGAACAGAATAATCTGTATTTTGAGTTGTGCACATGCGATGCTATGGAAGATGAGTTTGGTGGAGGAGCTGACTTGCCCAGAATCTTCACAAATGATGAAAATATCTTAGATACAGGTTCGGTGGAAGCATTTCATACTAGATCCAGATATTGCATCACCCTGAAGTCAAATCTGTGCCAAGGTGAGGGGTATGAGAATTTGTTGGATTTTGGACAGGAAGACCCATTTCATGCACTAGTTTAAAATGGGATTTAAAAATTCTGTGTTTAGTTCCTATTTCTTCCCATTGCTGTTGGGACCTAGCGCTGTAAACGCATGGCTCATCTGCTTCTTCAGACTGATGCTTTTAATAATTGCTTTGACAACTAGATTTTATAAGATGTATGTCCTAATAAACTTTTTTCTAGGCTGTATCAATTCAGGACCACATGAAGTCTAAAGGTGGCTACACAAATGGTACTGCTGCAACTATTCAGATATAGAAAATTAAGAAGGCTGAAATCTGCTCTGCCTTATGAGGACCTCCTGGACTGTGCTTTCATATTATCTAAAACCTCTTTATGATGGAGTAGAGAGAGTACTTGAATTATAAAGAGGTCAGTGCAAGCTTTGGCATTCTTTGCACAATAGGTTCTGAATAAGTTATTGTAAACTGTCCTTAAAAAATGGTCAGCTGTGGTAGTATTGCAGTAACATCTGTAATGCATCACTGGAGGTCTTCCTGACTTCCCAGCTGTGTCCCAAAAAGCTAAGTTGTCTTGTAGGGTGGGATTGGAAGTTGGTATGAATTGTCTGGGTTTTGATCTCTCCCCTCAAGAAATGCAGGGACTGATTTAACCAGAGGATATCACTTGTTTGCACTTCCCACACAGGCTAACCTGAATATCTAAGTAGGATCTTGTAGCCTTAGAACTTTGGAGCTAATTTTTGGATGCCTTACCATCTAATGCATTAGTCTACTGAGCTGTACTTTGGTATTTCCTCATGACTCTTTATAGTAATGAACTCTAACATGGTAAACTTAGCTGTGTCTCAGGAGCCTGGTGAAACTTCTGCCTTGCTGTGATAAAGCCCCTGTAACTAAAAATCCAGGTTTTGCAAATACACCCACTCTAAAATGAGGCTTAAGAACCAGTATTTCTCTCAGTTATTGGGCTGCTTCCCTTCCATACACACTGATGTAGCTGATAGGTATTACAAGAACAAATTTAACAATACATATCTGCTAATTTGAAATGGTGCTACAAAATATTCACAGCTGCATGTTAATTTTGCATGAATGTTTCCAAACTTTAAACTAAACGTATTTAAGATCACTCTACCTATCTTTAACAGTAACTACACAGGACTTCAAGGGGGATCTTATTTGTCTTTCTGACTACTTAATTTCAAGACTGCTTTCTTAGATGAACTGAAATCTTATGTATGTTTTTAAATTACATGGTTTAATTAAAATGTATGGCTTAATCAATATAGCCATGTGAAGGGAAGAAATTGAAAGAGTACGGTGAAAACTTGCAGGAGGCCATTAAACAAAACCAGAATCTCCTGCACAGTTCCAGCATTTCATATATATGTATATGTAGCCATACTCAGCCTACAGTTTTTCACACTGCTCTCTTATTAATCTTTCGATTAAGTGATTATGACAAAACTGCTGAAATAGAGCTCTATTTTTCTCTTACCCAATCACTGGCAATTGTTCCCCAGCTCAAAATTATGAACAACAACCAGTCCAAAAATATAGGGAACATGCTTGCTGTTATGGGATTAACTAAATACAAGTGTTCAAGTTCCTGCCAAGACAGCACAGTCATGCTGGAAGTCAGTGACGCTCTCCCCTTCTTGCTGTACGCATAAGACCAGCTTTTTTTGTTGCTTCTTAAATATCTGCCTTCCAAAAATCTAGCTAGCAGATCTTTTAACAAGTATGATTCTATTCATGGCTTGTGATACTTATAAATCTAGACTGTTTGTTTTGTTGAAGTGTTAAATTGCCTCTTTTGCATATACAAAGGGATTTAAAGTATGAGAGCTAGTTCCGTGTTTTTATATGCATTCCAAAAAAAAAAAAAAAGGCATTTTCCCCCTCCCTTCCCCTATTTCCTCTTTAAAGGCCAAAGAGGAAGAGAGAGAATGTTACTTGCTGTAACAGCAACAGGCCATCGTCACATTTGGCAACCACATAAAATGGAAGTCTAATATCCATGTCTTGCTGGATGCTTACTGTTGGATTATAATACATACATACCATATTTTAAATACACTTTTAAATTAGCATGACTTAGTTGTATGTCTAGCTTTTTAAACAGTCTTTCATAATTCTGCTGCCTTGCTAACCTCAGGTTTATACCAATAAGCTTGTTAGGATCCAGAATTCAAAGCAGTTAAATCCTGTAGACTTAGGAAGCATGAAGTGACCAAGTTGTTTAAAAATTAAATACTAATTCATCTGCTATTAAATTGAGTTCATGTGTTCATTGGTTTGTACCTGCCCAGAAAGCAGGGCAGTATTAAATACTAGGACAGCTGTGATAAAATGGGTTGCATTTTCTTAATACTGTAGGAAAACAAACTGAAAAGGAGTTAGTATTTCCTGACAACCCATTCAGTAAATTTAAGATTAGCATGGTGTATGCATGACTAGAAATGAAATTGGTGATTGTCAGTTCTTCTCTTTAGGAATATATCCATGGAGAATTTTGTTATTAAACAGTTTTTATTTAATTCTTTTTAGAAAAATCCTTGTCTTCATTCTGTAAACCAAGCAGCAATATCTGGTGTGAAATTAATCTATTTTCAACAGTATTCTCTGGGACCATATTAAAGTGAGCTGAATAGTCATATTATTAGAAGGAAATATTTTGCTATTGCATTAAAGGTGTCATTATTCTTAAAATCTAAACAAACATAAAAGCATGTCTTAGGCCTTGGGTAACTTTCCTTTCTTTTTAGTTGAATAATTGCAACCCTTCTCTAGCTGTGATCTGTCATGTAACTGGCTGGTGTAAACCTATCTAGATCATAATAAATCTGTTGAACTAAGCACTTTCATTCCTCTCATATTGTAAAAATCTGTATACTTTTCTCTGCACTGAAAACCTGTTGGTCAGGTGGATCAGCCTGGCTTGAAACTTTCTTGCTCAAAATCAAACTTATCCACTAGAGAGCACAATTTTCCATCAAGTCTCTCTTGTCTCTGCTCTATACAAGCTACTACTTGAGTGATTTAAAAAAAAAAAATTTTTTTTTGACTGGAATAAAGTACAGCAAATGTGACCAAGGATCAGACCCTTCTATCTACCGTGCAGGCTCTGGAGTCTTTACATTAGTACAAAGTGGCAATGAAATGTTACTGCTCTGACTTGATGGCATTTAGTGCTTTCTTTTTGTATTCAGAAATAAAATTGCTTGCTAGCAGAGCAGGATCAAGCCTTTCATGTGTAGTCTGGTAGAGTCTAGCGCTGTGTCTCTTTGCCTCTTGAAAAGAGGTTGGGGGTGGGGGGGGAGATGTAGCTGTTATTTTAAATATTGTCCATCTTATCCCTTGATATCCATGCGAGGCTTACCCACTATTCCATATTGCTGCATAAAGCTGCAGCAAGAGCCAGTGTAGATATTAAAAGCCACTTTTTTTCCTGCAACCTGATGTCTCCCTTACCTCCTGTAGGGTCTTTAACTATGGCATGAGGTTATGCTGTGTTCCAGGTTATCTTGAGGCCCAGGCATGTAGTGCTGCTCCTCATTCGATCTTGGCCTGCTGGACTACCAGGTGCTTCTGTGACTTCCACTCCCTAGAGACAAAAACTCTTTGAGAGATTAATCCAATGTTCTTACCCTTACTGTGTCCACAAGAATAAACAAACCTTGACAGTGCTAAATCCCATGGAGGTGTGCTCATGAAATTCTTCATGTTACTAAATATGGTAGCATAGAAAAATCAAATCTCAGCTGAAGATGATCTCATGGTTGCTCTTGATAGTTTTTGGATGTACTTTGCTATCAGCACAGTGACACTGCTGTAAATTTAACAGTTGAAGATAAGAATATTTTTGTCTGCCTTTCATCATCTCTGTGGAGAGAGATGAGATGAATTGGGGGAAGAAAGCTGTTATTACAGGTGTGACAAAAAGGTCTTCTCTGGTGAGCAGGTTCCTGTAAGGCTTGCAGAAGCTCTGTGGTCCTGCAGACATGACTGTTCAAGCATCTCATGCAGCTGGTTAAAGCACTGTGCTAAGAAATGATTCTGGCAATGGTAGAAGTAATTGAGGAATAAGAGATAGAAGCTGGACCTTCCTTCCTGCTCTGCCATCCCCCCCCTGCTCCAAAGGGAGCAAACTCTTCAGTGCAGCTGGCTTAAGTAAAAGGGTACTGACAGTGGTTCTGGCTCCCATTATTTACCAGATCATGTTTCCAGTTCATAACTCTTTAAGGAGGACTTTCCATCCTCAATTCTGTAGGGCAGATGAATTGCACACCACAGGGTTAACATCGAAGGTGTGGAGTCCTGAAATAGAAAGTTTGCTGGCTCATTAGACTGCAGATTGGCTTCAGGGCAGAAAACAGAATAACCATAAATGGAGTGGAATGTTTTTAGAAAAGCAAGGCTGCTGGGAATAAATCCTTTTTATTTATAGATATATTATATATATATATTTTAATATATGTTGAGACTTGCACTTCAACTCCTTTAGACCATAGTAATACTATACACCTTTCTGTCTTAATAGAAGGACTGGATCAACATAAAGTTTGGACCCAAAGTAGCAGTTAATTGAAATTTAAAACTGTAGATGCTTACCTCTACACTAAGGTCCCAGTGCAGCTAAGGAGATGCTCTATGGAGTTGGTGCTTGGGCTTCTGCAGACAAACTGCCCTTTCTTCATACGCAGTAATCTGTCTAGCACGTAAAGCACAAGTCACTCATGTCAGTGGTTTTCCTGTTGGTACTCGTGTGGTTAAAATGTCTGAAGTTTCCTAGTACTGCACTGATAAGGGCCCCACTAGGAAGTGGCCTGTACAGGAGAGCTCTTTCCTCGACAGAGCCTGTTGTTGGTGTGGAGTTATTTGGACCTGTTGCCACATGCAGCTTTGAGCCCGTTTTGTGTTTTTCCACATGAAAGTATAAATTCTCCTTGCTGTGGCACAATCCTTTTTGCTCTAGGAAAGGTGGTGAAAGAGGCTTACAGGTCTTATGGGAGCCATGGAAAAATGAGATCTACAACTGAAGCGGGTTTGGATGCCGGGGAGAGGCACCATGGTGGGCATTCACCACCGCGAGGAGCTCACAGGGGGCAGAATATGTGCAAGTTAATGTGTTTGATTGCGGTGACGCATAGGACAGTGCTGTTAGCACCAATATGGAAAATGCTGGCAAGGTATGCATAACTGGTATATTGAGGAAATTGGGCACTTACACGCTTGATTAAGCTGGGACTTTGTACCCTTCTGTTTAATGAAACACAGGTTCCCAAAGTAACTTTAACGGATGCTGGTATCCTCTCCTGCAGCGGCTTAGGAAGCTGTCTGCAGAAAACATGGAGACACCCAGAAGTCTCAGTGGTTGGAAGCTGATGGCAAGTATATGTTTGGAAGACAAGATGCTGTTTTTCCTGATGAATGTGAGGTTGCAGATGTTCTCAGTGCTGAGGCCTGTTGCACCCAACAATACCTCCATGGAACACAAAACAGATAAAACTTAGAGTTAATATGAAGTACTAGTGGTAAGATGGTATTTCAGCCCCCAGAGCTCCCAAAATTTCAGAAAAATGAACCAGAGGCATCTGATATTCAGTGTCCAGGTATCGGGAGAGAAAGGTCATGGAGACTTCCTTGGGCCTGAGGAGGTTGAAGCGATGGTCTGCTCTCTCAGCTGCAGGCTGAGAAACTAGGAGGTCCTCATGGCTACAGCAGCTTTCCATGAAGGCCTTTCCTCCTGATGTGAAGAAGGGAAGAAACAAGAAAGGAGATACTGCAAGCTCTCCGAGTGGGGAGGGGCATGACCGGTATGTTCCCATGCCGAAAAAGCACCCACCTTGAGGTGCTGCACGCTGAACTAGGACTGCTGTCTTCACCTGGGAACTTACAGTGGAGAAAAATTATGGTATAATAAAAAGCTCTGCCCCTTCAGAGAGGGTGGGGTGTGGAAGTGGATCCATGGCATGGCATGTGTTGGGCTCTGCATCACCCAAACCCAGCCTGGACCAGCTTATCAAGCACTGCAATGTGGCCAGCCACTGGACACCTTGCTGTTGTCACTTATTCTGTACGTCTTGTTAGTGTGACCAAAATCGTAGAATGTTACCCAAAAATAGTCTGAATGGGAGGAAGTCCTCTTAACCTAGTTTTAATCCTGTTTCGAGGAGAGTAGTAACAGATGTACAAAAACGCCAGCTTTGGGCTCTGGGTCATCTGTTGAAACTGCTACAGTAAATTACTCATGAAATCAAGACCACAAAGCTGCATTCAAACCTTTCTACTCAGTGAGCCATTTGGTTGTTATATGTTATTAAAACAATGTAAATGGAGAGAAGATGATTCTCCTTATACATTTTTTTTTTTATTACAAATCTTAAGTCTCCTCTGATATTACTGTGTAAATCCAAACTGGACAAAAACAAGGTTATTATTACTAATGGCAAACTTTTATTCAGGAAAAAAAAATCAATTTGAATGATGTCTTGTACTGCTGAATTTTTCAAAAACTGAGAAAATTAAATGGCATAATGCTGCAATATTAATTTGCATACATAATATACTATTTAATATATATGTAGACATTCATCTTAAGTAGTATGGAAGGAAATAATTCCATTCTTTTAAACTGGAACTAGTATAATTTCTCTGGCCTATTGGAGGCTAAAACTGGACTCAAATCAACATTTAAACTACTGAGAGAGAATTTGTGTTTTTAAAGCTGACATTGGCCTGTACAAGTGAATGACTAACTAATTCCAGATTCTTCATCAAAGAACTAGAAGAAGTATTTTAATATAGCATTTCTTATAATAGCATATTTACATGCATCTGATTTTGCTGGTGCTTAAGAAAGAGCTTTTTACAGAGCTTATCTGAATTGAGTCTAAAGGTGAATGAAGAAAATACTGATAACCAGTAACTAACCTCTTTCTACTGAGCTGTCTCAAATTAAGGATTTGTAGATCAGGCAAAGCAATTGCACTTTAGATAGAAATCTATTTAAAAAAACCTTAATCTAAAACATGTAAGTTTGAAAGTCCAGTCTCAACATGTGCCAAAGCTGCATACTAATGGAGAAAGTAATATGCTTTTAAATGCAGTTATCCGTGTTTACTCTCTCAATCTCTACCATCAGGAAATATTAAAACCTGACTCAGTACCTTTGAGGGTGTGCTACAAGCTTGAGAATGTTAATTCAAAAGTGAGGTTTACAGACCTTCACTAATGCATGCTAATGTGACCTTGCTACACGCTGGTATGCGAGGACGGCGTTCAGCAGTTTCCCTCTCAACTACTTCAAACGTTACATTTGCAAATGTATGTGAACTGGCTATTCTCCTGCTGCTGCCTACTATCCAGTGGACAAAATTGTCTCTTACCTGCACAGACTGACATTAATTGATTTCCAGATACGGCTGTTAGTACGTGGGAGGTATTTGCTAGATGTGCGTTTGTATGAGTAAATAATTCATAAATGCTAGTCTTCATGTTTTGGATCATTTTCTTGCCAGGAGAGAGAGTCCTATGCGAGTTACATAACATCGAGCCCAGTGCACTTGTCCTTGTTTTGCCGCGTGGGTATGTCTCGCAGAGACAGCATGTTTCAGTAGCAGTGTTCCCCATGTCACTTCAATCAGGAGGTTTCACACCGATATCTTGCTGTCTTGTTCCAGGCTCCACCTCAAAAGCTGTGAAAATGAGACAGAAAGAGATGGTATATAGGGCAGGCTGAACTTTCTTAGGTTAAGGCACTTCCTTTCTCATGCCATCTGCTTTATTCTGCCCTATTACTCTACCTTCTACTGAATTTCTTAGAAATATATTTACATTCAGTATTTGGGCCAGTATTCTCTCTCAGTTCTTAGAAATTAACACAATATATTAATAATCCTTCATCCCTTGGAAGCTTATGTATTAATGAACCCCAAATCCCTTCATTCCTGATCTTCATATGAAATAACTGTCTAGTGAGCACAGTCCTCTACTACAAGCTTAATCCTTTAAAAATGATGCAGTGTGTTTTCTCTTAAATATCTAATGCTGATAGCTACCCCTCCAAATCTGTGCACCTAACATGGCAACTATTTTCTGTTTGCAGTATTTCATGCAAAATTAATAGAACTACATAGTCATTCAAAGTGAAGCTAATAGAAGAGGAGATTTAATTCACAGAACAGTTGGGTTTGGAAGGGACCTCTGGTGATCATCTAGCCCAACTCCCTGCTCAAGCAGGGTAAAGAGATACAGGGTGGATAAAGAGACACAGGGAAAGGTACAGAAAAAGCCAGACTGGTGTGGGTTTGAATAGAATAAGTCTATTCAAAAGCTGGAAGACTGATAAATACGAATAACTGTAAAGTAGCAGTTAATGCAGTAGGAGAGTCAGGCCCTGGAACATATTTTGGATGTGTTTGAGTCAAATCATTTGTGTTCAGAAGCACGCGCATGTCATGGAAAACAGGCAGGAGGAAGGAAAGGGGAGTTTTATGATCCTTTTGAAAAAGATTTCAATATATGTAAACACTTATTCAAGCAATTTTTTTTGTATTGCTGGTTATTTAGCTTCAATTTCCACTTTTTAACTAATGTGCTGAAAGCCTCCTTTAAACTTTTCTGTTCCTAACATTTGATATGCTTCAGGAATTCCTGAGCCTTGTCACAGGCTTTATTTCATGATAATATTTTGGTTAGGGATGTGATTTTTCTGATTTTTTTTCTTCTCCAATGGAAATAATTATGACGGTACAAAAAAGATGCAATCATTGGTGTAGATTTTAGTATGTTACACTGATTATGGGTAGAAAGTATATTAACTCCCCCCATCCCCCAGTAAGGAATTTCAGATTGAAAACTGGAAAAAAAAAGAGGATCTTTTAGGCCTTGAAATCATTCCTTGGCCTCTAAAGGTCTTTATAAGTTAATTTTCTTTGGTCTGGGACTGGAAATAACATATAGGAATATATTTTTTTTTCCTTGTAATGCTGAAAGTTGAGACTATATCATTTATTTTTGGTTACATGTTAAAGCTACCAGTAAAAATTAGGGACCATGTAAGCTGCCAGCAAAGATTACCTAAGAAGTTCATACTGATGTTCTGAACATGAGCTGTCCCGCTCCTGAAGTAACATAAGGACTTTTAAGTGCAGGTGTTTCTAACCTGAGCAGTCCTGATGGACTGCAGGGGAGGTGTTTAATTTAAGAGACATGTTTATGCAATAGCTTTAGACATCCATCAAGGAAGGGGGAGAACAAACCAAACATACTTGGAGAAGTACAATTTATTTTTTTAAGTAAAATGAAATTGCTGCCCCAAACTGTGTATTTCTCCTCAGCCCATTTATTTTCAGCTGCAGACAGAATAAAAATGCCGTGCATTCCCAGTATTCATATCTGGGAAGACAGGACACCCCATGGGATCTGATCTTGTGAGAAGCTATGGACTCGCAATTCAAATTATACACCTTTTCCCTGCCTTAAATGCATTATCATATACATAACCTCAGCTCTTTACTTCAATAAATCTATCAGTTCTGTGATCTGTAATCTGCACTGTGTCATCCGGATCTTGTTAAATTCAGAGGAATACACGGTAGCTGGTGTAAAGTGTCATAGTTACTCTGGCAACAGCACCAAAATAGAAACGCACAGATGGACGATGTACGAGCTGTCTTCTAAACGCCAAGTCCGCCTGGGACACGCATCGCTTAGCTCTGTCCTGCTGTGCCATTACCTTTCACTGTTTAAGCACATTAAAATGCTTGACAGACTTTTGCAGTCTAGCAAACCTACAAGGCGTATACACTTATATTGCTGATATAAGAAGGAATGGCTGATTACCACTGAAAAAATAGACCTATCAAACAAAATACTGCTTATTTGCAGTTAGGTAGATGTTATTACAGCCACCAAGCAGCTTCCTGAGAATTTGCAATAAATCTGGTGGGGAATATTCCCAGTGGATGTTTTCCTTGGTTTTATCCTTACATTCGCACAGAGGGGAAACCCATGCGCGCGGAGACTTCCTCGCCTTCTCCAGCGGGGATCGCTGGTACCCACCGCCGGTTTGCGAACAACGCGGGAAGGCGGCTAAAGACTTGGGTTCCTGTCGCTGGGCTCCAGCTGGCGAGGCCTTCTCCTCCCTCCCACTTTCCCCTCGCTCCTCCGCTCCCGCCGCCTTCTCCGGGAGCGTCTCCAGTGGGTCTCCGGAGGGACCGGGCCGAGCGGCGAGGCGACGGCCGCTGCCGGGCGAGGAGGCCGCGCAGGCCCGGTGGCGGCTGCCGCCTCACCGGGGCGACGCCGAGGCCCGGCTGCGCCCCGTGGCGGGGCACCGGCCGGGAAAGGCGCCGTGCCGACATCTCCCCGCTCTCCCAGCAGCCTTGACCGAGATGAACTGACGCGCAGGGCTGGCGCGGACGGCAGAGCACGCGCGGCCTCGCCAATGCCACGCTGCTAACGCTCGCGTTAACGCTCAGTGCTGCGTGTCGCGATTTTAGTGGGTCCGACAGCTGCTTTATCTTCTTGAAATCACGCTGGCGACGCTTTGCTCCTAAAGACAGGCGACAGAGACGCGACAACGCTCCCTGTTGTCACCAGCTCCAGGAGCGGCTGCGCTACGTCCTCCCCGACGAGCCCCGTCCTGCAGAGGTACGAGGAACGAGCGGGCGCCCGGCTCGTCCGCTCCAGTCGCAGCCGCGTCCCTGCGCCGGCGCCGGCGCGACGCCTCGGCCCGCAGACCGCGCCCGCCCCGCGCGAGGCGAAGCCGCTCCAGCCCGCGCCGAGGGGCCGCGCGGCGGCAGCAGCCCCCAGCGGCCGCGCCGGACGGAAGAGGAAGTGGAGCCGCCGCCGCCGCCGCCGGCCGCCGCCGCGAAGAGGCTCCGTGACGGGGCGCGGGCGCCCGAGCCGAGGCCCTTCCCCGAGCAGGCGGCGGCGGCCGCGCACCATGCGGGCCGCCGGGCTGCTGTGGGCCGCCCTCTGGGGGCTGCTGCTGCCGCCGGTAAGGGGCCGCGGCGGGGCCGGGCCGGGGCTGCGGCGGGCCGGGCCGGGCCGCTCTGCCCCGCCGCGGCGCCACCTTTCCCGGGGGGAGGCGGCGGCTCCTTCTCGCGCTTTGTCCTCCCCGCGCGGGGCCGGGCCCTCGCCGGGCTGCCGGCTGCGCGGCCTCCCGCCCGGGCCGCAGCGCTCCGGGGGCTCCCGGAGACGTTTGAAGGCGGCCTCGGGCCTCCTGAGCGCGGCTGCGTCCTCGCTGCTGCCCGGGGCGAGGCCCCGCTTCCCCCCGCCGGCCCCGAGCTCCCCTGGGCCCCGGGGGGGGTCCATAAGCCCCCGGTGCCGGCCGTGGGCCGGGCGCTCGCCTCGATAAGCCCCCGGTTCTGGGGGCGCCTGGGCCGGGGCGCTGGCGATGGGCAGAGTGCGTGGCCCTGGCTGCGCCTCGGCCGTTCGTTTGCTCCCCGCGGCTTCGGAGGCCGCGGCGAGCCTCCTCCTAACCGTGGCTTCGGAGGCCGCGGCGAGCCTCCTCCTAACCGTGGCTTCGGAGGCCGCGGCGAGCCTCCTCGCGGCCTTTCACTGCGTGCGGGTGCACGTTGCCCTAGGAGTTTGGTGGGTTCCTCTCCGAGCAGGCGGAACGGGCAAGGCAGAAGCCTCCCTGATGCATTTGAGCAGTATGAAGGGCCTACCTGTGCTACATACTTTTCCACTATTATTATGACTTTTTGAACATATTTTTTACCTTGTATTGGTAAGGCAGGGATCCGGAGTGCTTCCCTGTGGGAAGCTGCAGTTGACATGTTTAGCTATAAGCATATAGTGCAAATTTTGTTAGCACCTGAAGAATGCTTTTGGCTGAAGTAGATTGTGTCAACCAAGTGCTCCCGTGCTGTCTGAGCTGTGTGCAGTTGTCGTTAGTTGTCCTGGCATTTCCCGACAAAACCCCTGGCTTGGCTCCCCAGCCTTAACCCAGGGGTTCGCTGCTGCTGACAGAGGAAGTTGTTTCTCCTGCAAAACTCAGGGCCCCATGTCTTGCCTCCTCCATTGCTTTACAGATGCTTCAGTGAGCCAGTTCTCAGGGTGATGAGAGATTAGGTCAGGTCATTCAACCTCAAGAACAGCATCTGAAGACTATAACACCTTGAGGAGCTGGTGCTTGGTGAGGCAGCATCTGTGCACAGAAGGACCACTACAGCTCTTTACGTGCTTTAACACACACAGCAGTGGCCCCACTAGGTAGTAATGCCCAAAGAGAGTGATAACCAGGCTTTTTTCATATGTGCTTGGGAAACGGGAGAGAGAGAGAGAGAGAGTCGTCGTGCCACTTGCAGAACTGTGAAATCCTGCTTGTTCTGTTTGTGCCTGTTCTTCTCCTATTTCTTTGTTTCTGTGAGGTTTATGTTGTAATTTGCTGAACATAAAATACTCTTTTCCTGTTCTGCACCTTTGAGTCTCCTGTACGCCTTATCTAGATGCTTGCCTGGATGGATATTACAAATACAGGCTTGGTTTGGTCTGCGTCCCCTGATTCATGTGGTTTTAAGTATCATACACAGGGTGTTGCCAGTGCTCTCCAGCAGGGAAGAAGAGGTCAGCCCAAGCTTATGTACCTGCTACGGTAGCGGCATGGGTTAGGGAAAATGTGAGGCAGCATGAGTTGGCTTCTGCTCTATCAGAGTGAGAAATAATTCAAGCAAGTGTGAAGGTAGTAAAGGAAGGAGATATGATGAGGGAGCCACCTGTCAAAAACAGCAAGAAGTTTGTTTGAAGGTGGGCGACCACTGAGTCTAAACCTGAGAGTTAAAGGCGATTACAATGCTATGATGCTCCGTAGTTGGGGACAGCTGACACCTGTCCTCCATGTGGGAGCCTTCTGCTGGAGCGAGTCAGCCTCTGCAGGTATGCTCTTCTACTTAGGAGCAGTTCTGTGGACAAACTTGTAACATGCTTAAGTAACATGATTGAAAACGTTGTGCTCAGTGAGAAATTCATGTTTTTCAGGTATGACTAGAGTAAGAAGATTTGTTTTCTGCTCTTTAGTGGCAAAATTTACTGCGAGACTTTGTATCCAAACTAGCAGCCCTTTTCTGCTGTGAAACAAGGAAGCTGGCGCAGTTACAAAAAACCCCAAAAACCCAAAACACCTTCAGTTACATGCAATAGGGCTGCAGGGATGTTCCAAATAAGATGTAGCATCTAATGTTTATCTTCATCTGTAATTTCCAAATTCTGTTTTTTGGAATTCAGCAATGAATGCATCAGGATAAACATCACTCTGTGCTATTCCCTCCCCCACCTTTTGAGCAAGAATCGCATTCCCTGATGCATCCGTAGAGAAGGGAGGCTTGCCAAGCAAAATGTGCATATCAAATAAGCAAGTAATCGCTCCTTTTAGATAGATTTATGCTGGTGTAGTGTTAACCCTTGATTTTCTGAAACACAGAAATTTCTTTTCTTTCTCTTCCATGTAGCAGAAAGAGCTATTACTGGATGGAAATGTCTGGGTTTTGCACCTGTTGGAAGTCCTTATAGCATGTAATTTCCCATTAGTTTATACTTTTAGGGGAGTGCATTTTAAGAGGAAAACTTGTTAATTTCTGTAGTAATCATAAACCACGGAGCAACTCATTCTAGCTAACAGCTCAAGAACTGTTATATTTTAAATGGTTAATGTGCTCAGGCCCTTTGACACAGTTCTCCCAGCAGATGTTCGTGCTCTATGGCCAATATAATGGATTCCTCTGAAGAAGGATTTTTGCTATTCAAACCAGGCAGACATAAACCTCTGAAACAATATCGTCACATGTTTTTCTTTTCTCTCTAGGTCTCACTTGCTGTAGAATACTGATATGGTAGCCTGAGGAGAAAGGCCTCTGTGGAACTGTTAATAATTAGCATTTTGCATCTGACAAATATGTGGGCTTTCCCCCTGCAGCCATGGCTACTTCTTATCTTAACATCTTAGTGTTCTTAGTGCTTAACGTCCTAGTGTTCTTTCAGTCAAATCTGGAACCTACAACAGCTTTCATTTCTTCTTGTGTACTGACTCTTCCTGATATGAAGGTCAGTCACACAGAGTCAAAATGAGATCATCCCCCAGTTTTTAAAGGTGACACTTCTTTAAGATAAGTGATGCTTGTTTTTGCTACTCTGTAGCTGTAACTATTTTTAATCCTCAACCCAATTGTTTATCCGCTTAGAAAGCTGACCTTTATTAGTATATTCATACTTTGGGATAAGTATATATTCCTAACATTATCAGTTTTAAAATGCATGTGTATTTTATATTAAATGTCAGAAACCATAGTACACGAGGGACTTTGAGAGTAATCTTAGGAAGGACCAGGATTTCTCTGAACAGACAAATTCTTCTTGAAGTATACTAATTGATCTCTTAATGTTTAGAACGATCTGATTAAAAAATTTCTAAGAATTGCCATATTATTAGTAGGGGAAGTTCTGAAGCCTGCAAGCTGGGAAATGAAAGGCTGTAATTCGCTTTTGCATGTGCTGTTTTAATTGCTTCCTATTTAAAATCTTACACTCCTTTTGAAAGTATAGAGTATAGAATCTGAAATCACTTACCTGCATTTCTTGCTAGTATTGTACTCAGTGACACATGCACTGTACATGTAATGGATACATTGTTTTTGAAATGAGGATGAGTAGCATAATAGAGCGACTGGTTTCTTATCTGTTTTCCATCTTCCTCCCTAGTTACCTATCTTTCATGGAATCAGTCATTATACAAAATAAATTAATTAAGTACATTTCCTTGTTCAAGTCTTCCTGGAAGCTTTTTAGAAGAATGTCTGTGTACCAAATTGTGTTTAATTCAGAAAATTCTGGTCTATTGTAGATAAATGCAGAAGAGGGAATCCTGCATGCTGCTGGAAATGGTGTACCTCCAAAAACAAAGGATTACTGCATAATTTACAATTCTAATTGGACAACTCTTCCAGATAGCCTCAACAATGCTGTAAGTAGTTTATAATCGTACTTCCTAAGAAAACTAAAATGCAAAGTGAGTTTGGATCAGCTATAATACTTAGCTTTGGGGCTTTCCTTCCCCCAACCCCAAAGAATCTCCATGGTAAACATTGCTTTACTTAAAAAAAAATCAGCTTCTGAAGTTTGTAAAAATGGTATTCTTTCTCTGTTTAGAAGCTAGTTTTAAGTACATTTATGTGTTCATCTGATATTGTTGGATTTTTTTCTGTATCTCAAGTGTCATCAGTATGTCCAAGTTAGTTTAGATCTGGGAGTACAATTTTTGTGTATTTGTTTACAAAAATGCTGTAAACTTGAGAAACAAATTGCTTGTACTGATCTAGTATACTTATATTGGTTCATCAGTTTCATCCGGTGTTTAATTGCCTTGAAAACACGTGGTGGCATAGCAGATTATCTGGAATGTGTCATTCTGCCATACTCTCTGAGTGTTTTTCTGCCTCTCATCCTAGTTTGGCTCACAGAAACAAATCTTTTTTTCTTTAGGCACTCTTCATATAAACAAGAAATAATTTGTGCTTGGAAGTGATCAAGGCAGCAGTATTTTTCCCCCCTTCCCTCCTGTCAGTTGTAAACGGGTTAACTTGATACAAAATGGAGCTACAATCGTTCTCTGCTCAAACATCTTTACTGTGCTACATTGGCCACTGAGATGTCTTGACTAACTAAAGAAAACTGAAAGTGACTTTAAAATCACTGTCAATCATAAATCGAACTTTAAAATAAGGATAGAAATCTTGTTTAAACAAATACTACTTTGTTAAATTGGCATAATGGTTTTGAACAAGTGTTACACTTCAGAACTCAGGTTATCTAGCATCTGGGTCAGTGTTTTTATTGGCTTTTGAAGTCTGGAAATGTCACAAAGTGTACACTTGGATTCTCTAGAACAATTGACAATGATTTTCCTATATACTGATTTCTTATGTATAAATTACAGCCACATCTGCTGTGAAATTGCATTTAGCAACAGCCAGATATTTCAGCTATACACTGTTCTAAAAGTCCCTCAGTATTGCAGGCTGCAGAAGCTGGTACTCTGATTTCATGTTCCTGAATCAGTGACTTCTTTCTGCTTTATTGCAAAGCTCAAATTAGCAAGTATAATAGTCTAGTGTTCTAGCTTAGTTTGCAGTATCGTTTTTCCTCCTTTTATCATGTCCCTTCTCTCTGCAGACTTTCAGGATTCTGGAAAACCTGACTTCTACAGTACTCTGCAGTTCTTCTGAAGCTCCTCCTGGCTTACTGAAGGACAAAGCAGTTGTAGTGATGAGAGGAAACTGCACTTTTCTGGAGAAAGCAATAATTGCTGAAAGACTGGGTGCTAAAATGCTGCTGATTGCCAGTAAACCTGGGCTAGTAAGTTACAACATGTGATTTTTTTTCTGCAATGAGATCGTTTCTTATCTGTTTGGCCCAATGCAGCGTTGTGCAGTGATAGCTGAGAGAAGTCCCATGAATGTATGGGATTCCAGCGTGAGTTGTTAACCTTCCCTACAGGGCGCAGCGCTAGTGCGACTGCTGCTCCTGTGACCAGAGGGTCATTCAGAGTTAGCTTTGTGCAACCCTGTTACATCAACTAAAACGATGTACAGTTGAATTTTTGTTTTTAACCTGTTGCTTGTATCTTTATTCACATTTCCAAATGCAAATACTTGTCTTCATTATTTCCTAATGCTAGTGTATTCTGAACTCCCTGTAATCTTAGGTGATGCTTTGTTTTAAACACAATGTGCAACAAAAATAAAGCAGGAAATTGTCATCCAGAATTGGAAATAAAAAAGAAAAAGGCCTTTTGAGGTATCTTGACAGATATTTCTGTTGCTTTTTTTTGTTCTCTAGTACAACCGAAATATGTGTACAAATATTTTCAATTTCAGAATAATTTGTGTGATTATAATAAGTTACAATTTTTTTAAAAAGCTTTGGGAAAAAAATAGAGTTTTGATTTGTCTCTTACAATGCTACAATAGTATTAGACCTTTATGAATTCAGAGGTGTGTGGTAGTATCACCTGTTTCACCTGAAGTACTCCTGTCTTTATTAACATTTTGCAAAAGGTGATGAATCTGCTCTTTTTTTTTTTTCCTCCCCTACAAATACATTGAAATTTAAAGGATAATCTGCTTATAGCCATCTGGCTTGGCAAGTTAGCTGGACATTCTTATCACTGGTGCTTTCTCTTCTAGTCTTCTCTTACAGATAACAAGACTGAGTTTAAAGATGTGACTCTCCCAATTGCTCTTATAAGATATAATGATATAATGGATATGCAGCTGGTAAGTAATATAATTTCAGCATGGTTCATAGTTCATGTAAACTTAAAATTATTTTATTCATTTGCTCAAAAACTTAAGTCAGATATGGATGTTTTCCTGAGGACTTGAACGTGCATAGATACTGTTTTCAGTTTCACAGAAGAGGGTAGATATTAAGTCATGGAAACACTGGTCTTCCATTTTCAAGTTAATTTGAGAGAATGTTTAATTAGAACACTAAGAATGTGAAAAATAATACCCAGTTGCAGGGAGGGTAGGCTTAGAAGCCTTCCTGCTAAACAAGATAAGCAGCTGTCCAGCAGATTTGTATGGAATTGCAGATGCCTGACATAGGTAGGTAGAGAGCTATAGCCTGAGAGGTCTATCCCGTTAGCACAGAAGGTAAAACAGTTAAACTTTTATGTGGTGGCATGACATCTTGCAGCCAAGCAGCACCTTATCAGGTTGGATGTTGAGGAAAGCGTGAGGTTGGGTTTTTTTTCATTACAGGTTAATTGGCTCTTTTTCCATAGCATGACAGCATCTGTTACAGAGAAGTTGGGCGGTATAGTTTGAGTTTCTGCTCATGAGTTCATGGTGAGATACCAAGCGTGTATCTTTAAAATGTGGCAGTTGTGGTATTTCCTACACTTTTTGGCAAGGAAGCTTGGTATATATTTTTTTGGTTTACTTTGTCTTGACATCTAATAATAGGGTACAGAATATTGCTGAGGGTTTGAACAAGAAAAAATACTGTTTGACTTTGTTTTGATTTTGTGTTAAATAAGTGCTAATTTTTGCAGTTGCACTGCATGTGTTTTCATATGAATAGCAGAGGCTAGCACTAATCTGCATAGTCTTAGCTCCTTGAATTTGCAAGCTTTTCACCATTTCTGCTCTTAATCTTCAGAGCTGCCATGGGAAGTTGTCTTAGGTAAGTATGCAAACTAAAACTGTGCCTAGATATATAGGATTTGGGTTGTTTTATGTTTGTTCGCTCAGTAAAGATTGGTTCCTGCAAAGCACTGCCATGACTGAAGGTTTGTGATGACTTTCCTCACTCTGCCATAATCACTGAGGAATACTGCATTTTGGTTCAGGTTGTCCTCTGTTGTCTTAAAATTTGTTCCTTCAAGCAAGACAGATGTCGTTTGCTTAGCTGAGTGTTTTTGAGACATGCAGTACCAACAGGAGGAAGAAATTAGGGCAAGGTTAGATCCCTGGTTTGTTCTGAAACTTCTCTGCACCAGTTTATTGCCTAGTATTGTTTGGGATGGTGTCACGTAGAATCACGTCTGTAGAGCTATAATAATCAGTTGAAGTAACTTTTCTAGTAGATCAGTGTGCCCTATGATGTCTCGTACTGCTGTTGACTTAAGAAATTCAGTTTTGTCTTAAAATGAAAGCTGCTTTCACAAAAGTTGTAAGAAACAAAGCCTAGGCTGCAAGTGATCCTTTCCTAGTTCCGATGGAGTTTTTGCCAAAGCCTTCTGTCGTGTCACTGGCAGTTGCTTTGAATGACAGATGCTGCTTAGAAGCTGGCAGCCATTGTACTCTTCCTACTGCACAGTTGTATTTCTGTTTTAACTTTTTTAAGGCCTCCAGCTTTCTCTCTCTTTAATTAAAAGAGAGAGATGGCACCAGTCTAAAGGGAGCTAGTTTATGTAAGCATTCTTTGTACTCGTTCTTATTAGACTTCATCTCTGTTGGCTTTTACCACTTGAATCAGATGTATGATGAGTCTTGGTAACAACAGTAGAATGTTGCAAGCTTTCTAGTAAGTGGCCAGTGCTCTTGCGGGATTGCTAGCCGATGTGATGTGTTTTATTCTAGTGCTCCCTGTGATGGGAACTGAGACTTAGTAAGTTCTTAGCAGAGAGCAGAACAGTAAGGAAGCAATCAGTATAGGTTCTAACATGAATTATACTTTCTTATGAGTTCTAAAAATTCTTATAAAAACTGGATTAAGACATGCTGGAACTGAATAGTAAAAATACATAAGTCATTAGGTTGGTAGGTTTTTTTTTTTTTGTTACACACAGGATGCTGTAATTTGAATAGGTTTTTTTTTGCTTTTATCTGAAATTATGTTTCACTTCAGACAACTGTAATGTTTCACTAGCATTTGATTTTCTTTCACCTATTTTAAAAATTTGATTATCTGAACTTCCATAACTAACTTAAACCAAAGGAATGTTTCTGACTTCTTTAGGCTGCACTAAGGTTAATATCTGTAACGATCTAATTCAGATGCTGAAATGAATCAGCTTTCTTCACATTTGGCTAGTGTGTTCCACTGACTACTCAATTTCCCATTCAGTCTCTCCACTGCCAGTTTAATCTTCCTGTAGCCAAATTTGTCTGACATGTTCAATTCTTCTTTTGCTTTTATCCCACATGCAGGCTGTTAACAAATCTGTTCTTCTGCCACATCTTTAAAGTCTGCTTTCACTGCAGGATTGCTTTAGGTGCCCTGACTGACTTTGACTACAACAGCAAACCTTTCTCCCCTCTTCCATTAAAATTATCATCCTTTCTTTGTTTCTTGAATCTCATCTTTCAGTCAAGTTAAAGCATCTTGGTTTTGCTTTCAAGATTTTTGTACAATTCAGTATCAGCTATATCTCTGTATTCCCTCCCATCTTTTTCAGTGTCCTTCAGATGCATGTTTCTTGCTATGATCTTAAGCTTTCATGTAACTTACAATTTTTCTCTTGCTTTGAATCCATCCAAATCATGTTGATGAAAAGCTGTTATTTAATGACTTCTGCCACCTTGAATTTTCACCATGTCCTGAGAGGATACTTGTCTGAAGCATCTTGCCTGCATCTGAACCAGGAGTTTCTTGGTTTCAAGAGCTAGAGGCAGACCTTCACTGATGCATCTCAGGGGACCTTGGAGTCTGTGTATTTCAAGTTAACTTGCCTCCAGATCAGCCCTCCTGCGGTGCAGAAGTCTTCAACAGCACTTGGTTTATTTGGAGGATGAAAAATGTTTGGGCTAGAGGCACAAGTTCTCAGAAGCGCCGAAAGATTACAAAGAAGTACCACTTTGCCTCATGGTATCCGTATGTTCCCACAGCAGTAGTAGTAAGGCTGCTTTCAAACCTGAGCATCCTGGAAAGTGGCATGGAAAGCACATCTTGCATAGTAAGCTGAAAATTTGTTCTCAGCGTTGTGTAAGTTAAGAGCAGGAAATTATGATGTTCATCATGTTGAAAATAAGCAAAATAATTTCCTTCTTGTCCTTATGAACTGACCTGTTTGCTATTTTTCAGACTCTTGGAAATGAAATTAATGTGACTCTTTATTCACCACCTTTGCCAGAGTTTGATTGCAGTATGGTTGTCATCTTTGTAATTGCTGTGTTTACTGTGGCACTGGGAGGCTACTGGAGCGGAGTATCAGAACTGTAAGTTTGTTCAAGATGTGAAATTTTGTGAAAACTATGGCTATGATCAGTGAGGAATAATGTTCTTTACGGTGCTAGTTATTGCACCTAGATCCTCTCATTCTTTATCTGCTTTGCCTTGAGCTTCTTGAGCAACTTCAGGCAAATAATTCTGTGGGTCTGGGCATAAACCAATACGAGCTGAGTATTTATTTTAATCAGTGGTAACTGATATAATAATCTCTGTGGCTCAGAAGTTTTTAAGTTATTAAACTCCAGCATGTAATATAGGGATAATAATATTTTTCTTCCTTGCAATGCATATAAATACACATTAGGACCCTCTGAAAATAGAAGATTTCTTAAATTAGATGCAAGGTTTTTTCCTAAGTAACCTTTGAAAATTTGTAATTTTTGTAACATATCCTGCATAGGGTTTTCTGGTTAAAAACATAATTTTTTTGATTTGTTTAATTTAGCAGTATTTCTGGACTAGAAGAGTCTGAAGATCAGTTTGACGGGCATGCAAGGCAACATAAGAGTGTATATTCTTTCCTCTGTATCTCCCAGTAGTCTTTGAGGAACCTTATATAGTAGATCTTGCAAGTCCCTAGGGGATGGTGCAGCTCTTGGGATGAGGAGTGAGTTAATATTTTGACAAATTGCCAAATACCCTATAATTAGCATTGTAATACTCCAATATCTGTGACAGAATGTAGGTATTTTAATGATGACATCTTTAAAATCAAGTGGGTTGCAATATGAAACCTTAAAGCAATACCAACAGCTGCCTTCCACCAGGCCTGACTATAGCTTCGCCATGCCAGGACCAGCACAGGTTTGGAGAAGGTGCATATGCAGTTGTATATGCTGTCTGCACTGGCAAGGATCTGTGCGACTGTTTGGCCCCAGCTGGCTATTGAGGATGTCCCTGCACCGCGTTCCTGGACCTAGGAGCACTGGGGAATGCAGTGCAGTTGTGTGTGGGTGGCTGCAGACAGTTAAAGTCCAACCAGGCTTATCTGCTGCGGTTTGGTGTGTTATCTGGGGGACTGAAGCGGCAGAGACGGAGCAATAGCAGCTCTGGAGCTAGGCAGGGGCAAGGAGGCAGCAGCGGTGCCTGCACAGGGGAAGGGGAGGGGAGGAGGCCAGAATGTGGCAAATGCAGGGAAAAGAGGGCGTAATGGGGGTTTCTGCGTTGCCTCTCTTGCGTTCAAAGAGTGTGCGGCTTTGTTTTAGTGAAGTGAAGCACGCTGGATGCGCAGAACTGTTTTTGTCTGGGGTTAAACTGGAGATAGCTGATCTTTCAGAACATGGTATATTATTCTGCGTTGCTTCTTGGATGTCTGTGCACAGTGAATGGGCTGTGTACTGCACTGTGTAGGGCTTCCCGCGCTCTGCACTGGTCTGGTGCCCCGTTTCCCCACAACAACAGGGAGTGGATCATGTGTGGTAACAGGCTTCCTCTTTCCCACTAGTTATGCAAATATGCATGATTTTTTGGAAGAGATTAAAGAAATAGAAAGGTGTGTGTGTGGGGGGGGAGTTTTGAAAGGTTGGATCTGATTATACTGCTTCTTTACCCTACAGTGCTTTAGGGTGCGGCTGCACTGAATGTTAAAATAACAAAATATAAAGCTGTCTCCCATACTGAAAAAACCCCTAGATGTAATTACCTTAAACTTGTTAGAAGTGCACTTTCATAAATCTAGGGTGAGTTTTTTTTAAAGCTGCTTATTCAAAGCATGTCCTCTAAGAAGGTGATTCATCTAACAAAGTGCCTTGCTCCTGTGGGCTTTTTCTTTTGAAGGTGGTTGTTTCAGTGCTGAATTCAGCACTTTGTAGGTAGGTCCGGGGATTCATCAGGAACATGCTATCTGATGGGCAAGTTTCACTAGTGTCTGTACTAAAGAGTAGTACATCTGTCTGCTCAAAGAACAGAGTAAAACACAACAATTTCAGTTTCCTCGTTTTGTCTGCTGAGGCGTAAATATGGAGTAGGTATGCCCAGAAAACAAGAGAACTCTTACTCCCAGTGCAAATCTCTATGTTCCTGCTCCCATTCCTTTACTTGTTAATTATGGGGCATAAGTGTAAAAGAACTGGTAGTTAGCAAGCTTCCTTTTGCTAACACTAATGTTTTTGAAGACACTTAATGAAATGTTTATAGTTGAGATTTCAAAGCAGTGTGTAATATACATTACGGTTTTGACTTATCGCAGGTGTGTGGTAAGTCAGAAGTGACTGACTGCATTTAGCCCAAGAAATTCTGAAGTCGGAGATGATGCACTGAGACAGCTGAGGGCACGCATCCTGAAAAGGAGGCCAAGGGTTTTGATGTCAGACTGTTTTTCCCCATGCTGGTTGGGGTTTTGACTGGGGTTGCTTCTTAGCAAGCTGATGATTCCATTATCATTGGAAGGAAAGGCTCTCAAGAATCATTTCCTTGTGATCTATGCTAGGTTAGGAGAGCACATCTCCATTAAAATGGAGAGACTCTCAAAAAATCAGTATACCATTTTTCTGAAATTTTTGAAGTCTAATAATATGAAAGTTTAAACTGAAATGCTGTCAGACAAACTATTCTGATCATAGTAAAACTTTCAAAATCTGTCATCTGAGATAAATGTATATGTGGCTTTCTTAAAACAGCGAGAATTTGAAAGCTATGGCAAATCCTGGAGAGAGAGAAACAAGACGAAAGAAGGAGGAAAATGTTACTTTCACCCCTCTAACAGTCATCTTGTTTGTTGTCATCTGTTGTGTCATGCTAGTTTTGCTTTATTTCTTCTACAAATGGCTAGGTAAGAAACAATGGATCATCTCATTTGATTTATATTTTTCTGCATAATTTCATTAGGTGTTTAAGTCTGAAAAGCCAGATTTCTAAACTAAAATTAATGCACTCTTTTTTTTCTTAATTGCTCTCTTCACGTATGAGGGAGTTGAAGGCTGAAGAGATCTAGTTGCTATTTAAAAAGGAGGGGAGCTTCTCTTACGAAGGCTGCCTTGCCAGTGCTTATTCTGATTGAAGTAATGTGGAGGAGAGGTGACTAGCAACCAGTAATAAAGTATATCATGTATGTTGACATTGTTGTGAGGGTCGCAATGATAACTTAATAGTATTTAGAGTGAAAGTTTTGTTAGCTATTGTTAAATTGACCTTGAGTGTGTGGTTGCAGTGCCCTACCTGAAGTATTAGGATATATGGCAGTACCATAATGGAATAAACTCAGACATACTAGCAGTGACGTAAGTTCTTCTTCAGTGATGCAAGACCAGTAAAACATGGTTTCCAAACTGCTGGTGGATTTTTCCTGCCCTCAGATCATGCAACCAGAAAACATGCGTTGTTTTAAAATACATTCTTTAATAAGAGCAATGTAACTTCCATTCTGAAAGCTTTTTATCTACATTCTTTCCGTAGAACTTGTTAAAGTTATCCTCTTGCTTCTGCAAAAGAAACTTCACTGTGGTGACTACTGGTTTTGTTTAACTTTGGTTACCTAAACTACTGGCAATGCTACCTTTGCTAAACTTGTCCCATTTAAAGACTGATGAATTATTTAATTTGATCAAAAGGTTTAGGCTAAAAATTCCCTGTGTCTGCTTGCTCTGAGACGAGTTTGAGGTGAATTTTGGGAAGAAGTGAAGAAAGAGACCACTTAAAGGGAAAGTGAAAAGGGGAGGGGATGATGTAATAAATTAAATAGGGAGAGGAAGAAATGTGAATAGTACAAAGAATGTATGTAATAGCTTTTTGGTAAGAAGCCCAGTTCTGTGCACTTTGGAGCAGGTATGTGAAAACTGTTACTATGATATGATACGCTGTTCCCAGGGAAAATTCTGTAGCTATTAAAAAAAAAAAGGGGGGGGGCATCAATACATCACTACTGGAGTGTGAGAATGCAAGTCTTAATATCCTTAGCTGGAGTTAGTACCAAGTAGCCAATAAGCTAAAAATATTTCCCTTACTGCCTCATGAGCAGGCAAAGTGACTACGGGGCAAATTTGAAGTGAAGAATATTATCGGAAATTGAGCAAACTGGTAGTCATAGAATAGCTCTTCTAGTTTAGCCGTCATCAAAAAAAACTACGTGAAGGTGGTATCTGATCTCTTACTCCTTTTTAAAGAAAGGAGAAGAAAAAAGTAAAATGTGTTCTTTCCATTCAGAAACTTCAAAAAGCAAGTCTTTGCTGGGTGAGAACTCCCGCGTCGTGGAACAGGCCTTTCAGATCTCAGCGTTTTCTGTCATCTTTTGATGACAGTGTATGGAGCAGTACTATAACTGATAACAGTTTGTATCAAATGTACATCCTTGTATTTGATTCCTGCTTGCTACATTTTTTCTATTGTATTTTGTCACTGATTCCCATCTTCCTTTCCTTTTATCTAGTGTATGTTATAATATCAGTCTTTTGCTTGGCATCTGCAATGAGTCTATACAACTGTCTTGCTGCATTAATTGGAGAAATACCATTTGGGCAATGCAGGTATTGTACACCTCTTAGTTCTTGTAACTCTAAGGTGGGGTTTTTTTTGGGGGGGGGGTCTGTTTGCTACTCAAGGTATTGTGCAAATGTTAGCATGTTTGACATATTGTCCTGTGTATGGTTTAGTGTGCTGGATTGTTACAAAGATAATTATGATCTCCTTTGACAGATATGTAAGGTATCCATAGGATAATCGACAGTTAAACAGTGATATCGACAGTTAAACAGTGGTGTGGGATAATGCAGACTTGCTGCATTATCTTAATTTGAAAGCATTATTAACTGTTTAGAATAGTTGAGCTTGAAAGGCTCTGCTCAGCTATCTGGGTTTGGGTTTGCAAAATCCTGCCTGCCTGTAGTGTGTGCTCGCTTCCTTTTCTAAGGAACCCTAACATAAGGGAGGGGATCTACAAATACTTACACTTTCTCGACAGTGGAAGCTTAAATAGTTTCCAGTTCTCCCTGGACTGTTTTGAGAAAGTAATGTGCTGTAGGCAATAGCTTTTTTTTTTTTTTTCCTCATGTTAATCTGTGCTGTGGCTGTGACAGGCCAAGTTTTTGTTTTTCTTTCAGTCAAAGGCAACATGTTGCTCATGCTCTGTGTTAGAAATTAGCAGTTACAGTCCTAACTCAGGCACTATGTTATCTTTGTACAGATAGGCCTGTTTTATTATTGTGACTTAAATATTCTGCAGGTATTGGTGGTGGGTATGGGAATGCTTCTAGTCTTCTCCTTTGTATTTTTCGCTTAAAAAAAACCCCAACATTTAATACAACAAGTGGTGCTTTTTCTCCAAAGAACAATGTTCGTATAAGCTTGGAAGCCTAAGGCTATGGTTGCATGTTACTTACTACAGGACATGTGTGCCTGATCACCTGGCTTTACAAAGGTAGATATCAGGTAAAAAAATCATCAGGTTTTGGGTAAGCTGCAGGACAGAGTACTTCTGTCAGTTAATGTCTGTTCAAGAACTGTCCCAGAAATTGAATAGACAGTGGAAACAGATATTGGGTCACAGTTTTGCAGTGCATATTTATTCCATTTTAGTCTTGCATTAGATGTCCTAAAACCAGATTGATTTTCCCTCCCCCTCCACCCCTTTCTGGAATCATGACATGACAGTCCTTCACTGGCATAGTTGTGTTGGTATAATCGTTACACAGCAGAAATGGATTAATTAAATTCATCTGCTTGCCGCCTTCCCTGGATGTGCTCACTACAATGAGGCTTGGCCACAGGGGCCCAACTTGGCCTACCCTCTGTGGCCTTTTTTTAACGTAGCCTAGAGAAGGGTTGTGAGAATAACGGCGCCTGAGTCCTGATCAAATAAAGGGGCAAAGGAGGAGAGCAAGGTGAGAACACCTTGTCAGCTTAAAGACCTGTGATGGCATAAGTATGTGTTTTGGCTGTTGCAGGTTTCCTGTTTAACTTAATGCTTATCTTTTAGGATTGCATGTTGCAACAAAACTATTGAAGTGAGGCTTATTTTTCTTGCTGGATTCTGCATAGCAGCAGCTGTTGTCTGGGCAGTGTTTCGAAATGAAGATAGGTAAGTGAGGCATTCTGACTTGAAAGAGTAATATGAATAAATCTCATTAACAAACTTTCCATCATGCAACTAATCCTGGAATATGGCATCCTTCTAAACACCACTGCCAATTTAAAAGGGCATAAAAATATTTATGAAACCTAACAAGCATGGGAATAACGGAGAACAAAGCTATACAAATGAACTGTATGGTTATTTGGAGTTACAAAAAATTATGAAGGTGAGGAGGAGCTCAATTGCTAATGATGACCACAGAGGGGAAAAAGTGCAAAAATAGAAATGTAAGCATAGGACCATAAATAAACAATGTTATAATACAATCCTAAGTAGCATCTTGAGTCAGACATTTTAAGCAGGTCTTCCAATCAACAATGTAAGGTGTTAAGCAAGTGAGCAATCATACAAGTGAATAGCAGGGCCCTGTTACGGCCTCTGTTCAGCTTATTTTCTCCATAGCAAGTTGGTAAGGAACACTTACCAATTTGTGATCACAGGCTAGTGTAAACTGACTATCTTGAAATGAGAATCGTTGTGTTTTCAGTAGCAACACTTCTGAAAAACTAACTCCATGTTTTCCAATCCATCCTGCAATTTTGCTATTTCCAGTAAAAGCTAAAATTGCTATTGTCTTTAGATTTTTAGCAGTGAGCTTAAATAATATGTGAAAACTTGTTCTTATTTTTAGGTGGGCTTGGATTTTGCAAGATATTTTGGGAGTTGCTTTCTGCCTAAACTTTATTAAAACACTGAAGATGCCCAACTTTAAGGTACTGTAAGTTGCTGCTCTTAATAAAGCATTCAAATGACATGCATATATATATATGTGTAGTCCCAGGAAGTAAGTTTTCAACAGCCAAGAAATAATTAAAAACAGCAAAGAGTTATTTTTTTTAATATTGTAGTTATTAAAAAAAAAATCCAGTTCTAAATGTTATGCCAGAATAAAAGCATTATTGAAAAAATTGTGATACAGTAGTGGTACTGAATCTAACAATGCAGTCCTTGAAAACTTGTGATAATATTTCCTTCTTTTTTTTTTTGCCAGTCCTGTGTGATACTTCTAGGCCTTCTCCTTTTATATGATGTGTTTTTTGTCTTCATAACACCATTTATCACAAAGGTATGTCTTTGAGTTTCTCTTTAAAATAAACAAACACAAAAGTTCTCTGGTCACAGTAGCACTATTCCTGTCAACCAGATGAGCATTTTCAGTATTCTTGATGCATATATGCTGGCTGACTTCCCCTCCTGCCCCCAAGACAGCAGTGACCTAAATTTTCATTTTGCATGTTCCACAGAGCATAATGCATGTGTAGGTGCCATAAACTTTGTTATATGACTAACTCAACAGCAATCATATGACCAGCAGTAAGCTGTCCCAGATTATGTGACAGGATGATGATGAAAAATTACTGTCTTCCAGTTTCCTGGAAACTTATGTCAGAATGGGCTGTAGTACTTGCTGCAGTGCTGACTTGCAGTATACTATGAACTGTATGCAAGTGTATTTTCTTTTCTTTTGAAGCAGAAAGCTCATGGCACAAAAGGCTGACGCATTTTTAGCAAACCTTTTGGCTACACCTGGTGTGGGTTTTTTGGGGTGTGCGTGTGTGTGGAGGGGATTGACACTCATTTTAGGCTGGGCTACATGTTTTTAATTAAAAAAAAATATATATATATGTATATATATAACATTTTATGATTTTAGTGCATTCCTTCTTATAGTCAGGATTTTTTCCAATTCTGAATTGTAAGATGAGGTACAAGCAGTTTTTGAGTGTGGTATGAATGTTTTGGTATATTAAACCACTAACTTTTTAAAACAACCTTAATTTCAGAATGGGGCGAGTATAATGGTTGAAGTTGCAGCTGGTCCTTTTGGAAATAGTGAAAAGGTAGGAATAATTGTTTTACTCTGTGCAACATACAAATACTGACATTTTGTAGCTAATTCAATTAGCAAATAGTGTGCTTTTCAGCATAACCTTCTCACAAAATATAGCCAGCTTTTGCTATTTTCTTTTAAGTATTAAATACCTGTTGACTTGGGTTTGATCCTAGAATGATGGAAACTTGGTGGAAGTCCCTACTGAACGCTCAGCTCCCCATGAGAAAGTAAGGATTGTATTTCAGATACTGGATTTTTAAATCACTCCCTCTGAAAAGACTATTCTTTTGGGGAAAATCTGACTGTCCAAATTTCTCTTCAGGGCCTGGATATCATTGGTCAATACTCTATAGTTAGGATAACAATACAGACTTGTTATTCTCATTTTATGGTTAAATGTCGTCTTAACTTCTTTTGGTGCTTGCATATTATTTGTAAATCTGAAATTCCGATTTACCTATTGCCTTAAGTTTATCCACTCTCTGTGTTGGTTTCTGGTTTTTACTTTAGGTTTTTACTATTTTGAAAGTCTGCATTAATGATATATTAAAATTATATTGGAACTGTTTCTTCATTCAGAAAAAAAACAAAGTAAAACACCAACAGCAGGACACTGTAGATTAGATTTATGTGGGCTTCTAAAATACTGTTTTACAGTTACCTGTGGTTATTAGAGTGCCTAGACTTGAATACTCTGCATCAACACTGTGTGACATGCCATTTTCGTTGTTGGGTTTTGGAGACATTATTGTCCCAGGTGAGCAGCTGTTTTTGGCAATTGTAACTTGTGGTTCAATATTTCATATTTGCTTCTCAACTGACTTGCTTTGGAGTTCATTCTACCAAAGAATTACTGAATCAAATGCAGCAGTTAGATCTGTTAGTACAGAATACAACAAAAGCCACAATATAAGAAAGCTTAATGTATTAATGTTTTATAGTATACTTAAATAGTCAAGTTCGGGTTTGTTTGGGGGTTTTTTTTGCTTTTCTATAGTGCTCCATTATGTACTTACAAGTGCCATAGGTGAGTTGTTAGTATTAATTAAATCTCCCAGAATACTTTCTTTCTGTGAGATTTCTAAGACTTCATAGTGATTTTGTATCATGGACTACATACTTAGAGGTGAGATAATGGAAAATGCATTTGCTGCTTTATCACAAGTTTTTCGATCTTCTTCGGAACTGAATTTTGCCATGGGTGGACTTGGAATCTTGGGCAAATTACTTAAGTCAGGCACAAAGCAGCATCTCCTGCATAGAGCATTCTTCCCTATCCTGTGATTCGTACTGAAGCAAAATTGCTGATTGTTAAGAAAGAGTATTAAAATACCATTGAAGGAAAGTATTAAAACTGGGTTGTTACTCCTCTGTATTAGTGACTTCAAAATAGTAAGTAGCACATTGTAATTAGCTTGCTTTAGAAAAAGAAAACCCTTTGATACCAAGCTCACTAGATTCTTAAATTGGTTCTTGGCTTTCCATAAGGTGATAATTTCCAGATAAGACACTGGAAGAACATACGACAATGGGAAGTCTTACTGTAAATTTTCTTTATGCTGCTTTGATTTGGAGGCGGGGGAGATATTTGGGGAGGGCTAAATATTTCATTACTCTTTTCATTATTTTTTTTCCTCTTCAAGGGCTTCTGGTTGCCTATTGTCGAAGATTTGATGTTCAAACAAGTTCTTCTTCTGTATATTACATTTCCTGTACAATAGGTAATTATGTGGCACTTTAGCAATGTTAATCTTCATGCTAGCTTTTTTTTTTTCTCCCTCCCTCTTAATGGCAGAACTAAATAGCTTTCATCAGGTAAAGGTTCAATATTGTCAAGAGTATCTCCATAGTGTTTTTTAATGTACCTGTCTATATTTAAGGCGAGTGTTCTCTAAGGTTTTGAGAAAGCTTGCAAATGTATAGCAATCTTTTTTTCTTCAATTATATTGAAAGAGATAAATATTACATTAAAAAAATTTTTTTGCTTACTACTCTAGTGACTTTATAAAAATTCACCTGTTCTTGACTCTGTATATGTAAATATCTTTTTTTATAGCTTATGCCGTTGGTATGGTGCTGACTTTTGTTGTTTTGGCACTAATGAAGATGGGACAACCTGCTCTGCTCTATCTTGTACCATGTACGCTCATTACTAGCTCACTTGTTGCTTGGAGACGTAAAGAGATGAAGAAGTTTTGGAAGGGTAGCAGTTATCAGGTAGGCTGGATGCCTTGTATATTTTTGGTTAATACCTTTGTGTATATCCTTCTCTAAGTACTTCTCTAAGTACTTAGTAATATATTACCTGCAATCCAATTTTTGCTAGTCTTAATGGTGGTTATCTTCCAGAAAGAATAAGCAAAAGTAGACTTTACTCTTAGAAAATCTTAGCCTAGTAGCTAACATGACAGAACAAAGCTTAAGGGACGTAGAATAGCTGTTTCAGTATTATCTTAAGGAAGAAAAAAACTCTAAAACAAACAAACAGAAGAAACAGAACCCTCAAAAAACACAGACCAAGTGACTTTTTTCCCACGTTTTTTCATGTTTTTACAGTCTTCATCTATCATCTTGATGTGGTCTAACTTGGGTCACTGAGTTGAGTTTGCAGATTCCAATCTGCAGAAGTCCTATATTAAGATACAGTTTAAAAAAGTTAGTGATCAACTAGAATTTTAGAAACTAGTTTCCATGCATCACTGGTACGTTGTCAGGGTTATGTGGAGGACTCGGCAACAAAATAACTGAGTGGTTATATAACTGTGTTCTGTCAGTGCGGTCGTACACACTGTCTTTTAGGCACTCTGTTTCCCCTTTGGTTACCTCCAACACTACCCAGGAATTGTAGTACTTTGCATGCCACCAGCATCTGCCTCTGCCTGTTGACATGTGTGCATTTCCCCTGAGCTTGTCCTAGTTGTGGTAACTGCATGGTCCAGTAGCCCATGTGAGCTGGCATCTGTCATAAGACAGACCAGCCTTGAGATGGTCTTAGAGACCTCAAGTCTACTATTGTTAGATTTCAAAAAACTACTTTTATGTTCTGTATCTAGGCTGTGTTGAACTCGGCTCAGAGAATGGATGTAGAGTTTTGGCTGGGGGAATGATGGAATTTGATGTTAAATTGATGGAGGAAAGGTATACCTTCTGCTTATCCAACTTCTGGATTGCAAAGTTAAGATGAAACAATGGAAGCTGAGTTTTGTTAATTCCTGTAAATATAAAACTGCAGTCATACAGATCCTATAGTATTATCAGCTAAACACTGCCTTTTGGTGACCTGGCTAATATTCCACACCTGCTTCAGCTGAAGGCTAAGTTTGAAACTACTTGGGAAAAGATCTTTGGCTTTAACTAGGCTGCCTACCTCTTCGTCTACAAAAGAAAAAGGGTTTATAAAGTAAGGACATTACAGTATAGGGAATAGCTGAGAATGAGCTAAAGAAGAGTAGCCTTCTCCTTTCATAGGTCCAATGAATATAAATGTTTCTCTGTAAGTCAGAATGAATTTGGATTACCATGCACTTGTATGTAAACTGGAGACTATTTGCTATTCTAAAATGCATAGCGCTGCACATACAAAGCCAAATAACTCAGGGTCTGTTGGGGAAAGAGAGTTAGTTTCACCCTTTATTTTCCTCACTTGAGTTCTGAGTAAGATTGACCTAAATAAATCTGGCAAGCTTCTTTTTAGCAAACCAAACTTTCTTGCACTTCTCATAGCAAAACTCATACTTGGAAGCATTATGTTGCCATAGTAGTTATTTCATGTCCTTTCAACTGGTTTCTTGAAGGATTAAAACTGCTCTGAACTTCAGTTTGTTTTGAGGTCAGATGACTTCATATCTGGCACAATTTAAAATATTGATTTCTTACCCTCCCTCCCGTTAGATTTGTCTGTGATTGAACACCTCATGTAACTTTACTAAAATTCCTATTTTTCTGTAACTGTGCATAGAAAAACTTCTACATTCAGTTTTTCCCAGAGGATGTTATTCGGGTTGCTCTCATTTACTCATTTACAGAATCCTGCAGTGCCGTAGTGTTGATCTTTCTCACATGTCCTTCCAACATAATCTGTATTTTGTTACTGAACTATGGAAAAAAAAAAAGTCCAAGTCTTCAGCTCTGAGGGAGAAAAGATGTAGAAAGGCAATAGATGACCATCTTTTGCTACCTCGAGCCTGCTGAAAAAATGCTAGCTTGGACTGGACTAGGGCTACTCCATCAGCTGCAGACTTTAAGGGGTGAACAGACTTTTGCAGAGATCTGCTTTGTCCTCTGCGGACAGAGAAACCTTGCAGACTTGTTAGGGTAAAGGTCCTAAGTGTAGGGGTACAAGAGCCTAGTTTGACATGGACAGTGTTTTAGATAACTATACGTCATGAATGCTGCTATTTGTTTGTAATTCATCAGTTAGCTTTTTTGAGTTTGGGGTTTTTCTGATTTTGTTGCATATGATTTTAATAATGGAATGAATTCTATTTAGGTATTGGACTCCTGCAGGACGCCTTTGCTACAAGGTGTGATTATGGCCTTCTTTTAATGCAATTTTATTAACCATCTTATGGTTTCTTTTTGCTATTTTTTGCCTTTGCTTCCTCTTTTCTTTCTTTTTTGCATCTGTTTTTCTTTTAAAATTTTATGAATAATTCATTAGAAGAGGGCAAATGACAATTTCTGAATACTATTTCTATAAAATATTTGACTTGAACAGAATTCAAGTAATTTGACATTTGAAAATTTAAATACCCTTGTTTATAGCATTGGCATGAAGTTACCTGGGAAAAGACTTTCTTATCCAAGAATAATTTTGTATGAATTTCTGCAGCAGCTTGGCTGCCTCTTTAACAGTTGACGAAGACTGTCTGATGCTGCCATTGCCATGCTTTGTTAGAGTAATAAAAGATGTTTTTCCTCCCTTACTGTTCTTATGCCTATCTGCTCTCATTTTTCCAATCAAAATGAAAGTGTTTTTTAATTTCTGACAAAACAAAAATGCAGAAAAATGTGCTTGAAACGAAATCTTTAAGTGAAGACAAGCTGCAGAAGTAAATCTGCTGTTATATATGTTTTTTTTTTTTTTAAAGGAACACAGGAGAACTTAATATAAAAGACCAATGGAACCATGATTCCTAAGACTGAAGGGAGGCCTTGTATGCCTCACTACTCCATAATTCCCCAGTCCCTCTGAGTACCTTCAAACACTTAAGATTGGTGTTAGTTACCCTATTGCTATCTATGTGGAAATACTTATATTTGCAGGTGAACTAGTCCTTCACCTAGTTTTTCTGTGCCACTGCATTGTTGTGAAAACCTGCTTAGTGCTAAGCAATAATTCTGTTGTCCTCTGACTCTGTGTTCAGCGTTACAATTTGCCTTTAGTAACCATGCCTACGATCTCCCTGTGATGGTGTTGCTCAACAGTAGACTTCATCCCTTACTGTCTGCAGTGCTTGCTGTGGGGTAGGGAGCAAGGATTCGGGCCAGCTTCTGCGGTCTTGCTGCAGTTTCTAGTCTGTGGCAAGAAGCTGGTTTCTTTCCTAGGCTATAGCTCCTGACTGTTAACACTGATAGTGTTTATTTCAACTGTCTGTTGTCTTAAGCACAACATGGGAAAAGCAATGCAAGCTTTCCAGATAAACTTCTTGCAGAATTTAAGCATCTAAATATAATCTTGCGCTGAATTAGAATCAGCAGTCTAGAGTTAGTGATACATGTATTTATAAAGCATAATTTGTCTGCCCTACACACTGAATGAATTTTCAGAAAGTGAACTCTGAGTCAGTGTCTTAAATTCAGAATTTAAGATGTGTATTTTTTCATTAGCTTCTTTTGCTTAATAGAGTACTTCAACAATTTAAGTCTGATAAAAAGTCTTAATAGAAAAGAAAGTAAATACAAACCCAAGAGAAGGTTAGGAAGTGGGAAAAGTTGAGTGCAAATTAAAATCAGATGGTGAGCCTATATTTTTATAACTTAAAACTCTTCTATCCTGCTGTCTGCACTCAGTTCTTGGATAGGGTTGCTAACACCAGTTTTTCAATTACTACTTTGTACATATGGGAAATATTTGACTCTCTAAGATAGCGCTAAGGTCCCTTAATTCTTAGCTGAGAGCATTTCTCTTTCTGCATAATGATGCAGTCATAACTTCCAGGTGTGCTGTGTGTGACTTTTTATGGATTTGTCTTGATTAATATTGAATCACTGCACAGGAAAACATTTTAACAATTCATTGAAACATAGGTCTGTCTTGGGAAAATTGCGCCTACTTCCCCCAGTCACGTGGACAGTATTGCAGCTGTGAAGTGTACAGGAAGAGAGGAAGTGGCTTTGTGTGTGTGTGTGTGTTGCTGAGTTTTTTGTTTTTTGTTGTTTTTTTTTTTAACAAAAAAAATACAGATAGTATTTTTAGTTTGTATCAGTGCAATCTATTCAGTCTTTTTAGTAACGACATGAAAAATCTACTGGAGTAATGCAACGTCAAAGTCTGCTAGGTGTAAGAATACAGTCTTGCAACTTTTTCAGAATTTGTCAAACTTGAAGTGTTTAGCAAACTTTCTTACCTCTCTCTGAAATAAAAAATAAACAGGCTTGTTATTGGCATGTTACACAGTAGGCACCTGCTGTTTAGTCCTGTAAATTTAAATCATGTTTTTGAGATACTTGCAAATTAATCATAGCTATGGGTTTAAGAGTTATGTGAATGTCACATCATCAGACTGAATCTCACATTCATGTCTGTGTATAGATGTTACATACTTGCTTACAGGTAGCAGTTGGGATAGTATTTCTAGTTTGTTTTTTGTTGTGTCTTTTTCTTTTTTTTTTTTTTAGTTCATCATGTTATGAGATAATTTTATAACTAAAATAACTTGATGTTTTATTTATCTTGACCCTCTGCCCTTAAATTGTCAGAAATCCAGATGCAGGAGAAAAGCTCATGAATCTCTTCCACCTTAAAAATGTTAGTCAGCTCTCCACCATACAACATCTGATGCCTTTGGCTCTTCCAAGGCTTGAAACAACAGTTTTGGCCAGAATTTTAGCACTGTCCTTTCCTCTTGCTGCTGGCTGTTGTAAAGGTTCTCCCTTCTTCTGCCGGGGGCTCTGAGGATGGACTAGTCCTGAGGGAACCTACAACTGAGATGCGCTTATGGAAAAAGCTACTCAGTATAATCTTATGGATTTAGAAAGGCATCCGTTGTCCCTGTCTTCAAGTTAGTTGTGGGCTCTCCTTGTTTTATATGTTGGAGAGATTAGAAATAAAATTTTTTGGCCTTGTGGTATTTTTGTATATCAAAAAACCTCAAATACCTTTATGTTCTACTAGCCATTTTGGTCCTGAAGTTAACTTAGACATCTCATACATTAAGCAAATACTTCAAGATTTAAATACACATGATATCTTCAGCATAAGCACATTCTATGCTACTTACCTTGTTTTAGGATTAAGAGAAGATTCTTAGGCTGTGCGGTGCACTGAAATTGTTGCTGATAGTGATAATTCTTGTCAATTTGATAGGGAATTGTTTTACAGAAATACTTACCAAGAGCAGCTTCTTTATGCCAGCTGTTGGATGATCCTCTCTCTAGGATAAAGGCAGCCATATGGCATTAGTTTATGTAACTTAGTATAGGTTTGATTTTCTTCTGGAAACATGCTTGAATCTCCATTTAAAATGACAGTTTGATTTCTCTAATTGTAGGGAGTATTTTGCTTTGGGTGACTTGATGTGGACTTTAGTCACAGTGCAGGGGCAAGTTTCTAGATGCAGTGAAGTGAATGTAGATTGTCATTAGCATGAGAGGTATTCAGCATTAGACTGAGTGTGCGCTATTGCTGTAATTCAGTTCTTAGCTGAATGAAAAGATGAAACCTGAAGTTGTTTAAGTCTGACAGATGGAGGGAGGAGTGTGAAAGGCCTTTTCTGGTTTTGGTCATAGTTTGATATTGTGGCCAGTGTGCTGTCCTAACCTTACCACAATTCCCAGTGACTTGTTTCTGCTTTGGAACTGTCCTCTCCACTTACTGCATGGCATGCTGGTACGTCTGCACTGGGAAACAGCTTTGTTAAACAAACCTCCATTGAGTAAGGTATGTTCGTATACCTTGTGATGAACCAGTTGTGTTGGTATAAAAGAGAGTATGGCCCAGAGATGGAAACATGGCTGGAGAAGGGGAGGGATGTTAATGGAATTACTTCTGGCCCTATATATAGATTTATGCTAGATTTAAATGTATACCACACAACGTTGTTGAAGCCTGGCTCTATCTTGCCAAGGCTCCTCCAGCAGTTGCCAATAAGGCGAGAGGGTAATCCTTTCCTTATCACTTGAAAAGCTACCCTTCTTAAAACCCGTGCATTCAGTAGCTCTTTTAGAAACAGGCAGCCTTTTTACTACTAGGCAGGAAACGTCAATATGGGGAAAAGTATGTAGGGTTTTCTGCCTAGCATAGGAAACAAGGGTACTTTTGATTCTGAAAGTATCTTGCCTTTATTCTAAGGTATCTGTGACTTCATCTTGCCACACTGGGCTTATGAGCTCTTTGACATGCTCTATTTTCAGCATTCATTTTACTACTTTCGTATTTTCTATCTCTGGTTGTCAGCAGTTAAAACTAGTGCCCAGTCCTTGGCCTCTTGTTTCCCAAGGTTAACTACAAAGCCCTCAAGTTAATGGGTCTCAGTTTGTCACACTAACAAATATGTGGTGCTGCCAATGTAACTTACTCAATGCCTTGTCCCAGGGATGAAACCAGAGCCTTCATTGCACTCTAACAGTACAACAACAGATAGGGAAAACAGGCTTCTTTTTAACCAGGAAAAATACAAAAATGTCCTGTGTTACTCAGGTGACTTCTAACCAGTTACTTTAATCTGAAACTATAACCAGTCTATGTAGTAATTTGGTTTCGATTGTGTTCTGCAGCAGGTCTTTACAAATCCACTTCCTTTTTTATTTTTTTAAGATAAAAGGAAATTTTACAAAGAAATGTAGCTAATACAGTTATTTTTTCACTAACTGTAATATAGTTAGCTTTTATTGGCATGAAAAGAGAAGACAGTCTTTTCTGTTCAGGCTGTCGCTGACTGTAAATATTAAGCAGGATCCTGGGGTCTATTTCCAGTTCTCCTAACTGTGCCTTTGAAAAATTTCCGTAAACTCAATTTCCAATTTTTTTTTTTTTCTCTCTGTGTTTAATTGTTGGAACACTTCTGTCTCATAGGTTTAGTTTCTTGTAGAAGACTTGGATCCTTGGATGGAAAATGCTTTCATAGTGGAAAGCATTAACTAAGAGTGTTTTGATTATTTGGCTTGAATACTTTTCTCATCTGTAGAGGACTTCCTATCTATATGCTGCTAAAACACTCTAACACTTGTTTAATTATATTTCTCTTAGCTAACAAATACTTTGGACCAATGGGGGGAAAAAATAGTATTTCTGTATAAAGAATCATCTTTGTTTTACATTTAGATGATGGAACATCTGGATTATGCAGGAAATGAAGAAGGCACAGCAACAGCCAGTGAACAGCCTGAAGGACAATAACATGTGGGATCCTGATTTAAAATAGTGTTCAAATTTTCTACAAATGAATTACAGTAAATTTGGTTAATTTTTACAATAGATTATTTCACATTCTGTGTAAAAGTTTGGGCTTTTTTTTTTTTTAACCTGCACCTATATTTTTATGGAAAGATATTGTTAATGACATAATTAATAGATTTGCATTTTTACAGCCAAACCATAGCTAGTAAAACCGTGCCTTATTTCAATTTAAATAAAAGGATATTTTCTATGCAATTTTCCAAACGTGTTTCTATACAATATATTTTTATACAAGTTTCTTGCCCATATCACCTTGAAGTGTGAAATGTTTTCTTAATTTTTATTAAGATTGGTCAAGTTTCATTTCTCGAAATCAGTAGTACCCTTCATAGAAATTTTTTCTTACAGATTTTGAATGCAAAGACTGAAAGCAATGAAACTACAGGAACTAACAAATGAAACTATAGTTCCATTACTACAAGTAATGGAATAGACAGTGCGTATATTAATCTACGTACATTGTAAGCCATAAAATAGATAACAAGGCAACTTTAACTTTTGGTGGTGGGTTGTTTTTTTTTTTTTTTGGATTGTATATATTGCCAACCATTTTTAAAAAATTGGCCCATTTACACAGTGGCCTGAGAAATTTAGAAATTTAAATGCAGCTCCTGGGATAGTTAGCAAGCAAGATGGTGCTAATGGCAAGAGGCTTTTTGCTCAACAAGTGTGATTTAATTATTTGGGGGATAAATCCTAAAATTTTAACTCTGGCCTGGCTCTTCTGCTACCAATTGAGACTTCATCTATATTTGTGGCCTTCATTTGGCTGTGGATCAGTTCAAAGGGGTGGTGGAGAAAAAAAGGACAGATTTTTCTAGCTTTGCATCTAACCAGTCCTGTATTTTGGAAACAGTTTTGAAAATTCTTTGCAGTTGATAGAAAAACAACAGGTTTGAATAGTGCTAGTCTTTCTGTGTTAGTTAAGGCCAATGCATGTGTTTAACTTGTGGTTTAATCCTAATTTGTCTTAGCTTTTAAATACTCTAAAGATTTGAAAAGGAAAATTAGTTTAAATCATTAGTTTGCATTTAGAAGAGTTTTTGAGTTTGTTTGCTTGACATGTTTTCTTTTCTTGGGAAACTGCAAACTGAGGGGGATTAGGCATAGAAAATTTGTATAGTTGTAATGCTAACACTTTACACCAAAGAAGACTGGAGAAGGTAACAACAGGAAACCACTGAGTTCACTTATTGCTAACGTCAGGTAGTCATTAAAACATTCTTCCTATTCTTTAAATGAATGTCATTCCTGTAGTCAGTACAAGTTTGAGAACCCTGCAGAAAACAACTGAATAAGCACATGCTGGGCAACGGCAATGCAGGCTTTCCTGCACTGCTTCACATAAGTGCCTCAGTGTTGGTCTGAAGGTCACCTCTAGACCTTAATAGATGTTTTGGGGTATGTCTGCTCAGGAAAACTTACCCAGATTAAATCTAGTTTAGCTAGATTTACTTTGGAAGTATGCTAATTGAGACAAATCCATATTGGCAGTTACAAAGTCTTACCACAAATCTACTGCTTTACTTAATTTATATCAAGTTTAAACTTTTCTCAAGAGTCCTGATGTAGACAAGTTTATAGTCTGAATGTCAGTTGTTGCCATTCACACAGATTTACGATGGTGGTTGATATGGGTGAGATAACTATCTTAATTGCAACTTCCCTAAGACGACAAAAAAGACAAACAGTTTTCAGACATTAGTAGTTGCCCCTCACTATTCTACTGATCTAAGTTTGAACAGAGAGCCTCAGAATGGAATGATTTTTGCACCCCATCTTAAATTTTTATTTCTTTGAGGCAGCTGGGCTGACTGGCACTTAATAACAAATTACAGCATACCTCAGCATTCTGATAGCAGACTGCAGACTTCTGTTCTGATGTGTTGTCACGCTCTCTGACAAGCCCGGTCTCTGCCAAACTAAGTGTCTGAAAGTTCTTTGAAAGAGGTAAAGAAGTCATAACTCACTCCAACGTCATGCAGTACTCAAAGCCCTTAGAAGCTTTATAAACCAGTGTAATATGACTTCTTTTTCTCTCTGAAGTCTTCTGTGTAGAGGATTTATTAAATTTTTAGCTATAATTGATAATGGAGCTGGTATAAATTAAGACCTTTGGCAACATACATAAGTGTATTCAGCAGCTGGCTGTGGAAACTGTTTTGCTTTGTGCCTAATTATGCTCTATGCCTGATCATGCCTGAAGTTTCACACACATGTGCTGCAGTTTGATGGGATGTAAACTAACTCTTTTTTCTTTTGAATGCTTAGGTGCTTTGTTTACAAAAATTAAGAATGGAGTTTAAGATTTTGTATAAATAATAGGTTAGTATTGACTACTGAAATGGGTTTTTATAAGTTCAAAAGAACTGATTGCAACACTCTTAGCAATTTTGAATGTTGTAATATTAAATTTGATTGGGCTAAACACTATGTTAAAAGCCTTTCTAGCAATACTTAATATAAAAATCTTACTACTTTTCATTGTATGTTTACTGACAAAACCCCTGTCCTCACAACTTTTAAGTTATCACTTTAAGAATGTTATTAATAAATGTTACTTCTAAAAAACCCCAAATTTGAGTAATTGCTTTGTGCTCTTACTATTTGTCTTTTCTTATTGTGAATATTCAAGGCAAAACAGTAACACTTCATAATACTAAGTGAACTAAAATTTCATGAGAACATGAACAACATGTAGTTGTGGTTTTCATCCATCCTGCCTTAAGTATCAAAGTACAATTCCAATATAGAAAGTTATGATTCTGTTTGTAAAGAGCTCTGGTGGCTTTTTTGTGTGTGGCAGAACTGTTTGTGAATTGAGCTACATCAATTTGACTGATCCAACTCAACAAATACTTGTTGCATTGCTGTTAGTCATGTAGCTCGGTGAAAGTATACCTGACAAACAGGGGGTTAGAAATTCCTGTTGAACACACATGGAGACTTCTTGATGGTAATAGGCATATATGCATTCAGCTTAGGAAACTACTGTAAAAGTATTGTTCAACCCAGTGTACTTAGCCTTAGACATGAGGGGCAAGAAAAAAACAAACTTCAGTCTTGGAACCCAGGCTAGGTTGGAAGTGTTGGCCAGAAAAAAAAAAAAATCACTTAACCTGAGTACACTTGATATGTGATCCTTGAGACATCCTTGGAACTCTGTGATACTGTGCTCACATTCGGAGTTGAACAGATTTTAAAATATTTTACTGTCTCCTGTTGATGCAATGGAAGTTCCAGTAGCATTGACTCACAGTAACTGAGTACTTAAATAGGAGAAAACTCTCCAAAAATCTGTATCTCTTTCAGCTTGAAGAGAAGATGGTTGTCTTGTGATGCTTTCATTTGGCATTGGAAGCTGTCTTGCACAAGTTATGCAGGAAATCTCTCTTTCCACTTAACCAAGTTTGCAGGATGGAGGAGAAGCATTAGCTGTTATATTTGAGTCATGTTTAATAGCATTGAAACTTGTCCTTCCATAACTTTTTTTCCATAGGAGCTTGGACAATTAAATGACTTAACAATTTTAACTGGGTGTTAAGCAGATAGAAAGCATACTTGAGTTTATTCATGTATGAATAATTTTGGAATAACTCTGAAGCACAGACACTGTCAGTCAAGAATAAGAGTTGAATGTTAAATCAGAATAGCTGTTGCAGTTCAAATGCATATTAATTTTTTGTTCTAGAGTAACATGAATGTACTTGTACAGCTCTTGTGTTTTAAAAATTAGCAGCACTATGGAATACTGTAAAGGTCAAATAGAAAAAACACCTTATAGCACTAAGTGGCCTTGCTGTTTTTGAGATCAAGTCTTTATACAGCAGTTGAGACTGCACTTTATAGATTGTGTACCTGTTGGCTCAGTTTCTGACAAAGCTGTGGAAACAAGTTGAATGGGAAGCTAATTTAAAGTATGTTGAGGTATCCTTAAGTAGAATTTCACCTAGTTGTATATCAGCCAAACCATGCTGGATCAGAGTAGGACATTTTTTAGTTGACTTTTTGTTTGTTTGCAAAAAGTGAGTTGGAGCATGACTGCATCTTGCTGCCTAGCCTTGGTCAGGCCTACCTATTCCAGAAATATTTTGCCTGCCAACAGAGTACATTAACTACATTTCTGTGCTAGAACATACTTCTTTGCTGAAACTTATGTGGAAACCTATTGTCAAACACTACTGTATGACCTATCCAAATGTTTGACTTCATGCATAGGAACAAACTACTAAAACTAACCTCAGTATTCATATGTTTGCTTTTTTTTCTGATTTTAGTTATTTAAAAAAAGTAGTGAAGTTAGGAAAAACAGACACATCTGCAATCAGCAAACTGGGTTTTCACTGTTTCCAATGCATGGCGCTGTTATGGTTGGTGCATTTGACGTTTCTGCAAAAGTGCAAATCTCAGAAGCTCTTCAAAATTGCAAGCAGAATAGAAGAATTTTCTTCTAAGGAAGTGGGTTACGATTATTATTTAATGGGTGCTCTCCTGTTTAGAGCAGTTCAATCTTCCTTTTGCTCCTTGCCAGCAGTTTTACTCATGTTCTGTTCCAAGTATAAACCATATCTGACAAACACTGATACTTTGCTTTGTGGGAGACCAAGTCAGGCCTCAAAACCAATGATGCTTGATAATGTCAGCTTGTTCCCCAAAGTATAGGTTATTTTTAAAGTAAGGCTTTTGGTTACCTGAAAATGTTTACATATTACATTAAATATTTCCTACCACTTTCAACACTTAAAAGAAAAAAATAATTTTTATAACAGCTCAACATCAATAATCTTTGCATGCTTGTCCACAGATAAGCAACAAATTTATTATGTGGATGTTATTGTTGACTTCTTCATACAACTGGAAGAAGCCTCAGGTTTGCAGGCCCTCGTCCTCACAGGGAACTTTAACTACCCTGGTATCTTCTGGAAGGGCAACAGAGCAGGTCACGAGCAATCCAGAAGGTGTCAGGAGTGCATTGGAAGGTAATAGCAGCCTGACCCACGTGATTAATGAGTTGACAAAGAGAGGTGTCTCTGCTGTGCCTGATTCTTACAAGCAATGAAGAACTGGTTGGAGGATGTGAAGACCAACGGTAGCCTTGGCTGCAGTGACCATGAGATGGTGGAGTTCAGGATCCTGAGAGAAGGGTACAAGGCAAATAGCAGGATTGCAACCCTGGACTTCAGGAGAGCAGACTTCATTCTGTTCAGGGATCTGCTTGGAAGAATCCCTGGAACCCTCCTGGTCCTGGAGAGAAGAGGGAACTAGAAGATCTGTTTGATTTGTTCAAGCATCCCCTCCTCCAAGCTCAAGAGTGGTCCATCCCAATGTGCAGGAAATCAAGCAAAAGTGGCAGGAGGCATGCATGGGTGAATGAGGAGCTCCAGACAAAACTCAAACATAAATAGGAAGCATGCAAGACCTGGAAGCAGGAACAGGTGATCCAGGAGGAATACAGAGACACTGTCTGAGCATGCAGGGATGGGGTTAGAAAAGCCAAGCCCATCTGGAGTTGAATCTGGCAAGGGTTATGAAGGGCAACAACAAGGGCTTCTACAGGTGCATCAACAACAAAGCAAAGGGTAGGAAAAATGTGGGTCTACCACTGAAAAGGGCAGGAGACCTGGAGACAAAGGACATGGGAATGGCTGAGCTACTCAGTGCCTTCTTTGCATTGGTCTTTACTGGTAATATTTGCTTTCAGGAATCCCAGGCCCATGGGAAAGTCTGGGGCAAGGAAGACTCGCCCTCAGTGGAAGAGGATCAGGTTAGGGAATATTTCAATGAACTAGACACACACAAGTCCATGGGACCTGATGTGATGCATCCATGGGTGTTGAAAGAGCTGGCCAATGTCATTGCGAGGCTGCTCTTGATTAGCTTTAAAATGTCACAGCAACTGGGGGAGGTTTCTGAGGACTGGAAGAAAGTAAATGTCCCTCCTAACTTCAAGAAGGGCAGGAAGGAGGATCTGGGGAACTACAGGCCAGTCAGCCTCATCTTGATCCCTGGGAAGGTGAAGGAGCAAAAAGCTATTTCCAAACATATGAAGGACAAGAAAGTGATTGGGAATAGTCAGTACAGATTTATCAAGGGGAAATTGTGCTTGGCCAACCTGATAGCCTTTTATGATGAAGTGACTAGCTCAGTAGATAGGAGGAGAGCAGTAGATGTTATTTGACTGTAAAAAGGCTTTTGACGCTGTTTCCTGTAACATCCTCATAGACAAACTGATGAAGTACAGACTAGATAAATGGATGGTGAGGTGGACTGAAAACCAGCTGGACTGCCAGGCTCAAAGTTTTGTGATCACCAGTACAGAGACCAACTGGAGGCCAGTCACTAGTGGTATGCCCCAGGGGTCGACACTGGGGCCAATACTGTTTAACATCTTCATTAATGACCTGGGTGATGGGACAGAGTGCAACCTCAGCAAGTTTGCAGATGATACAAAACTGGGAGGAGTGGCTGATACACCAGAGGGCTGTGCTGCCGTTCAGAGGGACCTCGAGAAGCTGGAGATACGGGCCCACAGAAATCTTATGAAATTCAACAAAGGCAAATGCAAATGCACCTGGGCAGGAATAACCCCATGTACCAGGACAGGCTGGGGGCTAAACAGCTGGAAAGCAGCTTTGTAGAAAAAGACCTGGGGGGGGGGGGTCCTGCTGGGCCACAGGTTGGTCACGAGCCAGCAGTGTGCCTTTGCGGGTAAGAAGGCCAACAGCCCCCTGGGCTGCATTAGGCAGAGCATTGCCAGGAGGTTGAGGGAGGTGATCCTTCCCCTCTGCTCAGCCCTGGTGAAACACACCTGGAGTGCCGGGTCCCCAGTACAAGAGAGACATGGAGCTACTGGGGTGAGTCCAGTAAAGGGCCACTAAAATGATTAAGGGGTTGGAGCATCTCTCATACGAGGAGAGGCTGAGAGCTGGGACTGTTCAGCCTGGAGAAGAGAAGGCTCGGGGAGGAGTCTTATCAATGCGTATAAATACCTGATGGGAGGGTGTAAAGGAGACGGAGCCAGACTCTTCTCAGTTATGCCCACTGACAAGACAACAGCCAATGGGCACAAACTGAAACACAGGAAATTCCATTTTAACATAAGAAAAATATTTTTTTTACTGTGAGGGTGGCTGAACACTGGAAGAGGCTGCCCAGAGGTTGTGGCAGCTCTGTCCTTGGAGCTATTCAAAACCGCTGGGACATCGTCCTTGGCAACCTGCTGTAGCTGGCCCTACTTTGAGCAGAGGGTTGGACTAGATGATCTCCAGAAGTTCCTTCCAACCCTGACTACTCTGTGATTCTGTGATAACTAAAGCATTTTTCTGCTCATTTGCCAAGTTGAATAATCTGTAATCTCCCCCTGCCCCACAGGAAAACTCAAATTTTATCACCACAGCTGGGACTTGAGTCTAAATTGGAATTATAACGTCTACTAAAGTGTTACATTGAAGCGTATTAAAAAGGTATCTTCATATTTGTAATGCTTTCAGAAGCTAAAACACAATGTTTTATTTTCAGATAGACTATGTAACAATTTTTTTTTAGTGTGTAAACAATTTATCTTTCTAGTTCCTGAGGAAAGAGGGAGGAGAGCAACTCAGATTGTCATCCCTTTTGTCAAAAGTAATTGATCAAAGTTCAGGGTTTTGCATTCTTGAGAGAGGCTGATGGTGGAGGTTCAAGTATCTTTGGAATCCATCTTATTTATAAAGAATGTGCAAGATCCTGTTTCCCTGAGCACAGAGGGAATCGAATAGCTGAGGACAGGTTTTTTGCTTGCAACTCAAAGACCTTTTCACCAAGGCAGTGTTTAGATCAAAGAGCTCCCTTTCAGCTTTTTCTTAGGAGAGCTGCATGGGTACTCTGCTGGGGCAGGTGGTTTTTTTGTTCCCGCTCTTTGCTCGTGCACGTACTTGCCTCCTTCCTTTCCTCCCCATCTCCACTCAGGGCAATACCAGCACATTCTGGAGCATCTCTGCACAACTTTGTTTTGTGCCTCTGTCCCAGTATGGAGCCCAGCGTTTACAAGGAAGCTTAGCCTTTCTGATGCTCTTAAAACAAATGCAGCAGTTACACCCACCAGCTTAATCCACTCTGTAACAATAATTTAAAACAGTATCTTCTTTTCTGCAGACCCTTATCTATGTTACTGTCCCTTTTGCTCCTAGGGTTGCATTAATGATGGTGCAATACCATGGCTTAGATTTGAAAAACAAAAAAGGAAAGGAAATTTTTTACAGTTTTATCAGAAGTTGGAATGCACTTGTGCTGGCTTTTCACAGCTTTGTGGAAAGGTTACCCCAATATATCAAGGCCTGTATTGTACATGCTCAGGAGGACAATGGGCTTTTGATTTTGGTACCTTTAAAAGTTCAACAATAATTCAGTTATTCATTTTCAAGCTTTGTTGTGATGTATTGCAATAAAGACTCCAAGAAAAATAGGGTCTTCCAACTAATGATTCTCTCAAAAGGTGATGGAGACTATATTGGGAAATCCATCATTCCTCATGGATTTAAGGCAACTAACTGCAGAAAACTGGTATTTCTCTGGTAGCTGATTTTAAAAATATATTTTTTAAGTAAGTTTAAATTACAGTAACAATGGAAGGGAGAGTAAGTCCATTCCCATTTGTGCTTTTTTTTTGTGCTTAAGAAATGGAACAGCAATACTCTGAAGGACAAAAGCATGAAAGTTACTTTTGCTCCAGAGACACAGACTAGAGGTTTGCCTGAATTAAGCAGCTTCAAAAATAAAGCAGTTTATTTTCATTAAGGCATTTTATGGGAACCAGCTTAAACACATTTGAGGAAAACATTTTGAGGAAAATGTGAAACACATGCTCTGTTGCTATGTACAGTTGCCCACTCTTGCTTTCCAAAGTAGATAGGTACAGTCTTCTGTATGATTTACTTCATGTTTTATATGTTTGCATTTAAGAAAACTGCTCCATGGAGGAATGGAAGCAGCTTTACAAGCCTGCAAAGTTCAGCAGCAGTTTTCCTTCTTTCCACATGATACCTTCTTGATGATGTGGAGGAAGTACACCATCTCTCTTGGTGTGATTCATGCACTTAAAAAAAATGCATATTGGCTCTTTAGGTCATGACACTTCCAGGAACTCCACCTGCAGGATCGCAGTGTACAGATAGGAGCACTTGCTGGGCAGATGGATGAACCATCAGGTCTTTAGGACCTATAGAAAGGCTGAGTTTTTATCAGTAAATTGCGATAGCTATTAAGATCAGAGCTGGAAACTGATCATTGTTTTTGTCTAACTGTATATCATGTTCTGTGGAAAAAAAAGCATTTTAAGGGAAAATGGGCCATATTAATCAGTTCTTGAATCTAAGTCATTGGCAGTGAAGCAGGGAAAAAATCAGCCAGTCATGTTTAAATGCTTTTAAAATAAGTATTTTTTAAATCAACTATATCGTGCAACCTTAACCCATGGTAGTTCTGACTTTCTAGAGCTCTCTGAAATATGTCAAGGGTGACTTATTTAAAAACATTAGGAAACATTTGCGACATTTACAGGACTGATGAAGGGAACCTACCTGACTTATTTCTGAACAGACTTTCATATTCGGATGCGAGGGCAGGTTTTGCAGCATAATGTCGTAAGCTTTGGAAAAGTGTGGCTGAGCAACTCTGCACGCTGGAATCAGCCGTGGGCCCCAGGAGGGTCGCTGTCAACAAGAATTTAAATTTGGACAATTAAGACCAGCTCTGTGAAGGGTCACTTAAAGTTTTACCTTTTGATCATGAGGTACATGCCCCTGGTTTTCAAAGAACTTTAAGAAACAGTGCTCTGTGAGGATACCTGTAAGCTTGTCAATGTCTCTGACGTTGGAAATTCAGCCAGCGGCCGGCCTGCCCTGCTGCCCTGCTCTTGCACAGCAGTTTGGTCGGCTGGTGGCCCCACGGTGGCCTTGTGCGCTGCCCCAGCTGTGCCTCTGCTTGCATCGGTGTGCTAGCTCCGCACCAGGGCTCCCTCCTGCCCATCCGCCACGTGCTGGGCCAGGCCGATGTGGCACAGCTCAGAGCAAAAGCTCCTGAGCCCTCGGCTTGAAACCAAAACCGTGCTCAGAGGGAAGCTTTGCAAATCCTATAAAAGTTACGGGGGGGGGAGTCCAGAAGGAGCAAAACTGGAATAAACTTGCTGTGGTTATTTTTCGAAGGCAGGCACTGATAAAATCTTGCAAAGGGTCACCCAGTGTGTGTAATTGTCCCCGCGCTGTTCCTGGCAGCTATGGATTTTACGCCTGTAAAGAGAGGCTTTGGGAGGCACACCCTTGGCAGTTTTGTGCAAGACTTCAGCCTGCCCTGGTTAAGCGCTAGTGTTTTCAGAGCAGTAAGGAAGGTATCATATTCCCAAATACAGGATATGTTTAGATGGTGGGTTAGGTAAGGAATCTTTCCATACACTTCTGCAATGTATATGAGGAAAAAATCACTTGTTCAGAACTACTGTGTATACTCAATTAGCTCGTTAACTTGAATCCTATTAATATGGAATATCTTTAATGCAGATTTTTTAACTGGATAACTTGCACTCTCATTTGCCTAATTTGGATGTGACAAGCCTTACCACAAAGCCAAACCTGCATTACTGGTTTTGCAATCTGAGCATGAAGTGTTTGGTCATCAGGTCCTTTTGCATTGCCACCATAAAAAACACTCCACAATCCTTTCCTAGTGTTTGAGATAATTTGCCTGTCCTTCCATATGTCCCAGAAAAATGAGGAAGCCCTGAAAATCTAATAACCCTCACCTAGCTTTGCCCATGTCTGCATTGCAAAATAAATGGTTTATTTTGTAAGTGAAATAACACTTTAGCCCTAAGTTAACATGCTAAGTACATTAGATTTAAATACATACATTGCTTGTGAGACTGGAATCTAAATCAGTTGCAGGGGATAATTTGTTTTATGGCTGCTAAGTATGCAAAATTAACTTTTTACATATTATTTTTCTCCAAATATATTTTGAATTTAACTGAGATTTTACGACCTATTTCTTGAATGTACACAACTGAAGCACTTGTTTCCTTTGAGACAATACATATCTTCTCAGCTAACTCAGTGCACAGACTAATTATTGTCTAATTTTAAAGAATATTGTTAAAATGAAAAAGATTACTAAACCTTTGGGACCTCGTGAGAAGAGGATGTGTAACTCTGGAGTGTATCATACAGCAGCAAAGAAAAGATGGTGTAAGTATAACCAAAATTTCTGAATAGCTTTAAAACTGCAGTTATGATACATTTTTGGAGATTTGTTATCACTGGCTTAAATGGAAACGACTCCTTCTGTTAGGTCGCATTTCCTAAGCAATGGGCATACTGTGATTAACAGTAATAAACTATTTCTATTTCATCCCCATTTTGAAATACCATATGTTTGACTGCTGAAAAGCTCCATGTTTGTAATTTTATTTGGTGTTTGGTATTATTGCAGAGGTGTGGCGCAAAATATTTTCACAAAAACTTCCACAACTCCAGCAATAGAAAAGTCCTTCACAAATAATAGATAGGAATTATAGATCCCATTAACCTATGTCATCCTACACTTTTTGCCTTACTTGACAAATTTTTAATTTTCATGTTGAAAAATAAGTCTCTTCAGTGTTGATGAAGGAGTAGCAGTCAGAATATAAGTTGGTGTGTTGTCACTCTAGCTATGGTTAAGCTAGCTGATATACCTAAATAAACCAGAAACGGACAAACCTGTGGAAAGCATCAGCAAATAGGGGTTTGGTGGAATTCACCCTGGTTAAAACAATAAGAAAAATGGATCAGTAATGCCTTTTTTCTGCCATGAACGCCCTTAGTAAGGGACAAAAATTGTTTCTATACAGAATCTGTTTGACCTACTCAAGTAGGATATTAACTAGATTTCCTTATCAGTTGGCAACTGCATCTGATTTAACTACATGAATTCCAGCACACATTTTGAACATATTTTTTAAATGAACATCTGCAGAGTTACTGTGGTAAAACTTATAATGGCTTCAAAAAAAAAGCCAAACCAGATTACTCTTGTGTTTAATGGCTACTCATTTCATTTCTCATAAAAAAGAATGCTGTATTTTATTTTTTTCTTTCTGAGCACGACTCAGTATTTCATCTATGTGAGGGTGAGTGAGCAGTCAAATAACCTCTTCCTGGCTACTGGTTATTGTAATATTGAGATAAGGGCTTCCTTAAAGAGGTTTCTTATAATCCTTTAGCACTTATCACAGTGAGATCAAGTTACAGCTGGTTTAATGAGATGTAAAACCTATTAGGTTTGACATCACAAATTTTACTAGTTCTGGTGATGATTGCATAACAAATAATTATCCAACATAAAGTGCTAGTGACAGACTGATAGTTTGCTTTGAGATATAAAAATGAGATACAGAAACCGCACAGTAAAAGGAGTTTTGTTTAAGCCAGTTAGATTTTATTTCAGATAACAGAAGCTTGCTTCAGGTTAAAGGTCTTTAAATACAGTAGTCTATAAAATAACGCTTCATTATTTCCTTCTAATTCACAGCTCACTGCTGTCGGAAGAAGGTGTCAGAGAAATTTTGAGTTAACTATTGGTGCGGCTGGAAGGTAACACTTAGGCTGACAAGGAACAAATATTTATCCTATTGCTTTAGCCCTCTAAGGAATTCTTTATTAATATTTGAAAATGTAATTCCCTTCACCAGCTGCACCTAGTAAAAATAGCTTGAGGTTCAGTGATGAAAACAAAAGATTTAACATCCGAGTGTAGAATAATTCATGCTCTTTGGATGACTAATGCTGCTAACTTAGGATCAGATCATGTCATGTTCTGCATGACAGATGAAGGTAATACAAGGATATAAGGTGATTTCCTTATGCCATGTGCCATCAGTTCCAGGTCATGGGGATTTACTTCACTGTGGTGCTATGTCCTGTCTCCCTCCCACAACACTCTCTGAAGGCTGACGCTCCTCCCCAGAGAAAGAGTGAGGCAAAGAGGATGTTGATGACTCATTTTCCCTTCGTTTTGCTCACAAGCTGTTCCAGTGAAACAATGTGCTGTCCCTCCATCTGAACTTATCACAAACCGTCTAACTCCCAAACAGTTTGATGTCAATCTCTTTACAGCTTTGCACCATCAACAGGAAGAAAGACATGGAAAATTCCTCACCTCAAGTATGTTCTCCCAAAACAATAGCTTGTACAAGAAGTCTCACATGGTGTCCCAGGCTGGCCTCCCGCTATTTATTCCTGATTCTCTTGCTCCTCCTGTCTCTTGGATTCACAGAATATTAAACTCTTTCAGCAGGAGACCATACAGATCTGCCCATTTGCATTTTATGAGATGGGAAGTTCAAAAAGTCCAAATGTACAAAGCTGAGTTCACAGGTGAAAAGAAGGTGCACAGAGGGCACTCATTGCCAATAAACACTCCAGTGAGTAAAGTGATAGCATGAAAAAGTACAGGGAGACAAGAAGCTGCACATACACTGAAGGTACTGCTTTTCAAATGAAGTGAGCTCCCCAAATCTTCACTGAAATAACTGGAATAGGTATGTGCACTATTCCTTCAAATCAACCCTCAGAGGTCTAGAGGCCAATCCAATAACCACGAGAAACAAGTCAGGATAGCCCAAATGTTGCTGAGAGATGAGATGAAGAACCTAGTCATAGAAGGATTTCTCATTAACTTCATTTGGGATGCAAGGACATTTAGATGAACCAAAAAAGGACCAAGAAGAAGGAAGGAAGCTGACGGTGACACTGTTTATTGTAAGTGCTTTATAGTGTTAGCTGAAAAATTCAGAAATCCCACATTTTCTCTTCTTTCCTTTGGAAAGTTCTTGAAACATCTCCAGAAAATCTTATTGGGCTGCCACTGCTCCCTCTGTTCTTCCTCAGAAAGCACTGATCTTTGGTCAGATTGTCACCGGTGCTGGGGTTGGTAAAGGTTCAGACTGTCAAACCTGAGGCACTTGGATGTGCAGACTTTTTGTAAAGCTCATGAAGAGATACAGAAGTCCCCAGAAGGTGACTCAAAGTATCATTTCACGACTGGCTAAGTCAATCAAGGTGCAGCCTGCCTGCCAAAAAAGGCAGCCTCATCCTTCTCTCAGTCTGCACCCTTGCATTGCCATATGTCAGATGAATTAGCTAAGCAATCATGATTTTTTTTTCCTAGGCTAGTCTTCAGCTGCCTGATCAGGCTTAGTAGGCTGACTGGTTAGCCAAGAACTAGTACTGACACATGGGAACAGCGGGGGGAACAAGCAGCTGTGGATCAACAAGGTTGGGATTTCTCCTGCAGGAGGAGAGTAAATTTAGACTGTTAGTTTTGAAATTCTGCACTCAGAACTAATTTAAGTGTCCTGAATTGTCCCCTGCAAACACCTAATTTTGCTACCTAGGAGCCTAATTTACATACCTATGTAAGATACCACAAATTCTTCTGAAGTTAACTAAGAAAAAATATTAGGAACTCTCCTGCAGCTGAGAGGGCCAACACTATAATGTGGAGCTGAATATCCAAAGTTCCAGTTATGGTTGTTTAGTTGCTTAGGTCTTCTTAAAAGTGTGTCCGTTATTTGCAGCAAAGGGATTTGGTGCATTATTAGACAGTTTACGTTACTGGAATTTACTATTGGACTTGCCCTGCTACATGACTTTTAATGCAAGGACATTTTGTTTCCTGATACCTAGCTGAATTTTACTTGACTATTCTATATTAAGGCTTGTATTCCATAGAACTTGGTTAATTTCAGGATAAAGTGTGTTGTTTTGTCCGTTTCATGCGTGTATGCTTAAAAATTTTGGATCAGTTACTTCATCGTTGTTCACACTGAATTGCACCAATTGCATTGCATTGACTGGAATATACTAACATTGGTGTATCCATTGAATATACCATAATCGAAGCTGGCAGCATCTGCACGTAACTGCCAGTCCTGCTGCTTTTTGATTATGTTTTGTTCATCAACAAAGCATTGTTTATGTTTTGCTCATCCTTTTCTAATCACTGGAGTGGGTCTACTGAATTTGTAGTGTACTTGAGCCCCCGACTCCTAGTGAGACTGTTCCTGCAGTGCTGAGGCTTACCAGCCCTCGGCTGCGAGGACCGGAGGAGCTCTGTTGCCCGGTAATGCAAAACTGGTAGGTTCAGGGCTGAGCGCACACTTGCACTTCCACCAGATTAGCAAAACACGATATGCAGTTAATGCTCGCTTTTCATCAGCGAGACGGATGATACCCGATTCAGCATAAAATCCCAATGGCGCAGACAAATAATAAGGCCTGACAAGGAAAAGCTAAGTGCCACAATATTTCAAACACACATAACTCTCTGATTGAGTTTAGACAAAACTAACACCGTTGTATAGCTATGATACTTTAGAACTGGTACCAAGACCCTTGAGCCAGATTTAACTCTCTTTTGAACTACGTCTTCACTGGGAAGGAAACACTGAGTGAGGCTACACGTGCCTTAAATACAAATTAACAGCTAGCGTAACAGTAATGAGATCCAGGCCGCTGCGGCGCTGGGGCTCCGTCACCCGCTGAAGCCCGTTGCTGCCGGTGTCACCAGAGCGCTCTTGCGCTTTCTGCCAATCGCTAGCACCTCTCAGAAGTTTTAAAGCCTGATTCTAAAGCCGATGTGTTTTTCTGCATTAAAAACCAAAACCAGACTCTCACGTGTTCCAAAAGGTGCAGGTGTCAGACTTTCGGGAACAGAGCCTCTTTCTCCGGGCCGCGCGGTTCCCGTCAGACCGGTTTCTAACGCACCGCGGCGGGACCCTGCCCGCTGCCCGCGGCCTCGCTCGCCCGTGAGGGGGCTCCGGCTGCCGCCGGCGGCGGGCAGGGCGGCGCCGCCCGCGCTGTGCAGACCGCGGCGCTGGCGGCGGCGGCCATTTCCCCGCTCCCCACGTGTCTTACGGCGCCTCTCGGGGTCTCGGCGCTCCTTCCCCCCCGCCGTGGCGAGGCCGGGCCCGGCGGCGGCGGCGAGGGGCCACCCCGCCCCGCCCCGCCGCGAGGAGAGGAGAGGCGAGGCGCGGCGCGGCGAGGCGCGCGGCGGGCGGGCGGGCGGGCGGCGCCGGCCCCGGCGCCCCCTCCTCCCGGGGGCGGTGCGCGCTGACGCGGCAGCGCCGCTGCTCCCCGCCGGCCGAGTCGCACAATTATGAGAAAGAGCCGCCGGGCCGAGGCCGCCGCCAGCGCTGGGTCCCGGTGCGGAGCCGAGCTAGCGCCGTCCTCCCCGCTCCGCGCTCCCCTTCGCCCCGGCGGTGTCGTCCTCGTCCGGCTTCTCCCCACTCGGCCCTCCGCAGCCGCCGAGCTCAGCCCCGATAGATGGAGACAGGCCCCGCCACCGCCGACGCCGAACCACGAGCAGGAGCTGCCCGGCGCGAGGAGAGCCAGAGTCGGCGCCGAGACCCAGCCCGGCCCTGAGGAGAATGGTGAGCGCGGCGGCGCGGTGCCGCGGCGGCGGGGCCCGGCCCGGCCCGGCTCTGCCCGGCCGCGGGGGGAAGGGCCGGCGGCGCCGACCGGCCCATCAGACCTGCCCCCGCCGGCTGCCCCCAGCCGCCGCGCGGCCGCCCTGCCCCCGCCGCGGCGCTCGCGGCCCGGGCTCGCCCTGCCCGTTGCGGCGGGGCTGCCGGCGGCGCGGAGGAGGCACCGCCGCCGCGCGCTGGGCTGTCAGCGCCCGCCGCGGGGGGGGCGGGAGGCGGCGCGGGCGCCTCGGGCCCGGCGGCGCGCGCGGGCCCTAACGGCCGGCGGCGCCCGCTGGAGCCCGCCCGGGGCCGGGGCCGGGGCCCGCCGCCTACGGCTGCCCCCGGCGAGCCCCGCTGCCGTCCAGACGCTCGCGGGGGGCCGCGTCCGCCGCCAGCGGAGCTCCATTGTTCAGCGGCGCGGCCTGGCGCTCGGTGCTCTTTGGTCGTTGCCCTGTTCCTCTTCTTCTTAAACGGTTTTCTCTAACGCCGGGATTTATCTGATAGCCTGCTTCGCCTTCCGGGATGCAGCTGCTCTTCCGTTCTAATCTTTCCCTGCTTTACTTCTGCACGTTGTGATACACAAGGGAGACCATAAGCTCTGAAAAAGAGCCCGTGTAAACTTCTGCAAAGAAAGCGCGGTTTTAATTTCAGCACTCCTTTTGCTGACTGCTGCTAATCAGTTCTTCATCCCTGTAAGTTTAATCCTTGATTGACGTTTACAGACGTTCTTCAGTGATCGATCGTGTAAAATGCTTTCCAATAACGTGGAAAATCTAGGTGTGGAGTGTAAATCTGTGCATTTCTACAATCCACTAGAACTTCTAGTCAGATGTTTTGTCTAATTTGAATTAGAAGTGTGTTTTATTATTCCGTATATTGTTCAAAACGTACCTGTTAAATCTTATATTTCTGACTGTATCTGTGAACTTTGTAGAAGTATGGGCTGCCTCTCCTTAGAAAAGTGTTGGATTTGCAAATTCTAGAAGGAAGCTTAGGGAGCAACCTTTCTTACTTGAATTAGTACTTGGAATCTTCCACTTGCCTGTTACCTGCTCTTCTCAACAGCTTTTTTTTCTTTTTAATTAATTTCTGGTGTTTTGTCCTATACCTGTTAGTGATGCCATGGTTTAGAAATATACAGATTGATCTTATCTGTTAGAGATTTGTAAACTGATTTAACTTCAGCTGCCTCATTAATTTTTCTGGCAATGTAACTTGTTTGCAGTATTTTATACTTACCTGGCATTTATCAAATATTCCATAATATTTTGAAACCTGTGTTTAACAAGCTTTTTGCCTGAGCTGAATTTAGTAAAATGAATTTGCATAAAATGTCCTAAAAATTCCCCTGCCACTCCATATGTGTTCAGCAATTCTTAAGAATTGCCAGACAGCCTCTAATATTAAAATCAGTAATTATCCTAAAGAAGATCCAGCAGGTGAGTCATTTAGTGAGGCAATTCCATGAATTCAGTTAACTTTTCTGTGCGATAAATATCTGCTAGATCAGCCTTGAAATCCCTCATTCTGGTTCAGTGTCATTCTTGACTTTGCTGTTTAAAGATGGGGGGAGAGCTGTGTGCATGTGAAGCTGTTTAGGCTGCTTTTGGACTAGGAATACCTCAGTTTCCAGATTTTTTGCTTTGAGTTTTTTGTTTGCTTGAGCTCAGGGCAGAGATGGAAGAGTACTTTTCACTTCTCATCCAAATGGAAGCATCTGAAATCATCTTGAAATATGATGTTACATTTAACAGTTACTTTGCTTATATTTAAAAATACTCTATCACATCGTCTGCCTCCCCATGTGGATTATCTGTTGGATGTAGGTACTCTATTGTGTTTTAAACTTCTCTTGGCTCTCGAGGCTCTGCGTAACTCTAGCCTTGCCTGCTTGCCTCTCTGTGTCTTATCGCATCAGCCCTGCTTTCTCTGCTGTGCTGGTGATAGACTTCAGCATCCAAACTCCTCTTCTTTTTCTCATAGTTATCTTTACCACTTGCTGTGCTTCCCCTTCTTTGAACCTTTGCACTAAGACCAGGAACTTTTCCTGTTTGTCTTTTATGTCCTTCCACAAGATCCATTTTTATAATGATTTGCTCCTTGTGGACTGTCAAGACAGCTGAGTATTTGCTGAACAAACCAATCTTGTTTTGAACATAGAATTTATGGTGACATGATAGGTTTTGATTGCACTTGTTATCAATTTTGCACCTGAATGTTGCAAATAAATCTGTAAGAAGACTTGTTAAAAAGTGCGTGTGAAGGGAGACGCTTGTATAATCTACAGCTTATGTGCTTGACAGGATGGTAAGTTTAATTTTCTTTTCCAGAAAGACTCTGATTAGCCTGTTATTTAGGAGGAGTTTAATACCTAGTTATTCGAGCAGTGTCACTTTTACTAAACTTCTGATAATGTCAGCATATTATCAGAAACAAAACCAAGTCTGTAGTTCTGGTCTTTAAAGACTTGGGATTGGATTTTGAAATAATGGTTTCTACTTTGAAAAATCAAGAGAATGAAGTAATACTTCTCATGCCAATATATTTAATCTGAAAAATGTATTTTTTAACAGATATTTATTTCCTTTGGAATCTCTCATTTCCTTTAACCGTGTCTACTTTGGCTGCGATATTTGCATGCCATATAAATTTGCTGAAACAAGTAATGTTAGTTCTATTTTTTTTGTTCTACTCTTTTAAAGGCAAACTGGCAGTGAAGCTAATGCGCATGTTTTCCAGAATTGAATTTTTGCCTTTTAGGTCGTTTTATGTTTCTAATCTGAATAATTCTATTTTGAGGGGAGATTGAGGTAGTAGGTGAACTGCTTAACATTGCACAGAAAGCTAAATCTTTTTAGAAAAGCTGTTGTAGTTTTTAGTATACAGTAATAAGACTAAACAAAATGCTGTGCATTGATGGCTATCAAACTCTAGTCTTTGAAAACGTGTTTTTCTTAATTAAGCTCAAGTTTTCAGATTTTCACGTTTAAATTTATTTGAAACAACTTTAGCTTTCTTGCAGATCTTTTTGCTGAGCAGTTGAAATATCTAAAAATAGTGTAAATATAACAAATATTGATACCAAGTGCTTTTAAACTGTTATGCAGTACAATTTATCTTCATGGGTTGAAATTCTGGCAGCTGACTCTTCAGCATGTAAACTGAGTACCAAATAATCTTACTCTGTGTGTGTAGTTGGATAAGATATTTATATGGTCATTAAAGATCATGTCACTTCTTACCTCTGATACTGACAAGTCATGGTGGCCTCTGACAAATGAGCCTCTGTGCTTCATTATTTCTGTAAAAAATAGTCAGGGTACTGACTGACCTGTTAAAAAGAACTAAAGAACTGTTTGTGGCTTATTTATTCACTTTTGCTGGCCTGAAACCTTCTCTTTCTCCACTCTTTCTTTCTCCACTATTGTATTCTCTACGATCTTGTTACTGTCCTATTTCCTAGTAGGGCGCCTTTGCAGTCTTTAAAGGAGTATGTGTTTTTTATGCAGAAAGTGTGTTGTGCTGTTCTGTTCGGCTTAGGAAAAAATTTTGAGCTTTTTTCAATGAATTTGGGGAAGGGGTAGAAAGGGAGAGACTACTAAGCCTTTTCTCATTTTCCAGCTGAAATAAGAGATTAGGCTGAGGTGGGTTTTTGTTAGTTAAACTGAGTGGAGCATAGAGGAAAAGAAATAGTGACTCTTTCTTCATTCTAGGATCCTGAAAATTGTCTTTTCTATTGACAAATGCAAATTTCAAATATTGCAGAGAAAGTACTTTTGGTGTTTTGCATTGAGTATGTTTCTTTATTTAAGAAACTTTGTCTCCATTTGGAAACACCTAAAGTAACATTGATCTCACAATGTCACTTTTTCTGAATTTCCATGCTTAAGTAAAGGCATGACTTTTTTTTTTTTTAATAACTTGAATGATCATCAAAAAGTAACAACAGGGTCAAAATAAATGTTACTGTCCAGATTAAATGTAACTTTCCCTCTTCCCCTCTGATGAAAGTTAAAAAGGAAGAATTAACCCATCTGCTTTTTTGCTCATATAATTAGAATGTACAGGTAATATTGTCATGTTAATGTATCATGATACAACCTATACTGAAAGTGATTTAACTAACCTTTGGTTTATGTTATTTTTATTACTTAGCTTTTCTTTTACTTAAATTGTAGGTGTTTTTATATTTACAGTAATAGAAAACTAATCTATGAGAAGAACAAAAAGGTGACCCCCCACCCTTATTTTTGGTGAGCTACTGGCTAACCAGAGGGTCAGATGGGTGTTGGTGTGCAAGAAAGGAAGCATGATATGATATCTTTCTGGTAGCAGTCAGTCATTAAATTAGCTTTGCCTGTTGCATCAAACTGGGTTTCAGAGGGACCGCAGAGCTCGCTGGCAGTGTTCTGGGGACACGGCGCCATCACAGCCCTTGCACTGCCTGGCTGAGAGTAGGGTAGGTTTTGAGGAGTATTGAGTTCTTTTCAGCCGCCTTTACACTTATGTTTTTATTAACATGTAAAGTGGATGTGAGCTGTTTTTAAGCAGGGGTGTGAGCCTCTTTCTTTAACAACCAGATTTGCTGGAATCATAATGTGATTTGGGGTGTGTGCGTGTCCCCCCACTGGCCCCTGTAATTCTTGCAGGAAGGTAGATAGACATTGGTGCTGTGAGGGTGCAGGCTGCCAGATAGCTGTTAGGTAAGCAGAGGAAATTTCTTATCCCTCCAGCCTTTCCAAAAAAGAAAGGGCAGTGAATTTCTTCCTTCACTATGTCCTTTTTTTTCCTTCCCAAGAAGTGGGAGAAAGTGTTCTAAATGTGTGGGAGATAGCAACATGGTTATTTTTCTGGCTGTGACTGTGTTGTTGTTATTTTGGTACATATAGTACATTAAACAGTATCATTAAGTTCTGAATGATTGCTAATATGTTATCTGTATCAGTGTTTGGGTTGTAAGAAACATTTCTGCTTTTCTTATGTAATGGTAGATGACAAACACTTGGTAGCCATGCAGTAAGGGAGATCTTGGGGATAGTCATAACAGTGAAGAAAATCTCTCTTTTTAACCAGGGACTGAGAATGTCCTCTGACAAGGACATGAAAGGACTAGCATATTCAAATGTGAAAAATGGTTTGACAGCATGTGCTGTGAGGATGTTGCAGGAATAATCTGTAAGATAAATGTAGCAGTTCATTGCCAAGGAGGGTATTTAAGGCATGGTAACAAACTGACATCACTTTAGAACTGATTTAACTTTCAAACCAAAGTTATGCATTTTTCCCCTTAACTAAAACAAAATTCAAACAATACTGAGGTAGCAGATTTGGATTAAACCTTAATTCTTGAAATTTCTGTTTTTTTTTTTTTAACTAAAATAATCTACTCTATAAATTTCTCTATTGACTTTAACAAATGTCTCCATAAAGTTGGATCAAAGTTATGGATTATTTAATGTTTACATTAAGAGCAATACTTTTTTTTTTTCCTAATAACTCTTACAGTCTCATTCTAAATTGAAGGGGCTGGTTAATATCCTGTCACATGTTTTCTATTGTCAGATTTTTCTAAAATGTTTGAACTATCTGTATGTATGGAAAATGTGTAGTTGAGTTAGTAGTAGATCCAAAACCATCATTACTTCAGTTAAAGGAGGATAGCATGTGATATTTGTGCTAACATTATCTGTTAGTTTTCCCCAGCTGCAAAATCAGTGTAATTTGCTGACTGAGTAATGAAATTGGTACTCTTGGTGTGTAGTTTGACAAATAACATTTTCAGGATATGATCCCACTTGAAGTTTACTTCAAAATAGCTATTGTAAAACTTTTGTGAAGCTTTTATTTCTACTTCATCTTTAACCTTTCCATTGACATCACTGATTTACATCAAGATATAGTCCAGTGTGAAGTGTTTTGTTTAAATGTACATCGTGCATTTTGCAAACAGTATGCAACTCTGGTAATTTCAAAGAGTGTGGGTATGTGTGTGCATGTACTCTGTTTACATCAGAAAAATTATGCACTGGTGTGGATCTTATCAAGGTCAAGACTTGCTGCTAGTAATGGTAATAGCAACTTAGGATTTCACACATTGTTAAGGCAAAGCATTAAAATAACAATTAGACCTAGAAAAAAAATATTCAATATCATGTTTAGTTTAGACGGAAAAGGTGGAAACGTGTACCAGAAATTATTTGGAAGCTCTTCCTTCAAGGAAGAGTCATTTTGTAGCTATAAAACAGCAGCCAGCACTATTACCTCTCTTATTTTTGTGCTCTCTCCTTCCTTTTAAGAGTGACATTTGAACCTGATGTAGAACTTGCTCAAATGCCACATTTACAGTTCTAAGACGGTTTGGATATATTTTCTAAAATACATGATTTGGGTTGAAACATTTTGACAGACTAAAAAAAAAAAAGTTAATTATTCTGGAAACTTAACCTCAGAAATACTGAGACATCTCCCGGTTACTCAGCAGCTGCTTAGTGAAACTGAGGCTCCTGTTAACTTCATCCAACAGCTGGAGGAGTTTCCACATCTTTGGCTTTAGTGCATCCTCCATCATCTGGATTGCCTCTTTCTTTTTCAGGCTTGTTTAGGACTTCACAATACCCTGCAGCGGAACTGGAACCAGCACCTGAGCTTTTGTTACAGCTGGGGTGACTGGGGCTCTTGACACCTTGATCTGTCATAGCCTAAAAGCCTCAGCTGAGCTGGCTGCCTTGGAGTTGCAGATTGTAGAACCACTACATTCCTAGTAATGGGTTAGCCCTGGGGCTACAGGCTGGGGAAGCAGCGGGCTTTCAGAAAAGCCTTGATGTGGCCGGCGCATGTGAATGTATGTGTGTAAGGCGGGGGAGACCTCTTCCTGAATTTTAGAACTTTGGAGCTACTTCGAGGTCTGTGGCAACCTGGTCAGGCTTCCTGCTTCGTAGGCATGGATCTCAAAGCCTAGGCTTGGATGACTCCCAGCACTGTGGGATTCTGCCTTTGATTGTTGACTTTGTTTAAAAAACAAAGCAAACAAAAAAAACCTGTAGGTTCTATGAGTTGTCATGTTTCTATTAAATTCTGGTATGCTGTTTTTTTTGTTGTTGTTGTTTTTTAATTCAATTCTTAACTGACTGAACCTCTTGGATAATTCCTGTAGTATATTTTTGGAGTCATACATTGATACGTTCCTGCTTGTGAATACTTTCTCAGCAACAACTGAGTTAATTTGATCTTTTTATTCAGTCTTTCACTATAATGTAACTGTAGTCTTCAAAGTTTGGGAAAGTGTCTGGTACAGCTCAGTCACTCTTAACACAGGAGTTACTGCAACTGAATACTGTCCTTTGTTCTGTGCTTTGTTCCTACTTCTTCCTACCCAAACAGGTATTTACTATCTCAGTCCTATCTACTTGCTTCTTGTCACCTTTGCTAAGAGGCAAATAGAAGTGATGCTTTTCCTTTATAGTCTCTTTATTTGTTTGGTGAAATTTTGCAAGATCTGAGTTTAACAGTTCTTATCCTAATAACTGCTTTTTTGCTTCTCAGTTTTTTTGAAATGCAGACCTGACAATCATGATTTTTAAAATTGAAATTCATACCTTCTGTAAATTAGTTTCTAGCTGTTCTGTTAGGAATATTGTACTTCACAAGCATTTATTGCCTAAAAATTTCTAGACTTGGGCCACTCTTTAAGCTAGTATTAGTTAACAGTCCAGGTCTTCCCACAATTAATTCATCAACAGTTAAAGTCCGAAGACTGACTTGCAGTAGTTGAGGTGTTGATGCGTGTGTTACAGGGTACTCATCTCAGACATGGGGCAGGGTTAATGTGTTTAAGTCCGTAACTTTAATAGCCACTCCTAAATCTAGCAAAACTTTTCTTAAAGGTGTGGTTCTAGGCCAATTTAAATTCACCTAAGTTCTGGCTGCCACCATCCTGCTCCTCCCTTTGTGCTTCACTCTGCTGTGCAGTCGCTCAGCTGCTTCAGGGATCTGAGTTGGATGAAAATCTAATCGCTTCCCTTTTTTGAAGATTAGTTCTTTTGTTGGTCATTTCCCTGAATCAGCTCTCCACATGACTGCATGAATGTCAGTGCTGGTATGAGATAGGGTGGGATCATGTGCACAGGCTTAGGAAAACAGGATTGTGCCACACCAAACTCCCCATCAGCCGAAGTTACTGTGAAATCTTGCTCTCCAATGCTTGAGAGTTGTGTTATCATGACATTAATAAGTGTTCAGATTACTCTCTATATTCACTACTCTACCTGGGTGTTTCCTAAATCTTAGAGCCTTATGTACATGGATGGATGGATGGAAGGAACTGTGCCATCGCAAGTCAGATTCTGTACCCTGTTCAGAGTATAAACCAAATTGTATTACAGCCCCTACCTAGTTGTACTATAGGCACATACCAGTTATACTTGAATAATTTTGTATTTAATTTCTTATTGAAAGGATGTTTTGCTTAACTTACTTTACATTTGGTAGCATGCATTCAAAAAAAAAAAAAAAGAAATTTTATTACCAGATACATTGTGCTGTATTCATTCTTCATGATTTGAGCTGCATCAAGATGAGTTTTGCCCCTCACACCAAGCTGCTATTTCTGTTGGCAAAAGATCCACTTCTGGTAATTTGTCTTGCATGACAAAGTATTGCTAGATTTCTTTCCCCATATTCTTAACATGGTGCTTATTTGCTTTTTGTGCTGTTCCCGTCTCTGTTTAACTTTCTCAAGAAGCTGAAACAGTTTCTTTGGGGTAGGAGGTAGTGAAGCTGCTTTCTACTAATATATTTGATAGATATTAGCATAGCAGCAACCATGGGACCGAGTTTTAAGATGGTTACGCCAATGTACAGCTTAACTAAAATTGCAAGTTTAATTGTAAACTTGATCCGATATATTGGTTTGGGGCTAGGGCCAGTCTGAAAAAGTTCAACTTCCCTTCAGAGCCTGTCCCAGTTGCTGCTGTGATCATATGAATATTGAGTCAGGCATAACTTCACTCACCTGAATAGGTTAAGTTGTGCATGTGCTTAAGTGACACATGATTGGAGCCTAAAAATACCAGTTGTGTAATTATAGAACTGTTAATCAACTTTCTGTTCAATTATAAAAATCAGTTAATCTACAAGAGTGGGTGCAGTTAATGAAGTTTTAAATGTCAAAGTATTACCAGTTTCTCCCATGTTCCCTGACTACAGTATTGTCCAAACTGATTATCAGACTCCTATTAAACAGCAAATTTAATAGAACTTTATCTGAAAATATTAAAGGGTGTGTGGCTGGGGGTGATCTTCTGGCTGAGATAGTGAAGGAATGAGTGATTGTTCTTGAAGGAATTTCTGGTCATAGTAGTAATCTTGTACCTACTGGAAAAAGAGTAGTGAACCAGTGATACCACAGCTGACAAATATCCTAGACAACCTTCTAGGAAACTGGTTTGGTGTGGCAGTGCCAATGCCTCTGGATGCAGAACTAGTTGGAGGCTTATCTTCATTCACAGGCAGAGGTGTACTGACCCCTTAGTTGTCCTGCGGAAAATGTTGGTGGCATTACACTGCAAACTAGTTCAAGGGGCAACCCTATTAGCCCTTGCATCGCCTATGTGAGGGGCAGGAAAAAAGATGTGGAGGTTGGGATGAACATCAACCTCTTAAACTGATTTTGCAGTCAGAGGCATTGAAATGTAGAAATGTCCCCTTAACTAACCTTTGTCCCGTTAGGTTGTGCCAACTTCAAACACTTGATGGGGATTTGTGCCTTTGCCTCATTAAGCAATTGATCTGTCTTATTCTTGGTTTCTTTTATAAAAATCTTATGCAGGAAAATCCTTTTAAGTTTTCAAGCTGTATGAAAAGTGCAGTTGCTATGTGTGCAATTTTCATTATGAATTAGGCATTCCATCTTAACCTATCTTTCTATGTAGGGCTTGGGATTCCTTAACTGTTAAATTCCTTGTAATTGTTTCAAATGTCCTAATGAAACCATGTAGTCTCTTATGTTGGTTATATAGGGAGAGAGGACAGAAAACACTAATCGTCTTGTTCTGGTTTGCGCTCTCAGTTAGTGTTACAGGTGAATGTTTCGCAGTGATGAAAGCTGCTAACAAACAAATTGTTTGAATGCATCAATCTGGTTGTAGCTGGTGCTTTGTGGACCACCAGAAGAAATATTTGGTACTACTATAATCATAGAGCTTTGCTGGACAGCAGAACACGTACTAAATCTTGGGCTGAGTTTTTTTTAATGGTGTAGATAACATACAAGTTTTTTTTTAATGCCTTCAGAAAAATCCTATTTTCAGCTTGTGAAAAACATTTTTGGGTGATATGCGTGCATGCAGACAATCTGTAGAACACAGGTAGACTTTGCAGAGAGTGGTGAGGATTATTCGCAAGAGCTAATTTAGGCAATGAGTCTCCCTAGGCACCCTTGTTGGAGAGGGAGTTTGAACAGCTGTTTTCTCTTGTCTCTCAGCAGAGACAATCTAGGAAAATTAGCACAGCCAAGATGAAGTTAGTCTTTTTTGACTATCCTCTTGGGTATAACTAGTGGATTTTTCTGAGTTTTTCTGATATATATAAAGATCTGCATGTAAGACAAGAGGGATCTTGCATGAATAATTAATGTATTAGTAGTTGGGTTTTAATTATATTGTGAATTAGGAAAAACCTGTCTTCACTGCCACATGAGAGTGAACGTTATTCTCAAACCCAGGGTATCTGCTCACCTAATACGTGACCTTAGGCAGTACCTTTTTGCTTCATTGGCAGCTCTGTGAGAAATACAGAAACATCGCCCTTTCTTTCTGAACATCAGGATACAGTTGCTTAAAAAAATGCATTTTTATGTGTCAAATCTGTTATATTTTCTTGGCTGCTAGAGTAAGTGTGCTGTGGGGGATTACTTTGATATACCTTGACATTATGCTTTCATTAGCTCAGCTGTCTTGCTAACCCAGTAGGTTACTGCTGCCAAAGGGGTTGTCCTGCTTCTCTTAATCCCACCCTGGTCATGGCCATGTGGTCCTTTCTCCTGCCTTAGCTCTGACATCAGGTGAACTGATTCAGATGCTAATTGGGCAGAACTATTGGCTCTTTGTTTTCCTGGAATTAATTTGTGCTGTTTTAGCTGGATCAACTCACTGAAGGGCTGGTGCACTATAGCCAGTGTGAGGGAATTGGCACAAGTGCGCATCTTGGAAAAGGTAAGAGGGCAGAGTAGTGACTTGGTCAGCTTGTCTCATCTGACTGCACCTTTATTGTATAATTTTTAAGAAGTGCATCTGTTAAAGGAAATATTTCTCCTTTGTATCGTGGCCTTGCTGTTGCCAGGACCTCTACCTCCTTACTGTTGCCTTCATTTTTCTAGAATTTTAGTCTTTCTTCATTTATTTCCCCTGCTGGGTCAGGGAGAAGCCCAAGGTATAAGTCCAGTACAGCCTAGCCAGGGCTTTGTGCTGTGTACCACCTCTAGTGTTGTCATGTTTCACTGGAAGTAGGTACACTGGAAAAAATAATAAACAAGACAAACTTCTTAAATGAATGGTGTTGTAAGCTCTCAATGTCATTGAGATTAGTTGAAAGAAACTATTTCATTTTTGGAATATGTTGTTATGTATTTAGGCTTGTAGTATTTAGTGTAGTTGTTTTGTAGGTAGCTCAGCTCTTTTGGTAACCTGCACTTCTGTTTGGTGGGAGAGCTGAAAAGCTATTTGCTGTTTCTTCCATCTGCTTAAGCAGAGGATAGCTATATTTCTGTGCAATTAACAAAAACTAAGAGATAAGATTAAGAGACAGTAAATTGTATATCCTATGGAACTACCTGTATTGCTTCACTTTGCTTGCTTTCAGTTAGTGGACAGTCATTTTGAATGAATTTCTTACCGTTCAAATGCATTTTTTTTTTCTTCTTGTTATCAGATGTATTTTATTTTTTTTTCCCCTACAAGAGCAAAAAGTTGTCTTTTTTTTTTTTTTTTTTGTCCCCTTCCATGAAATGATTCTGCTTTTGAGCTGCTAGTGCCTCACCTGGTGAGTCAGAGGGTTCAAGTCCATAGAAGTGCTTGATAAGAGTTTTGCATTTTCATTTGAGAACTGGATACCTAGCTTCGGGATTCATGCTTGCCGAGGCAGCCACATAAGACCAGGATAAGAGAAACACCAAAAGGCATTCTCTTATTTCCCTATTAGAGGTAGCCAGCCCTAGGTTTAAATCGGTAGTTAAGAATTGGGGTGTCTTTGGTTGTATTTTAATTAGCAATTCTGTATGTGCATGAAGGATGGTGTGACAGGAAATATTCTAATATTCTGGTAAAACAGTATGGTAAAATGGTACACGTTTAGCAGCCTAAATATTGGCTTAGAGATGGAATGAATGACTTTAAGATCTCATGTAAAACACTGTCTTGCATAGGTTTTACAAGTCTAGCTATAATCTTTAAAAGAAAAATCTAGGGAGAGGGGTGTTAGACTCTAGTTGAGACTTTCAAAGGCTACTAATATTTGAATACCTGAATGCTAATGGAAAAGTAAGTGTAGAAGAATATTTCAGCAGTCAGTGTCATGTTGTGATGGAGAGCTCAATTTTATGTAAGAGTAGCCTCATGAAAAATCAATAAAATAAGGCACAATAGGTCAAACAACTGTTTGTTCCCCACAAAAACAAAAGGTGGAAATTTTTAAAGTTACCTAAATAAGTTTTATATATTATTTCAGACAGTAAGTAGCTGCTTTCACATTTGCATAAATAAAGCCAGTTAAGTTCCTTTGCACTTTCCTAGAATATACAGAAACTACTTAAATAACTTTAGAGGGGAAAGCACTTTATGAGTTTAGGTCCATGGATGTCTCTAGCCTGCCGTCATACTGCATGTGTCTGGAGCTGAGTTCTAGTCAGTGTACGCTCTTGAGCAACTGTGAAGTTAGCTAGCTCTAATGACAGCTAGCTCTCTGGCTTGACAGGCAATAAAAATGTGACTGAACCCAGTAGTTCCTTGTTTATCATCTGAATTAAAAATATATAGTTTTTGTAATGCTGCCTACTGAACATCTACTATGCCGATCTCTTGTTTTGATTTCCTCCCCCGCTCCCCCCCACCCCTTCTACTTTCTCCATCCTATCCCAGCTTCTAACTCATCTTTACAATTACAAGAGCACTAAGATTAATGGCGCTCCCGCTCCTGGTGTCCTTTTGGGAGTACAGGAAGACCTAGTGAACATGACAGTCAAATGATCTTGACCTTGCAGGTGCAGAGGTGTGTGAAGTGCGAGACGTGCTGCTTGCAAAATCTCTCAAGAACTCTGGTCACTGTAGCGAGTTGACTAAAATAGTTACTTCCCCTATTGCAGCTAGCAACTAATGGGATGTTTGTGTGCGTGCAAACCTGTACAGGAGTTCAGGCACTAGGAGTTAAGGCAGTGTACCCCATCCTACCTCCACAGTGGGGTTCTTGTAAACAAAATGCCAAATCTGTTGTTTCAGGTGATTCTTTACATGTTTGCCAACAGGGCTCTTTCCTAGTGTTACTGATTTTGGTCATTAAAAACAAACAAACAAACAAAAAAATTAGTTCTCCCTGATACTGTCTAAAGACAAGTTGTTTGAAATTTCATCCTCCTTAGCTGTGGTCAGGTGCTGTCACCTATTTCACACGCACACTAGTGTGTTCTCTCGTTCCCCCCACACACCCCCACCCATGCCATTTACCTAAATATTACTGATCTGTGATAACTTAAAAGTGAGCCTTTCTGGTTTTTTTTAGATATTCAGAGAGTTGTCCTGGGCTAGCTATGTCAAGCATCCTGTAGCGATAATAACTTTCCATTACTCTAGTGAGTTAATAATAGCCTACTTAGGTCAGTAGGCACCAAAATCCTCACTGTAATGATAGAGAAGTCTCTTTCTTCATATGACATTAAAAATAAATCAGATCTCTAAATGGAGCAGGTTAAGAAGTGGTAGAGCGAGACCAACAACATACACCCAATCCAATCTGATTTTCGCAGTTCTAATGTGCTTCAGCATGATGCATTAATCCGATGTTCATGTACTTCATGAATGAGAAAGGGAGGACCTTGTTTAAATCTGCAGACCTGTAAAGCTCAAAGATATTCTTTGCACTAGGTGAAGTGAATTCGCAGCTTGTATGCTGGCTAGGAATAATTGATTCCGGAGTTGAGCTTTTTTTCATCTGGGAGCAAATTGAGCGTCGGATTAATTATTTGGCTGGTGACAGGAGCCCGCTCCTACTGCTGTTTCCTGAGGTGGCCACCACCAACTCCTTTTCCATATCTGTAATTTGTACCCCTTATGTGATGGGGGAGGGATTGGAAGTTGCTTGGGAAACGGCTCCAGGCACCATGAATTGTTCTACCACTGGTAGCTTGCCCCAAGCCTTATTCCTTCTAAAAATAGAAGTAGAGTTTACAGGGTTGTCTGCTCATATGCCACTGTATGTTTTGTGTGAGGCAAGGCCGTGCTTCCCAGACGTGTAGAGTCTGAACCAAACTAATTCTTTCCTGCGCAGTAAATGTGGTGAGCCGCGAAGTGCAGGGTTCCTTGGAGGCACGCATGGCATGTCGCAGTGCGTGCCAGGGAGAGGCCCGTGGAGGGTGGCCGTCCTCAACACTTGCCAAAAAGGCTTGGCATTGCTTCTTTTCTGCATTGGTGAGCAGGCACGCTGACTCAACTCTACCTTCCTTAGTTAAGAGTGCGAAGACTTGCAGTCAACAGTAAGACTAAAATGAGTGTAGACTGCAGATAAATGCTCAATGTTAAGGGAAATGAAGAGGATGTAGACTATACAACTGTATCGCCATAGGCAAGGAAAGAAGAGTAGACTGTGTGTTAAAAATAGAAGGGCGATTTGGGGTTGGTTTAAATTGGTGGCTGGACATCATTAAAAATGGGTTTCGAACACGGGATTCTGGCAAAAACAAGCAGTGACTGTATGACAGCTGGCTTGAAAACATCCCTCTATTTTGGCCATGTGATGGGGTGTTGGTGTTTTTTGTTTACTTTTAGTCTCTCGTTTAATGAAGTGAAATGGGAATTGGAGTTAAATCTGAAAAAGCTGGCTGCAAAGCTGTGGCTGGTGTTTTTCTTGCTGTGATTACCATGTGCTCCCTTTCTATCCTTTTTTTCATCTGTGTCATAAATGAAGGTAGTAAATCTTATGGGGAAAGAGTTCTCTTCATCCCCTTTGAAAACTCAGTGGGCTAACTCCCTTAGTTGCTTTTAGATAGAAGTTTTGGTATATGTTTTTAATTTGCTTAATGGAATGCTTTGAAACATATTGGATTTGTGAGCTCATAGAAAGCCATCTATAGCCTTTATAGAAGGGCTAACATTTTTCCGTTTAATATTTCAGTAGTCTGGAGAGGTGCAAATGTAAGCTGTTGAGATCAATTTACTTACCCAGTTGACAGTGGTGATATTGGTTAACCCTCTTCTGTGTTTTCTGTTTCCTAAGAAAATTCCAATTTCTGTTGATTATCAAAGTTGAAAAATAAATAGCAAAATACACTAGGAAAAAACTCTCCATATAGGATACTCTGCTTTTCTGAAGGCCTATTCAGGAATATAATTTGCTGTTCTGAGTCTTATAGATTCTCCCTTTTTGGCAAGCCTATTTAATTACTACTTCGTTTCTTGGGCATTTAACTGTGAAGGTGTTTACTGTTATCTCAGTTGAGAAGGCCATTTTAAAATAGCCATCTTGCAATTACACTCGCACCAGTGTTTGGATGTGTCTTCTGAAATGAACAAATAAGTTCTGTGTGACCTGAAGTCTTTCATGCTGTAGAATGAGCTGTGAAATATTTTTAAAGTATATTTTAATTTTTTTTTCATGTCTTGCAAGGATAGTATATGCATTTTAACACTTGGGACTTTCCAAAAAGGAGGAGAAATTTTATGACTGTGATTTAACATGCACCTTTACATGGATGTTAATCCTGGGATTTTTACTTAGGCATGCTGGATTTGCTCCAGATTCCCACTAGAAGACCTATATTGCAGATAGAAGATAACTTCCCCAATAATGTGGATTAAATAGGTTGAGTCTGAATCTACATATAAAATATTCATATTTTATAATAATAAAAAAATCTTATAATAATAAAATATCCCCCAAATAATAGGTCCATGCATTTTTTTTTCCTGCTACATCAAACTTAAAAATAAGACTTCAGAATGTTAAATTTGCTGTATGTGAGTTTACGGTCTTTTGAGTTACATATTAAAAAAAAAAAGTTTATAGACTCATATTTTTTATATATGTGTATATATAATATATAAAATATATTGAATATTGTGCATTGTGGTTATTTGATAAAAATCCCACAGATGCTACCTGTTCTATAAAAAGCGCATTGGAATCATTTTGGTAAAGTTTAGGAGATAGCTTTAAAAATCACTTTTGATAAGTCCCAAGTGTTCTTTGCATCCCAAACTGCAAATGGATTTGGTGAATTAGGTGGTGACTGTGTTACGTCAGAGCAGAATTTGACGAAACAATAGCTGCTCTGTTAAAGACCTAGATTGCTGTGAAGACTGTTCAGAGCAAATCTCCTGAACTGTTTAATAAAGAATAGGATTGTTGCAGGTTTGTTTTCTGCGGTGAGGGAGCCATTGATATGAAGATTCATATCTCTGCTCGCTGGGTTGAGGTTTGTTTCTGAATGCACTGGGCAGTTGAATGGACAGAAGACTTTCTTTGATTACCCCTTTTCCTTCCCTGCTTTCTCAACGCTATTTAAAATAAAAATAATATTTTTTTTTGCCTTTGAGCACAGTATTTTCAGGCATGTAGCGATATTTTCATTGGAGAAATATTTCAACCCAGAAAACTAGAGCGGTTGACTTCCTAGGAGTGAAGTTAAGCCAGGTGAATGGTTCTGTGCAGACCAGGATCTTCAACGTAGCAGTGACATCTTTTGTGCGGGATAGGATCCGTCTGTGTCTGAACCAGCTGGGTTCTTTGACAGAAGGTGTGTCAATATTTTGGGAAAGCAAATAAACAAGCTAAGCAACTTTTTCCTGTAGATAAAGCTACAGGAAAAATAAAGGGTTTCAAAAAAAAGAAAACAAAAACAAAAAAAAACGGACTGCAGATGAAATGCACTTGCAAGAATTTTCATTTTTAGTGTATTAAACAGCAGTTGTAGATTCAAGCAGTATCATTCATCATTTAGGGTGACATGTTTCATAGGGATATATCAAGGCACTCTGCATGATTTTGGCACTGTGATAATATAGGGCCTACTCCTCTTTCCAGTATTGCACATATCCATGCCTTCTATAGAAAATACTTAAAAATTGGTAAGGCTTAGTGATATTGTATTTGTTAATTCAACAACAAGTTTCCTAGGTGCTTGTGTGTGTGTGTCTGTGTGTCTGTGTGTGTAGTCTCTGGACAGACAGTACTGGTATTCTTCAGCAAAGAGTCTTTTAAATATAGTACATAATACTAGCTAGCTAAATGCTTTGTTTTCTTCCCCCCTCCTTAAAAAAAAAAAAAAAATCCACAGTAATTATAGAGGTATGTAATTTTAAATTGCAAGGAAAGAAGTGTTTTGCTGGAGCCAAGAGTTTAAAACAAATGTAGGTAAATATATAGCATCAAACTGCTTACCTTTCCCTTCCCCCCCCCCCCACCCCCGACATCCACTTATTTACTTAAAATTTGCTACAGTTCTGGAGATTTTCTTTAATGAGTTTGCATTCTGTTGGGATTTTTCAGCATGATATTTAGGTTCTTATTTTGGGAAAAGTATGTATAACTATCTTTCAGATAACTTTCCACCCCATACGCAGTGACTTAGTTGCTTTAGCTTATCCTGGGATACACATTTTGAATATTTTTCAGTGAACTTGTATTAAGAACAAGCCAAGATACTTTGACTGGAGAGCAAAGTTTTTACTGCCTTAAAGATTTGAAGCTTTTGCTGGAATCCCTTCAATGAGCATGCATTTTATTTATATGTCACCTCTTCCCACAAAAAAAAAAGCTGCATTAATGCTAAACTACTTGATATGCATTAACTTAAATTGCAGTTGTGTTCATCCTGGTTGTTTGGCTTTATCTGATTTTTATTAGGCATTGAGTGTGAGCGTGGTAAGAAGATAAAGGTTAGTTTGGACTTTCTGCCTCTGAGGTGCCGCTGGAGGAGCCTAGTGCTCCGGTAGGTGCTGCTGTTTGCTGGGCAGGGGCCATGATTCAGGCCCAGGATGCAGCGCATCTGGCTAATGGCACGGGTTTCGGAGATAAGAGAGCCTCTTCTACACAGTCAAAGGAGTGTGTGCAGTATGCATAGGCATGTGGGAAGTAGTAACTTGTCTGTGGGTCTTTCCTTGAATAGACAAACTGAAGGAGACTCTTGAGAACAGAATGTCTTGTCTGAATGTTTTGAAATTTAGCTTGTGAGTTGTAAGTGGCCTGGACATATAGGAAACTGGTGGCTCTGTGGTAGCCTCTGCTATACTTATGCAGCAGACAGTTTCCGTTGTACCTTCCTGTTTTCAGGCTTGCTGAAACTTTCTGTGTTTGTTCTTTGCCCAAATGGAAATTTCAACTTTTTGGAAATTGGAGGTGGGTGAGGAAAGAGAAAAGAGTATAGAGCCTACTTGTTTTTAATAAGGGACAAATAAAATTGGAAGGTCTTTTCCTTTAAAAACTATTGTGTATATTAAAGACCCATATGGTGCAAACAAAGATTAGAAAGCTGAAATATGAGATACTGTAGAAGTTGCTATTGCTTCTAAATTTGAAAATAAGGTCAAACATCTATGCAATCAGTAAGTGTGATATCTGTATTCTCATCCTTCTGCAAAGTCTTGGTTTGAAAAATTTTTTTTCTTTTTAATCCAGGTCAGTTTCCTGATCCAGCTGTTCAGTTTTACAGAAAAGTTGTCAGCAGAACTGCTAGGTTGATATACGGTGTTGCAGGTTCCAGAGTGATATTTTGGAAAAAAGTTTAAAATTAGTGTTGTAGCAACTATTCCATAACTTACAAGCCTCCAACAACATGCGATATCATTAACAAATAAATGAGCAGAGAGAATAAACAAATTCTTTCATACATGAACAAGGTCATGGTTGTCGACTATACTAGTATCTTTACAACTGCCATATTTACTGACTTGTTAAGTCATGTAAGTTATTTTGAGATCTTGCCAAATAGGGAAGCTTGCTTTTTCTGTAGAAAATGATTCAGACAAAACTTGTTGGATAAACTCAAATAATTCCACTGCAGTTTGATAAGGCACTGCCATAGTGTCGTGCACCAATTGCAGCCCTGCCAGAGCTTCCTGAAAGCTTTTTGTTCATTTAGTGTGTTGGACAGGAGTCTTCCATGAACACTGTGTTAGATCAAGGAGGGGAAGGTGATTGAGTGTTGGGTTTTTTTGGGGGGGGGTGGGCGGGGGGCAGGGGAACCTGATCTTACACTGTGCATTGCTTCTTTTTGTTTGTAACCTGCTACATATAAAACCTCAAATTATAGTTAACTTTGTGTTAAGAGTTTCATTCTACAAGGAGACTTGCTAGAAATACCCATCATAAATTTCAGTAAAGGTAATGTGAGGAATTCCTCTTTAGCAGGTCTACTTAAATTATTTTATTTCTATAAGCGATGCTTTGAAGTGCTAATGCTATTGCTGAAGCAAAAATAACTAATACTGGAAATTGTTATGGTAAAATTTTTACCTGTTATAAAAAGCTGTGGGTTTTTTGGGCACTTAGATACTTTCTGAAGTCTGGAAATACTGCTGTATGTGCTCCAATTCAGACACGTTCTCTTGAGTTTGTAGTTCAGCAACTACTTGAATAAGTTTTGTTTCAAATAGCAGTTACAATTGTTTTAGCGCTTGTGAAAGTGTTATGAAAGGACTTATTTATTGGAAGTGGCTTAAAGTATTTCCTTTAATCATGATCCCAGTGTGAGTTTATCTGTTCTAGCTTATTGAATCAAATCTATGCGCTTTTTGTTTCTTAAAGTTCTTTCAGAAGTAGTGAAAGACACAGTGGGCTTGACTATCTACCCCAAAATCAGTGGAACCAGAATAAGGTGTCTTGCATAACCCTCGACAGCTTGAAAACTGAGCAAAAGCGATGTTGGCCACTTCAGAGCTAGGAGTTAGTAGGTTCCTGTAATACGTCTTCCAAAAAGTAAGAGATATTACAAGTTTTGTTTGGTGCACAGAGGTGATCCTGCCAACTTTGAATACTAGCAGTCTTAAGGTGGAGACATTTTCATATGTAACTTCCATCTGTAGGGGAAAAAAAAAAAGATCATTCTGGAGCAATATATTTTTCTTGTAAATCTTAAATATTTTAGTTTGGCAAATTTGAAATGCATGGGAGAGAATATGGAAAGGTTTTTGTTTCTTCGTCTTTAAGATGCAAGTTTGAAAGGAAAGAAAATAAATAGTTGAAATCCCCCGTTTTATGTTTAAACTACCACTTACGCTTCTTCCTAAAATCTGGACTTTTTGCAACACTACGGAGCTGTTGCCATCATGTAAAGTACACCTTCTCAAATCCACCGGCAAAACAGATCACCATCGCTCCTGTCAACAGAAGTCGCTTGACTGCTGGAAGCAAAATGTAAGAGGTGTGGTTGTGTGCGTGTTGTGTGTGCTGTAGAAATGATCAAAAACTGAGCGGACTGTTTTGTTTTAAATAAAGTCTGGTAACTTGAACATTGATTCTGACTGCTGACTGATCTCCTGTTTTAACCTCTTACTGCTAAGGAAGTATTTCAGAGTCTATCCTGAAACTGATTTCTCTTAAGCATCATCTTCCTTCTGGTCATCACAGGATCGTTCCGTAAATAGCAGCTGTTACTACATAGAAAATAATACCGTGCATCAGTTCGTTCTACTTTTTTTAATGTGATCTTTACACATTTATGGGAAAAGTCTTATTTTCGTTATTCTCTCCTTACTATTTTCTTTCTTTCCTTTTTCCTTCTCCCCTGCCCCCCAGCTGAAAGCAGGAATGTGTTATTAGCAAGTTCTGTATAAAATCTTGTGTGATCAGGATGAATCAGAGTACAGGAGTGCTGCTGGAGAAAGTCTAGTTTTACCAAACAAAAAGTTCCAAGTACATTTTAATGACAGTATAGAACTTATTCCACATAACTTGAATAGGTGTACTCATGCTATACTGAAAACACTTGCCCTATTGAAGAATATATAGAAAAAAATGCTTCATCAGTGATTAAAACTGTGCATTCTTTAAAATCCCCCAAATTAATATGTATATATTTCTAAATTTTATTTTCAGAACCATTTATTATGAGAACTGGTGCTGTATGCTGTAAACCAGTGTTCCTTGTTCCCAGCTTTGATCACCACTTAATAATAAGCAATATTTCATGGAGCAATAGATGCAATTACTTGTGGTTTATAATACTTCAGATTTCGGTATCTGTCATGTTAGGCATGTGATGGCTTGCTCCAAGATGTGGTTTTAGCCAGCTAACTAAAATACTTAAATATTAAATTACTCTTCTCTATCTTATATTCTGCAGGATAAGCAGAGTTTATATGCAAGCTTAAACTACTGCAGTGTTGAAGTAATGATCTATGTAAAGACATCTGTTTTAAGAAAGGAAGTACAGAAATATATACCATATGAGCAACAGGGACACTTGGCTGAGCAGCAAGCAACTTCCAGAACAGGGTTTTATATAGGACATAAAGGCAACAAACAAAAACTCTGGGAGGATGGAAGCGAGAAACTTGGAGGCTAGCCACTATATGCATATTGATATTAAAAATAAAAAAAAAAAACCACGTGTGTGTAACACTGCTAATCTTGTGATAGAAGGTAGAGAAGAGATGACGCTGTTCTGAGCACAGCAGCAGGTAAGGAGCAGGTGTGCTAGGAGACATGCAGGTCGCGCGTGCAGAGTGACGTGCTTCTCTCCCGAGCCGAGAACTGAGGAGAAGGCTGCTAAGGGATTACGTATGGATTGAAGGCTGCTATGAAGGCTTATGTGTGAATTCTGAGGACAAGAGTGGAAGAAGCCTCCCCTTTCACTGGGCTATTGCAAGTTGGTCACTTCAAACTGCTCGGGTTGGGTCGGGGGGAGAAAGCATGAATGTGATAGAATCCTTCATAATGGCATGTTCACGTATAATAGCTAATATCCCACGTCTTTCTTGCGAGGCCTTTTTCTCCTTTACAACAGCATTCCTTCTGTTGTGCAGGGATAGGAGAGAGGAGGGCAGTGAATGATGGCCATGACTATTCCAGGTGTTTAAAATATAAATTTAAATGAAAAACATGGTGTGGGCGCTCATTCTGTCATGCCCCCCAACCACTCTCTGCTGCGGATTGTATATCTTGCCTTTCTCCCATCTTTCTTCCTTCTCTCCTGGGGAGTGGGAGCCTGTACCTGCCCCTTCCCACTCTCCCCAGGAGAGGAGAGGCTGGTGGCCCTCTGAACGGGAGGATAGCAACTGGAGCCCCAGCTGGGCGCTCACCTGGCAGATTCACAGCCAGGCTTTGCTAGGACAAAATATTGGAGGGAGGTCATGAGGAATAACGTGGGAAAGATCTGCTGAATATGGGAAATGCTTTGAAAGAGGGCAGGCAGTTGAGGACCAGTTTTCCAGGGGACTTTATTAAAACCAGCTGGTACAGTCCTACTTTTATTAACTTCTGTGTATTATCTTAAATTGATCTTGACATTGCAGTAGGTGAAAGACCAGATGTCTGTACTGAATCTTCTGTTATAACAGGTCTAAAAATCTTTAATTCATAGTTCCCACAGTGAACTCTCGCAGATATCTGTTAATAATATACATCAGTCTTTTTTTTTCTCTGTAGAAAAAAAAATAGGAAAACTTTCAAAAAATTCTAAATGTAGAATGTAAATTTAAAACTGGACGTGCTATTAGCAATGAAGAAATCTTGATGTAATTTTAATAAGGATTTAAACTAATGTTGCATAAGGTGCAGATCAACCTCCCAAAGTTTCTTCCTGTTTTTAATTACTAAAAATCACATCCAAGTTCCTTTCCCAATGTATTGCTGAAAGCTGACACAGACACTGGGCATCATGCCTGTTGGTTAGCAAATAATCTTGAGATTAGCTCGTAAAACAATGTTACCTGATTGGTTAAAGCAACCCAAATAAAATAGTGTCCAGCTATTAAAGTAGGTTAATATCTGATGAAGTAAACATCTTCAGCTGCAAGTTTCAGAATATGTTTTGAGTTTAAGCTCCAAACACCTCTTGGAGTGATGCTAATTACATTTGCCTATTGAAATGAAAAGTTTCTTGATGAAGAGCAAAGGTTGTCCTGATTTACGGCCACTAGAAAAGATTGACAGTGTTATTAGAAGACTTTTTTTTTTTACCTGCGCTAGATGAAATTTTACTTAATTGGAGAGAAAGATGAAAGTACTGTTATTTGAGTGTATATTGGGGTTATGGGCTTTTCTTTAAATCTCCCCCCCCCCCCCCACAGATTAGCTAAACAATATATTTTGAATTGCTGTTTGTGTTTTTATACATCTTTATTTGCATATTACAGGAGGGATTTTTGCCATTTAATTGTTAACTTTGAAAATATTACTTTAGATTTTAAGGGATTTATTTATTACAACAAGTGGCATCTATTAAAGAAGTTGTTTACTTATGGTCTTGCTTATCTCAAGGTTTGGGTGACCAGTGTTAGATGCCATTATAGGCTGATATATGATTTTGTTAGTTTTTGGGAAACAGCAAAGCATATAATGATAATTTAATGTGTATTTTTTTAATACTGTTCAACTTTTTTCAGTCCCAGAAATCCTGGATAGAAAATACTTTCACCAAGAGGGAGTGTGTGTATATTATACCAAGTTCAAAAGACCCCCACAGGTAAGCTAGAAATGGCATAAGAATTCACTGTTACCTTTTAAATTGAAAAAGTGATGTAAGAGTATTAGACTAACTACTCAGTCTGTAGCAAAATACTGCCTTGAATTCAGTCCTTTGTGTCTGGGCAGTCTCATTGTGTCTCTCTGTGTGTCTCTGTCTTAGATTTTTTTCTTATGGAAGTACCTTGGCATTGCAGGAATCCCCTGATAGGTGTTCACCTACTCTCCTTGCTGCTTTTAACCAGTTCGTCCAGCGGTGTGTCAATGGTGTGTCTACGGCGGGTGTCTTCTGGTTGTTTGTTTGCTCTTTTTTGCTGTTGTTGTTTTTCTTGTGTGGAGTATTTCCAAAAAGTCAGAAAGTCCCATAGAGTTATTTGGACTATATTTAGGTCTGAAGAACAGCAATGCAAGTGTAACAGTGATGTGTGAAAATAAAGCTGATAGTGATGTAAGAAAGGTTGAAAAATTCATAGAAAGGGGGAGGAAAAAGGAATATTCTGAAGGGAATGAGACTAATAATAGATACAAAGCAAAGGCTGAAGAAAGCTTTACTTCCAGGGGAGATAAGCAAAACAGAAACAAATATCAAAATATTCTCTCTAGTCCCTTTTCATCATTAAGATCTGTGAGAAAACAATGAGAGTAAAAAATTGGGAAAAAGGGTTTTAGAGGGGAGGCGGAGACTAATGAAGAATATTTTAAATCTCTTGGATGCTTTTATCTTATACTGAGTTAGACACATGCTACTAAAAATCAAGCAACTTAGTGCTAACCCTAGCATTTCTTACTTGTAGAATTTACCTTCACTAAATGTCACAGATGTAATTTAAGAGTTCCCACAATGAATGAACTTGATGTGCATAGTCGTAACATCTGGATCACTGATATGAAATAAAGACAGATTGAAAACATTTAAATTTTGTATTTTAAGGCAGTGTTGTCTACCTCAAAATATTAAAATTATTAACACAAAATTATTAATCACATTTTTTTAAGCACAAGACACTTTCTCATGAGCTTGAGAAAAGTTCTGCTTCAGTCTTTTCCATGAAAAAACTTAATATGATCACATTTGTTCCATGCAGGCAGAATACTATTTTTTTTCTTTTAGGAACTTGTTTTCAGGCAGAATAGAAGGAACAAAGTCAATGCTTTTGAATTTTTAAATTATTGTGAATTATTCATCACATTCCTTAAAACTGTGTGACCTGGGGAAGCTTTTAGAATTTATGGCCATGATTGTAGCACGTGGAAAATCTGCAAATGCAAATCAAGTAATTAGGAAGCTGTTAAAATTTCCAGAGCATTTCCCAAGGAACAAAATGATCTTCAGCACTTACCCTTTTAGTTTAACCCCTGTGTAGCATAAAAGGGAATTTACAACTTTCCCATCAGATTTTTTCCTTCAGTTTCTAGAATCCCATATTGTTGTTCCTGAATCATGCGTAACTGAATCAAATGTAGACAAAATCCAAAATGTCATATGTAGGCAATGTTTTTGATCCTTACTTTTTAGTGTTGGTATTTATGCTTTAGTAATTGCCAGAGAAGATTTTAAGCTCTAGTTTAATATTAAAAACCTAAATAATTAACAGTAGAATATAATTTCTAAAGAGGATAAAATTAAGAAATTGGTTATGCTCTAAGTCTGAAAACAGTTTAAGATTACTATGTAATTTCTGCAATTTCACCTGCACACATTTGCACTTGCATACTAGTGAATGGTTAACACTGCTTTGAAAATTGCAGAAAACGGCTATATCAACTTAACTGCTATGTTAACTTTAAACATTAATAAAACTATTAGCAGAAAAACAATGAAAATATTTAAGATGAAAGAGGGTAGAAATGGGAAATTTTTTTTATATAATAAACTCACTGTGTAGAGACATGGCTGTATAAAGTTTATTCAGACATCTTTTTTTTTTTCCGCATGCAACTTAGCAATGATCAAATAACAACCTTCCCACACATGCAGTTCGGCTTGGATTTACCTTAGGAGTATCAATTTGTAGAATAGGTACAACATTGTATAGCTAAATTGAGTGAAAGAAAATGTCAGCCTGTAAGTAACTTCTCAGCATCTACCTAAATGTTTCCATTTGAGAGTACTGCAGCTATCTGAGTCTAAAATATTCTTGGGCTTCAGGTATTGATGGTTCAAAGCTTGAAAACTAGTTGAAAGCCACAAGACTGAAACTTTCATCTGTTTATGCATTTAGCACATTTTCCAGTTACTGTAGATCTTTTTGTTCAATAATTTTTGTGCAAGTACATGAGAAGTGGTGTGACTTTTTTTTTTCTTTTCTTTCCCTGTTAACATTTGAACTGGAGTTAACCCATATATTTAAATGGTATTTCTTACAGATGCCTTCCAGGATGTCAAATTTGTCAGCAGCTTGTAAGGTAAGAGTTCTTTTAGTTCTTCACTATTTTTTAGTGTTTTTCCATTAAATATGGGCTTTCATAATGGGGTTCTAAAAAGTTTTGATCAGGATTACAAATAAGCCAGTGAAAGGTTAGAAGATTTTTAAAAAAAATGAAGAACTGTCTGAAATACTTAGATCGCTTATTTATAGATATGACATGAAGTACTTGGCCTCAAAGAATCGATTGCGATTTTCTATGTCCTGACTACTCAAAGCATATTCTGGCCTCTAACTTGCTGTGTCAGCGAGCTTGAATATTTTGCATAACTGTGTTTTATTGTTTATCCTTGTTTTAAATATTTATGGCAACAAGGCTTCTTCTAGGGAAGAGATTTATATGATATTTAGAAACTTTGCTTTCAGGTGTAAATCTAGCCTGTCTCTGTTATAAATAAAATAAGTTTTCTCTCTTGTCTTCATTCAAGTATTCTAAATGATACGCTTTGGTGCAGGTGCTGTTGTGGCCGCTTGGTCAGACAACATGCCTGTTTTACTGCAAGTCTTGCTATGAAATACTCCGATGTGAAGCTGGGTGAAAACTATAATCAGGAAATAGAAGAATGGTCAGTGGAAAAACATACGGAACAGACTCCTACTGATGCTTATGGTGTCATCAACTTTCAAGGCGGCTCTCATTCCTACAGGGCTAAGGCATGTATGACGTTTACTTTTTTCTTTTTTCTTCTCTAAACACATTGATACAGGTGGTGGATGCTTTCATGTAATGAAAATGACTGGAGCTGTACAGTCATAAAGCAGTGTCTTCTGTCAGTCTAGTAATTTTATTGTGATTTGAATTCTTTCTAATTTCCCTTTAAGTGTTTCACCCCCCCAGAACAAGTCACTCAGACTTATCAAAGAATTAATTGGCTTCATGTACAGGCTTTACTGCAAATTGCAAATCATGATAAGAATCCATTTTTTAATCATTTCAGCAAAACATTACATTAAGAATTCAGTTGCATATTGTTTCAGACTTACTTAGAATGCATCTTACTCATCTGTGGTGCTTGCTCACTACTGTTACATTTTTGTAACACCTGTTAAATAACATCTGTTATTTAACTCTGTATTCATAAATTTTCAAACTTGGAAAAAGTGTTTAAAATTATGGGCAGATGGGGAATATACTTCTTTACTAGATTTATTCAAAATTCTGAAAACCTAATCAGCCTGATTAGATTAAGGTTGAGGGGGGGGCTGTCTACAACCATTTTGTGAAAGACTTGGTAGTGATGGTGGAAAATGTTTAATGCTCATGCAGATTTAACTGGGAAGAGTTTTGATAGTTTAACTCCTGTAACCAAACTGAAGCCCTTGAAAGAAGGAGCTGCATTCTTTATGCTGCCAACAGAGCCTCCCAAGGACCGTCTAGATCCTCCCCATGGGGAGAAGGGCTCCTAGCAGAATTCTTTCACATTGGTATAGCAGTGTACGTGTTCCCTCATACACTTAGTATACCTTAAAATTGCTGAGAATCCATTTCTAGAAGTACAGAAATAGCAAGTTACCTGTACTTGCTTCTGCTGAGCACCAGTGGGGTTGCTAAAACCACTTTATTGATAGCAATGTTTTTAGTTGGAACTTGATCAAGGTAGGGCTTACTTTCTGCATATCCCCCCCCCCCCTTGTTTTGAACAGTTCATATTAAGGATGTAGAAGTATTCTTAGCTGATGAACTGACTACTTCATCTTGAACTGTTAACCATAGCAAGCTTTAAAAAGCTGCTAGATTTGAAGTTTTGTATTAAAGAATGTAGCTTTTCTTCCCACAAAGAATAGGGAGGGAAAAGCAAGTCACTTCATCTTTCTGTAAGACTTTTCACATGAGACATGCAAGTTTTCCCAATAGATGGCAGAAATTTTAAAAGTATTTCTGAATTTAATCTAACTTAGAAATGATCCAATACTTTCAAAAAATCTCATTTTTCTAGGGCACTGTGTCAGCAGAATGGAATAACATCATATTTCTGTAGCCTTTTCCCCTTTTCAAAACTTGCTTTCAAAACTATTAACTATCTTGGCCTTAATTTTGGAGGGCATGATGTAAATTTGTCTACTTACTGCATCTGCCTTGTTTCGTGGAAATAAATTAAATTTTCTGTAGCCAGGGTTAGGAGAATATTTCCTGAAATATGTTCTGGTTGTTGTTTTTCCTCGCTGATTGTGTGATGGTTTCTTCTAAGAACCTTTTAACTCAACTTTTTTTCTTTTGTCTTCAGTATGTGCGATTGTCATATGACACTAAGCCTGAAGCTATTCTGCAACTTATGCTTAAAGAATGGCAGATGGAGTTGCCGAAGCTTGTTATATCTGTACATGGGGGCATGCAGAAATTTGAACTTCACCCACGCATCAAGCAGTTGCTTGGCAAAGGTCTTATTAAAGCTGCAGTAACAACAGGAGCCTGGATTATAACTGGAGGAGTTAACACAGGTAAGAAAAGTACAAGTGAATGTGCACAGTTAACTGGATTATAGCTTATAAAAGCCAAAAGATTTAATGGCTGCCTAGCTGTATCTTAAAGCAAAGTGTTTTTCAAGTTTTAGTTTGGTCAAGTGAATTTAAAATATTTTATCACACATTTTGAACATATATAGCTTGAAATGGCCTGCTGTATTGTCCCTCAAGGACAAACAACACAATGGTTTTCAAACTGCAGGAGGAAAAACTTCCACTTCTTATTGCTTTATTTGTGATTAAAACAAGTACAGTAATGTACTGGAAGCTGTCTTTTAGTTCTCTCTAAGCTAATACTTATTTTGTTGCATTACTAATGTGTGGTGCTTTGTCTCCTAGTAGTAGGTGTTGTGCACTGTATGGGTGCTTTTTCTTTGGTGCTCTGTAAAATGAGTTCTCAGCTCCTTAACAGGCCAAATTAATAAAATAGGTGTATTTCTTAAAGCTATTCTTTAATAAGATGTGGTACTCAATATATTGGAATTGTTTTTGTGCACAAACAGGTGTTGCAAAACATGTTGGTGATGCTCTAAGAGAACATGCTTCCAGATCATCTCGAAAGATTTGCACTATTGGGATTGCTCCATGGGGAGTAATTGAAAACAGAAATGACCTTGTTGGAAGAGATGTAAGGATAAACTTATCTAATTGAAATAATTATCTACATGACTTATTTTTTGTCAAATCTGCTCAAGCGTGTTTTTTCACTGCCTTTGCAACATTGGAATGCTTGCTTTATAGTGAAGATGCACTGACATCTGTGACTTAGGCAAGGTCTTTAGGGTAAACAAGTTGCAAAATGCAAATGCACTAGAGGAGGAGCTTGTTCTCAAGTGTGTGTGGTTTCCCCCCCTCCCCCCGGCATTAGTGAATCAAATAGCAAAAATGCTGAAGTATTATGGAGAATTTGCATTTACTGAATCTTCCAGGCTAATGTTTGCCAGAGTGGTCACAAGTTTTGCTTGTAGACAGACACCTTTTCAAGGGACCTTTTCTCTATTATCCTTCAGAACCAAATTCTTTTGTGATAGTTACCTGTTTTGCTGCACGAAGTTACGTAGCTAGCTACAGCTGTTGGTGTATCCTGACCCAAGGCATACTTACATGTGTTAGTGCTTGTTGTTTTCCATCTGTTGTGTCTAGACAAATAGCTAAGTTTCACAGGGACTGATTTGAATCTTTAAAGTAAAATATATTGTTGTGTGCTTATACTTAGGTGGTTGCTCCATATCAAACCTTGTTAAACCCATTAAGTAAATTAAATGTCCTAAATAATCTCCATTCCCATTTCATTCTGGTGGATGATGGAACAGTTGGAAAGTATGGAGCAGAAGTTAAATTACGGAGAGAACTGGAAAAAACTATTAATTTGCAACGGATCCATGCAAGTAAGTAATCATGATGACCAAAGACTGAGTGTTACTATGCTTTACTGAATAAGATGTTTATGTCAAATATTCAAATGAGAAAATACAAAAACTAGGGTTTTTTTTGCATGTTTCAACCTTACTTCTGGTAAACAACCATTTTGCACATCATTTCAGCTGCTGCTTTGGACCTTAGGAGTTGCTGAAAGACTTAGGATTTCTCTGAAACCAGAGAGGAAAATTCCTCATTTGAACAAAGCTGGCAATTTTGCTTTGATAAAGTAAATAGACATCATTTGAGTTATTAGTGTGTAGTCAGGCCTTACCAGTCTGATTAATGTTTTTGATGGTGATTGCTTGCAGTTCCACAATAGAGAAACTGAGTTTGGAAAACATCATCTATGTTTGTGTGAGGAAGCAGTGACTTTATGTAGTGCTTTCCTAGCTATGGAGCTGTGTGTGTGTTTTTCTTATTCTTATAAGAATTCTTCCATGATATTCCCTGTCAATAGCAGGGTTTCCATGTACCTGTGTGCAAATTAGGTACATTTTCCCTTCTTTGGAAATTACTGGTGTGCAGGAGGGGAAACAGGGTTATCTAAAGAAAAATTTTCACTTTCCTGCAGTAGTTTGGGAGTGTTCCTGTGAGGAATATCTCTTCTGTTTTGTAGATTGTGTGTTCTATTGTATTTATCTGGCTTCTTTGCAGGCCCCCCCCCCCCAAAAAAAAAATACCCAAAAAACAAAAAAAAAACCCAGTGCTTAAAACTGTGCATTAGCAATAGTTAAAATGTATGCTGAACAGCATTTTAACTTTCATCCAATAGAATGGGCATGCTTGGTCTGTTAAAAATGTAAAGTGAATGCGCTAGCATTGCATATGTACCTACTACATTGTTTCCGTTAACTGTTTTTAGTTGGCAAAGGTGTATGCAATTCTTTCAAGCATGCACAAATAGATCAGTACTTTACTTCATCATCAGTTCTGCAAGAAATCCAGATTGCATTTATCCAGTGAAGAATCCTTGATTTCAAGTATTTCTTACACCTCTGTTTGTGACTTGTTTTCAACCCAATTCTAAGATGTTTTATGACATTAACTTGCTGTAGTTTGTTTAAAAAAAAAAAAAAAAATTGTCGAACCCATTATATGACCTAGCTGTTCTTTGTATTTTGGAATAAATGGTTTTAAAGTAAGTTGTTATTTGGAGTAAAATGTTTTGTTTTGGAATCTACTGTTTCCCCACTTGATCTTGCTATTTAATGCATCTTTGACAAACAACAGTGAGAAAATTGGCAGCCCTAAATCTGTATGTCCTGGCAAAAATCTGACATTTCAGGGTGAGTCAGTGACCATGTACCTAGAATAGAGTGGTGTAAGTAGAAGGCAAGAGCTGAAAAAGCAATCAGTGTGAATAGCTTGCAAAATAGTTGTGCTGTAGCTGTGGCTGGTAAAAGAGAATGGAAATAATAGTGTTTGACTATAGCTAGAACTCTCCAGCAAGAAAAGTAGATATTTTGAGAGAGAATGTATTTTTGCATTTTAGATATGTGAAATGTCTACCCTTGTTATTGCATTTGTGTAGATAAAATAATGACAAATAATGCTTGTTTGTTATTTATTGACCTTCAAATGTTAACCTTGTCTGTTAGTATATGCCCCTCCTGTAACTTTGACACTAAAAACTTCTTTTGCTAGACCTGGTGAAATGCTTCATGTTTTATGCTTACGTTTTCATTTATACTGACAAAGGTCTAAAAAAAAAAAAATTGAAAAATAGGGATTTGTTTGTGTATTTACAACTTTATAGGAATTGGCCAAGGTGTGCCTGTGGTAGCACTTGTATTTGAAGGTGGACCCAACGTCATACTCACAGTTTTAGACTTCCTTCAAGAAAGTCCTCCTGTGCCAGTGGTAGTATGTGAAGGAACTGGTAGAGCTGCAGACATATTGGCGTATGTTCACAAGCAAACGGAGGAGGGAGGGTAAGTTGTAGTACTTCTAGTCAAACTCTCAGTTATATAGAGATGTCTTTTGAGAGTAGTCCTTTAATGAATTTGTGCAAGAGCTTTATCTATGGAAAGACAAAAGCTAAAAGAGTGTAATATTGCATGTGATACAGTTTTCCAGGTTGGCTGCGAATAATCACTTTGGCTAAAGACTGAGATTTCTTTCCAGTTCTGGCTTCCTCCCATGTGACATCTACAGAATCTGGGGCAACTGGCATGGTGGGCTTGCTTTAGCAATACTTACAAAAGGAGAGGAAAAGTAGATACACCTATATCCTAAATAAGGGGAAACATCTCGCATGTGACTTCACTAATGTGCAGTAATTGTGTTATACTGTTGTAACTAGAGCACCCAACTATCAATTTAAATGCTCTGTCTGCTTTGACCCCAGATTTAAACTAAGCAGCAGTAACCTGCTAAGTGACTAACATGACTTTTTAAGTATGCACAATATACTGTTTTGCTCAACAGAAGTCAGAGCTGGCCAGACCTTCCAGAGATGTGAGAATGACTTATCCTGAATACATTACCAAGTTGCTTGAAAATATCACTTGACTTGATTGAATGGAAATACTTGTATGCCATTAGTTATTGCATGGTAGTAGCTTGCCTGAAAAGGGAACAGGAAAAGTATCTATATTATTTCTTCTGAGTAGTGTTAAAATTTAACTTTATATAAACTTAAGTGCAGAAAACAATTGTCTGTTCATAGTTTCAAAAACAAAATGTGATTTGCTTGTGGTCCGCAGTCCTCAGTGGCTTCCAGTTAGCTGCCAGATTTGCTTAAATCTTTAAACATGTTGGATACTAGCTGCAGGGACTGCCTCAGGACCAGGAGGAGGAGATAAATGTAGCGCTAAACCAGACAGCTTTGTCCATTGAGAACGAGATCAGATGCAGATCTTGCTCAGAGGGGAGAGTACTTACCTGAGAATATCTCAGAACTGAGTTTGGGAAGGAAAGGGAGAGAGGTTGAGTTACTTTTAGGAGGCAGTAGCAGAAAGTCTTAGATTAAGCAACCTATACTTCATTATAATGGTTGCCCAAGCTTTTGCCCCTGAAACAATTATAAGCTTATAAATGGCAGGACTTTGAATGGACATGTTCAGACTAATTAAATGTGTGGCTGTTCCTGCTGTTCATATATAACAATTTGTGTTTCTCTGTTTGTTATAATCTCAGGAATGTTCCTGAGGGTGCAGAGCCTGAAATCATTTCAACTATCAAGAAGACATTTAATTTTGGTCAAAGTGAAGCGGTTCATCTGTTTCAGACATTGCTGGAATGCATGAAAAAAAAAGAACTTGTAAGTAGATATCACTATAGAAAATCTTTATGTAAGGTACATGCATTTGTGTATCTAAAATGAAATCCTTTCTCAAAATGTTTTCTATGATCAAGTTCTTAAATTTTTTCTGGCCATAATATATCTTTCCAAACACAGAAGATAGTCAAATCTAGGGTTTTTTTGTATACTTTATCTCATGGCCAAGAGAGACTTCATTCTTGTGATTACTTCTGGTAATTGAAGTTACTTCCTTGTTTCCAATCCTATCTGTTTTCAACTGATAGGATTCTGTTTTGTTTATAGTTCTGTATATGTATTTATTTTGTTTGTGGGTTTTTTCCTTTTTTTCTTGTTTTTATTTTATTATATTTTTTGAAAGCCTTTAGGTGTTCTGCTTTGTCTTTTAGTTATTAGCGTACAAATGAAAGACTGCTATCGTTGAATGCTTAAAGTAAAAGCACTTAATAGAGCCTGAACTATTATATATAGCTCTTTTATATATGGCCTGAATTCAGGTACTGGTGTCTCATTTGGAGACCTTATTATGCTGTTCCGAGTTCTTAAGTTGACATGTTCAGCTAAACACATTTGCTGGCAGGTTAATCTTGTAATCTAGAATGAACTGGGGAGGTAAACAGAATACTGTGTGGTAGCTGATAGAGATACTGTGATAGCCAATAGAGAATTGTCATCATAGTGCGAAAAGACATTGAAGAGTGTAAAGGGTTTCTACTTTGCTTTTCTCATAAAAGGTTGTTTTTTGTGGCCCCCACTTAGGAAAACAGTCTAGAGTACACACTGAAGGTAAGATTTAAATTGAGTGTAGATTTAAAATGCATTGAAGATAAACAGATTTTTTTCAATGTTATTTCAATTCCTGATATAAAAGACTGGGGCTAATCAGCTTTGTCCAATAGAATAGGAAGAACATGTGTTTAAAAATAAATGTATTTTGTTTTGAACAGATTACTGTTTTTCATATTGGGTCAGATGAACATCAAGACATTGATGTTGCGATACTTACAGCATTGCTAAAAGGTGAGACTTTAAAGAGCATTTAGAATCCCCAGCTATTGTAGTTCAGTGATTATATACTGGAATATTTATAAAATATAATCTGTAGGAATCTTTATTTTTTAAGCAAATAATTATCTAGTATGCTTTCTCATTTTACAGTGTCATAATCTATGTCATAACTGATAAAATATCTACCACAAAGTTATGCTGTATTACTTGATTTGACTGCTTTAAGAAGTAAGAATTGTTTAATGTTTTATATCTTAATTCATTTAATTTTTTTCATTGTGTTTTGTTTCTTAAGGCACGAATGCATCTGCATTTGACCAACTTGTCCTTACACTTGCATGGGATAGAGTTGACATTGCCAAAAATCATGTTTTTGTTTATGGGCAGCAATGGCTGGTATGTATGCAGTCTAGATTAAGCAGAATGGCATTTTCTGAGAGAGAAACTCAACTTTCTGCAAAGAATGAGTCTTTTGACTTAAGATAGTCTGTAGAATACTGACACGTTTATTTTAGGACAGTAATTTCTGAATACTTGATAGATTTATAACTGTTTTATTATTGTGTGCTTAAAAATAGTCCAAGAATTTTAGAAATGTGCTAAGCATTGCGAATAAATAGGGGAGAAAAGACATTGCAAAAGATGAAAGCTGAATTCATGTTGTTCAGATGTTCTTTCTTTTTTTACAGTTATACAATCATGTAACATTCTTAAAAAGTAGCTAGCAAAATACATATATTAACTTTGGTTGGCAGCACTGCTGCCTCTTTCAGGGAGAGGGAGAAAGTACCTATTTTTTGTAGTTTGTAAATTAGTTTGAAAACTACATTGTGATCTTGCCTTTTCCCCTATTACTATAAAGATAAAATACAATCTTATGGGACTGCACAGTCAAAAGTACGTACTGGAAGGCTTGTTGATAGCAGGGATAGTCCTGAGCATTTGTCTTTGGAGCAAATTGTGCTTTAAATGTTTTATGTCTTCCTACCTTTCATCCAATGTCAATATATGAGAACAGCTGAACTATGTTAGACTAAATGTCAATTTAGTCTGGTGAGCATGTCAATAAGAGATCTCTGTGGAAGAGTATAGGACCAGAGAAAACACCCAGCAATAAGTTCTCAGAATATTCTCTCATCATGTAATTGTGTGAAGCTCAGGCGATTTCCTGAACCCAAGGTGGCATCTTTGTAGACATAAAAGGATCTGCCCTCTGTAAAGGAATGAGATCAATTTGTAACCTAAGTATACTCATCTCAGTGCATTTTTACCGGTTCTCTCCAGCCTCTAGCCTGTACTCGTTTGTTGTAGGTTGGCTCCCTGGAACAGGCTATGTTAGATGCCCTTGTGATGGATAGAGTTGCATTTGTGAAACTTCTGATTGAGAACGGCGTAAGCATGCACAAGTTCCTTACAATTCCCAGGCTGGAAGAACTTTATAATACAGTAAGTGAATGACTGCTTTTTAAACAGATTGCTTTTTAGAAAAGCTTTTTATTTGCTCAGTGTTGTGCACTGGGTCATGTGCACTAGCCTACGTGCCATGTGATGATGATAAGGCCAATCCTTCACAGGAGGTTGGAGTTGAGAAGCGCATGCTGTCTGGCTGCGTTGCAGTGCCACAGCTGCTTTCTGGCTCTCCAGAAATGGCACCAGAAACAGTTTGTTAGCAGGGTGTTCATTTGAGTCTGATATTTGGGTATAGATACTAAAGAGGAAATTGCAGCACAGTTGTGGAACGTGTGAAATGTAAATCACAGTGGGGAAGAAAACAAGAGAGAGCCAGATGACTGAAACTTGCACGTAAAACAAAGTCCATAGACAATATTCATAAGGTGAATTCTGTCTATAGCTGTTGATCTTACCATAATAAATAATGTAATAAATAATAATTGTAAAAATAGCTTATTTTGTGAACCTACATGGTTATAAACATTGCATAGAAAAATTGTTTCCATGAATGCTGATTTAAAAATTTTAAGGTAACTTTTGTATAACATTAAGTATTTACCAAAAAACAAAAAAAACCTTTTTGTCAAAAACTAACCATGAGTAGTGAATAGTATATAAATATGTTTTAGGCTTGCATTAACACTCTCATTATCTGGTTATGACAAGAAAAGCCTTGAAATTAATTTGTTAATAAACTTGTATATAGGAGACCACATGATCAGACTTTTAAATTAATGTTTTATGGTGTTGCTTTTTTTTTTTTTTTTTTTCCCCCTTCACTTGATGTGCTTTTTTTAATCAAGATCTGTATTGGTGCCAGGGTAACCATATGTCTAAAAGTATAGCAGTTCCTGCCTTCACAGGAAATCGGAAAAAGAAGAAAAATCATCTTTGGTAAAAAGTGGGAATGTTCAGATTACAAATTTAAAAAGTAAGGGAGCTTTTATTGTGGATCCTTCAATTCTCTAAACACGAATATCAGTGTGTGTGTGTGTTCCTGTAACTTAAAATGGCTATTTGTTAAAACTTGTTTGTATAATTTTTATAACAAACAATATGCATATTGTTGCTGTTTGCATTCTGTTTTTTTTTTCCTTTGTGGACAAATTATAGGTGGGTTAATTATGTCTCAAATCAGAAGTACCATCAAAGTTGTAAAATGAAACAATAAGGAAATACTCTGTACTTAATATTACAATTTGAAATATTTGCCTTTAATGGTTACTACTTGTTTTTAAAAACTAGGATTTTTTTTTGAGTCAACATGTGATAATACTGGGGGACTTCTATTGTAATCTTCTCATGTTGTCTTTGCACTTCTAATTTCTCACTCCAACGTTTTTTTTTTCCCCCCCCTCTTCTGTTTTATAAAGAAACAAGGCCCAACTAACCCAACTCTCTTTCATCTTGTTCGGGATGTCAAACAGGTATGCTGTAAATGTAAAAATCTGTCAAATAGCCGTATTAGGTTGGTGGTGGTGTGTGGGTGGGTTTTTTTGTTTTTTTTATGTCTCTCATTTGTCAATTTAATCTTGGAGTTATTAATTAGGTTTGATTGAAGCAATAAGCTACCTCTCTGCAGTCATACTGTTATTTCCAAGATTTGCAGTTGCATGCCTAGCGCCTCATTGCCAGACAGATGTGCACTAAACCTGATGAGTGTTGTCTTTTTTCCTCTTGCTTCTGATTGTTTTGCTTTTTGAGGGGTTGGAAGCTGATATGAACAGGTGGAGTCATTTTGGCTGTTAAACAAAAAACCCCACAGCAGAACAAACGTACATCCTGCTAGGGAAGATCATACAGAAAAAAAACTACAACCATGTCTCCTTTGAAACTACTAAATATTGAGCCATGTAGATAGGTTTTTATCATGAAAGGCTTAATTTGTTTTTTTTATTTAGAATTATGATGTAACATGTAGAAACATTCTAAGCAAGATTAAATTAAGATTATAATTTGCAAAACTAAAAGTACCTTTTGTATTTCTAGGGAAATCTTCCTCCAGGATATAAAATCAACCTGATTGATGTGGGGCTGGTTATTGAATATTTGATGGGAGGAACCTATAGATGCACCTATACAAGAAAACGCTTTAGAGCTATATACAATAGTCTCAGCGGGAACAATCGGGTATGTGGCAGTTGGATAATAAGACAAACTGCTTCATATGTTCATGATTAAAAAATAGATTTTTATATATATATATATACACACACATATTTTGAAAAAGACGAGCCATATTATTTTGTTCTTTTTTTCGGTGGACTGGTTCTTTTAAGACAATTGTAATGCCTATGAAGGCATCTAGGAGCTGTTTTAGGGTTGAGGAGAAACAAAAGTTTTTTTTTAATGCATTTCCTTACTCTATCATCCCAATTACTTTTCTGTTCTTCCCCCTTTTCCTACTTGTAGGGGAAAAATGGGTGCTAAATGTGCTGATTCTCCAGCACTTGGGATGCAGTTATTCCAGCTTCTTGGCAGTTACACTGGTTGCTTTAGTAATATTTTTTTGAATTGTTTTTAATTTGATACTTCTTAAGTGTTTAATGAAAGCTCTAAATGTTGATGTTATATAAATTCATCACAGTTTCAGTGACAAAGTAAGTGTTCAGTTGCTCAGCTAAGCACCTGGCTGTAAACAGTTGATTGTATATTGTCTTGTAGGTAGGTGTTTAAAAAAAAAAGACAAAAAACAAAAAACCAACTTGCTGTTGTTCTTGTTGCAGCGATCTGGGCGAAATCCTTCAAATAATACTCCTCAGATGTGTAAAAGCCATGAGCCTTTTGGTAACAGGGCAGATAAGAAAGAAAAAATGCGACATAATCACTTCATCAAAACAGCACAGCCGTACAAACCAAAGGTACGGACGTGAGAGGGCATGCGGCGGTGTTTCGTTCTTTTTAAGCTCTTAAGAGGGGATAACCTGGATGACATCTGAGTGCCACTGAAATAAATAGTAGCTATTTTAGTGTAAAGCTGAAATTTCAGTCTTGCCTTCATGCTTGTTTATAAACCATCTAGCATGCTTACAGGATTGTGTAAAGAACGTCTTTATATTAGTCTTCCGGATAAACTCTGGTACATTAAGGAGCAAGAGCTTATGCTTGGCACAGTTCTAGCAACGGGGGAACTATATGGTTTTGTAGACAGAGCATGATTTGGCTCTGTTATAGGCAGTCTTGATGACTTTCTTCATTTGTGTGTAGAAATATTAGTTACAGCTTTTCTATTGACCTATAAATCAAAGCAATTCAGTCTCTCAGTTCTTTGAATGATTTAGACTCAATTGAAATTTTGAAAGAAAGTTCTAGCTGCTTCTCAAGTATGTTCAGAAATTCATTTCTGTTTTTATAAATGCATATCGCTTGAGCCATTAGATCATTGTATTTTATTACAGTTTCTATAATGAACAATTCAGAGATTTAAAATGTAACTTTCTGATTTTATTTTAAAGATTGACACTGGTGCAGAAGAGGGAAAAAAGAAAAGAACCAAAGATGAAATAGTAGACATAGATGATCCTGAAACAAGACGTTTTCCGTATCCTCTCAATGAGCTGTTACTTTGGGCAGTGTTAATGAAGAGGCAGAAGATGGCCCTGTTCTTCTGGCAGCATGGGGAGGAATCCATGGCTAAAGCCTTAGTTGCTTGCAAAGTATACCGTTCAATGGCATATGAAGCAAAACAAAGTGACCTTGTTGATGATACTTCAGAAGAATTGAAACAGTATTCCAAGTAAATTACATTTTTTTTATTGTTAAAGATCTGTTCTTGAATTTCCCATAAAAAACAGTAGGCTAGACATGAACAAAACCCTAACTATTCTTTTAGCATACTTGAAGAAAATTGATTTTTTTTTTTGAAAAGGATTCAGTGGCGCTCTAGTAAAAGTTGTGTATTAGATGTTGCCCATTTTACGAACTGTTACAGATCATGACTTATAGTTTAATTAAAATGGCACTGAATGTGCCATTCATTTACTTCTGCGTGACTTTTTCCTTCATAGTATTTTAATAATTGTATGTAGTCTGCATATGTTTTTTAATGGAAGTCACAAATCCACATGCTGTACTTCTGAGTTATAATGCAGTATATCTGCCAGAAAACAGGAGAGGTAATAGTCCACTTGGGCTGCATTATTGAGAATTTGATTGTACAGGAAAATTAAGCTTGAACTCAAGATCATCTGTACACATACTAAGTTTTGATTGCTTTGCTCTTTTTTTTTTCCTTCTAGTGAGTTTGGTCAACTGGCAGTTGAACTGTTAGAGCAGTCCTTCCGGCAAGATGAGACTATGGCAATGAAATTACTCACCTATGAGCTTAAAAATTGGAGTAACTCAACTTGTCTGAAGCTAGCAGTGTCCTCAAGGCTTCGTCCATTTGTAGCTCATACTTGTACACAAATGTTGTTATCAGATATGTGGATGGGAAGGCTGAATATGAGGAAGAATTCATGGTACAAGGTAAGCATCATCATAGTTCATTATTGATGTAAGAAAGGTCAACAGGACATACTTCATTTAGGCCTAAATAGAAGGAAAGCATGTGTTTAAATAGTATAAAGCTTTTACCACTCTAGCTTAAGTTAATAATTCTGTAAAATAGTTCTTCTATAACATAATCAAAACTGGAAATATTTATTGTTAACTGTTCTTTTGATACTCTATTGTCTTTTTAAATAAGGTACAGAAATATAGAAGGCAGAAAACAGGCAAGTAGCCTTTAATCAGAGGCTTAAATAGATCATGTGAATACTAATCCACTACTAAAAATATAGTGGTAAAAAAATTAACAGAAAAAGAAAAACACTGTAAGAATATAGTTTCATGCATTTTGGCTTTTTACAGGCTGCGCTTATGACTTGATGTAGAAAAGCTTTGTATATACTTTATTTTGAAGGAAGAAACTGAGCAAAGGGAGGGTACAGCATGAAACACGGGTAGGCAAATTGGGAGTAGGTTTTCCAATGGTGCCCTGTATGATACAGATCAATTGAACCAAAATGGGGGTTGCATATTTCCTTGAGGTGGTGCACCAAAAACTTATTGCTGCTAGGAATATAATGAAATACAACTTTCCTACAAAATACCAATAAGCATCACTTAACTTGTGACCTACTAAAATCCTCTTTGATAACTGATTCGCCATTTTCTTGCTTGCTTTGTAACAAGCTAATGACAATAAATAGCTTTTACCTGTTTTCTTCATCCTTATCTTAGCCTTCATTTTTCTACCATGAGCTGAAAAACAAGACTCATATATACTTTTAAATCTGCTTTGACAGTACACAGTTCCAGAGTTTCTGGGCAGTAGATTGAAGAGCAGAGTGTAAACAGAACGTCTCTGGATCTTCGGGCTTGGAGTACATTCTCTCTAGTGGCTTTTGATTCTGAAATTTATTGTTTGTTCCCCTTTCCTATATCCTCAGGTCAAGGAATGCTCTCTGTATGTCGTCTTTGCCTCTTAAGTATGTATATAAGTAACAACAACTAATTATTTTTTTCTACTTTTTTTTTTTTTTTTTTTTTTTTTGATCTCACTAACAAGCCAGGGAAATTTGGTTTGTACTTTTACAGGGGATATTCTGTGTATTGGTGTATTCTGGTATTTTGATATAGCTGTGAACTATTTTAAAGGTGTTTGCACTTAGTCTTCATCTTTTCCAGGTGATACTGAGTATTTTACTCCCCCCTGCTATACTGCTGTTGGAATATAAGACCAAGGCTGAAATGTCACATATTCCTCAGTCTCAGGATGCACATCAAATGGCAATGGATGACAGTGAAAACAACTTCCAGGCTGCAGCAGATGAAATACCTATGGTAACACGGCAGGGGGGTGGGGGTGGTGGTGCAGAAATACTAAAGGCAACATTTCTAATTTAAAATAAAGAATAATTACATTTTTAAAACTAAAACAAGACTTAAAATACCCAAACAAATCTCTAAAAGCATGTGTTTCTGTGTGTGACATTAACAACCCTTTCACTTTAGGAGGTGTTTAAAGAAGTGAGAATCTTGGACAGTGCTTCAGAAAAGCATGATATGGAGACGCCAGCAAAACCAAAAAGGCTTCCAATTACACAGAAATTTTATGCATTTTATCATGCCCCAATTGTGAAGTTTTGGTTTAATACGGTGAGTTTTATTCTGTGTGAATGTGTTTTTATTTGGAAATCTACTACAGATTTGGGTTTTTTTCTCAACATGTAGCTCTGTGACTTGAATCAGAGTTTAAGCACTATTTTTTTTCTAATATTACCTTACTAAACTGGAAATGAGAAGTACTTAATTCTGAAAAACTGCATACCTGCAGTGCTCAGGTATGTTTTTAAGTTTGTGATAGTTTTGGTAAATATCGATCTTGTAAGGTAATTAAGAAAAAGTATTTAGCCTGAACACTTTTATTTGGCCTGAGCAATTAGTTTCATCAACGTTTAGCAGTAAATCCATCATCATTCATTAAGCTAAAAAATGTTCATGCAAGAAGTGTTCTTGCACAATTTTGTTTAAAATATTGTAATATAAACTCTATAATATTTATTACAGAAAAATAGCTTACTGCTGCTACTTTTCCTCTTAGTAAGAGGAAACGTTTGTGTCTCCATCTAAATAATAACCTTTCTGCTAGGGTAAATGTACTGTAATCATATGTGAAGCTTTTATTTTATACCACATCAAAAGAAGCCATGTACCTCTATAAAGAACACTTATGTAATTTTATGAATAATTTTCCTTGCTGTTTTTAGTTGGCATACTTAGGATTTCTCATGCTTTACACATTTGTGGTCCTTGTGAAAATGGAAGAATTACCATCTGTTCAAGAGTGGATCGTTATTGCTTACATTTTCACATTGGCAATTGAGAAAATTCGTGAGGTATGTCCGTAATAATCTGTGATTCCGTGTTTCTTTGTTGGTTACAACAATATGCTTTAAACTGTCTTAATAAACAGGAGAATCTAAGAAACCTTAAGCATCAGAGTACATGATGTAATAGCTTTATTTTAAACTTTGTAAACTGCTGGTTTTGGTACAAAAGGCTTCTTGGGCTTGCTTTTGAATCTTTCCTATTTAAAAGGTGGGGTGTATTTTGGTTTATTTTGGTTTTTGGGTGTCTTCCCCCCACACACACAAATTTCAAGGAACTGGCAATGGTGCCCTGGTCTGTGTGTGTTTTTTGTTTTTGTTTTTTTGTTTTTCCAGAGCTGATTTTTCTAGCTCTCTGTCTCTGTGACTCTCTGTCTACAAGTTGCGGTGCAATGAACAGCCTTGCTTTTCTGAGGGATGACACTTGCAGATATACCCATTGCTTTCAGTTAAACTCTGCCACTGTGACCAAGATGAAACAAAACCAGAAAGCTTTATCAAGGCAAGACAGCTATCGCAGCTACAACCGTGCTGATAAGCAAAAGACTTCTTTCAAAAGTCCTAGAAGAATCTTTTAAATGGAAGAGCTAATCCATTAACCTGGTACCCCAGGTCCAACTGAAGGACAGAAACTAGAGCTCACTTTTGTAACAGTAACTGTATCCAAAAAAAAAAAAGTAGCAAACGGAATAAAAACAATTCCTTTATACGTTGTTCAGGCAGATGGGAACATAATACATCCTCCTTCTAGTTGGGAAGCTGATGCAGTGCACTGTTTTTTTGGATTCCTCAGTTTTAACATGTGAACAGTGATGCATTTGAGTAGATATTTTATTTTTGCAAGTATAAAAATTTATACTAATTCACATGTTTTAGTGTTCTATGTGCAATAAGTGTGAGGAGACCTGACTCTTAAAATTATTTTTTCTGCAGATCTTTATGTCAGAGGCTGGGAAGATTAATCAGAAGATTAAAGTGTGGTTTAGCGATTACTTCAATATCAGTGACACAGTTGCCATTGTCACTTTCTTCATTGGGTTTGCATTGAGATTTGGAGCAAAGGGGAACTTTGGTGAAAACACTTACAAAGAGAATTATGTTTTTATTGCTGGAAGAATAACATACTGTCTCAATATAATTTTTTGGTATGTGCGATTACTGGATTTTCTAGCTGTAAATCAGCAGGCTGGCCCTTATGTTATGATGATTGGGAAAATGGTAAGTACTTATTCTGGGATTTTTTTTTTTCCTACTGAAATACCTTGCTGCCTCTATTGATAACTTTATCATTTAAATTTAGAAAAAGTTTGCTTATCCTGGTGTAATATGTTGTCAACTCAAAGAGTGCAGATGTAGCTAGCTGGGATAGAACTTAATATGTTTCAATACAAGTACTGATTAGAAAGTTTCCTTTGTTTTACTTGCTATTCCTAAGCCAAAGATGTTGCCCTCTGGCTCATTGCTCTTCCGATATCAAAAAACATTTGAATTTGTTTTAATTTTAAACAAATTATTTCCATTCATTGTTAGCGAGCAGCCCTAAAATTTTTTTAGGTAGCTTTTCATAATTTTTTTAAAGTTGGCAGCTGAAGGGATACACTCATAGCTTCCTCTGCGTTGCCGTGTAGTTCTGGAATTTTCTTTCTTCCAACCTGGTGGGCTGTTTAACGGGTTATTTTATATCCGGCATTGAGGGGTACTGTAAGCGTGTTCATAACTAACCGTACATCACGGTTATGTTTTGTAATGTGAAAGCACCTTTCCCAGCAAGCAATTGATAAGCGACGGTTTCAAAGCCGTCTCGGAGACCCCTGTTTATTGAAGAGCTCAGTAAGTCCCTCTTCTGTAATAAGGCGAAGTGAATGCTGGGGGTTACGTGCGCTGCCCTCGGCAGGAGCCCTGCTAGGGAGGAGGCAGAATTCTGCGGTGACACTGACGGACCAACAGGCGAAAGAGTAGTCGCAGTAGGAATGAAAAGCGTGGGGGGGAGGGTTGTAAGGTTTAAGAACTGTGTGTGTGCGTGGGGTGGTGGTGTGTGGGGGTTTTTTGGGTTCCCCCCCCCCCCCCCATAAAATGGTTCTTACAGAGTTGAACCCTGTTGTTCCTTAAAAGGAGGGGTTCCAGTTACGTGTTTTTTCTCTTTGGTTTGTTGCCGGAGGCATAGGTGCTGTTTCTTAGTCCAAACTCAACCCTTGGAAAACTGCACCTGTATTTTGTACAGCTGTTCAAAAAAATATAGGAAGGGATATTTCTCTTGCTTTATCAGCCGCTACTCTTCCACATGAGTATTTAAGTATTGTGAAGAAAATCTGTCAATTACCTTTTGGCCAAGAGCAGTAAATGTGCCGTAAGCAAGGAGACAAGAAAACAAATTTTCTCACAGTGTTTAGTTGACAAATTTTCTGACTGACGTATAAAATGCTTTAGACTCTTTTCATTAGAAAATATACAGAACTCATCAAGCTCACACTGTAACTGTAAAGACTTTTAAACTTGTGAAATTGTAATTATGACCTTGTGGGATTAACTGTGTGTTGTGTTTTGTTTGTTCATAGGTGGCCAACATGTTTTACATTGTGGTGATTATGGCACTTGTACTGCTTAGTTTTGGTGTTCCTAGGAAGGCAATATTGTATCCTAATGAAGCACCATCTTGGACTCTTGCTAGAGATATTGTGTTTCATCCATACTGGATGATTTTTGGTGAAGTGTATGCATATGAAATTGATGGTAAGACACTGCAGTTTTGAATTAAATAATGAAAGACTTTTTCTGATGAGATCTTCTGAAGCTCTTATGAAATTTTCATTTTATGAAATGAAATGCCTTGTATTGTTGACATATTGATTCAGGTCATTGGATTATCTCCTCTTTGTGAGCTTCACCTGTATAAGTTCTTGACCTGACATCTGTTATTCTCACTTTTTCATTTTCCTGTATAAAGCTTGAATGGCTTAGAAAACTCTACTTAATCAGAATTTCTCATAAGGCTATTCCCAGCCATACTTCGGAATTTTTTTCACACAGCTATCATGACAAAATTTTGGCTAGGTGTGTGTGTGTGGGGGGGCGCAACATGTTATCAGATTAATACCATAGTATAATAATACTGTGGTATTAATCAAACTTTGTCTACCATATTGCTAATATGTGGGGATTTTTTGAATTGCAGAGCAGTGCATGATGGTTATAAGTGGTCTTTTTTTGCCTATATTTTCATATAGGCGTTTTTCTTCTGTCATAGCTGAGTGCTAAAAGCTGTACCTATTTTCTGTGTCATTTTTTCCCAAAACAGTGTGTGCAAAAAATGCTGATGCACAAGTTGCTCCTCTCTGTGGGGCAGGAACATGGTTGACCCCATTTCTTCAAGCTGTCTACCTCTTTGTACAGTACATTATTATGGTTAATCTACTTATTGCATTTTTCAAGTAAGTGTATGGATAATTGATAATTGTTAATTTTTGCTAATCCTTTGATAAGTTTATATCTGACTTTAATAAGATGACTGGAAATCACATATCCTGGGGGCAGTTCAAAGCAATCCCATTTGTTAGCAGCATTTTCAGGCTCTAAGGCTGGTCTTTAATTCCCCCTCACTGCAAGCCCATGACCAAGGAGGGAAGGTTTGTGATGTGACTGGTATGTGTCACATCTATGAGACTAGGGAAACGAGAAGTTTAAGAGAATTTAAAAGCATTTTGAACCTTATTAGTCAGAAAACAAACTAAATTGCTTCTGGATCTGTATATTGACTCTTGCTTATGAGTTCATCTAGGAATTTCTCCTTTGGCTGAGTTCGACTGTAGAGTAAATTAGTCTTCTGCAATTCTCTGCAAGCATTTGTTTTTTGGGAATAAGCGGTTCACTGATACCGAAGACTGGCAGACTGCAGAATTAATGTGGGCCAATACAAAAATCGGTTTAGTTAAAACTAATTTTGGGGGTTTGGGGGCAAATTTGAAATTTGATCTCATGATAGGGTCACTTATTTCTGAGAAAAGGTACTGAGGTGATATTAGTTGAGAGAAGTTCATAACTCTCCTAGCTTTAGAGCATAGTCTTTTCTTGAATGTGTTTAGTTTCCACTATAATCATTTATCCGGTAAAAGATAAGTATGTGCTTTTCTTTCTTACTTTTAACTATCTTCAGAAATCAATTTAGTTATCGAAGTGTAAAATACTTGATGTGTTAAAATGCTTCTTTTTGTTCCCTTTCAGCAATGTGTATTTACAAGTAAAGGCAATTTCAAACATTGTGTGGAAGTATCAACGCTATCATTTCATTATGGCCTACCATGAAAAACCTGTTCTTCCTCCACCACTTATTATTCTTAGCCACATGGCTTCCCTGTTTTGTTGTATATGTAAAAGAAGAAAGAAAGACAAGACTTCAGATGGGCCAAGTATGAACAGTTCTTATCCAAAAAATTGTTATAACTTTTTTTATGCAATTAAAGCAAGCTGTCAGAAAAGTGCTAACTTCAAGTTTATAAATATATTACTATCAGCGCGGTGGAGAAGTAGGTTTTAGTATTCGGTATTTTTAATTTTGCATAGCACTTTAATTCTCTTCAGAGTTCTAAGGTGTTTTTACAAGGGGGATAGTACATGGCTCTTAAAAAATCTCCGGTAAGACTAATTTTCATCAAAAATAAATAATAAAAAAACTTATCAAAAGACCGAGTTTCCTGTTAGTGCTAATGGGGGAAGTCCATCAGTCCCCCTCCCCCAAAAACACTTGGTCTTTATTTAAAACCCTTTGAAAATTCAAAAAGAAAAAAAATTGTTTCACAAATAATAAAATCCAGCTAAGGAATCTAGACTCTTCCACACTCTTCCACAATAATACAAGTGAAAAAGAGTATCAGAGGGGCATAAGGAATGATAGCATTGTGCACAGATCATCTCAGAATTAGTATTTTTATTTGAAGTGAAATCTTTGATCTTGGGCTTCTGTTTTAGCAAGGAGAGGAAGGGACATAGGAGGCATTAGGTGTGTTTTGTTTTGCTTTAACACCTTTTGTAAAGTTATGGCTATTAATTTTCATCACCTCTACTACCTTACTATATATGCATCTCTTGAACTGTTGTTTTTTCTCTCTTTAGAACTCTTCCTGACAGAAGAAGATCAAAAGAAACTTCATGATTTTGAAGAGTTGTGTGTTGAGATGTATTTCAATGAAAAGGATGATAAATTCCATTCTGGAAGTGAGGAGAGGATTCGAGTCACTTTTGAACGGTAGAATATTTATAAATAAAACTCATGAACGGAGAAGCTTATGGGGGGGGGTAAGTGTGCTTTCAGGGAGGTAAAAATACAGCTCAAGAAACTACTCAAACCAAGTACTAGTGCAAACTTTATATGATGCCTTTCCATTGCTATGCGAAGTTAATAATGTGATTTATATATTTATGTATTCTGCAGAATAGATTTGCCAGCACTCAGTAAGTTGAGGCAATGGTATAATTTAGTTGTTCATGAAATTTTTATAAAATAATACATCTGAAAGTGCCGTAGACCCTTTATTGATGTGTATGTTAGTTTTCTGGTTGAAAAGAGCATACAAATATTGTGTTACAAAACAGTACAACACTCTTATACCATCTTACCAGTTTCAGAGATTTTTTTTTCCCCTTAGATGGGCAAAAAGGTTGCAATGATGTTTCTTTTGCGTATTGAGAAAGCTCTTCATAGCTCCTTCATATTTTGATTTTTTTTCTTAGGGTGGAACAAATGTGCATTCAGATAAAGGAGGTTGGTGATCGTGTCAACTATATAAAACGGTCATTGCAGTCTTTAGATTCACAGATTGGCCACCTACAGGATCTGTCTGCTCTAACTGTGGACACTCTGAAAACACTGACTGCACAGAAAGCTTCAGAAGCTAGCAAGGTTCATAATGAAATTACACGGGAGTTGAGCATTTCAAAACATTTGGCACAAAACCTCATCGATGATGGCTCTCTAAGATCTTCTGTGTGGAAAAAACACAGCATTGGAAATGTCTTTGGTCCTTTTCCTCAAGGAGGCCTTGAAAGAAATAATGCTTTACTCTGTAACATTTCTATACGTGATGACAGAGAAGGCCAACATAAGACAATTGGTCAGGAGTTAGCTCCAGTTCCCCGAAGAGAAGAAATAAACTTTCAAGAGGCAGGTTCCTCAGGCAGTGCCTTATTTCCAAATGCTGTTTCTCCTCCAGAACTTCGCCAACGAATACAGGCTGCAGAGATCTCAAAATCCAATAGTAGAAGTAAAAAATTAGGCAATTCATCCAACAGCATGCCACATGTAACATCTCCAACGGCTAAATTTTTTGTTAGCACACCATCTCGGCCCAGTTGCAAAAGTCAGCTGGATTCTTCAGTAAAGCATGAAGAGACTGTTTGCTCTAAGGCTACAGAAGGAGATAATAATGTAGAATTTGGTGCGTTTGTGGGTAAGTATAATAAAGTAGATTCTGAATGTCCTGAAGTCATTATTAGCTGCTCTTATCCTCTTGCTTCTGGCTCTGCTTGCCTTGCTTTCACCCAACCTTGTGTTGAAAATGGAGGATACGTTAATTGTGGTTTTATTCATGATGAGAGTGACACTAATGATAACTACAGCTGCAGAGTTGACAAATGTGATCACCAGTCCTCTGTCAACTTATCGAAGAACAACCCCCAAACGAAGTTGTCTTTGTCAACTTGCGACATGACGTCAACAGTCAACTGTAACACAAGTAGCAACTCACATGGAAAATTGAATATTAGAGATGAACTTTCCCAAAGTCAGCATGTTCTTGCAATGGAACTACAAAACCAAGATTTATGTTCTAACATCCTTATGGGACTACTTCAAAAACTGTGGACCAAATCTAAACCACAAGGTTTGACTTATCAAGAATTGTATGGTATTTTGGGTGTATTTCGGTTGCAGGTGACTTTATTCTACTGTTATGCTCTGCTTTTTTTTGCTTTTAACATCTCTAATTTCCTTATGTTGCTTGGATTTTTTTTTTTACTTAAAAATTGTTATTTCTTTACAATTCTGTCACATAGACAATATTTTTCTGAAAAAATTAGCTAGTTATTGAGTATAGCAGTTTCATGCAATTAGCATCTCTTCAACTTCATATAGGCATTATAGACAAACTTTGGGGGACTTATTTTAAAGATCCTACCTTCTCATTGCACAAACTAAAAATATTGTCTATTTCTTGACGAAATTACAGAAGACTTTTTAGGCTGATGGAATCCTGGACAAATATCTTTGTGGTATCTGTGTCAAGCTGAGGGATCCTCCTGTACTATGTTTCTAAACACTGGTGTAATTGGGGTCTTCCACTGTTGCCTGTGCTAATGTATCTTTTGGCAGTCCTTTTGGAAGCTTCCAAAATCCCTTTCTTGAATACAGCATTATGCCTCCCCTCGAGTTTTGCTTAACAGTAAACAGATGCATGTTTTTGGTTAGAGTACCTACACATTTGAATGGTAAAACAGTGGCAGATTCATTGCAAAACACAGGTGTGGGTTTACTAACTGATTACTGCAAGATAGGTAATGCTTTAGGTTAGGCTTAGTGTATAATACAAGATTGCAGTCTGGAATTGCCAAGTTGCCTGTAGAAGTGTTAAATACCCCACGTGTTCTCAGTGTATTTCAAAGGTTTGTACAAGATGCAAGCATTTGAATCTTTAGACAAGGATTTGTTCTACTGCAAGACTTGAAATGCTAAGAAGATAACTCTATGCACTAGCATTTTTAGATTTGTGTATGTGTAGGAAGAGTATTTGTACACTCGCTAGCTACTTGTTTATAACTTCCTCATGATTTAAAAAACAAAACAAGACCCTTTATTATTCGTAAAGCAAGTCTAAACAAAAATAACTGCCTTGGTGATTGTATAACTCTATCTAATCTTTGAATGTACTTCACCACTAATAACTTCATGTACTAACTATACTTATTTTATCAAAGCCAAATTTTTAGCATGTGGTCCTGTGACATCTAGCATTTAGAACATACTCTTCATTCTTATTGTCCAGGTTCTATAGAACTTTTGCTACAGTGCAGCTTTACGTTGTCAGTCCAAATAGGTTTTCATTTATTGGAAAGCCACAAGCTTGGTAAAACTGAAGAGTATTTCTTGCAGCTCGGAGGATGAAGGGTATATTGTAAAAGCTACCACAGAAAACTGCCTGCTTTTCCTTCATTTATTGTACTTACATAAATACTGCAATTTGGACTATCCAGTTCCTTCCATGTAAGGCATGTACATGTGAAATTTTAGAATGTTAGTTTCACATTTTGAAATGTGGCACTCCACGCCTTAATGTGGGAAAAGCAATTGTTTTCTCTTAATATTTTATTACACTGATTTTTATTTTTGTGTGTTTGGAAAATTTTCTCTAGTGCAATCAGGCGCACACAACTTAAATGGAAACTTAAATGGTTTGTAACCTTTTGTTATGATGATACAAACTATTTGGCATGGTCAGAATGTTGCATGTTGCCTTGAATTTTGAAAACTCTTTTTTTAATCCACTGTGTCAAAGGTCATAGAGACAGCATGGAATTACAGCGGTTTAAAGAGGCAGCAAACAGAATTAAAGAAAGAAGTTCTGGTATTGAGGTAAGCTTGGAAGATTTTCTGTGAAACTTAAGTTAATGGGGATAGTGGCTTTTTATTTTATTGTAACTTCACAATATGTTTTGAAAAACATAAGAGCAAATATAATTGCAGAACTTATATAAACATATCCTGGCAAGAATGCATATCTAAGTTTTATGGTTAAAGTATAGTGGAAACCCATGCAACCTTAACTACACATCAAGTACTGTTGCTTCATAATATGATACCAATCAAATATTAAACAAGATCTGATGGTATGAAAGCAGAGATGAATATAATTATGAATTAAAATTAAGATAAAATTGTGTCCCACAATTAGAATGTTTAGTGTTGCTAAATGAATCATTTGATGCTCGTAAGTTTCAAGATGGGTGTAGCAAAATTTCAGTGAATTAGTGATGTTTTATAGAGCAAGATGATAGTGTATGTGATTAAAGAAGTGACCATGCAAAAAATTGTTCATTCTCTTTCCAAGGAAAAAAAAGTTTTTCCAGAAAACTTCTATGTGATGTATAATTCCAGTATCCTTAAAGAATAATAAAAATAACTATAGGAAAGTTATTAATCATGACAAACCTGTCCTGTAGTTGCCATAGCATATAAAAAAGCTAATTTTCTTGCTCTAGCTGTTAAGATAAATATATTGGTAAGTATGAGTTCCCATTTGCAGTTACCCATTTTTTTGAGGGACAATCTGATATGAGAATTTAGTTATGACTGCGATGCCAGTGTTCTGCGGAGGTGCTCCTTCTGGACCTTCTGATATGTATAACATGTGACCACAAAACATCTCTCTCTTTTTTTTTTTTTTTGTCTATTTTTGCATGGGTCTTCTGGTATTAATTTTACAAATTGCCTTATTTGTTTTTTAATAGGAGCAACAGGAAGACTTCAAAAAAGCTATTTTGGAGGGTATAGAGACAACCAGACTTCAGGTAAGTGAAGAATCTTTCTGTTTATTAGAGCCATGGTTTTCACCCAATACTGAATTTATTCATTACAGATAAGATAGGAAACTCTGTTTTCTTATATCTTTATCCATAAAGTAACCCTAGACATCATTTAAAAAAAAAAAAAAAAAAGTGGAGGGGATTTGGGCTATTGAATAGTTATGATCTATTTTCAACAAAAAATTACATCATTTGCCTTTAATCAACCAATATCTTCATCAGGTATGACACATTGTAATTGGGATATCCAGACGTAGTGCGTACACAGTAATAGAATTTACTAAGAAGCAGTCTGGAGGAAGCAGGATCTTAAAATCTACTGCAGAAGGCCTAATTTCAAACACACTAATATAAGTTGGCATATCTAGAATTCTGACCTTTAACTTCTGTACAGGAATTGATCTTTTGTCCTGGAAGCTTTACTGTTGCTGATGAACTGGAGAATTGTGGTTGAGTCAGATTTAGCAAGTTTTGTAAAACTAGAAATTGGTGATCCTTTTAATGACTGGTGTTCTGGTTTCACAAGATGCACTGAGCTGGCAGCTGTCCTCAAAAGAGGGAGGATCTGCATTTCCCTCTCTTCACCATGTTGTTCCTGCCGCTTCCTTGTGTTAGCTCTGGTGTTGTTGTACCCCTTTGCAAGACAGTTTAAGCTGTTAAAAGTGCAAAAAGATACCCTGTCAAAATAACTGGATAATTTTCCACTGCTTAACAAATGCAATTGATTCACAAAAGGGATCTAAAAAATGCCAGACCTTGTGCAAGAAGGGGCAGGAGGGGTTGTGTACACCTTCTGGCGACAGTGCACGGCTACCTTGGCTCTGCTGCATGTGAAATTGGAGAACCTCTGTTCTGGGCAGAGGAAATATGCCTGATGTAAGAAACAAAGTTGGTCTTGGAAGCTGATGTTGCCTTGTCTTCTCTGATATTTCGCTGGTGCTGGTGCACTGCTGCAGGCTCAAGCCTTCTTATTGCTTGCAGAGCCTCTGTACTAGAGGTTAATATAGCAAGATGTCCCTTGACACAAGTCAAATACCAGGTTGCGAACTCCAGCAGCATTTCCAGAAAGTACCACTCCTTCTAAACCCTTAGTTGCCCCATCTTGACTGATGTAATTGTTTTGGTTCCTACCATTCATGTAGGCATCACAGTCAGTGACTGTATGATGCTGAGGATGGTAGTACTGTTCCTGAACACTGAAAAGTCTGTAGATCTAAAAATGGAACTTTAGAAGACACTTTCCGCATCAGTCTTTGTCATCTCTAGATAGATACATCACACACACAAACATATTTATATGTCTGTGTATGTATGCATATATTTATTTTAAGAAAGGAAGGTGCAGAAAGCTGGTAACAACTTCCCAACTGTTTTAAGTCTTGAAATCAAAGCAGCGCATAACATTCAAAGGCCTAGTTTTCTGTTCTTCAGAATCCTGAATTCATGCTTTTTATTCAGGTAACCATTGGAATTAATAGGCTGGTTGTGAGGCATGTTCCAGCCCTATGTCAGTCTACATGTAGTTTCAGTTTGTGCCTTTCGACTTTTGTGCAAAAGAAACTTATTGTTTGAAGCTGACCACCTTAGTGGATATTCTGAGAGTATATAACTATTATTTTTAAGGAATATGGTCCTGAGGAAATTCATTCATAGATTTTAGGTTTTGATGTGGCAAGATTTCCTTACATTTTGTCACTGTTTTCAGTGGATCCTTAAAACTAAACTTCAGTTTCTTCCACAGCCACGTTCTCAAGTGAGAATTCATAGTTAGGTTAACAAATACAAAATAGCTGAACTTGTAGAGATCCAATGTAACACTTTTATACAGCTGTATCTTATTGTAACACTCTCTTTAAGTCTTCCTTTAGTATAGGTCACTAGTCTTTGTATGCACCTGAAAATGTTAGAACTAATATTTGCTGTAAAGATCAATTTAACTGAATGAAGTACTTGGTTTATGTATTTTTACAGAGCAAGGTATTTGAGGTACATACAAAAGTAAAGAACAAAAAAATAAAGGTAATCCTAAAAGAGAATTTTAGGCAAATTGCATGTTGGAAGAGTGGCAGTAGAAAACAGGGATAATGATGACTAATAATAATATGTATCTTTCTTTTGTAGGGTCTTCAAACTGACTGCAGCCTGAGACAGTCTAGTTCTTGTGGTGGATTTACTGACTATCCCCTGAACCCTTTGGTGATTCATTCAGAACAACGTAAGTGTGCTGTCTCTTCAGGTGATCCAACTTTATCTCCAAATTGTGTTGACAGTAGGTATTCCAAGAGGATACAAAAGAAACACAAAAAGTTAAATCATCTTGACCCCCATGATTGGTGTTATTTGAATCAGGTACTGTTTCATTCTGGTTCTTCTAGTCGTGCCAGTTGAATCCTGTAACCTTGCGTTTGCCACAAATAGCTGAAGTCATAAAAAGCTAAGTGATCTAGTCAAGACTGTGCAGGAAACTTGTAGCAGTCAGTTACATGTTGATCAAGCCTTTTTTTGTAAGAGCTGCATTAAACTGTCTAGTTGCCCACTCTGTTAGAAGATAGGTAAGTAATAATGGCATATTTTATTCCTTGTCCAGTTACGAATTTCTTTTATTTGTAGTATGTAACAAGAGTAGAAGAGCATCAAGTGAAGACACTCAGCAAGTAGACTCTAAAGCAGCCTTGCTGACGGTTTGTATCCTTATTTATTTATTTATTTATTGGTTAAGTAGAACAAGAAACTCAGAAACTGAACAAATAAACAAATTGTATAAAGAATAATACTGATTTGGGCACCCTCATTTGTCAAGGAGGAAACAGAAGGGGACCAGTTTTGACTGAGGGAAGAAAGTCTGCTTCTTGCTTATATGTAGAATGTTTTATTTTAGAATAGAAATATTTAAGTAATCCATAAAACAGTAGTGGATATAGCCTTTTCTATTCTTTAAATTGTAGTTGCTATTCCTCAGTTGTGCTTGAGCCTTTTCATTCGACTACAGTTTAATACAGCCTGGAGAAATATTTCCACTATACAGGCTGTGCTGCAGGATCTTAAAGCATGTAAACCCCAAGAAAATTAAATACGCTGATTTTGCTTATGAAACTGAAACCTTTTGTTTTTTTCCCCACTTTGGTTTAAAGGATTGGTTACAAGGTAGACCTTCAAATAGCAGTCAAATGTAAGTAAGCTCTCTGGTAACTGAGCAATTTTATTATTATTTTGATTTGTGTGTGTGTTTTGTTGTTGTTGTTTTGTTTCTTTGTTTTTTTGCTATAGTGGTATGTTTAATGCAAGAACAAGGCAAAGGTTGTTTTCTAACAAATAATTGAATTTGTTCAGCATGTGAAATGCTTGGACAAGTTCCATGTAAATTAATGGGGCCACATGTCAGAGGGCAAAGCATGTCCTTAAATGAAAAGGTCTGTGTTGACACTTACTAAGGAGCTGGCTTCCTGGTGTAAAGGTCTTTATCCAGCGTTTCAAACTGTAAATGTTCTCTGAAATTGTGTGACTATTGCTCTTGTTAACAATTATTCCCTGAGTTAAGTGGCGGTTAAAGCCGTTACCTTATTCATCTGATAACGGAAGGGTAAGCTGTTGTGAACAAGTTTTAATTAAAGCACCTCTGTGGGAATGAGCTCTTGTGATGCAAACTTCACATAAAGTTGTGCGTGACCTGGTATTTAAAGTATAGTTCTAAAAACAGGAGGCTACTTAACAGCCTTCCATTACTGTTCTGTAATTAAGAAACCTGTACTGCCCTTGAAAAATAGGATAAAAACAGTACTGTAAGGTTAACAAGGTGATTCCAGAATGATGTGTCAAAATCGGTGAATACAAACCAAGAAGTTTTCTGAGAAGTAATGACTGCCTTTTTTTTGTGGGGGGCATTTCACAGGCCATCTGAAGAAGATGCTTTGAATGGTGAGTTTGTTTCTAATATAAACAAGCTGGGAGCTTTTCATATAAGCAATAGTTTGGGTTTTGTATGAGAATGTATTTAACTATTGATAATTTGGATCTTAATGCACAGATGATACTGAGATAATTATTTTTCTTTTAATAAATAGCCTACCATTGAGCACTACAAAATTCTTCCTGCTCCACTCTCTCCCCCTGCCAAGAGTTAAATAACCCTCTGCACCTCAAGTCTTTTTCAGACTTATTAGTTACTTTGAAAACTTTCTTTGCATGTAGTGATTTTTAATATGCAGTGTAGGTAGCAGGTAGTATCTCTTTCATTTCTTGATCCCTTCCAGGTATTGCTTCTCCTTTCAAGCCTATCATGGATATCAATTACTATTACTCAGGTCAGTGCCTCATATGAACTAGTACTTTGTATTTTTAACTACATTTATTAGATTTTTTTAAAGTTTAACAACTGCTATAATTTTTCTCTAGCTGTAGAAAGAAATAACTTGATGAGGTTATCACAGAGCATTCCATTCACTCCTGTGCCTCCAAGAGGTAAGAACATAATTCTTGTTAGTGGATGGAGAGTCAAATTTCAAAGGACTAGCTCGATGTAACCTTTTGGGGAAGAAAAAAGAAAAGCCTGTATAGATTACTTCTAATATAGAATGATCAAGCCAAATTTGACATTTTTTCATAACATCTTAGATGTAGATAATTAACTAAAATAATGTCTAGTGTCTGTCTTGCAACACTCAAATATAAACAAGTCTAATGACACCTTTTCTAGTGCAGTGTTTAATTGTGTTTACTTGTAGTTGTCCTCAGCAATGGTGATACAGTGGTAGTGGTATTGTAGTAACAACTAGTTTTCATAACAAACTATTCTGGAAGAACTCCTTTAAGCTAAGATTTGTTTTGACTCATATAAAGTGAAAACAAATATTTATTCAGTGTTCTTAACACTGTTTAGACAGTGTCATTAATGGTTCTAATCAGGAGGACAAAAATGCTGTGTTATCTTGCTGCTGTTTGAAAGAAGTTGGAGAGGGGTCTTCCCACTGGCTAGTTTAAATTTTTATGTTAATTCAGAGTATTATTAACAATATCACTGTGTGTTGAAATCTAAGGAACTGGATGTTTTCACTGCTTGTAATTTTAAACTTGGAAAAATAAATGCAGCAATTGCTTTTTATATTGTAATGTAGGTGAACCAGTCACCGTGTATCGCCTTGAAGAAAGTTCTCCCAACATCTTAAACAACAGCATGTCTTCCTGGTCACAACTAGGACTCTGTGCTAAAATTGAATTTTTAAGTAAAGAGGAGATGGGAGGAGGTTTACGTCGAGCCCTTAAAGTAGTATGCACGTGGTCAGAATATGATATCCTGAAATCAGGACATCTTTATATCATCAAGTCTTTTCTTCCTGAAGTTGTGAATACTTGGTCAAGCATTTATAAAGAGGACACTGTGTTACACTTGTGCTTGAGGGTAAGTTTTATTCTTGTCAATTATTAAACACTGGCAGGCATAATATTAATATTAAACAGGATTTTTTTTCCCCCTTGAAAACTAATATATGTTAAAATCTAATGTTCTCCATGACCTAAAGGGTTAAAAACTCTACTCCAGTATGGTTTATTTGCTCAAATAGCCCAATCTTTTAAAATCTAGACATTATTTCAAAAGGAAGTGATTTACACTGTTTTGGGAGGAATAGACACTTATGGTTCCTGCTACCTTTTCAACTCCCTAATGTTTGCTGTCATATAATACAGCTAATGAGATATGGGCTTTGACTTGTAGGAAATTCAACAACAGAGGGCAGCACAGAAGCTCACATTTGCTTTCAATCAGATGAAGCCCAAATCCATTCCATACTCTCCAAGGTGAGTGTGTTTAAACTTTCCTTATGTTGCACGTTTGTGACTTAGAATGCCTAAAGGGTTGTGAACATATGGATCAAATATATTAGGTGTTGATTTGTGAATATACGTCTCAGAGCATTGCTAGGAATGTCTCAAACTGCAGAGTTAGCCTTGGTGGTATTTTCTATTGATACTTTCTTGTACTGATTCTAGGTTAGTATCATAATATAAATGACTTTGTATAGTAGTTTCAAATTATGTAGATGACTTGTAAATCAATAAAAAACCTAGTAGTAATGATATATTTGTCTTAACTTCTATTTTAGAAATAGATTCATTAACTATGGTGATTATTATTTATTTATGCATGTATTTATTTTTATTAGGTTCCTGGAAGTTTTCCTGTTATATTGCCACTCTGCTGGTCAGTGGTTTGCAGTTGAAGAGTGCATGACTGGAGAGTTTAGAAAATACAACAACAACAACGGTGATGAAATAATTCCAACTAACATGCTAGAGGAGGTTATGCTAGCTTTCAGCCATTGGACGTATGAGTATACAAGAGGGGAATTGCTGGTGCTTGATCTGCAAGGTAATGTCCTTATTTTGAAATTGGGTTTGGGCCCAAGGCAGGGAGGGGTGTGTGTGTATATGTATATATATATACACACACACGCATATATATATATATATAAAACTTTTTCCCTCTTGTAGTAGCATCTAATAATGATGCATATGCCCATAATAAATAATAAGCATTACGTAGTGCATCTTGATCTAGTTAATTGGAATCAATGGTGGGCTTATTTAATATAGCGTGAAATGTTATAGCAACACAGAGAATATTAATATATATTATTTCCTAATGATTGGCACCATTAAATATATTTGTTGGCACACTTGTGTGGTACCAAATATATGGTAATCTGTATTTATCCTGAATTGCGTCAGATATTCTGGCTATGAGCAATTCTGTATAGAAAATTTCTCTTGGGTAAAAACTTAAGTGAAGAATTGTAGGCAGATGTAAAAATAGCAAAATGTTTGTTTAGAAGCAATTTGTGTAAGGGTAAAGAGTGTCCCTTATCATTTGATTCTTTCCCCCTTTATTCTGGGGGAAACTGAGAGGTCATAACCAAGGATGCCAAGGGCTTTCAATATTAATGCATTTATGTAATATATCAGATTTAACTTTTTCTTCATATGCTGTCTGAAGGTGTTGGTGAAAATTTGACAGATCCCTCTGTGATAAAAGCTGGAGAAAAAAGGTAAGATTAAAGAAGGATTTAAAGAAAAGTATAAAAAAATCACTTGAGAACACATGCAATCCATGCTTATGTACACTTTATTTTTAAGGTCATACGATATGGTGTTTGGTCCAGCCAATTTAGGAGAGGATGCAATAAAAAACTTCAGAGCTAAGCATCACTGTAACTCCTGTTGCAGGAAACTTAAACTTCCTGGTAAGAGTTGCTGCTGTTTTTCTTCTAAGACACTTGTGTGGTACGTTGTATGAGATGCCATGCCATAGCTATGTCATGCTGTGAAAATGGGATAATTAACAACAGCAGTTTTGTAATTTTAGTTTTAAAAGGGTATGTTATTTTAAAATAAAATCCTAAATGAAGAAATAAAGAATGTCTGCGTATTCTGTATCCATATGCACAGTATTTGGGGAAGGTAGACTAGACTGATCTAGACTTCAGAAGGTACAGTTAAGAAAAAAAATCCTGGATAAACAGGAAAAGCTGAAGATGATTGCAGAACTTCTGACATATTGAACAAAATGGTGGGTTTTTTGTGTTTTTTTTTTTGGTTTGAATTTTTTTGATTTTTAAAAATGTCTTATACTGCAAAGATTCATTCTGTTAAAACACTTGGTTTTAGATATTTCTGTTGCATGGACTAAGCTGTACTCTTCTCAAACCTTGAAATTGTTTTTCTGTGTCAGGGTTTAGATTCCAGCAGAACAACATAAGGAAACTTGCATGATTCCTGCCCGTTTCATGCTTCTCTTCCAGGCTGTTTGTCTCAGGAAGAAAGGTCGTTCTTTTTATTTTAAATTTGAGTTGGAACTCCTGGTAACATCAAAACATATTATGGAAAGATCCAATTTCCATTGAAGGATGACTCAATATTTGCTATAATATCTATAAATAAAACAATATTCTGAAGTTTTCATCACTTTTTTTTTTTTAAGCAGAGCTGCTTTAGGCTTCCCATTGAATGTATAATAAAAATATTCTTTCTGACAGTGAAGGCATATTGAGGAATTCTGTTTCTAAATCCTTAAGCTTATACTATCTGAATCTGGAAGAAGAAATCTGAAAATATCTGAAAGGTTTTTATGCTTCACTGATTCTACTATACTGAGAAATACTAACCCATATGACTTTTCATTTTGTTTGTATAGATCTGAAGAGGAATGATTACACACCTGACAAGATTATATTTCCTCAGGATGATTCCCCTGAATTGACAATTCAGCCTGGAAGCTGCACCAAAGAATCAGATTCAGCTAATTCTATTCGTCTGATGCTCTAATGATGTGACCAAATCAGTGGCTTCGTCCAAACTTCATGGAATGTCACAAAGTTGTCACTTATCTTTCCTTCACTTATAATTATAAGAAAGATGTATCAAAACAAGGATCGCTGTGTTATAAGTGGAATTTTAGGTGGTCCGTAATCTAAGGACCTAACAACTTGTGATAACCATCTACAGAGAACAGCTTGGCAGCTGATCACTAAAAGGTTGAATAATGACACATATTTATGATATGTTTTTAAAGGGGCTTTTTAGCAGAAGGTTTATTTTTAATTTTGCTTTGTTTTAGTGGAGGATTTCCTCTCTGTAATCCTGTAGTGTGCAATATGCCTTCAACCAAAAGGATTTTGGTAGTTGATGTTTTTAAGGTGAAGCGTCTGTTTGGCAGCTGTCTTACTGTCAATCAGCCAAAGACTGAGGGAGAAAGCACCTACCTCTGTAATGCCAGAGTATTCGCTGAGCATTTTCAGAAGTGTTTTGCTAACGTTTTCTCGCCAGATCTCTTTTTTTTTTAAGAGGACAGATCTGAATGAGGTGTATGTATACGCCAGTAGGCTAAGGTTGAAGGCAGAAACTTGATCTGTTCCGAGAGAGAGCAGGAAAGAGAGAGTCTCCTGAATCAGGATTCAGCTTCATGGCTGTAAAGCTGTTTTTGTGGAATAGAGCCCTAATTGTGCATAATGTAATTTCTTGTTTTATACATTTCAGTTTTATCAAGTCACCGTCAAATAGTAACGAACAAAGCCATGATAGACTGGTTTAATCACATTTAATAGAAGAAATAGTATGTACTGGTCCAAATAAGTTGCCTTGTAAGAACACAAGTTGGAAGTGCTTTTCTTTGTATGTAGTGACTGCTTCAGAAGTTATGCCTTCCAAAGATCTCATAAAACCAGTATATCAAAACCGAATGTACACATAACTTTTAAATGTATTTAAAAACTGTGTAGAAACATCTTTAATGTTATGTTGTTTGTGGTACTTATTTAAGAGAGACTAGGGTTGGATTATCATTATGTAAAGTACGGGAGATTGCAATGCACCTTTATGCCAATAAAATGTAATTTAACTGTCCCAAATATTGTTGAATATTCAGCAAGAAGAACCTGTTGTCCATCTGAAGTTTCATGCTGCGATTTTTTTTTTGTTACATAGGTACTAATTTGTAATTTTTAATTAAAAGGGCAGTATAAAGCTCTATAAATTTTTTTATTCAGTAGTGTATCTTATAGATACAGACCTAAGGCACGAACACAATAGCTGTTTAAATGGTGTTTTATGTTTGACGGGGAAAGGTAAAATGTTATAAGGATATAATACTGTATACATTTTGTATATCATTAAATCTTTAAAGAATCTAAAATAAATTTATTCTTGTTTACAGACTTCTGCTCTCCGTCTTAGTCTGAAAGTTTATTTGTTTGAATTTGAGTAACTCTTTATGTGGAAAAGTAGAATTGGCCATGCTGGATCAAAGCAGTTGTCCATCTTTGAGGTATCTCAACTTTGGCTTACACCACGAACTAGAAAAATGTGAAAACTCCTGTAGTGGACAAATACGTATGATAAGATTAATAAGTAAATGAACCAAAATATCTTAAACCTCTTTAAAATATTTGTTTTGAGTTAAGAGCTCCTCCTTGGGTGCCTGACTGCATCCCCTTCCATTGCTGTATGATAATAGGCATCTGTTAAATATATAATCATACTTTTTTGTTTTAATGCTATATTTTTGGCCAAGTAAGAGCAACGGTTAATGTGCAAGTGAGACTGGCTCTCAAAATTGGGAGGGATTTCTAGAGGAACCTCTGAAGTGTTCTGCAAACGTGACCAAATTTAGTATATAAGATAGGATAACTATTTCAGGAAAATTGTAAATGCAAGTTAAGAAGCTTTTTGCTTCCTGACAAATACTTGACAGTGCACAGTTACTTTTACAACCATAATACTATCTTCAGAGTTTTGTCTGTGACTGACTTAAGAAAAAAGTGACTTTTGAAACTGGGGTGTGTGTGATAGTGAGGAGTGTGCTTTCTGCTTGGTATTGTAGTGACTGCGGCCTGAATTCTCTGAAAAGTTGAAAGGAACAGAGAAGGTTGGGGACGCATATAAGACCTGGAGTGTTTCTCAGTGGTTTTACGTATTTCCGTATGTCTTCCTGGCTTGAATGCTGGCTTACTCTGTAAGACTTGCAGGTTTCTCAAAACTCTAGCTGTCTCTAAATTAACTTGAGGAAAAAAAAAAATTGCAACTTTAGAAATGGTCTTTTCCTCCTTCAGACCAGCAGAAAAAAATAAATATCAGCTTTCTTCAGGGAAGCCTTTGGAAAGATATGATGGCAAAGAAAAGAATTTGTTTGAAGAAGTGGTCGGCCCTTGTTAGGATAATACCTTGTTCTATTGGCCTCCTGTTTTTTAAAAGTAGGCTGTAGGAACATCAAAATTGCCTGTGTAAATGAGCTTAATTTGGCTGACTGCATCAGGAGTGTCATTCCTCTGCTGAAATCTCATCACTCTTGAAGTGCATGTCCATCCCTGCCTGTGAATAGAGAAGAGATTGTGACCCTTTAGCTTTAAGTGTCCTGTAGGTTGAAGAGGAATAAAGTAGAAGTACCACTGAACATGGGAGAGCTTCTGTTAACTATTCAAAACCAAAACATCAGCATATATTCTAGTTTTTAAATACAGGAATACTAATTCAAACTTTTTCCAATTATTTTTAGTAAAAATCTGAAGTGCTTCAATAATTTTCAAACTAAAGCGATATTTAACTCATTTAAGGAATATTTCCTATATAGGGAAATAGGAATAGGTAAGTTGTGTTGTCAGGTGGTTTTGATTTCTCCCACCATCCTCAGAATATTTTCATTAGAAGAAAAACCCTTTGAATCCAGGTTAAACTGAATGTTATGTACTTGTAGACTGGTGTTGGTTGCTTATGTAACTTCTGTTTTAAAATGCACTTTAGTTTTCTCTCGCATCCATATTTCTTCATGCAAGTCATCTCAAATATTCTGGTATGCTAATTGAATCTTTTAAGTAATGCATCACATTCAGCACTGACTGCCCTATTGCAGCATTTAGGTGCTGAAATATTTCAGCGCAAAACAATCACGAGTACATTGTGGCAAAATCACAGACGATGAGTCTCTTGGGGACCTGGTTTCCTAGCACTGGTCAGCAGCCATGTGATCGGGAAAAGGAGGCATTCGTTTTTCCCCCCGAACAGCATCTCACTTAATGCCACACTGCTTACCGCTGCAAGAATTTGAAAGGGAAAAAGCTTGCAGCTGGAAACATGGTAGTAACAGTTCAAGTTGTATACTGGTAAGAGATCAATTTGGGAAAAAGTACAAAACAAAACAAAAAGCTTCTGAGAACAGCTGGTGATTTAGTATTTCTTCTTTTACAGCTAACTCTCTTGCAAGTAATCTGTTTTGTGCCAAGAGTAACAGGAGGTTAATTCTAAGCCCCTGAGCTTGCAGTAGGTAGTACAGATGTGGATTTCTGTACCACGTGTTACACTAAAAGTAATAGAATCAAGGTCTTGATGTGGGTTCCACAAGAAGTAGGAATAAGCATACATTTTTGGGTTCTAGTATGAGGCATTTTAGCATTGCTGGGTTGAGTACTAAAATTCAGCTATACTGATTGTAGTATTTTAAAAATACTGACTATATTTCAGGATTTTAGTAATTTAGAATTCTCAATGCAAATTTTGTTGTACCTGCATGAGAGCTATTATAGTTTGAATTTAATATAAATAGCTTTTAAGTGTTTCCCAGTAATAGTTTTGAAAAGTTTTTAATGTTGCCATCAACTTGTATTTGAACTTAGTACTTGCTTTTCAATATATTTCTTCAAGTCATCTTTCTTTTTCTTTTTTCCAGTTCTTCAAGTACAGTTACTTTCAATAAGAACATCTTTAAGAATTAGTGAAAGCTGAAACAGTGTTTGTTAATGCTCTGAACTGCTAAATGTTTTGCAGTGTCATTGTTTTGCATCCTATACAAGACAAAAAAATTTTTTTCTTCCCTCTATCTACCTTTCTTGGTTTGTTTTACAACACATCTTAATTAGTATTTCAAACAGAATTTTAAAATAAATTTATTTAGGAGTTGGCCATAGTCCCTCTGTTCTGTGCTGTCCTTATAACCTGTCCGAGAAGTTCATATGGAGCAACACTGATGCACTGGGACTTCTGTATGTAACAGACAAGAATTGCAAAATCATGATATTTTGAAGCCTTGTAATCAAACACATTCGCTCAAAATGAGACTTCAATACACCTTCTAGATGCTGAGTTTCAAAATACATCAAAGGTGTCCATGTTCTGTACACCAGTCTGCTGCTAAGAAACAAAGCTAAGTTCTTGGTCGTTTGGTTGGGTTTTTTTAACATGCTATTTTAATGTTTTTCATGCACTTTTTTTGTGCTGCTTAGAACTTCTTTCCTAGTGTTAAGACATGCCTTTTGGGGAAATTTGCAAGTAAATATTAAGTATTTTCTAGGAAAGGCTGTTTTAATGGATGGCTGATCAGGTGTCTACACACAGCAGCGTTCACCAGCATGACAGAAATAGGTCCTGGAAAAATACTTGACTAGAAATACCTAGATCTGTACCACAGTTAGCAGCACAGCAATGCTGTTGCTCTAAATGTTTGGCTCTGCTCACACTTGTCACTAATAAAATGAAATTGTTAGTGAAATCAAGATGCAATTTCTTTGTATTGACTACAGTGGGGCCGGAATTTCAGTATATTAAATTACTCTAGAAAATAACGTAGTTGCTTGCACTAATACATCGCTGTAAACGTAAAGTTCAGGAGCAATCTGTAGACATTAAACCTTTGGGTGTTTTAATTTATTTTTGTGTATTTGCTTTTTCATATCAGAGGATGAGAACATGCAGCCTGGTACCAGGAGCTTTCCAAGAAAACCAAGGGATAAGTTCCCGATGTGGAGATTTCAGATGAAATGAGCAGGAAAGGTAAGATGTGCAGGGCTTACAGAGGTAATTATCATTTTATTAGTAATAATGAAATCTATCTCAGTATTATTTAACCTTGTAGAAGGGTAAAGACAGCAACTGATACCAAAACCCACCAGAAACTAATATCAACAAATCCAGATGGTGGCTTCCCACGTTTGTGCCGTATCGCTATATCATCACTCATGCATGCACGCAGTCACGTGAGCAGTGTTGGAGGTGGAGGGGAAGCCCCAACAACTGCTGAGGGCTGTTGGGTGGGGGGAGAGGAGGGTTAGGATAGGTGCTTCTTGAACAGTACTTGACAAACTCTTTTTTGCAGGGTGCTTTGGAGTCAAGATAAATGGCGAGCTGATTATTTTCTAAGGTTGAAACTTCTGGCTTTCCCTTGTCAAAAGATGTAAGTAACAACCGTTGCAACTGGTTGGCAGCCGTCTCTCCTGGTGTTTCCCCCAAAATGGATTTACTGAGGGGAAAAAAGCCACCTGTCAGAAGTGACAGGAGGCAGGAAGGATCTTCCTCTTCCGTCGTACCCTTGCCGCAGTTGAGCAGTAGATCTTTTCCTGCAGAGATCTGCTAACGTTTTGCTCAAGTCAGATGTTTGTGGTCATTCCTCAGCCTGTGCTACAGCCTTAGCTCAGCCTTTCCCCGAGTTTAGATAAAATCTCCAACTTCTTCCATCTCAGAGGAGTATCAGTCAGTATGTTCTTGTTAAGTCCATATTAGAAAACATGATATTTCTTTCTAGTACCAGACTAATCAGGAAGTCTTAGAGTAAGATTTATTTAATAAATAATGCTGTTATTTTGCACTTTGGATTCCACCTGGATTCCAAACTGGGACCAGATGCTTTAATGACTCTTCTTATCAAAAAGAAGATAAAACTAGGAAAATATCAAGAGTTGTCCTATAGAATACAGAGCATATATAAGTGGCTAAACTACAGTGAAGTAAAATGAATTCCTTACATGGATTTTTTTTGTCTATTCTTGATATTTTCTCCAATGTTCCAACTATCCTAATTTCTGCTTGAATTTTATTTCTGTAATCATGTGCATTAGAGGTTCATTCATCCTTCCTCCCCCAGGCCCAGGAGCTGCAGGAACACTGGAAATGCTGTGATAGAAACGAGATGAGGGCTCCATCACAACAGGCTCTTGGAGAATTAGCAAAAGGACGATGCTTGGTGTAACCTCAGCTCTGTGTAGGCTTCAGTCTAGACCTGCACAGCAACAGGAATAGAGTGCATAAATGCATGTGTCATGGAAATGACTGGTGCATTTCAATTATCCGAAATGAAAGAAGCTGCTGCAGTTGCTTTTCAACAGGCCTTTTTATAAATCCATATCACTTACTTGTCTCTGGAGTCCTCTGTAGCACTTTGACAAAGTACCTCTATGTAGGCTCAAAAAAATTGCAGCCCAAGGGGGGAAAAATACATTGTACTTTGATTTCATATTCTGCATATTTGAACAGACTGAATACGCATCTAGTAAGACTGAAGTCCCAGTTAGTTGAGGTTGTTCAACAAAATGTAATTTCAAAAAGTATTTCAGGGTGGGGGAAAAAAAGGTGTAAATTTATGTACCTATTTGTAAATATTCAAGTATATGTATATCTTTGTTAAAAGTTTAATCCACAGGTTTTTAGTCTATATTTTGAAGCATTTGAAACTCTGGGTAAAGTACCTATACTATTCCAGATCCAGTTACAAAATTGTACATCAGATTTTGAATATTAGGAGTGCGTGTGTGTGTGCGCTTTTATGTTTCAGTTTGCAGATACGCAGCTTAGGAGATTAATAGCAATGACGGCATATAAACTGTCCAAAGAGCACTGAGAGACATCTTTTGCCTGAAGCTTAACAAATAAGATAATTTAAGGATTTTTTTTTTTTGGGGGGGGGGGGGGTTCCCTGTGCCTCTACTGTGGGGACCTGTTATTTCTGGGTCCCAAATTGTATGTTAAATAGGGAAGATCTGCTGCTCTCTAATGATGTATGAAATTCAGAGATCAACCACATTGCTCCATTAGCTAATTTAAAGGACACTTCTGCCACTACCCCTTTTCTCCCAGAAAATCTTAAACCACAGATGGTTTTCCCAAACGCTAGCAAACTAATTCCAAACGATGCTTTAAGGCCGTTCCAGCCACCTCGCTTTTACAGTAAACCTTCTCAGCCATCACCACCCTTCCATTGGCGCAGGGAAACTATAAAAGCCACCAAAACCAGCGGCCGGCACTAGCAGAGCCGGGCCGGGCTGCAGCTCTGCCCAGCGGAGCCGCGAGCCCGCGGGCGCTGGGGGCCGGAACGCGGGAACCCCGGAGCGTCACAAAGCGGAGCCGGGCGCCGCGGAGCCCCTGGCTGTGGGGCCGCCGCGCCGGGCGCTGCCGCGGGGCAGAGCAGGGCTGACATGAGGAGGACAGGGTGAGCGGCGGCTCCCCGGCCCGCGGAAGGAGCGGGCGCTCCGTGCGGCAGCAGATGGCTTCCCAGGCACCGGCCGCTCCCGACGACCTCGATGTGTTTTACCTTCTGTGAGTCTGCGTTTTGTGCCGCTCTCTGCCGGGGGTGACCCCAAGAGATGGGACTGAGTGTTTTCACCGGGCACTGAGCTGTAGGAGCAGCCGATCGGAAATGCTGGCTCTATCGTTACTGAAGCTTAGCAGGAAACGGCCAGTGTTGAGGTTATGTAGGTGTTAGATGATAGAAAACGGCTGCCAGTATGGGAGAGCTCTGGCAAGGGGAACTTGGGCAAGTGCTGTTGAGCTGAAGAGAAAGAAACGGTTTTCTTGTTTTACAAAATTTTTGAGATTCCTTTTTTTTTTTTTTCTGACCCCTCTTTCTGCGTAAAATAGTAGCCCTTAACATTTTCTTCAAGAGAAGCAACATCAGCAAGTGTATCTGGGTTGTGCAGGATTTGTATCCAACCTCTCTTCTGCCTAACTGGGGACGGGGACAACTTGGTTCTGCACATACAAACTCTTTTGCAGCAAGAGAACAAATCTATTAAAATTTCTTAATGTGAATTAAGTAAGGTTCTAAGGAAAATGTCTAGAGAGCCACCTGTTTACAGCAGCATGCTGAACGCAACCTATGGTTTGGGGAAATATGTAAGTACCATACTTACTAAGGAAACAAAATGATATGTGTTTTGTAGGGAGAAAGGCTTAGTATAACCATTTACAGCTGGCTCTGCTTTCTGACTGATCGTGCATGGAGTCAGAGTGAGTGGAGTTTTAGGAGTAACTCTAAAGTAACTCCCAATTTTAGGAGTTTTAGTAATTCCTAATTTTCGAGATTACTTTAAAAGCTCAGGTCTTTAAATGATACCTGTTAATGAGGTATTCACCATTTTGGGAATAGCTGAGCGCTGAAAATATGAAGAAATGGTTTGTGAAATACTAAACAGGACAAGAGAAAACCAGCTCTCTTAAAATGAGACTTAAAATTGTAAGTTCGGAAGTTACTTGGATGGGAGGAAACCACTGATAAAAAGATAAAGAGGAAACCTGTGTCCATCCTCCCAGTTAATGATGTGCTGTCACTGCTGTTTTCAGTGAGGAAGGATCATTTAATTCACAGTAGCACTGCCATAAACTGTGTATTTCTTCTGTCTTTAACATGGAAGAAGGTGGGTGTGGACCTTGTATGCACTTGTTGGTTCAAGCTTTCTGCCAAAATTCTAACTTTGGCTTACGTACAAGGTCCAAAATTAGTTACTGACCTTGAGAATTCCCTGATTGTTTATTCGCTGTCTCCTTGTCCGAGGCTCAGTCCTTAACGTAGCCGTCCTTTTACTCTGTTTGGGATAAGTTTCAATGGATTGCACTTGCTGCGTTCGACAAAGTGGCCGCGTGGCTCTTCCCAGCGGTGCTGCGGGAGGCCGTTTGCAGCGCCCCAAAGTCGAGGGGTTGAACCAGAACCTCTGACCGGGGAACCGGGGCAGATATCAGGAGCTGGCAGAAGTGAGAAATAAGCATGCAGGCAGGGAGGGGAGGCTTTGCTGCAGGTCGTCCCGATGGGACAGAGGAAAGGATGATAAATACCAGAGACGGATGCTTTTGCTACCTAGATGCTAATGGTGTGGCCCATATTGTTTTTTATGCTTAGCAGGTCTTTTCCACTATATTAGCTCAATGAAAGCAAATGTGAATGTGACTTTTAACGATTGATGCAGCAGGAAACGTCTCCTCAAGACAACGCCAGTTGCTCAGACGTAATACAAAATGCTTTGTAGCATGTTAGCTTTCCACTGTTGTGTGTTTATCCCCGACAGCTGGAAATGCAGCTCTGTTTGCTTGGGGAACTTGAGGGATTCCAGCAAGGACTCGCTCGACGAGATGAACCACCTGTACCAAGGGCTCACTGGCCTGCAAAACCTGGGCAACACGTGCTACATGAACGCCGTTTTGCAGTGCCTCTGCAGCATGTCGCCCCTTGTGGAGTATTTCCTCTCGGGAAAGTATGTAACGGCCCTGTGCAAGTAAGTTGATTTATTCACACTACTTGTGCTTTTTTTTTTTACTGTCATTGCTGTCTCACTGATGATTCCTACTACTTTCTAGTATTTGCAAAAACCCTCGAACCAAATGACAGAGGCCATCAGAGTTGTACCCATATGTATTTTCTAAGTTTGTCTATTATGTTCCCATTTGGAAGGAGAGCCACCGCATTTTCATACTTTACCTGAAGCTTTTGTTTATTTTTCCCAAGGGAGAACTGCGAGTCTGTGACTGCCTTTGGCTATCTGATGTCTGACATGTGGCTTGGAGAGTTTGACTGCGTTTCCCCAGAGGTTTTTCGGTTGGTCCTGGGGGAGCGGTACCCAGCGTTTACCAAGCGGACTCAGCAGGATGCGCAGGAGTTTCTGATCTGCGTGCTGAACGAGCTCCATGAGGCTCTCAAGAAGGTGAGAGCCCCGCTGTGACCTTTGGGGCTGTCGCTCTGTTTGCTCTTCGCATTTCATCATTTCCAGCTTAGCGTTTCATGCAGTAATCCCCTATTCTCCTCCTCCTCCAAACTGCATGTGATGTGGCTGCTAAAATTGTCCTTTTCTTCCTTTGGTCCGCAGCCACGTGCACGCAGTGGTTCCTTGGAAAGCTTCCCGTCTCAGGCCACCTCAGATTGCAGCCCCTCATCTACATGCTAAGGCTATCTGTAGTTCCCTCTTACTCACCTCTCAGCTCTTCTTTTTCTCTCGTTGCTCCTCCTGTGCTTTATATTTTTTTTCCTCTATTCCTCTTCATCTGCCTAAAATCTTCATGTCTGCCAAGCCCATGTCCATCTTTTTTCTTCTTCCAGATCCTCTGATAAACAGCTTTGCTAGCAATTACGTGTCTACCTCCTGCTTGTCCTGAACATTATACTTTTATTCCATTTCTCTGCGAAAAGGGGTTTATCTTGCTCTGCCTGTACAGCAGCTGAAGTAATACCATTTTGGAGTCAAATTCTGTGACAATACTAAATACTAGCTTACACAGCCAGTGGGTCTGTTTTAAGTCCACCATACTCTTTCACAGAAGTTAGTAGTTTGTCAACGCTGCTTTTCAGGATTACGTTAGAAGAAGACGTGGTAAACTGCACAAGAAAAACACGTCATGGTGGATCCTCTGCCCTCTGTCGCAGCTGGCTTGGGGCTGCCGAGGGAAGGGGCTGGGAAGAGAGAGACCTCCAAGGTGCTGCCAGAGTGAATTTGTTGTAAAAGTAGTGAGGGGTGATTCCTACAGCAGAACAGTGCATCTGCCCAGGGAAGAGGAGGCCGGTAGGTGAGGATAATGAAGAGTCTGGAGAGAAAAAGAAAAAAAAAAGCGCAGCTAAGAATTGCTGAGCAAGTGAACAAGTCAGAGCTCGTCCTTTTTAGGGGACTGGAGCATCTCTCTTATGAGGAAAGGCTGAGAGAGCTGGGCCCGTTTAGCCTGGAGAAGAGAAGGCTGAGAGGAGATCTTATTAACGTGTACAAGTATCTGAAGGGAGGGTGTCAAGAGGATGGAGCCAGACTCTTTTCAGTGGTGCCGAGCGACAGGACGCGAGGCAACGGGCACAAACTGAAACGCAGGAAGTTCCATCTGAACATGAGGAAAAACTTTTTCACTGTGAGGGTGACAGAGCACTGGAACAGGTTGCCCAGAGAGGTGGTGGAGTCTCCTTCTCTGGAGATATTCAAAACCCGCCTGGACGCAATCCTGTGCAACGTGCTCTAGGTGACCCTGCTTGAGCAGGGGGGTTGGACTAGATGATCTCCAGAGGTCCCTTCCAACCTCAACCATTCTGTGATTCTGTGATTCCAAGACAGACTCATGTTTGACGTTACATGCGAGGAGCTGCTGGGATGGCAGGGGAACTGTTCTGGGTAACCTAAGCACAGCGTACGTCTGTGTGTAATCAAGGCCACCAAGCTAATAGGTAGCTGGAAGGAGACGCTGATAAATAGCACTGGGAATAAAACAGTTCGAATACTGGTTATGCTTACTTGCCCTTTTATCTTGACCCGTTATCTAGTTCTTTACAAACCAAACCACAGCTCTGGACAGTACTTGTCAGTATTGCTGCAACCTATGAAAACCCTGGGACTTTATAATGAGTTCACAGACACCTAATGATTAACTGTCAAGTTGCAAGAGCCTGTCCCCTGCCAAGCGACAAAAGGATGTCAGCTTGCGTTCATGAACCATGTTTTATTCAGTTAAGATCTTAGTAATATGGAGCATGAAATATTATAGATATAAGAGACTATTTAAAAACAGTCTTACTGCCCATAGACTCTTCTCAAAGAATTGTTAAGTACATGGAGAAAATTTCAAGAGGCCTGGCATGTAGTAGCTGTCATTCATTCTCACTTTCTTTTGCAGGTTTGATTGTCAAGACACATGAAATACTTTATCTTGTGACCATTAAAACCCTGTGAAGACACTTGTGAAACAGTTGGTTATCTACATTTTATTTTATTTATTTATTTTCCCCCCCCTGTATAGTCAAGCAGCAGAAGATGCCAAGGAAGCACAACTGGTGCAAGAGAAAGCAGAGTGACTGTCAGTGAAACATCTATTATCACACAGTTATTTGAGGGACAACTCAGTTACGATATTACGTGCCTGGAATGCGAGACCACCACCGACAAACCTGAGATCTTCACAGTTCTTTCTCTTCTCATCCCCTCTGAGAGCGCATGCTCTCTACAGGTAGGACTTCTGATACATCCCCAGATTGTTGGTCTCTGCTTGACATGGGAATAGGAGGCTTAGACTAATACATGTCGTTAAAAAGATGCAGGTTTTTAGGTACTTTGGTCCCCTGGGACCTAAAGGATATTCTTTAGATTGGTATCAGGTCCTACGATGAGTGGAGGTTTCTAAGCCAGTCTCTGGCCTGTGCAGCTGGTGACAGTGTGGGAGGATTGCTCCTGAGCTGCTACAGGGTGAAGGACATTAGAAGAATTGTTCAAAAGCAGCTGTGAAGATTTTTTCACTTACTAAAATATTTCCACAACTGAGGGAAAAAAAGAAGTCAATGTTGGCGGCTTTGTGTTCTGAGCATTGTCCTGACGTCGGCCACGCTATATCACACTTCGATTTGCAGAAGCAACGGGTAGAGAAGGGAGCTCCAGAAGATGGCAAACCCATCTCTGACCTTGCTTGGAGTCTTCAGGGGTGGAGATCCGATTGATCAAATGATTGTGGTTTTCTTTTTTTCTTTTTCTTTTTTCTTTTTTTTTTTTGGACAGGACTGTCTCAGATGCTTCTTTCAACAAGACACACTGACTTGGAACAACCAAATCCATTGTTCCTGGTGTGGGACAAAACAAGATGCTGCAGTAAAGGCCAACATAACCAAGGCACCAAAGATAATTATTTTTCATTTAAAGAGGTACAGCTACATATGGTAGGGATTTGTGAGACATGGAGGACAAGCACTTGTATTTAGATAAAAATCACTACAACTAGATCTTTTTAGTACTGTTGAGACCTGGAAACTAAAACACCTGCCATACATGCAAGTTGCATTTCTGAAATCTCAGAAAATGTGTTTTGCCTTTTTCTGTACTGCAACCCACTGAATTGCTCTCTCAGAGCATTTGCTCTCTCTTCTCCCTCCCAGGAGAAGGAAAAACTCCATGGAGGGTGATTGAATACATAATAGTACAGCAGTACCTATGGTCAGGAGTGTGAATACTAGTTCCTGTAGCAGTTTGGAGAGTTTGTGACTATGTTCTGAGTGTAAAACTAAAACTGGGTGTTTTGCTTGTCCTTAATGCAGTTAAGACATTGCGTTTTTGTTTCTCCCTTAACCAAATCAGGTCTAACATACAGCGCCGCAGGGCAGTGTAAGAGTTCCCACTTTGCTTACTTCACTACCCACTTGTAGTCAGTTATGCCAAACTTTGAAGAAGTTATTCTTTCTTATCAACTTCTCACTTATAAAAACAAAATTTACTCTGGGTACGGCTGGGCTTCCCAGACATGTGTTTATATAACAGAACTATGTTATCTAAAGCTAGTATTTAATTATTTCCCTTTTAACATACGCTTTCCTTGACATGCTGAAATTAACTTGTGCCCCCCCACCAAGCTGTAGCCCTTGGCCACACTATAAAAGATTTAAAGCGCAGCGTTGTAATCAAATGCTACAGAGTACAGCGGCGTGGAGCTTGGCAAGAAAGAAGAGTTGACAGTGATGGTGCAGTCCAAAACTTTTAGGACATGGTGACACTGATGCAGAGCTTTGACTTCTGTCTGCTCTTGGCACCTGTGTCCCTTTCTAATAACCAGAAGTGTCACGAAGCAAAATATTTTTTTTTTTTTTTGGGGGGGGGGTTAGTGCATTTTCTGGCAGTTTACAATAATACTTAACAGGAATATAGGGCTTTCTGTTTGAAAATGCTGGGTAGTCAAGCATGGTTTATTCCTTCCCTTTTATTAGGGAAGTCATTAAAGAAACTCCCACAAGACTGAAGATGACCATTATTCAAACTAGTTCAAATTTTTTATTTCAGGTTTGACTGTCAAGGCAACTACAAAAAGAAACTTTTAACTGACATTTGCTATCCACTCAGCAACCTGGACCTCTCTCCGTACAGTTACCCGTTCTTCCACAGGAACGCCAAGTACAGCTTGTGTGCCGTCGTGGTGAGCGTTGCCTTCCCTGCTTTAGTTGTAGTGCTCTGCCTAACGCAGTGGATGAGGTCTGTGTTAGTTTGGTCTTGGTCAGAGCAATAGCTGTCTCTGTTCCAGGCACTTAAAAATTCAGAGGCTTAAAAAACAAAACCAAACAAAATAACAAAAGCCCTAACCCTACTCTGGCTCCACATATGAGTGTGTCTGTTGAGCTGAAGTGCTTCCTAAATAAAAGTGTCGGTAATAATAAAAACCAACACGTTTTTTTCATTAGTGAGAAGGTGCTACACTCCCTAATGAAAATACTGCATTTGGTTGCCTTTTATAGTGGCAGTTAGAGTCTGTGTGAGAGCGTGGGCCCAATTTGCTTGAGTAATAAGACACCAATGACATGGCTATAAAAGAGTTTTAGTTTCAGAATTATAATTTAGCATATTTAAAAGTAATATTAAACTTGTACATATGCTCCTAATGTACATTTTCCCCCAGGGCTGTGAATTTTTCATGCATGCAAATCCTGATGTTCCACGAACATCGTAATACAGTAACAGTATGTAACCAAAGAGGAGAAATGTTATCACCCACCTCTCCCTCCCCCCCCCACCCAAATCCCAGTTTTAGAAAGTGTGCACTCCTGCCAAATAATGCCTAGTTGCAGGCTCCTCAGCCTTTCCAGTGTAAACTCAAACCGATCCTGCATGGATCCTTGTCTGTAAACAAGGAATAAGCAGCCTCTTCTTCACTCATGGCAAGTTACGACCTGCTTATAGTGACCCATATCAGGACTGCTAGCTGGGTTGCAAATCTAATATTGCAAAATAGAAAAGCATAATCATCATCTATGAAGTGTCTGTTTGCTCTGTTTTAAAGCATTTATTTGAATTAATAATCCTCCTTGTAGGCCAAAGGGAGCTAGAATCTTCTCTCCCACCTCTCCCAAGTGCAATTAAAAAAGTGATTACTAATCCCTAGCTTTGGCTCTAAGGAGAGGAAGAGCCTTCTGTTGTAACGAACCGTATTGTTTGTTACAGAACCACTTTGGATTTCTGGACGGTGGCCACTACACGGCCTTCTGCAAGCACTCGGTCACCAAGAGCTGGTACAGCTTTGATGACTCACAGATCACTGCGATCCCAAACTTCTCAGTGCAGACTGCTGCAGCTTATCTTCTGTTCTACACCTGTCAAGCCTTCTCTGCACCCACAAAAAGCCGCTAGCAGTGAAAGACTAACAGTGAGTAAGCTAGTGATCCAAGTTCATTGGCAGTGTTAACTCAGTCCTGTTTCACCAATAAACTACAGTATTTGCATTACTGGATAATCTGTTGTGGTCTTTTAGGAAGTAATTTCTAGAGAGACCTCTGGAGTTTCAGCTTCCAAGTCCATTAAGGAACATATACCAGTTCCATTTGCCTATAGTCTAGCATTTATGTTTTCCATGACAAAATTCATACATCCCTCAAAAGAAGATAAATGCTGAGTAGATAGAAGCACTTGATACAATTTAAACAACAGAGAAACAAGATTTTTCAGGTGTTGTTTTAAGCTCCCTGACAGCAGGCTACTAAGGTGAAAGCACATGACCAGACCACTGGGGCATTTGTTTTGGAAAACAGCAGGGGAGGAAGCAATCACTAAAGTAAAGACAGAAAAAGATGCTATTATCCTATTGTCATTTTTGTCCCTCTAGCATCTCAAATGCATTCCCAGGTTGTAAGCTCCTGGAAAACAATCAATCAATCAAACCTGCTCTTAATTCCATCAGCAAGATGCATGGGTGTAGACAGATTAAAAGCCTCAGACTAGGATTTAAGATTTATGAAAGCCATCCTAATCAGGGAAGGCAAAAATCAAGCCAAATACAGATCAGAGAAATGTGTGAGATAGATACAACTAAAATATTTGTCTAAAAGTGGGTTAGTTTCTAAACTAAGTATTTTTTTCATCTGAAGAATCTCCGAACTTTGCGAACATGAGTTAGACTGTCATTATGTAGAATCCTGACCACTACAGACAGAGTAGAGAATGAAAACAAACCTAAATGCACATTTTAGAGAATATTTTTTAAATCATTTCTTCATTAAGGTTTTTAATGCATGTGTACATGAAATTATATAATAAAAAATTAAAAAGGAAAATCTTGTTTGTTTAGAATAACTGAAGTGCACAAATATTGACAAAAGCTAACAGAAAAATACAGTTCTGCTTTTTTATTAAGTAGTGTTGCAATTACTTAGAACTGGCAAATAAAAGCAATCCTCTGAGTTTTAGAGATTCTCACAAAAAGGATGACATTTTATTATATACATAGTTTTGATGTGCAAGTATGCAATCAATATGTACACTTACATTCCTAACTGTTTACATCGTTCTAGAGTATTCACAGTAGAATCAAGCTTAAGGTTAGAAATGTGAAAAGGCCATAACAGTGAAAGGAAAAAAAATAAATCAAGATATGCCTTGGGATTTTAAGACATCTTAAGCTACTTCTTATTAATAGATTTCAAATGACTGGGTTAGAATTTAATTTCGGAGCAGGCTAAAAATATAGCTGTTTTTAAATAAATGGTAACGCAAGTATGCTTTTTAAATGGTTTCACAGATGGCGGTATTACCACAAGCGTTATTAATCAGTCTTCTGCTTTAAGCAATAGTACTGACCAGAAAGAGCTTGCTGCAGAGAAGCTGCTGCAACCATCCCCATGTTCTTTAAGTGACTACGTTTGTCACAATTTTGCATATTTATATGCATTCCCATAGCTATTTTGCTCTTATACAAAGAAAAAGAGTTTTCTTATCCCACACTGTTTTATGTGGCCATATCCACTGCTCGCTGTTCATAAGAAGTGTAAAAGAGAATATAAGCAGCTGAGGATTTCACAGATGATGCTGAGATCTCAGATACTTCATGGTCATCAAACTTAAACCAACGTTGTTTTGCAGCATTTTTGCAGTAGGCTGTGTAGTGTCCTCCATCCAACCCGCCATAATGATTCTGTAAAACAGAAGAAGAAAAGAACTGATGGCCTTGAAAGCTGCCATTTGTTCCCTGGTTAGGATAAGAAACTGGGATGTGAGATTTCTGACAAAATACCAAACAGTCTCTTAGGCCTACAATTTCATCTGCAACCAGGTAGGTGGCTTTGAAAGCCAGATGATCACACAGACTGACATAAAGACCAGGTGAATTCTGAAGTGTGACATGGTTACTTACTGATACTGAAAATAGATTGTATCTCTTCAAGTTATTCTTTGGACCAATAACGTACTGTGACAGGTCAAGAGTTTCCAATGGGAAATCTACAGAGCTTTGAAGTTTTTGCTTCCATCTTCCATCATAGGAAAATCTACAGAATTAAAAAGCATTATTATAAGTTACAGGTTGTTCACAAGCTATCAAAGAATGTTAAGCCGTGTTCATTCTCTGTTTTTAACCCAGACAATATCTCAACTAAAGATGAAACACAGTTTCACAGACAGCATTTGGCCCACAGTTCTGTTAATACTTGCACATGTATGTTTCTTAACATAGAAAATTCGAAAGGCTACTTGTAGAAGTATTTTGTGAATTACAGCCTAGTAAAACAGGCATCAGATGAAAAATAAAATTCTTGCAGCATTACAGCTGGAAACAATCTAGAAATTTCTCTAATTAAAAATGTTTAGCATTAGAAAGAGCAATCTCCATGAAAGCCTAGTCACTTCATTCTAGTTACTTTGTCACCACGCAATGCCATACCTTTTCAAGTGCACAAGAAGAACAGGTGGTAGTTTCCAAATTTCTATTTTTTTCAAAGAATCTCTTCGAGTTTTGCAATGGCTACAGTAAAATCTATTGTTATCAGTGAGCTTTTCCTCTTTGGAGAACAATCTAAGGCATTCCTAAAACAAAACAGGAAACACAGATTGTGAAGGGCAGGTGTTTAAGAAAGTATACCACAAATGTTTGTTTCCTATGGGGCTGTTAATTTGCATCAGTTATCTGCATGCCATGTTTTACAGAGATGAGGAAAGCTGAGTTCAGTCCATGTGCAGAAGTAATTTTTCCTGCATACATTAATTAGCCGCAAGTCTTTCAAAATGTACCAATGTTTTGTTTAAAAAACAAAAATACATTTATACTATGACCTACAAAGACAAATACTATACAGTCTTTTCTGCTGCTGTGACTTAAGTATTTCCATCTTGTTTGTATTTTAAAACTTTTAAGAAATGTCTGTTTTTTTTAAACTTTAGGAGAAATTAAAAAAATAGGGAAGACTCATGCTCATGTTTCAGGTTACTGTAAATTAAGCTGGAAATATTGACAAACCCTTTCAACAAGAGGTCGAGTAGAAGCAGCATCATAACAAAATCATGAAAAGAAGTGTTTTTACTGTGAAAGCTGTTTCCCTCTCTTGTGCCACCTTACCTGCAGCGTACATTTACTAGTGGATGCAAGTGGTAATGACAAATACATGAAAGCCTCAAAGGTCCGGGACTTCTTGTGACATGTAAGACACTGCACTGTAGATTTGAATTGGCCTTGAAAGAGTGCCACAATAATGGATTCGTTGAGCTGTTTGTGTTTGTGCCAAGCTAGTTCTGCTGCTCTGAAGTCATCAAGATGATCATTGTTTTCTTCCTTGTATCTCTTCCTGTTGTCAGCCTGGATAACAGAAATTTAAATACCTTAATCATATGTTAACATGTGAAAATAAAAAATTTCATCTATAGGCAAACATACCATTGAGCATTTCCAAAATTATTTAAACATGTCAGTGTAGCCATCTATTTCTTATCTAGTTACGTTTATTCTTTTGTTCTCTTCAGTACCTTTTACTGATACAGAATTAATTTCTACATTAATTCTGAATACTCATATTTCATTCTATTTCCTTCCACACAAGGTTCTAGTAACACAAACAGCAATATGTATCCACTATAAGTTAATTTAAATTGTGAAAAACTTCTGCTTTGAGACATTGATACTGGTTTCTCGCAAGAGTCATGTGCCATACCAGTAATCTGGTTCTGAAACGTTTTAGAAGTACCTACCTTGCCCTCAAATACTCATACTAGTCTCATGCTTCGCCTCCACCCACTAGCTTTCAGTAGTGATGGAATCTGCAAGGGAATGACAGATCACTTCCCCCAAAATTATTACTACTTGAAAATAGCTCTACTTTCTGAAAAACTAGATATGTATCTACCTCCAGTAACCTAGATTTGTGGACTAAAAGCAGTAAGGTAATAACTGTCATGATCACGAAGTAGAAAATATGTATGTTTTTGTGCATCAAGTGATGCTTACACGCTACAATTAACTTAAGCTAATGGACCATCGGGGGGTCATAAAAGTAAGGGGAGAAAACAACTGAGCAGCAAATAACTGAACATGATCTTATGCTGCTAGCTTTATTATAAATTCAATTTGATAGTAAAGTTCTGTTTAAGAAGTCTTTTTACTAATGCATAATGATCTACACTAGTTGTTTTAAACCTTTTTCTATTTGCAGGTGCTTATCACAGAGTTAAGGTTACAGCACAAAACTTGCTTCTCCTAGCAAGCTTCTCCTACCTTTAGTGGACTCCTGAGAAGATTTCTACAGGACTCAATGGCCAGTACTCTCCAGGCTGAAAACCTTTAGATTACATGTTCTCTAAGTACAAGGCATATGGTTCAATCATTCAAGGAGCCTGACAGGTGAAGACTCTGGGGGGTACCAGTACCCCAATGTCATGAAGATATCATCAAAGAAAAGGGTTTTCCCACCACAGCTCAGAAAACTGGAAGTAAATTGCTACCTAATCTTTGTCTTATTGTCCCTTCGTTCTGCAACCCACAGCACCTTTGGGCTCAGCCTCTTCAACTTCTTGGTCTGAAGCAGCTACAAAAGTTAGCCTCTACAAGGGACTCCTGACAGATGATGCAAAACTGAGTAGACCTCAGTACCTCCAACTCTACATAAATATAGGAAAAGCAAGCCATTTTAGCAACTGAGACCTCCCAGACAGAGCGAGGTCAAGGAAACAGGACTTGGCCTCTAACCAGCAGTGGAGAAGGTAAAGCCAGCAGAAAAGCTTGTTCAAGCATACCCAGAAGCTGCTTAAAAATATATATATATAAATAAATGTTTACATATTTTTGCTTTAGCACAAAACTTTTTTACTTAATTCCTCTTATGAAGTAAAAGGCTTTTAACTTTTCTCTTGATCATATGACAGATGTGTAATTAACTACAAGTGTATTACTTACTTTATTTAGGTCTTCATGCAAGCCATCCATTAGAAAGAGAAGCAATTCTTGGGAGTCCTGCTGGCTATACCCTGCAAATTGGTCATTAATCTTCCCAATAGTAATTTTAAAATCTTTTGGACTGATGTATTTATACTGTCCTGTCCACAAAGCTTTCATTATTACACCAAACTCTTCAGCCACTTCCCCTTTATGCCCCAGGAAGTTTGACCTGTACAATTAAACAGACATAAAATACAGTGAGCCATTCAAATAAGATTTTATTATTATGAATTCAAGACTTCATCCTAGTTTTAATGTAATTTCTTTACACCAAGAACAACTACTTGTAGGAGTGAACTAAAGTTTTTGTCTACTTTGGCACTATATAATTTACATACTATGTAATTAGTTCCATATTCAAAATTGAATTGGTGGAAGGTACAAATATTTTCAGCTTTTGTAAACTGCTACTCAGATATTTTGTTTGAGTCAGGAGACTCAATGTGGTGAGCACAATTTAAGTAAGATTGTTTAGTTAAGCCCATTTTGTCCCACATCTGAACTTGAAAAAACTCTCAAAGATTTGAAGTTAGTGTTTTCTTCCTTAAAACCTTAACCCCATTACAATTTTTTTTTAAATTAACGACTGTAAAGACATTCTTCCTTCAGCTGTAAATTAAAGGAGGAGAATAAGAGATCGTTACCTGTTAATATCATCTTGATATAAGTTTCTGTTAAAATAATCAGCCAGATGCGGTGCATTGCACAGACACTGTAATATGGAATTCATATAGCAAGTGTTCCCTAGATTACGAAGTCCTGTGAGAGCTGGTCCCGATCCCCCAAACACAGGATTGAGATTCCGAATTTGTGATGCAGAGAGTCTTGAAATTTCAGCTTTAGTGTAACAGATTGGTCTGTAAGGAGGAAATTATTATTTTTTTTTACCAGTCTCAGACTTGACACTGTACAAGGCACACTGTAGTGCTCCATTCTGTCACGCAGCGACCCAGTTGTCTTCTCATAGATCACTCTGAAGCTCTGAGAAGGCAGCACATTTTAGCCCTTGGAGTCACACGGCATGCCTGATGTCATTCAGCAGACTTCTCCAGCCAAGCAGCACCAGCGGGCTCTAAAGAGATCCCTGTTCCCACTGTCTGGCTAGAGAGGCAGTCTTGCAGCATCAATGGACACAGAAAAGCAAGACTCTGCACGTAACTTAACAGAACCATCCTCCCTCATGGGGAAATGAAATACCCTGTCACAGGAAGTCACCAAATGCTGTCATTTAAGGTATTGAAGACTAGTCAATGCAATAATGAGAAATCAATACATACTGGCCTATAAGGCAGCTGAGCTACAGACTAAACCAGTATTTTTTTTTTTTAATTCATGGATGAAAAATTAACTCTTAGCTGATTTAACTACTCAGTCTAAAAACTGAAACTCTTCATTTTACAAGTTGTCAGAAGCCTTAGCACAAATACCACCACATAAAAAGCAACTATTGACCAGTTAACACTGTGACCTCCAAAAATTCATGTTACTGAATGATAATTGCAGTAATTCTCAAAAGCGCCCTATACTTGGAACTTGTAGCGGTGAAATTTATGTCTGTCAGAGAAACTCTTGCATGCCTTTGTAAAGTACTTAGAAAATATTAATGGAATGTAGCTGGATAAAGACAAAGCAAGTCCTATACGCTATCATATTGCATGAATTGTGATGCTGTAACTTATGAAACCTACTTATTTTCACGATTGACTGCAGGGGTTACAGGAATTCTTTTCTTCTCTTCCTCCTGAATGGCTTGGGTTATATCTGGGGACGAGTAGGAGCGCTTCAGTTTGGAGTGTTCTTTTTCTCGTTCAGCAGTCACCTGTGGCTTGGGTTTATGGGTTGGTGGGGTAGATGGAGGAGTGGATGAAGGAGCCATTTCTGGTGGATACATATGAACAGTGTTTGTTGGCGAGTGATAATAACGAAAGGTTCCGGTGATTGGATCCAGAAACTTGGGAAAGAAAAACAAATTGTTTCAAAGCCAGGTAAAAATCCATCATTAACTTACTTACCTAGATATGAACTACTTTAAGAACAGTGCCTGAGTTTTTCAAACATTGAGATGTCACAGTAGTGATTGACTGACTTAATGGATTAAATTTATTGGAAGGCACCACTTGCACCAAAATAAACAAACAGCAACTGCTCAGTACCAGAAGCTGCAGATGAGCCCCACTTGTTTCACTAAAAATTAATGTTAAGATTCAGAAAATAACGGGGAAAGTTTAAGAGACGCAATCAAACAAGATCTAACTTAGAAATATGATGCAACTGAAATTCATTACAAAATTGCACAAAGTAACTTGATTATAGTTTCAGAATAGAAAGTTACCTTTGCCCAGCCTGCAGGCAGTCCTGGTATTATCCTTCCCATTTCCTCACTTCGTGCTCTCATTAATGGCTCCCGCTGAGACTAATAAATGCAATGGAAATGTAAAGTATGTACAGTTAGTTATGCAGAAGAACAATCTGTATGTGACTTCTCTTATGTAGCTGAATGATTTTATACAAAACAGTTCAATAAGAAATCCTTGATTATAGCTAAAAATGTGACATTTTAGAACAGAAATATGGTAATATAGTACCACTTTTTTTTTTTAATCACTCAAGCTATACAAAACCCATTTGTTGACATGCTCCAGGAAAAAAAAAGGCAATTCAACTTGCAAAAATCTGAATAGTTAATTCCTTCCCTAAAGAAGCTACTTTATTAGGAATACATGCTTCTGTTAAGCTATAAGGATGATCTTCTCTCCAAAGTGGGATGCAAAATAGTATGCATGAGATGATGAACATGTATGGAATACTTTGTTAATCCCATCAGAAACATATAATGATTTCTAGTGAAAGTTTCAAATACATTTTTTGAAGATGAATGACAAATGTAAAAAGCAAATACAGCTGTAGAATATGGCACAGTCTTTTCCTAAGGAGAAGACTTCTAAAAATTAAAATGAGGTGGAATTTAACATAATATGAGATATTAATCATAAAGCATCTGCTCTTGATTGGTTTTGGCTACATACAACACATTGTATTTACTTTAAGTCTTTCAGTATCTTGTTCAGAATCCTCTCTAAGGGCTCCTGGCTTTTGAGCTCCACTGTCTGGTTGTCCTTTAACCCCAGTTTGCTGTAAAAGATTTTGAGAGAAGGCTTTCAATTTTCATGTGGAATGTCAGTAAAGAAGGCCAACAGAGCAGAATTGGGAAAAAACAGAGTTATTTTTTTGCTGCTGTTGTTAAACACAAGTGCCACCAAGAATTGGTTAGAGCAGGTATCTACAAATAAACTGATAATTTTTATTTTTCCTAGCCTATATAACAATTCTTTGGAATAGTCTTTACAGCTGAATGTTGTGTTACATAGCATAGTTAGGTAGTTTCAAGAGCTCATAAATAAAGTTCCACCCATACCACTCTCCCCAGTAAAAACTGTGGATTTTACAATTTGTTTTATGACTTTTTTTTTTCCCCTTGTACTTGTCACCATGACAAATATCATCCATGAACACGGCACACTGTAAAGCCAACATTATGAATTTATCTATCATGGACAGGAATACATGAAGTTGCTCTGTCAGTCAAATACTTAGGAATGACTATATTAAGGCTTCCCAGGAAGCTTTACTTTGGCTTCCTTGTGCATTAGTATTACACTAGTATCAACAAAGTTGTGTCAAATACCAACTGCAAGAAAAGAAAAATAACCTAACACATTTCTGAGAAGTTCTAAAAAGTGTTTAAGGCATCTGTTTTGTTATTAACCCTGGACTTCACAAATGGCCCTTTCTTCCACAGTCAGATGAGTATTTTACACTCACAGAAGTTTGCAAATTTTTCGTGGGTCTGAGGAAAGAAGAAAATGTGACTCCAAAAGATTTGGAACTGGGCTGCTCTCAACAAGTATACTAGATTAGGGTATTGCTCTGCTTCCTATGTTAGTCAATGAAATAAATCCCCTGTTGTATCAGTGTTAACGCATCAGCAAGCTTGTTATGATAATTTGATTTGGTCTTTCCCTAGCATGTGTTACAATAATAGAGTATACATTACAGGGCTGACATAAGAGATTGAATGTTACCACATCTCTACCGCTGAAAGAGAAAATAGCAGCCTATGGGCCATCCCTTCTATTTCCACATCTGTGGGAAGTTTTTTTATCCTATGGGAATCCCATGCTGCCCACTACAGTCAGACTCCAAGCGCTCTAAGCTGTCTGTAAAAATCTAACCTTTTGTAGTTGCAGTTGGAACCAACTTTCTCCTCTGTGTTTATGTAAAAATGGCAGGCCTAAATAAAATTCAAATATATTTAAAATTTCCAGATTGATACTATCTCACTTCAAGGTGCATTCACAAATCATACTGAATAATTACTTCAAGTTTGGTGATGATTTTCTCTTTTCTTACTAACCTTGCCTGAGGCGGTCACAAAGGTCTGAGATGCATCACCCAATGCACATCTCTGCATTTCTGGTGTTCTGGTTCCCTTTTCTCTTTCTTCCATAGATACTTTGTCAATCTCAGTACTTTTTGCATCAATACTTTCTGGTTCATTTTTATTTTGCTTTTTTGCTTCTATTACTTCTTTGTGCGCTCTCTCTTGTTCTTTTTCCTCCTGTTCTCTTTTTATCTGCTCTTCCCTCTCCTTCTGTTCTCTATCTTCTTTGGCTTGTTGTAGCTTTTCTTTGTATTCCTTTTCTTTCTTTTCTTCCTTTGCTTTTTGTTCTTGGTCTTCTTTTTCTCGCTTGAGTTTTTCTTTCTGTTCTTCTTGTTGCCTCTCCCGCAATTCTTTTTCCCGTTTGTTCTTCTCTAACAGGGCAGCAGTTTCTGCATGTACACGACTTTTTTCTTCTTCTGTCAAAATGTTCTTTGCATCACGTAGTGGCTTTGTAGACCGGTCTGGAATGATTCGTCCATTCTCAGCAGGCTGGCTGTCGCTGATTGTACTTTCAGATTTTGGTCTGTTATCATCAGGAAGTTTTACTGAAGGCTTTTTAGTACGATCAACCTGTAACACAAAGTGTAGCACAACAAATTCACTACAACTATTACTGCTCTGTTAGCTAAATTTTTTCTAAGTAAGTGAGATTTGTGAAAGACTAAAGATGATGTAAAGTCTACTTCTGCCAGAGAGATGATGAACTTTCAACTTCAGTACATCTGATTGTTCAAATTACTTATTAAGGAAATTAGGTATTCACTTAATTTCCAGATGTGAGATAAGAATTAACAATACTGTCCTTATGATTCTATAGAGCTTAAGCACTCGTTACTACAACTCAATCTTTATTTTCAAGCTTTCAAAGGTGAACATTTTAGGGCAATCAATCAAGCCACCTTAATTTGGGTGTGGTGCTTTCAATCATATGACAGAGCATATGATTAAGGCAGATCTGCTTGGTGAGGAAAGGTATTTAAGAATGGCTTACGCTCAGACCTAGGAGAGCAGGTTGTGTTTGATACTGAAATAGAAGAAAGAGATAGTCTAGTTCAGGGAAGAACAGAGATAAGTAAGAAAAGAGATAAGGTCTTTTTCACAGGTTAGGGTCCCTTGGCTAAAATCTGAACTTAGAGGAAGCATCTAAAAGAAAGAAAATGAAGAGCCCTATCTGCCAAGGAAAACAAATTACTTTAGTACAAGTCCTCTCCAAAGTTTTTTTTGTTTTCTTTTTTGTAAAGAAAGTTTTATCCCTGTGAAAGGAAGAAAAAAAAATTCCTCATACTTTTGCTATCATGCCAAGAGTGACAGACTACTTGGAATATTTCAGAGAGCAGGGCTTTGGAACAACCAAGGTAAGACATAGCCTAACTTCCTTTCTCCCCACTTCATGACATGTGTGCTTTGAGTAGGTAAGTTTGTTTACAGAGTTTCTTAAGTAATGAGTAATTGCTGACCCTCAATTTCTCAGGCACCCATGACAAAATCTTCATGGAAAACTCTGCAAGTATGTTAAGTACATTCAGTTTAATAAAGCTCTGTGGATTACTTACCATAGCTTCACAGACCATCAGTGGTCTCTGCACCACTGTACTTGTGTAATTCAGTATCTGGCAAGACAAATACTGAAAATACTTCTTCATGGGTTTAGGCTTCTATGCTTGGTGGGTCTCTAGTGGCTTAGCATTATATTAGCACTGATTAAAAAACACAGCTTACCTCAGGGATACTTCTTGTAATTGATACTGGGTTAACTACAAATGAACTGTCAGATTTTGGAATAGTAGCAGCCTGTACATTTGGTTTGTTAAGCGATTTTAGTCTCTCTTCCAAATTACTTCCCGTTTCTTCATTCTCAGTTACTTCTATTGGAGAAGGCTTTATAGCAACAACAGGTGGAACAGGAGCTGGCTCTTCCAGAGATGGATAAGTAAAATCCACTAGAGAGAGAGAAAGCAGGGGGAGGGGGGGAAAAAAAGGGACAGCTCTTAAAAAAGGAGAGGAAAAAAAAAAAAAAGCCTCCACCAAATCCCAAAACTTATTTAGAGATCTAGCCCAGAACAAGGCTATCACAAATATACTTGAGCAAATTAAAGTTACATCCAGTAATGATGAATGTTGGGAGGGGTGTCATGCTTTATACTTACAAGAAACAGTCACTGCTTCACTCCTGCTATGCTGGGGTGGAGTAACTTTAGCGTTTGTTGTGTACTGGGGAAAACAAAGGAGCCAGTTCTCATAACCTCCTTCTAGGACTAAAGGTTCATTCTGCAGTATAGTTTTGCTTTCCCACTATAAGGAAAAAGGTTGAAATTAAGTGATTTAAAAATAGCAAAGAAACTTTTCAATCCTAACTCCTATGTTGTAGAAGTTTTTGTGTCTAGTGATCACATTAAGAGAGAGGTTATTTTTGCAATTTCTTAAGAATTAAACAGGCTGCAAAACCCCTTTGGGGACAGGGATTCCTCCTGCGTTTGGAGAATGGTCAACGTAATGAGGCTCCTGGTTCTACCTACAACAGTATCTGAATTTTTCCAAAACAGAACTATTTCCCACTTGTTCTGGTAACAATCCTCCATGCAGAACAAATATTTTTATTATAACATTTGCTTCAGTTTCTTGTTTGATAAGCCTGCTGTGTGATTAGGGGCATCAGCTTTAGAAAGCCAAACATTAACTTTCTGAAAAAGCCTGGAGAGTTCAGGCTCAAGACTGGTGTCACCCTGAGGTCTTCAATATTTGGACATGAACCATGTGCAAGGTTCACAGCCTATTCTGTAAAGCAATAAACAGGGAGAACTGCCTGAACTATCTCCGAATAAAGATGTGCAGTCTTTTACAAGACTGACCTGCATAAATAGAGACAACACAGCTGTAGCCAGAATTTTAACTTAAATTTGAGCAACTTTAATATTTACTAGAGTCTAGAAGCTCCTTGCACTGATAAAGCTCAAATTTAAATTCATGTTTCTCTAAAAGTGAGATTCAATAATGCACAGAAGTTAGCTATTCTCAAGATATTTCTGGAGTCTCCTTCACACAAACGCCTCCATTCTAGAAGGTGCCTGGTCGACAGAACTGCAAAGGGGAGTTAGCCTCCTTTGGCCTGCCTAAGCAGAGATTAGGTGGCCAGCCCACTCGCAAGAATGAGGAATTACAGTTGCTAATATGGGAAAGAATGTAAAACTGTCTCTGGCAGACAATACTAAATATTTTTCCAAATATCTCTGTCAGCCAAGAACCTAAAGTTTGAGCTAGTTGTTGAGGAGGGGAGTTAAATCATGTTGGTCATTTACCTATTTAACTGGCTATGCAATCCACTTCTAAAGCACAAGCAGGGGAAAGTGCAGCTTCAACAGACTATATTTCCATTATCAAAATAAGCAGTCTTTGAAAACTGAACCAAGATGTTTGCCTAAAACATCTCAAAAGTCTCCCATATACTTTGTAATTATAGATACTTTCAGGGCTTCTTATTTATTGGGATAAAGTAGTATAAAATGCCAAATTTGCCAACCTTAAAAAGTGCATCTTTCAGGCTTTGAAGAGTTGTTCCTAGTTTTAAGTCTCCTGCAGAACTAAACCAGTCTAGCAGTATAACATAATCAAAATGTCCTCTCTTCTTCCATGGATCTCTAGAATCCTCTGGGAGTCTAGCTTCAATCCAACTAGTGGTAACCCTGAAATGTATTAACATGCACTTAAAGACAAATATACAAGTAACATTTTGTTCAAAAATGTATAATCCACATATGTTTATATGCTTGTATCTAAGCCAGACCAGATGTGTTTTATCCATAAAGTCAGTACATGCAAAAGCAGAGCTGTCAAGATACATCTCACACATATCAGGGACTCTTAAATTAAGTGTACAAGCTTTAATAGCACATAATCCTTCTAACAGTGTGTGCGTGTTTTTTGTTTTTTGTTTTTTTTCTTCCCCCAGTCAGTTTATACAAGGGAAAGTAAATACGACAGTACTTTAAGAGAAATTAAATATTTCACTATCATTTAAAATTATTCCATACCCAGGACTGATAGCTTCTTCTGGGACACTGATAGATCTTGGAATACAGGATTCCTGATAATCTTTCAAGCTTCGAGTGTCCATTATGATCAGTTCAATATTTTTGTCTGTCATCATTGCAAACAGTTTCTCAGCTGTGACTGCTCCTTGAGATACAAAAGTTATTAGAAGCAAGAAGGTACATTATAGAGATAACTATGAACACATCTCACTTGAGAAGTCAAGACTGCAAATAGATGAAACAAAACAGAATGTGTGTACAAAATCCATTCACGTATGCTCTTCCCGAACACTCATGGAGGTGAGACACTCTAAAACATTGGCTCCTGTTGCTCCCACCGCTATAGTGATTAGCACTGAATTAGACAATACAGAACACTTCAACAGTTAGTTAAACTTTCTATGGTTTCATTTAAATCAAGCTAAACAGGCAGTTATTCATAAACTGCATGCTGCAAATGTTCCTTTGCAGTTGAGAACTCTAGAGGATAATCTCACATATTTATTACATGAGCAAAAAAATCAGAATGGGGGGGGGAGGGGATTTTTTATTTAACTAAGAAAGCTGACTCATCTCAACCTTGACTAGAAATTTTCCCAATATTTGAAGACACATTTTTATTTCTATTTTGACCATTCTTGGGCTAGTTCAGTTTTAATTATTAAACTGCACTGAAAAACTGAAGGCAGTTTTTTAAGTTCAAGAGAAGTGATGAAGGCCGCAGTACAGAGCGTTAATTACTAAGCTGCTGTTACCGAAATACAGGATACCAGCAATTTCAACAAATTACTCTGACTGTGAAATAACTCTTTACAGAAAGAACCACAACTGGAGAAGCGAGAGATGCATAGGTATATGGAGTCTCTTCACATCGGTGGGAACATATATCTCTTACCACTCAGACTATCAGACTGATCCTTTTTTTCCAGTGAATGCTTCTTCTCACCATTGATCTATGTTGAAAGAAGGGAGGGGAAAAAAAAAAAGGTAATTTCATATCTAATATTCAGAACCAATATGACCAACAGACACTGACTCTCACAGAACTTGAAGGAAACTGGTCAGACTGAAAGCCACAGAAGAAACAAAACAAAAACAAAAAGCCTCTTCTAAAGTTATGTTGACAAACACACTAGGAAGATACCAGCTTGGCTGCTCTACCTAGACAGAAATCAATTAAAAAGGCAATAAAACGTGGGACTGTGTAACCTACTAGATGAAATTCCTGAAGCATGTGTGGAGAGCTGAGTTCCTTGCTATGCTATTGCTCCTAAAGAAGCAGCATATAATCTGTAACATCAGCTCATTATCATGCAGAAACCTTGGGTTTCCTATGCAAGGTAGCTTTGGCAATGGTGATAAATGTAGTTTTACTATAAATAGACTAGCTTTTTACCAAGTCAAATTCTATTTTCTGCATGGCTCAGAAGTTGGAAGGACCCAGCCTTTTCCAAAAAATCTCAAAGAAAGGTTATGGGGAGTGTAAACTGGGCGGGGGGGAAAAAAGTCCAACACCCTGATCCTGAGCTGGAAATAGCTGCTAAGAGAGACCAAAAATATTTATTTAAACTGAATTAGAGAATTTGTAAACATTTTCAATTACCCTTTGGCTTTTGCCTTTGAAGTCCACTGCACTTTCGGAAGAATTTTTGGCTGAACTCTTTCCATCATCTTTTGCTTCTTGCTTTTTCTGCAGCTCTTGTCTGTCCCTCTCTTCAAGTTTTTTCCGAACTTCAGCTTCCTCATACCTATTGGGAGGAGGAAAAAAAAAAAAAAGAAAAAAGAAAAAGCCTTTTTTTCAATATTGCATTATTGGCTAGCCTTGTATAATTAGCATCAAAATCATTAAGTATCAGGGGTGGGGGTGGACTTGAAGTATTGTGAAACTTCACATTTCCAGCAAACTCCAGTTTCTTCCCTGACCACTTGATATTATTCCTCCCACTTCTGGGATGGTTTTCTTGTTCTTCAGTCCTGTTTTGGGTTCCATTTCATAGCCATTGCTCTTAAGGTTTACTTCCCCCTGCCCCCCCCCCCCCCCGACCTGAGGTCATGCTTAGCTGTGGTATCACTAGATGTAGTAGGCTCTTCATTTCTTAGAGGTAAGAAAAAATATTGATGAATCATGGGTAAATTTCAATACCTTCTACCAATCACCCTAGGTATTTTATTTGGTTTTGCAACAGTGCTACCACCACTTAGGAGTAAGTTAGCTCAGTTTTCTAAACTTCCTTTTTCTGAGAAGTCGGATCACAACTAGCTACAAGCATCCTTCAGGATGTAAGCTGACTTTATAATATTGTTATGACCTTACTAGTCCCCCTGCTGTTTATTTTGAACATGGGCTACAATGAAGTCAATGTCAGAACTGTGTATACTCAAGATTTCTGGTATATATGTCTTGCATATAGCTATTCTCTTCCTAGAGCCTTAGACTTTAAAATTAGCTTCCCAGTCTTTTGCCATTGGCCAGACGGTCACAATATTGTAAACCAGTGGCTTCCAAACTACAGCCTTTAGATTCCCAACTGCAGGCTTGCATGGCCACATTGCTGTTAAATAGCACTCAACTAAATCTAATACAGCTTTGAAAAGATTTAAGTATTGGCCTCCAAGAAGCTTTAAGAGTTACCAGTGATTCACAGAACCAAAAAGAACTTTTTTTGAACTAACAATGTTGATGACTGATCCAAGCAATGAGACATGAACACTGAATTGTATTAGTAATTGCTCATTTTAATGAGCTGTTACCTAATCATGGTTAATATGACAACTAGTATACAGTTGCATTTCATAGCAAGAGCACCATGTTAATGAACTAGATCATGGACATCAAATTCTGTCTCTGAGGCAATTCTGTCTCAGAGGCTATTCCACTAATTCTGCATAAGGAGGAGAGTAAGTTTGTAATTTTATTTTTAAATAGCCATCTAGATTTGGCAAAGGCCCTGTCCTAAGTCAGGACAGGGCATTTTGTTCTCCTTTGGAGTTAATGGTACTAAAGCATGTTTAAGCTTTTAATTAAATTTGGTCAATATGGAACATTTACCCCTTAACTTCCTGTTTACCCCTTAATATGCCTTTGAAGCACGTAGTAGGTCATTCATGTAGGTATTCCTACTCCTACACAAGTGATGTTTTGCTAGCTCCACTTTGAGTTAACAGTCAACATTTAAACTATTTGCTGGCTTACCGCCTGGGAAAGAAATCATACAAACAACAATTTCTATGAAGCAGCTTCTGCAGTTACACAGGAGTCATGTTACATTTGTAACTCTTTAAAGCTCTTTAAGCTCTTTAAACATGTATACATTTTGCCCACAATAGTTGAAAAAATTATTCATTGTATCAACTTCCAAAACTCTGTTCCTCTGATCAAAAAAAAAAGTTACTAAATAAGTCTCTAAATAATTTCAGTGTTCCATAACTCTATCAGAGTTTACTTTTACAGTGAATTTGTAGTATCGTTGAATTGTAAGACACTATTTAAAAAAGAAAAAAAAAAAAAGTAAAGACCATATCATGAGACATCTTTGAAAAGCCTCATTTCATATATATGTAACTGCTCTCTTGTTTCCTTGTTCACCTAGACTAGCTTTTTTGATTATTAAGCACTTCAAAGGGCCTACAATGTGCTTTTACATAAATATAGAGGGAAGAGAAAGAAAAAAAAATCACGTGCTTAGCTGAGTGGAGAGAGTTGAGAGAGAAGGCAAGAGGAAAGAAAAACAGCTGCTGAGGATGTAAAAAAGCAAACAAGGCTGGAAAGAAGACAAACTGTGTTAACTAGCACCTAAATATGAAGTCCACCTTCCAACTGCTTACTGACACAATTTTGTGGCTTATGGCACAAAGACATATAACTTGACAGTTATAGCTGGACTACCAAAAGCCCCCTCCATCACCTCAGTTATACTGGCAAGACTGCTTTTCCATGTAGATGTCTCTCTGTGGTAGAGGTAGAGAAAACGTGTAGCAGCTAGCGGAAGTCAAAGGTGTTTTGTTAGTATAAACTAATCCACGTTAGAGGGCTTTTTGACACAGGTAAACTTTAGGAGCATGTCGCTACTATATTTGGCTTTCATATGTCTCTAAGATGAAAACCATTATAAGGAAATGGCTCAACTCTGATACACATATAGTTTAAATCTTGAGTTTTCTTTTAATTAGGGACATTAAACAAAAATAGGAGAAAATAACAAATTATAGTTGCCAGAAATTGAGACCATGTAGACAGTGGCAAGTTACTGGAATACATGAAGACAAAAATTATCTCTAACAGACTTTCTCAAATAAACAGTTTAAGTTCTCAAGAGTTTCAGGTATCCACAAACTGCTGCAAACATAATCCCTTACTAGTGTGTAGTAGGAAAACCTGCAATTACAAATGTACAGGCTTCAGGTATAATGAACAATATTTTAATCCATGCATCATATTCACATACCTGAGTTTAAGGCTGTCTGAGAGTCTTTCTGCTTCTTCAATAGCTTTTTTTAAGTTTGTAGGTCCAAGAATTGAATGAAAATAATCCTAAAATTACAAGCATCACCACCCATATTAACAGCACTGTTTAATAATACCTATTTCTGTGTATATTAACAACATCTAAGGCACAGAAAACTGATAGTATAATGATAATAATGCCAACAAAAGTAAATGTTTTGAATCAGATATTTTCTGCTCAAACTTTCATTAGTAAATACAATAGTTCTACAGCACTACAATTTGTGCAAGGCAACCCAATGTATGTTTATTCATTCTCAGTGAGCTAGGCCTGAAATGAATACAACAAACACCCTCTCCCACAAGCCCCAAACTCCTTAGTACGGCACCAAGAAAGGTTTGGCTGAGAAAGCTAACAGGATTACCTCTCCATGAAAAGTATTCACGCATCTGGCAGTTCAGATACCTTCAGTGTAATTGACAAAAGCAAACTCTGAAAGCAATTAATGACAGAGTTGCCAAAAATAGGAAAGAAAAAAATGTCAGCACAAACGAGACAGCTTACTTAATATCAATGTAATCCTTTGAATGTGCATTAGTGTAATTCTCCGTACTTTCTATTTCTCTGTACTTTTCTATTTTCTGTGTTTCTACCAATGCAGAAGTAGTCAGTCAGAAAGCTTATGTACCTGTTGCTGCTTAAAATCAGGTCTCTTCTTAATAAAATTATAAACAGTTACATATTTCATATATAGGACGTAAGCTTTTTCTTCATCTCTGTCCAATCTGCTTTCTTCTGCTGCCTTGAAAATCTTCAGGGCACTCTGCACATAACTGAAATCAAAGAAGAGCAGTAAAGCATGTGATTGTTCATTTATCCCCAAGCACCTTTTCAGCACAAGATGCCATTTTAAGTGTTCACAGTCTCTATCCATGTATTAAATGTTTGCTTTACTATCTCAATATAAGCCTTTCACTAAATATGAACTACAATTATGCTCCCCAAATAATGTTTCCCTTCACTACATTGTTTACTAACCTTATTCATAATCTTCCATTACTAAGTAGCAGACTGAGATACGGAAACGTGTATATATGAAGAAACTTTCCTGTTCTCAAAACCACTCTTTCTTCTGAGAAAAAACTAATTCACAGTAAAACAGAATGAAATGTCTGACCGTCTAAAAATGCTAGAGGTAAAATATTTTCTATTCCTATGTAGAATTCCAATTGCTGAACTTTTAACCATTTTTATGAACTTGCATTTATATAGACTTTTCTCAAAGCATTCAAACTTTCATGTGTATCATGCTCTGTCCAAGTCATGTTTTGGCAGCGTGTAAAGTTATCTTCTGTAGGCAGTACACATATCTGATTTGATAGTCTTACAGATAGATTTCTCAACTATCAAAGATTTGATACCTAATAGAAATAATTGAGGAAATTTAGGTTCACAACGTAGTTATCTGAGTGCAGCAGGCTCAGAAAAGTAGCAGTAATACTTCTAATATCAAGAGTTCCTCAAGGAGGAAACTAATTAAGACTTAATACATAGAGGAAACCATTTAACTTACATAAGTGCAAAACTCTACTTACTATGCACTACTTATAGTTTAATTGATTATGGATTAACTATTCAAAACAAAAGTCTAGATACCTCTTTGTACTGGTCTTTTCAGGTTTTATTTCTGTCTTCTTATTGAGATCTTTCAATGAAGTACAGAGATATAGCTCTTTAGGTACAGATGCCACAGCAGGCATGTTAATGTTGTTACTTATGTCCCTTCTAGGATGGCACAACTTCTTAGAAGTCTCTATCAATATTTGCCTGAAAAAGAAAATACAAAAGGTAGAAAAAGTGCAATTATATTCCATTAATTATTTTTAATACAGTTATTATAGTTAACTGTATGGGATTATTACCTAATCTGTCCTACTTTATGTGAATTATCAGTAATACAAGGCCACTTGGAATTTACGCAGTTAGAGATTACATTGTAATGAAGAAGTCTAAATGTAATTTAATTGTTAGGCAGTGATTCAGAGCTGCAGCACCTGATGCGGTCTGCTATAACCTGGCTTACATCAGTATCAACATACCTATGTCTTTGATATTACTCTAGAAAAATACATAGACAAATGCATCTATTTATTTAAAATGAAAATTCTGTCACTTATTCTAGGCAATTATTTGTAATACAAGTGTAAAAGGAAAATATTAATTCTAGGAGTCAGCAAAACTTCTTTGCCAGAAGACAGGAGAATAATATTGTAGCTGCTTAAACTGCAGCTATTCAAATGTAATCATCCTTTAAGAGTCCTCTTTTATTATTTCTAAATATTACTGATACAAGCAGATTAGCTGAATAGTTAACAAAGCATAAATTAATCCTCCCTCCCCCAAATGATGGAACTATTTGAAATAACTCTAGGTAATTTATCAAGAATGCAAACAATGTTTCAAACACTAGAAGAATAATGAAATAAGGAGAAAAGAAATTTGTAATGACTTACAAATGTTAATAATCATCTTACCCTGCAGATTTATCTGACTATAAAGCCAGCAAGTATGTCAAAAAATGTGCTGACCTACCTGTATTCAGAAATTTTTAATGGATAATTATTTTATGACTCACGTGGGGCTGGCCTCTGCAAATGGATGCTACACCCATGGAAAGGTGACTTGTAACATCTTGGTAAGAAATACACGCAAGCCGAGGTAAGAGAAAGGGGAGGTTGCTACTGGTAAGTGAATCTGAAACTTCTTGGATGTGCTGTGGGTCTTGAACGCCCATGCACCATTGCCTTTCTGTTTCCATTTGGGAGTGTTCTTCAGGCCCCCTTTAAAGAGTTTAGTGGAGTTTGGCCAGAGGGGACTATTAAATCATCTAATCTTACGTTCTGTGTATAATAGGCCATTAAGTCTCATACAGGTAGTTCAGCTAAAATCCTTGAATTTAATACATGGCGGGGTATCTTAGCCTCTTGGAAAAAAGAATCAAGCTCTGTCTCACAAGCAGGCGAGACATTAAAGTGCTAGCAATACCAAAGAATTAAGGGGAACTAATAGGAAGAAAGATGCTCAAATTATTCCACAAATAACTTATTTCCTAGCCTTCAGAAGGTGGTTAAAACCCGCAAGGCCTTTGACAAGACGATGGTGTGGGATTTTCTTTACACCCCCAAAGTGATGATCAGCGTGACAAGTATGACCAAAACCCATCAGTCAGTGACTTGAGAGTGAAGTTTTGCACAACTGAATCAATCTGAAGCTTACTGCCATCAAATGACGCGGTCATGATTTTCCTCCCTATCTCTCTTGCTGGTCTTGTCCAACCTTTTATTGGGCCAATTCAGCTCGCTGAAGAGGCGAAAAAGCTACAGAGCTTGTGCAAGGAGAGCAGTTGGTGTGTGCAGCCAAGAGTGAGAAGGTAAGATGTGAACACAATCCCTTCCCATGGCACAGAGCTGTTACGTTCTCTGAAGTGTCACTGCATATAATATCAGTAGTTTACTGTCCCTGGTTTTGGAACCAGTTATCAAATAAAGATACCAGGTTAACCCACCCCTTTGATAAGTTCATATTGGAAATAAATGCAAAAATAAGATAAAATAAATATCTAATGATTTTTCTTTGATTTCTTTAAGGCATGCAATTACTGAGGTCATACTAAATAACGTCCAGTTGCTTAGCTAATTTACTACTTATATATAGATGCTGTACTTGGTAACTTTCCAATTACGCAGCATCTTTCCAAAGTTGATAAACTTGTCAAAAATCCTTCCTTAGAATGATTTCAGGATAATTCTTTGATAATTCTAGAAAGTAAATCATGAAGTCCTCATTTTACTACATTAAAAATGTATTCCATATCTTTGCATCTTAAAACATTTTCTTCCCTAAGTTGTCTTATGCTCAGCTTGAGCTTTCGGGAGGTATTCGGTGTTGAAAGTAGAGACAGAGAATTCATTAAAGAATTAGATTCAGTAAAAACAAACAAATTAAATGAACTCAAAGGATCTTCCCAATCTAAAGCTTTTTCTGCCTAAACAAAGACATGCTTTGTATAATCTTACAGAGTTACAAGGAAAGACCTCACTCTTAATAAGATTTTAACATTGTTTGTCTAATCCTGCCTTCGGAGTGTATCTTTAACTGGCTTCATTTTTTTCTCTCTCAGAACTGCAAATAGACTTTTCTTTGAAGCTTTAAGTCCTTTCTAAATATATCTTCTACGGTTGCTTTGTTATGTAACAAGTATTTTCTGAATCTTAAGAGGCAGCATTTGGTTGAGTTCTGACAAACTTAAACAGGATATTATAACTAAATATGTGTTCTGGAAAAGATGAAAACAATGTTACCATGTCTGTGTGCGTATGAGGAAAAACAAGATTTTGTGGAAGATGAACCACACAATGAAAGGCAAAAGAGGCTAGCAATTGCTCAAGTGTTGCTGGCCAAACTTGGTATGGGCAGTTCTTCTGGAACCTAATCTATAAAAATGTAGAACTACTGGATAAAAGAAAAATCTGAGGGTTTTTAATATGAAAATTAAAGCAAATGTATAACTTTAACACTTCCTCAAGAGAGAAACTGGTTTTCCATGTTCTTCTGTTATGATTAGTAACAGTTATAACTGCAGGTTTTTAAATTGCCAGATGGGCGCAATACTAAATTTGTTTGTATTCTCTGCTCTGAAGAGATTTCCACACCTTTTTCCAGACATGAGCTACTAACCCCTTGCTTTCAGTCTGTCTGTACAGCATCTCATGAACAAGGCATTACTCTTTGACCTTGCATAGCACTACAATTCATATCATATGCTGCAGTAAAATGAAAGGGGATGCATCAGGAGTAACTTTTTCTGAAAAGCAGTCAGATTTCCAGCAGCTTGCTTAATGGAATTACATACAACATATGCCGTAAGTAAATATGAAATTTCAACTGCAGTCTCTAATTCATACTTCAAGTACAGAACCTTAACTATGCAATTACAGCCAGCATTTTCAGAGTTTTATGCAGCAAAAATACAAAAATTCCCTAACTATAGTCTACAGACTGACCACTATGTGTCAGAGTTGACCCTTCAGAATCCTAGTTCAGAAAGACTTTTAACATTTTCTTAAGCTTCCACTAAACTTCAAGATGTGATTATATCTTGATTTTTCCCTTGTACTTTTTTTCAAAGCAATTATCACTCTGTAAGTTGGGGCACAAGAATAAGCTATGAGACAAAAATGAGAACACTAACAAAACTCAAATTCCTGACTGTAGATTCATAAATGAAGATAAACTTTTCAGAGCTTTCCAAGTTGCTGAGGTCCCTAAGGACAGTTGCTAACTCTGGCAATCCTGTGTTTGGTGACACAGATTTGCGTTTATTTAGGGTCTGACAAAGGCCTCGCCACTTATGATGACAGATTGATCCGAATCAAATTTTTTGTGATATTCACTCTGAAAAACAAGCAACAGTAGGAAATATTAAACTGGTTCCAGAAGCGTATTTGGTTCTCGTCTCTAGTCTTTGTTAGTATTGAGAAATAATGAACAAAACCAATGCAATAGCCTTCTTCTAAACTGTAAGTTAAAATTTAGGAAACCACATGCAGTAAAAACTTACAATCCTCTTCCTGTAAGTCAAAAAAGGTGAAGAAAGGGAAACGAGCCTTTTTTAACAGGTTTTTGCAGCAGAAATAGTACTGCTGGTGATATTAATAAAAAGAATCCAAATGCAAGTCTACCGGTGTGTTTTGCACACAGTACTTTTAAAATACTGAGTATTACAGCTTTTAGTTTATATGACAAAGTGCTGAGTATTCAGCTAATTGTCAGACTGACTCCATTTCCTCGGTCGGCAAGGGAGAGACTCAGCTTGCCTAACTACAATCACTAGGTAAAGCATTGCTACCCACGTACGGACAAGTAAGACAAATATCAGTCCATGATCAGACATTGATTTATAAGAGATCGATGCATTAATAAAAAAGAGGTATACAGACCATGGGTAGTGTACTTCTCAGGCAGTCTTCCTCTCTTCCTCAGAGGGAAACAAAAAAGAAAAGCAATGGGCCCAAAATACTAGGTATTAGAAGGGAAAAAACAACAACAAAATCTGAGAACTGTAATAGACATTAACTTATTCAAGAACAGCACTAACCCTCGCCCCCAAGTCTCTCACTCGCTCTCCTCCTAAAAAGTAGTAAATTGTTCTGCTATTGTATGTTCTGAGCAAGCCTACACCCATAGCCTGGCTGCCCTATAGCAGCTAACATCCATGCTGTTTCATCAACAAGTCTACTGTTCTTCCTCGCCTCCTAGCATAAGCCCAGATTCCCTCCTCCTCACCTCATACCAGCCTCTAGCCACTTCTCACAGAACTGCAGTTTGCTGCCTTCTTACTGCTAGTAATCTATAGAAATCCATGCAAGAAAACATTTCATGAAACAAACTGTCTGGATTTGAGACAAGAAACATTTGAAGGATAAGGGCCAAGCACTAGAATTATCATCTTCCTAAAGCCAGAAGACCTGCTCACTTTTGCACTCAGACATGAGTTTCTTCTTTCACTGCATTTTCTCTTCCTTGCTTGTAAGACTCCATAGAAACTTACCCCTAACTACTCTTACTTCTCCTTTCACCTTCTAAAAGTTTTCCCAACTATTCTACTTTATCACTTCCTTTTACTTGCTGTGGGTCTCATCTTTTCATCATACTGTCATCAGACATTCTGTTCTGATCATTGTTTTGAGGTCAGATTCTGTACCTCTTTACTGAAGATTCATTTCCATGTAATAAACTTTTTATTGGCCTGCTAGCCTTTACGCTTCAGCATTTACTACCTCAAATGAATGAGCTTTTTTCTCTATCAGAATTGAGCAGGTGTTGGGAAGACTTTATGATTTCAGAATCAAAGTCTGCTCCTTTATATATAAATGTAAGCAGCCAATTTTGAACATAAGTTTCTGCATGTATCCCATTCCTAATTGAACTGGTCTTAGTACTTCCTCCAGCAAAATAAATTGCACAAAAAAAGTTCAGGAGTAATTAATACACAGCAGCAAAATGCATAGAGAAAGACCAGCTACTGTAAAGTACATACTGTGTCCATATTTGTTTACACTAGAGGAGTAGCAACTGAACTGTACTTTTTTTGATTAGGAATTTCTTATCAATTTTATCAGGAGAAACTGTTGCCAGTCCAGTCTGCACTGACTAGGTTTATGCTCACTTTTGCCAAGTGTTGCACTTCCCTTCACACTTCTAATCAACGTATCAATACAACGGCAAAACTGAGACATTGGCAAACCCATCAAATAACATGTGTGGCTCTTTCATACATCCACAAGGAAGACAGAAGAGTTCCCTCCCCAGAAAGAGGAGAAAACTGGATCATAAAACTGTAAACACAAGAACAGATTTAAGTCATAATACCTAAATCTACTATTAATCAACTCTGTGAGGAGGAGGGAACAATCTACTTCAGGTTTACCAACCTTTTTCCTAAAAATTAAGATCAAACTCTGGATCTATTTATCCTAATCCATGGCTGAAGCATTGTCTCTGGCTCCTTTTTCATATTTAAGAGTGCTGAAAATAAGGCTGATATCCCCAAAATGTAAGGGAAATCATTCTTGGATATTTATGGGCATTCAGGACACTTAAAATGGATAGTTTTATACTGACAGAGAAACATACCTGTTGATAACAGGTTTTTCTACATCTAATTATTATGACTGTTTTATTAAGGATATGAGTAACCTGTAAGTGGAATGACCATAGCAAGAACAACGCACAGGAGCAGTTATGTTGCAAGTTGCATACACTAAGGCAGTCTGAAGTAAACTGACACAGTAAGTACCGTGCATCATCAATTCAGGTACGTAATAAAGTGCTGCACTTATTTTTGTGCCCAAGAATTGAGCAAAGAAGAAATGGGTTTCTCACAGCCACCAAGTGTCTCGATTCTTTTGTAATTAAGCTTTACTACTTGCATTCTGTACACAAGGGGTCAGTTTTCTTAAGAATATCAGTATTAATCTAGAGATACAGCACTTTAATATGACTGCATCTTAAAATTCAATCAGTACCTTTACCTCTGTGAGCCATACACATTAATTTCAGTCTCTCGTACTGTTAATGCTACAGACCTCGGTCCTACAACTTCATGCGCACAGGCAGATTGTAATCATTGGGGCTTCTCCTGGAGAGGCCAGCACGCTCCCCCAGAGGACCTAAACTTACACGTATTCGCTGGGTGCTGCCAGTCATCGTAGCAGTAACACATCAGGGGTCTGTCTTAGGCCACGTACCAGTCTGAAACGACCTTCACGGCAAAGTTTAGGCACCCCTCCTCAGCATCGTGGGAAGATCGTTTCTGACAGCGTTTGCTGATCCAACAGTCAACAGTTCCACTAATACTGATTTTTAGGGGGGTGGGGAGGAGGGCGATTCATTACAAAGTTATTTTTAAAGTTAGATTTTATATAGGAAGTTGGAGAGTTATTCAGTCTAAGTTAAAAAAAAAAATAACGTCACTTTTTATTTAGATAAACAAGCTGGCTAAAATCTGCCAAGCGTACGCAAGCAGCACGGGGACTGGAAAGCCGGAGAGGCGAGGAGAGGTCTGAAACTCCTCCAGGCTGGTGAGCGCACGGCTAGGAGCAGATTTAAGCCTTGCGGCGCCCTGGGCGAGGCGGCGCTGCCACCCGCGGGAGCTGCCGGGCCGGCGGCCACAGGCCCCCGGCGGCCACAGGCCCCCGGCGCCGGGCCGGGCCGGGGCGGCCACGGCTTCTGCCGCCCCGCTCGCCCTTCCCGGGGGCCGCGGCGGCCCAAGGTCACCGCGGCGGAGCCGGGCCGGAGGGCTCCCGGCGGCCGCGCCGGGCCTCCGCGCCGGGCCTCCGCGCAGCGCAGCACCGCGCAGCGCCCCCTCGGCCGCCCCCCGCCCCGCTCCGCTCCGCTTCGTTCCGCTTCGTTCCGCTCCGCGCGGCGGCGCCGGGCCCGGGCTCCCCCCAAGGGCGCCCGCCCCTCTCCCCCGGCCCCGGCCCCGCCGGCAGCGCCGCGGCCCGCACTCACCGCGGCGGAGCCTCGCTGCCTCAGCCCGCCGGCCCGCGGCAGGCCCATGTCCGAGCGCGGCGGCCGAGGAGGCGCTAGGCGGCCATGGCTGCTGGGGCGGACCTCGGCGGCGCCGGCGCCGCTCCCCGGGGGCGGGGACTGCGCGCCGCCCTATCCGCGCCGCCGCCACTGCCGCCGCCGCCGCCGCTGCCGCCACCAGCACCGCGCCGGGGCCCCCGCTGGGCGCCGGCGCCCTGGTCCGGTCGTGCCGCGGCACCGGCGAGGGGAGACGGTGGCGCTGAGCCTGGCTCCAGCGTGAGCCGGCGGGGCGGGCCGCGGCCGCGGGACCCCGCGCAAACAGGGCGACGCGGCGTCCCGCCACGCTACCGCTCTTGCCCTGACTGCGTCGGGATGGGGGAGCGCAGTGAAGGTACCTCAGGCCACTGCTCCGTTTCGCCAATGGAAAGACCTGGGGAACTGGAGCAGCTTCCCTTGGCCATTTCTGGTTTTAGTCCACCTTGTAGACTAGAGAAAATGGCCCATTTCCAGTATTTTACACATTTACATTTCTTGTTTCAGTAAGCCTTTTAATACTGTATCCTGCAAGCATGCTCAAGCTCAGATCAGTTAATGCGTGCAGAGAGACTGGCAATATAATCCTTTGTGTGAAGTGGGCGCATGTACGGCACCTACAACATGCCGGTTTGCCGTAGCGATAAGTTATATATTCACACTGTAACTATCATTTTAAACATCCACAATAACTAAATATTAGCTGCAGATACTATTGCAGCATCTGTGATGTTAGCGCTGTGCACCACCTCGGAACTGCTGCCGAGCCCACGGCAGCGCTATCTGCACAGCTTCTCTCCTTCAGCAGTGCAGGGGTGGAGAGGCTGGAGGTGGGCTATGGTCTTTCCTGCAAAGTGCTGGAGCAGAACAGGGCCAGGCAAGAGCATTTGTGCTGGAGATTCTGTGCTCAGAGAGATGGGGAAAGAAGAGTGGGTGCTAACACCGTTTTGTGCTGCAGGATCCAGCACAGAATGAAGCTGGCGTAAGACGGATCCTCCTCTCCCTCAGGAAGATCGGGTGGGCTGGGAAACTGGAAGTTAACAAAGGTGGACAGAAGGAGAAAGATGCTTGTCTTCATGTAACTCTCTAAAACTCTACTGATTGTCCAGAAGGCTGAATCATTTCACAATACTTAATGGTATACTGTAATGCTGGTTGGTATCAGGTATCGTGAAAGGCTCAAATAATATCCTCCATCTCTAATTTGCAGTGCATATAAGTGTTCAGATATGCAAAAGATCCCGGGAGAAGTTAAGTACAGCTCTATGCCTTCTCCTATATTGTGCATTCATAGAGATTAATATCAAAGTGAGTTGATAAACTCTAACAACATTCAACAGGATTGAATAATATTAATAACACTATGCTCTTGTATAATACTTTTTTCAGAACGACTGCAATTGTTTTCACAAAGATGGGTAGGAAGTCATGCAAGAAAGTTATGACAGCAACAAGAAAAGATTAAGTTCCCTGATATCAAAGACTGGGACCGAAGTGTGCAAATTAATGTTGAGTATCATACTAGCTGCTGTCCAAAATGGACTCAGCATCCCTTTTAATATTTAACTTATATGAAGGAATTGTGTCAGAAAGTCTTTTGTTCTTACTTGTATGGGCAAACCCAGACTATATATAGAAAGGTATTGTGGAGGAACTGCCTATGCAATTAGTTTTATCATATTCAAGAACTTGTTAAAACATGCTAATATGCTGACTGTGTTATAACATGCTGTGGTGTTGCCTTAGGTTGAAACACATTTTCCTATCAGTAATGAATTCTGTCAAATGAAAATACCATTAGAGGTGATGATTTTAAAGATGGAAGTTGTATTTATGATAATGAAAACTCGTATACAGTGTTAATGGAACCTTGACTAAACGTATACTGCATTCCTAACTCTATAAAAGATTTTCAGCAATACAGAACATTTCGTTTTTTCCATAGTACTGCAGCCAAGACCACAAAAAATTCCTGCTGGTTGGTGCACACCTGTGAGGACATCGTAACATTTTCTGTATAATCAACTGCTACTGTGTAAATGACCACCTGTAATATGCCAGGAGGAATGCTTTTGTTTAGAGGCACAAGACACTTATCAATAAAGGAAAAGAGATGTATGAGAATGTATGAGAGGTAATGAATTTCGGAATCGAGGTTTCTTTACTCTGATTGCAAGAACTCGTAGAATGAGGTCTCAACGTGGTTTTTAGTGCCCCCTTCTGGCTCATCAGTCCTAGGAAAATAAGTAAACTGGCCCTCAGACATGTCAACAGGTCCCTGAGCGAGGTGACACATACAGGAGGATTTAACTGACTTTCCAAAAAGCGTGTGGAGAATTTGTCCCTTTAACCTAACCCAAAGCAAAAATTCTGCAAGAACCGAATGGAGTCCTGTCGACTGTAATGGTGCGAGCACAGCCCGTACGCTTGGACAGGAGGCCCCAGATCTGCCTCCACATGTAGGAGAAGGAAATTCAGTTGTTTTCTGAACTTAGTATGGGACAGTCTGTCCCATACTAAATGGATCTGTTTCAGTGGAGATTTGAGGATTCAGTCCTGTAATAATTCTGAGGTGATGCTAATTCTTTGCAAGCTCATTATTTGCATTTTCTCCAAAGACATTCTGGGGAAGTCAAGGGCAAAAAATAATGAACACAATGTTGTTACAAATATTCATCTTATTGTCTAGTTGGCCTTACCATCTCCAGAAACAGCAAAGGAGAATTTTGTGACTGATACCTTTCCTGAAGGATGTAGGCTGGGGGATCTACCCTTCACAGCGGTACCGGAGGATGCGTGCCACAATACTTTTGTGGAGAATCTGAGTCTGAGCGTGTTGTGGCTTGGTTGAAAGAAAACTAGGAAAAACATTTCAGGGACTGACGTTATCAGGATCAACGCGAGTCCAGGTTAAGGCCAGAGCTGCCTGGCAGAGGCAGGAGCAGCAAGGGTTTAGGATCACTTTGGAGTCGCGGTCCTGTTTTCAGGCCAGTCACCAGCTCCTGTCTTTACGACCCCAAAGCATGGCTAAACCCTTGCTCAGACGGGTCGGCATCGCCCGGGAGCGCAGGCTGAGCCCCAGCAGCCACGGGGCGGTAAGAGCTGCCCCTGGGGCAAAAAGGAGCCTCCACCGCAGCCGTGTGAGCGGCAGGGCCCCCCTCCTCCCTCCCTCGCTCTTAGGCTGCCCGCAGGGAGGCTCCCGCCCTCCCCGCGGCGCCGTGACAGCCCGCCGCCAACCGCCGCGGCCCCGTCAGCGCTGGCGGCGGGCGGCCAGCGCCCTGCCCCCCGCCGGGCGGGAAGCGCCGCGGAACATGGCGGGCGCCTCCAGTCCCCGCTCCCCCCGCCTCTCCCCGCGCCGCCGCGCATGCGCGGCAGGCGGCGCCGAGGCCGTATCCCTCCGCCGAGCCCCTTTTGTCGGGGATATTTGTGTAATAAGATAATACCTGCGCCCCATGGTAAGTGCCGGCGCCCCGCCAAGCGCTGCCGGCGCGGCGGCCCGCGCGGTCCCGCGCAGCCCGGGCCCGCTGGCGGCGGGGCAGCGCGCGGCGCGGCGCGGCCCCTCCCCTGCCCTCCGCCCGCCGTGTCCCTCCGCCAGGCGCAGCGGGGACTTTTGTGTGGGGCTTTTGGGCGCCGATGAGCGGCGGCCTCCGGCGCCCCTGGTTGTTGTCGCGGGCGGCGGCGGCCGGGCCGGCAGCACGGTAAGGCCCCATCCCCGCGCCCCGTCTCTCCCGCACCCCCCCGGGCCGGCCAAGCTTTTCCAGGTCAGTCTGCGCCTTTGTATAGGGCCCTGTTACCGGATGTGGAAGTTGATCTCTTCGCTGGTAAAAAATAATTCCACTTCCCCCGGAACCCGGCGCCGCGGCTCCCTCCGCAGCGCCCAGCCCAGCCAGGATTTCCTGTCGGGGAGAGCGGGCGCGCTGGCCGGCCTTCCGGGGACCCCGCCGCGCGGGGGGCGCCCGCCCGCGCCGCGCCGCCGCCGGCCCGGGCCGCGCCGCCCGCCTCGGCGGCGCTGCGGGGCGCCGGGCGCGGCCTGCGGGGCAGGGGGCGCCGCCGCGGCGCGGGGGCCGCCGAGGGGCCGCGCTGCCCCGCGGCCGGGCCGGCGCCGAGGGGCCCCCGCCTCGCTCGGCGGCCGCGGCCCGCTCGGGCCTCGTGCGGGGCGGCGGCGGCGGCGGGGGGGCCCGGTCCCGGGGCCGCCTGGCGCCGAGGGTGCCCCGGGGAGGGGGGGGGGGGGTCTCGCGGGAGCGGCCCCCGCCGTGCGCGGGCCCCGCGGGGCGACGCGCACGTGTGGCGGGCGGTGCGCGCCCGCCCCGGTGGTCGGGGCGGCTTGTGCCGTCGGGACTCTGCCTCGCAGCACCTCGGGGCGACCCCTGTAGCGAGTCTTCGACGCTCAGAGCTCTTCGCTTAAAACAGTGGTCTGCCAGCCCTAAAACCTGTTTGCTAAGGTGGCTTTTACTTAATTCCGATTCGTGGCGTTTGCCGTTAACCGTACTGGTAGCTGCACACACAGGCACACTCGGAGCACTTCAGCTTAATGCTTTTTTTTAAAATTATTGAATATTTTTGAAGTATTATTAAGACTAAAAGCAGTTTGGATGCAGTGCACGTATGCACAGGAACACTTGTAAGGATACAGAAATTGTCTGCTGTGTAAATAAGGTTAAGGATGTACCTGGCGGGAGCTAACGATCAGAATACGCGAGGTGTTAACTGCTGTTCCTCATCCACTTCTCTTTTGGTCTGTTACTGTTCTTAAAAAGTCATAGCGTGTTCCTCAACTGATGCCAGTGCACCTTGTCAGTTATTCTAGTAATACAGCTGTGCCGTTTCTGAAAACAGTTGGTTTTCTAGTTTTTAGGCCTTTATGCAAGACAGAAACTGTCAAGGTTCCTCATTATAAAAGTTGCTCTGATTAAAGAGATTTTTCTTTGAGAATATTGTGTAATTTCAATTAGGAAATGTATGTCTGACACATTCTAAGGCTGTATGTAGTACAGTTCAAAGGCTACATAAAATACCATTAGGTTCTCCCTGTCAATCACTATATCTGCTGTAATGTACGCTTTCTGATCTCTGGTGCCAAACGTATCTGTGAAAGCTTTGTAGCTCATTTTCGGTGCCAACCATCAATGACAAATCTTGGTTGGTGCCAGTGGAGCGGTTCCCCTTTGTTGCATAATAATACTCTTTAGAAGAATAATTTTGTTGCAGATAATGGTCAAATTGTGCTTCCTTCTTTAAGGACAAGGCTTTTCTCCATTATTTAATGGAGTTACATTGATGATTGATACTAATTTAAATTAATGTATGAACCTGATTGGAGGACAAAGCTACATAAATACTGGCTTAAATACTTTAATCACTAAGCTATCCATCAATGTGTTTACTTTTCTGATCTGCTTTGTCAGATCAGGATTTTTTTCTTTCTTTTCTTGATGAATAGTCCAACATGAAGGTGATGTTTCTGTTTAAATAAACTAGAAGAAATTTAGTTATGAACACAGCACAACTGTAGAGGAAAGCTGAAAGCCCTGGAATTAAAACTGATTGTTGTTAATACACTCACTATTATAATTTCCATTATCATAACATGCTATCCATACTATACACATCCATACTATATGCCTGTGATATTAAGATTTGAGTTAAAATGTGGAATCATTGTTTAAATATGTTTGGAGGGGTATGATTCCATAAGGAGGCAATACAAGAGCTATTTACTGAGTTTATCCCATGTGAGTCATTATAACTACACTGTTAAATGACATTATATATGGTAAAAACATACTGAACTTGTTAATCTTATTTCCATATCCTAATATATCTTATGTTTATTGCATAACTTTCAGTTCCTTGGAAGGTTACAAAATTCTAATTGAAATAAAAATTGTTTTTGAGGAGTTACTGTTCTGAGTGTTGCATTGTTATATCAGGATGTAAAAATACTAAAACAAGTTGATAGCATTATTTCAATTCTAATAATCAAAACTGAGTGCTTGATTAAAGATGTAAACAGTTTATAATATTTATACTCTTTCCTTAAATTTTTTTTTGAACTTTGTATGAATAGGCAGATAAAATCTAATTAGAAATTACTATTCTAAATTGTTGGAGATACTGTGCAATGTTGAAATCAGTAGGGTGATAGCGTTTTCTGAAGATCAGTTCTTCCCAGGTCTGGGAAAGCAGGTTGATTTTTTTGAAATAGTGAAAAGAAAAGGACATTTGGAGAAGGGCATTCCTGCTTCCTCTTTTTGTGGACACAGGCATGAGAGATGAGAGGCCTGAGAGTCTTCAAAGTATGGTTCTGCCGCTTGTCACTTCAGTAGGGGGAACCTGCTTAATTATCATTTTTCTGAAATTTTGTCTCTGCTGGTTTTTTTAGAAATGACTGCAAATGCCTCCCATAGGTAGGGTGTATATTGATGCAGTTTACCTTCCAGTAAGTTGCACTGCTGCAGCTCCTGCTGTTCTGGCATGAGCGTGCGCTGGTGGAGGTGCCCTGGCAGCTGTCACATTTCAGTGTTGGATGTCCTGCGGCAACTATTTGTTTTGTGCCTGCTGATTTTGACTAAATGATGTTCACTGCTGCAGTGGTAGAAGGGGAGTGAAGGCCTGGCCCAGTGTCCTTTTGGCAGGACACCAATCTGAAAGGTGCTGCAAAATTTTAAGCCAAGCTAAATCTTCTTCCGTTGGACTGCAGACTCTGCTGTCTCTAGGCTGTGGTGTGGGACCCCAGGCTTCCCGAGCTGCTTGTTTTTCAGCTCCTCTCCCTCCCCACAAAGCCCCATTCATACACGCTTCCTTAGTTCTACCCGAACCGTGGTCGAGTGCCTTTACACCTTTTGGGTGACAGCATGATGTTTAGAGTTCTTGAGGGTTTTCAGAAACTTAAATTTAAGATGGCTATAAAAAAGCAGCCTGATTTCCTACTGCACAGAAGTAAAATAGCAGTTATAATTTGATGTAAATTTTAATTACCAGTTCGTTGTGGCCTCTAGGTGATGGTACTATGCAGAATGCACTGAAATGATGAAAATCTCAAGGTTCAGGAGGGGGTTACTGCAAAGAAGTTGAAACCCAATAGGGAGGCTCTTCTCTATTAACCTGGTGCAGAGAAAACCCTCTGGTCATATAGTTGTGTAGAAGCTCTCAGAAGTTTGAAAACGTACTCAGGTTGCCATAGAGTAATTATAATAGTCCCAAGACCTTATTTCAGAGCCATTGATGTTTTTATTGTGTCTGAAAGAAGGCTCTTATAAAGCATTACCCAGCTGTCATGCTACCCAAGCTTGATGGCAAGAGTACCGTTTTACACACTTCAGCAGAGTTGATTTGTAGCACTACAGGGAGTAGCAGAGGTGCTTAACTTACAGTGCTGCTTTGAAGTGGAAGTCACAATTCAATTTTAAGTATATTTTATTGTACTATATATAGATCTTTGCTTTTGATAATATCACTGTGCTACTGTAATGGCACAAAAGGATCTTGGGGGGCAGCTGAAGAATTCTTCTGGCAGAAAGGGAAATGCAAAACCTGGAAACCTCTGCAAAACCTTTCTTGGTATGTCCTGATACTAGTAGTGGAAGAGTATGGGGGGAAATGTGGGGCATGTTGTTACTCAAGGGTTTCCTGACCTTATGATACTGGTCCTTGGAATAGTCCCCAACCAGAAGTCAGCTTTGGGTTGGCTAGTCTTTAGAAATCCCATGAGTGCTACCAGTTGGTTGAAAGGGGTAAATGTGCCTGAGCATTTTATTGAAAAGGCCTCATCAGTTACTGTTGTGGTGTAGTATTGACATATAATGTAGTTTTATTTTTGAATTGAACAGTGTAATTTTGTTATTTTTTAACTCTCTTCCACTAGATGGCCTCAAGCACCATATGAGAATTAAGACTTACTTTTTCTAACATAAATTTGTGTTTTAACTGAAGTTAAAATTCTACATCATGAAAAATATGTAAATGCATGTGGTGTGTGTGTGTGGTTGTTGGGTTGTTTTTTTTTGATAGACAAAACAAAAAATACACTTTAGACCAACCAAGAGTGTGTTAGCTAATGTCAATAATACATGGTAGTGAAGGTAGTGTCATATGTGATCTTCCACATCCCTTTTTTTCCTTGACTGGAACATTTCTTATTGAGTATAGTGCAATGCTATTATTTAGTTTTGCAACAAGATGCCAAATGTAGTGTCACTTTAACGGGTGTTTGACACTGGTGGTTCAGAGAGATTCTGAATCGGTGTCAGTCTCAGGCTGAAATTAGTCCCAAACACCTCCTGGGAGAGAGACTTGTATTCTACTGGCCACCATAATTGAATTTTTATTATTTGGTTTTGTTGCATAGGGTTTTGATAATGATTTAGCATGTTATCTACTAGTATAGACATGGTCAATGGGATTAAAAAAAAATAGGTGTAGTTGTTAAATGTAAACACCGTAATTTAATTCACCTATTTTGTTGTCTAACAGACATCAACTATAAGCTTGTTGTTGAGGTTGTCATCTTGGTTAATGGAGAAAGACATCTGCAGAAGGCAGCTCCTCCAATGAGGAGGAACAGGGACTGAAGAGGGGTGGAATATTCATCCGCAGAGACGTCCAAAATTCAACAGGACAGGGCCCTGCGCAGCCTGAGCTTGTTGGACCCTCTCTGAGCAGGAGGTTGAACTATATATAAAGACCTTGGGAGGTCCCTTCCAGCCTCAGTTATTCTGTGTTTTTTTTTTTTCTTCTATTCCGTGATTCATAAAGGAAACTTTGCCGATTCCTTTTCTCTATTGGTGTTTAAAAAATGAAGTAAATGCAAGGAAAATTAATTGTTGTCTTTCTTAATTAGTTCCTAACTTTTTTTTTATTAAGTTCTAGCTTTCCTTTTGCTTCTGAGGGCCTTGAGGTGGTATTAGACCACCAGAAAAAGGAGTGTGTGTGTGTGTGCGTGCTCATGTGTGTGCGCGTGCCTTTTTTTTAAGCCCCCCCCCTCCCCAAATGGTACAATATAAAGGGGCACTGTACTCTATCCTATTATCATTTTATACCATTGCCCATAGTCTCTCCCTTTACCAATGATAGTGGATTTTTCTCTTATTCTTGTTTCTTCTGATCTTTATTTTCATGCAAGAGAGTTGACCGATGTCCCTTCCTCTGCATCTGGTTATGTATGTTCCTTTTTTTCCTCTTCCTTTTCCAATTGTCACTATTTGTCCTGCCTGCCACCCTCCTGCTCCTCTTCCCTTTTCTGGCTGTGAGACAAATACGACCTAGAAGGATGGACATAAATGGAGTATTATCTTGATGAAGGTGATATCGAAGCCAGCAGGCTGTCTGTAGACAGAGAGGTAACCTGCTGCAGTTTGCAGCTCTACTGAACCATGTTGGAGTTCTGCATTTGCACTGTTTCCCCTTTCCTGCTTTCTAGTTTCTTCCAAAATCAATAGCTTTCAGCTTATTGAGCAACATACCACACGGGTTTTGCCAGTTGAACCAGGTACAGAGAACTTTCTAAATACGTTTGTTTTTGCAATAGAAATACAGATTAAAAAAAAAAAGTGAAAAAAAAATCCTAATGGGATTTTTTTTTTTTTTTTGAACTGACTTACTCTAACTTTGCATAGGAAACAGGTTGCATACCCTTGCAGTGGTTGTTACTAGGAATACAGGCTGAACTCTCTTGCTTCTGCGACCGGAGAGTAAACTGATGAAAGTAATTCTGTTCTTAGCATCGCGATAGTTGAAAACATGGATATAGGACTAAAAAGTTAATAGTGTATTTTGGCATAAACTGTGTTTTAATCCTAGATTTTCTGATTACTGAACATATTTAATAGCAAGTATGAAATAGAGTGGTTTCAAAATGATGTTATACCAGGGAGTCCTTGATGCAACAGTAATGTAGATAGGTGCCATTTGTTTATGTATAGTTTTACATGCTGTGTGTCATACGGCACTTTTAACTCAATGTCGTATGCTATTTTTAAAAAAGGGAAATTACCCAATGATGATGTGAAGTTTTTTAGCTAGTATCTCAGTACCGTCTCAGTCTACAAACTTTGCACTTTATGTGTTTTTTTTAGTAATCGCAAACAGTTGATGTAGGTGTTAATGTTTGTTTTCAGGCAGATATGTAGTTTGTGCATCTGGTGCAAATAGAAAAATAGTGTATCCCTATTGCTTCATTTTGTAGCTAGAATACAGAAATGATATTTTAGGATAGACAAAATCAAGTGATAGGGAAGATGGTAGAAAGGCATTGTGTTTCGTAGCTGTCTAAACATGTTTACATTGTGGCATGTCTTAAATTCGTTTTGGATAACTGAGTGCAGTGCCTTTGGACTTGTGACGGGGACATGACAGCCAGGACTTAGTACCATTTGAAAGCTGGACAAACCTGCAGAAGGTTGCAGTGTCAGGTGAGAGCTTCTAAACCACTTCCTATTTTGAGAAATGTGCATCCAGTTCAGGTTAACTTTGGGGTGGTATAACTTTGTGGTTGCTGTGGTTACAGCATTATAACACTGAAATCTTCATCCCAATGTTAGTTTTGTCTGACTGACAGAAGTGATTCTAAAATCAAGCTGCTTATTGCAATCAAGAAAACTCGTTATAGATAAAATACTAACTTAATTTTTTTGAACTTTTCAAAATATGGAATAGTCATTTTAAAAAATGACAGCAGCATTTGTGTACTTAAAAATAGTATTAATAACATATTAGATATTAACTGTTATTCCCTTTATATATCTTTATTTCCTCAACTAGATGTCACTAGTAGATTTGGGAAAGAAACTTTTAGAAGCTGCCCGAGCAGGTCAAGATGATGAAGTTCGCATTTTGATGGCAAATGGAGCACCTTTTACCACAGATTGGGTAAGGAAAATTTTGGTGATGTTTGGTAAATTCTGTTATTTTTCTCACCTGGAAAAGTAAACTGGATTATTACAATTAAGTATTTATATTACTAGCCTTGAGACTTTCTTTTTGGAATTCTGCTGTCATGTCATCTAATACCTAATTTCAAATTAAGTCTGCTTCTTCATATCATCTGACCTCCTACTAGTTGTAGTAACAAACTATGAATGAGTTCCTTCTGATGGCTATTAAGGTGAACGCTGGAATGGTTAAATGGAAAAAGCAGCAATCATCCTCCTACTTATTGTGCTCATGTGTTTTGTTTAGTAAGAGATCTGAATTTAGAGAGCAGTCTCAACTACCTAATATGTGTAACTGAGGTTTCCCTGATGCTCTGGGTTGTTTTTGGAGGTGCCTATGCTCTGCATAGATTGTACAGAGAGGCTAAGTCAGGTAACTAAAATTTTAGGGTATTTACAATGCCTTAAGGGCTGTAATCTACTTAATGACCTAACTTTCAGGTTGGCTCTGCTCTGTGCAGGAGATTGGACTAGATGACTTCCAGAGGTCCCTTTCAACCTTGGTGTGGTCTGTTGACCAACACTAAAACTGAGGTTGTTCCCCTTGAAACGTATCACACGTTGAAGATATAAATTGCTGCCAGTAAGCTGTTTTTAGTGTGTTTTGATAACTGGAAAGAATTTAAACTTTTTAAAAATTTCTTCATACTCTGTAAAAGCCCTGACAGCTTCTTTCCTTGAGACTGCAGGGGAAAATGATTTTAAAGTGGTAGCCTGGCACCTGAATTTGGTAGCTGCAGAATAATGATAATAAAAAAAATTATTTTGTACTGACATCTGTGTTAAAAGTCCACTTTTTACCTTACATTACAGCTGGGAACATCTCCACTTCATCTAGCAGCGCAGTATGGACACTACTCAACAACAGAAGTGTTGCTGCGAGCAGGTGTAAGTCGGGATGCCAGAACCAAAGTGGACAGAACTCCATTACATATGGCAGCATCAGAAGGCCATGCCAGCATAGTAGAAGTCTTACTTAAGGTAAAAATTCTTGAAGCAAAGTCTGAAGGTGGGATATCACAATGGTTTATTATTGAATAGGTGCAATTTTATTTAGTCATTAAACCGGCATCAAAATGATTAGAATATTTATACTATATTTATATTGGATGCTCAGTTTCTCATTTCAGTTATAATTTCTTTTAGTATTGATTAAAATCATCATGATATCAGGTGAATTACTTACTGCTAATTCAAAATAAGACTTCTACTGATTTGGTACTGTATGAGTAACAGCTTTTAGAACCAAGACATGTTTTGGGTAGGGATTCTTCAGTCCTTTGCGATAAATAATTTATGTAGTACTTACATCAAAGTACTTCTGACAAATTAGTAAATGTAGGATAACAGGACATTAGTGCTGGAAAAAGAGACAATTTTGGACTTCATTCCATGAGCAGCATTATTCAGTTCAGATCCTTATAATGACATAGTTTATGCAATGATCTTGTTTGCAGCATGGTGCTGATGTCAATGCGAAGGACATGCTCAAGATGACTGCACTTCACTGGGCTACTGAACATAATCACCAAGAAGTGGTAGAACTCTTAATAAAGTACGGAGCAGATGTCCATGCTCAGAGTAAATTTTGCAAAACTGCATTAGACATTGCAATAGACAATGGAAATGAAGATCTTGCAGAAATATTACAGGTAATTTTGATTCATGATGCTAAGGAAACTTAAAAGAGGGTGCTTGTTTATGCAAGCTTTTAATATAGTAACTGTGAGACCATATATTGACTAATAATGCTAGACTCCACTACAGTTTGTGGTGTGGAAATTAGGTTAATATTAATAAACATTAGTTGCACAGGAAGGTGGCTGAAGAGTATTTCCAATACCTGCAAAGCTGAGGGATGAATATCCTTTGTTTTTGTAAATTCGAATATTGTAATACACAGAACTAACTGGGATCTTTGCAGGCAGAGTATAAAACTTAACTCCCCATTCTGACAATATGTTCTGACAATACCGTAGTGTTAGATCAGCTTTGTATATGGATATTAAATTACCTGATGGAACTGGACATCAGGAGAGAAGAGAAGAGATGGCCATTTCTCCTGGATTAGAAAAACTGAGATTGAACCACTGGAGAAGTCATTGGGATTCAGATTATGATAGATACTTCCATGAAAATGTCAGCTCAGTGTTCATAAGGGCAAATAGTGTTACGCGTTATTAAGAAAAGAACAGAAAACAAAACAGAAAATGCCATTATGCTACTGTATAAATCTGTTGTTCTGGTCCCTTTAGCCTCTCCTTCACTGCAAAAAAAGGATATAGTAAATAAAAGTGGATAATATCAAAAGAAGGACAAAAAGATTATTAAAGTCATGTACAATTTGTGGCAGCTCCCAAGCTGTCACAGCCAGTTTTTATGGCATATAGCTATCACAGCTGTCTTGGTTATTCAGGCTTTTATTTTAGATACTTGAGTTTATGCATCTATAAAAAGGCTGCGTGATTAGATGGTCCTCTGTGTACAGCAAATGAGGAGGAGGTGTAGCAGTCTGTTTTTATTTTTTCTTTCACGTCAACAGACTTCTTGTCTCTAGGTTTCAGCCAAAAGGTGTTTGTCGTGTACTTATGCAAAGCAGAAGGCGTGATACAGCGTGTGTATATTGCATGAGTATAACTAGGGAGAAGAGCCTCTCTGTTAGAGTGGAACGTGCAATAATTCTAGTTCTTCTAAATAGCTTTATCTGCAATTGGAATGATATTATTTTAGCTACAATTGGAATGGTATTATTACCTTTGTCTTCTAGATTGCCATGCAGAACCAAATCAATACAAATCCAGAGAGTCCGGACACTGTGACAATACATGCAGCGACACCACAGTTTATCATCGGACCTGGAGGGGTGGTGAACCTAACAGGTCTGGTATCTTCTGCAAATACATCAAATGAAACAGGTATTTAGATGCATATGGGATAGATACTGGGATTTTACACTTGAATTGATTTTCACCATATAATGAAAAGGCTTGAGGAAAACAATGGTAAGAATACAGTAGTTACCTTATTCCTCTTCAGTGTTTCTTATGTGTTATAAATATCTCAGTACTTAAAATAACAATGTACCTGGAGATAAATTATCGGAAGTTGTATTTGCTTAGCAAATTTGCCTTCAGAATAGCACTTTGATTTAACCATGTTATTGAGAATGTTATTCTAGTGTGTTAGAAATTTCAGTACAGTAATAATATAGAAAGAGATTTCATGAACTGTTAAACTTATCAGCTAATTTTTTTTCCTCCTAATAGATGAAACAGGAGTGTCTGCTGTACAGTTTGGAAATTCATCAACGTCAGTATTAGCCACGTTAGCAGCTTTAGCGGAAGCATCAGCCCCACTGTCTAATTCCTCAGAAACACCAGGTAAGAAATCTAAGTAATTTGATCTTATTTAATGAACTAGAACAAAGTACACTGAAATACGACTTTTTTTGAGGTACCATTCATACAAAAATGAAATGACAAATCTTTTTTCAATGTGAACAAAACCAGGTGTTCCTTTCCTTTTACTTGAAAAGTTGGCAGATTCATCTGTACAGTTATTTCTTAGTAAGATTTCTGGCTACAGCTGGTATTTACAGGCCTAATGCGAGTGAACATTCATCTTTCTGAAAGCATCTTAATGTATCTACATACAGCCTAGTTGCATTTGGCGGGAAAATCTTTCCTTTAAGTAATATTTTCTCTTAAATTATGGGAAATGACCCCTAATGTTGTTTCCATATATTTTGTCAGCAGTTTTGTTAACTTTTCACCCAGTAGACACAAGAACACTGGTGACCTTAATGTGCAGATTATCCATTAAAATGTCTGTGGTCTTCTTTTCAACCTCAAGGCACTCTACCTGCGTTTGTAACAATGTATAGCGATCACGGCAGGTAGGACACAAATCCCTAGCTTTTGTCTCTGAAGTAGACTATGTGATGTACTTAAAAATAAAAACTGTGGTCATTCTGAGAATCCCAACAGGTGTATTGGTGGAGACCTCGGTTTCTAAAGAAATCTGTGAAATGTTTCCTGCTTTTTCTGTGCACATCATCTTGGCTGGTGTCTTTTTGCATAGGTTACTCCCCAGTTTTTTCAGGCAGTATGATACATATGTAGCAACTGTAGTTTTATGGTAGGCCAGATTGCTTTTTTCTTTGCCCTCTTGTTGATATAACCTTAGGATCTGTGAATTTTCTTTATATGTAAAGTAAGAAAGCAAAATGTGATCTTTTGTCTGTTTTCAGCTTTCAGCTGATAGTTTATTTATTTAGTATTTATAGTGTTTATTTTACTGGCATGCAGCACTAAAGCTTCATTTCCAAGTTGGCTTGGGACTGTGAGTGCTGGTTAGTGATGTGATGCATAACAAGGTGAGCCCAACCTTCAAGCCAGTGACTGGAGACCACTATAGAGAGTGACCACCCTCTGTAAATCAAGGTTGTATGATGCTTATGGCAACCTGAATTTTTTTGAACATCTGTTTTTGAAGTAATACTTGCGAGTTTGTTTGTGTTTTTGTTGTTGTTGTTGGTCAGTATGATTCTACAGAACTGAGATACTTCAGGTGACCAAAGTCTTTGGTACTTAGAAATCTCTCAGAATGCAGCTCTGCAGTAGGCAGCATTCTTAAGGACACAGTTTTCATTGAAAATATGGGAGAAATCCATTCTCTCAGGCTTGCTGGTGTGAGAGCTGCACCCCAGCAGCAGATATATATGATTTTTCACCTTCAAGCATTTTCAAGCCCTTCTGCAGGGTTTCTGCTTAATCCAGATTTTTCATTTTTAAAACACCATCTAAATATAGCTATACTCTTTTATGACCCTTAAATATTGCAAGTGAAGAGGATGACTCAAAACCAAAATGCAATGCCTTTCATTACGGAAAAGCTGATAAAATTTTCAATGAATTAATACATTTGAATGAAACTTAGAGGTCTAGTTGTAGGAGAGCTCAAACAGGAGAAGAGTTTGCACAGGATCACCCAGTATTAGAATGTATCCAGGACTCGGTAGCAATAGGCTTTGGTGACCAACTGCGTGTTCTCATGTTTCATGGGCCTATCCTCGCAGTGGTGCAGTGCAACCTATGTTACATGTCAGTAAACCATTGAAGATAAAAATTATTAGAGAGGAGGCAGGGGATGACAGAGAGGAAGGAATAAGCTAAAAGTCTTAATGCAGTAGCTTCTCACCTTCAGTAATGCAGCCCATCATATCTAACCCACCTGTGTACGTTGGTTCTTCTACTTTGATTTTTATGCAGATGTGAGAGCAGTTTTGTAGCATCTTGCCTGCAAACAATTTCCTGGGACCTTACTCCTTTAATGGTTTATAAACTATAAAGGAGACAAAAGAAGCTTTTCATTGCCTGTACGTTCAAGCAAAAAAAAAAAAAAAAAAAAGCAAACCCAAAACAAACCAAAGCCCACACCCCTTCTGGTTTGTGCTAATCACGTGAAAGCTCCAGTTGTAAATATGCTCAAAAACTTTGTCATGAGAATTTTGTTTTTGGCTCTTACCTTTAATTTAACCTCCTGTATTTAACACTCCATAAACTTGGGAGAAGAGCTCTTTTTTTTCTTTTTTTTCTCTAATGCTGTTTCTCTCTAGTTTTTCTCCTTCTTCCAAGTTAACTTTACCCTGGTCTCTTCCCACTAGTTCTTCACAGCTGGTAATAAAAAACATATCAATTTGACAAAACTGAAGAAAGAAGGATGCTTCTTGCTGGAGCTCAATAGACTCATGCTTGTTTCAGTTGTTATTCTAGTGAAGGGCATGGGAGGAGATTGGTGTTGTGTCCAAGCAATATATGGTGAAGGATAATGTATGTATGGAGTTCTGTTGGGTTTGGGAAGAGAGTTTAGAGAAATACCTCATTAAAGATGTGTATTTGGAGTGTGATATTTGGTGAGCTTATGTTGGAATGAGGCTCACATCTCACTGTGTGTTTTAATTAACTTCAGCTTACCTTCAGCATGTGAGACAGTGTGGCAACTGGTGATTATAAATGTTTAGAAAGAGAGCAAGGAAAGAATAAGGACGATATTTATGGGATTTTTTCTTTCTCTTTTACATAGAATAACTTCCATTTCAAAATTTCCAGTTCAATACAATACCTCTTATTCATGTACGAATTACTGTTTGGTTTACTGAATAAACACTTTGTGCTTATTTAAGTAGTGCTATAGGCCAGCAATCTCTGAACGTAAAGATCCTCAGAAGGCAATGACTGCAGGCATTTGAATGGCAGAGTGATGTGAGTGTGTGTGTTACATTAGCTGAAAAGATGAAAGCTTCAGAGTTGTTTCTGCCTTCTCTCATCTCAAACATCAGAACAGTCTATAGCATTTTTTAATTTCATCTCTGTAGATAGAAAGCCCTCTAATGTCTATTATTTAAATCAAAGGCCCTGACAAATTGCTTTTGCCCTGACAAATTGGAAATAAAAAACAGAGTTAGTGTGCTTGAAATTCTTTCATTTCATTCTTTCATTCAGTGTGCTGCTGGTGATCTTGCTCTTTGTCTCAGTATTTTGTTGTTCTGAAAAGTAAGGGTGGTGGTGAGAGACCCCAATTATAGTGTAAGCTATGTGTCATGTAGTTCTGAATGTAGTCTTTCCCTTAACTTCCCTTAACACCCATTTGTAGATGTAATGTAGCAGAACTGTGAGTTTGCTGCCAGGTATTCATTACAGAATCATGAAACTGAAATAGTTAGCTGAGCTGGCTTTTTATTATTATTTTTACTTCTACCTATAAAGTTAGATACATACAGTATTTTATTTTACTTTTTAGTTTTATCTTTCTCCTTTTATGCTATGTAGTTTAAAAAAAAGATAAATCTCAACTCTTCAAAACTTTTCCTTTAGTCCTGTTTCATCCTTTGTATAATGAATGGTTAAAATTGTGGTTATGTTTGACGTACCCATGCAGTACAAACACAGCTTCAAGATTCTCTAGAGGTCCGTCAGTCTATTACTGTCTTGAACCATTATGGTATGCACAGAAATCAGGGGCTGGGTCCTGAGGTGCACCGGCAAAGGGGAGAAGGGAACTGTTGACTTCATTGGTGTTACTTGGATTTATATCTCTGAAGGTCTGCTTTGTGATTTTTTTTTTTTCTGGTAACTTCATTATAACTAAACTTCTTCCATGCTGTAGGACATGCTAAGATAATGTAAATCCTTACTTCAGTAAATCCCTGTAAATCTGTATCACTTCCACAGTTTTATTGGTATGTGTAACTTCCCAGGCTCTGTAAATGGTGGATATGAGAACATTAATTAAGGAATAGCTATGCTTCTCAAGCCAGTGTTTTCAGTTTCAGTTTTTATTCACCTGTCAGTGTAACTTAGTGCAGTTTGTGTGCAATACATAAGTAATTTGCATCCTTAAAACAACTCTTATTCTTGCTGCCATGTTAACACTGAACCCAAAACTTCAGTTTTGAGTGGCTATATCTATTAGGAAAAATGCTAAATAAAGATTGATTATAGCAAGCAGGACAGAATTGCATATATATTTCAAAATGTTAATGCTTTCTATAGGCCTGGTGAAAGATTTCCATTAACAGTACAGTATGTAGTAATGCATTAATTTCAGAAAAAAACCATCAAATTTGAAAAGTGGAAGAAATTCTTTCCTGTGCCATAGCAATATGCATTTTAAATCATAAAGCTTAAATTGTGTATGGACTTAATTCCTTTACTCATCTGTTAATAGTTGTGGCTACAGAAGAAGTGGTGACCGCAGAATCGGTGGATGGCGCTATTCAGCAAGTTGTCAGTTCTGGAGGTCAGCAAGTTATCACTATAGTTACAGACGGCATTCAGCTTGGCAACCTCCATTCGATTCCAACCAGCGGGATAGGGCAGCCAATCATTGTGACCATGCCGGATGGACAGCAAGGTGAGGGGAAATTTGTACAGTGTGAGCTTGAGGAACTATTCTAGTTTTAAAAACAAAACACAAATAGCTTGGAAAATTTTGCATAATTATTGATATAAATCTTTTGAGTTTGTACACTGTGAAAGGCTTGGACACGTGAGAGCTACTGCAGTTCAGTTAGCACATGTCAGCTGAGTCTCTGCATTAGGAGAGAGAACAGAACTGCTAAACTGTATGAAAGAGAAGCGGGGCATTGAAGGGAAAAGCGACCGCCTGCTTTGCCTTCAGTAAGTTTGATTCTTGCAAACTTGGTATGAAAACTATAAAACAGAATAAAACATTAAAAGCCTTCTCCGATTCTTATGCGGTTGCCTTACTGGAAATACTGCAGAAAAGTGATGCTTGGATTTGGGAATCTCATGCACAGAGCAAGCTGTGCAAGTCCCATGGCTTTGTTCTGGAAGAAGCCGCTCTGAGTCTTACATATGTGAGGTTTTGGAGGAGCAGTGGCAGACTCGAAGGAGCCAGAGTGACACAGATATCTCTGTTGGATCATAAATACTTAGGTCATGGAAGCTGCTAGTGTAGTAAGTGTTATTTCATGTGGATGTCTGTGTTTTTTTTGGGTGGTTTCTTTCAAAGATGCTCTGCAACTGCTATTTAGGTGAATGTGGTTTCTTCCTGGCTTCTTCACCAGGATTCCCAGTGTGGAGCCTGAAGAGTTATGCACTGGAGACAAATGATTTGGTCTGCTGTTTGTCTGAACAAACACAACTAATTATCAGGAAGTCTGAATGTGCATAGGCAGTAGCTGGAGTGTTTGTTAGAACATAAATGTGCCAGGTGGTTTCCTGAGTAAACTGGAGTATGAATTTCTGTAATTCCCCGATTGCTCCACCCCCCCTCTCCCCCCCCCCCAGTTAATAACTACTGGATTTTCAGATTACCTAAGTGTTCTAGTTAAAATAAGTCAGTCAGTTTCATATTTATAATGTTTTTTAAGCAAATATTTAAAAATATGGTCTGGTACTTAAGTTGCAGAATTGAGAGTTTGGTAACTCTGCTGCAAATCACTTCCATGCCTGTGTTTACACTGTGAAAAATGGTGATGATGCTCCAGAGTGACAGCTAACTATTTTAGACCTCAGTAACAAAGAATTTTGAAATTCTGTAGTAGCATACGGATAGCTAGAGCATTCAGTAAATTTTTCTTGCATCAGTTTTAGAAGGCACTTTTATAGAGTTGCATTTTCATAAGGGAAAATCTTTGTATTTTACTGCTGTTAATAAAATTATCTAATTATATGAATTTTAAATGATAGAAATACTGTTTGAAGTATGTATATTTATATTTACAAATATGTTTTCAGTATTAACAGTTCCAGCAACAGACATTGCTGAAGAAACTGTGATAAGTGAAGAACCACCAGTCAAGAGACAGTGCATTGAGATTGTTGAAAATCGTGTGGAGTCTGCAGAAATAGAAGTAAGGAGTCTATTACGTGATGTGTGTTAACCAGAGTATTCGGAACTGAATAGTTGGTTGTGGGGTTTTTTTGTGTTGTTTTAGAGCAAAGTTTCTGTGTTGTCACAGAATGAAGAATTTGATACAATAACTTGTTGCATGTCCCCTGTTACTGGAATTAATCTTTTACAAAGTTGTTATAACAAGAGGATAGGAGGGCCATTTGTTTCATCCTTTGGTTGTGCACATAAAAGTGACAATTGTTTAAGTATTTGATAACTTAATTTTTTTTGTTTTTCTTTAAGATCACTAGCTAGTTTTTAAAACTAGATACCGATATATTATCGCCTAACTTGACTCTTTCCGCTAGCTGTGAATGAGAATACTGTCCCCTCATCTGTCTGTTTATGACCACATGCTTGTCCTGATTGTGAGATCATATTTTCAGCAATGTTTCCTTTCCATTCATGATATCTAGATAACTGTTAATGGACATGTGGAACAGTAAGATTTTGTCTTTATCAATTTTTGTCTTCATCCTTTTTTAATTCTAGAGCAGGAACTACCACACATCTCTTTGCACCATCCTGTTTTTTAAATAATAGTGTAAAAGACCTAACAATATTGAGAAGTTTTCTTTTTATATATGACAAATAGACATAGCTCTTCAGTTTAAGATGGTAGCTTTTTTATTTTTATTTTTATAATCCAATGAATGTCCACTATCTTATCCCTCTTCTGTCACTTCTAATTGTGCTCACTAGTTATTATCAGAAGTCTATGAAAGTTGCTGTCTGCCTTGACTAGGCAGTTCTCATTGTGTTAACTGCATGGTATTTCATTTATCAAAGGTTGTATTCTCCAACTTCTGTTCATATTACTGAATAACATTTTGTGCCTGATTGAATGCTGTTTATTGTACAGTATGTGTTATACTTTATTCATGTCTAATAATAATTATCACCTTTCATCGTTGACTTTCCCTGTCCTTAAGTTATCGCATCAAATACCTTTGGCCTTTGCAGCCTTGTGGTCATTACAGATTATCATGACAGTTGAAATTTTCTTGCTGCATTTTTTTTAAATGTATGACTGTTACAATAAAAACAAATCTTTTGTTCACACTTTTAAACATCTGCCTGAATTATTCTTAAAGGAAATTACGTTTCCTTAAGTATTTTAATAATTCTGTTGCAAAGGAACAAAATCCAGATTGGTTAAGGAATAAATTGACCTGTTTCTAGATATAGGTAGTTGATAACAGTACAAATAATTCTTAAAGGGACTGCCAGCTTCACTTATATATTTTAAACACATTTCTCAAATACTGAAAATAGTTGATTAAAATGAAAGATTTCATCTATTTCTTTTAAGTGCAAGTTTTGAAGACTTAGTCCCTGAAAATTTACACGCAGACCCTTGCGTCTGTGCGGAGCCTTTCAGTGGCTCAGCCTTCAGGAGTCACTGTGGGCCACAGGGTATGGTGCTACCTCTTTGTTAACTGGGGCATTAAATAAGTGCACATGAAGTCATTTCACTTTAAACTTAATCATAGTACAAGTTGGTAGACACTTGAATTGGAGGGAGTAGGACCCCCTCCCTACCAAAATATTTTTTGAATGTGGGAAACCTTTACTTGTCTCTGTTACTGAAGATTAGGGGGGTTTTGAGTCATTGGTGATTTATTCTTATTTCATTATAGAGTTGATTTGGGACTAAGACTGCTTTCTTCAGCCATTTTTAATTCGTAGTGTATCTATAAACAGTTAACTGTACTTTGAAAATCTTTAGGTAAATTTGAACTCCCACTCACGTGAGGTGACGAACTTTCTTGTGAAAGGATTGAAGGATTAAAACTGTAGCAATTATTTTTTTTGACTTTTTCATTTGGGCCCATTATATTCAAACACTTCAGTTCATTTTGAAGAGCGATAGCAGTTGTATTAAGCATTCTGACATTTAATTAAAACATACCATGGCAGCAAAAAAAAATTGACTGTTAAACAAATACTGTTATTCATTTTCATGCATAATTCATTAACATACAGTGATTTTTATTTTCATTATTGAATTTGACTGTGTATTTCTCATGTTGCATGTTGGATAGATGACATGCATTAGATATGACCAGGGCAATCATTTCATTAGACTTCAAAAAAAAATCATAATCATAAATTAATTAGTGAATTCACATCCCTGCTTTTTTATTGTTAAAAATAATGCTTAGTTTGAAGTAATTTAATTAACCTTCAATATATAGACTGTTAAAAAAGTTAAAATGTAGTGGAAGAAAATTCTCTGTTAAATTAGAAAATTCCTTAAGAGCAGTCAGAATCCTCCAACTTATTTCGTAAGTGGATAAGGTTTTATATTGATGGGTACAAAATGACTTTAGATAATTAGAACACTTTCAGTTGTGTTCTAAAGACTGCCCTGAGAACACTTTCTAGATTTGCTGAAATGAATAGCCCAGATATATAGTCCTCCTTATTTCAGATGTCAAAGTTAGGGAACCTGTTTTCCCTGTCCAGCAGGTCTATATTGCCTCTCCAGAAGAACTGGTTTCTTCCATTGCCTAGTTAGACAGTGTGTTTGGCCTCAGTTACTTAACTCATTCTGTTTACATTAGGACCATGTCTTTGTCTAAACTACAAATATTAGTTCTTGGAATAATCTACTTGTTTCAGTTGCTAGTCTGCCTGGTGAATACTAATTTTGTCTTCAGGTCTCTGCTGGTGAGATTTTTCTTTCTTTCTTTCTTTCTTTCTTTCCCTGCCTTAATGTGCCGTCATACCCAATGTACGGCATTACGGGTGCACGGCTCTATTTCTCCCATCTGTAGGAAGTACTCATAGATTTGCTCTGAGAGCCTCTCTGCCCCCAGGCACCTGCAGCATGCACGTTCTCCCTTGTAGCGGTAGCGCCTTGCTTTGTGTAGCGTAGCTCAGAACCACCAGCCAACGAGCTGCTGGTGCTTCTCGTTCTTCTGCAGCCTAGTAGACAGAGCAGCTTTACTTCTTGCCAGTAGTACGCTTCTGTTTTTTTGTGACAAGTTCATGTGATAGATAATGCCCAGCTGAGCAGACCTGGAGCTCTGTGTCCTCAGGAGGGAAGGCTTGCTTTCATCGTGTAGCAGAATCAACTCTTTTGACTGCTTCCCTGAGAACTGTCTGTAGCTCTTTTTTCTCAACTTTACACTCCACAAGACTGTTTTACTTGAGCCACGTTTGTAGGCTCCCCTTAAGCTACACAGATAATTTACAGAAATAGCACTATATTTTGGGTTGACTTTGGGCTTCTGAGATTAGCAACCCTTTCCTCTAGGGTTGGGTTCTCTAAGGTGGGGGAAAGAGCTCACTCTACCATGCATGCTCATAAAAATACCCTTGTTTTCACACTTACCCTAGTGTTTGAAAACAGCAACAGTTGCAGAAACCTTCCCCAACCTCTAATAAGCTGAGGAAAATTATACTGGGTATTCCTGAGCCACAGTCTTGGAAATACACTACACTGGTACTGGAGCATCATTCTTGGTGTATTTTAGGTGCTTTGTGAAATGTAGGCTCTACCATTTATTTTGCCACAGTATTTGGCATTGGTTGATCTAGTTGCTGCATGGTTGAGTCGTTTATAAAGCAGAATCCAGATTTTCAGAGTTGGTGGCTGAACTGCCTTTTCAAATGAGCAAGCCAGATCAGATGAGCTCTCTTTTTATTAGCATATACTGCTAATGAAGCAAACTCATTAATATTACCTTCATTCAGCTGTTAAAAATTAAAGCCATGTATAAAATCAGGTTCCATTTATACACACACGGCCCTGTGTTTTTTATAGCTAGTCTTTATAAACCTGTTAATACCATCTCTTCTTCACCTGTTGTTTTTGCTATACAGATGCTGCTGTTAGCAATGATCAGATCACTCATGTCATTGTATTCCAACACATTCAGCACAGCATGTGACTGCTAAATGTGGCGGCGATAAGTATTGAGAGCAGTAGCAAGTAGAAGGGAGGCAGCGTTTTGTGTTTTCGGGCTCTGATCATGAAAACAAGCGAGTGCATCAAACGTGAAGAATAGGGATGCTGTTCTGAAGGGGGAACTTCTACAAGCTTTTTGAGATATGAACTGGAAATGACATATTGAACTGCTGGAATGGGAAATAAGATGAAAACGCACATTCTCACTGGGTTTCAGTTTTTGATAGAGTTGTGTTTTTCTGGGAGATAGCTTGCTTCTTTGACAGCCTCCCTCCTCTGGTTACTTATGACTGCAGTAGAAAAAAAGAATTTGAAATCAAATACTACCTTATTCATAAAAGTATAATGCACTTACCTTAATGAAAAGGTATTTGGTTGAAGATCAAAACAAAACTATTTTCCAAGCAAATTGTTTTTTCAATTAGGCTCAGTGCAGCATCAAACAAGATGACTGTATGCACATCACTAGAGACAGAAATCCATTCTCCTTAGTTCCTAGGGCAGCTGCATAGGAAATGGCATTTCCCGTATTATTTTGCTTGGAAACCATTCTACAGCCATCCTCAAACAACTTGTATGCAGGATGCAGCCTTAAGTTACTCCCTTTAAGTTAAAGAGACTTACCTAACCAAATGCTTATTAATTCATAAAAACGTCATGTTCTTGGGGAAGTAATTTTGTCTCTGGATTGCATATCCTTCAGATCATCTCATTTAGAAATCAGGTATATGTATCTTTCAGTTAGCATGAGCAACTGTCACTTCCCAGTGCAAACTGCTGTCAGATAACAGTTTTTGGTAATACTGTCTGATTAGAAATACAGTGACAGTCCTGTTGGATTGGATGCCAATCCTATTGGAAGTTGATTAAAATTTTGTTTTAAAGGCAATGGAATCATTGGAGAAATGTTGATTTGTTATGTTAGTATTTGACCACTATGCTTCCACTTTTGTATTTCACCATTTTTTCATGAAGACTTGCTTGGTGTTTTTGCAGCTAAAGAAAATCAGGTTTACTATACTTACACTTTAAGACTTATTGTGGAAGTTGTCTGATACGATAATTCATGTCTAATTTACGCAGGGGTGTTTATTTAGGTTTGCCCAGGTAAGAACTGAACAGTTTCCACGTGATGTCCAAACAGTTGAGCTGTATGTACACGAAAAGTATTTGCCATTTTAGCTTGCATTTGATATGTATTTGACAGAATATTGCTGGTTCTGTTTCTAATAGGAAAGAGAAACTCTGCAGAAGCAGCTGGATGAGGCAAACAGAGAAGCACAAAAATATCGTCAGCAACTTCTAAAGAAAGAGCAAGAAGCAGAGGCTTATCGGCAGAAGTTAGAGGCAATGAACCGCCTCCAGACTAATAAAGAAGCCGTTTAATAAAAAAAAAAAAAAAAAAAAAAACATACTGCAAAGCCTGTTACTTTAAGTCAAAAACCTGCAGTACAATCTTGAACTGTACGCTATATAGGTACAGACACGGGATTACATGATAGAGAAGATGCTACAAGTTGATAACTGGACTTAAGCCATGAGCTCTGATGAATTTCTTGTAACATAAAAACTCTGAATTTAGAAATTGTGAAAAGTATTTAAAATGAAATACTGTAAATAGTTGTTTTTTTTACAGTTTCAAAATGAGTTGATAAATCTTTTTGAAGGGATCCAGAAACACAAGAAGCCAATGTTTTTGTGAAATTTTTGCTTTTAGTATGAATCTAATTTCTGAAAAACAGAACAGTTTTAAGGGTGATGTTGCTGATTTAAGCTGACAACTTGAAAATGAATTATGTAACAAAATGAATTAACAGTTATTTCTACAAGGTAACAACTTAAACTTCTCTGAATAAGACATTTCCAGGTGGAAATCTTTGTAAAGCTTTAAGTAGTTGTCTCAGATTCTCTGAAAAAGTGTTTTTTTTTTTTGTTTTTTTTTTAGGCGATGAAATTTTTATATTTAATTTCAGATATATCCAAGTAGATTTACATGTATATGAAGCTAATATTTTTTAAACTTTTCAGTTTGTACATATGCTGCATGTTTTTATAATTTCTACACATACATCTTGCATAGGTATTTTTCAGCAAAGATGAGAAAAATTATGAGAAAAATGTTTAGCCTATAGGTCATTTGAAGTAAGCTAGCAGCCAGTTTTATTGTGAATGGTATATTTCTTGGAAGAATGTAATTTGTAATAAAAAAAATACAAAAAAATCTTAATTTACATAATATAGACAATTTAAAATTTGGCAGCGGAGGCACTGAAACTTCACAAACTTTGCGTGTCTTACAGTTTTCATGTACAAATATTTTAAAGTTCAGTAATGAATATAAAAGAATGTCTCCACTGGAACACGAATAGTAGTTCTTTTAGAATATTCCTATTGATCTGTTTTCCCCAATAGTCTTGAAATTATTTTGGTGATACATTTTTCTAAACAGACTTTTGCATTTAAATTATGCAATTGGACAAGTAATTTTTTATGTTGTAGTGATGCTCTTCTTACCTAGCATCATCGTTCCTCACTGTGATACTGTGTGTGTGCGCGTCTGTGCAGTGATCTGTTATGCTTAGGATTTATATAGCACGTTACATCTTCAAAGCATTGTAAAATCTTTTAAAGAACAAACCATTACTATGCTGCCTGAGGCAGGTAAGTGAGTGTTATTGTCTCAATTTTATAACTGGTGTAAGCGCAACACGGGGTGTTAAATGATTGGCCTGAGACCACGTGGATCTGTGGAGGACCTGGGAATAGATCTCAGGAGTTCCTGGCTTCTAGTCCTGTGCTTAGACTAAGCTGCCTTAAGATTGTTCAGTGCTGTGTTACATTGAATTTTGAACTACTGTGCAGATTCCTTTTTTGTAAGATAAAACTTTGTGCTTTGCTTTGTTGTTCCATGTTTCACTGCTTTTATGAAATTGTTTATATAAACTTAAGCAAAAAGTCTAGTTTACCTATACTGTATACAAAAGAATTACCCTTAAAACTGTACTCTGGCCTACTTTTTCTATTTTACAATTAAATATCTTTTCCACATATATATAGTGTAGAATCAATTCCATTTAAATTTTTATCTGTGTATTAGAAGATCAAAACTGTGCTGTGTTAAACATTCAGAAAAATATGAAAAATCTGTTCTAGGTTCAGAGTTTCCTTCAAAGGTAGGAGGGAAGAGTGGGGAAAGAATTGCATTAAACAACACAAATTAAAATCTTAATGCTTCAAACTTTGAGTTTGTAGAATTGGCAGTTAGGAAAAAAAAAAAAATCCTAGTATCAGTATAAAGTTGGCAAATATGATCCAAAAATCAAGAGATGGTAAAAACTGACATCTGTGGTGGTGTTTTTTAGAAGAACTGTTTTCAAGGATGTAGCCATACTCAAATGATACTAGGACTTGAAGCAAGCCTTGTGCAGTGACTAGTTGGAAATGGTTGTATTTTAAAGTTTTCTCAAACTAGTCATTATGTTACTAGCAAATGCAGGAATGAATTAATCGAGTGAAATGTGCTATTTAGGCATTGCTCCAGTTGAATTACTCTGTCTTCAAAATAATGTTTCTGTCTTCACATCCCACAAACTTAAATATGGTTTAATCTCTGTGAACTCTTAATAGTGATAAGAATTTCAGCATTAGCCTAAGAAGTGATAGTGGTAATGTTCGTGTCCAAGTGGAGAATTTCCCACGGCTTTGACAGCGCAGACCTTTGTAGCAAACAATGAGAAAACCTTTTCTATTCATTTTGCTTCCTGTGAGCAAATATTCTATTTCTCATTGGCTGTAACAAAATCTTTCCAAATGCAAGGTAGCTATAACAAAAATTTCTTTATCTCCAGCAATATTTACCCTACCTGTAATTCATTATCACCTATCTTATCCCAGTTCCGAACAGGACCTACTGTTTGTTCTTTTCTACACAGAATAAAAAACCAAACTGACCAAACTATCAGTTTTGAGCAAAAGACGTAGGATATATGTCACATGAAATATTTATTATGCGTAGTCTAGGTCTGAAAACATTGTTACAAAGTATTGCTCCTTATTTGCTGTTCCAAATTGAAATCATAAAAGTAATCAGCTACATTTTTTTTTTTTTAATAGATGTGCTTCCTTATTTAAAATCATATTATTTACTTGTCATGAGCAGGAATCACAGTTTTGCCCATGTTTTTGAGAACTCTCTGAGCTCTTTTTGAGCTGGTCCTGTGCGTGATGCCTGCCCCTTCTCACCTCCATTGCCCCTCTTTGTAGTAGCATTTACAGCAAAGCCAAGAGAGGTTCCTTAAGTTCATATTAAATATGCTGCCAGCTTTGTTAAATTTTTCACTGTTTCCCGAGAAACATGAGATAAAAGCAAATGAATAAGTGTATGGTATGTTTTTGTGTGCTCTTTTTGTACTTCTGCTCTGAATGCCTTTTTTTTATCAATGTTTCTACTTCAGTATATTAATCTGATGAGTGTGTATCAGAGCATCTTTGTTGTATCTATGAAACAGTTGTTCCTTCTCAAATATCTAATCGCAGCAGAAATAGGAAAGGTTTTTTACACTGTTCTGTAGAAAGTTCACTGTGGAGAAAGAAGTAACAGCTTCCTAGAATTACAAAAGAGTTCAGGCTGTATTATAGCGCATCAGGCAGAAAATAGGAGCTGCTCTGGCAGCCAGTTCCCTTCTGTGTCATGGGAACAGAGAAACAGCTGTTATGGATCAGACTAAAGGTCCTTCTAGCCCCACATCCTGTCTCCAACAGTGGACATAACCAGGAGCAAGGCATAAGGAGGAGCAAGAATAGGGCAAGCATACTTTGTAATCATTTCTCTTTACAGTGCTTAGTCCGCTTAGACAATTAAGATTTTTAAGTAAGCCCTAACTCTCTCTTTTCCCAGGACTGCCTGGTATCAGTGTAGAGCAAGTTCCTTCTGCTGAAGAGGATTAGCACTCGACATTGAAATAGTGTCAAAGGCTATGCTGCCAGAGACAGGTCAGGATGTGTTTTCTGTGTCTGAAACTGGAATGAGGGGGCTCTATGTGCCTGTTCCTCAAAACTGAGAACAATCCAGGCAGAGGAGTGTGAAGGAACTCTGGAGATACAAGGCCAAACTGGAGTGCTTATGCACATCACATGTGAGAAAAGCAAGCACAGTGTGTGAAGAAGATGCATTTTCCCAGCTCACCGGTGTAGGGGGATAACAATGGAGGAATGTTACCCTGCAGTACAGATTGGTCTGAGCTGAAAGAGCAGGATTTCCCAAAGGGGATCATTGCTTTACACTGCGGCTCTGGAATTAGCAATAGTTGTGGTGCCTTTCTGTTGGCAGCAAGGGACTGAGTGCATAAGGGTTGAAGAAGTGTGGAGATGCAGAAGCTCTCTTCTGGAAAAAATCAATCCTAAAATCCTTTGTATAACTACTGCTTAGGCTGTTTTCAGTCGACAAGAATAAGATGGCTGCTTTTATTTGTTTTTGGAAACTCTTGAGTTTTTCTCTCTCACAAGTCTGATGTTAATGTTTCTGATATTCATGACATTGATTACCATGAGCCTTCTGAAAGGTTGTTCTAAAATGGGAAAGGGCTAGTGCAGATGAAGCTCTTCGAGATACTGCCTTACACATCAAAAGAGTACAACATCAACAGACTAAAAGCCCTCAGTTGGGAGGAGTTAGATAAACGCTCACCAATAACCTGCCTACGTTAAACCTTTTCCAGAATGCGTGAGTCCGAGAGATAAAGAGAGCTATAAAGGGTGAGCATCTAGCAGGGCACCAGACGGTACTGTCCACAGCTCGCTGAAACGGTCCTGGCCCAGGTTTGAAGAGCTTTTAGAAGAAATCAGTATGGAGCCAGAGGAGTACAGACAGAGAGGTGAGTGAGAGTGATCCTCCTCTGCTCTTGGAAATAGGTAGCGTTTGCTCACAGGGAAGAGCTGTTGTAGGGCTGGGAATGGTACCCAGAAATGAGGATGAGCTGTGCACTCTCAAACTCCACACATGCATCTTCGAGAGAGACCTACTGGGACTGAGAAGATAAGAATGTGTCCAGGGTAGATTTTAAACTAATGGATTTAAAGTCAGTGGATGACTTATGTTTTTTGGTCTTACATGTAAAATACTATGGGAAAGATCCCAAACCCTGTGATTCTGAATAAATTTTGTGCTAGGGGTGTATTATGCTCAGTGGCTCTTTCCTAGCTGAAACCATGAAAATTCACTGATACTGGTGCAGTTCTGGGGATAGGGAGCAAATTTTGGTCCCAGTGCTGAAGAAGATTGGCTAACAAGTGGAGAAAAGGTGTGGAGCTGTTTTCAGAGGATGCAAAAGTGGTAGTGCCATACTGACAGGAATCCTTATTTCTGTGAAATGCACGGTTTCTGTTCGTTTTAAGAAAATCTGTCTAGTCGGTAGTCAAATAGATTGTACTTCCAAAGGTACATTTGAAATTTTCAGTAATGACACTGAAGTAACCCTATCAATCTCTTCAGTCCTTGTGAAGCCTATACTAAGAGCTTTATTAGATGGAGCAGATAAGGTGTGGGAAAATTGAGTGGCTTTCCCAAGATCACCTAGCCACAGAGGCAGAGATTAACTCAGCTCTTTGATTGCTGGCCAGTGTCCTTTCTGTAGGAAAATGTTCACTCACTGAATAATCAGAAACCTTCAGGAGGTCATACAGCTCCCTGCCATATGTGGTGTGTCATGTGTATTCCCAGATAAATACCAGCAACAATTCATGAGATGATTCATAATACAGTGAATTGAGGCTAGTACTATGAAATATGGGAGTATATTTTTTTTATACAGGCAAGGAAACAGGCTTATTGTCAGGAAATACTATCAAGTAGTATTTTCCACTGATGAATCATATAGCCTTAAACTAACATTCAGAGGACGAGTCAGAATCAATTATTGAGCAGAAGTTCTTGTTTAATTTACTGCAAATTTTGCATATATTTTAAAATTTTTATTGGATGGGGTAGGATGAATTCTTAACGTAGACTTTCCTGCAGCTGGAAGCTGCCAACATTTGGTTTCAGTGGATTTCTGATATGCTCGTGATCTGTTCTGAAGTAAAAATGTGATGAGAGGCAGGAGAGATGAGGCTGAGGAATGTGCAGGATCCTCTGCTTCTGAATGCCCTGAAACCCCTGGGCACAGTAGGACTTGTCCACACTGGGGCTCTGGGCTACTGGTGTTCTGGTTCCTGTGGCTGTCCTGGGAGCAGCATCCTTCCGAGACAGATTGCTAATGACGGATTGCATGAAGTGCTAGTACTTGTTATTTTTCTGTGATCTAAACTCAAAGCACTGAGTTGCCTCTTCCAGGGAAAGAGATGGTGGATTACATTTGCCAGTACCTGAGCAGTGTGAGAGAGAGACGGGTGACTCCTGATGTGCAGCCAGGTTACATGAGAGCTCAGTTGCCGGATTCTGCCCCAATGGACCCAGACAGCTGGGACAACATCTTTGGAGACATAGAGAAAATTATTATGCCTGGGGTAAGGATTAAAGTATAATCATGTTGGGGAAAAGTCACTACTACTTGGGGTAACACCCAAATCCTGGGAATGTACAAATTCTGCAGAATATTTATTTAAGTAAGTAAACCACTTTGAAATATAGAATAATTCATGTAGAGATTTTGTCCAGAGAAGGACCTTGGAGATTACTGTTGTGTTCCTAACAACAATTTTAGGAGGTAGAATTAATATACTTTTGAAGTATTTTAGACTTTAGAATACTTCACATTTCCTTAGAAGGAAACTGATTTTCTGATATCGACAAATTTAGCTTCACAAGGCCCCTACCTGACAAGTAGCATCATCTTAGTTTCAGAGTTGGGGAGACTGAGACACAATAAGGTGAAGTATCTCTTGCCCAAAGTCATATACACTTAAGAATTGTCTCCTGCTCTGTGAACATAAGGGTTTCCTTCCTCTTGTAAGTCTATACTGCAGATTCTGTTAAGGGAGGTAATGGTACCTCATTAAACGTTGTATGTAAGAAGGTGTTACAAAGACTGTTTTAAAATTTCCTCTGTAGATATTTGGTCTGGTCTAGGAGAGGTATTCACTTTTATTATGCTTATATTGCTGTTCAGCATTTAAGCTCCTTTTTCAGGAGTACAGAGGGGGCCTGTATAATTCTAAGTTGCTGTGTGCAACCAAAGGCAAGCTGTTGCTTGATGGTGACAAAATGACTAGGAGCAACTTTGTTGCAAGGATTTCCAGGTACAAGGATAAACCTTTTTGACTCATTTGTTATAACAAGAATAAAGCCACCATAATGGAATGTTGTCAAAAGACCATTCTTTCCTGTTGAAAAATCTTTGTCTGCATGTTTAATTCAGATAAATGCTTTTGCTACAATTTGGAATTTATCTAATAACGACAGTGTTATCATTTGCTAGTGCTGTACTCCTGTTGATATTATCTCTGTAGCTTTCTGCTAGTAGATCTATAATTGCACATATTATGTTGCTGCGGTCCTTTCCCATCACTAACCAGATGCTAATTGCTACATCTGCTGCAGAATTTTGTGACCTTTTCAGACTTAACTTCTTGTTAACTTTGTTCTAGGTAGTCCATTGGCAGAGCCCGCATATGCACGCCTACTTTCCAGCTCTTACTTCTTGGCCTTCACTCCTGGGAGATATGTTGGCTGATGCAATTAACTGCTTGGGATTCACATGGGTAAATTATTTTGTTTTTTGGTACTTTGGATATTCTTCTTCAATGTGTACTGTGCGGGAGCAGGTCACTGTCATTCCTTCTGGATCTATGAATCTGTGTAACTCTTTACTTTAAACCATTCTAAGTTGTTTGTACAACTTAAAAATGTCTTCTCTCATAAAAATAAATAAATATTTGAAGACATTTTATAAATGTGTCATAGCAAGAGCAAAAGTTACCAAGTAATAAGAGCTGAAATGACAAAAATATATCAAACTTACTTACTTACTATCAAACCTTCGTAGCGTGACAATCACCACAAAGGTCTGTTTCCTAATTCTTTGCATATCCCAACATGAGCATTGCTGCCTGACCTCCAGTGTCAGTCCCAAAACTGTTACACAAGCACAGTAGGCAATAAAATAGCCACCACCTGTGACTGCTCCATTGAGAGAACAAGTTTCCTACTTTTCCCCTTGTAAATGAAGTTGTTTGGCCTGTCCCAGAAAGTCTGTGTGTCCAGTGTCCTCCTGCAGCTACACAGCACTACTTGGTTTTGTGTGACTCTGCAGCCCTCACTGGCATTCTGAAGCCAATCTTTTCTCCACTGGTGAGTTGCCCAGATCTTTAGCCTTATGTCTCCCTGTAGAAAGCTGTAGAAGTTCATTAACCTATAAAAATAAATAAATAAATAAATAATTGAAGGTTACAGTCTCTATATGCTTGTCTCAAATTACCTCATTGTATACAGAAAAATGCCCATTTCTGTGTCCTCTATCTAGTTTTGATAGACTTCTGTTAAGTTTGCAATGTAAACTGATTCTTTCATAAGTGGAAAGCCAGACACTGCAGAGCAACTTCCGCCTTACTTTTACTGCTCTACAAAAAGCCCCACTTAGCTCTCCTCATTTGTAAGAGGGATCAGTGTCCATTCTCTTCAGGGAGCAAAAGCATGTACTCACATATGGTGAATTACACTTCCAGATTTTTGCCTCAAATGACTCCTGATCTTTCTCTTTAATGGACTGTCTAAAATAATTGATAGTTTAGAAGCTCAATGCTGAGGTGATGCTGGTAAATTGGAGAGCTTTTTCAGGAGGTTGGTGAGAGTCTGTTTGTATTTGAAGTTCCAAGAAAGCAGCTGGTAATGAGGGAACCAGCAAGATACCCAGAGCTCATCCTCACCTGCAACCTCAGCATAGAGGTTTGTGTTACAGAACTGGTCAGACACCATCATTCTCATTATAGTGGTATTGTGCTCTGCGAGATATCTGCCATAGTCTTACAGGGCTAGCTGTCTAAATATCCAATACTACAAAGTTTGTAATCTGCACTTTTGTCACATTTAGGTGAGATTTCTGCCAAGGCAATTAAAAATATAACTGTTAATTAAAATGTGCTTTGTGGCAGTAAGCTGATTCTCTTTGTTTGAATTGCTAGGCCTCCAGTCCAGCCTGTACAGAACTGGAAATGAACGTGATGGATTGGCTGGCTAAAATGCTGGGCCTTCCAGATAAATTTCTGCACCACCATCCCAACAGCATGGGAGGAGGAGTATTACAGGTAGGGGAGAACAGAGGTGGCCTCATCAGAGTTTCTATTTTCACTCAAGTGAATTTCCCTCTGAAAGGACTGATAGTTTTCCTTGAAGCAAAATCAACAAGATTTGGTCTGTGTGTTGGGAAGTAGAGATAAATCTCAATTTGGCATTTCTTTACTGAATTTTAAAATTAAATGTAGAAGATTATGGAATAGGAATTGCTATTGCTTTAGTCCTTAATAGGTTACAGACTAGGAGCTAGTGCTCTTATGGATTTACTAAGGATAAATTAGGTAATCAGATTTGTTTTTTCAGTCCATTTCACATCACCAAAGTATTCACCAAAGTTATTCTAATGTAATTAGAGAAGGGGAAGACTTCAGTTGTCACTATCCTTCTGCCAGAAGTCTTTGTCCACATAAGAAATTCTTTTTTCTCTTTTCATGTCTACTTTGTGTCTCTGAGAACTGCAGGATTAAAGCCTGAACCTTCACCTTCTTTCATAAAGCCTCAGCCAGTATCCCCTGAAATCAGTGCTAAGACTCTCTGTATTATAAGGAGCTTTGCTCAGGTGTATAATTTTCATGGGAGATGCTACATTTTAGCCACAGAAGAAAAAAAGGAAAATGTGATTTCTCCCCACCACCTCTTGCACATTTAAAAATATGCAGCAGTCTGAAGGCTTTGTTTTGTGTTGCTGGCTCAGAGAGCTGCTCATCAGCTAGTGTCTTTACACTGCATCTGAGAAAAGCAATTGTAGAAATGAAAGAGGGGGTGGGTAGCTGAGCAGTTCAATGATTTTAGTAAATCCCTGACTAAATAGCAATAAAGTAGCAATATGCTGCAGTAAAAGTGCAATGTCTTTGCAGAGCACTGTGAGTGAATCAACCTTGGTTGCACTGCTAGCAGCAAGGAAAAACAAAATTTTGGAAATGAAGGTTTCTGAGCCAGACACTGATGAGTCCTCACTCAATTCTCGTCTCATCGCTTACGCGTCTGATCAAGTAGGTTCTTATGGTTACAAAGAAACACATTTGCTTCTCTTGTCTCATCCAGACCATATAGATTACAATGTGAATTTGCATTTCTGTGTCAATAGAAAAACACAAACATAAATGCTTCACAAGCATGAATGAACCCTCTAAAGTTGTTTTCTGCTGATGAGGAATAAGAATCAATGTGAGGTGAGGCATTTTGCAAGGTCTCAGCAGCCCAGAGGAGACCCTTTCACATAACTCATTTCTGCGCTTCTTTGCTGTCTTCCGCAAAGCCATACTCCAGTAACTTTCATTACTACGTGCTGATGTCATGCTGCTTCTGCCGTTGTTTCTTCACAGTCTGCTTCCATTCAGAGATGGGCCCACTCAGGGCACTACCTCAGTGATGCCCCTGGTTAGGTTCTCCACTCCAGGCCCTTGAGGTTGTTCTTGGAGAAAATCAGGAGCACCTGCACAGTGCTGAGACTCTGCCTTGGAAGCCTGTTCCATCCTTTGATTCCTGAACTGAACACATTCCCTGTGAATACAGCAACAGCAGACGTGCTCATGCCGTGTCTCCTTTGATACAAATAAAGGGCCTTTGTTGTGAGGGGCTTTGGTTTACCCTAACCCCAATCTGGGCAGACTTCAGGGGGTTTTCTCCTCTTATAGCAATGAGAAGTGAACAAACTGAGGTTGATCCATTTCTAGAGTGTCCTTTAAGATTTGAATTTTGATGAATGACCTTCCAAACACAGCATAAGGATGATTATTATTACATTTTAGAGACTAGTACTTGAATAAATGGAGCGTATATATTCCTTAGAATTACAGTGTAATATTTCTTTTAGTTATTCGCAAAGAACAAGCTTTCAGGCTTATATTAATCCAAATTATAATTAGGATCTTATCTCTGCTTTTCTTGTGATCACTTTTATAATGCCATAATTTATCACAGTTGTTCAGCTTTAGAGCTTTCTTTCTTGCTGTTTCTTTTTTTTAAGGCGCATTCTTCTGTAGAAAAGGCCGGCTTGATTTCTCTTGTGAAGATGAAATTTCTGCCTGTGGATGAGAACTTTTCCCTCAGAGGTGAAACTTTGATGAAAGCCATTGAAGAAGACAGAAACAGAGGCCTAGTGCCTGTTTTTGTATGTTCAACTTTGTTATTGACATAGTATTGTATTCTAAATGTCAACATAAAAATATATCTAAAGCATTTCTTACTGTGCTAAAATAGATTAGTTGAAAGTTAAAATGTATATGACAATTTCTGTTTTATCGAATCCAAATATTTTAGTATCATTTCATTTTTGACTGAATTGATAGCCTGCTTGGTTTTAAAATGCATCCTTTTATTTAAAAATGCCATTTTAACAAGTTTGTTTTCTTCTAGGTTTGTGCAACTTTGGGTACAACTGGTGTCTGTGCTTTTGACAGTCTCTCAGAGCTGGGTCCAATTTGTAAGCGTATTTCTTGTTTTGTTGTTTTTAAACTATGATAGCACAGACAAGACAACATGGGGGTTTTTCATGCCCAAACCAAGGAGAATAGACACACTACTCAGCTAAGTTTTTCAGCTATGTTTTAAAGATCTGTGGAGTCAGTGGTAGTCTTTCCACTATTTCTGTAAGATTTACATTAGGATGCTAAAATGTATTCTACTCAAGATGGATAAAATTTGCCAATGGATAAATCTTTAATATATGGTTTCCTAGGGAATACACACAGTGTACGGTACAGAGTGCAGTACTGTTGTATAATGGATAAATAAATAAGTATTTAACCTAGCAAAGGAATTTTGGAAATACTGGTTAGTAGGACAACCTTTGTAGCTGCCAGTTCAATAGATAAATTTGAAGTGGCTGCAGATTCTACTCCAGAATAAATTCTGACAAGTAGCTGCTGAAGACCTATGGCTCTGTCTCTGCTCCCTGCCCATGCACCTAGTCTTCAGAGAGAAAAAATTAAGCACGTACTTTGATTCATTATGTCCCCTACATACAACAGTCTCAATTCCAACAGGTGATGCTGAGGGACTCTGGCTTCATATTGATGCTGCATATGCAGGAACAGCATTTGTATGTCCTGAATTTCGATTGTTCTTGGATGGAATTGAATATGCAGATTCCTTTGCTTTTAATCCTTCTAAATGGATGATGGTTCATTTTGACTGCACTGGATTTTGGTGAGTAAAGGCAAAACACAAACACCAAAAGGATAATATGCAAATTGCAAAGTCTTTCGCTGCACAGGTTTTTTGCTAACAGTTCATTCTACAATTGATAGGGTTAAAGATAAATACAAGTTACATCAAACCTTCAGTGTTAACCCTGTCTACCTCAGGCATCCCAATTCAGGAGCTGCTGTTGATTTCATGGTAAGTCGCCATGTGAGTTAATATTCTAAATTGCCTATGAAACGTTCAAACACAGATTGCCAAATTGCTCACACCCTGGAGTGTGATTACCTTGAAGCTGGTCTTACTACATAAAAGTATAAAAGCAATCATAATGAGATCCTACTGCAGATTAAATAATAGAACTTTGAAGTGAGCTGTGCTTGTGAAAGCTGATTATAAAATTGCATAGAAATGCTTTCAGATATAGAGATTAAGTTAAATAAGAGCATGACATTAGTGTTTTGCATGCCTAAAGACTTTGTTTGCCCTCTGCAGGCAAATAAGCTAATTCTTAGCATTGTGTCATGAACTTGACTATAGTGGGACTTTTTTATACAGCTGGGGATGTACCCTAGCCTTTCTAGTCAGAAAGTCATTTTTGTGCATCGTATTATAGGAAGTAATTCCTCCTGATAGCATTTTGGGTGTTCTATGTATATCTCTGATATGTAATACAATAGAGAAAGGAGTAATCAATGAAAACACCCTGCTCGCAAACAGCAGTAGAATGAATTACATTTTCCTTCAGATGAAGCTATTAGAAGAGCTATGAGGCATTTCAGTTTAGATCCATCTTGTAGAAGATTTCAGTACAGTAAAACAACATAATATTCAACTACCGGTTGTTTCAGCTGTGATCTCACCCAAGTCCTGAAACTATAATTGTTGTGTTTCTTTAAATCAATAATGCTTTTCACTAGAGAGAGTGAACGTCTGTGTGTGTGTCTGCCTGTGTGTCTGCGTCTGTAGAGAAAAAAAATCGGTGAGTCCCTCTTGTGGTTAAATAGGACTCTGCAAGTCATTCTGTAGATCCTTAGAAGTACTTTTTTACGTGTTCCGTCACTCTTACATGCAGTAAATGTTATTTTCTCTGGCAGGGTCTAATCTTATATCTGTTCCAACTGCTTATAGTCGATTTGGGAAACCATTCAGAACAGCACTTAAATATGCATATTACAGGACTTGAAGTGAGCACTCAGTCATAAAGTGTAGATTGGCACATCTAAGTTTATAAGGCTCTTTAAGTGTAAACAGGAGTTGCTATTTATAAGTTGGTAATTAACTAAAAATTCTAAACATAACTATGCTGTAGACTAAGGGGAATAGCCAAAATTTTATTTTTCCAAATACTTGAAAAATATGTAGACATAGTTCTTCTTTGATGGCTATTTCCTAGGCTCAGTTAGTTTTCACTGATGTGAAATTCTTTGTCAATAAAGATTTCTGACCTGAGTACAGGTCTGAAGTATCAAACTGCTGTAGTGTAAGAGGACGCTCCTTTCTGTTGTTTTTGCACTTGCTGATACACTCTTGTTTTTTCCCAGCACTGGCAAATTCCACTAAGTCGTCGATTTCGTTCTTTGAAGCTGTGGTTTGTGATTCGTTCATTCGGGGTGAAAAAGCTTCAAGCTCACGTCCGGCATGTATGTGAATTAACAATACAAGCATAAACATTGTGCATTTATTGGCAGCTGAGTTTGTTTAAACTCAGTGATAAAATGAATAATAGAAATCCTCTGACATACAAACCTTGCATGTAAACACTAAATGCATGCTGATTTTAATCTTAAGTAATCTGAAAAGATTTACTACGTAGACAAAGCTTTCCGTGTACACTTTTGGGAAGCAGAAGGCAATGGAAAGCAACTTGATATATCAGTGCCTTCTGCAAATTGTGGAGTACTAATCTGTAGAGGTTTTCTTTGAGGCAAAGTGGCAGCTGTTTGGGAGGCAGTCTGTGATAGACGGCTATTGGGTGAACCCATTGCTATGAAAATCTACAGGCTTAAATCCTTGGTGGAATGTAAATACAAGGGATCATATTGTGGATCAATAGTTATTGCAAGATGATTCTAACTTGGACTTTCAAACCTTTCTCTAGAAAACTCCTATGTATAGTCCAGTTACTCGTTTGCTGTCACGGGTCTGTCTGTAAGGATCTGCAAAACCCACTGAAAATAGATTTTGGATCAGACTCTTAACTGATCCTACCATAGGCTTTGACAAATAGAGACAGTCTTTAAAATTTTAGTTGTTGTCATTCTCAGTTTTGCTATCATTCATGTTGGAATGATGTGTTTTAACTACTTAATTTAGTGTCTTATATTGGGTCTGTGACAAACTAATGCATAACTACTTTTTTTTTTAATTATAGGGTACTGAAACAGCCAAATTCTTTGAATCTTTGGTTAAAAGTGATCCGCTCTTTGAAATTCCTGCCAAGAGACACCTCGGACTGGTTGTGTTTCGTTTAAAGGTAAAGACTGGGCCATTTGCATCCTCTCTTGGAATGAACTGACTGCAGCTGATCTCTCCCCAGACATTAATAACTGTGAATAAACTCTTCATGTAAGAATTTGTAATGCTGGAATTCTTACAAAGATGACTGGATGTCATAGCAATTGTAACTGTAGTATTTCTTCTTATCCATATTTAAAACAGGGTCCCAATTGGCTGACAGAAGAGCTCCTGAAAGAACTGAGCAGTTCTGGCAAGATTTTCCTTATTCCAGCAACCATTCATGACAAGTTCATCATTCGTTTTACTGTAACATCTCAGTTCACAACCAGGGAAGATATTCTGCAAGACTGGGACATCATTCAACACACTGCAGCCCAAATCGTTAGCCGGCATTATGCGTTGCACCGCATCAGTTCTGGTGATGGGGCAAGAATCCCTAATATGATAGTTAAGCCTAGTTCTAATACCATTAGTAATGCTTCTCAGTTTTATCTAGATGAAGGAGAACACAAAACACCGTCCAGAAAAATAGTAGTTCAGCCTAAGAAGTTAGCAGTGAGTCCCAGTACATGTGTGATTAACCAACAAGTGGAAGGTCAAGGGGATCCTCTAGATGACTGTTTTCCAGAAGATGTCCAAGATGTTACCAAACATAAGTTATCCTCCTTCTTATTCAGTTATTTATCTGTTCAAGGCAAGAAAAAGACAGCACGCTCCCTTAGCTGCAACAGTGTGCCAATGACTGGTGGTCTTGAGCAATGTAACCCCAAAGCAGGAGCCGCTGACAAGAGAGAGTCTCATACAAATGCCAAAATCCTTTCTAGGCTGCCTGAAGAGGTGATGATGCTCAAAAAAAGCGCCTTCAAAAAACTGATCAAGTTTTACAGTGTTCCAAGCTTCCCAGAGTGTAGCATTCAGTGTGGCCTTCATCTGCCTTGCTGTCCTCTGCAAGCCATTGTTTAACAAGTGAAAGAAATTGGTCCTTAAGGCCTCCCCAGATAGAAAAGAACCAAAGTTTGCTTACTCATATGCAATACTACCTGTTATTTTGTTCAATATGTAAACAGTAGCAACGACCACTGAGAAAATTCCTGTGCTTCTACTGATGCAAAACCTTGTGTATTTATAGATTAAAATGTCAAATAAATCTTGTAAGCATGTAATATGAAACTCTGGTTTGTAGACTGTAGAAAAGAAAATGCCAATTTTTGCCTTATCAGCCTTGCAATACACTAATGGACCATTCACAGATGGTAGGCTAGAATCGTTTTAACAAAACATGCTGGTCTCAATAGGGTGTAAACAATTTAGCTCACTATTTGCACCACTGATTTTTTAATACCTTGACCTAAATTTTCTAAAGACTGCTGTAGGGACCTGTTGGTATGTACAGTGCCAACATCACTTGTAAACTGTGCAAAAAGGAAGATGTAACCTTTCTAAGAGGTTTTGCCATGCAAGGGCAGTTTTAAACTCTGTGAATTTAAAACCACAGCAGCCCTGCCTTCCTGTTTGCGTTAATCAGTTACATTGCACAGGAGGCTTTGTGCACCCCTGTACCAGGAAGATTTGCCATTGCTGAGCACCTGTGGCTTTTGTCAGCATTACCTAAAGGCTGTAAATTACAAGTGCATGGGGGAAAAGAACAGGAACGATTTCACCCTTTCTCATACCAGAACTAGGAACATTAAACTAAAAGGTAGCAGGACACAGACAAAAGGGGGGGGGGGTCTCCATGCAGCAAACAAACTCATTGCTACAAGAGGGCAATGATTTACATATTTTTCAAAAATAATTCAAAATATTAATTGGAGAAAAAGCCACTGAGGGCAGTTTCAAATTCAGAGTGTCTGCTGTTGAGTCAGGAAGCATAAAGATTGCTGGGGAACTATTCTGGGGAAGAATTGCTAGATGCTTGCTGTTGTCTTCATAGTCATTGCCAGACAGCTGCAATAAGCCCTTGTTAAGGCAGGGTGCTGGGCCAGTATAGCTGTTCTTAAGTTATATAAGCAATGAGTCTGGTCAATCAATCAGACCAATTTCCATACTGTTACACAACAGTGGGGATTACTGGGGCATGTATTACAAGCAGCAGTAAAATTTGGCCTACCAACTCTTCCTAGTAAGTATTTATTTATTTATACTATGCTGTATTATTATTTGCAGGTTTGTTTTTTTATTATAGAAAAACTTAAAGCATGCTTCATTATGAAGTATCTTGCCTGCCATTACCCTATTTACAGCCAAAGGAAAATAGCTATAAGTTATTACAAATTATTCTTATTTTGTATATATATTACCTGATGCATGAAAATTAAAAAGAGAAGGTACTGCTGCAATGGGTAAAAGTTAATGATGTGAGCATCTAACCTAGACTTTCTTGCATTAGTTAATCTGAGATAACCGTAAGCTTCCTTAACAGTCTTTGTTAATGAATACTGTGTTTTGACTAGGGATGTAATTTTTTTTACTAATGCAGTTATCGTGGCTCACCTTCCAGCATGAATATAAATCTACTTACATAAAGGTGTCTTACATAGTACTCACGTTCATATGCCAAGATGCCCAATACAAATATTCATAGTTTTAACAATACAGTACATCCACACACTGTGGGAAGGAGCCTGTGCTATACTAGCTATCCAGGATAGTTAATGCTAATGTGGCCTTCTCTTCACATAAGCAGATCAGTAGAAATTCTGTAAATACAGATGAGAACCTGTATACGATTTAAACTGTTTAAGAACAAGCCTGAATGTTAATTACTTGGGACTTACGATGATGGTTTCAGTGTGCTGGTAAACTTGGTAGCTACAGTTGGAGTGTTCTCAAGTTCCAGATGCAGAATACTTGACCTACTCGCAGAATATGACTTGAGCAAATAGTGTGGCATTCCAGTTTATTCTTTATGTAGTATGCAAGCAATGATGGAGTTTTTATGGAAAGGGTAAGGCAAGTTCCAGCTATAAGAGATCTTACAAATTTAATATATTAATGCATAGAAAGTAAAAAAATTTTAACAAGAATGGGATTGGCCTAAAACTGTGTGTGTATATGTATCCATCTGACTAATTCTGAATTATCCTAGTACAGCCTATTTGAGCACCTAATTCATGAAGGGGAAACCTGCTTATATGCAGTGTGAATGTGTGACAGTCAGTTCTGACAGAACAACAGTCATAGATGCCTCAACAATCAGGGTTAGTCCTGAGAAGAGTGGAGAGTTGAAAGGTGACAGCAACAATGCACTGGATGATAGAAGCACTCCTACTTAGAGCAGGCAGCTTAGAAAAGATAAAACTTAAAAGAGGGAGCAAAAAGATGGTAGGTAAGAAATACAAGGTATGAAGGAGAGGAGAATCCAGGCTGAAATATAAGTGGTGTCAGAGCAGTTCTATTTTATTAAAATGATCACATATTCACACATTATTTCAGATACAGATATTTGCTAATATTAATAAATGGGATTTTCTGGCAGTGTTAGAATAACAGATGCTTTAAAAGCTGATTATAAAACATGGATTTTTTGGACATGCTTACAATCTGAAGTCATGTTTTTTTACTGAGTTATAAATGTCCTGGGTCATTTGTACATACATATTTTCTTTTTCATCCAGGATATACAGGCAATCTTTGATGACTGCTGGATTGAAACCCTCCTCCACTAGTTGTACTTTACGGTACTTAAAAGTTGCTGTGAGTTCAATGGTGCTCTGCAAAACAAAATTAAATCTCTACTTATCAATGGCAGCACATAATTATGACAAATTAGATTAAATTTTCCACATTTAAAGAGAATCAGAAAAGAACAGCCTTGAACTTTTCTTCTAGGTAGTATCTGTACAAAGTTACAGGTAATTAGAACATGAACAATGGATGTTTCTTGTCTCCGAGATGGGCATTATGTATAAATCCATACAGCACAGAAGTCAAATTCTTACTAATAAAGATTTAATCTATCTGCATTCATCTGATAATAGTTCAACTATTGCGTATGTGGGTCAGTAATTAATCTGAATGAAAGAAACTCGGGGGCCACAGTAGTAGACTACTGAAAGGTTTTCCTCACTACCCTCTTTAAATGAGGCATGGAAACACTAGAGACGTTACTCATGCCATTTCCAACTTCTACTCAGTCATGGGTTTCATCCAGCAATTCATTTAATCATGCACTAGAGATGAGTTTTCACTTAACATCCATCAGTTAAAGCTTTGTTTAGTAAAGCTAATGTGGTAGCCAGTTAACCAAGTTGTTCAGATCACCAACAGGGTGCAATATCATCTTCTTAAAGAGTAATGGTTCTTGATTGATGCAGGTATCTGTAAAGAGTGCTTTGCAAGAAACTGATGGAGGTCAGGCCCTAAGAAAAACTACCTGGGATAAGGAAAACTGACCCCACAGGAAGGTCTTTGATGACAGTGAGTGCTGTTAGCATATCTGCACCTTGTTCTCAGATCAAAAAAGAGAAGAATTTTCTCTCAGAAAAGAACAGCAAAAAAAGATAGTTGGAGGTTAGGCAAGTCTCAATGTGCTTCACCTGGGATGGCAAGACAAACTACTACCTTGATTGGTCAGCTGCTTTGTTTGTATAGTAACTCAAAAGTTTAAAGATCAATTAAGTAGTTAGGGATGCTAGTATCTCTGTGTTACTCCTTCTCTTGAATCATCTCAGTGAATACAAAATCTAACTGAAAGAAGGTATATTTATTTTAAATAAATACCCTGAGAAGTACTGCTAGAGTGAAGTTCTCACATTTTCCTAATTCAACTTAAATTTTATTTACAATTTAGCTATTTATTCACTAATATGAAAAAATCTAAGGCTGCTCTTTTGCAAGTTGTTACTTCTGAGTTGATCTTTATTTTGAACAGAACAGTTTGTAGAAGTGGTAAATTGAAAAGACAACTCTGTTAGTGTGCTGAAGGAATGCAACAGGAAGTATGATATTTTCCATTAAAAGATCTTCCTGTTTCTATATGTTAAAATATAACTGTATCTGCTCATGCAGCTTTGTTTTTCCAGGATGAACTAAAACACCTGGGTCCAGTTCTACTTTCATATTGGTAAATGACAAGAGCAAGTGAGAGTCAAAAGAAGCCCTTTGAGAATTGCTAGCATAATTAGGAAGTCCATAGTCCTCACAGAAACAAGAGAAAACAGAATGTGGACAAAGGCACAGAAGCTACTTAGGAACACTATTTTACCTTGATCCTTATAAAACGAGGTCTTGCATAGTTCGGAAGGTGAGCGTGAACATGTCTGTAAGTATTTTCACCATCAAATTCACAGTTTTCCTTCAGTCGAATACATGCCATTCCTGTTCTGCCTTCATAACCTGAAGGAATAATGACAGTAAATGGCCATGGTTCATTTAAGACTTCAGACTAATCTTTTTTTCCCCCCCCCCCACAAATGAATCCTTCCTTCTAAGCAATTTTAGAAAACATACTTTCCATTAGACATCTAAGCGATTAGATTTTCTTAGGGCTTCAGCACCCTAGATGCCAAATTCTTTTGAAAGCCTATCATCAGAATGATGGATGACAGACATTTTGAAAATCATCCTTATTTCCCTGTTTCAATGCAAGCTGAATGTCAGGTCTCAGTGCTTAGAGGTGGAAGTCTGCCTGCAGCAGCATTCAGCTGTGTGAGTTAATTTACTTTATAATAAAACACTGTAAATCTGCTTGTACTCATTGTGCTGACAAACTCATCCATGAAGAAAGAGGAGAGAAAGAAATAAGACCCAGTTTAACATTGTTTATCACCACCTGAATTAAGTGCTGCAAGAATCCAATTACTACAGATCTTTTTTTTTAAAACTTGTTTAACCACATACTGAGAGGGCTTTTGCCCTCCCCTTTTGGTGGCTGGGGATGGGGCACAATATAAACACTAACCTGTTGGTGTTATTTCTGTTGTCTGGGATTACAAATACTTCAAGAAGATCAGATCAGATCTGGGTATATTACTTAGTCATAAATAATCCTATGCTCACTTCTGTTACGTTTTTGTGAAATGATTCTGGAAGGACAAGTACTGTTTAAATTGATTACAGGGAAACGGATAGTATGCAAAATTTTCACATTAGAACGATATCAGTGCTTTCATAAAATTGCATACAAGAGCAAGTGAAAAAGGAAAGTGGCATCTAAAGCTTAAAGAAAAGCAGAGCACAAGAATACGCAAGTTTAAGACGAATGGTTCTACAGTTCCTTTTGAGCTATCTGTTTTCTTTTACCTTTCATACGATGTACTTAAGCCACCTGGCATTCATATTTCTTTATTCGGAATCTAGAGTGCTGAATTAGAGTTCTCAGGTGGTGTACACGATCACCTTCAGCTACATTACTGAAGTAAAAACATTTCCATACCATGTAAAGCAGAAAAAACTTAAATACAAAATCCACACAGCACTTGCACAATGGCAAAGTGAGAGCTGGGTTTGAACAATCATCTGGTGTTTTTTTTTTTCCTCATAAAGCAAATCCATAATTGGGTATTAGCACCTCTTCTACATGGTTTTACAAGAGCATTGGGAATAGGAGTGTATTTTCCTCCTCTCCTACAGTGTAATTTGAGACATATATAAGGAACTCTAGACCACTTACGTGGTTACCTTGCTTTTAAAATGTCTCCCAGGCAACAATGTGTTTATCGCTACCACAAAGCAGTTGAAAACACGAGTGATTTAAAGAGAGAGGCTTTAATTTTACTTCAATAGATGGTGGGGGCATAAACGATTAATAAAGGAGCTTTTTTGTTTCTTTGAATTAAATCCACTATTCCGATAGATCACCTTGGTTCATAAACATTCTCATTATTCTAGCCTCAGAAACACCAAGACTTTCCATTCTCATCTTTTTCACTTTTAGTAGAGACACTGGATGGACCAGAATATTAACAGAAATTCTCATGTGTTCAGCAAATGGTGGAAGGAGGTGGTGGATGCAGGAAGAGTGGAATCTAGCACTGTCTTCCAATTCCGAAATACTTATTTGTCAGTGATGTGACCTATGTTATGATATATTCTAGTCTGGAAGGCTTTACGAAAAAATTTGATGCTTGTTAACTTTTGTAGGAGTCTCCTTCTTAGACTCCTTCTTAAACTTCTCCAAAGGGCATGTGATATATTATGCCAACAGGTCCAAACCACAAGTGCAACGCAAGTTCAAAAATATTCAGGATTTCATTTCAGATCTAATCTTGTTTGTTTGATTTCAGATCCCTGCACTACACTAGAAGAATGAATTCCATTTCAACTGTCCATCACAACACATTTAGAGTGAGGAGCTAGATGGGCGTCCTGTGGAACTTAGGTAAGTAAGGAAGCCAAATGGACAGGAAGGTACCTCCAAAATATGGGAGCACAAGAAAGTAGAATAAAGCTGTCTGTTCCCTCTTTTGTCCACCAAAACATTTGGGAATCTGGATTAAGCAGCAATGCCTCTCAATTTTTTAAAAAATAATAGCTGTCATAAGGTCTTAAAGAGGTTCTAAAATTCTAAGATTTCACAATATCTGAGGAGTAGAAAAAAGGCAGTGTTTTACAACTTTATGCATTGCTTCAGATTGTTAAAGAAAGGTGCAGAACAGGTGCAGAATCAATTTCTTAAGTGACTTTCTTGTTCTTCTAGAAATTCCTTTCACGTTTATTTTGTTTGTCTCATTCTACAGTAATTGTAGAGTTATGTTGCTGTAAAACATACAACACCATTTGTATCCAAGATACTTGTTCTCAAATCTTCTTCTATTTTCCTGTTAATATTCTTGCTGTATACTATATTAATATAAGCTTTGGCTATGTTTTCTCAGCTAATTAATATGGCATACATTGAAATTATAGAATGCATCAAATGTAACTTACAAAAATAGAGACGCTAAAGGAGGACTACCTATACTCTACAGTTCTCAGTGTAACAAAATTTGTTAACGTATAAAAAAAACATTATCATACTTCAAATGTTTCATTTATACCTGGAACAGATACTCCATATACAGTAACTTCTTGAACGTAGTCAATCAATCCTAAAATGTCTGCAACTTCAGTTGTAGAAACGTTTTCCCCTTTCCACCTAGAATATAAGCAGTTGATAGAGGTCATAATTGCTATGTATATTACTCATAGTGATCTGTAGCGTTTTAATGTCTGACTTTATAATGGGCTGAGCACTGAGCTTGAGGTCAGAAAGCACTTTTCCACTGGGACAAGGGACCTGTTATTAAAAGTAGAGAAAAACATGCTGCAAATTTTAACGGCATGTTCCAGAATATTCAAATCTCAGTAGGATCTAACACACTCAGCTTACTCATGCTTAATAGAGCTTTAAACAGACTAAAAAACCAAAATATCACTTACCTTAATTTCTATCCTAGGCTCTATAAACTCTGAATTTTTAAAAGGTAGTGAATGGGAAACCACAATGGTTTGTGAGTGTGAGTGGATTCTGACTAATGAGAACTATTCAAAATAGTATTCACTTATCATCCTAAACTGAACTTGTTGTAGTTTGTGTATATAAAAACAAATGATTAAAATACAACGGAAGTGATACAGAGTCCTCTTTTTTCTGACTAAAGTCAGAGAAAATAGTTTTCATCAGTCAGTACGAAATGCTTAAACATGAAATTAAACTTGAGAATTAATAAATATTTTTTTCCTGTGATAAGCATTTAAATAAATACACTAACCGGAATGTGTCTCCAGTTCTATCATGGAAATAAATGAAGTCATCATTGTCAATCACTAAAAGGTCACCACTATTAAAATATAAATCCCCTTTCTGGAAGACATCTCTTAATTGCTTCTTCTCTGTTTGGTGTTTTGCTCCTGCATAGCCACTAAATGGTGCATATTTGGTGATTCTGCAGATCAGGAGTCCTGGCTGACCTATGAAGAGGAAAAACATTTGTTATTCATTTAAAAGCACAGTGGAAATTGCCCAAACTAACCAATTTTCACTACACTATTGAGGTCTGCACACATTACAGAATTATTTGAGATTTTTTTCTATAATCATCTTCCTTAAAAATTAGCTTTGGAGGTACAGATTAAGAGTTTCATCTTGTTCTCTCAACTCATTAGCTCTCAGTAGGAATACCTGTAGATAATACAAATTATCACCTGCCTGTATTAATGCAGAAGAGAGTCTTTGATGTCTTGTCTGATACCAGTTAAGTGGAAAACAGTTGCTCAGATTCTCTAGGCAGCTTCATAAACCTCAGTTTAAAACACATGACTCAATAGGAACTGTGCCTACAAAGGAAACCTACACATGACACCAGGAATGTCTTCAGAAGGTCAATCTCCGTACAGGCTACTTCCAGGTATCTCAGTTGGTGTGGGACTTGCTGACCTCTCAACGAAAAGAATCAGTTGCATTTAGAAACCAAATGTATTGGGTTTCAGCTTGCTTACTTTGCATGCAAAATTGCCCCAAAGGCTGCTTAGTATGTTCTTTACTCTTTCATTTGCTATAGCTGGAGTAATTTTTGAAGGGAGAAGGAACACCTACATGTTTATGTAAACTGAAGCTTAACCGCAAGATAACAGTCTGTCGCCATCCTGTTTTTCAAGCCTGGGATTTTACATTTTTACATTTTTTTTTAACATTTTATAGTCTTCTCTCTTACATTGCAGGTATTTTTCACTCCTGCCCAGTTCAATAACTAAAATGTACATATGTAAATCCTAACACAGAGGAATGTACATGTGGGCATCCCTCCTCACCTAAACTCAAGAGACTCCATAAGGAGAGTTGGCATAGGAGAGAATGCCTATGGGGCAGACCCTCTGTTAACATAACTGCTATGTTCCTCAGCAATGGGAATTTAACATAGCTGGTTATCTGTCCCCCAGTCCCATTCTACATAGAGACAGTGTCTCACTGTCTAGCCTGGGGTGCTCACTCAGATTCCTCCCTCACACAAATGACTGAACATACAACAGAATCCAACAAAATCACAAGTATCTGACATATTTGGTTTAAACCCAGGTACGCCTGTGCCAATAAACAAACTCCCCCAGCTATGAAAACTGATATTAAGGTAAGGTATAAGCAAAGTACTTTCATGTGTGCTTTTTCTATTGCCAATGATGAAGAGTTCCAGTGACAAAAGGAATTGCTTTCTTTTTGCAAATGTTTCTTTAGTGGCATGTTAAGTACAAAGTCTGAGAAGAATTAAATAACTCTAGCTGAAAGTCAAGATCTGTAGTCAAAGGTAAAAATGTTAGCATGTCCATTATGAAGACTAGAACAATTATGAAAGTTAAAGTGTACACTTGCTTGATTCCCCACTGTACTTTTACCTTTCTGTTAAGTTGTATTACAATAGTACAAGATTTGTTATGTATTTTCTAACTTCTATTTAAAAACTGGCTTACTCAATGGCAGTTCTCAGCATCTTTCCAGATAAAAGTGATGCAAAGATATAATATTTTTAAAAGTACACACCTTTCTGAATTTTTTTAAAGGAGTTAAGTTTTTACCTTTGGGAACTCTTATGCAGTATCCATTCTCATCTCGGACTGGTTCATCTTTCTCTACGTCATATTTAATCAGTTCATAGCGTAAGATTTTCTAGTGAAAATTTGCAAAATGTATACACACATGAATATTCAATCTTTGAAAAATATTTTCATAATTATGCTACATATTCAGCTTTCTCTTTAACAGGTGCCAAATATATCACATTTCAAATGGATGTGCTGAGTGTCAATGTTTTCTTACCTGAACTAGTGAGAGATGTCAGTGCTATCTAGCACGGGCACTCACAGACTGTACTTGGATACTTCTCTGTAATTCTTCTCTCTGGGCACATTTGCCAAACACATATCTGGGCCCTGGGTGCTTCCCAATTTATCATGCCTGCTGTGGGCCCTTGGCAATATACTAAACTTCACCAATAAGCACAGAATGCCAAGTTTTGTTATCCATCTTACCTTCTGTAAGTAGTTCACTCTTCCCACTGCACCAATTTTTCCAGTGTAATTAACAAAGGAAATGTTCCCCTCAGTTGAAGCATAAAACTCTAGAATACTAATATTTCCAAATCTTCGGATAAATTCCCTCCAAACATCAGTCCTTATCCCATTTCCTATGGCAAGTCTGACTTTGTGATCCTGATCATTTTTTCTCTGGAAATAAGAAAGAGTCATGAATTAGTGTTTCATTACGGAGTGAAAGCTTCTACATCTGAAAAACTCTGAAGGAAACTTTAGGCTAAAGTATTGAGCATATTCTGAAGTAAAACATGTGCAAACATTACAATTAAGCACGTGGTTATGATAAGGATAAAAGGAGAAGAAGTTACTGAACAATTGGGCTAAATATCTGACTGTTGTTAGTAGTTAACTTGATTTGGATGAGGACAGGAACAATTAATGTAAGCAGAAAGTCAGAATGAAACCCAGGCACCATGTTAACTTATTTTGTTTGTAAGCCTTGTGGTGACTATCTGCCAAAGAGTAATTCACCCTAAATTCAGCAAAAGATTTGTATGACTTAAAATGGTGTTAGGGGAGGGGAAGGAAATCACTGGTAGGAATCTTTGTTAGCAAACTTTCTGCCAAAATAAGTGAACACTGCAGGATGGAGCCTGTTAAAAATGCTATTACAACATTTCATTCATTTTTTAAATAGTGCTGTGAAACTTTTTTGTTTACAGAGTAAAGTGACAAACACATATTGATGATGATAGTCCTGCTTATGCCTTCTCTTAGATGTTTATATTTATCCTCAACAATAGGAAGCAATGAATTGCATTGTACACTTGTAATTCATAAATATTTCTAATGTGCTAATGAGTAACAATAGTTGAGAGAATTTTAGCAAAATATGGGAAGGTTGTTTTGTCCCACTTCTTGCCTCTTTCTCCAACTGTTTCTTGTAATACATAATTTAATAGTACTTTAAGGCACAAAGAGTCTTTTAAATATATAATGGCTTATTAACTTGGAATACCTCGCTGATAGAATAATCTTATTCTATCAGCAAGAGACTGGAGTGCGCATTTGTGCAGAACAGTTATGTTAGCTCTACGTCTTTCAGGGAATACCATGCAAAGGACAAGGTTCTAGATGATGGGGCTAGAAGACAAGCGTGGAACACTGGAAGTTCTAACTTCTCTATGTTGCTCTTTTCAGGAGTGCTTCAAGAGAGGCATTTGGCCATTAAGACAAAAATGAATTGGTTTTATAACGTCATATTCCCAAAAAAGGACAAAAACTGCCACATTAAAATAGGTGCAATTTTTAAATACTGTAAAACTTTAATTTTATGTTGGACTTCAGTCATATAACTTTGGGATTACTACTGTTTTTCTACAGGATACAGTCTAGCAGTGGAAGTTTAAATTTAATCTAAAGAAGAAATATATTAATATATCTTCCTCTCTGAGATACTGAGAGAACTGCCATTACTATGTTAGAGCAGAATTAAACTGCAAATGGAACAACCAAATTTATCTGCTGAAAGTCTGCATGCTGTCCAAACAACTTGCTGTTCACTTTTTACAAAATCTTTTTGTTGCAGACGATGTTCTACAATGGTGTGCACAATACCCTAGTCTCTCCTGGGAAGTTTTTTTCCAACTCCAGTTCATTGGGGATTTGTAGGTCTGAACTTAGAACACACCTATTTTGAAATGTTTCACTGGGGACAGGTTGCTGCTTAGCTCCACACTGTCCCTCATCTCTTGTTGAAATCTGTATTTTCAATCCCCTCCCTGCTATTTGCTTAGGCAAATAGAGAAAACTTGTTATTTAGCCATTAATTAGTCACAGTTACTGGAAGGAAGAAGGGGTATCCTGTGAGGTGATTTCTATAATACTTGGACTGTTCATTTGTTCTGACATGACTATTTAAGTTAGCTGCAAATACAGTCAGAAAGCTGTGACACACACTGACCTTTTTTCTTCTGTGGATATGCAAGGGAAATAAATGGTAGCACTGATAACTACTAGTGCAGTAAGGAAATTCAGTAATGAAAGGGCATTAGTTAAGGCAGATAACACCTTACATCAATGTGGATTTTGCTCATACTGAGTTCCTCATGGCAAACACCGTCTCTTTGTTGTATCTGCAATAATGGGCAAAACCCTCTTGGCACCACTAGTATTTAAGTAATAATATACACAGGGTCAAGTTCTTGTACTCTAAGCTGTTAACTGCATCTTTCTGGGAGATTTGTGCACTCAAAGTAGCATGCACATGGGTATATGGCACCAGACACTGAGCTTGTAAACTCTGCTTATGTAAAAGTGCTTTCTCTACTCATGTTGCATTCTCTGTACTGAGTAAATAAAAAACCTTATATTAAATAACGGAAGCTTAGCAACCTGGGTCTTACTTAAAATCTGGTCTTTGTAGATAAGCCAATAATGAGTAACTTCTAAGATAGCCTCAAATACAACTCAACTGTATCATTCATTCTTTCATTAGGCTTCAGGTTTATCAGCTTATCTAACTAATCTGTTGTTTTTAATTACCAGGTCATTTTAAGGATTAAGCTAAATGTCTCTACGTGGCTAACATTACCAGACTCACTCAGCCCATTCAGGAACTGATTTATACTTTGTTGGCAACTGCAAATGTCTTTTAGATACTGATTAAACTCAGGAAGTTACAGAGTATGCCCTGTGATTCAGTTATATTCATATATGAATTCTGACTATAAAAGGACACAACTCTATCAAACACAAGTATATGAGCTCATTCTTTAAGCTTATTTTCTCAATAAAATTGCTATATGGAAGGAAATAATTTTCACTTTGTTTCCTCCTCCCCCTGTTTATACCAGTTGAGTACTGGATAATGAGCGCTTTGCTATTCGGGATTTTCCAAGAACAGCGGGACTCTTAGGTAAGTTACCACCACCTGTAAGTAAATGTTTCAAGTGCCCAGTTTCTTTAACACAGCTTAAATCTTCTTCACTCACACTTTTTGATGACAACTACTGCTCTGATCTGGAGGCCCACTCTTAAGATTATTATGAAACTTTATTTTATGTTATTAACTGCTCATTTTGGGCTAACAACTCATGAAGAGATAATATTAAGAATAGCAGAATCTTGCTTATATACCAATTTCCTGAAAAATTCTACTGATTTCAGTGAAGTTATTTCATATCTCTGTAACCAGCGACAGAAAAGAACTCTTTATATCTGATATTTTGCACACATACATAAATCACAAAGAAACTGCAGACCTGCTTCTCTGTTCTGATTTATGGTTATCAAACGGTGCTAGGAAAACTGATGGATATTAGCTTCGTTCTTACCAAATTCTAATTGTTATTCACGAGGCCTCCCTCCACGAAAGTAATTTTCTGCAAGCACGTTTTTGAAATCAAGGATTAACTAACATGACTGGAGGGATCTTAGTAGGAAGGTATTTATGAATAGATGCACTATCGTGACAGTATGTTAAGTGTACCTTTAGAAGTAGCTATCCTTAAATAATCACATTAAAGCTTTCACCTGGGGGGCAGGTCATGATTGTCTTGAGCTAAGATTCCTACCTTCAAAAAACCCAAGTAAAACATTGCCTAAATATGAAATGACACAGCTCCTTTTGTTCCTAGGGAATCCCTCACTGATTTTTGGTTTGCAACAAGAGTGATCACATAAGGTATGTGTTTTTTCTATCCACTTTAACAGAATGTCAATTAAAGGATTAATTGTGATTGTTCCACTATTCAAAGAGTGGTTAATTCAAGCCACCAGCTCCTTTTTCCTTGAAAAAACTTCATGTTAGTGTGCCATGAGATTGTAAATCTCATTAGAGAAGAGTACAGCTCTTTAGTACTACCTAAGATCCCCTACATCAACGGTCTGTTTTCTTCGGTACTGTACAAATGGTAAATAAGAACACTGCTTACTGTGTTATTTTAATTAATTGGATGTATTTGATGATTAATACGTAAAGTTCTTTCAAACTCAAATCTTTGGAATAGTTTATTTTATCTGGAACTGTTTCCTTGAACTCTTACTAGTCCCAGTTCATGTCTGGAAGTCAGCAAGATCTCATCTTGAGTAATATTTTTAATATTCTGCAAAAAAGTTACTTTACTCTCATGCAGAAAGAACTATCTAAACATAAAACTTACTACATAAAATTATAGTTAAAAATTTTCAACAGTATTATTGTCACAGTCCATGCACTTTTCATTTGAATACTCTGGCCTTCCAAAAGCATTCCCAGACCAGATAGAACATTGCTTCTCACTGTTTTTCCACTAGATGTATGCCTTTTGCAGTAACAGTATATTAAAATTTGATTAACAAAGCATAATGGGAAAGTGAATCACATACGTAGCTCAACTGATCAATCAATGTTTTTCCAATAAAGTAACGATTTTTGCTAAACTTTCAAGGAAAAAATTGTTAACTAGGAACTGATCAACCTGACTTAGAGAAAGACTTTTTCAAAACCAAAAAGTGTTTTTGCTCTAAGGTTTCCCCTGGTTTTTGGCCATGGAGTGCACAGTAAACTCAATGAATGTGACAGATGCTCAGTTATGGATCCTTTACAACTGTTAATGTGTATTATCTCTTCCTTACAGTTAGATTTCTTTTGAACATAGACAATATTCACAGAAGTCTAATTAGTCACACACACACGAAAAAAGTAGTTGTCACCTGTGGCACACTGCATAAATACCGAAGCACTTCCCCAATATATTGTATCACTGTTACGTTGTATTTCCTGCAGTCATCCCAGAACTGGCTTGCTGAAAATCTGGCACGCAAAACAATAGTTGCACCTGTGTAGAAAGAAGTAAAACAAACAACAAAAGGAACAATTGTTGTGATATCATAATACTGTATAGAATTTCTTAGTGCAACATTATAGAAAACTTGTAGAATTAGGTTTTTATAGGTTTTTAGAAATATTTTTCCTAAAACATATTGAAATACAATCCACGCTGAATAATTAATTCAACCTCTATTTCTATTTATCAAAAAGTTAAAAACTATTATGGTAGATGAAACATATGGCACTCTACACTGGTTAACCCAAAGGCTATGCAAAGAGCTGTCATGTAGGATAGGCTATATCCTGTTTGTCCAGGTGCTGAAATAAAATCTGTATAGGGCAAAGATCTGTGTAAGTCACGTGAAAACCAGAGAGTAATCAGAAATGAGAATGTCTCTTGGCTTATGGGGTCCCAGATTATTGAGACATGTATAACCAACTATTTCACCTCAAGGTTGGTAGCTAAGGAGCAACTCTATCTGTATGATCACATCTGTGCGTGAATTCTGCGCAGTAACACTTTGTACTAGTCAAGTGTATTGTACCTTTCATGATGCATCCATGGACTCCAACAAGGAGGGCAGAGCTGTGATAGAGTGGTAGAGCAGTATACACAATATCTTCTGAGGTAACCTTGCCGGCATCAAACAAACCACAAGCTAGCATTATTCGTTCATGGTTTATCACTGCAGCCTTGGGAAGACCTAAAGCCGACCAAAAAGATGAACAATAAACCTAGTAAGACCACTCAGTTTCACAAGGGTTTAAGAAAGGGTTTCCTCTCTTATTCTCTGATGCCTGCATTAGACTAGGCAAATTATAGTTCTAGAGTTCAGGGAAGTATGCATTTAGTGTCTAGAAAACATGTTAGGGTTTAGCCTTAGTGAGGCTGTGTCTTCCCACAAGTAACTTTTAGATGATTATCTCCCATTAAGTTTCCAAATTCCCGATACTATGGTACCTAGGAATAAGTACCTAGAGAATGGGGAAAAATAGCTACCAAGGAATGGGATTTGAAGAATCTAGCATGCTAAGCAATGGGAATGGTAATGCTAAAGCAGCGATGAGTCTCAAATCTTGCATCTCTCCTGGAATTAGGTATCTCCTTACAGCTCTGAATCATCTTATGTGAAATTGGAATTTATATTGCAAAATCTTTTCCTGGTTTCCCATCATACACTGTTGAACTCGCTACTTATTCTTATTCTTACTTCTTCTTGCGAAACAGATGCTAGAAGACAAAATGATGGCACTGCTTGCCATTTATGTAAGAACGGAGCTGCTAGAGCTGTTACCAAGGAGGAAAGACACCCGAGTTATTGGTATTCTGCAGCCTAAAAGGATTCAAATTCATGCTTCCTCCCTTCCAAGGGAGGGCTGTTCACTGAAAGGCTAAAGGACTAAGCTAGGGTGGAAGCATACCCTACCTTTTCTTCATCCTTGTCACCCAGTTTGTGCTGTAGCTAAGTGCTCTTAACACTAGATACCTTTATGTAAAGCAGGCAGCAGCTCCTATACCAGCTACAGTTCTGCATGGTGGCTATGACTAGCTGTACTTTGTGCTGCATTCACTATTTTTGGTACTCTGGCACCCAAGGACTTAATGGCCAGCATTTAGAGTTCATGATCCAAAGTACTGGGTGTGAGATGGGTGCTGAGACACATAGTTAAGGCAGCAGTGTGTCCAGGGATAAGAGACAGCAGATGCATGGTTACTTTACTGGCAGAAAACACGTATATTTAATTGGCTTCTACACCCTTCTCTCCCCACAGACTTGATGCTTAAAGTCAGCCTATGTTCTATATGCTTTTTTGGTTTTAGATATCAATATCAAATTTTCAGTCACCTCAGAGGGAATGAATAAGCACAAGAATTATGTGAAGTAACAGATTCTATCCTTACTCAAAAATCACAGCGTCAGGAAGCATGCGTGGCCTTCCATGTAGTTTTTATGAATTTACATTACCTGTAGTACCAGAGGTATAAATGTACATGGCAGGAGTTTTAAAGGTTATATCTGATCTCCAAGACAACGGAGTAGGCTCATCTGAAGCAGCATCTACTTTATCAAGAAAGCTCTCAACTCCTTCTGTAACAGATGTCCTGCTTAGGTAATAAACTTTAATATTTTCTTCCTTCAAGAATGGCAGTATTTCTTCAACAGATTCCTTCAACTCTTAAAGGGAGGAAAAAAGTATTATAAGAAAATTCTGTACTCTTCAGTGAACTGTACTATCACTGCATCAACTTTTGCCTCAAGAGCTTTCATGTTCAATTGCTGTTAGAGAAACTCATACCCAAGTCACTTCAGAATCCAGCAAAAGGACTGAAGAGAAACAGTGTCTCCCCACAGAACTGGGACTGATATGATCTTCAGCAGCAGGAGATTGAATGGACAAACAGAATTAAAGAGGTGCCATCCAGGCACACTTCCCCATGCCTGCATACCCTGTGGGACTTGGAGGGAGCATGCACCTGGCCTAACCAGCTCCATGTTGCTCATGTTCCCTCTTCACAGTGGGAGACGCCTTACCCGGCAACTGCGCACACAACAGCAGGTGCTGCTTAAATCTCACCATGTTTTATTCACAAAGATGAACCTCACCTTCTTCAAGTCTCAACACACAGAGGAGAACTGCAAAAGTGAGTTACTCCATAAGTAATGGAACTACTAATGCCTGGACTCCTAGGCAGTTTCGTCCTACCTCTTTGTATGCCTGTCTCCTCCACATGTCCCATTTCCCTGTATAGTCCCTCCAGTATCTCCAGCCAACAAGAGATAGTATGACTGCAGTTATATGCAATCTGAGTAGGCAAACTCCCTGTATCGTCAAGTCCTGACTGCCTTTCTCTTATTGAAGCGCTAATGCTGGTCTCTCTCCTCTACCTGCTGGCAATTTCTGCCAAATCTGAAGGTATGTAATCATCCTTGAGGCTTTTATTCCCTTAACAAATTGAACTGGGTAACAGATTCAAGAGCTGTTAGCAAAGATGAGTAGACAGTTGCAATTGTATATACCTTTTTTCCTTAGAAATCCAGGCTAAATGCCTTCCAGATCACAGGCAATTTCCCTGTGAATTATCCATTTAAACAATTTAAAATTAATCCTCAACACCAGTTTCACTGAAACATCGTAATATAAATTTTTTTCATAATGTTATCTATTTTTCAGCACCCATTTTATTTCAAAACAAAGAGTAAATAAAATATTATTAAATTAACAGATCTCTTAGGAATCTTAATACTGAGAATTAAATCTACTACTCAAAACTGTATTTCCAGGTTAACTGACTATAGATAAAGCCCTGACCTGCATCAGAAGCTTGTCCCAATTGCACAAAAACAAACTTTTCAAGTCTGACAGACTTTGGAATCCCCAATCAAGCAATTCTGAACTTCTGCTGCAACTCTGGTCCAAACAATATCCTGGGATTACAAGGGTTATCTATCCCTTTGCCACTGAGCTACTCATGAACATCTAATGGAGGCTTCTTTTAGTGAACAGCTACAGAAATCTCAAAATATTAGTATAGTCTGGCCTGTCTTCCTCTATTCCACCATACTGTCTGGCACCGCACAGATGCTGCACAAAGAGTAAAGCTGGATGGGAGGAGAGTTTTGCTCCTTTGCCGCAATCAGGCATGAAGGAGATAAAATAAGGCCTTTTATGCACACATTTTACAATCTGGCACCTTAGAGATTAATAATCCTCCAATGAACTTTCACAGAGGTAAATAACCCTCCAATAAACTTGGAAATCCATTTTTGTTGTAGATATCATTAATAGCATATCATCTGTATTAATGAATTCAACATATTTTTTTTCCTGGAAACTTGTCTGTGCAAGCACACAGACATGATCATGTATGATGATAAGTTCTAATTCCTCAATATTTACCTTTTGCCTAGAGAAGCAAAATAAAGGATGAAACTTAATAAGGATAGACAGAACCAAGGTCCAACAGAAAAGACTTCTTTCCTCTCCTTATAATCAGCGATCACTAGTAGATTTAAGCATGTAGTAAACTTTCATTAATAAAGCTCAATTTTCAGCAAACTATTTCTTTAAAAATTCCCTTCCCAGAGCTGAAGGCTTTTCTAGAAAATTTGAGACCAATACCTGATTACTCAAATTGTTGAGAAGGAAGGAGAAAAATTAATTTTCTCTTGCACACATTAGTTTTTCCCATACATGTTGACAAATACCAATTAATTTTGAAAGCTCAGAGATTCCACAGAACTTCTTTTCAGTGAGGTAGAAACTGATCAAGAAAGGAGAAAACTTGGCGTTTGAACTCCTAAAGTTTGGGGCATATAAAATACTTTGATCACATGCAGTAGAAGAATGAGTTCAACTTTCTAAGCTGAGAACAGATATGTATTCATGTAAATGTTTTTAACTGGGCAGATAAACAATGTCTTTGACTTCACATACCGTCAGGCATTCATACATATACACACATACAAATATATATACAGAGAGCTGAAAAACTAGGCATGAAATAAGGTCTCTATTCAATACGGAACAGAACGCAGCTTTCCACCAACATGTCTATTTTACAAAAAAATAATGTCCTTCATCTAGGTGCATTCACTTTTTGTCTTTGAATTGAAACTTGACACAAGCTTTTATATAGACTGCAACCACCTTAAGGTGCCTAAGTCGCTGTCCAGTTGCACCAAGAGGATTCTTCTGCATGACCTTAATTATTTCCAATCTGAACATTACTGGGAACATTACTGGGAACAATGTTGTGTATGACTGAGGGTTATTTTAGTACTATGGCTTCATCAACCTTATCAAATAACAAAGCGCCTGAGCTCAATTCTCATGTCTTGCACTTGATCAGAAAATGCAAACATGGTGCAAATTATCCAGAAAACTCTTCATCCGCCTGATTTGATGTAACCTCTCCAATCCCCAAATTCAGCTCTTGGATGCCGGGACACCAGCAGAAGCAGCCAGGCCCTGCTCTTCAGCACCCTGCCGCGGCCGGGCCACCCCGCTCCAGCGCCTGCGGGGCGCCGCGGGGGCGAGGGGCACTCAACCGCCGCGGGGAGACCCGGGGAAGGGCCCAAGGGGGCAACCCGGCCCTGCTGCCCGGCGCCCCGCCCGCCCGCCCGCGGAGGTGCCCCCGCGAAGCCCCGCGCGGAGGAGCCTCGCCCGTCTCGCCCGAGGGTTTTACCCGGCGATCGCGGCCCGCCTCAGCGGCTTCTCTCCTCACCGGCCGGCCGGGCGGGGGCTCGGGGCGGCGCTCTCCTCACCTGGGGCCGCCAGCAGCACCGTGGCCGCGCTGGTCTGGAAGCAGCGCAGCAGGGACGTCGCCCTGATGTTGCAGTTGAGGCAAGCCATGGCGCAGCCCAGCTTGGCGCAGCCCAGCCAGACCCAGACGTAGGCGGGCCGGTTGCCCATGAAGAGGGCCAAGCAGCCGCCCGCCCGCAGCCCCGCGGCGTCGCGCAGCGCCCGCGCCGCCTGGTTGCTCCGCCGCTCCACCTGCTCGTAGGTGGAGACCTCGCTGCCGAAGAGCAGCAGCGGCTTGTGCGGCGTCCGCGCCGCCCGCCGCGCGAAGACGTCCAGCAGGGTGCGGGCGGGCCGGCGGGCGCCGGCTCTCCGCACCCTCCCCGCCACCCGCGCCATGGTGAGGGCGAAGCGTAAGTCCTGGAAGAAGTAGGGCCAGGCGCAGCGCAGCAGGAGCGGCAGGAGCAGCAGCCCCGCCAGCGCGGTGCACAGCGCCGGCACCATGGCTCCGCGCTGCCGCCCCTTCTCGTCCCTTCTGCCGCGCCGCGCGCGCTCGGCCCCGGCGGCCGCACTGCGCTGCGCGGGGCGGGAGGGGGAGACCAACGGCCGCGCCTCGCGGGGCGGGAGGGGGAGACCAACGGCCGCGCCTCGCGGGGCGGGAGGGGGAGACCAACGGCCGCGCCTCGCGGGGCGGGAGGGGGGACCAACGGCCGCGCCTCGCGGGGCTGAGGGGGACCAACGGTAGCGCCCGCTCCTCCTCACAGCGCCAGAGCCGCCCCTCGGTCCCTGTTTCACCGCGGCCGAGCGGGCTGCCCTTGCCGACGGGTCGCCTCCCCTCCGGGTCCCCACTTACTTCTTCCGTCGGCGCCTCAGGGGCAGAGCCGAGCACCGCGCCCCGCTCGTGCCCTGGCACCAACAAGCGCTGACTGACCGGCAGAGCCGGTCCTTCTCCCCCCCCAACCCCTCCGTGCTCCCGGAAGAGTTGTCTAATTCGGTGGCACTTGCTGCCCAGTTTGAGGACCGTTGTTGGGAATCTGAGCGTTCCCAGCGGCGCCAAGCTCTAGTTACAGCTTGCGGAGCTGGCAGCGATCGGTGGTGGTGGTGGGTTACATGTCTGCTTGCAGTGTCAGAAGTTGTGTCCAGGTGCTGGAGAAGAGAGTTTCGGACTGAGGGTGCTAGAAGGTTGGCACGTTTCATTACAAACAAGCCTGACACCTCTCTCCAAGGCAGAATGCGCACTGCATTGTATACAGACTACAGATTTCCCCCTTTGCAGTCATCACTGACAAAGGCAGCCAAACCTAGTAAAGATTCACGCCAAGAGAGATTTAGGACATCCCTAGAAGATCAGGTGAGAAGCTGCCGTGGTTTCACACAGCTCACCCTGGGGAACATGGTCCTGCCCTCCTCCTGTGCCAGCCCTGGCGCTTTTCCTGGCTGTGTGGCAAATAGGTGGAATAGGTAAACAACAACTGAATAAGCTGAAAATTTAGTGTGTGCTTTGATTTTTTTTTAATCATATAAAAATGTTTATTAGTATTCTAGATACACAAAAGGAATTTACAGTCTGTCGCTCTGCCTTGCTTTTGTCCAAGGCTAGGAGAGCCATTGGTTACTTTGACAACCTTGAAGCAACTCCAGGAATTTCACCATTCTGACTGGACATAGCAACCAGAACTTACTGGCAGCCATTGCTGGGAATAAAGGCCATATTTCTTGCTGTTTTGCTCTGTGTCACCGAGAGGAGTTTCCTGCTCTTCCTTTATGTCAGATAGGGTATTTCTTTGGCCACCAGCTGAGTTGATTCAGCTCAGTGATCTGCCAACAAACCTTTTTCTTTCCTAGAGACTTTGACTGGCCTGCCAGATGAATTCAGTTTGCTGTTGCATGAACGGTAGCTAGCTCTAATGCAAGGGAAGTGATGGATACTCAAGCTGGGTGGGAGGGAGCAGACCTGTCCATTTAGTTTAACTGTAGTTGGACCTCCCAGGCAGTTCCTCTGCAGTTGAAATTGGATCCAGTGGATTTCAAGTGCCCTAAAGCCAGTAGCATCTTTCCTGCTCACATATTCCTCCCCATGTGCCAGTATTAGAACTCATGGCGACTGAGTGATGAGCTGGTTCAGAGAGCTAACTCAGCAGAATAGTAACTGTTTTATGTATAGGCTAACTTTTGACAGTCATGGTGATATTCAAAAGCTGTCTGTTCACATTCCTGGGCAACGTGCTGTAGATGACCCTGCTTGAGGAGGGGGAGGTTGGACTAGATGATCTCTAGAGGTCCCTTCCAACCTCAACCATTCTGTGATTCTGTGATTTGTTTTGCTGGCCAGCTTTTTCACAATACAATGTTATCCTAAGCTGTACCTTGAGCTACACCTTTTTCGCCCTCCTCCAGTTACAGTCCACTCACAGAAGTTAACTCTACATACCGATTTCAATCATGAGCTAACTAGCTTGTTGAGCCAGGGTAAACTTCAGGGGCAATATTTACTGATGTTAACCTAGCAATGGCAACTAGAATTCAACAGTTCAAGCAGTAATTTTGTCAACAGTGTAAAGTCTCCAAATTTGAAACAAACTACACTTCTGTCCCTGTTATTTTCTCTAATATATGCCAAGTCCTAATGACCTATGTTTATAGTGTTCCTTTTGATACTTTTGATTTAGCACTAAGATTTGTCTTGTTTTCTAAAACCATACAAAGTAAAGCCCTCTTAGGAATTAGTCTGTGGTGCACACTGGGACAATGTATTTTTCTTAAGTAATCCCAAGGGATGAAGGTGTGTTAGTCTACTGCTACATACAGTTTTGTTGTTCAAGTATTTCTCATTACCATGGCAACTTTAATAGGTAATTAACTGCTAATTCATATTTTGATTTGAAGTTAATGAAATATCATGAAACATGCTGTATATGGCACATGGGTTTGAAATGTCTTGTGCTTTTCTGATTTTTACATTCTTTTTGTGAGAGAATTACTAATTCATGTGGGTTACCTTGTGCCTGATTAATGTTGTGGACTGCTTTAGTATGTATTGATATTTTTCCTCAACCAGGTGTCAGTTTGGCTATAAATTGCATTGTGTAAGCTTCAGTATTTTTGCTGAATCAAGTATCATTTATTTTTGGCTTGGGGCAAAGGAGTGCTGTTTTATTGGCTTAGTTGCTTGCTAGGTTTTATAGTTTAATAAACCTTATTTAATACCTACACCTTCCTTTTTTCTTTTTCCCCAATTAGCTATTCTAAATGCAGATTTATTGGAGAGAGCTGATGGAGTTTCTTGTGACTGGCTGACCCTTGTTTGGTGTTGCAAGAAGCATGCGTGCTTGTGCCTGTACTGGAACTGGACCCCCTCTGCCCACCTTGGGGCAGTCAGCAGTGCCACCCTGGGCTGGACATGCCCAGGGGCCTGGCTCTGCAGAACGTCTCTTGCTGATGTTGGGCAAGTGCTCCTGCCCAAGCACCCCTTTGGGACTCCGCACAGGCATAGGCCTGTGTGGCAACCAGAGGCTGCTCAAACCTTTTCGCTACCATTTTCAACAGGTACTCAGTTAATGAGTTTATGACTTTCCATGTGTCCTGCCTTTCCATAGTCTCCTCCTCTGCAGCTTTCACTGCCCCTCCCATTCTTTTAATGCTTTGTGGGAGCACCTGAAATACAAGTACTTTTATCATATCTTCATGATAGGTGATGTTCATGGCACTCTTTCTTTTCTCTGCATCAATCATGTGATGCATCATATTTCAAGGTGCCTGCAGAGGTCACAAGTGAATGTATTTCTTGTTATGTGGAATGATTTTTTCCTATGTTGTGGGACCATAACTTAACCTTTTATCATTTTCAGCATACCATCTGTTTACACTGGTCAACATAGCTGTCTGGAGATATTGGATAAAAATGACAAGCGAATTATTGCACATTGGTAAGCTGCTGTTTTTTAATAATTAAAAAAATGTTTAGTGATTTACAGTGTTAGAGCTCACTGACTCTGTCCTTTCCCCGTGAAATTACTGTTAAAATGTTCATTTCTTTTGCTGAGGATACAGTCAGGACTCCTAAGGATTCAAGCATTCTCTTTTGGACTTGGGTGGTTATTCTCTATGATGTATACATTTTTTTGAATATGAAGGTGTGAGCTGGTATTTCTCTCAGAAACCAGGAGTGTCTTTGCTACATATTATTCTGAGGTAAGATAGGATGTGAATTTAAAGGGCTACAGCTATTTTGGAATAACTCTTTGTTTGGAAGTTTACCTTCTGGGATAAGTATGTCTCCATGGAAAGTTAGACTGGAATAGCTTTTAGAGAAAGTATTTTCAGAATAAATGACAAATAACCACAGCAAAGCCACAGACATTGGCTGCTCACTTGCATTAAAGTAATAAAAATTTACTGTAGTAAAGCAATAGATTGATACCTGTCAAAATTTTTAAATTAAATTTCACAGAGTATTTCAAACTGGAGGCTCCAAAATTAACATTCCAAAATCAATTAATATTTTTAGCAGAGTATTACTAACCTTTTCCATTTCTTAGTATCCCAAGTTGGATCTGAGCTGAATCTTCAGTTCCAGCCTCTGTGAATGATGCTGCATGCACAGGCATACTCGGAGGGTTAGCTGCTTAATATTTGCAGGGTACAAAGAGCTATGATTGTGTGGTGATGATTATTTGCATGTTCCTGCTGTTGTGACAAGCAGTGCAGAAGTTCCCATCAGCTTCGGCTATTAACTCCTAATAGCTCAACGCTTGCTTATACTAGGCTTTGGATATTGGAAACAGTTTTGTTGATAGAAAATTTAGTTCATGACATTTATTTATTACCCTCCTCTTTTCTCAGACTCCATGTTCTACTCTCCTGTTTGCTTTTTTTCCCTTTTTACTTCTATTTTTGGTTCTTTTTATAGGGCTTGTTATTATAGAGCTCATTTACGCTATCTACAGAGCAATAAAGGAAAGAAAAATTAAAGAAAAGCTAAACCAATTCCATCTACCCTGTACAAAAGAGATTTCCTCTCTGCAGGTTAGGGCACTCATGGCTTTGCGGGATTAGGCAGGGTTATCTTGCTCTGATCCACAAGATGTCACCAGAGGGTAACAAGTAACTGGAAGTTTATATTAAATTGGGATTCAAGCTGTCTGTACTGCTAGTTAGGGGGAAGGCATGTAGCCTTCCCTAGACAGGGAGCACGGTAAAGCTATGCACTCCTTATGCTGGCTAACCACGGGATGCTCCCTGCTGCAGCTTTTTCTGTGCAGACAGCCTCCTTTCTTTTCTCCGCTGTTTTGCTTTCTTTTCTGTTCTTTAATGGTTTGATGGGAGACCTCACTGCAACAATACAAGATGGCACACTCCTTTCTAGCTAGCTGAAATGACAGTAATCATACCATAGAACCACACTTAGCTACTTGGTGACCAGTGGTAGAGAGACAAGGTTCAGAGTGGATGAGTTGTGCCTTGAGCGAGTCCCTGAAACAGGACAGCTAGGTATTGCTTTTTCTCATCTGGTTCACCAGGGCTTTCCCACTGAAAGCCACAACTAGTTATTTTTTAGGGTTGCTGAGCTGAAGTCTTCAATCTTCATTTTCCATTTTCAAATGCCTTCCTGTCCCATTTTCAAATCCACAGCTACTGCAGTTGTTATTAAAGGCTGCAAGATTTATTTGCAGTATCATCACAGTGTTGCTGTAAGATTGCAATTAAATGAGAGGGGCTTAGCTGATCTAATACACTGGTGATGCCAAAAGGGGTGATTACATTTCCCTCTCCTCTGTATGTAAGCCTCCTAATTCTGCTGCCTCCCTTGCTCTAGCTCTAGTGATCTTCTGACACTTCAGTGACCAATTCAGCTCACTAAACCAAAAGAAAGTTCGGTATTTTGTTGGGTGAGTTCTCTGCTGACTTTGAGTAAAATTGGCTCATCAAAGGGTCATATTAGTAGTAGGAACAATGCAAAGGAGAGAGTGAGGAGGTAATAAGCAACAGCTTGATCTCCTTTCCTACATGCTTTCTCTCATTTTCTCTTTCTGTCCCCTCCCAGCTTCTACATGAGTTGCAATGTGTCTACTAACCAGGCAGAATCATTTTTGTAAATGCAAGAAACAAGTTCACAGTTACGGAGAGGTAAGTCACTGAACCCGTTCATTGGCAAAGTTCAAGGCATTCCATTTTTGTCCTCTCTCTGGCAAAGGTTCAGCAGATGAGGGTCAGTGAAGTAAGTTCTTTGGCACCACTTAAACCGCTAACTTCAGCAGTTTATCAGTATTATTCTAGATCTTTCCCCACTCCTGAGGGATGATGCTTGCAAATTTGTAATGCATCAGAAGTTCTAGTTGGTCAGCTAGGTGAATTGACTTGCTGGTCCACTCTGCAACTGACTTGACCCATATGTTCACTAAAGTAATTTGCAAACTCCAAAAGGAGGCTGCAAAATTTGCAGCCTCCAAAAAGTCTCCCTCAGAGTGAGCAAACCTCTCCTGTGACCCTGGAATTTCCAAGAAATTTTTGTCTAATATATTGCCCAGCTGCTTCCACCCACCCCCAAAATCAAGAAATCTAGCTGTTGCAGGGTGCCTTTGCTTTACTTCAGTCTGCCACAAGGTGTTTTATGTTCATTTTACAGTAGTGACCTTACTTTTAAAAGATGAGCAGGTGCAGCCTGGCTGTGAATAAACATGGCTTGACTCATATTAAACAAAGCAATGTGGATAAACAGTCCAGATTTATAGGCCCCAGATATAGATTTCAAATGGTGTAGACATACACAAGATCTGCTGTGCTTCAGAAGAGATGGGAGTTGTGCTAGCAGGATAGTATGAAAAATCTAAATGCCAGTACTATTGCTATGTATGCAATTAATGGTTATGGATCTTAGCTACTCCATCCTGCGTATCATGGTTTGTTAGTTTAGCCCAGTGGTTAGAAGCATATATGGTATCTTGAGAGGGCAGCTGGTCTTCAAAAGCTGCTAGTAGCTTTAGCTGGAGATCTAACTCTTATGCTGCAATGCCAGAAGGCTTGTAGAATAAATGTAGCACTCATGGCAGGCTGTGAATACCTGTCTTCCCAGCAGCCTACATGGAAAATTGCAGCAGAAAGTGGAAGAAGGAAAGGGAACCTTTCCTATATTCTGCCTAAATTTGTTGGCTCCAAAACATTTCCATTTCAAGAAATTGACATTTTGCGATTTAAAACCTATTCTGCTGAAAAATTGCCCGCTGAATCTCCTTACAATATCATGTTTGCTTCTACTATATTAAAGTTTAAGATCTTAAACTATTTTATATTATTTCGAGTGGCCAACTTTGACTTAGCTCTTTCCTCAGTTATGACTGTCTAAAGATCTTCTAGGTGAAGTTGTCTGAGTCACAGTGAAACTCATCTTTCTGTTGTAGAGGTGTTAGAAGCAACTGATAGGAAATTCTAGGAGCCAAATTGTGCTATTCTGCAATGACATGTGAGAGATTCCTGGTGTTGGATGTAAACTGGATTCTTGGCTCTGCGCCCATCCTCATCTTTCTTGGATGGACATAGTTGGGGTTGCAGCAGAACAGATGTGCTCATCTAGATCAGGGAAGGGAGCTGTCAGAGCTCAAGAATTATCCTGTCTCCTAATTTAGAACCTCCACAAGGAGCCTTGTCCAGTTTTCTGGAGCTGAGAAAATGTTTCCATTCCATAATTAGATTTTGAATTCTGTTAGTTCATTATAGATGCAAAGCCAACATTATTCCAGACCTATGTCAGCGAAAGCTAGTTCAGATACCGTTTGTTTAGTAGAGGGCAATTTTATCTTTGTCATAGTTTTCATTTCTGATGGAAGAGCAGATGACATCCACGTGTCTGATTTTTGAACCAGACTGAACGTAAAACTTGCAATGAATTTATGAAGTCCTCAGGGTGAGACATTCAAGATTGAACCCTGCATGTATAATTTGTCACCATACCACCATCAAAGCAAGCTTATACTTTAGCTCAGCAGACTTCTAAGAGTCATAACAGTATGAACAATAGTCACAGATGCTGCCAACAAGAACATCAGGTAAATGAAAGTGCTTATCGAAGAACTATATTTTCTTAGAAAGGGCAAAAGAGGCTTTATTCTTGTAGCGTAATTTACTGAGCTATAGCAAACTGAACAGACAAGCTCTGTCATCTTGTTTGGTCCAAGGGTACTCCAGCCTCTTTTACAGCAGTAACCTGCATGCGTACACTAAAAAATAGTAATTGAATAATTGCTTGTCTGTCAAAGGGAATCTTCAGACTAGTATATAATCCTGTCCCAATTCATATGGAAGAACCTATGCTGTCAATTAGCCTGTGGAGCAAAGGAGAGCAGGGTAGAACTGATTAAAGAAGAAAAAGCTCAAGAAACTTCACGGAGTGACTGAGGTTCTGTGGCTTATTCCTCTTGTCAGGGAGTCTCTTCAAAGCCTTCATTCTTCGTAGCCTTCTCCCTAAAGTAAATAGAGGTAAAATATACCTGGCGCTGTGGGCTGTCCTCTCCATGAAGCTTGGGATGGATTAACAGGTTATTGGAGAGCCAATGCTTCCTGTCTTTTCCAAGAAAGAACAAGTGCTATTTATTGCCACAAAAATCACGCAAAAACTCTTTGCATTAGGAGGCCAGCATTGTACTTCCAGTTGCCACACACACGGTGATTAAAGGAACCCAGAATTTGGTTTGAAGCGGTTGTTCAGATGCCTAATGTGACAAAGCTACAATTTTGTTTATACTCCAATGTGAGTGAGAAGAAAACCGGGTGCAGGGCAGTTATTCCAGGGATACAGCAAAGTTACACTAATAATTCTTATAAATACTCTTCAAGAAAAATATGGAGCAGTTTTCAATTTTAGATGCTAATGTACAGCAGGGTATGTCACAAGACCATATATTTGATATTCAAGAGATTTCAAATGCCGTAGAGCCATGAAGTTCACTTGGCAGCCCTGACAGAAAGAATTGTTGTCACACATCTGACCCTACAAAATATTGGCAGATCATGTTGCTGTATACATGGAAATACTGGTCTGAATGAAATCTATCCCACCAACTGATGTGCCTTTTGCTGCATGAACCTCCTGCATTTCTTAGTAGTCAGCACTCCATTGCCTCTGGAAATGACAGAGTGTAAAATGTCATGGATTATGATCACTAAATCCCTTGCCTTCACAGAACTTTGTTCAGCTCTGTCACCTCTCCATAATAGAAACCTGACATCTAAAATTAAAACGTGCATATTTATACATATGTTAGTGCTCATGTTTATATGCACATACAGTGTTAGTCAGAATGTGGATTTCTGCAGGCTCTGTTAGGTAAAGAAATTAATTATTAAACCAGTCATTTTTATGATGCAATGTGGTTTGTCAGTAGCCATCAGGACAGTAGAAAGTCCTATTTTCCCAACAGGGACTATTTTATTTGCTCAAAGTTCCAAACCTCTTTTGGACTACTTTTAAGCCAAAAGTTTTGTCTAATGATTATCTCACTAGAGCTGTTATTGTGCTTGGTATTTTAATTGCTTGAAATAAAATAAAATAATACACTCAGAACTGAATCATACCAGTTTGCTAACAGTCTTACAAAATTTTGATTTATCACTACCTAAGTTACATGTAGGAAACATTATATAATTCATCCACTTTCAAATGGGAGAACATTTTTACCCTTTGATTTCTTAAAGACAAGGAAGTTTTTAGTCTTGTTTCCTAAGAACATGAGGTTATATGACCATGGTTTGTCTGTGCGTTTATCTGTCTGTGTCTTTTCTCTCCTTCCCCTCACACCTTGGTAACTTAAACCTGTTGGCTACTTTCAAACAAATTTGAAAAGAGTCATAGGTCTCAGCAGTATTAAGTTCCTACAAGTTTCATGATAATAGATAACTGGATAGGAATAAAAGACTAAGTGCTTTGACTAACAGAAAGGTTGCAGTGCTATTAGACACCAGAGTAACCACACAACATAGATGCTTTATAAATTCTCTGATTATGGTAAATACATGTTTATAATTAACCATCCATTTTAAAATTATGATATATCATTTACCATATGATTTGCATAAATAGAGAGGAAATCAGGTGTCCTTAGTTCTTGTGCTCACAGAAATAAGTACTGCATTGTGTAGTTAAAACTCCATGGTAGCAAGCTTGAGCAATCCATTGGATGCAATCCGATGGAGAACTTGGCACTTCAGCACATGTCACACAGTGAAGGTGTCCTGACAAGGAAGAAGAGCAGATTTTCCAAGTAGTTTCCATAGTAAGTTCCTAGGCCTGGTGTTGGGGGAAAAGTACATGATTGGTCCTTCAAAAACTATAAAAAGCACAAAATAGGCAGAAGCCATGTAGTTTGTCAGCAAGTTAAAGGGTTAAATCTGGGTGAAACTGGGATTAGAGAGAAAGGATTTCCTGCCGTTTTACAAATGCAGCTTGTCTGATCTGTTAAGGAATTAAATCTAATTATATCTTTCTTTTGAGTGTGAAGAATGAAAACCAGATTTTACATTATTTAATAGAACAAAATGAAATCTCTTTCAAGGGACTCTGAAAAGAGAAGATTGATTTTTCAACTGTTATTATAGGTCACAAGTTAAAGTGAAATATGTTAAATGAAAAAAAAGTTTTAATTACAAGTGACAAATTATTTGGCTGTTTTTAGAGTGTAGAGCTGACAAAAAAATTATGAGCTTAAATGGCAAAAAATTAATATGTAATTTTATTATTTTGGGATGCATTGATTCTTCCTCAACTTGAACAGTTCAGACTTCTGAACAGTTAAAGATGTCTGGGAAGTTTGAAATTTGCTTTCTAAGAAGCCTACCTGATTCTTCTATGTTGTTCCTGGTAGCTAACAGATAAGAGTTACTAGGCCAGATTCTCTTCTTGTGGGTGTAGTCTGTTGGAATTTAGCAAGCAGTATCCTTGACAAGGCACTAGAAGAAATTAAGTCTCTCACAATTGTATTGTTGAACAGAGGTATCATAAGTAAAAAACTGTTGAAGGTATATAAGTGTTAATTTACAAAATTATCTTGTGTAAATTGATTCCATTTTCAGAGTCACTTGCTGATTTCACTAAAAGTGTTGTCTTCAACCTTTTGGATGGAAAAGAGTGCAATTTAAATTTCTAAAATAAATGTATGTGAAAGCATGGTTAGTTCAAATGATGTTTTATACCAAATAATTTTAATCAGTACTATAACATAAATACTGGTAAGACAGGATAAGCTGTTCCTTAACCTTAAACATCATGCCCCTCAAGTACTTCAGGCACATTGCTATACCTCATTACAACTGTAAGCAACTACATAGGCTCTGAAAGGTGTGACCTCAGTTCCTGGACAGATGGAAATTCACAACTAAACAGCAATACAATCCTTTGAGACTTCTGTTTTTTTTTTTTTTTAATAGATAAATGTTAGAGAAAAAGATGTATGAGCCAGAGACCAGATACCATCCAAAAGATAGCTGAACTTAGGCTTTGAGCTTTGCTAACACTAGTCCTGTTGCCAAAAATAACTTTTCTATACTGCATGTCTCCTGTTGCTTTTTCTAATTATATGGCTTTAAGCTAGAACTTTACTACTGTATATTGTATGCCTTAATGCTATTGGGCCAGAATATTGTTCTTGGTTAACTGTAACTACATTGCTTTAAATGGATTATTTAGTTATCAGAATGAGATGGCTGCATATAAGCCTGCAAAGTACCATATATCATTCCAAATGATGGATGGACTTGGTCAGTGTTTCTAGAATTGTTACCTTTAATTTAGGTAACAAAAGAATTACCTAAATTAAGTAAAATTGGAATAACTCTTACTGTTGCTGTGCTTAATGATTTATGTCACTGTTAAAACTTACATTGGTAGAAGATCAAGCCCGTCTTGTAGAAGAGGAAGAGGAGGAAGAAGATATAAAGGGCTACCTAGTATACAAAAAGCAGGAGGACTGTCATGTTGATACAAAAGAGTGAACTGTAAGAATGTCCCTGCATTGTGACTGCAAACTGGATAAATTCCATATCAGCTAAATCAGTTGTTAAAGAATATAAGAAGGGGTAAGCAGAGAAATGCAACAGTGAGTGATTACTTTAAGGAGACAAATGAGATTTTTTTTCCAAGTGACCCAGAAGGTGATCAAGTGAAGAAAAGAGTATAAGGATACGAATAGGATGTATTTTAGAAGATTGTACACTGATAGTGTTGCACATATCAAGGCCCCTGGGAGGGCAATTTGGGGGTCAAATGACTGGTCCTCAGTGAAGGCTGAAAGGTAAATGCTGTTTAGCATAAGTAAAGGTTTCAAGGCCAGACCGTAAACATTCCAGTTAGGAGAAGGAAAGGATTTCTGCCTTGATTGTACTTAAATGAAAATTAGCTTGCAGCTAGGAGGAACTGCATGTAGGACAGGAAGAAACAGATGTATGAGATATGGGAAAGAATGTTTTCATTAAAAAAAATGCGAGCAGAAAAAATGCAGCCTAGCAGGAAAATAAATAAATGGTAGAGCATTCTGCACAAACCCCACTGTAATGATGGCAAGGACAATTTTAGGGACGCTATAAAACATCAAACATCTGTAGTAGGTAGGAAAAGAAATATTGTGCAAAGTCATAAAAACTATGTAAGTTGAGTTGATAAAGAATGATCCAAAGGTCCAAAACTAGCTGATAAGTCAAGAAGGATAGGAAAAGAAGCAAGACCTTTGGATTTAGCCACAAGCCAATCATTAATTCTTTTAGCCAGGTCAAAGTGAGTAGAATGACCTCAGCAAACTCAGTTGAATCAAATAACAAGTATAAGTAGCAAGAACTTAGTTTCTTTTTTTTTAATTAACTCAAGGACAGAAATTAGTAACTATGATTAAATAGCATCAAGAAAATTACTTTTTGAAGCTTGGGAGAACACTAAGCTTTCTGATACAAGGAAAGATGGTGTCTGAGGCCATTATGTTACAGATGACTCCTAACAAGCTAAGCTGAGTGATTCATGAAAAAGTTCTGCAGTCATATGAAACAGGACAAAGCATGCTTGGTATCATACCAACTAAAATAATTAACTTTGCTCTAAAAAGTATTTAATCTTATTCATTTGATATGAATCCAAATGTCATTTTTCCCATGTCTAGCCTGATAGCTAAAACCTCCAAGTTGTGAAGTATTTAAGCATTTGTGTAAATATGTGAAGAGAGAAATTGCACTGTCCTGTTTCTCCTAGAAAGAAGGTTATTGTTTATATGTGCCAAAAAGGCAAACTGTCAAATGATTAATTACCTAGTGGAGTAAAGCTTGCTTATTCCTATATCTAAGGCAGGTTAAAACTGTAGCTGGTTTGCTGTATTCTAAGATTGTGGTTTATGTTTTAATATACATTATTATTAATGATGTTTACCTTTTTCCTGCTATAGATACATCTGCTGCGTTCACTAGGATTGCTCATGATCTCACCTATAAGTAATATTAAGTATGATGTCTGTCTGCACTTGTGCCCCACTGTACTAGCACTGGGAAATGAAGCATGGACTGAAGGATCAGGATTGAACATGTCTGAAGAAATGTTAGGCAAGCTGGCAGCAAATGAATTTCTCATTGGGGATTGCAGTTCTGTTAAAATAGATGTATTTTTGAAAATACTCAGTTGATTTCACCATAGTGAAATTTTGTGGGGAAAATGAAGAAGCGGGGGTCTACTAGGAGTTAACCATTTCAAGTTTTCATTTTAAGATGACTTTCCATCATACAATAGTATGCATTTTAAGAAGTCAAAATTTGAAATGAAATGCTTGGCATTTTATTGAAACAGCACCTTGATAATTAAAAAAGTAACATACTTTTGAGGAGGATGACAAAATCTTTAGGTTGTATTCTAAAAATCTGTATTCTTAACATTTGAATTATTTAAACTTTGGGTAAAATTGAGTTTCTGTTGTCTACTACAGGTTTAATGAAAACATGCGTATTTGATGACTACAAATAACTGAATGATGGACTTAAGTACGCTTTGTAGAGAGGAATTTTAAAACTGACTGGAAATACCGTTCCGGAGACCTCTGTGGGAATGAAATCAAGGTGTGTGGAAAGAAGCTGCCGGGCAGCTTTGGGGACCCCCTCGCCCGGGCAGACAGTGTGTCGGCTCGATGGGACCGGGCGGGGCTTCCCCGCGAGCGCCGGGAGCGCGGAGCACCCGCACGGCGAGCCTGAGGGCGGGCGGGAGGGAGGGAGCCGGGGGCCGGGGCCCTGCGGCGGGGGGGCCGGGCCGGCCGCCTCGCAGCAGCTATACAAGGGCAGGCGCCTGCCACCCCCGCCGAATATGGGCTGCGCGGCGCTCCGCGCGCCCCGCGCCGCCTCGGCCGATGGGCGGGGCCGGGGGCGTGGCGAGCCGCTATAAAGGCTGCGGGCGGCGGGGGGGCCGTAGCGGCGCTGCCGGTGGGGGCGGGCGCGGAGCGGTGCGGAACTGCGCTGTCTTGCGCTGTCCTGCCAGCGGGCGCGCGGAGATGCTGCGAGTGCGGTGCCTGCGCGGGGGGAGCCGCGGAGCCGAAGCGGCGCATTACATCGGCTCGCGGGTGGGTGCCGCGCAGACCCGCCGCCGGCCTCTGAGGGGCTGCGGGTGCACCGTCGGGAGCGGGTGTGAGGGGGTGCCCCGAGCGGTGGGGAGTGGGCGTGGGTGGGGGCTGACTTCTCTGGCAGACTCACGCAGGTACCCCCCTTCAGCAGTGCTAGGTTCAGTGATCCCCGGTCACCACTGTCAGCCCCGTGCTCCGAAGTCACTGTTCTTCTAAGCTGAAAGTGACTTTAAAAGACAAATTGTCTTTTAAGCATGTAGTATACCACGAATAAATTAGAATTGCTCTAATAAAAAGTGGATTGCTGTTAATGCTCCAGGTTATGTGCATTGCTTTGGGGTTACTGTGTAAGGTGCTTGCACAGTAAACTATTACTTTTTGTCATGTGTAAGGGAAACATGATTTTTATTTTTATTTGAAGCTTGGAAGAGTCTTTACAGGATGGGTGCAGCGATCTTTCCAGAGCACCCAGGCAGCTACAGCCTCCCAGAACACCTGTGCTGCTGATGACAATAAGGCCACTAGCCCTGTGCCTAAGGACTGTCCTGTTTGCTCATATAATGAGTGGGACCCACTGGAAGAAGTCATTGTGGGAAGAGCTGAAAATGCATGCGTTCCTCCTTTTTCTGTGGAGGTTAAGGTAAAAACAAAAAACAAAAAACCCCACAACCTTAAGTGGAAAATAATGCAGTTTATATATACAACACGCTTAAGTTTTCACAGTGCAAGGTGTGGTGTTTGCTCACAGGAATTCTTCTGTCCAGCTGTTATTTACACTGGTGGGATTTTAGAGCATAGCCATGTTGCTGGGGCTATGCTTTTTCTTCCCACTTTTAACTGGCTTGGCTATTTTAACAGAAGTTGACAGCATGCCTCAATAGTGTAGGCCAGATGTTATCAAGTTAAGTACTGTAGCAGTTGAGTTAGCTGGTGAGACTGATACAAATTTAGTTGCAGAGCTGGGGCTTGAGACTAAATGGAGTTTGCCACTTAGAAAAAAGTGAAGTTTTCTACTTCTCAGGCTGAGGAAGATTGAGTTCTATAGCTGTGGACTAGCAGGACTGTTCCTCTGTTTAAACAGGTTTTAAATTGCTCACAGGTGATCTCATGTGCTAGAGTCAGTAATGTATGGAAATACTCATCTATTTCCAGATTTGTTATGCCTAAAATGGCAACAGCACCCTGGAAAAATTCACATTTCTTACCTCTAAAATGCTGTATTTCAGCCTTGCCTTGCTTTTTATGTATATTTTAAAGGAGTTTTACATAGAAAATCAGAATTTTGAGTTGTTTTAAAGCAAGCAGAAATTTTCATTCTCTTTTTTAAGAGTAACTCTATTTTAGAAAAGGAACTCTCAATTGATGGGCTTGATTTACATTCTGATCATGAACCTTACCTGGACTTTTAAGATTCCTGGGAATGATCTTCAATTGTCCTCTTCCAGTGTCCTGGTACAGCTACAGCATGCTGCTGTGTTGTCCAGCGTCAGAGGTACCATGTAATGCAAGGCTAGTAAAATGAACTGGCACAATATTTCTGCTGAGCAGACCTTAGTAAAATTATAGAGGTTATCTTCAGAAAACTGGCCAGAAGACCTCAGTAAAAACAAGTGAATTCCTCTGTTTTGACATAGAATGTCGAGTAAAGATGGTGAAAAGATGTTTAAAATGCCAGAAATGGTAGTTTAGATAAGGCTTTGGATGTACTGTGAAAGAGACTTCCCCCACCCTCTCCATTGCCTGCTTACATTTATATTTTGTCTTTAGAATTCGGGCCATGATTTTGGGCAAAAGTTTTTGGAGAAATTTGAATGAATTACTGCAGCTTGGTAGTTCTAACCCCTCCATATAAAAAAAATAATCCTTTGACTTACATTTGGACATTTGAGATGATATCTTGGCCCCAGTGAACTCAAAAAAAAAAAAAAAAAAAAATTGTCACTAACTTCATTGACTTGGATTTATTCCTTGAAAGCTGAAGCTCAGTTACTAGCCTCTGTGGCATACTGTTTCAGACCTTTCAAAGATATTCTAGCAGCTTGAGAGGAAGAAGCTAATGAGGATTTGCATTTATAATATGAAAGTGTATGTATGTGCATTTGCATACTTAAAAATGGTGTAATGACTATACAGAAAGAGCTATTGGACTAAGAAAAAACCCTACAGTCCAGCTTTGTTACTTTGTAAGATCACATGGGGCAAAATTCTGTTCTCAAATGGCTGCCAAAGGCTGCCTTAATGCTGGTAAAACTATTCTTTGAAATGTCTAACGTGTAACTTTATATACAGTTAGTCTGGTTCTAGTGCCTCTCTAGGCCTGAATTGATCAAGTGAAGCTCAGAACTTCACTTTCTGTTATTTACAGTATCTAAAGCTCAATGAGGAATGTCAAAGTATAGGATTTTCTCTGTAATTCAAAGACCTACAATTTAGGGTTAAAGCAAGCTTTACTTTTAACTTTCCTTTAAGTACACTGCATGTAGTCTGAAGAATTCATTGGCCACAACAGGTAGTAAAGTGTGCCAGCTGAGATCTGTTTTCCTCTAGTTTTCTGTGCTTTTGTATTAACTAAATCATGCTGCAGAAACTGCCACAGTAATTCTGCCTGGGAGCATAGCTGAAAAGTCTGAGCAGTAGTCTAAATCCTATCTTGACAATACTGAAAGATATTAGTAGATTCAAATATTGTCAGAATCTCTGCCACATGACTGAAAGGTAGGCACGTGTGTGTGTGCCTGTGTGTGTTTACGTTGCTCCAGTGTAATATAATGGCTAGCCCAGAAGTGGGATACAAATAATCCAGTACCCTGTTACTGTGCCTGTAAGTGGCAATATTAGGGTTGATATGTATTACATGCCTTCTGTCTAATATGAATGAGGGTCATTAGTCATAAACAGCAGTTGAAAACTAACAATTTTGAATTGTATGAGAAAAATTGAGGCTTTGGACCTCAAACACTTTGGAAAGTAAATCTCAGATTATAACACTGCTTTGGTAAACACTTGCTTTAAAGTACTTTTAAGTTGTGCTTTAAAATTTTGTGTTTACTTACAAAATACTTAAGGTGTGTGGTGAGTATGGTTGCATTCAGTGTTCTCTGTACCTGAGACATGCTTTTGGCATACACTTAAGGCTATTATCTATAAATGATGTGCTTGGCATAAGAAGGAGGAATGAATGAGTTGAATATAGAGCCCTACCTATCTGATAAATATTAATGAGCTGACACTTGTTGGCTACTTTGCATATCTTTCAGGGAACTTGAAATGGCATATGTAGGTTAGGTACTGGTGGGAAGATGTGGGAAATGGAAACTAGAAGGTTAACATTATGTTAATTGGGAAGATGCCCTTTTTTTGAATTAGCCTGTTGGTCAAACTTAATCTCATAGTTCAGATGTATTCTGAAACAGTTGGCACTTAGTCAAATAGTTGAGCTTTATGGCTTTTTACTTTGCAATGTTTTGCAGTATAATTCATGAATAATAATTTTGTGAATAATTTTTGGTGAAGAGGGATTATTACCACAATTAGCTATTATATCTTGGGTGAAAAGTTGAGGTTCTACTACTGAATTAGGCAAAAAAGCACTTTGATATGTTTGTGTATTAAATTTTGTAACTGTCATAACTAGCTTGAATGTAGATCTAGAGAACATTAATGTTCTACCACACAGTACTAGGTGTGATTCTTTTCAAACAGTATTCCTTTATTCCTCAAAATGTTAAAAAAAAAAAAAAAAAAAACAATTGTAAGGAGTAATTCTGCTTCTTCCATATTAAAAACAATTTTTTTTACACCATTTTCTTAAATTTCTTAAACAACTTGTTTTCTTAAATACTACTCCGATTTCTCAGGTACAAGGAGAATCTCAGTGTAGGTTGTAAGATGCATTGAGAAGACTATTTAACTCTTCTGTATCCTAACCAGAAACACCTTGTAAGTATATGATCACAGGTGTCTGAAATCTCAACCCTGAATCAGTCTGAAATAGATGTCCTAGTCATGTACCCTTTTCCCTGCTATTCAGAAAGCAGGGATCATGAGTAGTGTTATGGTGTTATCCTTACTCTGTCTTAAGCTACTTTTGTAGCTAGATTATGCCATCAGCTTGGTGTACCACTACTGTTATTTCTCAGGTTTGAAAAAGAGGAGCAGTAGTAGAGGACACCTGGTGAAGAAGAGAGCAGCGCCTCTTAGGAGTTAATAGGATGCAAATACATTATGGGTAGTTCTGGAAATAACTTGCTTTGCTCCTTAAGACAAATTTGTCTCATTAGCAGAACAGGATTTCATAGCAATGGTAGGCACTCATGTGATCGGCATGTGACTTCTGAGCAGCTGGCAAGTCTCAGAGGTGATCAAATTACCCAAGATCTTGCTTGGAAAAAAGAATAAATTCCTCAGGAAGGGTGGACGAAACTCAGTACTGAAGGAACAGGATGGCCATGCTGAGATATTTGCCTGAGCAAATATGAGGGGAAATATTCAGAAATAGCAGAGAATGCAATGGATATGCTGAGTTATTAAAGGAAATCAGACATGCTTTCAAATAAATTGTCTTGCCTGCTTGAGCAGAAAGGGAATTGTCTGTCCAGCACATTACTTTCCTGAAGGGAGTAAGGACTGCATTGGCAGGAGACACCTCATGTTCAGGAAGACAGGTTCTCTTGCATCCCATGACTGTTACTCCTGGTGTCAAGTGAAAATGACTCTGACAGGGGAGAAGGCCTGGCCCCTTGCTCTCCTGATCCCTTTTGCTGTCATTCCAAAGGGCTCCATGCACATTTGTTCCTCTGTCATGTTAGTGTTGGCAGAAACCCATGAAAGCTGCAGGTTTCACAGCTTACAAGTATGAATAAACAGCATTCACAGATGTGCTGAACTGAGGCAGCCTCATTTGTTTTGTTTAAACCATGAGTACTATGATACAATTTGGAATTAATTAGTTTTTAATTGCAGAAGACTATCACAGGATTCTGGGACCAGAGGATTTAGGCATGTAAGTGTTATAGTTGTTTTAATCAAACCTTGACAGGTGAATTTACAATCACACTTATTCTAGACCGTTTCTTTATCTGAGGTATGGCCACTTCTAGCCAACAGGGCATAAGTCATCAGTACTTGGGATAGCTTTAGAATCCCTGACGTCACTGTTATGTGATGATACTGAAGTAAGATTATAAGAAGATCACTGCAGACACATAGCTTTTGGATACTTAAGCTCAGGGTTGTTTTCTTAAATTTGTCTGCTAGCCTTATTAAGCAGCAGAATGTATAGGGTTTGGTACATGTTTAGTATGCTTGTATAGGTCTAGTGTAATGACCAAATCTTTCCTGGACACTCAGCAATACTAGGCAGTAAATATTAACAGAAGTATATCTGGAAGATGTTTTAGTTTCTCTTGATTTTTCATCTGTGGCTTGATAATAATGAGCCTTTCTGTAAGGCTATGACTAGAGAGGGAACGAAACCTTTAAAGAAAGTATTTATGACATTATTTATAACATTTACACAATAGAAACAAGTGATAGGATAAGCTATCAATCAATCTATCCAAAAAGATGAGGAAATGAGCAACCCTAAAAATCCTGTCTGAAAAGTCAAAACATTGAACTTCCAAATGGAATGAAATATATACCTCTCCACATTCCAGGGGAATTCCTCCCCCTCCCGTGCTTCCTGCTGCTCTTAAGAGGACTTTTTCCTTGGACGTCATGCCACATGTACCGACTGTCAGTAGTACTGAAACTTTCTTCTAATTGTCTGAGTCTTCTCAGCCCATGCAACTGAAACTTAATTCTATGTTACTATGTGTAAGTATTTATGAAGACACCAACCATTCAGACCTAGACTAACAACTGTTTTTTTACAAGTTTGATAGCTGAAACATGCACATCATAAAACATCTGAGGAGAACCTTGCCAATGGTAAATATGAATAGTAGTAATAAAGACAGAAAATAAAGACAGCAGGTTGCTGCTAGGCTAGGAATTATCAATCAGGAATTGGCAGTATTTATCTGAAGTCTTGAAGCTTCTCCCTTGTTTTGTTTCCAGGTTCTTGATATGAGAAGGATTTGCAGGACATTAACAGTTCTTAGTGTCTCTTCAAAGTATTGCAGGAACAGATACAAGGCACACTGGGGCATGTGAGGGTGATGATTGTGTACAGTGCAATGTGGAGTCAGTCAAAGAGAAAAACAACAAACTTTGAACATCAAAAATTGTGTATTATGCATATATTTCACTGTACAAAGAATAAGCATCAGTTATTTTGGTCACTTACCTGTCTTTTTCTCTTAGGCCAACACATATGAAAAGTATTGGGGATTTTATCAGAAGTTTGGAGGCCAGAGCTTCCCCAAAGAGCATTTAAAAAAAGCTATTGCTGAAATTGAAGAAATGTGCAATATTTTGAAAAGAGAAGGTGTAATTGTCAAGAGGCCTGATCCAATTGACTGGTCTGTCAAATATAAAACACCTGATTTTGAGTCTACAGGTAAATGTTCTTCTATTGTTAGAAGCCTTATAGCCTGTTTTGCTCTCATTTTGGAGGTCATCTCGTCTAGCTTTCTGCTTGGAGCAGGACTGTTGCCAATGCTAGATCAGGTCAGACATGGCTTTGTGTAGCTGTGGCTTGGAAAATCTCCAGGGACAGAGATTCCACCTCTCTTGGTGAGCTGTTCTAGTGCTGCACAAACTTCCTCATGAAAGACTTTTTCCTAATACTTAACCTGAATCTCCCACACTCCCATTTGTTGCCATTGTTATATTACCGCTGCCATTACAAAGAAGTGTTTCACTGTCATATTTAATTGCCCTTCAAGTAATTGTAGACTGCTCTTACTTTGCCACCCCTTTGCCATATGAAATAAGCTGAGGTCCCTCAAGCTTTCCTCACAGGTCATGTGCTCTAAGGCCCCTGACTGGCTCTATAGCCCTCTTTTGGATCCTACAGTTTCTCAAGTTCCATCTTAAACTGGGGAGGCCTAAAATTGGAAGCATACTCCAGAAGGGGCCTCACCATGCCTAGTCTGAACTTCCCTGCATCTACTGGCCGCATTCCTCCTCAAGTAGCACAGGATGTAGCTTGCTTTATTTGCATTGAGAGCACACTGGCTTATACTCAACTTGGCATCAAGTGTAATCTCCAGGTTCTTTTCACATGTCAAATGTGTTCTTAAGTTGGTTTACACTGCTGGAATTCACATTTGTTACAGACCAGATAATGATTATGAAAAGTCTTAGCAATGTAATAAGAAAGCGGTTGATTTGAGTGTTTGCTTGTTTTGCTCATTTGATTGTTCTAATGTGATTGCATCCTGCACTAGTTCTGTGCTACCTCAAACTCCTCTTCCTCTCTGCTCTTACTTTTTAAGAGGATAGTGTACAAGGAAATGAGGTCCTTTGGGAAAACCTACTACCAATCACCTTATTCAAAAGCCTTTTGAGCAACTCATAAGCATTTGTCTATTTAATTTCCATTAACTAAATTACAAAGTGAGAACTAGATTGTAGATGGCTTTTATCTAGCCATAAACTCATTATGACTGAGGCTTTGCAGTAAAATGTTGCATGTATTTTTGAAGGGATAATGTCACTTTGAAACATTATTGAAGAATGTGAGTAGGGACCTCAAATTATGGGCTGGCTTCCTGATTTTTGTAAAGATGCTCTTTGCCAATCTTTCAGATAGAAGCAATGGTAGAAGTTAGGGTGAAAATTGAATAGACTGAAAGAGCTGTCTCATAGGTTAATGACCTTTTTCTTTTCAGGTATGTATGCTGCCATGCCAAGAGACATCCTGTTGGTGGTGGGAAATGAAATTATTGAAGCTCCTATGGCTTGGCGTGCTCGTTTCTTTGAGTACAGAGCATATAGGCAACTAATCAAAGAGTATTTCAGCTGTGGTGCTAAGTGGACAACTGCACCCAAACCCACAATGGCAGATAAACTCTATGATCAGGTATTGTTCTCATTTTGTTTCAGAACTTCAGTTCTGGTTTCACAGAACTTTGGTAGCTTCAACCTGATGTCTAGGTTTCACAAAACTTACAAGAATTGAGAAATACTGTAATTTTTTGTGTATTTTTTAAAATAATGCTTGCAAACATTATGCAGCTTTTCTGGATGACACTTGGTGTGTACTAGTAGGGAATAAGAAACAGGAAGTTCTACCTGTTCAATTCAAGTCTGCTTGGAATTATTTTGATTACTGGCTCTAACTTAGCATTACTAAAGAGGAAGGACCACTAGAAGGTCATCACAAAGATTACTTTAAAGAAATACAGTCCCAAGAGAATGTCCATGTTCCCTGAGTTTGTCAGGGAAGTGGAAGAGTGTGCATCTTTTTTTTCCCCACAGAAAAGACCTCTAATTCTTATTTTGCATGATCAATTAGTATTTTTGAAGTTACTTAAAATAAAAAGTGGAGGATCCACTCGAAGATGCTTAAATTCAGAGTACTTGGGAAGAAAGGAAAGGTCACTTTTTATTTTTTAAGACTTCATAACAATTTACTTTGATTCAGACAATTTTGGTAGTTCTCTACAGGCCCACGAGTGCATTAGGTCAAGGTAAAGGCCTTTCATCTACTATGAAGTGTAATAAGATTGGTTGTGGAATGTTTATAACTGTTTGGGAACAATGACAGGTTCTCAATGATGTAAGGAAGTCTCTTGTTCAATGAAATTACCTTAGAGTAAGGTAAGCATTAGATAAACTTCCAGAGCTTATTCCAAAGCATGCTTGTTCATCTGGTAGCTTTTGTGCTGTCTGTTCCACCCCATTTGTTCTTAATTGCATTGTTTGATGCTAAAATGCGTTTACATTCCTGAAGATCTTCCTTCTAGGTTAAAGTACTGCTTCATTCCAAAAATGTGGAAAGTACAGAGTCCACTTTTGTTAGGAAATAGTTTGCATGCTGTTTTTTCTGTCACTGTGCTGTGATTTGTCGGACTGACAGATATACAAGGGTTTTTTGTTAAACTTCAATGTGGCTCAGTTGGTAATGAATACTTTTAGTCCAGAGGCTAGAATACCGCAGAGACAGTTGCTGTCAAGAGAAGTTAATTTCTCTGGAGTTACTATTGTCTCTTATTATATCATCACCTATTCTTGAATGTACTTCACCTATTTGGGCTTCTACAGTTTTTTGCTTTTTTCTTTCTAGAAACAAGAAAGCAAAGCCAACTTCAAGGAATGTACCAGCTATCAATATAAACTTATTTTCTTAACTTCAAAATGTTCTGTAGTAGCAATTAGTTTTGAAAAATTTCCGTACCAACTCAACCAACCTAAAGTTATCTCTTTTTATGACTAGGATTATCCCATCTGCTCTGTTGAAGACAGACATAAGCTAGCTGCTCAGGGGAAATTTGTAACTACTGAATTTGAGCCATGCTTTGATGCTGCTGACTTCATTAGAGCTGGAAGAGATATCTTTGTGCAAAGGAGTCAGGTAGACAAAGATTTCTTCCAACAGTTTTGATATCTATCTTGCAAAGAGTTTTATATGCATTCTTGAATTCCTGATCAACATTAAAATGTTAGTGTTGACAGCAAAAGTTATTCATAGAATTTCTGACATACAGGGTGAAAACGTCTTACAGCTAAGAAGTTAGCTAAAGGCACAAACTTTTAGTATTTTGGGTTTAAATATTTTCTTAGTAATGTAAACTAAGTTTGGATGCCCTCCATATTCTAGCCTACAAAACTAAAGCAAAAATTTTTTTATTCTCAGGTTACCAATTACATGGGCATTGAATGGATGAAGCGACATCTTGCACCAGACTATAGAGTGCATGTGGTATCCTTTAAGGATCCTAACCCTATGCACATTGATGCCACATTTAATATCATTGGACCTGGTCTTGTGCTGTCTAACCCAGATCGTCCTTGCCATCAGGTGAGGTTGTAAGAAAGGCAAAAGTAGCAATAGTGTTTCGTATTTAAAAATGACTTGACTGGAGTAGATCCCTGTTGAACAATTGCTAATCCATTAAGTTTATTTCATATACACGTGAATAATATTAAGCTACAGTATTTAGGCAGCACTCAGATGTGGATTCAGGAATTTGTATCTGTATTTGCATCTCTACTCTGATGGAACTTTTTCAGCAGTGAATGACTAGTGCTCTCCCTGTTTTCTGCTGCTGCTCCTTACTTCCACTTAGCCTCACTAGAGGAGAGCATGTAATGTGTTTCTTTTTATATGCATAGTCCAAACACGAAGTGATCTATTTTATATTAGACTGTGTAGCATCAAAGCAAGTACACAGAATATACAACTTCTCTAACACTTTCACTACTTACATATGTTATTGGTATCCAGAGAGAAATTGGGGATTTTCTGCAGTTCAGGTGAGTAATTTTTCCTTTTATTTTACTTTATTATTGGAAGCCTCTCCTTCAGAATTACTACCAGATTCTTGCCATTGGTACAGTTAGACGCTCAGGCATTCAGCTTTGAATAACTGAATGAGAAATACTTTTTGAAGAGTAGAAAAGAGGCAGTCTGGTTCAGAGTGTAAGACCTACTACTTCACTCTGAGAAAAGCTAATACTTCTAAATAGTGTAAGATCAGAAAGTCTTGCAGAGGGAGTAAGAGCTCACCTCAGTGTTACAGACGTGTTACCTGTACTGGGCCAGTGTTGAGGATTTTTGGTTAGGATCCCCATTATTTCCAGGAGCTGTGCAACCACATGGTAATAACTGATGATACTAAATCAGTGGGGATAGAGCTGTGCACAGTGGAGATGAAGTAAATGTGCACCACATAGCTCTTAAACATTGTTAGTCTCTTCTCAGCAAGTGGCCTCAGTGCAAATGGTCACATCAATTGCCACCTCTTGTGATGACAATTATGAGAATATATTTTTAAAAAAACCATAGTTTTTCCCTCCCCTTTTCCCTTTCCCTGTTCTTCATAATCTTGCTCACAGGAGGAGGCTCTTTGGTCTACTTGTGTTGCACCCATTTGCTGGGACTACTTGTTCATGAAAACTGTCATGTATGTGGATAGTAGAAGAGTCCTGCAGCCTTGTTTCATAAAAACTGTTTTGGCAGTTTGGATGACCAGGAAATGGGGGGAAGTGCGGGTGAAAGGAGACCTTTCATAAAATACTTGCAGACTGTGCTGTTTGTTTTCAAAATTGGAGCGCCCCCTTGTGGTAACACTTGAATAAAGAGCTCTTCCAAGTATTCAAAATCCAGAAGCCAATTCTCTCTAGCCAAATTGTCCTCTTATTTTTAACTCTGTGTAATTTGTAATAAATAGATACAAAATATTATTCCCTAGGATGCCTATATTTTGCTTCCTTTGTTAAATAAGCTACATATTCTGTGATATTAAGATTCATATGAAGCATGATGCAAAATAATTTTGTTTTTACATGGTATTTTTGTTTCTATAAATGATCGTATAATTCATAGCATCGATGGTTTGTACAGTCATATGTAAGGAAAAGTACTAAAAATACAGAATTTAATACTATTGTGCTGTTACTAGTTTTACTCTCACTTCACAGGATCTAAACTGCCTTTGTTACTTCTCTCTTTAACATCTCCAGTGTATCTAACGTGTTTAAAACAAACAAAAATCAAACAACAAAAAAACTCCATAGAAATAAATGCTAGCGGAATACAAAGTCTGAAAAAGTTTTCAAAAGATGCTTATGTGAAAGCTGGGTTTGTGGATTGAATTTGAATGAGGGAAAGAACAGTGAACTGTGGAAAGGGGATGCTATGTATATTGAAGTATCCTGAGGAGAATGTGGCATAGTTGGAGGAAGTAGTGTGATACTTTTAAGATCCCTGTTTAGAATATAAATAAATTACTCTTTCAGATAGAGCTTTTCAAGAAAGCAGGCTGGACAGTGGTTCATCCCCCAGTGCCACTCATCCCAGATGGTATGTTGAGTTCACTCTTTTCTAAGAATTCTAAGAGTTTTTAAGAGTATTTTTGAGGCAACATTGGTATAAAATGTACAACCATTGTAGCAAGTTCATTTTAATGTGTTTAGACCACCCACTGTGGATGTCTTCTAAATGGCTCTCCATGAATGTCTTAATGCTGGATGAAAAGCGTGTGATGGTGGATGCCAATGAGACATCAATTCAGAAGATGTTTGAAAATCTAGGTACGTTAACTCATTTTAACATATACTTAAAACTAAATGATCTTGATCACCTATGCCTATCAGGATGAACAGAGGTTTCACTCATAGTAGTCAAAGCAGCCAGCACTGGAGAAAATATTCAAACTATTGGATTGACAAATAAGAATCATTCAGTGAATTCTTTCCTGAATACTTCAGTCATGTGAGTGTGGACTATTTAATGTCATCTGCCCCCTACAACTTGCAGGAAATGAAGGTTCTTGTAGCAATTAAAACTACTGCTAACGTGGTTTTGAATGAGCTTTTTTCACACGGAACTTATTGTCTGTTCAGTTTGGAGATCAAAATCGGTCTAGGAGAGAATGAGTGCACAAGTGGCTGGGTGATGTAGAGCTGTCTATCCCTCATGGTTGAAATGCCTTCAGATTTTCCAGTTTCAAATGTTTTTTTTTGTATTTTAAACCGTCAAATTTAGACCACTTGACACAGATATTTCAGTGCATTTATGGAGAATCTCTCTCCTGTGAGAGGTGCAACTCCATGGTAGGACAATTTCTTTAGCAAGAGCTTAGATATGCAGTGTCAGGATAACTAATTGCATATAAATTCCGGAAGTCACACAGTGACTGTGCACAGTTGATTGCAAAGACAAATAAAATAGATTTAAAAACCTATTAAAAGTCATCCAGTTAATCTAGCTGCTTTCCTCATGCTGGAGTGCAAGGATGTAGATAGCTGTACTTGTGGCTCATAGTGAGTTAATCAGTCACAGGGTAGTGAGACTGCTTGATGCTCCAACCAGTTGTCTCACATCAAGGTAAGCACACATGGTGGTGCAAAAGTTTACAGAGTAGTAAGACTGGTAGAGAGATGAAGTCAAGGAAAATGAGGGAGCATTGTACTGGAGTAAGAGATGATAAATCCCAGTAGCAGAAGACATTTTAAAGGGAGAAACAAATGATGGGAAGGCGAGAATGAACCAAAGATGGAAGATAACTCTGAACCTAAAGGGCTAGTGCTGTGGAGGAGTGCACTTATTGAAGCTTCCCGCACATCTGAGCCAGATCATAGGTGGAAACTATGCAATGTAATGCTTTAATCTGCTCTCTTAATGACTGACTGTACAACCTTTGGTGAAAAACTTAGCTTTTCAGTCTTAAGTAGTTTTATTTCTCTACATTACCAAGGAGCTGAGGATTTATAAGTGCTTTAAAATGCTTAGGAAATGAGGCTTTTAATGCCAGTCATGACACATCCTTCACATGGGAACTTCAGTCTGTGTAGCCGCATTCTGAACAAATTCCTGTAGTCAGTAAGTTCCTAGGACTGAGATGGGGTACTGGGAATGAAGGTATCTCTGACCTATCTGAAGGTTTCTACCAAGCTTCTCCTGAGCTGTTGAAAGCACCAAGAAACAAAAAGGCAGACTTCATAACAGAAAAGTCTTCTGATCTTAGCCCATCTGTCAGGGTTTTGTATGAGCTGAGCCACAGTTGAGACAGAGCTGAAAAGAACTGGGAGGAAGTTTAACTTGCACCTAGGTAGCAAATATAACAGCCCTGTTCTCTCTCTGAGAAAGAACTCAGAGCCCCAAACTTTTTCAAATGCTGTTTTTCTAAAAAGGCACTTTAAAGAGTCCATTCAGTGTCTGAACTCTAAATGCTCACACAGATTTATATAAATGTGCCCTGGTCGTGTGTCATATCAGCAGTTCAGCTAATTCTTCACATACCTACAGCAAAGACCTTTTTTCATTATTTTTATTTATTTTAGACCAGCACATCAGAACACATCAAACACTGGCTGCGTTTCAGGCACTGTGTATTTCTGAGGGTATTGCTGGAATAAATAAGCAGGCCATGTTTTTTAGCTTGTTCTTTGCCTAGAAGTTGAAGAAAAATGCTTTACAAATGGGTAGTAAATATTTTCTATACTTGCATCAAGCTGTATGATCTGCTAAAGCGTTGTCTAAAGTTCTGAGCAAAGCCTACAATGTGAACTTGAGATTCTCATTTTAAAGTGTGCAATGTATGTTTCTTGCAGGCATTTCTACAATTAAAGTGAGCATTCGCCATGCCAATTCCTTGGGAGGTGGTTTCCACTGCTGGACATGTGATATCCGCCGCCGTGGTACCCTGCAATCTTATTTTGACTAGTTATTGGCCAGCTAGGCAGCAGTGGTTCAACTTCTAAAATAAGCATAGGAAACGAATAAATTTCACCTTTTTGTTAGAAACAACTGCATGAGCTCTAGTGCTTGATCAGTGGTGTCCTTATAGTGGTCTGGCGAATGATTTACTTGCCTACTCTTTGCATTAAGCAGTATAATTGAATCTACTTCCATCTGCAATACAGGTTTTCTGGCTGGCTTTTTGAAAGATATCTGTTATTCGTGAAGCCTTTTCACTGGCTTTGAATGTAAAAACTTGACAAGATAGCTAAAGGCTCTTGCTAGAATAGCATGGCCACTGATATTAGACATCTACCTCTGTCTAGTACTCTGTCAAAAAGGCAGCTTGAAATGTTAAACTTGAGTTAACATTTCTTATTTCTTTTAATCAGTTTATTTTTCTAATATATTACTGTTTAATACAGTTAATACAGATGTAACTGTACAGATCTCTTGTGAAACCAAGTAATTTTATAATGCTTTTCATGTTGGGCCATGCATATATTTAAGGAGAATTTCCAGTGTGGTCTAATAACATTTAAAGCATATTCACTTACTTGCCATGTCCCTCTTATGTCTACATTTTTCTCTTCTCACACATTTGTCATGCATCACTGAATACTTTTTATATTGCTTTTTATATTGCTGAAATTAGTTCTTTTATTTAACTTTAAAAGTGTACAAATGATAGCTAATTTGCTGCATCTGCAGGCTTCAGTTTGTGAATTGTTTACATACAACTGTTTAAAAAAAAAAAAAAAAACCTACAAAAACCACCCTCTTCCCAAAACCTTTAAACTGTGGCAGATACAAAAAGATGTATCAAAAACATGCCAGATGCTGTGAAAGAATTTTCATATTGATTACTGGATATGTACTTTTTATGTTAATAAACTTTTTTGCATTCTGTTTGTGTTGCCCTTCTTCTAGAAATGACTAAACACAAAGTATCTGATCAGGATGGCGTTTTTCTGTAAAATACCTAACATTTTAGGCATTTGAGTACTACAGGAGATCCTTGTTCTTGTACTGCGGTGTTCCTGTACTGTGTTGCAGCTTCTTTCTTGCACAGAAGTATATGGTTAGTGGGGGAGGGGGAGTAACCCTAATTAGACATTTACCAGAGTTTGGAGGGATCTACTAGTTCATGTAACAGTGCAACTCAACAAAGAAGGTCTTGCAAAATCAGATAAGCCTGACATGCTGACAAACTATGATTATAAGCCATATAGTCATTTACAGGCATTTGTTCCCAGAGCTGGATAAGACCAAACAGGACTGCTAGATATTTGTACATCTGGAATGCTTCAAGATATGCCAGACTGGAAGATAGCTGTCAGCACTTGATGTAGACATTGCCACTGTTTTCCCTGGAAAATCAAGGATCATCAGACAATGGAAATTAGCGGGAGTCCTGCTGTAACCAAGTCTTGCTTTCCATTAGTGGCAACATATTGGACATTTAGCCAGAACAGCTGAATGGAGGTGTGTGCATACTGTATGTATGCAATCTTTACCATAGTTCTGCAGGATCTAGTGTTGAAATGCCAATGTCTACATGTTTGTGCTTAGCACAAGATGTCACAAGATACAGCTAAAGGCATTAAAAGCTCTGGCCAAATGTGGAGTGATAGCTGGGCATCATTTTATGATGGCCCCTACTTGATGGGCAGCTTCATATGCACATCATAAATGTTCTCTGACTTCATCTCAATATCCTTTTCTGAAGCAATTGTGGTATAAGACAAAGGGATTATCACAAATGGTGTTTGCGTGAGGGGGTGTTTTTCCCCTTTTTTGCTTTCCTTAAATTAAAGTTAGTGAACCTGGTGATGAAGATGTTGCACATGTCATGAGCTTACTGTTTTCTTTCTGTGGAAAGCATGCTGCTGCCTGCTTTGATGTGATCAGTTATTGCTTGCAAATGTGTTCTTCAGAGCAGTAGGGTGGGCAGAATAGGTGGAGTGGCTGGCCTCTGTATCTGAAGATGTCTACCTGTTTGTTCTGATAATGAAGATATGGATTCTTCAAACAGTACAGACTACAGATGTTGACACTATAGGGAAATGGTCAGGGCAAATGTAACTTCCACCATTAGACTTTCTAATAGGGTTAGTCTTGAACCACAAGAAATGCTTGAACTCATAAATTTTTCCAGTTACCATCCTGTGTACACTTTCATAAAGTATTCTGATTTGTAGTGTTGAATTAACACATGGGGTTCTAATGGTGACCATCACTGAAAATGAAAAGGAAGCTGGGATAGTTGTCTATACCCATATGGGAGGAATGCAAAATGAAAATGTCATAAAATTAAATGAAGATGATCTCAAATATCAGCTAAAAGAAAAACAACAAAGACTGCAAATTATCCATTGTGTCCAGTTCAGTTTGAAGATCTGTTTTTTTCAGTTTGAGGGGAAAGTGCTAGAATTCTCTTTTAACCTTTTCTGTTTATTTCTGTTTCTCAGGCTCTGTGGCTTGTGGGCTGTTTCTTTGTAGATATGTGATGCATCTCTATTGAACCCTATACTCCTATTTGAATCTGCTCAGATAAGCACCCTTAAATAAGTTTTCCTGGGGCTTTAAAGAAAGCATTGCAATTATTTCTTTGATGACAAGTACAAGAGCTCTAATGTTAGAACAAAGCTGTCTTTACAGCAGGTCTGTGGAAGTGTCTTACTGATTTTTTTACTTCAGTTCATCTTAGAAAGCTGAAAGAAGCAACCCTACCAAACAAAAGTACAGACTAGGGAGTTTAGGCTTCTACTCTTTAACAGAAAAGCAATGTTTTCACTATGTTTTCCTACTTAGACCATGAAAAAAAAATTTTTTTTAAGTTCCTAATGTTTCTTTTATTCATCTGAAGAGCATCTTCAAGAATGAGTACCACTTTTCCTTTGTAACCAGGAATTTTTCTGTTTTGCTTAGTGAAGCTAATACACAGATTAGCTGGAATTTCTCCATTTCTGTACCCTTTTTTCCCCCCTTTTCTTTTGGGCAGGATAAATTGTATGTAAAAGATCTGTGTGTAGGCTCAAAGCATCAGATTTTTTTTCTCGTTTATAGTTCTCTTGATGATGTCTGATACGACTTCAGGAAAGGTATTCAACACCAATTTTAGATGCCAAAACTCTGATTTTATGAACATTTCAGCCTTTTCCCAGCTATTTTGCTCATCCCTTATTGAATATTCTTTTTCACCTGGAACTGCACACACAGTACCAAATGCTTTAGCCTGGGAGCCACCAGAATGCTTCTGAAGTTTGTTTTTTTCTGTCAGCAATAGAAGTTCTTTTACCTAATCTTCAGGGATTTGGGCTAGGAATAGACTTGTCTCTAAGTCATGTTCTTTCCTTCAATAAGGAAAAAATGGAAGGCAGGGGAAGTTGTTCCATATGATCAGAAGGTTTCTGTTCAGTTTCAGCAGTAATGTCAGAATACAGAGGGGAGAGTCACACTAGCACAAATGCTTTGACATGGGCAAGTGTTACTACCATCATTTTGGGACCGAGGATCTGGTGCTGTGAATGTTTTTGAGATATTTTCAGACCTGACTCCTTCACTGTCCTTAAGTTGGTCACTTAGCCAGTCTGTTTCCACATGAGCAAAATTGCAACCACACCAAGGTACTCTATGAAGTACAGTGATGGTTAAACAATAAATGCCTAGAAAGTGTTCCAGACTATGGAAGTTCTGAGGACTATTTGGAAACACTGTGGGATCCTGCTCAAGCCTCCTGCAGCCCCAGAACAGGGAGGACAAAGTTGATAGCTTTCTGCAGTGTTTTCCCACAAGTCCAGTAACTGAGAATTTTTTTCACTAGTATTTTAACAAATACCCCTGGGGTGGATATGCACTTCTGTACTACCAGCTGCAAAATTACACAGGGTCTCACAATTTCTTTTGTCCTATCGGTGCTCTTTGGAGATATGATTGTGTCTCTACAGGAGGGAATTTATGAAGAAGACAATGGAACAATAAAAAAAAAAGGTATATTTTAAAACTCTAGTAGGCTTTCTTCATAGTGGAAGAACTAAGAAAATGCTGAGGAGAATCAATGTTTTTCCCAGTAACCTGTTTGAGAGGGAATGATGTAGAGACAGCAAAACCTGAAGAGAAATGACTAAGGGAACATAATATATAATATTGTTATGGTAGATGCCACCACATAATGCATATATATATATCATCTTCCAAATTATTTTTGTGCAAGCAGCAACAGAGGTCAGCCTGTGTCACAGCTGGATTTAGTTGGACAAGACCCTTGAAACAGGAATTTATGGTGAGAAACAGGAGGGTTTGGTTTCTGCCTTGAAATCCAATTACCAGCAATTTTTTGAGGCCAAATTACACATGGGCAACAGGTGTTGCTATTGGATGAGATGGAGGAAGAAGGCCTGATGGCATTTGACTGCCTCTGTTCCTGGGCAGCACTTTATATGTAAATAAACCACATGAAATGTGAGCTGGACTGAATTCCCCATAATTTGTTTTTCACTGACTGAGAAGGCCTTAAATACTTGCTACTGCTTGGCTTTCAAAATAGACAGCACTGTCAAAAGAAATGAGAGAAACACAGGCCTAACTGGAAGGCCCAAAACACTGCATCAGAGGCAGCTGTAAGGAAGGGCGACTAATCACTTACTTCATCAACAGAGTTTTTCAGGGCAGGCTTAGCTCAGCTCAGCTGCAGGGAATTAGCTAACCACTCCCCAGGCTTGGTACTGGAAAGCCAGCATTTTCCTTCCATTTTGCTTCTGCAACTTGGCTGGTTATGGGAAGCCATGTGTATTTATAAAATGCTATAAATAATATAGATGATTTGTGCCTTTATTTTTAGGGTAAGATATGGGTGTTAAAGTACCAGCATCCAAACCAGGGAGGATATGGAAAGAAGGTAAATTCTTTGAGGCAGGGGGTCTTCTATTATGTATTTGTAGTTCATGGTTAGGAACTCAAAGTGCTGTTGTGATATAAAGTGGGGAAGAAGAGTATTTTTTACTTTATTTCATGTAGAAGCAGAAGGGAAAGAATGGTTCTCTCCAGTCAATTGCTTTAGGCTGTGTCTGTGCTCATGGTAAATGGTTGACTCTAGTTTCAGTATCTCCTGAATGTTTCTGCTGTCTAGTTTAAGTGCTGTCTTTTGGTTCTGATGTTTGGGCATCCATATGGTTAATAACCCAAACTGCAAAACTAGTGAACAGCTCTGCAACTGCTATATTGATGCTTAAGAAGAGCAGATTGATGTCTACATGTCTCTATAAAATTCATTTTATTTTTTATAACAAAAGTTAGGCTCACTGGGGAAAGTAAATTCTTCTGTTGCTTTACGCAGTGCTGGTGGAAGTTAGATTCTTGGAGCCACAATTATTTGTACTAGGTAAAGTTGTTGCTGGAATTGAATTCCCTGTTCCAAGCTCCCAGACTGGCAGCGGCTCTTTATTCCTGTTACAGAGAGAACCCAGTGCAATCAGCTGTGCTGGGACTGCCAGGATGCCCCTTGGCCTCTGGCATTTATCGCTTTCCAGGAGCATCTGCTTCTGCTTCCTTTCTGTTAGAGCATTCTCAGAACTCAATTGTGTAGGCAAAAAATAGTTTTATGATAATGAATGATGTCCCAAGTCAGTGGCTCATTCATGAGTTTATAGTGAATTGTCATGATTTATGTGTTAATGAAATCAAATATGTGAATGAGTAAGAGAACTTGCCAAACAGCTTCTTACTGGTACAGTATTCTTGTAAGCTTGGTAGTGTGACAAACTGGGCAACCTCACAAAAAAAGCCTAATCTAGCAAATCAAATGCATGTTCTGTAAGATTTTATACTATCTCCCTGTTCCCTCCATGTCTTGCAGAATAAGAGAGAGGTGGAAGCTATTTAACTGAGACCCAGTCTGAAAAACACAAGGCTGCTTCCAGCTGGCGGGGATAAGCAGGAGGAGGAGCTGGCAGAGACGAAGGTAACTCCCTCAGCTATGTTGGTCTGTCTGCCATCTACATGGGTGACAGTCTTGGGGTCCTGATAGACTCACCTGTGCTTCTGGGGGTTCCTGTGTAGCAAAAAGGCTAGAAATACTGTTTTGTGTTTCTGCCTTGGCATCTGATTGGCTTTGTTTTCTGATGTGTGACATATGTGTGCTACTGCCTTAGAGCAGAGCTATTGTGAGGTAGGAAATTTGTTGCTTTGGTTCCAGAGCTTGCCTTCTGGGAGTTTTGGTTCTTTGTCTCATCTGGTTGGGCTCTCAGATGCTAAAGGGACAAAAATAGTGACTATCACTGATATAGTTTATATGTTAGTCTAAGGCCTAGCCACATCTGAGGCACTTAGAGAAACTGTGTATAAGCCATTCAGAATTATGAGAGCCATTTGTTAAAAGGTCTATCTGTACTTAAAGATGGACTAAAGCACCTTAGTCTCTTTAGTCGTCTATGTCTCCTTTTGCCCACAAGATGGTGTTGATATCCTGCCCTTATGGTGAGCCTGTTTTGATTAAAATCATTGCTGAGGCTCTAGCCTCAAAAGAGCTCACCATCAGGTAACCTTCAGCACCACCTGAGTGAGACACTTGAAGGCCTGGCAAGCATCTACAAAGTAAACCTCAACCCTGTGAGGTAGGAGAGGTGTAGGAAAGGGAACGCCTCGTTGAAGCCCCTTCCCAAACCCCCAAACACACAGTCATCTTGGGGGGTGGGAAACTGCTGTGTTTCTGCAGCAAGCTTGGACACCTGTTTGGCAGTTTGAACAGACTGTCCAGCTGGCCCAAGGGCAGAATAGAGGCTAGTCCACAGAGAACCACCGCCCTGCTCTTACAAGGACCTCCAAGAGTTGTAATGGCAAGAGATCACATACTGGCTGTGCCTCCAACACTTCCCCCAGGGGTGGGTGAAAAGGGGCACTAATACATACTGGAATGAGGGAAAAGGGGAGCTAACGTTGCTGAGCTCTCATCGGTCCGTAGTGGCTCCTGCCCATGCCAGGGCCTGGCCCCTGGGATGTGATGAGCGCACAGCGCTCAGCAGTCAGAGCCCCTCTCCGCCGACCTTTGGCCAGTGTGGCCGAGGGACGGCGTGGAAATCTCGGGACCAACCGCCCTAGAAACAATGAAGTTGGACCCTGAGACCAAATATCGACGTTTATGAAGGAAATGCTGGCGAACCCCCATGACAGGAGCGCTAGAGGGTGCTGTTGTGATGCAAGTAACTTTTCTCCAGCATATCTAAAGGGATGTTTTAAAACAGTTTTACTTATTCATCTTGTTCCTGTTGGCATTTTGATCAAAGTAAGTGAAAATACCTCAAAATCTTTTTCACCTGTAGGTATCCTTTGTTTGATCATACAAAAAAGCATCAAAAAGTAGATTTTTTTTTTTCCTAAGGTGCAGAAAGTGATTACTGTAGAGTGCTAGGACGCAGTTGGATACGTTTCCTTAAGGGTCACCTGTATTGTGTAGGCTTGTCAGAAACTATATCTAGGGCAAAATCAGGATTGATTCCTGCCTTTAGAAAACCTCCATCCCATGGGCTGAGAGCCACAAAAAATGTATCAACATGGCCATTAATTTTAAATATATGGCCTCAAAAGCCATACCTTTATGGGGGCATTATTCACTCTTAGATCTCTCCTTGGGGTTCAGTTAGGCATTTGTGTCTACAGGAAATTAAGACCAAGTGTTGATGTTTTATTGAGCTGTGATACAGGTGAGATTCCTGTGGGTGACATGGTTTACCCCAGCAGTCCCTGTTCCCTCAGGTTACGGTTCAGAATATTCCCTTCCATTAATGGAAAATATACTGCTCACTCTTATTAAATATATTTGAAAGAACCAGGAGTTAAGATGAACTGGAAGCTGTTGACATTACCCTTAAGAAATTCTAAGTCATTAGGACAAAAGACAAAATTTAGGACAAAATTTAAGTTTCTACAGAAGCAGCAAATGCTCTGTGAGTTGCACATTATTTCTTCTGCAAATTGAAATCTCATCTTGATAGTACATCAGTGGTATATTTTCCAGCAGCGAATTTAAATTCAAGCACATTATCTTTACTCTTCTCTCTATTTTACTTCTGAGTCAGCAAGGCACTGAAATAACTGTTAGATTACCCAGTGTCCTTATAAACCTCAAGCAGGTCGAGTTTGGCCCTGGCCAACTGTAATACTGAACTGTGTTCAGGGGAGCTACAGTTCAGTGACCAAGGCTCTGTAAGGTAGAAAATGTAAAAATTTTGCTAGAACTGTTAGCTTATTCTGCAGTTGATCAGCAAGCAACATTGAGTATGACATTCTTGTAGAATTTGTAGAAATTTTAATATCACATTAAAAGTACTGTCACTTGATGATTCGTGATATCAGTACTTATCTATCACTTAATACATGAAAGTTCTTGATTTACCACAGACTTTTCATGTCATGGGAAAAAAGTGGTCATTGCATCCCTCTGTATGATACTGGAAACTGACTTTTTCCAGGTGTGTGGGCTTGCCATTCCTGAAAGACATGAATTTTGAAGACTGAGGATTTATACATATCCACCCTTCCTTCCTCGGCATGAAAGACTGAACCAAATTTCTTTGGCCTTGTGGTGGGCTGGGCTTTACTTGGGATGGCTGGAGTCAGGAACTGACATTGCATGTTGCAGGTGTTTGTGGCACCATAGGAGATTCCTGCCAAGAAGGGTGGAAGGGGGTGGCCGTCTTGATTTTGAAAAAAGGCAAGGAGAAACCTTATTCTTCTGCAGAGCAAAGGCCTGCTGAAGTCTCCTGCAGCACTACTTTTAATGTACCTGCTGGGGCTTTGTTTTAAAGATGTAAATCTCTCCAGCTCCTTCCTCCTATCCCAATTTACAAAGCTCCATTCCTCGAGAGAGCTCGAAGGCTGTCAGAAGAATGGTAAATACATTTGCAAAAGGAAAAACTGAATTACAAAGCTTAAGTTACTTGTCCATGGTGAAAGAGGAGATCAGATGGAGGTAAATAATCTGTCTTCTATTGTGTGGCTTGTATTTTAATCACAGTGCCATTCTCTTCTCTATATATCCAGGAACATGCACTAAATGAGACACTTGCCAAGAAAAGGCAGGAAAGTGGATTGCAGTGGTTGTCCTTATCATTGTTAGGCAACGATTTCACAATTGTATCTCATTTTCTTCATTGTGAAGCTAAGAGACTGGCTGTACTGCACCACTGCTGTCTGCAAACACCAGCATATTCAGATCCTGCCCCCACTTTAGCTAAAAGATAAGCATGGTATGATGCAAAATCAGATTTCTTTCATAAACAAGAGGAGATTTATAATGGCCAAACACTCAAGGTATGCCTAGCAAATACCAAAACCTAAACCCTTTGCAATGGTCTTCAAGATGCAGCAGTTTCTGTAATAACTTGGCCCCCAAGTTCAGCTCGCGAACCTTTCCTAACTGGAACAAACAGGTTTATTTTACTCTATCAAGAGACCGTGTTTTCTCACAGCAGCCCTGATACCTACTTTGCAGCTAATCTCAGGAAGGAAAAAAATTTAATCCTTTGTTTAATGTTGACTAATAGCGTTAAAGTTACAGTGGGATGTCAATTAACTTGTTCTGACACATTTGCTTGTGACAGCAGCTTGTTAGGGACAGGCCAGGGCAGCCTCCGTAACGGGAAGTCTTATCAGGGCCAGGGCCAAAGGCCTGCAAGACCCGAGGTCCAAGTTTTTGCTTGTGCCGGCCGTGTGGCTGAGTGTGTGTTCTGCACGCCGAGGCATGGCTAGGGTCCCTAACAGTCTGGCACTGCTGCGTGTTGGGCAGCTTGAAGCGAAGCTGTTCCTGCCTGGAGATAAATGTACCCCCTCTGTAGCAGGGCCACCTTCCTTCCAGCGTGGGCTTCCTCTGGCAGCTAAGGAGCCGTGCGCTTGTCCCACTGTGGAGCGCTTGTGGGATCTTCTCCCTCCACCAGACCTCCCCTCCTTGTGAACCTGGTGCCTCTTTATCAGGTTTGCTGGAAACTGGCCCTTTTCCTACGGGACCCGGGCAGCCCCCATGCATAAGAAAGAGCAATTTCCTTAGGAAACAAAACTAGACATTGTTCACAGTCTTCCCTGCTCGTCTAGAAGAAATAACCATAATTTCAGGCACACTTGGAAGGCTTTCTCTTTGCCTCTGTGTTAGAAATGCAGAGTGGTTTTGTTTCTCCAGCCCCTCCATTTAACATCCCTTTCTGTTTTCCTGCTGAGGTGAGTGTTATTCCTGCCTGTTTTCCGAGGGAGCGAGAACAACTGCCCCACGCTGTGGGCTTTCCTGAGGTAAAAAAGGAAACTGATACCCAGCTGCAATTACAGCCCTCATTTCCTGATCTCCAGTCCTGGGCTGGACTTCAAAGCCATCTTCACACCCATCTGTACTTTTCCTTTTCTTTTTCCTCTTTTTTTCTTTCCTGGTAGACTCTGACAGTCTTTGGAAATCGAGACCGCAGAGGTGCTGAAAGGTTTAGCTTATGGCTTGGTATTGAGGCTAGGTTCTCTGGTCCCAGTTGCTTTCTGACAGGGGGAAGAGTCATCACCCTTGCTTTACAAGGAAAAACCACTGAGCTGCAGAGACAAATCTGTCTGGCCTGTCATTGCCCAAGAAGTTAGTGACTAATCCATGGGGAGAGTCCTGATTTCCTAAATTAGTCTGGAGTAAACCAAGCTGTGGGCTATCCTTCCTGTGATCTGACACAACTTGGAACAGATGTCTGGTTTGCACTAAAGGTTCGGGCTGAAAACCTTGTGAATTTGCTTGTGTACAGCAACCATAGGAAAGTTTATCTTATGTTATGCTGTGTATGGGGAAAGTGTTTCCTTTTATTGCTTCGTTTTAAGTTAGAAAATGGCTGATTCAAAGCCGAAACATTGTGAAAATTATTGCTGTGGAATGTCAGCAAAGGAGAAGACGTAGCAAAGCACTGGATACATGGATAATGAGATACAGCAATTTTTCTTGCTATTTAATGCAAGCAAACTTTGGAAGGTTAGTATCCCCTACACTGTGACACAGCTAATATGTCACAAAATGGGTGACCTGCAAAGAGAAATCGGAAAAAACAACAAAATGCGGAGCAATTTGATATTTCAGGCAGACCCCTTGCCTGTTCTCTTAAAATTCAGCAGGTAAGTAGTGATCAGAGATATCTGCCCAAGAGATTCAAAGAAATGGCAGAAAACAGAGTCCTTAAACCACTGAGCTGCTGTAATAAACAGCACTTTTGAATAACTTTGCAAAGACTGACTCCTCCCCCACCCTTTCCCCTCTCTGTTCCCCATCAGACACCCTGCCTCAGGCTATGTTGCCTTCCCGGCCGGACAGAGAGGGCTACCCAAAGGCAGCCCCCTGGACCCTGGCTGCAGTGCTGGGACAGCTGTGCAGGAACCTGGGCTGAGTTGGCTTGTCTGTGCTGTCAGCTTCTGCTTCAGTGAAAAACCTTTGGTTTTGAAAAGGGCATATGAAACCACAGAAAGTGAGCTTAAAATCTGGTGAATATTTGTAGCAGCAATCTGTGCGTAGCAGAATCTTCCAGTTGGGAATGGAATAACTCAGCCCATCGTCCAGTGGTTTGGATAGCGAATTCATGTGTGCCTTGAATTATTGCAAAATAGGCAAAAAGAATTATGTTAATTAAATTACTTATTAAAAAGAATGTGTATTAGAATTACCTGCTTAGCTTCTCCTGTTAACAGTGCTTCTGGGCCAGCTTAGTGCTGATGCAGGTCCTGGACCTCCAGCTCAAGCAGGCTGAGACAACAGCTGCCAGTGGCTGAGCTGCGCTGCTATCATGGAGTTGCTCAGTGCGTGCCAGGGACTGCGAGAATCGTAGGCTTGTGTTGGCCAGTGGGATAAGGCCGGGATGGTGTTAAACGTTGTGCTGCTTGGCCCCTTTCCTCTTCCAGCCAAAGGTTTACACACATCTCCTCAAAGCTTCTGTGTCTTGGTCCTTCATGTGTTGGATGCAGGGATCTAAAGATGATTTGCCAGAATACCAAAGCTGCAACAGGGAAGTGCCTCTGTGCCTTTGTGCGGCTTTTGTTTTGGAAGGTGAGATGTTGCTGAGTGGGAAAAATATGAGCGTGGGAGCAAGGGGAAAGTGAAGGCTTGGCACGGCCCCTGGCATTTATGGATGAAAAAAAAATGCTAGCAGCCACCCTGAGTCTCTGAGAAGCGCTAGCATGATGTAGTGGCTAACATGGCCCATTTCTAGTGGTAGCTCAAATTGTGTGAGACAGTGCAGACTAAATCCTGTGTGAGCACAGCTCCCCCGCACCTACGGACGTGGAGGTAGCACAGAGCAGCTGGAAAGCCGAGAGCCTTCCCTACCTTCCTGTGGCTCTGGCCCCCCGCAAGGAGCCCCTGCTCCGGGGAAGGGCACTGGTCAGGCCCGGGCAGTGGCACAGCGCCGTGCCGCAGGGCTCGGGGAGCCTGGGGCAGGCAGGACACCTTTGGGCTTCCCCTGCTTTTCTTTTTCCTGGATCGGATGGAGCGGAGCAGAGCAGAGAAAATGTGTTCTGACACCCCAGGGGTGGGTAAGTGGGGAAGGAGGCTTTGCTTTCCTCAGGCTTGTGTGGGTGAATGATAGAATAGGAAATCCACCTGCCGGTAGACAGAGCCAGCAAGTTTGATGAAGGTAGTGAATATCTTCAATGCAGAGCCAGCTATTCTTGTGAGATTGGAGTGCCGCGTGCTGCTAGGCTCTCAGTAGAGGCAGGGAAACCGAGGCACACAGCTATTGCTTTTCCTCCTCAGAATCACAGGCTCGAGAATAAAGACAGACTAGGAGGTTGCTGGCTTCCAAATTCATAATCTTGTCCTTTGATTTCCTGCCTCTCCATAAAGACTTCAGCTCTGCCCTTATACTTTCAGTCCATTTTTTGTCAATTTTGACTCTTCAAAATAAATGCATAACCAATAATGCTTGCTCACTGTTATACACTAGTCACAGGGTCTGAGGGCTTGTCACTGCTCATTTCATTACCTAGACTGACACTTTTGGTTACTGACCATTTTGTAAAGTTTAATCTCCAACTTTTTAAAGTACAGTTTTAAATTAAACTACTGAGCAATGGCTCATGAAATCAACTTTGATTAATGAAAAGATGAGGATATAATGTAGCATGTGGTTTTCAGTAAATCACTTAAGCACTTTGTGCTGCAGTGGCGGAAAGGGGACTAAAAATCAGATCCCTGTACCTCTAAGTTTTAATGATGCTGCTAATATGAATGTTTGATTAAAATATTTTACATTTTGAAAGGCTCAACTTTAACTAATCTCTACACACAGTTACAAAAAAAAATAGTTGTCTGCTGCCACATACATGTTTATAAAGAACTGTTCAGCAAGAAAGAAACTGCCATAGGTCATGTATAGAAAGGAAAAAGGGGCCTTACTTTTCCAAAGTGGCCAATGACCTAGACTGCTCTCTTTTGGGGATTCTTAGCAAGAGGCCTGTTCCGAGAGTGCCAAGTGGCTGTGCTGAAAATGAAGCCACGTGTGTCTTTAAATAGATGCCAGAGATCACCGTCGGTTTCGAAATTTTAGGGCAGCAGCTATCTGCAATTGCACTGCCTGATAGGCAGAGTAAACAGAGCAAAGAAGTTCGATCTTTTGGTACCTGCTTTTATTAATACTTATTGTGGCCCTGCTCTCTAGCATGCATGACACCTTTGAAGAGAAACGTCGCTTTTTAAATTGTGTGTGCTCCTTTAGGTATGTGATTGCTCTGCTTGCTGAGAAAAATAATCTATTCGCTTGATAAAACTCCCTTAGGTGGCCTTATGGTAAAGCCTGATTTTTGTGGACTGTGGTGGGGGGCGAGGGGTATTTCATGAATCCTCCCTGCTTTATATAGATGTTTGTAAATGAGACCTTTTAAAGCTGAGCGTGTGGCACATCGAAGTCTTGCAGGCACCTGAGCGGGAGCGTGCGGGCTCTCTGGTGCGCGGGACCTGTGGGGGTGTGCATCCAGCCTGTCGGGGCACACAGGGCTGCTCTTGCAGCTTTGTGCTCAGGGTTGGACCCTGGCCGGATCTGCAGACAGAGCTTTATGTTTTTTGTAGGTGGCCTGCGCACGTCTGCCGAGAGCTTTGTGTTGATTGTTGGTCAAGATAAATGTCTCTTGGATAAGAATAGTCATCTCTTCCCTCTCCACCCCCCTCCCCATCTTCTCCGGATTTCTTTCATCTAATAAAAATATTTATCTACCCAAGCAATAAGTCGAGTGTAAGTTGGCTTTATTGCTGTAGTGACGTGGAATGGCTGGTTGCTGGGTGACCTTGCTTCTGATTTTATGGTCTAGGCCAGCTCTCGCGGCAGAGAGGTGTGGCTACACTATTGCACTCCGTTGTCAAGTTTCTCCTGAGATGATCAGAGGTTCAGTGTCCATCCTGGTATAGTACTTGGGAAGCCATAATCTGATAAACGGCATTTGCCATTTGCTATGTGAAAGCCTGGATCCGTGAGGGAGATAAATACCTGACAACAGGAGCTGTCAAGGCTTAAAAGAAAGGCCAAGCTCTGTGCCTCTTAGCAAGTCTGTGAAACCGGCAAGGAAGTGCGATCTGAAATCTCAGATTGGACAAGCGACTGTGAAACACTTGTGTGTGACTTACTGCAGGGCTTTTGCAAAATGGAATATTAGAGCCTGGATGGTTTGGTTTGGTTTTGCCCGGAGGGTGATTTAATGTTTTCTCATTGGAAACCAAAGTTTTTCAACTAAGCAGACATGGAAGAAAATAAAGGAGGAGATATTTTGGAAAGCAGCCCTTTCTCTAATGGTCCTTGGTGCAAGGTGAGGACTTTTTTTTTTTTTCTTCTTCCCAATTACAGAAAATATTATCTCTTTCTGCTGTTTACAAGTGACTTCAGTAAACCGTTGCCCTTGGACCAGACTGCACCACCTCTGCATCAGCCTTTGTAAACAACTTCAGAAATTCCTTACAGCAAGGTTGTGCTAAACATTAGAAATAGAAATGAAATGGTAATGTTTGTGGCTGAGCAACTGTCATCCACCCTACTGGAAGGCTCAAAGATCTGAGTAACTACAGGTTTCCGTGCTGTGGAAACTACCAAAATAGTTTTCTTAGGTGTCTGGAAACTCCAGAAAATTCTTGCAATTTTAGCAAAGCCACTGCTTTAAGATTTGCAGGTTGAATGTGTTTAGTAAAACCACAGCAAGCATAAGGTAAGGTAAGCGTTAACTTAGGCAAACAAATTGACAGTTCAGCTGCGTGGAACTCGATGTCCAGCAGCAAACTTCTAATATTCTCCCAAAGCTCGCCAGAGAGCCTTTAACCTTCCTAAGGGACCAGCTGTGCTTCTTGTCAACTCTTGAACAGTGACGTTCGGAGATTGTTTTCTGTTTGCTTGTGTTTGTAATTTGATCTCATGTAACAACATTGTCCTTAGCTCACATATAACCACAGGGGCAACTCTGACATCCTGTCTGAAAAAAAAATCTTGTTGTTTCCCGTGCTTGAAATTTGACAAATTTCCAATTTGGACAGGTTAACATGTTTATATTAATCTCATCCTGTTACATGAGATTAAAAGATTAGTGTTTTGGGAGCTGGGCATTCTGTCTCCATTTTGTTTTCCCAAAAATACTGGGTTTTTTTCTTGTCTTTTTAAATTTTGGAGGGATTGGTGGAAGTTTTGCTATTGCCTCTGCTGAGGTCAAGATTTCAGTCCAGACATTCATGCATTAGAGCTTCTGGGAGATAACGTCAGGAATGTGCTGGTTTAGATTTTAGCTCCAAATTGTCTTTTTCTGATAGGAGTAACTGTGAATTAAGACAGTGAGTGTAGGAAACTGAGAACATGAAAGTTATCCGAGTGCTTGCTACTCCTTTAAGAAAAATAAAATAAAATAAAATTCTTACTGACTGAAGAAATGTGCATAGCTAATGAGAATATGTCTGGTTTCAAGAGTGGGTCAAGCAAAAATAGCACGACCACCTTTTCCTGGTGGAGCATCTGCTGGGTGTTGGTCACTTCGTGTCCGTCTCTGTGACGGTTCTTCTCAGTCACTTAGCGTCCTTTGGCTGAGTCCCTCCAACAAAAATATGCATTGTTGTTGCGTTTATTGGTCATCATTTTTACTTTCTTGTTTATGAAGTTGGATGTGCAGTTAAAGGGGAGAAGCAAGCAACACTCCGAAAAAACAATAGGGACAGAACAACTGAAGCAGTTTGTAAACCCTAAGGGTGAAAATTGTTCATCCCAAGTATTTGGTGGGTGGGTAATGACAACAAATAAGTTCACAGAAATCTAGACCATTTTGCAAGAAAAGAAAGCCTGTGTTTATGCTATAGGCTATTCATCTGAGACCCTGATTTCTGTAGAGGCAGAGAGTTAGAAATTGTTATTCTAGAGGCCATGTGCAGTTGAACCGCTTGCTCAGTCAAATTTGTTCACATCTGCAAGTGTACACTGTTTCAAGAATATCAACAATTTTTTAGGAATGCAGATTTGAGTTCATGGGGGCCTGGACAGGATGCATGGTTGAGGCAGGAAAAATATATTTAATAATAATATGAACTCTCTAAAGGCCTAAAAGTTCACAGAGCAGGTAAAGTTTTACCTCCTCCTGTTTCATACACTGTGATTTTTCCTTCTGTAAATCAGGGATTTTATATTTTTTCCTTTAAAAAAATGAAAAAGCAGTTTATCCTGGGAAAAACCTAGAAGTTTTTTCAACCTTATTTAAGCTATACTTCAATCATAATTTTGCAACTTCAATCTTAATTTTGCATCAATGTGATAGCACATTTTTCTCAATAATTATTGATCTTGCTAGCTCATTAGCCAGCCTTTCAGTAAGTCCCTTCACATATTCAAGCCCAAATTTGTGTTTGCAAATAACTTTGTCTGCATGTTATTGTGGGTACAAATGTTATTCATTATAGACTCTTTGTCTGCAGCCCAAAATGTGGCAATTGAAGATCTAGCTACAAATACTTGTGTTTGTGTTCCTTATCTCAGTGGTTTTTTTAGCTTAAGAGGGTTCAATCTTGTTTCAAGATGCAAGTGAAAGTGTGTTGATGGTCTTTTGTTTATGTTTATTGTAAAATCATAAAATATTGTCATTTGCTGTAATTAGAGTGCAGAGCACTTGTGCCGTGACTCAGCAGGGAGACGTGCGCACGGGCTGGCTTGCACCAGTGCCATCAGGGCCTCGCTTTCATAGAATTTTAAATGCACTTGGAGGTTTTTAAATAAAAAGAAGCTGGTTAGTTATTAACTTGTAGAAATATCTGATTTTAGAGAACAGAAGATTACAAAACAAACTGGATTTTCACCAGCTCCTGAAGGGCAAACAGTACACTGCATCTGGGAGAGAGAGGATTTGCTCCTTGCTTTTCCCTCCTGTGTGTTTGTGTTGAAGCTTTTTCACTCTCCAAGTACTTGATCTAAATGTTAATTAGCACTCCGGGGGAAATGTGTTAACAAATGTACCTTTGACACAGGTCTGTAGCCGTGCTTTGCTCTGTAGCTGCAGGCTGGAAAGATTAGCTGGCAAAGCACCTTGCACTGCTTTTGAGGAAACTCTCTTCAAATACAAGTTCCGCGACGCTTGCTTAATGCTTCGACTCTGCCGCCCTGTTACAGCTCCGGTTGCATTTGCTGCTTTACAGAAGTGCCAGGTAAAACCTGAGCAATTGTGAGGAACAAGAGCAAGCTCCTAGGAAAAGGATCCTTCAAGCCATTAACAAGCTGCAAACAAGTCTGCTGGGGCTGGTGGTTTTCACCTGATTAGACCAAAAAGGAAAGCTTTGCCTTAGCACAAACTTTGCGGAAGAAATGATTCCTCCTCCTCCTCTGGTGCTGATCCTGATTAACAATAAATAGGGGTAGTAAAGTCATTACCGTAAGCTGTTAGAGTAGAAAGGTAACAGTAATGCATTCATAAACACATTTACCTCATCACTGTACTTTCCCTTTTCATAAACAGCAGGTCAGAGATTCAGAAATGAAAACTTGTTTAGAGGGTGGGATTCTTCAGTAGTGTTCAAACCTGCCTTAGCTCAGGTCAACATAAAGATATTGCGGTGGCATCTGGCCAACTTGACTCCTGAACCTGATGTATTTTTTATTCTGACTTCTCTGAAAACTTATGTAGCCATTTTTCAAGATTTGGCTTGTTTAGATGTTTCTTACTATGCAGTATCACATCCTGATTTATTCCTGATGGGGAATAGCTCATATTTTAGGAAGCTCGCAGTGCAAAGAGACCCACTCTTACTAATAGCGCTCTGGAGCTCGGGACTGAAGGCTGTAATTTTGACTCAGCTCATATGAGTCTGCTTTGGGCTTTGTATGAACCCCTTGGAGCCAAGTACCTGTATGTTGGGGCGCGAAGGCGACACTGCTGCTGGGCATCCTCCCTGTGCCAGGGTCAGGCTGTTGTGCAAAGGAAGCTGGTGCTACACCCAGGTTCCTGCTCTGCTCCTCTGGGCCTGGCACCCACCTTCCTGGGACTCTGTGGGTATTTGCGAGGAGCTAAGCTTATTCTCATTTTACTTGACATAAAATGAAATTTTCTAGCTTTTATGGTCCTGGAAGGTGTTTCAGGCCAGCGAAGCTGACCGTAAGTGATGCATGGCCGTCTCCATCACGCCTGCAGCTTGGCTTTGCCCCCTCGGCTGCAGTCTGGGGCAGCCTTCTGGTGCTGGGCATTCATGCGAGCCCTTTTATTTTGAAGCACAGGTGAATGAAACCCCGATCTCCTCTGCAGCAGGAGATCTCCTTGCTTTGAATTGCTGCTAGATAAATGTGGCCTTGACTCAGTAAAATATGTCCAAAACTACTGGATGGAAGCCCTCTGGCACATTATTGCACTAGTACTTTGCTGCTCAGGAAGAGAGTTTTATTGCATTTTATACTGCTCTGCTCCTCCTCTCTGCTGGCAGCTCGAGCCAAGCAAATAACCCCCTGTGGCCATCGCGTGGAGCTGCGTCCGGCTGTGCAGGTGCTGGCCAGCTAAAGTCCTGCCCTGTGCTGGGACACGGAGCTTGGGGACAGGCCCCTCATGGCCAGTGCAAGCGCAGAGGTGCGAAGGCACCTGCGCCGATGCTGGTACCCACCACCGCTCTGACACCAGCAGCCCCTTCGCGCATGACAGCTGGATTTTTGCCTTGTCCTGTTGCCCCATAAAGTGGTGACAGAGGCCAAAGCTGTGCTAAGCTTGTTGGTGCTGCAGCCATGTTAAATTGTTTTGTTAAGAGTGATGGGCTGGGCTAGGTGGGCTCCAGGCTACCTCCCCGCCTAGAGGTACAGGCTGCTTGAGGAGGGGAGGCATGTTATAACCAGGCTGACTATCTTCTGCAGTGTCTCATGGAGGTGACAAAAGATAGAAATAATTTTCACTAAGTTGATTCTTCTTTATATAAAAATCCCAGATTGCAATTTTCTCAGTGGTTGTATTTCTGCTGTTGCTTTCTGTTTTCATAAACTGCTAAATTTTAGCAAAAATAGATATACCGGTCAGCAGTTGTCCAAGATCATGTAAAAATTGAATTTTAAGGACTACAATTTCATCCACAGGTTTCCTGCCTATCTGGCTGGCTTTGGTCTTGACACTTTCTGTCAGTAATCCGACTCCTCAGCACTCCTCAGTGCCCAGCTTGAGGTTCAGAGTCAACTCAAGACAAGTGCAAAGCTCTCTCAGGTTTTGACTGTGAAACTTGGCAATAATCTGGTTCTCGCATTCGAATAAACTGATCACCCAGCAGGAACTGGACTTCTGCCCTGTTGAACTGTGGTTGTTGCTTTACTTGCTTAAAAGGAAAACATACAAGAAATGAAAAATTCTTATTGACCCAAACAACTGAAACGAAATTCACAACATCCCTAAATCAACAGGTGGCAGTTTCCAAAAACAAAGCCTGACCATCAGTCAGAAGCTCGTGAGGAGGGCCTCGACTCTAAGGCCAAAGCGAGACCTTGAGTCTTCCCTTTCTCAGTCGTGGGGATGAGCTGGGAGCTCGGTGCTATGACATTAGCTCCTGTGTCAGGAGAACTGCTTGTGCACGATCCTAGCTGCTTCACAGGCAGGAAATTTAATTATTACTTCCACAGTAGCCCTAGCAGAGTACTGTCTACGTGAAAGATGCATTCATACGTGGTATGTCCCATAACTTTTTTTTTTTTCTGTTTCCGCATATGGAGTTAAGCTTAATGTTCCATACACTGTGGACAAATAATAGTTGCCATGGGTACCACAGCCTTGAATTTCCCATCTCCTGAGTGATTAAATTCCACACCTCAATTTTTGCTTTATTGGTTTATTTCTGTAACTCCTTATTTCCTCGGTTCGTTCTCCCTGAGAGAGCAAAGCAGCACGTTTCACAGGCTACTTGTGCCTTGTAGTGCTTTTGCATTTCACTCGCCAGGTTTGGGGAAATGGCAGGGAGTTGTTGGGTGGTGCGTGACAGGCAGCAGGTGCTGCAGCCGCATGCCACCAGTGCCCGGGAGGCTGCGTGAGCCCCGGGTCTGCGGGAAGGCCAGGCCAGCACCGCTGTCCTGCTGCCCGGGCAGGCTGGCTCCTTCCTCAGCTGGAGCAGGGGAGGCTGGGTGTCATCTGGGGGTGGCCTAGGGCTGTGGCACTATGGCATCCCTTGAGAGGACTGTTTGTTCATGCAGCTCTTCTCTATAATATCTATTTTGACTAGATGATCTCAAAATTTGTATTTGTTTACACGCACAGCCTCAAAATAAGCATATCATAACAGTAGGACCAAAATGCAGAGAGGCTCCAGGTCCCATCTAGGGTTCCCATGTACCAGCACTGCACCGGGGTACTGCCAATGAGTAGAAAAATAGGGGCAGAAGGGAAGCACCAAGGTCTGCAGCTCTTCTCAGAGCCAGGATCAACTATATCAACCTTATTTCTGGTGTACATTTGTCCAACTTGTCCTTAAAGCCTCTGTTACTGGAGACGCTGCAGCCTCACTGGGCAGTTTTCTCCAGTACTTTGCTTCCTTTAACATTGGCGTGATTTTTCCTACCATGTCCTCTCCTCTGCAGCAGTGTGAGCCCACCTCTTCTTGTCCTAGCTTCAGTGGATACAAAGAGCAGCTTTATCCGTTCTCCTCTGCAGGAGCCTACTGCTGATAGAAGGTCCAGAACAATTTGATGGGGTTTGAGAGTTTTTAATTCCACTCCTACCATACCAAAATGGCTGATGGGATTTGGGGGCCTGTGTAATATTGCTAGCTACTCTCCCCAGCTCCTTATGCACTGTCCAGGTGTTTGGGTTTATTCATTAATCCTAGCCATCCAGAAAATGACATAAAATAATATTGAAATGGGAACCACAAGCTGTGAAAACATAACTCTAGCTGGTAAGTAAAATGAATAAGGAGCTGCTAAATGCAAAAAGGTGTAAAAGGACGGTGGGAGCTTTTGCTATTTAATCCAAAGTGTTCTATAAATAAAGCTAGGTTGCTAGATATTGACAAAACTGGTCACCCCTAATTTAAGGCATGTCATTGGCAATGGAATAAGTGACCCATAGACCTGACTAATGTGGACAGAAAGGGAGAGTAATTTGGAGAAGCAATGATATAATGTCATACTTGTAACTGCAGACCCTGCAAGCTGGACGTCAGTACTATCAGCTGAATAGCACTTTCCTCCAATAACCATTTATGGTGTCTGAGGTCGATTATCTGACACTGTTTACTTTGAAGTCATGATAATTAAAGCTAGAGTGCCATCTACATTGTAATTAACATGCTCCTCTGCACCTAATTCATTCTGACAGTATAGATTAATGATAGTAAATGACCAACAAGGATTTATCATGAGATGATTCTCCGTTCTACAGGCTGCCCCAAACAATTACAGGAAGCAATTGTTGAGTTTCAGCTATTGTTCTTGTGTAATCATGTGTGTTAATTCTTAGCTTTGTTTTCCAGTAAAACTCATCCATGGGCTTAATAAAGACTTAGTTATGGTCCTGAAGAGGCTGAACCACAGCCACATTCTTGTAAATGGGAAAAAGAGGCACAGGCTGGTGATACTGCTCTGATTTTTTCAGTATCCTAGTGCTTGCTGTCCCTGCTGCTATCAGAATGAGCTGGGACTGATCAGCATTTTTGGAAATCAGGTGCTTTTGTACGTGTAATTCTGTTGAGCGGTTTAGTGGGTAATGGTCTGCCATGCAGTGAGGGGTGTATCTGGGGCTGGGCAGCCTTGCTGGGTACCGGCGCTCTTGCCCAAGGCAGCGTGTGAGCAGCCGCCTGCCTCGGTGCCTGGGGAAGGAATCGCCTCTTTCCCCAAAGTGCGCTTTGCGGCCACCATAGCTCGACAGCCTTGTGCGCCAAGAACTGCTGTGCATATAGGCAATAAGAGAGTGATCAGTATTTATGCTTCAGCCATAAAAACCTAAATGACCAATATGCACGATGGAAAGGAGATGCCTCCTTGAAGCACAGGATCTGAGTCCCCTGTTAGCGTAGGCCTCGGAGGGTTTTGCCATTCCTGGGCCCCTGCTTGCAAAACCTTGACTTTCAAGCCAAACCGGTCTCGACTGGGGAGACAACAACATGTCACGCTAGGCAGAAAGTCATGAAAAATGATATAAATGAAGTGAAAAATTCCAAAACATACATGGCACTCAATCTCCGGTTACTTCTTGCAAAATGTAATTTCATCATCCCCTTTTCTTATAATAGCTTCCTTGTGTACACAAGGACTTAACCTGGCTTATTTAAACTGCGTCATGTATTGCTGCAAGAATACCTGATTAACAAGATGATCAAATTGTGCTGTTCCACGTGTCAATCAATAGGAATTAATACACAAAAGCCTGGTCGAAAAATGTGAGATTATAATGGAAATTTGGTTATTTTTGTACTGAAGTGTGCTAATATGATGAACTGAGCCCCGATGCCTCTCCTCCCTAAGGCTGGCATTTTCCTCGCTCCTTGCCTGTCCCCTCATTTGTACCATTCCTGACCTCCCTGCTAGGTGTGTTGAAGCTCCTGCATGTTTCCAGTAGAAGTTTGAGATTTTTTGATAAAAGCGGTGAAACAGTGGAATTGCGCTAATGCCCTGCAGTGGTATTCTACCAGCAGCAGGTATGTGAGTGTGGTGAGCTCACCTGACACATGCCCAGGTCCGGGCCTGAAAGCAAGGCTGCAAATCGTCCCCAACAGCTTGCAGCAGGGACTGATCATAGTCCTAATAATTTATTACACAAAATAAATAGGGCACAAGCTGAATTTGAGTTGACCACATAGGCAAGTGAAAGTGGTTCTCCTGATACCTCTTCTCAGAGCACACAGCCAGATCCTGGCTTGCTTTTCTTTATAGATTAGATGGACCACAAAGAAACAAGTTGTCTTAGCCTTTAAAGCTCTCGGAGCTGAACAGGGTTAGTTCATATCGTGACTGTGTCTGCAGCAGTCATCTCCGTGCACTCACTTTTCACTGTGTTTCCGTGACTGGCTGGCCAGTTTGGCAATTTTGGTTGCGCTGAGGCCATTGTGCCCTGTTTGGGGTAACTCCCCGAAAGCAATCTTGATGGGCACAGAGGATGCTCTCTTAGCAATATTTATCTGTGCCATGCTGCTGAACTCAAATATGGGCTATGTCTCAAAGAGAAACATATACGATATATTTTGCAAGAAAAAAGCCCATTTTCTATAAGTTTTCATTCTGAGGGAGAGGTGAAACAGATCTATGGTGAAACCTCCTGCTTGCAGCCTCTCTCCCTTCCTTTCCTGACAGTGGCAGGGGCAAGATGGGAAGAGTGGGATGATGGGGTATAAGAAAAAAAGACACAAATTGGAGACCACCAAAAAAAAAAATGGAGGCTTGAATTTTTGTATTTGGCAGGACATGTAGTTGACGTGGGCATTTTCTAATTAACAGTAATAAAAGCCTTAATAAGACAATATTTCTTTGGGAAAAGCTTACTGGATGGAGATGTTTTGACTTTTCTGTCTGTCAGAGATTGAAATACTAGGAGGAGCCAGAGATTTAGCTGGTGACCCTGAGACCTTTAATATTAAAACAGGCAGGTGGTCCCTGGGGCCCTGCTTGCACTGGGGGGAGTGGTAGGCACGGAGCAGGTCTGCCAGGCGTCACAGGGCCCCTGCGGGGCAGACGCTGGTGTGCATGTGGGAGGCCGAGGGACACGCAGCCATGGGGGATGCCTCCTCAGGCCCAAGGGGGCAATTAATTCCCTGTCACTGGGCTGCAGAGTGTCAGCGGACCATGAGCATGTGGTTGGCTGAAGCTGTCCCCTACCCAAAATGGACTCAGATTGGCCTCTTGCATATGTGATCTGCCTAATCAGTGTGGGTTGTTCCTCCAGGACCAGCCCAAAGCACGAGGCTTTGATTGCAAGTGTCTTTGCGTGTTGATAGGAAAAGGATTATCGCTCTGCTTTGCCCTAGCACCACTGGGGACATTAACTGCATCCTGGTTGTGCAATGACGCACCCTGCGTGGCCTCCCTGCTCCGTGGCAGTTGCTCTTCTGCCAGGGATGACGCAGGACAAGCAGACCTGGGGAGATGAGCAATTGCAGAAAGGACCAAAGAGCAGCCCCCCCTGCTTTGGTTGGCTTGGTACAAAATCTGTTGGGAACCAGGTGTATCTGAGCTGTTCCCCCTCCTCAATCTCAGGGAATGATGCAGAGGTGCCTTGGGAGAGGAGGAGCTTGTGGACGAAAAAGCAGGTCTCGGGGGCACAGCGTTGGCTTTTGTTGCGTTAGAGCTTGTTGCTGCTGGCTGCAGAGACACCTGCTCTGTGCTTTCAGCCCTGAAGGAACTGGTTTTTTTCCCTCTGAAATCAGAAAACAGGGGTTGGGAGCAGAGCTGGATGAATGGTGAGTTTTTTTTGGTTTGCCCTCTGACCCGCCAAAATATGAAAAACAACCTTTGTTCTAATGAAACCAAAAGCCGAGGTTCTTTGGGAGCAAACGGAGGAAACAAATCTTAAATTTTGCAAAACATTTTATTTAGCCCCAGAATGTCTGATGTTGCTTTATAGGTTGTTTCTTTTTGTCCCCTTTCAATTTGAAAAACAATCAAAACCCAACCATTTCATGCTGAAAATATCAAAGCGAAACATTTGAATATGCTATACATTTCTTTTTCATATTTTTTCTGTGTTCATAACTATTTCACATATTGGACTTGAATTTGTGAATGTATCTTGTTCCCCGGAAATCCTGTTTTGGGAGGCAACTTAATGCTCATTGATTTTCTTTTATTCTTAGGCTTCTATTTGGGATATCAGGTCCTCTCTGCTGGGCTGGCAATGTACACCACCTTTGTACTCCCTATACTAAGTGTTCCCTAGATGTTATAGTTTTCACATCATTCCTCTTCTCTGTTTGCACATGGGTCTATGTACCAAGAGTGTCTGATGTTGTGTCTGCTTATTACAGCATACTTCTTGTTTAGGACCTAAAAAGGTGGGGACACTCATAAAGGTAAAACATCAGCATTTGTTAAGGAAAAGTGGGACTATACTGTCTGGCTGGCTTCCTACCTGTGTCCCTACATCTCAAAATGCTCACCCAAGTCTGCCAACAATTTGCTAAGAGGACAAGGTAGTACCTATCATTTATCCACTAACTTTTTTGGCCAGGTTAAAAAGAAAAAAGAAAGAGAGCAAGCAACTGATAGTAGATAAAGAACAGCCGGTGACCCAGAAACATGAATGGTTAAGACCTCTCTGGGTTTTAGGCTTGGAAGTGCCTGGAAGTTTACAAAAAGCCTAACAAAAAAAGGCTGCATTGGAAAAGTAACTTGGTGGTGTCCAGGACAGGCTTGCCACTGGGCCCTGCGTGGTTTGTCCCTGGAAACCCTCCTAGCTGGGAGGTGGCTGAGCTGCCAGGCAGGCAGTGATTTTTAATGGTAATTAGTGTTATTTGGACATGAACTCTTTGTAATTGTTAAATACGACAGGAGCAGTAAAATTGATTTTGTCGTGTTTGTGATCATAAGGAGGTATGGACAGGACTAAGGAACAATCTTCCACCTACGTATTCTGAGTGCGCCAGTGTGAGACTCGTGACTTGTCTCGTCATTGTGGAGTGGAAAGACAATAACGGCTCTGTCAGAAATATAACTTGGCCCTTCTATTTTGGCATTTTTCTGTCAAGATTTTTTTGTTTCCTTTTCTGTCTTATTGAAAATCGTAAAAGACAGGTTAAACCTCGGGGGTTCCTTTGCAAAACTACTCCCTCATGCTTTCAGCTGGAGCAATATTGCAGCATTGACATGAGCTCACAAAACTAATTAAATAAGGTTTTCCAGAGTTGGCTGAAGGTTTTTGCTTAGTTCTAGACTCAACTGTTTCAGAAACCTTTCTGCAGTGGATTCCAGATAACCTGGCACCATTTAGAGCATTGAAAATTCTTGCATAATTTGACCTGTCAAAATACTCAAGACTTTAAATTTTTCTACCCAGGAATTATCTTTTTTTTTTTAATCAAAAGTCAGCTGTTTCCAATTGCTTCCTTCCCTTTTAGTCACCTATTCTCTTTTTTTCTTCCCATGAATGACTAAGTATCTTTTTTAAATCAACTTGAAGCACTCCATTTTTCCATTCACCCATTCGCTCATGCTGGTTTCTCTCCCCCGTTGGAGTGCTCCGCAAATGTCATGCACTGAAGGAGCAATATCATCTGCACAGTCCTGAGTGCGGGAGTGCTTGGCGTCAATTCTGCAGCTTCATATGTGGAAAACATGAGGACAGCTGCCAATTTCTGCATGTTTTCACTGGTTTATTTTCTGAAGCTCTGAGCAGAAATACTGAGGCCATGGCAGCACCACACAGCAGAGTGTGATGCCCAGGTCCACGGTCTCATGGTGAGCATGCTGGTTCCTGAATGTGGGACCATTTCTGTCTCCACTCAGCACTGAGCTCAAGCCAATGGGTCTTTTGAGAGTCAGAACTAAGAAGTGCTGCCAAAGCGGCTGTGCTGGCTTGTTCACAGCCATGCCACAGCCTCTGCTGTGCGCTCTTGCCTAGTGTGGATGTGGCTTAAGTAACAGGTTAAAATATATTTAGGTGAGTGGATCCCCTGTTAAAAGTGCAGAGTGAGATACAGGGGCAGGCCTTACTTACAAAATGTGTCCATGCAATCCTTCACCGAGCTTCAGTACCAAAGAAGCATCTCTGCTTCTCTGTCCTGCCACTTCTGTAATATCTAAATGCAATCTTACATTTGCCTCGATTTGTGTATCTCACAAGCATATGTGCTACTCTTATGTAACATTGGTTTGTTGACCTCAAATTAGAATGAAATTTGTCCAACCTTTGATCTCTTATATAATATACAAACACCCACCAGATTTCTGATCAATGTGTATGCGACACATGCATTTTTCTTTCAGTTGACACATACTCAAGCTGAAATTATCAGGGGGGAAAAAATCTTGACACCAAGCACAGGAAAGGGTTTGTTTTGTTTTGGATTTCTTTTTCTGGTGAAAAAAGAGTTTGCTGGAGACAGATTTGACAAAGTGCAAGATCCAGGTTTTTGTGGCGTTTGCATCCTAACTCTAACCGTCATCGTTATGCTGCGCTCTGCAAGGGAAGAAGAAGAGTCAGATCAAGGCCTGCCAATAGGCCCCAAGCACTAAACCTTTCTGTCCGGAGTAGGATATGGAAAACTACATTTCCCCAGGACAGCTGCCAAATGACTAATCTTGGACACTTTGAGGCATTCCAGTATGTCTGGTTAGTGGTTACTCTAGCCATCCTATCATGTTTTTGAGAACCAAGTGTTTTGCACACTAAAGCAAGGTGCATATTATGCAAAGGGTGCCTATAATGGATTTAGATAGAGTTAGTAGACAGCACGCAGTGGCTTTACATCAAAGATAACCATATGAAGAGGGAACACTCAAAGCCAGAGACACAAGGAAAATAGACCCTGTTCTGCAGAGTTTATTCAGGAGTCATGGGCAGAGGGGGGATAGGAAGGAAGGGTTTTTTTAAACACTGAGTGAATTAGTTAGTTCATTAACTTCTGTTTTCATTTCCATGTAAGTGACAACTCTTTGTTATGCCCAGAGGTGAGCTAACGAGACTGTGCTTTGCAGTAAGCCACTGCTCAGACAAGCATCAAACTACTTACAGTAAAAAAAGCTCACATTTTCTGGAAAGGCAGCCCAAGCTCAGAGACTATTCCGTTCCATAAACTTGCTTGCTCCAATTTACTAAAGCACTCCCTAAAACTGCACTAACTGCAGTGATTCCTGCATCACATGGTTCACAAAGCTGCCTTGGTAACAGAGCAGCACTTCCCAGGCATACTCAAATAGTCATTCGAGTGTCATCTCAAGGACTTTCTCTTTTGTTTAAAGTACAACATATATTTTTAAAAAAACAGTAACATGTCTAGCCTGTGATTATCTACTGTATGAAGCTTGAACACTTCCCTGTGTGTCCCCCAGTATGTCTGTCCTAGTTCATGCTAATGCTCTTTAGGATCTCACTGTATTGTTTACTTCAACGAGAAATGACTGTGGTTTCCACAGATGAATTGCAAGTGCTCTACAAGAGATGTCCTGTCCAGCTAGTATGGTTACCTTTTAATTGTGATTTTGGACCTAGCTTTGTTTTTATACTATGGGATAATGGGCCAAAGGTGGCAACATGCAGGCTATGTTGGTATGAGATGAACCACTCTATAAAGTTCTCCTTTTTTCTTCTTCACCTAAACTCTCCCAGCTCCTTTATCCCCTTATATGGAAGCCCTTTGCCTTGTATCTCCTGTTTGGCATCAGTGCCTGCCCAGCTGGATCAGGTCACAATACTCACTCGTCTAACTGCGGGCATGGATACCCGACAGGATGAGCTGACCTCCGCAGCAGCCCGTTATGTGAGGAGGGAGGCATGCGCTCTTGAAATCCGGTACCCAGCTCCTGCTGTAACACAGTGTCATCTTGCCTTTATAGGTAACACTAAATCTTGCCATAAATGTGTTAAGTTTTGTGCTTAGATGGACCTATTGTCTAAGCTGAGAATTATATAGTCAGTAACCTGTTACACCAGTGCAAGGAGCTCTTTTCGTGTTCTAACATGTTCCCCTAAAATATTAGGTGTTTACACAGAGAAGACTTGAAAGCTGTTTGTCAGGGTCCATCCACCCTGGCTAGCTAAGCCCAGTTTTACGCTCAGGCAATTTTCTTACTTGGGAAATGCACTTTAAAGGAGGACTCAATAGCTACTTTAAATGGGAAGAATTAGGGTGGGTTCACGGCTGTGGATGCCACCCACAGGTTCCCTGGCAGCTGGCTGGGGTGCGGGACTGGCCTCCGCTGGGGTGCGTGCAGGGCCGTGCAGTGAGCCCTTGTGGCCTGTGGGCCTCCAAGAGCCGCACTGACCCCTGGCTCTGCTCCGCACCGGGAAGCGGGAAAAGGCTTCGGACGATTCTGGCTCTTCTATCTGGCCACAGGAGGCCCTTGAAGTGCAGAACAAAATAAATTCCCTCAACCCTAGCAATTTTCTCCAAAGTAGATCAGCAGGCGGCAGAGCTATGGTCTGTGGCTTGCCATGGGCATTTGCAAGTGTCCCAAGATGCCTGTGTTTGGATGACTGTGTCCCAAAGGCATGCCTTTTGTGTTTTCCTGTGCCCGCAAACAACATTTGAAAAACATCACACAGAGGGCCAAAATCATCCCTGATGGCTTCAGTGAAGTTGCTCCTGATCCTGGAGCTCTTTGTCTGGATCCCAGCACCTGCACGCTGCCTGAGCCGAAAGCAGGCTCAGAGAGAGCACGCCAGCGCTCCTTTGTGCCTGCTGCTCATCTTCTCACCAGAAGTGCTACTCCTGAAGTGCTCCTTCATCAGGAATCCAGCTGTTATCCAGGAAACATCCACAGTTCCAAGCTCAAAAATCTGAAAGTCTTTAAAACCAGCAGAGCTAAGAAAATACATGGAGATGAGAACTGTTTCTTGGTACAGCTGTGGAGAGGTTCACTACAGGTTTCTGAGCTTCCTCAGAAGTGTCGTATTGTTCCCCATGCACAAGTCAGATACTGAGTAAACCTACCGCACTCATCTCCCCAGTGTAGCAGCTCCTTTAGTTGCAGTGGTTCCCATTCACAACCACGCTGGGAGACATTCCCTTCTAGCGGCAACACTGCTACACTAAATGCCATTTTGTTTCATTTATTATTACTAGCATTTTCATGATATATTGTCCTTCAAAGAAGTGCAATTTTAAATAAGTATCAGAAGGTTCGGGTGTATAAAAGCCTTTTAGGTGATTGTTAGTTCAAGCTTGTTGCTGACACTAAGCAGCTCGCTTTTTGGTGCCAGCTGAGATGAGTTAACTCAAGGAGAGTCAAAGCTGTACTGTGGAAGTGTAGATTATTTTAAAAGTACTTCAAAAGCATAGAATTTTATTTGGCTATATTAATTATTTTAAACATACAATTACCTGAAAACCACTGAAGTTTCACAAGATGGATACTGTGGCAATGGGGGTCAGATTGCAGCTTTAGTTCCCAGCTATGACAAATACTTCTTAGGTGATTTAGGGCAAGTCACTCAATTTATATTTTCCCATCCTTAAGGAGTGTAGAATGGTAAATCAAACAATATTTACGATGTGTTCCAGTATGCCTATGATAGGGCCATATGTAAACTTTAGATAAATGAGAGTTTATTTTTATTTGAGGACAAGAGATAAGGAAGCAATATAGCAGCTCTTCTAGAAGAAATCCAAGGTCTCTGTAATAATCTGTTCTGAAGCTCTTTTTCCACTGAAATAGTTAATAAGGCTTGGATGTAGTGTATTTTAATGTGCATAATTTAGCCGAGCACTTTAAATTCTTTTAGTTATATGGCTCCCATCTGTCTGTTTTTTGTTTTACCATTTATTTTTTCCACTGCTCAGCTCCATAATTGTTCCTTTTAGCCACAGTCACCTAAGGTCAGGCTGTACCTTGCTAGGGAGCTGAACTGCAAACAAGACTGGCTAAATCACATGTCTCCAGCCTGCTCTGGTTATTAATCCTCCCAAGTTCTGGGCCTAGTGTTTGGCAGAGCAACAAAAATAAACTTTTTATCTCAGAAGTTCACATCCTCCTCAAGTGGAGGATGAGCTGGGTAATTCCTGCTTTTTAAAGAAGGGTCTAATATGGAAGCAACCTCAGATTTATTTTCATAATGTAAGGGACACAGAAAACCTTATTTAAATGACCATTTTTTTGTGCAAAGTGAATTTAGTCTGATAAAATTCTAGTGCTTTCCCTGAAACGTCTTTGAGAGTGTTTTCATTAGTAAATATGCTGTTATTATAACAAATACAATGCTGGCTTTAAATTGGTGAGAATACAGCCAAAGCACATGCAGTTTGTACTCTGATAGGAAGCTGGCCTGGGTCCTTTGGTTTTGTCTAAAATCTACAGCTCTATGAAGAATTTTTATTGCTGTTTCAGTATCTGCCTAGCTAAATCCCTGCTTATTTTGCTTTCTCTTCCTCTTATATTTTCACAATCCTCAGCTCTGCTTCAGTTCTTTAAGTTTATGGCATGGGTGCAGACACAGCAAATTCAGAAAATCCAAGTGGAAAGAAGAGGAAGGTCGATAAACTTTTGTCTCCAGAGATGCAGGGTGGTCCGGGAGTGCGCGGGTGCTGCCAGCGTAACCTGGGCGAACGCGAGGGCCTGACATCAAGTGCCATGCTGGCACCCGTCGCCTGAATCGGGGCAGACCAAATAGCAGCATTGCATAAAGACCTCTGATGGGAAGGTGTAATCGTAATGATTAATATGTTGATGTTACATATAGGCCACTGCATCAAGGCAATAAAACAAATGTTGTCATGTGGCAAAGTGGTGAGAGAAGGGAGGGAAAAAAAAAAAAGAAGAAAAGTAAAAAATCTTAAAAAGGGAGAAAACGAGCAGCTCTCATCATTGGGTGTTTACATATTCCTCACACAGGTCAGTATTATTTAGGTACTTGTGAGAAGGTGCTTGCACAATGGTTTTGATAAGTGTCCTAATGCATCTGAGATGCGAGGCGAGGAGTTACTTAGCATGTGGCGGGCAGGTGGCCGGCATGGTAGGCATTGATCCCGCACCGCCACCGCGAGCGCGGGCGAGCTCTTGCTGGCTCCCCCAGCGCTGCCCTGTTATCTGGCTGCTGCCGGGATCCCTGGCTTTCTGGCACGCGGTCACCTGCTTGGTGCATGGTGGCAACTTTCCTGAGGTACTTCCGCCCCCTCCCAAATTTCTAACAGCACTTGTGGGCCCCAAAAGCTTGCAAGCTAGATAGGAGCAAGGAGGAGATGCCGGCACGCGCGGAGCGCTGCACACGCGAAGGGGCTCTGGGCGCAGCCAGGGCTGGGAGGGCAAGCACCATTGCTGTGCTTATGCCCCGCCGTTCCCTGGCCTCACGCTGCTTCTCCACAAGAACAAGAGCTGGGCTGGGGGCCAATTTGTGCCTAATTACATAAGACAACTTTCAACTTCTCAGTTTTTTTTTTTTTTTGTATTTTAACACCATGAAAACTCTAATGTAAATACCTCTCAAGTCTAAGCAAATTTCGGAGGCCTCAGCTGTGAGCTAGAGGCAAACCATATTTTCCAATCAGCTTTCTAAAAAGGGAAAGTATCGTAATCAAGTGTTTGAATGTGGATTAGTGGCATCCACAAAAAGTTCAAGATAACACAGAAAAGATTAGTGTTTGACAGAGTGGAAGGGGAGTTCAAAGAAAGCTCTTACTGTGGGTTGGAGACATTAAAAGTTGTAGCGATGTCTGCACACCTAAAGAGAAACATCTAAAGGCAGCCTGGTTGCTTAGAAATTGATAAACTATGTTGTCATCTGCAACAAAACTGAAGTATAATTTCCAAGACTGTATTTCTACCAGATTTGTGGGGTGCCCTGGCAGGGCACTTGGAAAGCCGTTGTCCTGCTGCAAGGCAGAACAAGCAATTTTGCAAGGCCATTTGTGTCCCAGAGAGTAACGTTTTGGTGATGCTTCATTTCTCTCTTCCACAGTAAAGGAACAGTCAACACAGTTTGCCAGCAAAGGAATAATGAACAATGTGTTTTACAAAGCACATGCAAACAAGGGATCTGTTTTTGCTTATCTAAACCTGTGTGTGTCAGTGATTTTTATCTGAATGTCTAATGTTGCAGATAATTTGTATAGTGATGAGTCTCTCTAAACTGCGGCTATAGGTTAGTACCTTTTTTCCCTTCTTAAATGTGCAACAACTTGCACTACCAGTTGGGAGAAGTTTGCATTTCTCTGGTTTGCTTTGTAAAAACAGTATCCCTATGAAATAAGTTGATGTATTATACTTAACATGTACACCTGCAATCTCTCTCGTAGCATAGCACTTCAAAGCAGTCCTTAAATACTGAATTTTCCTTGTTATTTAGTTTATAAAATTAACAAAACCTTAAAAGGAAATGCTATAAGGGATGGAATTTGGTATATTGCTTTTTCTCCTTTAATTTATTGTTCTTTTTGATCATCTGTTACACAATGAGCAAAACACCTCACAGCTGGAAGCATAGTTTCAGCTGTGAGATGCCTCCAACTTTTTTTGGTGAATGGACAAGTGGTTTTAAAAATCAAAAGTGAAATACTGTTTGGGAATGTGGCCTCTCATTGCTGCTGATCGAAGGTGTGAGGACAGTCAGGACTGCATTGCTCCCTCGGCATTGAAAAGACCTGCTGCCCCTCGGGAATGGCCTCCTCTTCCTCTTGTCTTCCTCTGCGAGCGGTGTTTCGGGGAGTGGGGACTGGTCACTTGGCGTGCGGCAGGTCTGAGCCCAGCCTCGTGCACTGCGGGAGCAATGACGTTGTCTCCTGGCATCCCTCTCCCAGAGCTTCCTAGAAAGTGCCCCTGCGCTGGGGTAGAGGGGGCTGGGGCTGTCGCCGTGGCACGCTCCGATTGTCACAATTTTGTGTCCTGTGCTCTTGATATTGCTTCCAGCAGCTTTCACGCGCACGAGGGCTGCCCCTGGCCACTGTGACCAGGGAGGCTCTGCCTGGAGCAGCCCAGGCGGTGGCCCTGGGCGGGCCGTGCCTGGAGCGTGCTGGGCCCCGGCCTGGCGGCAGGACTTGGGCAGGACCCCGGTGTTGCCCACCTGGAGGGCAGGACCTCTCCCCCCTGCGGCCTCCCCGCGGGAGGGGTTGAAGAGGCTCTGCTCGGGGACCTGCAAGAGCTCTGCACTGGCGTTTTGCCCTCTACCCATCTCAGCGGCAGCAAAGGGCGAGTACAGAAAGCCCAGGAAGGTTTGGTCCTATGTGTACAGTGTCTGGGCGCTGAGCGAAATGTGAACAAGTCCAATGGCAACTCTGGGCTGGTGAGTGAAGGATAACAGGCAGCGCTAATCATAAACGAGTGCTGCGGATGAGCAGCAGCAGCGGATCAGGCGCAGCCGATAGAGGCTCGGCAGCAAGGCATGGAGAATTGACATGTGCGTTGTTAAGCCCTACCCAGCTGAAATCGCTCTCTGCAGCACAGCAAGTCTGTGTGCATGCTCAGCCTGCTGTGGATAAGCTGAAATTAGGCTGTTAGTTCTTGTAGTATTTTTCTTGAATACCTGTATTTCTCCCCAGTGGAAAACTGACTTTGCTGGGATTTGCTGTTCTTGCTGAAAGTAAGCATTGCTGTGCTTGGAAAAGGCTTTGGCAGTGAGGTTATTTTGAGCATTTTAGTAAGTGTCTTATGTAGTAGATGTTTCTTTCTCCTGTCTCTTCTCCCCCCTCCTCGCCCCCAAATGCCACAAGAGTTTTCCCATGTGAATCTCTGAAGCCACTGATGACTAGTTCCCTTTCTTTTTAAGATGGTAGTTGCTTCAGGTCAGATTTTGAATACCTCAGGATTCAGAGCTTGTTTGAATGTGTGACTATTTTTTTGGTGCCCAAGACTTTCAAAGGCAAGAAATGATTTCTAGGTGCTTAAATGAGCTGAGCAAGAGGGAAGCTGTTTGCATTGGGGTCTGAAGAGAAGCTGTGTGCAGGGGACAGTCCTGGCCTTCTCAGATGACTCTGAGATTTGCCTAACCAACTCCCAAGAATGCAAGGAGATGTAAAAATGTTTCATCATTTTGTCCAGATCTGAATATTTGTTGTGGTAGAGAATTTAAGAGAGAGGGTTTTGGTTTGGTTCTTTTCATTCTTCATAAAGCTAATGTGTCCAGGAGTTTCCCTTGAAACTCTCTGAAACCACAAGTGTAAACCAGATTAGGGCTCTGGGAAAAGGTGTGTTTGGCACCCGGGGAGCGTGAGCGATAAGGCAAGGGGCTGTGTTGCTCCCGGGTGTCTGCAGCTGCTGAAGCGCGAGGTTTCATTTCAGTGACAGGATAGGAAGCAGGGATTTGTGCCCTAGAGGTATATAAAGGGAGACGAAAGTAAGAGATGGTACCAGGGCTTATTTTAAATTGGAGGAGTCTAAAAACCTGTGCACTGAGTATGGGGAACCCACTCACATCTGCAGAGTAAGTGCATACCTGGGAGGGCATTGCCAAGGTGACTATAAACCATGAGCTCAGCCTTCCCTGGCAGCGCTGAGTTCGTCAGACCTCCCCCTCTCCATCTGTTTGAAAGTCTCTCAGGAGGTTAAAGGACACATTTTAAAACTATTTTTCAGCTCTGTTCCCAAACCATTTTGGTGAAAATTTTTTATAGTGCTTGCTGTTGTAACTGTGTTATAGAGCCTGTCAACCACTGCAGCACCCAGCTGTGCTGGCTGTAACCATAATTCACAGAAACTGCCAAGAGCTGTTCTGCTTAATATGACAGATCCTTCCGTGATAGCTGCACTACAGCCAGCCCTGGTGAGTGCCTTGGGAAGGATGGTGCCCATGTGGATAAGATTTACATTTGTTAGGGCTGTGGTGAGTGAACCTGCAAGGGCTGCCTTCCCCTTTTCAAAAACTCAAAAGATTTATCTTCCCCACACATCCTGAGAGAGTCTCTCTCTCTCTCTCTCTTTTTTTTTTTCTTTTTTAATAGCTATTCCCCCAGAAAACTTGCACAGTATGGTTTCTCCACCTGCCCTCAATGTGTTTTTTTCCTTTTCTCTCCCCCAAGTTGTCATCTCCTCTTGCAGTTCTTGTGGTGTTGCTCTTCCCGCTGCTCTGCTACATGTGCAAACAGCTGTAAAATGGAGTTTACAAGAAGCATGATCTACGAGCACTGTGCCATGGCACTGCAGCGGTTGGGATTCTTGTGCATTCCTCCCTACAGCTGTCTGCACGCAGAGCGGCATGCAAGCAAGTGGCAGGAAAAGTAACTTCCCTGACGAGAGCTTAGAGAAACAAGAATACAGTTGGAAAAATCATATGAATCATGAATGAAACATTAGTCAGAGCCTGACTGCAGTGTAAGAACTGGATGTGAAACATTCCTGGAAAAGCGGATACATTTGGAGGGGATAATAAATTGCACAACCATCTCTGGCTTTTCTGTTTGATGTGGAGTATGGTTTTCTTAATTAAGGGTTCAGCTTCTTGCATATATTGCAAGTAAGGATACTGCCTTGCTCTATAGAAAGACCAGTAGTCAGGGATAGGGACACCGTATAGTCAGATATAACAGTATTTAAGGTAATGTTTTCATCCAAAGAGGGAAATGTACTTGAGAATACATTTAATAGTTGGTTAAGTATTCAGATTAGGTCCATCTCTCTTTCTTATATTCAAACATTTGTTTATAGGGTGAATTTTTTAGATGTCTGAGTGATCTAGGAGCATAAACCTCACTTTTCAGTACATGGGATTTTTGCTGTTGTGAATATATAATAAATTACTGCTCAGCATGACCACAGATGGTGGATCTGCTCCTTAAATAATAAATTCAGCAATCAATGAAAGCAGTCTGTCTTGCAGGTGCACAGCCTGTCTTAAAGAGTAATTTTGGAGAGTTTTTCAGCTCCCACTGCTGCCATACTGCAGGGATCAGTTTCTAGCCCTGTTTTTCATTGTTTGCCATTTTATTTTTTGTGTGTGTCTGGTTTTGCCATTTATTTATGTAAAATAGTTGGGTAGCTCAGCACTATGTAATGCCTCCTTTAAGAAGTTTTAAGGGAGAAAAAATAGTGCATTGGAAAGACAAGATCAAAACCTCCTGCATGGTTTTGTGCCAGGCTACTGGCCATTGACACTTCTGGTTAACCGGGAGCAGGTAAGAAAGGGGCTGCTGGGCAGGAGGCAGTGGGGATCCCTGTCCTGGGGCCCAGGCCCTCTGCTTGCCCTGGAGAGGAGACGTGGGGCAGAGGGAGTTGAAGAGTCAGAGAAAGAAAAACCATGTGTTTGAAAGCCTTCCTTGAGTGTGCCTAGACCTGTTAGCTGCTGGGGCAGGCTTGTAGGGACTAAGAACTAGTTCTTGGCGCTTCAGTGTCCAAATAAAACCAACCTACTGCTGGAAGAGCCAGGCTGCTTGTTTCTTTGACTGCTTTTCTTTGTTTTACTGGATCCCAGGCCACAATGTGTTATTGGGTGTTATGGCATCAGGACCCGATTTATGGGTCTGAAGAGTCCTGAAGCTGGCCCCATTCTTAGGCTGGCCAGAGGCTGGCTAGCTAAGGGAGGGCCCAAAAGCCTTGGGAAGCAGATGGATGACAGGTAGTGAGTCCCTTAGGAGGTAAGGACAGGGGATGGGTACACTTAATGTGGGCCCAGTTTTCTAAGAGAGTTCTCATCCTTGGTTTAGTAAATCAGAACCTGAATGGGATGCACATTAAATTAATGTACGTTAGCTTAAAATTACTCAGGGAGAGAGAAGGTCAAATTCACCAAGAGGGGAAGAGCTAATTCTCTGTGGTCACAGCTGGCGGCATGGCACTGTGTATCCAGACAGATCGTCCTGCCTGTGAAGCACGGGGTAATTATAGGGGAGTGGGTGGGGACGACAGCGCTTTGTTCCTCCCTTCTCCACAAATTTTTGGCTGACTCAAGGAGAGACCAGGCAGTGGGAGCTGTCAGAGTCTGCTTTGGCAGCTTGCAGAGCACTCCTCCTTCCTGCTGAGCTCTCCGGCTGGCACCGCCGGAGCAGCTGGTTGCTGAAGTGCAGCCTCTGTGCCCAGTGGGTGCTGCGTGCCCTGGGCAGGGCAGGGCTCCCCAGCTCGGGGATTGGAAAGACAGCATTTAGGTGATGGTCTTCTCTAAGCGGTGAGGACCTGAGACACTTGGGAAGAGAGGTCTGGGAGGAAGAGGAAAAATTGCAAGACTTTTGACATAGTGGTAAGGGCTCTGTAACCTGCTTTGGCGCTAGATCAGTCCAAGGCCTATATACCTGTGGTGCCTAGAGATCTGCAACACCATGGGTGTCCTCTGACCTGAGTCAGCTTCCCTTGGGGCAGAGGAGGTTCGGAGAGTCCATGCTCTCACCCTTTCCCCTGTATACATCTCACTCCTCTGAAATTAGGCTTTAGCTAGACCTGCTGTAAGCCAGCAGCATCAGAAACCCCATGTGCAGTCCATAAAGGTGGGGGACAGAGAGATCCCACCACTCTGCATTGACTAGGCAAAAAGGTGCTCTCTTGGGTGTTTTGGGGAGAGCCTGCAAAAAAACAGAGGAGAGAAAAAGTCCTGCTGGAGAATATTTGAAAGGTGTTGGACAGATGGACAATGAAGAAAGCAAAAACAGTGGGGAGCTTTTGTGCGTTTTATGCTCTGACAGCTTTTGGGAGAAGACAGAGACAAGAATCACTTTGGAGCAGTGGAAGGGGAGGATTCTGATCTGATGGAGGGGGGGAATGACAAGAGAAAGATGACAAAAGGAGTACTTAGAGAAGAAGGAGAGCAAAGGATTTGAGGGAAAAGTAGTAAGAAGTAGGAGAGACTGTAAGCAAGAAAACAGAGAGAGGGAGAAAATTTTTTAGGAAAGGATGGGGCCAGGAAAGGGACCTGCATGTCATGGGGACAGGAAAGAGGGCAATGAAAGTGGAAAAGGGAGTGTATTTTACTCCAAGAAGTGGTATATCTACCTACTGATCACTGGGTAGTAATCACAGAATCACAGAATCACAGAATCACTGAGGTTGGAAGGGACCTCTGGAGATCATCTAGTCCAACCCCCCTGCTCAAGCAGGGTCACCTAGAGCACATTGCACAGGATTGCATCCAGGCGCATTTTGAATATCTCCAGAGAAGGAGACTCCACCACCTCTCGGGGCAACCTGTTCCAGTGCTCTGTCACCCTCACAGTGAAAAAGTTTTTCCTCATGTTAAGATGGAACTGTCTGTGTTTCAGTTTGTGCCCATTGCCTCGCGTCCTGTCGCTCGGCACCACTGAAAAGAGTCTGGCCCCATCCTCTCGACACCCTCCCTTCAGATACTTGTACACATTGATAAGATCTCCTCTCAGCCTTCTCTTCTCCAAGCTAAACAGGCCCAGCTCTCTCAGCCTTTCCTCATAAGAGAGATGCTCCAGTCCCCTAATCATCTTTGTGGCCCTTCGCTGGACTTGCTCCAGTAGTGCCACATCCCTCTTGTACTGGGGAGCCCAGAACTGGACGCAGTACTCCAGATGTGGCCTCACCAGGGCTGAGTAGAGGGGGAGAATCACCTCCCTCGACCTGCTGGCAGCACTCTTTCTGATGCAGCCCAGGATACCATTGGCCTTCTTGGCCACAAGGGCACATTGCTGCCTCATACTTAACTTGGTGTCCACCAGCACTCCCAGGTCCTTCTCAGCACAGCTGCTTTCCAGCAGGTCAACCCCCAACCTGTACTGCTGCATGGGGTTATTCCTCCCCAGGTGCAGGACCCTGCACTTCCCTTTGTTGAACTTCATGAGGTTCCTCTCTGCCCACCTCTCCAGCCTGTCCAAGTCTCTTTGAATGGCAGCACAGCCCTCTGGCGTATCGGCCACTCCTCCCAGTTTTGTATCGTCAGCAAACTTGCTGAGGGTGCACTCTGTGCCTTCATCCAGGTCATTGATGAAGAAGTTGAACAAGACTGGACCCAGGACTGACCCCAATGAGTGTGAGGTGTACATTACAGCTACAATAGAAAGCCATTCTGGCACCAGTTATGATGATGAAGCTTGCACATGCATGAAGTATCTGGGCCTTATATTGAGAAGCTTTTGGTGCTAGAGTTGAAAAAGTTGCTGACTTAGACTGTTTTTAAGGCTCTGATTTCCAAGTGATACAATCGTCTGTTTTCTGTAATCTGAATTATGCAACAACTGCAAGTCAGACAGCCTGCTAGGCCTTCTGATCAGCGTTTCTGTTGAGTGCTTTCAGGTTTTTTTAGGACATCGGGAAGGTGATAGAGAAAATGAACCCATTATACTTCTGTATTTTCTGGGCGCTGGGGATGATTTTTCTCAGGTCAATTTTTATACTTGTGTCCTGTCATCTGATAATTCCTGGTTCTAGGATACCTGTCCCTTAATACACAAGCAGGCAGGAATACCCTGGCCTGCTGATGGACTGTAATGCCATTATGTACCTGTGGCAAAGGCAGAATGTGGTCCTTGTTGTCTTTTCTTGGGGCTGGAAGGACAAGCTCTGTCACAGCTTGCATGTGTCAGTAGTTACCAGTGTAGAGTCCATTCAGCTGTTTGTGTCCTGGCACATTTTCCACTCCCCAATGCCGCTTTTGCTGGCCTAGAGACGAACAGGATTGCCTAACTTTTCAGGAGGCCAGAAGACACAGTTGGAACATGCAGCTGATTTGGGGGGAGAAGCAATCAAAGCAGCACACAGTAATCTCTCATGAAGATTGAAGTCTTGTGCTCACAGAACTGCAGGCATGCTTGCTCTGCCGTCACTGAACAAACATTTTTTCAAAGCACATTGATATGTGTTATTCATATGGGTGCTAGTCTGTCATTTCTTCTGCATAATTCTGCTTGCCAGTGTCTTGGACACTAAAATATTCTCAGAATTTGATTTTGGCACCAAACTTTTGCTCTGGGCCTTCATACGTGTTTTTGTGTAACTGACAGGAGTGGATTGTCCTGGTGCTCCTGCACAGTCTTACGATGTCAAGGGCTGAGAGAAATGGATACATACCACCAAACACCAAGTGAAAGAACTTTCATTTATGGAAATTTGGGGGGAGACGGCAGACAAAGGGAGCAGAGAGGGAGTCCTTGGAAGTCCGTCTGTGGTTCACTATTTTGTCAAGAAATGCAGTATTCAGTATAATTTACCTCTGAGCTGGATGGGGAACTAGCTGGATGCTTTAATTTTCAATTTCTTTTAAATTTTAAGCTTAGGTATTTGTTCTCTAAATACTTTGATCCTCTACAGCTCTCACTTGTCTACAGACCAAGCCGATAACAATCATTTCAAGATCTCTCCTAGCCCTCTTTCTTATTCTGCAATCCTGAATGAAATTGAACCTTATTCTCCATAAATAACCTTTCTCATTCCCCAGCTGTCTCCTCGAGCTAGTTCTCTTCTGACCTCTCACTTACTGACTCTGTACTGACCTTGCGCTTCCCCCACAGCCCTGATCTGCCAGTGTCTACCCTCCTATTCTTCTTATGCTCTTTTGCACTATTTTATTTTTTGAATAATAGGGCCCACCATTTCCTGAGCTGCACTTCAGCAAATAAACTTGAACAAGCCCCTTCTTCCCCAAACAGAATAGTTTCAATATACTGCAGACAAAAATGACTACAACTAGCATGCAATTTTGATGCTTTCAACCCTCTCCCTGATTCTAGACTGTGGGTAAATGTCTTACTTCCAACAGCATTTTTGTATTGGCAATGAAAAATAGCAGCAACTTTTTTCAGTCGAAGAGAAACAAGCCAGTGCCTGTGTCAGTATTTGTTCAAATAGAAATTTTTGTCTTTAGTTGTATTTTCATCAGTGTAGCAACAACTCTAGCAATTTTGCACTGGCTTTTCTTGGACTACTAAGGGACAATTCAGGCATTTTGTGCTCACCTCATCCTCCCATTCAAGGCAGTGGGAATTATCATGTGAAAAATTTGGAAATGGAGCCTTTTTTGTTAGGCTATAGGTTGAACTCATCAGAAATAATTTGCCTAGGATCAGCGTGGAAAAGCTTTCAAAAAAGAGCAAGGAGGTCATGCATGTCATATTTGCATGTAAAATTTGTTGTCTTTTCATACTGTTATTATGTAATGCTGTACTTAGCAGCTTTTTGCCCAATATTTGCTTGTCTGTTATATCGATAAATTGAAATATTGGTTGAATGGGAATTTGTTTACTTCCAAAATGAAAGTGGAGATCTATTTTTAATACTAGTATTTTTTTAAAAAGTCAAAAAATATACATTTCATCTCTCTATAGTTGCAAATCAAATCTATTTATTTTACAAGTAGAAAGCTTAACTCTAGGTGTCAGCACTGCAAACTGAATGTCGAGCTCTGAAAATGAAGTTTTGCTGTCTCTGACTTCTACAGTGCCACCAGAAATAAAGTGTAATAGGAATTTTGCTGACAGATACATTAAGGCTGAAGAGGAGAGCCCACACATGTGCTTAATGGCACTGGTATGAGCTGCAGCATTCTCTTCCTATGCAGCTTCTTTCTAGCTGCACTTAAGTGTGTTCTTAGCAAAGGAATTTGGTAAATAATAGTTAAACATAGAGAAAGAATGAGGACAAGATTCCTCTCCAAACAAATGCCCACTGTTTAAAGCAGGTATGTTTAATGCAGCCCTTTCCTTCATTTATTGTTAAATGCTTATCTTAAATAGGCATCCAAAGTGATGAGAGAGCACAGGAAGCCACAGTCATTTTCTGGTCCTAACAGGCTATATAGATCAGCTAAATTAATGGGGTGGATGAAGTTTATGTGACTATTGCTTATAATTTGAAACTGCACAGTAGGAGAGAGACCAGGGAAGGAAAGGCTTTGCTTTCTAGCCTTTAACCCTAGCAATTACTAGAAGTAAATAAAAGCATTTTGACAGTGCAAGTACTGTGGTCATCCTGAAAAACTGTATTTCTCAAAAGCACTGGCCATCATCTTTGCATCTCATAACCTCGTATGGTGCTTGCATCTGTGTCAAGTGATGCTGTTACTTTAAATGGATGAAGAGCTTCTTTTTGCTGCTTTTGCTGTCATATTCATCACTTAGCTGTACATTTTGCTTTTAATTATTACCTGATGGCATTTCTCATGTAGTTAGGGTACTGTTCAAAGGTTGACTGTTCTGAATGCGCTGAAGTCCTCATGCTGAATTGGAGTCTCTTGAAACAGTGTGATTCTGACAAGGGAGCAGAAAAGCATTCATGAGCCAAATTTGGAGTAATTTGAAGAGTTTCCTCCTGTGATACATCATCTTTCCTCCTCAAACACTGGAGCTTATTTACAGAAGTCACCTCCCTGATATTTGGTTTTCTCCACACTTCTACATCTAAAGTTTGATCTGGCCCTCCCTAAACTGCTGTCACCTCTGAGCTGTTCCTCAACTAGTGAAAAAAAGCGGTACCTTGAAGAAGCGGCTCTACAAGTAATTGAGAGTAAGTTTGGCAGGAGCTAAAACTGACATACCTAGGAAAGTGAAAGGCACATGTGGAAGAAGAACAGGACTCTTGCGAGCCCCCTGGGTTGCACATAGTCTGTGTTACGGTAAGATGTCATGTCAGTCATCGAGCCTGAACTAGGATTGAACTGGTCCTTTTGAAGCATGTATTGCTTTAAACACTGTTTTCTCTCTTAAAGTGCATAAGATAACTAGCATTGCTTTAGCCTACTGTCTCCTAATCTCCGGAGTATCTAGTCTCATAACACACTTATAGGGAACTACAATTAGCTCCATGTTACAGAAAAAGTTTGTAGTTATTTCCCAAATCTTAGGGTCTGGCCCTCCTCATAGCACCATCTTTTCTTCCTGCATAGCTTTTACTTTCAAAACTATTTTCAGGAAAATTGGCATGACCAGAATTGAAAAGGAAGACCATGGGAAACAGAGCAGTAGAGTCAGGTCTCTGGTTTCTCATCCTGTTCCTGAAAAACGGAACTGTGAATGTCCTTACAGAAAAGCAAATTGCTGGCTTTCTTAGTCAGGTTTGCTGGGGTTAGCCTTTGTACTGACAATTCACAGTGCAGCTTAGTTGAACTTCTGATCCTGACAAATGGTGCCAGGTTAAGAATTCCACATAGTTTTTTTTTTTTTTTTCCCCCTCTAGTCAAGAATAAGAAGATAGTTGGCACTGAAATGGCTGGAGCTGTACTATAATGTTGTTCCAATGTAGTAGTGCCTCAAAATTCATATTCTGTTGTTGAAATGCGTTGCTTCTGTCTTCAGCACCTGCTTCAAAACTTGTCCCACTTCCCTAGCAGATGGATGCTTCATGTTCCCTGTTAAGCAGATGTTTATAGTGCCCTGCAACTGTATTAAACCTTAGAGATCTGCTGTAATTAACCCCAAACTGAGCATAACAAAACCAAGGAATCCAGAATTACAGTTTAAAGTAAACCAAGCATTTCAGTTTGGCACAATTTACTCTTAAGGCACCTAAACAAGCCTAATTCTGTTGTGCGGTGATGCGGCGTGATGATTACACGACTGTGATTCGTGTGTTTCAGTGTTTGTGGCTCTCGATTAGATCAGCCCGTTATCCGAGAGCGTCCCGCCCTCCTCCTCCTGCTCGGTGTTAGGGGCGGCAGCAAGAGCAGGAGCAGCCGCGGCAGCCCCCGGCAGGCCTGTGCTGAGCTGCGTGGTGGCGTCTTGCGGGCACCCAGGGGTCGCAGGCTGCGCCTGGCTCAAGTGCCCGCTGGCTGGTGTCGCTGCCGCCGGCGCCCGGGGCGGAGGGGGAGCGCGGCTGCCGCCCCGCGCGCCTCCCGCGGACCCTTCCCGCCGCCGCCAACGGCCGGGCCGGGCCGGGCCGGGCGCACGCGGCGCGGCGGTTTGAAGTTCGTTCGCTCGCTCGGGCGGAGCCGCGGCGCGGCGCGCCATTGGCCCGCGGCGGCTCATTTGCATTGACGCCAGCGCGGGCTGGAGGTCAGCGCTGGCGGGTGCTTTTATTGGCTCCGCCGCCGCTGCTGTCAAACTCCGGGGCAGCGCTGGCGGGGGGAAGCCGTTGGGGCGGGCGGCGCGGGGGGAGGGGCGGGCGGCGCGGCCGTTGGGGCGGGCGGGGGAGGGGGCGCGGGCGCCGCCGCCGCTGCTGAGGAACATCAATAATAACAACACGGGCGCAGAGCGAGCGAAGGAGGCTCCGAGGAGAGGCTTTTCCCCTGCTGCAAGGCACGGACACCACGGCCCTGGGAATTAAAGCTCTCGCCGCTGCCATCCATTCCGCGGAGATGGGACGCTAGGATCGTTTTCCTTCTACTTCTCGCTTTTTTTTGCTTTTTTTTCTTCTTTTTTTCCCTCGCCGTTTCGCATCATTTCTCTGACCAAAAAACCCCCCCAACATGGAGGCCCTTTGATGCCTCCGCCAGCCGCGCCGGCTCCTCCCGCGGCTCCGGGAAGCCCTCCGAGCCGTGCCCTGGTTTTCCGAGGGCCGCCGCCGCTCGCCCCGGCGCCCCGGCGCGGGCGCTGAGGGGGCTCCCCGCGGCCCGGCCCGGCCCGGCCCTGCCGCGCTGCGCCGCGCCGGGCGCCCGCGCCCCGCCGACCGGGATGCCGCTGCGGCGGCGAGGAAGCCCCTGCGCTGCCTGACGGGGGGCTCTTCCTTCCGACGACAGGGACGTGAATGTCACCGCCGCGGCGGCCGCCCGCCGCCGCCGCCGCCACGGAGGAGGAGGAGGAGGAGGCGCGGGACACGCGCTGCGCGGCGTGAGGAGCGCACGCCGGCTCCGCGGGGCGGCGGGGCTTTTCTTGTTATTTTTTTGCTCCCCCCCCCGCCGCCACCACTTTGCCCCCCTCCGCCCGCCCGCCCGCCCCCCAAACCTCCAACTCGACCCCAAACAAACCGCAAAGCACACCCCGAGCGCAGCGCAGCGCAGCACGGCACGGCAAAGCACCGAGCGGGACCGTAAGGAGTAAGCGCTGCTTGGCGGGGAGCGCGGAAGACGAGGTGGGGAGCGGCCCCCCGGCCCCGGCCCGCACCCGGGTTAATCGGTAACGCTGTGCAAACCCAGGTGGAAAATGCGCCGTGCTCCGGACTAGGAGGGAGGAGATGGTGCAATGCCCCCGGCCGCTCTGAGCGCCTAGTCCAAGAAGACGCTGGGGTGTGTGTGCGTGTGGTTTTGGGGTTTGGGTTTTTTTTTTGTTATTTTTTACTTTTGCTTTTTTTCCTCCTTTTTTTTCCTTCCTCTTCCCCAGAAGGAAAGAAAACCCTACCAAGATTCTCAGATGGCTTAGAAAAATTAATATTAATCTGTGAAAATATGAAGTCGACCAGTTCTTGACTTCCCTCCCCTCCCCAACCCACTCCTGAGATTTGAGCTAAAAGGACCCGTTTCCTGGAGGACACGGAGAACAGACACGTTTCTGGTGGTGTAAAAGGGACCGATGACAATGCTTCAGAGTGTAGCGGAGACGCAGGAAAGAGATTCAACCTGTTAACAAAAAATTAAGCAGAGGGAAAATACCAACGGAAAGGAAAGATACATTTATATATATATATATACACACATATATATATATATACAACTTAGAAATATTCCCCAGGTGGCCACAAAGCATGGGCTGTGCTCCAAGCATCCACATCTCTGACAGCAGAGTGGTCTATCACAGTAGCAAAGAGTCAGAGGAGTGCAATTCTCCTCACCAGACCAACACAACCATGTCTCAACAACAGCAAGGCAACCCCGTCCCAGGATTATTCATTAAATCCTCCAACACATCCACTTATAAGGTGAGGACTAATTCCTCTAAGAAAGACAAGAGGGAGAACAGCCAGAGCATGGAGGCAGAGACTCAGACCAGCAGATCCAGTGTTAAGGTAAAAAGGGTGCTAAACGTAAGCACTGTTTCTCTCAGAACAGCAGCTGGCTGTAGCGATTTAACCCAAGGAGTCTCCCTAAGTAATACATTGTGGGAGAGCTTTTCCTGGCTTGAGCTATTACTTTTGTTTATAAACTAATCAGTCTCCTGAAACGACTTTATAGATGTTCCCAGGCCTTGTTCTTCATTCCACAAAACAAGTTTTCTTAATGCTGCGAAGGAGAACGGTGTAATTGTCCTCATCAATCGTTAGAGCCAGGGATGTGGGTCTTGTGAATGCAGAGGGCCTGGGCCGTCTGTGGTGGGACTGTCATGCATGTGAGCTGCACTGCCACTAACTCGTGTATTTTACATGTTTGTTTGTACTGGGTTGTCCACTCTTGCTGTTTGTGCTTGCCTTTTTTCGAGACAAGGGCAGATCACAGTCTGAAGCAGTCACTTAGACGGGCTGATGAATTTGCATACCTCTTCCTTCCATTCAGAAAGTTGAAACGAAGGGACAGCAGCTTTTGTTCTGGGTACTGATTTCATTAACAACTTGTTGACCTTGTCTGTTGCTGCAAATAGGGTATTTTCTGAAGTATTTGTGCATATGTGTTAGCGCGTATACTTTTGTATAGAGGTACAGCACAAGGCCTGTATGCAGTAGAGAGACCCATACTGAAAAGAAGTTGTAATCTGTGATTTTTTTCAAGTAAGAGAGTTAGTGGTGCGGAGTGCTTGCTGGTCTATTTACTTTCCATTGGTGGCCTGTTTGTTTATGGGTTACACTTTAGTTGCTAATCCTATAGTTTTTGGTTATTCTGTATCTTTTCTTTTTTGGAGAACTGTCTCTTTTTGTAAAAACAAGTGATTGCAAATTTAAAAAAATCAAATTGTAGCTTCCCAGGGATATTATATAACATGGCTGATCTGCTCTGGGTTACTGTAATAAGAACTGAGATACACATGCCGTAAATATAAGATATAGGCTCAAGATGCAGGCAAGAACTACCAAAATGTCAACTGTTTTGCAGACTCACAGAAACTCTAATAATTTGCAGTATTCTTAGAATTTTTATGGGCTTATTAAGGCAGCTTCTAGAGCATTGACCTGGAATAATTTTCTTCAGTACTGTGGGTGATTTTCTTCTATTGTCTTCCTCTAGATTTAGTAGTCTCAGTTCATAGAATTTTTTTAAAAACTGTAGAAAATGTGGAAACATTCTGTATATAGTGAGTTGAAGAAGGAATTAACAATACCTAAACCAGAACATGAACACAAATGGTGTTACGTTAAACTAAAATTCCATGTTAATAATACTGTGCAGGAAACTGAACTTTATGGCAAAGTTCACACACTAAAGGCACGCTTATGAAATCTTGGTAGCCTCAGTAAGGAAATTTAAGTTACCATCAGAATCCTGACAATTGTTTTGTTAGCTTAATTTTTAATTGCACATTAAAAACTTTAAATGAGAATATTCTTAAAATTTATATTGTGTGATTTTGTTTTCTGTGTGCTTCTTGAGGCAGGAAAGAAAACAACCCCAAAACCCTTTTCCATAAGCATGCATGGAAAGCAGACTTAGTTTTGTTACATTTTGTTGTTTGATATCAAGAACGTTGTAAAAACTACTTGCTACTAGGTGTGTATAATTCAGCCAGATGCTATGTGGTTGATTTTGGTTCACATACGTACTGTGATCTCATTGGCAGTTATTCTGATTTTTATTATTCAGTCATATATTCTACCCTTGTCATTACTGTAAGCACACTTCTGCAAAACAGTGGGTTTTGAAAAATGAGAGTGGAATTATGTTTGTGATCAATTTAATGCAAAATCTGAATGAAACATCACATCTGCATGATTTACGTGTGTAAAATCCTATAATACTCCTCAGATATAAAGCGGCATGGTACTTTATTCTGTGCTTTTATCATTAGTGTGTATCCTATGATCAGATTTACAGTTTTTACTGTGCTAGAGTTTAACCATGCTGTCTCAGAAGCTGCGCTGGAGAGAGAGCTGTACTACTGCAGTTTCTGTCTTCACAGTACAGTGAAGTTGTTTAGAAAGAAACAAGGTGTGAAAACGTTGAAGATAAGGGACAAGAGCCTGAAATCATTGAAGCCAAAAGTAGCCTTGGGCAGGATATTGTGCAGTTTTGAAGTTAAAAGGATTTTTGATCTGAGAAAGAACTGTGAGAATTAGTGTGGTGCTACAAATTATTGCTATTCTGCAGAGTGCAGCATATGCTCTTTCTGGTGCCTGGAATACCCTCAAATAGAGAGAAGATGCTTCATACCTTTTGTGCTTTGCTACTGTAATCAGAATTGTGTGAATAACCAGTAGCCTGCCTCAATGGCATTTTTACTTCGGTTCAGGGCACTGTAATTGAAGCTCATTCACATTCTTTTGTTGTATATGCACAGATTAAAGCCAAGAAAGTCCTATGTGAGAGCTAAGAACAAAACTCGGCCCATGTGTAAATCTTGAATTTTCACTTCAGCTGGCATTAGCATTAAGTTTATTAAAATACACACAGTAGGTGTTATAATGACTTTTATTGAATCAGTTTGTTAGCTATAGTGCGTATTTTTCAAGTCAGAAAGTGTCATAAAAAGAAATAACCAATGCTAACTGTAAAATGGCATTATATATATATTGCTAATTAGCCCCCAATTTATTCTGGCATTATATTTATGTGCTATTAGATCTTTCATCTGATCAAATGACAGAGGATCATTTTCTGAATATGTGGTGTCATCATGCTATGGTTTGTGATTTGCGTCATTCGCAAAGTGTAGCTGGAAAAGTTACCTGGTCTTTCCTAGTACTGAAAAACCTAACTTTATCCATAGGAAGCTTGCAGAGTAGTTCTGAAAGTGCGTGTGTGCGCACAGATACATGCAGTAGTATCTACTCTGGGTATATATAGGTATGCTGATAGTATGTGGTTAACAGAGGAGCTCCTTAATAAATCATGTTTGATAGTGTCATCTGTATCTCCCTCTTTAATTAGTAATTTTATATGTGGCTTTCAGTTGAAAATTTCTGAGCAGTTTGGAATAAATGCCATATGTAAAAAGTGAATCAGCCATGAAAACCCTTCCTTTAATCTTCAAAATGTAGACTCCACAGCTCAAAATCGGTACTTTTACCAGTGAAAGATGAGCAAGGTTTAGACTCAGTAACAGTGACTGAGGTTTGATTATACAGTGCTATGTTAGGAATATTAAAGGAAACTTGCACAGTACTGTTGTAAAGGAGAGGTTTCCAGGCTTTTTAGTCTCTAAAAGTCTCAAAAGAGTAGACTCAAAATTGTTATATTCTGTCTTTTTCATGCCTTAGTTATGTTTTTCCTCTTCAGATGTCTGTGCAGTTCAATGTACTTGGCTTTATAGAAATCTGCTAAAACACTTTTAGGGTAATATTTCTGGATAATATATAACATAAGCAGAGTAAATGTTGCCATGGTATAAGGACTTCATGAGCATTTGTGTAAAACTGGCTCGGGCATTCATAAGCAAATGCTGTCCCATCATCACATCTGTGTGTCACTCTTCTACAGCGCATTAACATACACTCTAGCACATATCTTGCACGTTTATTTTACCCTGCCATTCTTTTACATGTGTGAGATTTCCTTCCTCTTTTCTTATAAAACTCTCTTTCTCATGAATATTTAACAGAAATTTGTGCATTTTGGTGCAAGGAGATCAGAGAGTGAATCCAAACTTCCCTTATTTTAAATTAAAAGTTGGCCTAAGCCAGCAGGGCTAAATTTGGAATAGCCATTTGATTTATCAGCTGATACGGGACAACCGGTTTAAATCCACGGCACTGCAGCCAGTAAGTTTTCTTCATTTGAAACCTGTGAAATTGCCAGTTAATTTTGCAGTCACTAAGAATCAATGGTTGCAGAATTCTGCGTATAGGAGGCTGCATGCTAACTTGTACCTTCAGTGCTGAAATGGATCTCACTTCAGCATGTAGCTGCACATTATTTAGTCCGTTAAGCTGTCTGCTCTTTTCCTGCCTGTTCTGGTAATTCCTTCCCCTTGGAACACATGAGCTCTCCCTCCCTTTGAAACTCCCACACGTACTGTCCCTACTTCCACTGAGGCCATCCAGCCCTCTCTTGATTCCCCCCTGTTCCCACTGAAACCATCCTCAATCATTTCCCTGACAAACCTCCCCATCACCATTTCCCTCCCACTTCCACTGACGTCAGCCCTCATGTACAGAGATCCTTGCTCCCACTGAGAGGATCCTTCCCACGCTGAGATACACTAACTTTTCTCAATCTTTATGGCTCCAGACTCCCAGGCTGACTTTTTTTTATGCTTTTGTTGCAACGAATAAACCCTTTTCTCCAGGGAATAGGGGACTAGTTTTGAAATGCTGTGAAGTAAACTGATGTAGTAACACGTGAGCTTTTCATATTCATGGCTGGGTTAATATTTAAATCCATTTTTTATCTTTACCTTTTAATTTCCTTTTGTTTGTAACATAAACTGGAACAGAGCAAACTTTAAATCACTCACAACATATAGATCACTCCTCCACTATGAAGATAGCCTAATCTGAGTTTTTAATTTTTAAAAGGTTATTAGTAGTTCCTTCCTGGTCATGCAAACCGACTCATGCTAAATGTGTCACTGCATCTCAGAGCAATTTCTTGTGTGACCGAGATGAGCAAGGCTTGACCCTGAATATTTGGAGTATTCACTGTTAGTAAGAACTCCACTGAGACTCCTTTCAGCTCATAAATTCAGCTGCTAGGCATGAAACATGGTCTTCTCTTTGCCCTTTGCATTGTTCTTCCCTGCCCTAGTCTGAACTTTGTGCCTATTGCCTGGCCATTTTAGGTTTAGCAGAAAATTTCTAAGCTTTTCCTTTTTTGCCACCTGAATGGATCAATAAAGGAAGTGTTAAAATCAAACCTTGATTTCTACAGTTCTAAGTATTTATTATACCGTGTTGTACCCTTTGTATTCTTAATTGTATTGCTTAGATCTACTTGTAAGTCCATCCACAGTGAGAAACTTTCTAGTGGTAGAATGTACTTGCTTATAAGACAGGGAGAAAAGCTGGAGGTAATATAATTATTAGTGACTAGTTCCCCATCCCTTTCCACTGTTCCCAATATAACAGGCAGTTTGAAATCCCAGTGCAAGGTACCAGCATCTCCTTAGTGTCTAGGTGCCAACAGTTCAGTTTTTAATATCCAAAATGCTAAGTGTAAATATAAATTAAAGATCATTGTGAAATTATTACATCCACTTGCAGATACTTTGTGTTCAATGAATTTTAGATTAGAAGGTATTTATGATCTGTGTGAATATGGAGAGTGTTTCATTAAGAATGTTGCTTGTAGTTCATTTAAAACTTAGAAAAAATAGTTTAGAAACTGTTTTGCTTCCATTATTACATGTTTTAATATCTGTTCCTTATGTTCAAAGAAATGTCCATATTAAGAAAATGGGATGTATTTGAATGAGAATTATTTTTAACAGCCATTGAAATTACAATGTCCTGCCAACAGTGATAAATTAATATTTTACTTTAGTTATTATATGAACTTTCATTCACTTCTCACAACTATTGCCTTGAGAAGGGACTATAGAATTGAGCCTCTTAAGCAACAGTAACAAAACATTGAAAATATTCTGCTTTTTGAGCAGTTAGAGTGCCAACTGACTTTAAAATCAGTCCTTAAAGAAGAAATAAATACTTAGGGATATGGATGATTAAAGCTCTTACTATCTCCCAACAAAAAGTGAAGAAAACCTAAAGAAAATATGATAAATGAGCAGATTGGCCCCAAGGTAGAATTATTTCAATACAAGCTTTATGTAAGGTATCATTTTGTCAGGGGACCATACCAACACCTGCACAGATATGAGAACAATTTAGCATTGTGTTCTATTTTGGTGCTATGTATGTACATAATATACCCAAATTGTAAACAGCTTTACCAGCCATGGGTGGAATTAAAACACTGTTAGTAATGTTTCCAACATTGCAGATACAACATGATTTCATGTCCAGTGTGTAATTTTGTGTGTGAATTAGGTCAGATCCATTAATTTCAGTGGAGTTTCACCAGGAATTTGCTTGCCCTGTGACATTCTACTCGTTGCTATCAGTCCTCTGGGTAAAATAATTAGGTATCTTCATTTAACCATAATTTAAATTGGCATGGGATGACAAGATGCAAATTGAATAGCTTTAGTGTGCATTACATACTAAATAGTTTGCTCAGAGTCAGATTATAAGTTTTCGAAGGCTTCAAGGAGGTGATGTTGTTAAATCCCTCTGTTTTGCAAAAAGACTTCAGCATCCAGCCCCATTTAGGTTCCTTTTTAAAATCCCTGTTAAGGCCAAAACATAATAAATGATGCTGGTACACATGCTGTGAAATTAAATAGCGGAATCTCTAATTTGTGCATTCTTCCAGACCATCCCCTTTTACTATGGGTTGAACTGTTGGCCTCAAATCAAACTCCCAGGCACTTTTCTCCTCTTCCTTGTAAAATCTGTAAATTTGTCACTCTACATTATGTAAAAAACTTAGTGTTTTATAAACCAGCTTCCACATGTATGGCTTTGTTTCAGAAGAAAGGGTGAAGGCTAGAACTTACTTTTATTGACTTGGAAATGCTTTGAAATAAGTTGTATCTATTTTGAATGGGGTTGACAAGGTAATTTGAGATGGTTTTTGATAGTCTTTTAACTGTTGCTGCACATATAAATATATATATTTTATAGAGAGAGAGAGAGAAAGAGAGAGAAAGAGATTCTTGAAAAGCAAAATAACTTGGAATGAAGTCAAAAAAGAATATTCAAGATTTAAAAGCTATATTAGGGATAAAATAATGTTCCTAATGAAGAAGACACTGATTCCAGCATGAGGGATTCAAATTAAGATGCCCATCTGTGTCTGGAGAAGTTTTTGTTCTGTTACTTTATTACAGTATAGCCAATTTTTTACCATTAGCAGCTTCTTCTTAAAGACAGTTGGTGAATTCTGCCCACACAGCCTGATCCTGTTTCCACCATTGTCAACTACTGTAACTGAGTTCAGTAGAAATGGAATTGAACCCACCACCTTGCTTATTTGGCCTTGTATTTGAATTAAGTTTTTGTGTGCATGTGAACATGCCTTAAAGATTGCCTGAGAATCATTCCCCTGTCCCAAATGATATATCTAGGCTTTTTGGGGAGGGGAATGATGGAAGGCAGGTTCAGTATGGGAATACAGGAGAAGGCTGATTGGATTTGTTTTGTACTTTAGAAGTATCATGAAGATAAGGGTTTTTTTTGTTGTTGTTGTTTGTTTTTTTTTTTCCTCCTGTGGGTCTTGGAAGAAATCTTTGATGCCCTGAATTTCTTTCCCATCTTTATGGTCAGGTAGAGGATACTGACTTAAAAATAAAAAATAAAAAATCTCCCAAATGCCAGTTATTGGAGTTAAATTGTCACTAACAAAACCAGCTAAGCGCAGAGGTTTTTGAAGGTGCAGCAAAAAAATTTGTTCCCCATTCAGTTGCTTAGTTTTATGTTCCCAAATATTGGCAGGGCTTTGTTTCTGTAGTTCTTTGGTCACAGCATCGTCTAATGGGGCAGACAAATCTGCAGAAGAGACAGAAATACCTGCTTGGTAATTTTTATTTATCATCAGGCAGTCAGAAGAGCTCACAGACCTATTTTTGCTGTGCAGCTTACCTTTGGTGCTGTAGACCCTGATGCTTTGAGGTGGTGTCTCTTGTAGGCTACAGACCATCCTTAGCTCCTGCTCATTGCAGTGGTAGCACAGAACGTGACCGAGCAGTAGCCGCGGTGGGCTGTAACCAGGCTAGTTGTCACTTCCCTGTGTCTGGGCAGAGCGATGCAGAAAACCTTACAGGAAAGGACAGCACAGGCAGTCCTGCCTTGTCTTCCGTAGCCCTTGGAGGTGCAACGGAGCAGACCTCAAACCCACATCCTGCTTTACTGTCCCTTTTCTCCCATGTATGCGTGTGTGTGAAAGGCAACCTGTGCTTGACCCCTAAAGTTAGGTTGGCATATTTTGTTGGTGTAAAGGCGGTCTTCTTGTTGGTCAAATATGTATTTCATTCCTGAGTGAATTGAATAGATACTACATTTCAAGCAAGTTTTTTTTTTTTTTTTTTTAATCAGGATAGAAGTTAATCCATTTGTTAAGTAATGGTTTTAACAGATTTAATTTTACGTCTGCTTCTTGATTGGTAATGAGAATTCACTCTTCTTGCAAAAGCAAAATAATTCGGCATTTTATTTTGAAAGTTTCATGTAAAACTTCTGAGCATTTTGTGTTCTTGGAAAGATCAAACTTTCTCAAGTAAAAAGTATTTTTCTTCATAAATCAAACATCTTACATAGTGGCATGAACAGATTTCTGATATGCAGCTTTGTTAGGAGAAAAATGATAACCTTGAGATCTTTTCATTGTTTGTTAGATTTCCCAGTTTCCTAAGTAAATCCATACAAAGAAAACACAGAATCACTGGGCAAATAGAAAAGAATGACATCCTTTACTTCCCATTGTTTTTAACTTTGAATTAGCAATGACCTTTAGCTCCCTACTGGGATGCAGTGGAAACTTTGAGGCCCCATCTTACTTGCCACTAAAAGACAATGTATTTTAAAAGTTATATGTTTACCATAGTTTTCCATCTTTAAGTTTGTGATGCTATTATGTTTAATACAATTAATCAGAGAAATAAACTCAGACAGGGCTCAGCAATATGAATTTGTTTATAAGGATCTTGTCTGAAAGAAACTATGCTTATGTTTTATTTAGAGAACAACAAAAGAACCTCGATCTGCCTTGAATACAATCTTTCTGTATTTAGGAGTAGCTACAGTCTTTACACCATCAGATAGAAGATGATCCTCATTCATGCTGAATTAACAAGACTGCCTCTCTTCTGACACTTACGTGTAGAAATCTATTTCTGAAACCACGGTTTTAATTCCAGGTTTTTAAATGCACTGTGTGTCTGTGTGGTAGGTAGATAGGTTGATATCGGTGTTCAACCTTAAAGACTGAGTTTGCCCATGTGTGATTCTTCCTTTTGTAATACTCTGACTGCTGTTTCTTTCAGTTTTTAAGAATTTTTTCATAAAAGTTTGGTGAGAAATTTCACAAATGGTTGAGGACAACCGCATGTATTACTTCAGTAACTTGAAGCAGAAGTGATTTCCCCTTTACATGGCTGCAGTTTAACTGACTGATAAAGGTGCACTTTTCCATTAGCTGGAACTTAGTGGTAAATACCTTGGGCCTAGGATGGATATCGGGACGTGAGTCTGTGTGGACTGGAATCCAGAGAAGCGCTGCCATTTGCTTAAGTGTGGATGGCTTTGGGATTGCTGGCAAGAAATCTGTGTTATATTTTTCAAAGCAAAATGAAGAATTACTTTCAAAATACCAAAGAGTTTTACTGGTGGTCCAAATTCTGTCCAAATTACTATCCTTCAACCTCATTAAAATCTGTGCTCTTGAGGGGTGTATGTGAGTCAGAACTTGGACTGCTGTGTTTACCTCTCACTGCTGTAGAAAATAGCTCTCTGTTGGATACATGATTTGAAAATAAAAATAGTGGCAATAGTGTATTAAGGGCTAAGTTATTTTGTGTCATTCCAGAAAGACATCTGTATAACTCCAGTAGGCAAATTCTTGGCTGTGCTGAAATTAGTGGCAAAGTTCCTACGGTTTTCAGGATGGTCAGGATTTGATCTTTGGTCTGTAAGTAGAATTTCTGTGGATTCTCTTTAGTGCAACTGGTGTGTGAGTCCTTACAGTTAGGCCCCATGTTTTATGATTGCTTAATACATAACTAATGGAAAAAAACTACCAATAACAGATGTTATTAACTGTCTAATGACAAGAGTAATGGGATGGCAAATAGATTTATTTTTTTCTCAGCTTCATATGGCAGCAGAGGTTGTTATCAAGCAGTAGCTATATAAAGAATATAGATTGCTGTGCCTTTAGGTCATAAATTAAATGTGCAAGTCTATTGCCATTCTTGAGTGGTGTCTCACAAAGTTAAAACCTTGAGTTTCTGGGACTTTGAAAGGATTTTTTTTCTACATGCCCATACCAGTGTAGTTCTCCACTTATATCTTAAGTATATTGGGATGTATTATGTTGCCTGGTGTTTTGCAGTTGCAGATGATGCAGCAGTGTGGCCCAGGTTAGAGATACTGAACTGAAATCGGAAGAACTAGACAGTCACTGGTTGTTGTGGGTCTCTTTGAACAACTCACTGTATGTTTCTACTTACATGCTTGATCTTAATTATGTGTCATAGAGTATCAAGGCTGTCATGTATTTAGGAACATCAGAGTTGCTCTCAGGTCGAGCTGATGTCCCTCATATGCAGTGCTTTGCCTCTAACAGTGGTCAGCAAAATGTGCTTTGGAGAAAGATGCAAGGAACCTATTTAAAGCTACAAAAATGAGAAGAGTTTTTCATGTTCCTCTTCTGGATTTAGTCTGGACATACTGATTTACTTCTCATTTTTCACAATTTTGGCGTGTAATATCATAAGAATATTTTAGTTTTGTTTCCTTAAGACTTAGTTGCTAAGTAGACATGCAATAAAAAACATTGTACTCTTTGAGTGGAATTTTTAAATGGAGGAATAATTTCCAAAACCCATTCTACTGTGGTAGTGAATATTTAGCGCTGACGCGCCATCAATGTTGGAACGTTTATGTATTCGATTCTGCAAATATTGTGTCAGGGACCATGAACAACTGATGAAAATGTTTAAAAGAAAGCAAGCAGGTAGAAATGTAACCAACCAGTATGGGTTTGCATTTTGAGGAAGATCTTCATAACCAGAGAAGCTAGGTGCTTTTTTCATACATAAAGCAGAATATTCTGCAGATAGAAAGCTGAGGGTAACATGGATATTTTAGAGGGGCAAAAGTTTCCAAACGCAGGCCAAAAAGGCTTTGCAAACCCAAACAGCTTTTGTTTTGTCAGTGACTGCACAGAGAGGAAGAGCAAGTCCTATGAACTCAGACCCAGCTTCGTGCTTCCATTGATTCTGCTGTAACTTTTAATTTACTTAGCATTTGTTTTCTTTTTCCCTTTTGCTGTGGAAATGACCTGCATTCTGCAGAATTTCAGATAAAAGGGCTGTTCTGCTTATCCTGTCACTTAGTTGTGTTATCACATGTTGTCAGTTCTGGCAGTGATGAGTCTTGTTCCTTGTTGTTTAATGCCTTGGAAGTAAGAGCTGTCACTAGAGCAGCCAAGTCAAATTCAGTGGTAGTGCTGTCAGTCACAGCCCCTAAACCTAATAAGAAGAATGATACTTTCCTCCCTGCCCCATGAATCATATGGCTAACATTTTGCCTTTATCAAACTTTGTTTTGGGGCAGCTGCTTATTTTTTAGGAGCAGTTTATATTTTCTGAAATATTATGGCTTATTACAGCTTTTTTAAAATGAGTGTGTTAGAGCAGTAGCTTGTTGGGAACTAAGTTTTCTCCAAAAAATAGCACGCATAGCCTTTTAACAGCACCCTGCTTTTGACAGTGGTATTGAGAAGCAAGGACCAGCTTTGTGGGGAGAAGAGAGATTCAGCTTGTATCATCCTTGTTAATAATAATAAAAAAGAAAAGATTAGCTCGAAAAAATGTCTGAGTGTTAAGGGAAAATCATGGTCTATGTGGTGGAAGTTTTATTTGCACTGCCGGCACTAGCTGAAACTGCTCAGTGAGGAAGCTGATCTGTCCCTGTCACACTTGGCGTTGGTGAGAAAGGAGAAGACAGTGCTTGTTCCTGAAGGACAGGCAGTAGTTTCAGCATGTTCTATTGGTAGCAAATAAAAATGGAATTTTGGGGGACATTTTTTACTATTGGTTCCTAGAGCTAAATATTTATGTATCAGTTTATGATATTTTACTGAAAAACATAAATCTGCTTTCACTGTTTTATACATTTATATATATATATATTTTCTTTTTTTGATAATAGTGCAAAACCTCAAAGTTTCAGAGTGGGAGTGGGGAGGAGGGAACAAGCCCTGCCTAGTGATTGGAGTAAGTCTATGGGAAGTCTAAAGGCTTGCCTAATCCCTGGGTTTAGCCCTGAGTCACCGTGTGACCATGGGAAAATTGCCAGGCACCAAATTTTCAGAGGAGCATGATTAAGTTCAGATTTTCAAAAGAGCTCAACTTTCTTGTGTATTGCTTACAATGAGATTAATAGCTGGACTGTCAAAAGAGTGTGCTGAATATACCATCTTTTATTTTGCCAGTTAAACTGAAAACGACTGCTTTTGGAGGTTAGACAGCTCTGAAGTTTTATCCTAACTTTTTCTTAGCTGTTCTGATTTCTAAGAGCTATTACAAAGCTTTCTTGTGCCCCTTTGGCAGCATGTACTTTCTTCTGTTGTACTCTGCTAAGGTTGTGGGACACTGTTCACAGGGCAAATTTTGCTTCATGGAGTAAGTTTGCTATGTTGTTATACAAAGGCAAAGCAGACTAGTGAAGTTTGAGGACTGTGGAAGTGAAATAAACCTCGCACAAACTCAGTGAATGGAGGCTTTTTCCTACTTTTCTACTGTGAGCCTTTGGGCTGCAGTAGAAAGTTGCAGGCATTAGGTGTTCAGATATAGTTGTCACATTTAACTCTTAATTGTACATACAGAAGTTATTTGGATTAGTAGATCCTTGCCCTGATATATTGCACCACTCTATCATTGCCTGCTAAATTTACTTGTGAGGTCAAGAATCAGTGCAGAATGCAAGTGATGGGGTCCTGTGCTTGGCTCTGAGGTCATGATAATGAATGATTTTGCTCATAGGTTGCAGAAGCCTTGGTTGTCTCTGCAGGGAGAATACAGAGCGGGGTCTCCTCCGACTTCCCAGACTCTCTGTGCATTTTCCATATTTTAGCAGAACCATGGCAAGGTATCTTTACCTAGTCATGGAAGAGTGATCTTAATTGAGAAAACGCCTAGATTTTTCCATTGTCAGTTGGAGCAAGGACACTGTCTCTCTCAATCTGTTGTTTCCTAAAGTGTTTGTTTAGCAATGAGGCCAGGCAGTCTCTTGCCCTTTCTCCATGGATGACCTGCAAAGAAGAACTGTCATCCCCCCCTCAGGAAATCTGATACTTCTGGTCTGTGGCTCCTTACATTTTTTCCCCAGCTGACTGGCATTTCAACCTACTGATTAGACAAATACCCACTTGCATGCACTTGTTAGGATTTACTGTGACAGTGCTATCCCATTTCAGGTTAAATGCACCAGGGAAGTGCATTCTCTTGATCATACCTGAAAGCAGAGCAGCCTTCCTGGCTGTGGACAATCAGTTTGACTATAGAATCTACTTACCCTTCAACTCTGTAATAATACAGTAAGTAGCAGTAAATATACATGTGTAGTATTACCTGGGGATCTTTAAATGCTTGACTAATAGTAGCTGCATGCTGCTTTGTAAGAATTTCGAGAATCTGCACAGTACCTCATTCCTCTTCTTTTTTTTTTTTTTCTCATTTTGCAGAGAGGTGGATGTGAGTGAAGGGCTTGGCATTTTTTTCATCATCTTTCCTAACATAAGAGGGTCCCAAGCCATCAAGTATAAATCTTAAGAGATTCTCCTAAAGGAGGGGCCTCCACAGCTCATTCTGAGATAGCTTAATGATTTTAAGGTAAACCAACAAAACTTTTCCTACAGAGGGAGAAGCATGACTGCCAGGGTGAAGGGATTGCAGCTGGAACAGCACTGCACTCCTGCTGTTGTTTGGTGCTGCAAAAGGTCTTCATATCCTTAAGAGTCCAAGTCACGTTTGGGAAACCTTGAACTCTGTACTGAGGAATGAACTGAGGCCAGTGATTAATGATTTGTTTACACACAAGTTCTTAAACTCAAATTAATTGATGGCTTTAACTCAGTTTGGTTACTACAGATATTTTTGTCCTGGAACAGATGTGAACAGACTGTCCAGAGGAGTATGTACAAGATGTTTTCCAATTAGCTAGCAGTTAATTTAAATAGAAATCAAAATGCTAAATTGATACACTCTAAGGTCTTGTTTTTGAATCTAGTTTGGGCAAGGTCTTTAACATGTGCTAACCTGGTTTAAGATACAGGAAAGACAATGGTATGGGTTGAAGTGCTTTGTTCAAAGCCGTGAACAACAGCAAGGAAAGAGATTGGTTCTGTTCCATCTGGAATACATTTAGGCCATATAGAGCAGCCTGTTCCTCCTGATGATCTCTGAAATTTTCTGTCTTCATCTGAATAGGACAAGCCTCTCGGATCATGGCTATCATGTCAGTACACCCATCTGCAGAACTCAGTAGAGTGATAAAAGCTTGGATCTGCACAAGAACGTTTCCTGAGTAGGCTCTCCTTCCTCACCCCAAATCGTGTATTTCTTTCCAGAGGTTAGGATATCTTAAGACGCCATCACTGGCTGTTCTCAAATGCTTATGCTTCTTAACTCTCTAAAAATAGAAAAAAGTATGAAGCTCCCAGACATGCTGAGATAACCAGGGGGCTTTCTTAAGACACTTCGTGAAGCAGCATTATCTCTCATCACATGAACTCTTAATTTCTTTGTTCAGAAAAATACAAGGCACTTTGCTACAGTGCATAGCTGGGCACTTTCAGAGTCTACATCTTCACACAAAATTTTTAAAAGATGACTGCTAACTAAACTTGGCTTAATTAAGTTGACAATTTCATGGATACTTTGAACAGCTCATTAACTGCAAGCTACAGCTTCTTTGCAGCCAAAGCTTCACAATACATTATACAGTGAACCTGCTGATAGGAGGGTACGACTTCCAACTCACGCTTCAAGAGAACAAATTTATTACTGCAGTCCTATTTCTTCTTAAACCAGTTAAGGCCTCCTTTAACAGATATTAAAAATACTTTGGTCTGTAGTGTAGACCTGCGTAGTGCTGTGTAGTGCAGATACTACTTTACAAGTTGGAGCCAATGCTGTTTTATATATGCTGTCAAGCAGTTTTGAGTGAGGATAGTGGCTGTGGCTGAGTTTTATGGATTGCAGCTCCTGTGTAAGAGTGCCAAGAGAGCTACAATAATTTTTTGACTTTTTTCTCTTTAGTGATTACACATATGCACTTCCTAGCTACTTGGCTCACTTAAAAATAGAGAACATTCACTGTTATCTGTTTTTGTTATAAATGAATTGATCTGGTTTACTCTTGTGTTTTCTCCTTCTTCCCTCTCTGTCCTGAGGGTATAGAAAATTCAGTCTTGCTGAGAGGTGGTACAACACCTGCTGAAGGTAATGGAGATTGACTGATTCCAGTTTAGCTAGCTGGGTTTCTTCAACTTGGCCTTGGAGAAAGAGTAAATATTGTTTTGAAGAAGTGGGCAATCCTCTATTTCCCTGCTGCCCGTGACCCTACTCTGAAAGATCTCATCATATGTTACCGAAAAAAGTACCTAGGGCCTTTGGCGATCTGTCATCCTCTTTCCTCTCTTGTGCTAATAGTGCAGTGGTCTGTTCTTTACATTTGTGATTTCTTACTGACATAGCTAGGGTAAAAGCCCTACTGTAATTGCAGCAATACTGACACTAATGTGCTTGTGACAGTATAGTTTACGCTGTTTGAAGGTTTAACTACAATGATATAACTTCGTCCACGATAGAATTTTTTTTCCTGTATTTCTTGACTTGTGGAATTATACTTAAAAAACATTTCTAATTTAGGCAAAGTCTTAATATAGTCAAGGCCACAACTGTACTAGGACTGTGGAAGTGAAATGAACTTGGTGCAGAGTACAGAGGGAATGGAGCCCTTTTCCTTCTTTTCTACTGTGAGCCTTTGGACTGCAATAGGTTATGGCAGCTGATGTTAATGGACCACTGGGCTGCTTGTAGGAGGCTGAGCATCTTTGCAGCAAGAATTTGTAGCAGTGAGAGATCTGAAGGACTCTGTTAGCGTTCTGAATGCTGCTCTGACACTGCAACACATTGTACCATGCTTTGCTGGCAATTTTTCCTTGTTTGGTCAGGTAGATTTAACAGGAAATAATTTTGCCAAGGTATGAAATGTAAATGTAGATATTTACAAGCCTTTGGTAAGGAAAGGCCGCTTTTGTCAGCAAAGCTTTGTAGGCTAGACCAGGCAGTGGAGCAAACAGGAATGAACAGTCCTTGAATGAGGACAAATAAGTGATTGTTAATGGCCTTTGTCCTCTGTTGCTGTTTTTGTGCCTTTGACTGTAGGACACTTTGCTCTTCAGAACTTGCTTTGAGTATGTGATTCTTCGTTCTGCAACTTCAGGTTATTAAGGAAAAGTTGAACTCTCAGTTAATTAATTGCATTGTTAAGTACCCAGTATAACATTAATAATTATCTCATGAAGCTATCCTAGATCTGTGTTTGAGTAAGGGACAAATTATTATTGTACACAAGGTATCAATTTACCAGTTATGATTTGGTGACAATTTGGTGGTAATGCAAAAGGGCAGCTTGTGATACAGACGTGATACCACAGCTGCTTCTATAGCAGAAGAGTCACTTCATTGCATGTTTCTGCTTAACCTTGTTACTTTGCGTCCATAGTGGTCTGTAGTTTTTCTTTAACTTGTTCTGTTATACATAATGGAGGTTCCTTCCTACATCCCTTCTAGGAGATATGGTCTTTAAAAATCATCTCTCTCTTGTTCCTGTTGGCCTTATGATTTTCCTTTGACTGCCATTTTTATGCTTCTAATGATCATATATGTATGTGTATACAACTATTTTTTGCCACAAGTAGTACACCTCTTCTCACTGACCATGTCAGCATCCCTCACTTAGTACTTTTATATTTTTTTTAAAGAAGTGCTTTTATTGGGTTAAGGTCTCTAAGGAAGGTCTAGCCTCTTCCCATCAACTGGCACGAAACTACTATCCTGGAAGTGATAGAATCTTTTTGTTACAAAGAAGCATAGCTAATAAACAGAACTCTCCCTGAATTTCTTTATTATTTAGTATACACAGTATTCTCTTAATCATTTGCGCTGTGATCAATAGCCCTTAAAATGCCATTATTATAAATCAATCTGATATTAGAGGAGTATTTTCCTAGATGCATACACAAAATCAAATAAACCAAAAAATTAGCTTTTCTCTAACTTCAGCTGAAAACCAGTAAACTTATTTCTAACCTGTCATATGAGAAAATGTTTTTCATCAGCTTTCAAAATTGTGGTGTTTTTCTATGCTTAAAAATGTTTTCCTTGCTGACATTTTAAATTGTAGGTATGCTCTCATGTTACTTAACCAAAATAAGTAACATATTGTGGGAGAAAATTGTTTTACGTTTTTCCTAGCACAAAACATAAATAATCAGTTCATGTGTAAATTACTTAATTATAGTTTATGCATATGAGTTTTAGTTATTTAAATATGAATGGGGACTGTCATAAATGACATTAAGCATGGACTCCTAGTTTTGTATGATTCAGCTTGTGCTGACAGATTTCATAACATAGTTTAAAAGGTACTTGTTTGCAACATTAAACATTTTCCTTCTATTTTTGTAACCATGTCAGTTCATATGGATACTTGCTATAAAAAGGGGAATTCCTGCACAAATAGTTGTGATCAAACTTAATTTTGATCTGAAATGGGAAGTGGCAGTTGCATGCCATACCTCTGTGGCCCAGTGATGATGGCTTACACCCATGTTAGACTGCAGATTGGAGGTAAACTGTTGAGAACTTTTAGGAATTATTGTTTCCATGTTGGGAAATTGTTTTTCCACTTACTAGGGGTTGTGAAACGGCTTCCCAAAGTATTGAAGCTCAAGCTAGTTTTGTGGCAGCTTTTTTTTTGACAAGCACTGGGAAAATTATTACCTCTCCTCCAGACACACTCCAAACAGTAGCCATCCTTTCCACTTTTTTTGAAAGTATCATGTCTATTGTGTTTCTGCTGTTTTACATCTTTAAATATCCTTCAGAGCTTCCCATTCTCTGCTGCCCTTGCACGGGGTTGATGACCATTACAGAAATGACTTAAAAGTGGTCCGTGAGTGCCTGCTTGCTTAGGGAGCTGCATCCAGTAACTCCCTACTCAAGGAGTCTGGTTTGGGACCACCACCCATCTCTCTTTGGTTTCCTGAGAGTAGTGTGAATAGACTAAGAGAGGCCTGACTGTCCTCTTGATTGCACTGAAGGAGACTGGGAGGACATGGAAATCTCATTTTAGTAGGTGGCATTATGCAAGTAAACCAGAATAACGTGCCAGACTGAGACGAAGGCTCTTGCTTCTTTCTTTATATCCACATTCTGGAGCCAAGCTGATGCTTGAAGCCCGTAGTGTTGACTGAAAGGCTGCTTTTCTTAGAGCTGTGTGTTATTAGCTGGCCTCAGCTAGTCTTTTCCTGTCTTATATGGCGCTTCTAAAAACTGGTGGTCCATAATGAAAGAGTGTACCGAGGACTTTTGGTGCCATGTCAGGTGGGTGCTGGTGGGTTCCTGTTTGGGAGAGCATGGCTCAGCAAACCCTGCTGACTTGGAGAACTTGGCACTAAACAAAACTTTCCAGCCTATTTGTAGTCAACTGTGTAGCAGTGACTGGAATGGTAATACTTACCATGGCTTACCAACAGCTTACTATTAATATGACATACAGCCGACTACAGAAATGACAGAAAGTATGTAATAACATGAATTAATTTAAATAAATTTGTTATGTTACCATAACAAAGTCTGTAAAGTTAGGCTTAGCACAGAGATGTGCTGCTATGATGAGTACAGTATCTTTATCTGGGCTGCCTATAGGTTAGTATGTCATGGAGGAGTTCTTCATTGAATCAGCAGTCATTTTTTTACACTTTATGGTCTTTCTGTTCAGTCTGTGGAAAGTAAACCTGAAATCTAATTTATTGTCCGTATTTTATTTTTTGCTCTTTAGTTTTTCTTTGCCTTTTTTATAGCTTCTTTCCAAAATGCCTTGCCCTCCATAAACATTAGGCTATTAAATATTTGAAGGTCATGACAACATTGTTCCATAGATCCTGCATGTGCTGGCACTTGCAGGGTAAACACCCTCCAACTAGAAACTAGGCAAGCTCAGTCTGTGGTACGCTAAGTCCTCATGTGCCCTGGGATCAAGAGTCCCCAGTCTGTTTTCATGTCACTCACATGATGTTGTTTCACACTTGGAGTACATCATTGGGGTCAGCACTTCCTTGCTTTTTAAAAATACTTCTCTTCTTAGAAAAAGCAATTGCTTGATTCTAACCACTCTCATTAAAATAACAGCTTTTTAGGGCCAATAAACAGATATTTCTAAACTTTCCACCTCCTTTCCGGGCAAAGGCTAGGATCATAGAATGAGAAATTACCCAACAGTAAAAGGAAGCTTACATTGCAATGGCAAATATGGCACAGATAAACTAAGAGAATTTCCTGGGAAAGGCCTTCAGTACTTTCAGCGATTGTTTTATAACCACTGAATTCTTCTTAAAAAATCCTTGAGATTGATCATATTGTGCCTTGGCAGAAATTTTTGGGCTATAGAATGATGTTTTAGTTAGTGACTTGTCGGTTTGCATTGCTTAGACAGGAGGATAAGATGGTCAAATAGAAAAATGTTAACTTTGAATGATGTATAATGGTCAGCCAAGGCCATCGTATAGCTTGTCTGCTTTGTGAAAGATAAGCAACAGCAGTGCAAGGACTACACACATTTGTTAGTTTAAAAATTCTCATTTAGCTTTGTCTAATTTAAAGGAGTTTTTTTCTGTGACTGGAGCTGTGGTTATTTATTTTTCTTTTTCCTTTATTTTCTGAATACAAATTATACCCAATCTTGCTGAAGAAAAGTGTTGATCAAAGGCATAATTAATGTGTTATTTAAAAAAAGTGGGGAAAGTATAAGATATTTGAAAACTGTTTCACATTACATTAACTTGAGGATTTCAGATGTCATTGCTAATGTTCAGGAATGACTGGCTCTACTTGCAAATACAGCATATTCTGCTCAGTTGAGTAAATTCTGTTCTTGTGAGTGAATTGTTGGGGAGGTCAGAGAGGAAAAGTTATGCTGCGTTGAGGGAACGTAAGTTAGGAAGAAAAACAAGTGATGATACTTTCTATGTCTGTGCCAGTGTGGAGTGCATAGTCAGTATAGATCTTTATAATTGTTTTTGATAACCAGTCCAAAAAACTGGAAAGAACTGCATTAGGGCTAACAAAAAATCCCATTTTAGAATGTAAAGTCGTTGAGGCAGGGATCTTATTTTCCTGTATGTTTATAGGGCTGTTGTACATTTCAGTGCTAACATAGTACAAATAATAAAAATTGATGTTTTGGGAAGTAAATTCTCCTTTAATTCACTCTCTGTAATGACCTGGGTTTTTTTAGACATATTATATACTCATTTACGTATAAGAGAATGTTAGAGCTGCATGTACAATTAGAAGTAATCTAGTTCAGCAACAGATGATTTGTTTGTCTGCTGGCACAATTAATGACAGTACTGGTATCCAGTGTCCCAGTTATTTATGGTAAAAAAGAAAATTAGCAATAAAGCTATCGGACTGAAGTTATCAAGTGGAGGAAAAAGGACCTTATTAGAGGCAAAAGAATATATTGCTCATTTCCATATATTTGTATGGATATGTTTTTATAATTAAATGTATTTGGAATAGATTTTAATTCCTGTTGTTTTAAAGTGGAAAAAAGAGATGCAGTTGTCAAGCCACACCAAGCTTACAATAGTGAGTTGTATCGTGTGTCTGATACTGCAGCCGTAATCTTCAGTAACTGGCGCTGCTCTCTGTGGCTGCCCTGGCTGACGTCAGTGGTGTTATTGCAGATGAGGAGGACAGAAATGGAGCCCTCCCATGGAAGCATACGTGATTCGACGGGTAGTTTAAAACTACCTAGGTAGCTGAATTTAAGAAAATCACTTTCTAGAAACAGATAAACTGTGGCATTAAACCAAGGGAAATGAACAACTCTATCAGCATAAAATGTATTCTGACATTTTAAACCAAGGCATTTTTTTTGGTGATTGCTGAACTGGGCGTTTCTTGGTAAACACGATATACTAAACCAGAACTAGATTAAAAAAAAAAAAAAAGCTGACTAATATTCCTTCAGAAACAAAACCAGGGAACCAGTTAACTGCAGTCTTCTAACGAGCATTGCCGCTGCTTGCGCCTGATGCTGGTTGGAGCACTCTGTCGCGCCTTTCTTCCCCGCCTCTGCCCTTCTCCTGGGGGCTCTGCTGGCCAGTGGGGGGGGGCAGGAGCCCTGGCACTGCTGCCCCCCTGGGAATGAAGCCTGAGGACTTGAGGTGGCAGGCCTAGTCATTAGAAAATAAATGAAGTACTCAGAGTTTCTTTGATAAGATATTGGGCCCTAAGTATTCCCCTGGAATCACCTGAAACAGGTCTCAACAGTATAATAGCAATATGGTCTAAGTTGGTAGTTTAACTTCTCTTAGGAATTTTTCATTCCTGGCTGAATGGGCAATGTCAACATATGTGCTGAGAAAGCAGGCCCCAAAGCAGGGTCAAGGGGGTTGGCAGCTCCCCACTGGATGGAGTACTGACCCTAGAATGGCCTAATGCCCTGGGAAGAAATGTCGTTTATTTAGCTTTTAAATGATTAAATTGGGATGAATTTGGATATGTAAAAGATGATCATGTCATTCATGTTCTCTATTCAACTCAGTCTGATGCTACACAGAGATTAAATAACTGTTTTCTGGGCTGTAGAAAGAAATCTTAATGCAGACCAACCACCAGGGAAGCGTGAGAGACTTGTGTCTCACATCGAGGTGCAGAGGATCTCCTTTTTCATGGGAGCTGCTTTTTACAATTTGATCCTTCTTCATTTGAACCAGTAAAGGAATCTTTCTGGGTTTCTAAAGGGCAGAGGTAGAGTAATAATATGCAGAGGAACGTCAATGAGTTTTGATTGACCAGGCCAGCTTGGGTAATGGACGTATGAGAGCTGTGTAAACATCAAGACTCATTTGTGCAGAGTACTATGGTGATACAGCTGCGCTGTTTCCAGTACCTGAGCAAACTTAAGTCAGAGCTACCTTTGATGTTCACTGCCCTGCATCCTGCTGTGTAGTTACCCTTCCAAAAACCTGAGGTGAGCAAGCCATTAATGAGATGGGAGAAGGAGCCCAGAGCCCCCCTTTTCGTACAGCGCAGTTTGGACAAGGGCTCTGTGATCGCAGCTGAATGTCAGCAGCAGAACGAAGGGAGATGTCCTGCTGGCTGTCAAGGCACCTGCAGTCAGTCGGTCCCTGGCAATGCAGAAGTAGGGACCGCCCATACAACTCCTGTCAGGCGCACTTTAAATCTGAAAGGTTGGGGAGTGCAATGTACGGGACTCCTACAGGGAGGGCAACAAGGCCATAAGGCAAAGGGTTTTTTCTGTGCTTGCAGTTTTTGGTCTTGCACATTTGGGAAAAATTGTCTCAAGCGGAGTAGTGGCAGAGCCCAGAGCATAACTGGGCAGGGGTTAGGCGCTCCAGGAAGCTGCATACCTTTTCTTCCACGTCTCTTATCTTTCTGATTGTTCCCATATGCTTTTGACAAACCTCGCGGATGTCTGGAGCTTTGCAGCATTCTTTAGCTGGTGCTGCCTCTTCCAGCCGTACGTGGAAGTGGAGTTCGGAGGCTGGCAGAAAGCAAAGAGGGCAAACAGTCGTTACCCTACCGCAGAGTTGTTTCCAGAAGTGACTCTGTCAAATGACAGCAGGAGGTTCCACACTTGTGCGCTCTCAATCACGTTTGGATAAAACTTTACTTAGTTTACAAGTCAAAAGGTGATTCTTTTTAACAGCCAATATTTCAAACTCTCACATTTGGATTTGACAATCAAGCTGTTTTCTGTCTGAATCTTACTTCATTGCCAGTAATAAAAATTCCAGCTCGCTCAGCCATGGTTATATTGGTTTTGCAGAGCTAACAGTAGTAAAAGCTTGTTTTTGTCAGCGAAGTTAGCAGATTAAGTCAGAGAGATCACCAAAACAAGAGATGTATAGGAAAGTGCTCTTTTTTTGTTGATGACTTATCTTGGACCAAACATTACAGAAACAAATAAGTGCTTGTTTTACTATCAGCCTTTCTACGTTCCCTTGTCTGGGTAAAGGAAAAGAGATCTTCTTTTGGAAGTATTGATGAGGCTTATACAATTTGCTAAGTATGATTGATGATTGCAACAAAAATATTCTGTGTTATAGGACATATTTCCTTCTCCTTTCTTGGTTTAATACCAACATTTGACCTCTGAAATTAAACCATATATTATCAACTGGAATTTTTTTCTCATAAAATTTTAAAAGCTCTACTTAAATGCTGATAGAATCCATTCTTCTTGTATAGCCTCTATTTACCATTATTTCCTTACTACAGTGACCTCATACAATTTCTGTTATAATTTATTCCTTCGTAGAAGTGACAACTTACTTTTGAAAATGAGGAAATAAATCTTTGGGTTAAAGAAAAATGCAAAATACATCTGCATAATTTTTGTCTGTTTACTTTGCAGTCTATCACAAGAATTAACTGTCTTCCCAGCCTCCTGCTGTTTGTCATTTTCTTGCTGTTACAGAGATTGTATCAACATACAAATGCCCCTTTGAAGTAGGAAAGTAATTTCAAAATCTTGTTTGCAACAGTCTTATTAACAAGAATCTGTTATCTTCCTTCCTTTCACTGTTAACTTTCAGATGTGAACAAGGCAAGTATTTTATAGTAAAATAGAATCAAAATTCATGATCTGAGATAGTGTCTTTTGAAGATACGGAACAAACGTCTCGGTTGTGGAAAAGGTTTTAACCACAGTAAAGTGATGCTGCCCTTCTTTGGTAGTTACCTTGATCTTCTGGTTGAGAGCACTTGTCTGTGCGAGGTTTTTCCAGCCATTAACAGAGTAGAAGTCCCTTGGCTGTTTAATCACAGTGCTTATTCCCGCTCATAGAGGAGTGGACAGCATGGGAATTGACCAAGCCAACCCATGCGAGAGCAGTGCCTGTGCAAGCTATCCTACATTGCTACCAATGTTGAAAATAAATTGCTATTAGCAACGAGAGCAAGTTTTAATGGAAAAAAAGGTACAAACAGGAAAGATTACAATATAATTTCTCACCATCTCTGAATCCTGAATGTATGATACAGAATTGGGGGAGAAGAATTACTTGCTGAAGTTCCATATACAGACTCAGTCTCCTGTACTGCTAAACCTTGACCAGGAGCAATGGTGCAGCATGCAGGCCTGATTCAGCCTGTCAGAATAACCTGTCCCTCTCAGGGCATGCTGCCTCCCACCTGTCTGCGGGGATCTCAGACACAGGCAGCCAGCAAACCAGGGACTAATTAAATTGTATTGGTATTTCATTGCTCTCTTTTTCTGAAGGTACTAAAACCTATACATTGTTACCTGACTGGAAGTATCCCCGTCCATGTGCAAAAGCTGGACATTCCTCTGTTAAATGGTGGGCATACCTTGGCACATTGGTAGATGTTGGAAGTTCTTACAGTACGGCTGAGAGTGCAGCCATCACCTGCCTGAAATGCATGTTATTTGATGCTGGTGTTTTGTTCAGTGATAAATGAACTTCTGCTTGTATCACGGGAGAAGGCATACAGCCTTAGTTTGGTTTCACTGTAGGCTAAAAAACATGGAGGGGATGTCCTGGAAATGTGGGCTCTTGTTTTAAAATATAACCAATGTCTGTATTCTGCAAATTATGCTCACAACATTGAAATCGGTGGTATCCTTATTTAGAAAGGCAAGGACTTCCAAAATGTAGTGCCTCTTTTGGTGGACTTGCTGCCTGGTCATGGCCGTGGGGGTATTCCAGTGAGCATCTCTGTTGCTTATGGAAGATCAGTGAGCAGTAACTTTTGGGTCATGTTTCCTAACCAATTTCTTTCCCTATAATCCAGTGCAAAGAGTCTTTTTTAACAGCTTCATGTAGCCTGCCCTCTATGTTGTAACTTACAGAGAGCAGTTAGGAGACTGAAATGTGCTGGGAAAAAATGAGATGATGTTAATTTGTGATGGGAGCAGGATTATGTCTTACTGTGTAAATACTGTTAGTTTTGGGGTCTCCTGAGAAGCCAGTGAAGGTTTCTGAGATGAACTTGAGTAGCATGTTTCAGTGGCTGTCAAGTATTTATCACTTGGAGTGTCTAAACTATTTAGTCTCTAGCTTCGTTAGAGAACAGACACCAATGTATTGTTTTGGAGTCAGTGTATCCGTTAATTAGTCTGGTAATAGTCATTTGAGGGTTAAACTGTTCCCAAAGGGTTATTTCCAATGTTGTTTTTCTTCTGCTCTTTCTCCTCCCCAGTATATTTGTTCTACTAAGAACCTGTTTCACCTCATTATGGAGTGTATGTCCTACCTCCATGGACACGGCTTGTTCTGCTTTATTGCAAGGACTGCTGTGTCCAACAGAAACCCCAGCTTGCAGCAACGAGATAAATTGAAACAGACACTTATCTGTGTAAGGAGCCTTGTGCTGAACTGGCTTTGAAACCACTTCCCAACTGCCCGCTGCTGGATCCAGCTATCTCTCTTGATTTGGAGCAGGAAGCATCATTTTGAGATTATTTTGCCTATGAAGTCTGTACTGGGGAGGTTGTTAGTCTTTGCTGTTGATCCTAGGCCCTACGCAGATCAATAGGGAACACAGGAACATAAACAAAACCAAATTAGACACTGCCAGTTTGAGGTTTCCCCCTCTGTGGGGCCCTTGTGGTTCATGGGCTCAAGCTGTGAATCAAGGCGACTGTGTTGCCACAGTGATCTCTTAACCAATGGCAAGTGCATAGTTCCTTAGACTCAGTGTGGCAATTGCTCTAAATTTGGCAGAGGAACATGATTTGCTGTGATCCTGCTAATTTTCTTGCTAAGTTATCAACTCAGAAGTGTCTATTTTTGAAGTTATATGGGAGGTTTGGGGTTCTCTTTTTTTCCTTTCTCTTCCTTGGACCAAATGCGTTCATATGTCAGGTGTAAAGTCTTCGGATGGCTAGTGTGATTTTTCTTTTTCCTTAAGAAGCCCACAGAAAACAGATTTTGCATTAAACAATCTTCCTTTTATAGTCTGTTTGTTACACACAGAGGCCATTTCAGTTTACATTTGCCCCATTCCTCACAGTGAAGATTATTACTTTCTTCTGCCTCCTTTTCCTAATCTGTTTGTTTATTCCCATATATTTCTGGCATGGTTAACTAAAGCTGGGAGTTCAGTGAAACCTTCTGGCTCAGGCCACTTCATGCTTCTGTGCAGACTATCCCTTCATGACACTCAATTTACTGATACCCTTTCTTTGGAGAATGGATGTTATTTGCAAGTTTTTTTCTGGTAGCTGCAAGAGTAGATACCTCTTATCCCACTTCCTGAATCATTGTAAAAGACTTATTCCTGTGGAAGGTTTGAAGATTGCCACAGTATTAAAAAATAGTGCTAATTTTTAATGCGCGTGGTGCTAGGTATCTCTTCTATTCAAGATCACTTAATTTTTGCTTGCATACTGAATTAAAACATGACTACCTAATATTGGTTTAGGAGATAAAATTCTCTGGGTAAAACAGCAGCAAAGTGCCACTTCTGATGGTTCATATCAGTGTACAAATACTTTGAATGAATGCTTTGGCTCTCACCTTTCAGCTGACACATCTGTGCTTTCAGTATAATCCAAATATAGAGAAGTTGAGGAAATTGGCAACATAAGCACATTTTCAAAGTTTTGCTGTACAATCTTAGGTGAATTTAGGGATATATACACTGCTAATGAGATGTGATAGACATTCAACTATTTTGTTGGAATTGGGATCATCTGCAGCAGAGTGAAAGAAGGCTGATGGGTAACTCCCATCTTCAGAAATACGTACTCGTTGTGGCTCCAAAGTTGTCTGAAACCTAAACAGTGAATTGGCTGCCTTGGAGAGCAAGCTCTCATTGATCAAATGGTGGTGAACTCTAGGTAATAAAAGAAGATGGTTTTGTTAAATTAAAGCTTCCTTGGTGTTTCTGGGCAGGGATGTAAACATGGCTCTTGAGCCATTAAAAAAGAAAGAAAGAAGGAATAGTTAGTACTCCTAAAGAATCAACATTCTGGTCATGAAGAGCTATTTTCTGGCCCTTATGAACTGCATGAACTTCTGTGGGTTGAGTGCCCTTGTTTGTGTACGTGGCTGACGAGCAGGAGCCCTCTACTCAAGATTGTTGGTCTGTGTCAATGGCTTGTGGATCTAACGAAAAATGGTATTCTGCAGCCAAGTCCGGTTTCTGGTGACTCTGTCGGTAGGGTGAGCAGCCAAGATATGTGCCCTTCGGTGGCATGGAAACCACAGCCAGTTGTGGAAAATGGGTCTCTTTGCCTTTCCATAAAGCAAGTGGAGCAAAGGAGTTTGCAAATGTGGCATATTTTCTAGATAATAAACTTACTTTTTAAGAGCATGCCATGAAAAAAAATCACTTTAAAGAAATGTCACTAAGAAAAATAAAGCAATTTATAAGCGTATCCAGTTTGGTCAAGTTCTTACATACACAAAGAAGAGATGCAAAATGTCAGTGTGTGTTGTTTAATATGAAACTGGTTTAAGAAGTTAAGTTAACTTACAGGAGAAAGGATTGTACAAGGCTGTGAAATGTGTTTGTCTTCTTATCTTAAAGTCATTTAAACCTTGCTCTTAACCCAAATTTTGTGTTGAAATTGTTATATCAAGAGAAAGAAACGGTAAACTGATTTTTTTTTCTGATGAAACAGAGTAGAAATTTAAAATACACCAGGCCTGAGATTTAAAGCAAAATAATTCTCAAGCAAAATGGTTTGAGAAGGATATAAGTATTTTATACTTAAAAAACAAACAGAACTTTCTTTCTAAACATTCAGCATTAGCAAGGTTTAAACCAGATTAATTTTGATTAAAATACTGTTTTTATGTCTAAAATAAGAATGATCAGCATCCCTTTATGTGAATATACATTTGTTTTCCCCTGTCTTATTGGAAAAGGAGATTTTGAACAACAGCATATCAGTCTTACTTTATGCATATAACCTGCACTGCAGATAATTTGCATTGTTTTAAAGCTCCTGAGACGTGGGAACAATCTCCAGAAAATCTCCCTGCTCAGATAACCTGTAGAAAAGCAGCAGCAGGAGGAACCAGAGGAAGGGAGGGTGCGTGGGAGCAGGAGCTGCGAGCGCTCTGGGTAAACTTGTCTTTGTGTCCCCCGTACAACCGGCTGAATCACAGGTTTGCTAGAGAGAGCGCTGAGGTTACGCCGTGGAAGTAGGGAAACAGCCTTGCGAGTGCTGTATGATGCAATCTGAAATCATCGGTGCTCAGCCCTTTCTGTGAGCAAAATCGGTAGCGACTGACAGATTTCAGGAAAGAGAGGACTGGAATGAAATGTGCAGGCTTCGGTCAGCTGCTGGTTGCAAGCGCTCTGTGCCGCAAAGGAGGTGCTCGGCAGCCGACCGAGGCAGGCTAGAACTGCAGCAAAGTGGCTTTTTTTTTTTTTTTTTTAATAGATAACTTCTTCTCAGGAGTAACTTCTTATCTATCTCTACAAATAAGCAGTAGAGTATTAAAGGTAATTTTAATCTATGCAGCAACAATTACATTTAAAGACAAAGATTAAGTACTTGGGAAGAGTACAATTTATTGAACTTTTTGCAGGGACAGCTAAGTTTTTTCATTTATCTGTGTTAGAGGTAGATCCTTAAACCCAGGTTTATTTTTCCCTTGTGAAATGGTAATATTACTTAAAGAGTATGAAATCAGAAACAGAAGCTAATGCTACCTGGATGAGAACAACATTTCTGAATTCATTTTCCATTTGTTTACATAATTCTCTCCCCCCATTTACTGCATGTTTTTCTGTTGTATAATCTTAAATATCTCTAGTCAAACTCAGGCAGCTTTTTAGCAAAAATTGGAGTGATTGAATGGCCTGCTTTCTTAAGACAGTGCTTTCTGGCACAAATTTTTTCTTACTCATCTTCTGAACTGTCAGCAAGGAAGATTTAAGAACTTTCAGTGAAAGTTTAAATGACTGGCTTTCTATAAACATTGCAGCTGTCCAGTTGAATATGTAATATAAGACTTGTTGGTGCTTTGTAACAAAGTCCCAGACTGCTTATTTCCCTCTTTTTAATATTAACAAAACATTTTTGAGAATGGAAATACAACATCTTGATATACAGTGCTGTGCGATTTCTAATAGTTTGTGATATTCTTTCTCTACCCTAGAAATCTTATGTAGACAACAGAACTATAATTTTTAATAGTAGTAATACTTTTAGTGTCTATTTTTAAATGGCCATCTTCTTCCTGCTGATGTTTTTAACCATTTTGTTTATCTTAGAGACTTTAGAGCTATTCAGTTAAAATAATAATCATGATGGCTTGCATATGTGGATGAAGATTCTGACTTAAACCTGGATTTTTAAATAAGGGATATTACCTAATCTTTCCCATATGGACATTTTGAAAATGAAAAATAATTTCTTAAATCATAATTCTTCAAATGCAGACAATAAAAAAAAGCTGTGAATTTGCAAAACAGCTGAAATGAAATGACTATTCTTGGAACAGTTTGCCATTAAATTAGCTAATAGTGCCTGCGTTGCTGTCCAGAAATTTGCTTTCTAAGTCTCAAATAAAAACAATAATAAAGTAGTCATGTAATATGGTTCTAATAAAAGAGGAAAATAGAGCTACCCAGAAAATACTGTCTTTAGGAAATGAGTTAATGAGTGAGCTTTTTTCTTAAATTATAATTTCCGAGATATTTTTGCAATACCAAAAGATTCTACTCTATTACAGACCTGTGATATGGGTAATGGTTTTGTCCCTTTTTGCTTATATTCTTTTACAATTAAAACAATTGAAGGATGATATCTTTGCTTTTCTTCATATAATCTTTCTATGTACTACATATTGCTTGGCTTATACTTTTCGTTGAACAAAGAGAATTTTGTTGGCACAGTACGTGTGTAGGAAGCACCCAGCGACACTGCAGTAATGAGGGATTGACAGCCAGCTTTTCCCAGTATTGCTCCTGCGCAGCTCATCTAAGTCAACATAGTTTCCTCCCCTGTGCAAAAACCTGGTAGAACTTCTGAAATTAAAATCAGTAAGGTTCAACTGATACTGCATTAAATTAAAAGAGGCCAGAGCAGACTTAATTTTGTAGGAACTTATTTTGTGGTGGCATTTGTAGACTCACTTGCTGTAAATGCTTCCTGACACAGTACACTAGCAAGCCCTGGTTTTTTGCTTTACTGTTATTTTATCAGACTTCAACTGTTGAGCTTCATTTGTCATTCGGGGGCTGCCTCAGGGGTAATTTGTGTTTCGTGGTGTGTGAAATCTTTGGCTGAAATAGTTCCATTGTTTCAAAGAGGCTACCATAAAAAAGACATATTTGGCCCATGTTAAAACTTTGGAAATGTTTCCTGTGAAAATCTCTATAGCTTCGGAGGACGAGGAACTTGATACTTCGCTGGGACTTAGTGGATCTGTGCTGTCCTTAAGAATCAAATTTGATATGAGGCTTTGTGAAAGAAACAAATACTTTGAGGCAGAATTTCTTCTTGATGGGTAGTTCTCTTTATTATTATTATTTTTTTAGATTGTCTGACTGTAAATATTTTCCTATCATATAAATGATGTTGACGTTATATGGGAACAAGCAGTGTTTAATCTATGAAGAAACTTAAAATTGGATTATTTAATCAAGAGAGAAATTGCTGCATATTGTACATTTCAGGAACTATGAAGCTGTTCATGGAAAAAAGGAGAAAATGCAAAAGAATTTGAAGAAATCAAATTTATGTCAGGTTCCACTAATGCTTCAGAATGACACATGTGACATAATTACAGAAATGTGATGAAATAGAAGACATAACTAAATCTTCATTATTTTTTCATTTCAGTTAATAAAAATATTTACTGCTATGTATGTAATCTACATATATAGTGATTCTAACGCTGCAAGAAGAATATTTTAAAAATAAGCTGAGATGATGGTAGATAGTTATTTTTAAACTTCAGTAAGTTCTATTTTTCCATTGTTTGGAAATACCCGAAGGAAGTGATGTGTATAATGCCTTAACAATATATACATTTTTCCTGCCCACAGCTAAAAGAAATAAAATCATTTGTTGGTAGACTTAAAGAAATGGGAATGTGGCACCTGAGCAATCAGTCTCAAGTTATAAATTTGAGACTTGGATTTTTGTAATTGTAGTGATTGTCGTATCTTTTCCAAGTATTTCTAACCTGTTCTACCTTAATGGAATTGCAGACCCTTTTTATCCAAATGTATTGCTAACTGGTAGTAAATGCCAACTGGATTTATTAAAGTGACAATTTATTAAAATAAGTCATTAAAATATTCTAGTCAGATGCCAGATATTGAACACTTAAAATCAGCTTAATATGTTAAGTGAAGCTATTGGCACGGGCTATACCTCAGGTAAGTAATTATCATTTTTTATATATTCAGTATTTTGAAAACCTTCTATCTTTCAGCTCCACTTGTTTTTATTCCATTCCTTTCTCGCAGTCCCAAGCCTAACCAAGTGAAAAACCCTGAAAGGGAGTCAAGGCTGTGGCTAGGTTGCTCTTTGCCAGGAACTTCGGGGCTCAGAATACCATCAGCTTCTTGAAAAAGTCCAATTCAGAGTTTTTTTTTCTGATCAAGCTCAGAGGGAAAAGAGCTTTAACATTTCCAGAACATCACTTGGGCCTGTTGCTGTCAGTCCAGGTCGGAGCAGCCCCCCTCGAGGCGTGCGGCCCCCGGGGCCGGGGCTGCGCTCTCCTCCCTCTCGCCCAGGCTCTGCGCTGGCCCTGCTGCCGGCCCAGCGCGCGCCGGGAGCTGCCGCACGGCTCGGGCTGCCGGAGCGAGCCTTGGCGGCTGTGGTGCTGGGTGATGCTGCAGGTCCGAGGCCATGCTGAGTTTATATAATGCAATAATTGTGGCGAAAATACGGTTCGTTCCCTTTTTGTTCCTTGTTTTGAATGCCTATTTTCAGAATACTTGAGCGTTTTATGGAAGACCTTTTGGTTGGCTGGGAAAGGCACGACAACATCTCTTTCTATAAATGGAATAATAATTGCACTGTGCGCGGGCCAGCAGAGACCAACATCTGGATCCTGGTTATCAGTTATCTTTAAATCATAAATATGTAAAACGTCTGTCTTCTCGGTTGCTCTTTGCCAGAGCCCAAGGCGTAGTCAGGAGAATAGTGTTACTGGCTTTGTCTTCCTTGCGTAGAAAATCAGGAGAGAGACAACAGAACAGAGAGCGATAGCAGATTAGGATGGCATTTTAACTGCAGAAATATGTTCTTAAGAAACTATAAATTTGCCTCTTGCCTAACAGTAGCATTTTTACTACTGGAGGTTGTGGAACAAATAGAGAATAAATAAGATCTGTGAGCATATTTAAAGTGTTAAAAAGAAGTATGTTTTGTGTCATTCAAAGGTGCAGCATAGATGGTGACGATGAGCTAGATGTGTCTGTTAGGCACAGATGGGACAGGGGAATGGTGAAGGTACATGTGACCCTCCAGCGCCGAGGGCTGAGGAAATGGCTTTGCCTCTCTGCCATTCTGCCTTGCTGAGATGAAAAAGGATGTTGGTGAGCACTTTTGTCACTTTAAAAAAGAGTATGAGTGTTTCTTTGGAGGGGATAATAATGACGAGTACAACAGATTCTTCATACTGATTTGAACAGAAAATAAATCTTTGTCTGAAGAGTAAAAGTCATAAAACTAGTAGTTCTGTAAACTAGCCCTGATTGGCTTTTACAAAAAGCCATGTAAGAATCAATCTCTAGTCGGGAATTTTTGTAGTAATATGACCTGAATGCATTTCCTCATTGGAATTTGAAGCAATTTGGGGCTTTCTTTTTCAGTATCAGCTTTTTTTATTTTTGTTCTTTTTTTTCCTCCTGTATATCAATTTAACTAACTAGTTCTTAAGTCATTGTCAGTAAGGTATCAGGTCTTTAGAGAAGAATATGTTGATTCAGTTCAGCCTAATTTTATGGAGAAGGAAGGGATATTTTCACACAGAGAGTTTAGTTGCTAGCACTTAAAAAAAAATTAGTTTCAAAGGCCTGTCTTTTTTAAATGTTGACCTTTACCTTCTTAATCTCAAGGGAGGGAGAGGTTGGAAAAACAGAGCTGACTTCTGCAGTTATGATAAACAGACATTTATCAAGCGTAGTCTGCCTACATGCTGCACTGTGGAAGCCCATGGCATCGCATTTCAGGTGAATAGAGCCCTTACTTAGGGCTCCATCCCACAGAAAATATTTGAGGTTTTTCAGTCTATACAACCCTAAAAGATGCAGATCTCAGCTTTGCAGGAGGCAGACCTGTGTAAGGGAAAACTGGCCTGCTGTGGGTATCTGAAGCCAGCACTTCACGCATAGTCAGCTCTTGTTTGGACAGTGACACTTCTGAATTCATTCTGTCAGCAGGTCGGCCACCAAAACCCTCCCCTGCCCTCCCTTCCCTTCCCCGCCCCTCGGGAGGTGCCTGCCTCTCCCGGGGCTCCTGTGCCAGGGTGACCAGGTGAAGATGGGGGGATAAACGGAGCAAAGAGACCATGGGACGAGCTTGGCAATGTGAGAAGTGGCAGGGAAAGCGAAGAGAGAACTCGGTGGTTTTAAAGATGGAAGGAAATCCAAATAGGCAAAGCATTTTGAAAGCAGGAAAGGAATCTGTAGGAAAGGAAAATGGAAGCAGGAGTGTGAGCATGGGGAAAATGGAGACAAGAAAATGAACAAAAAAATAGGGAAAGTGGATAGAAGGAGGTGAGAGGAGGGACAGAACTGGAGCATATCATATGTATAATATACCTCACATGAAAAATAACGAGGATTTGGCAGTTGCTAAAAGAATAAAATCTGAACATTTCTGTCTTGGCTTTGGTTGGGGGGAGACCTCAAGCTCCGTCTCCTTTGAATACTACAGATCGCACGCACTTTTTTGAATATTTGCCGTAGGTAGCCTTTTTTCCTCTTTGTGGACTGGCAGCTATGGAGATTCATTTCAAAACAGATAAAACTCTAGAAAATGTGGTTACTTTTTGTTTTAGTTCTAAATCTGCTTGCATGGCAAAACAGTAGAGTAAACCCTTCAGTTTAGAGATAAAGAAGGGTTCTGCTTCATGAGGGCTGAAAAATTTTTTTGAAGAGATGAATTATCTGGTGAGAAAAGGTTTGGAAGAATTCAAGCAAATTCTCAGATAGTAGTGAGCAGTTTTAACAGGTGGGTGGAGTGAAGCGGAGTTCAAGTCTGCATGGCTAGAAATGCAGTAGCATTGCAAAAATCTAATCATCGGATGGTTTAATGTGAACAGAGTCTTAAGAAGAATTATAACCATATGATATATCATTCTTCAAGAAAGTCACCAAGAATTAGAGGTCTGAGTAAAGCCTGCATTTTCCTCCTCTTTATCATGCTGACTGATACTAATTTACTTGCATTTTGGAAGAGTAGCCCGAGGAGAGCTAGAGGATAGGATTTTGTCAGCTCTAGTCTATGCAAAGTATGGAGTGCAGGTGGTGTTTCTTTTGTGCTTATGGATATATGTTTGTGTTTATGGGTGACTTGGCAAGGCTTTACTTTTCTCTTGATTTTATTTTTTCAAATTGTAATCCAGAAGCCACTTATTTTCGTTGTTGCAAGAGAAGTACTGTTAGAATGATATAAAAGGTGAGCTTATGGTCGAGGAGGGTTATACAGCTGTGTCTTTGGCTGAGTGATTGGACTAACTAAAGATCAGATTGTGAGCTCCTCAGGCTAAAGACTTGTGATTATGTGTTTGTATGGTATCTAGCAGAATGAGCTCTGGCATATGATTGGAGTCCTTGGACTCTATCACAGTGGAAGTTATGAATAATAAGTAAGTAAGTGGCAGTTGTGTTGGTTGGCTGCCCCATGAGATCTTAACTCCTCTTTTATGAACATATATGCTGGAATTTTTTTTGCATCAGCCTCAAAATGAAGTACTTCTGTTTCCTCAAGGAGTTTTGCTTCAGTTGCTTGCAGTATATAAGTCTGAGATCCTACATAGGCTACACAAAAGCGAGTGTTTATAAGAACTGGCTTTGGAAGCTAACAGTGCTATGATTGCCACTAAACGTATCGGAAATCGAGGCCTAGATTTATAAATCAGCGCAAAATATTTTCCATACTTTGTGTTTGCTTCTTATTTTTCTCTGGTATCTAGAACTGTCTATGTATTATTACTTTTAATTTTATGCAATTTATAAAAAGACATGCTAAGCTAAGCCCCCAAGCTATTTGCCTTTGCTTTTTAGCATAACCGGTAAGAAAAATAAGGTCTTATTTGGGTCAGCCTTAAAAACAAAATAAAAAAAGATTATACAAGCAGGTCAGAATTTGAAATGTGGTTTCTGCCGATTAAAACTTGTTCACGCAGCCTAGCCGAACTCACCTGCAGCTCAGGGGAGATCTTATTTAACGAGAGCCTCACTGACTATTGTGTTCCCTGTCTTTCCATCTCGTGCCATTAAACAAACTGAAGGAGGTTTAGGAGTTAGGTGCTAATGCAGCTTTGACAGACAAGTGGAAGCGTCCTGACCCCCATGGGAGTTGTCACGCTGTGCCATGCCCGCAGGCCCTGGCATCCCTCTTGCCCAGGGGCCGCGTTATGTGCAGGCACAGGAAGGCAGAGCTACTTCTCTGCCGGCTGATGCAGGTAAGCAGTTCCTTGCGTTAGTGCCAGTCTGTGTTTATGGTCTCACTGGTAAATAGGGGGTTGAAAACAAATACTAGCATGAAATGATATCTAAAACATTCTTGTTTAGATAATGAAAATTGAACATTTTATCCTCTTTTTGGTTCTTTTCCCTACATTTGTGATCTATGGTAGTACTTTCATTTAGCCCATGATTACTTTCTAGTGTATCTTTAGTTTGGGATCTTGTCAATTTGGAAGTCTAAATAAATCACAGTATCCATTTTTCTTTTATGCACTACTTTACTAACCAGTTCAAGGAATTTTAATAGATTAGGGGCATGGGTCCTTTATAGAACACTTTCTTTTTTTGTGTGTGTAATCTTCTTCCAGGCCCAGTGCTATTTTGGTTTTACCATTTCAAACTCTTTGCTGGGCCTAACTACAGGGCTCTTTGGTCGAAATTTCCTGGATTGCCCATAGACTTTAAAAATATATGTGTTTACAATAATTATTATACTCTAGTTCACTGAAATGGTGGCTCTTTTTTACTGAGAGACTGCATAATTTGGTAACAGTTCTGTCATTTTATACTTCTCAGCAGTTCAGTCACGGTATAGAATTTTTAGACATAACTGTTCATTCAGGCAACTTACTCATTTGTATGCAAGCAGTTTATTCTTGCACCTCTTCTAACACATTAGTTGCTGGGAATATTGTCTGCACTACCAGGAAAGAGGCAGTCAGGATGTATTTCTCCCCAGCACTGCAGCAATGAAAAATGAAGCTTCTCGGAAATATCCTTAGTCTGTTAGTGATTGCTGTAAGCTCAGGTGACACTGTAGAACCTCTGGGTTTTTTTTTTGTTTTTTTTTTAACAGCTCTGCGTTTAAAGGCTCTCATGTTTGTTTTTCTACCTGTACGCACACTTGTTTTGTCTTTGAAACCTCCTTTAGCAGTTCCTTCTTACATATTGCTTGATCGACAGCCCATTCAGATGAGTGAATCTGTTCAGGCAGTGGAGGAAGAATATTGTTAGATATTGCTCCCGAAGATTTGAGACTGGGGGTTATTCTTTGGACTGTATGTTTCTGTTTGCTATAGAAATGATACTGTCAGGTTTATTTTTCTTTAAAAGCAACAGCTACTCCCACCTTTTCCAAAATGGGATACCCACCTAAAACATAAGAAAAATAATCTGCAGCAAGGTGTGGGGAGCTTTTCAAGTTTTTTTTCATTATTCGCTGGGTTTATTCCATGATTTGGGGTAGGAAAAAGAAGTGCTGGGTCATGGCATGAAAATTAAGAGAGATTGGGAAATTTTAAAAGGAAAAAAAGGCATTACAGTTTTTGTTCTGATAATTTATAGAATTAGGTAGATGTTGGTGAAGCATGACAGAATATAATGCTTGGAAATAGTCTCTGATGTTGAAAGCCTTAGGCCAGCACTTCGGTACTGCCCCTCAGCAGCGCAGGTCCTTTGCTATGCATCTTCTGCAGCGCTGTCTTAGTGCGTCAGCGCGAGCCCTTGGTGCTGCCTGAATCATGCTGCAGCTTTTCCCTCTGTCTTGAGAAGTCGGTGCTAATTGAAATAATTACTCTCCAGGTTAGTATTTTGGCTCTGGGCCTGTGCCTGTGGAACACCTTCTGGCAGGGGCTGGCGCTCAGTTCCTGCAGGACGCGAGCTCCCGCTCCTGCCTGCCCTGGCAGCCTCACGCCACGCAGCAAAGCGGCAAGTGTGTGCGGAGGCCGCTCAGCATTTGGCCCAAGGCACTGCCAAAATGTGTGCAGGTGTAGCGCTGCTCGCTCAGTGAGGGGCTGTAAGCTGTCACAGTGTAACCATGCTCCAGTCTTTTGCTAGGAGCCTTTCTGTCTGATTTCTAAGCAGCATTTTAGGATGAGGGAGACAGAGTGTTTGCCCAGCACCAGTGCAGAGTGCAGGAGGCCTTTGCAAGGCAGAAGAATTTATATATGATGACTTCATTTGTTCTGGACTTTCGGAAGAGAATCCTAAGGTCAAATCTATTTTGAGCCTGAAAAATCTCTTCTTGTCAAGTGCCTTATTCTGCGCAGGGCTGGATGCTTTCCGGTGGGTGCTGCATAAACTCATCTCCAGCTGCCCTCGAGGATGTGCCCAGCATCCTGTTGCAATACCTTTCTTCCCTCTTTCTTTCTGCCATGTGTGATTTTTTTGGTTGGTTTTGTCCTGTTTGCTGTCCTTCCAGACAGTAGCATTGTGACAGATATATTGACAGAAGCTGAAGAAAGAAGTCACTGCCTGCATGTTGCTTTTCTCTATTTCTCTTCTTTCCCCCTCCTCTGTTTTGGATGAGCAATAAAGATATAAAGACACCATCCAGTGTTTGCATTCTGCTGCTGAGAAGTGCTAAACAGTGCACAGGCCTCAGACTGGCTTCCTGAGCGTCTCAAGGGTAATGGATTTATGTAATGATAAAGTGTCCACTTTTTTGCCACCGCAGTTGAAGATGGGATGCCCTGCAGGGCTGGGGTTCAGCATTGTCATTTTAGGCACTCTTTCTTTTCTTCAGTTGTAAGTGACAGCTACGGTGCGATCCTGAACATTTTCACTGTTCTGGGAGGAAAAAAGACAAAAAACCCTAAAATATACGCTGATGGGAAAGGTCCCCTTCCAGCTGTTGAAACAGCTTTTGTCTCTTGAATAGCAAGGTGTAAGGGCAGGGGTGTGCTTTTGTCATGCCATAAAGTTCCCAGGGATTTTTGCCATTGACCTTATGAGCCCTGCTGGTGCTTACTGAATGGCAAAACTTAAAAGAAATACATTTTGAACATTGGTATTGCCCTGAAATTTTCAGGAGTGGTTTCTTTAAAAAAAAAAAGTGTTCAAGTGCAAGACTTAACACTTCAGCTACAAGCCTCTTTACCTTGTACACTGTAAGGCAGTTTGAGATGGTGGCAGGAGTTGTACTTTTGTTTGGAGTCAGTAATTATTCTCAGGATATTTTATTTGTCTTTGCACATGTTAGATAGCCTCCTTGTCAGAAATGCATATACTGTGTGCTAAGTGAGAGCCATACCAGATAAAATATGGGTGATCTAGAACCTACTAGAAAACAAAGAGCCAATTAAAAAAAAAAAGTGTTTTATCCTCCCCTTCAACAAAAGAGGCTGCCCAGCCACAGAGGTTCAGTATTCTCAAGTTTTTAGTAGCATAACATAATAGTAGGTTAAGGGCCATCTGCGTCCTGAGGCCACTTCAGCAGCTCCTCTTCTCATTTTAGAAGTGAGTGCATTGCAGTTAGTTGAGCACTTCATCCCTTAGCTGAATCTAAATTGTAGAGAATTTGCTATAAGCAGTCCCCACAAAACGGCCCAGGGACCGGAATAAAAGGAGTGAAATTCTCAGAGTAACTAACTCCTGTTAGTTCTGCCTCTGCCCTGACCAGGGAAGGGAGGTAAACATCTTCCGCATGATTAAATGCCAACCAGGAACAATCTCACTGTTGCTGGCTCAAACTACTTCATACGCTTTTGTGCTTTGAATAACCTGAAAGCTTTGACATGGTGCATACTATGAATTGATGCCAAGCTGTGACTAAATAATCTCATTAAAAACACAAGGTAACTGAAGCAAATATTTCCTTTGAAGAAGCACTATCAGTTAAGTACTCATTTCCTCTTTTAAGTCTTAGATTAAAGGGGCAAAGACAGGTGGGCTGATAAGAGCAAGATAAGGCTTGTTGAGTTAGTTTACCAGCTAATTTGGCAAAAAAACAGAGCCTTGTCTCATGCAGTTTTAAGAGCTTGTATCACTTATATTTGTTGTATGAGGGATCAACTGTCTAAATATCTAGTGTAATTGTGAAGTGCTTTTGTATGCACATGGTAACTTGATATATTTACATATTTTCCACAAGACATAATATTGCTAAGATAAGATCTCACCTCCATAGTACCCATAATCTCTGATGCTAATTCCGAACCTCTGTCTACGTAGGCTTGTCTCTATTTTAATGACAGTGAACCCAAACCAGATGCAGCAGTGATATTTGCCTCTGTATTGGTAAGACTGCGCTAGAACCTGGGTATGCTCAGTGATAATCCAGGACTCAGCTCTTGTACCAACTGTACCGACCCAGATCCAAAAAAACAGCTTACCCGAGTCTGTCATGCATTTCAAAAACAATTGCATGTTGCATTTTCTTAAAATTAATGTATAAAATGAAGTCATTTTTCTAAGTGTGAAGTTCTGGCTTGTACCCTGGTAGGAGGATTTCCCGAAGAGGAACCCATTCTTTGAATATAGGAGAAGTACAACGATAGCCTATATTTTCAGGTTTCTTTGCCTGTTTCCTGTAAGGATCTGGTCTTTGAACTCATCTGTGATGTTTACTGCCAGCCATTTCACAAGTACCCAGGCAGGAGAGTCTCTGCGGGCTGATGCACAGCTTCATCCTTGCTTTCCGGTGGAATACAATAGCTCTAGGATACCAGTGCAGCTGATAGGAGTAATGAGCAGCTTTACTGTGAGATGAGCAAATCATTTGCCACCCAGGTACAGAAAATGCTTGGCATGACCAGATTTAATGATTAACTGAAATCCTGTCACTCACTCGTTTTCTCTTCATTTCTCTCCAAAGTCATTTTCCAAAGTGAAAATTTTCATTTCAATGTCTTGGTTAAGAAAGTACACAACCATGGAAAGGTTAGGGGAACAAATTTGGAAAAGTCCTACCGCAGAACTTTTGTAGGTATATTTTACCTATCAGGCCCTCTCACTGCCATTTTGCCCACAGATGTTACAGGAGTGTAATTGCAGTTAATGATAAAAATGTATACAGTAATGTAAGGGCTAAAGTCTAAGCCTGGAAGGATTCCCATTGGCTTTAATGGGCTTTGGATAAGGCCCTAGGAAAATACACAAGACACTTTACAGAACAGACTAAAATCATGTTTAATTTTTTTTGGCAGACCACTAGCCTTCCAACCTCTACCCTTTCCCTTTTCCATCCCCTGAAAACCCAGAGGTATTCTGATTCCAAACTATAAAGGTGCTGTGAGGATCAGCATCCCAGACTGGGCAGCCATACTAACACATTGGGAGGATAGCTCTGTTAAGACAAAATATTTTGCATCATTTTACAAAACACAGAAACAGCCCATTCTTGCTCTAAACTTTGTCAAGTGAACGTATAGATTTCTTATTACTGTTAAGGGACTTCCAGCACCCAATTGTGACTCATAATGTTAAAGTCTGGAGAGAAAAAATACCTAAATTGTTTCTGAATTGTCTTTCACCCCCTGTTTTAGAGGACTCCCAAGCTTTTCTCTGGGTCAAGATGCATTCAACTTTAGAAGATGGGAACATGAGGGATTACAAGACATCCGTGACTTTTTCCATGAGAAAATAATAATAAACTTTCAGTAATTTAAGGATAAGTTCAAGCTTCCCTCTAGAGACATGTACATGTATTTGCAAATGAGATAGATTTTTTTTTTTCTTAGCAAACATCAGAACTATCTCACAAGAGGAAATAATTCATTTGGAGGAATCGCTCCTCCACTGCTGAGGCTTTTAATCATTGTCTGCACTAGAGAAACTTTATACAGTGTTCCCAGCATTGCAAATGCCAGTTCTTCTCCGCAGGCTTTAGCAGTGATGGGAGCACTGAGGTGGACGCGTTTCCCAGTGCCATTTGCAGGAATGCAACCATTCACACAACAGGTTCTAAGAGTGAGGTTCAGTCTCGCTTAAAATCTAATGGGAATTTTGCCATTTTCTTGATAAGAAGCTTGCAGACTAGCCCAGGGCCGCTGCTGGTCACGCCATATATCCCTACCCGTGTCCTGCTGGAATTGCTCAAAGTTGTTCGTGGCTCAGGAGCTGGTGGTTGGCAACCACAGCCCCGAAAGTTAAAAAATCACTAATATCATGCTGTAAAATGTTGCAAGTAAATAGCTTGCTAAGTTTTTCCAGTTTTGTGTCACCAGTAATAATGATTGCACCAGCTTCTTTAAGTAACTTGTGTTTCATTAACTTTGTTCTTGGCCTGTGATGGAATTTAAAAAAGATTTAAATTGGAAACAGTTTCCTAATCACTTTCCCTTTTAATGTCATTAGCTAAATATAATATTCAGTGTGAATTGTATCTTATTAGTTACTATGCTTGCTCTAATGTAAAAAATAAAGTGACAACTTACCATCCTTTTAAACAAATCTACAAAATAGGCAAGTTGAACATATTCGAATATTACCATTACTATTTAGCTTCATCTACTGCCTACAACCCTGAGAATTAATATTGGTGACCGTGGTGTCAGAGACCAGGGCTAGCGTCTCCTGCTGTTCAAGGGACTCGAGCAGTTGTGTGGCATTCACTGTGTGCTGCCTAGCAGCATCGTCAAATAATTTCATACTTCCTAATTTTGAAGATGTAGCTTGTCTCTCTGGCATGCCCATTATACCACACAAATTAGTTTGCTTCCTTTCCTTTCCCTGTGCTTTCCCTCCCTCCCTCTCATGTTACCAGCTGAAGTGCAAGAAGAACCTTCACTCTTCTTTTTGCAGTTGCCTTATACAAGAAAGTTATTTAAATAATCATTAAGGTGCTGAATCTGTATCCTTCTGGCAGTAGTCTTTTTTTTTTTTTTTTTAAACATTCCTGGATTATAAAATGCTTCAAGCCCTCCTCCTTCCCCTCATTTTCTTCCTCTTTCCTGGGCTCCAGCAGCCCCAAAAGGAGCGTTGTAGAGCTGCTGCTGCCTGTCGTCAGCTTCCCCGCACTGCCCGGTCCGTCTTGCCGCCTGCACCTGCCCCGCCTGCCCTCGTGCCCGGCTCTGGGAAGGTGCCTCTCCTGCAGCAGAGTCTTCCCGGGCAGCAGTGGCACCACAGCGAGGGCAGTTCTGGCAGCCTGAGCAAGTGACCACCAAAGGCTGATGGCTCTGAGCACTCTGCAGGCTCCACTCAGAGCCGTGGAGGTAGTGAGACTTCTGGTCTGCAGACTTCAAAACCAGCACTGCGTCTGGTTACGATTTGTGATTGGAAACTGCATTAGCTTTACAACCCAGAAGGAGACAGCTTAGATTTGTGAGAAATACTTCAATTTGTGCAAAAGGTGACAGCACTCCCCAGGAAAGCTCTGTCCTGTCCCTAGTGGACAGGCAAGGGAGTGTTTAGGGCCCTAACACTGTGTTACCCCCTTTATTTTTTTCTTTCCATCACTTTGTGAATATTCTTTCTGGGCATAAGTGACTCTTTAGTGGAATTGTTTTTTCCTGTATCTCATCACGAGAGCTGAACATTTATCCTCTTGTTTGGAAAAGTTTCTAAATATTCACATAAGCTTCAGCATAATTTATTTTCTTTTGTAGCTTAATAAAAACTTGGGTTTCATTCCGACTAGCTTACTTCAGGGATTTACAGAAGGCCGATGGGGCTGAAACACAGGACTGAACTAAGAGACAAAGAAAAACAAACAACTGTATGAATACCTAGAATTTGCTTGGAATGCAATGATGGAGCTTCAGTGCTGCTTTTTAAAATAAGATGGTAAATTATTAATACTTCAAGGAGGAAATGAATATGGTAGTGGTTCTGCAATGTCTGGCTTGCTCTGAAGTGTAATGTATTTATGCAGACTTCTTCCCCAGTCCTGTTGAGCTGTTACAACAGATCTTTGCTCCTGAATTACGTGTCCATCCTGTTCCTCCAAACATAGTGAGTATAGTGTTAGCAACCTCCATTATGCTGTTTCCCCTAGAGGTTGCTGTGATTTCTGTAGGGTTACAATTCACATGGGCCAGGGAGACTAGTCACCTCTCCCTCTGCAGCAGCTCCTCAGGGACTCACTAGGGAAGGTAGTAAAGATTAGACTTTGAAGGTCTATTCTTTGCAATTTACATTCTTATTTCTCTAAACTGTTCCATAGAAGGGACCTGCTTTCTCCTCCAAGGGGTCCTGTGCATGGCTATATGCAGCAGAGGTGGCACTTCCACATCTAGGGATGAAAGTGTCCCAGGACTCCCTGCACTGTGCCAGTTCAGGAGGGCTGGCTTCCTGCAAGGTTCCCTCATCCTGGAAGCCTGGGGAGCAGCAGCGTTGGAGACAGGCCTCATGAAGAGCCTGCTGTGACTTCTCTTTCTCCTGCTGCTCTACTTCAACACTTCTTGCTCTCAAGGCTAATCTGTCTCTTTCAGGCATTTGCTGTCATGCTAATATCAGAGTACATCCCAAATATTTAAAAAATATGTTCTTCTTTCCCAGTTATGGAAGAAATTGCTTGATAGATATGTGTCCATGTGGAGAGCTTATTGCAGGAAGAAATAAATGTGTATCGCTTTTAGCTTTGACTGAGGTGAGATCCATGCTGATGTTCTTTCCTGGGGAATAATTTCCATGGCCTAGGCTAGCACCAGAAAATCTTTCTGGAACTTAACAGCATGCTAACCTACTGGATGGCAGTTTCCTTATTTTGCTAGAGTGTAACTGGTGTGGGAAACTGATGTTGCAGAAGGAGAAGAGATTTTGTAGGTAACAGTCCTGTAAGGCTTCAGCTATCAGAACAGAGAGCCTGAACTGGAGTTTGCACAGGGATGCGCTGCTGGGAATTAAACACAAGTATTTATGATGCTGCTGAGTAGAGCTCTGCTCTATTTTTGGTCCACCTGAACTCTTTGGGATGCATAGCTGAATTTCTAGCTTAAAATCTTGACTTGGAATGACTATTTTTGTAGTTAGGAGCATATGATTTGCCAATGAAGGGTCTGTATCTCATAGGGCTGAATCTCTTATCTGGTGAAGAGCTGCAGCAAAACAAATGTATTATTTTGCTCCAGTCCCTGTCTGGACAACACCAAGTATGGCTGGACTGTGACTGTCTGTAGCACTGAGACACTCAAAAGACTGTGATTTCATGCCAACTATGACAGGTTTTGGGGGAGGCAGAAAGTTCTTCCCTCTTGTTTGAGTTCACCAGTTCCTCTTCATGTGGAGCCTAGATGGTCATTCCATGTAGTGAAAACAATGATGCAGAAATAAGAGTCTCTTAGAAGTTATTGCTACATTAACATGTTTTGACTCCCCAGTCTCCCAGCAAAGTAAAAGCTTGAAAATTTAGCTCAGTTTTCGACATTTACAGGAATAACAGGTGTCTAAAAATATTCTAGAAAGCTGTCTTTTTACATCAGTAATTCAAAATCCCATAGAAATATGATGGCAATGATAGTGCCAGACTACCAGAGTATTACTTTTTTTTTGATGCACGATGGTTATGTCCTTATCACAACTTCTGTAATTCTTTGAAAGTTAATTTGCAGCAATAAGGCAGGGAAAGGATGAGATTTGCTATTTTGCTGTTTCTGGCCTGAATGAATGATGATAAAATGAAAACTGGCAAATTTAATTTTAAGTTCCTTAAGATTCCTGAATAATCAGATGCATTTTCTACACAATAAGAATACACTAGAAACCAAAATAATAGGAGGGGAGGTATTTGGCCTTTTTAATTTTTAAAGAGTCCTTTCCTTATAAAAAGTGAGGCACCATTACTAAAAATATTCTAATATTCTCTTTGCAGGTATCTCAGCATAGTTTTACAATGGAATCTTTCTCACTAAATCAGATCTTCTGCTAAATGCTAACTAAGCCATGATAAGAAGTTATGTACTATGGAATGATTGCTACATAATGTAAATCCATACCGTCTGGTACAAGTTACATTTGGCACATAGGGAGGGCTTTTGTCTATACCCCACTTTCTTTGTGCAACAGGAGCTTTTCTACCTTATTAGCCCTTAGAATTATTTCAGATACCTAGAACAATGTATTTGATTAAAAATATTCTTTATATCAGGCAAATATGATCCAAAACAAGGTTATTTAGTTTGAGAGAATATCAATCAGCTTCTTAGTAAACAGCTGCGTTCCTTAAAACGGAGACGTAACCAGATTTATCTTAAAGCAAACAAAATTAGACAACACAAAGGAGTAGATATGGTAAAAATATTAGTTAATGGTGTTTTGCATTTTAAAACGGTTTTTACTGAGTCATTTACTATAAACATGGCAAACGAGATGCATTCACTCTAAAGGCCCTTCTATTGTGTTTATCAAATAACTGTTATAGTATTTACAATGCTGTATTGACTTGGAAAAAATCTGAAGCTGTTTTGTGTATTTTCCCTCAAGGTTAAAGCTTTGAATCATGGGATAATGTGTGATATCTCTAGGGCTTCTTGAAACAGTTCAAGAACACGCACAAAGGACTGTGGTTTGTGCTGTATTTGCACAGAATTTAACATCATGTTCCTTTGGCTTAAGAGCAAAGATGAAGATATCAAGGAAAATACCCTTTACTTTAGCACCGCAGTATACATTTTAACAAAAAAATGTTTTGCAAGGTGCAAAAGTCACACACTATTTTTCTCTGTAGTGATTTTTCTTTAAAACTGCCCTATCAACTTTATAAAAGAAATGAAGTGCACTTCAAAGTAGGATCTTTCATTTTCCAGTTAGAATTAACTTCTTAGGCAAGTTATTTACAGGTTGTTTATACTATGGAAGTTACAGTATTTAAACAGAAAATCTCACATTTAAAAAGTAATTGTTAAACAGAAATATCTTGATCATTTAAAAGACAAGCTTTAGAAAGTTAAAATCATTAATGTATTTTGGTAAAATGTGAGTTTCTCACTTTTCAGCTGGGATGTCCCATGAAAAACTGCTAAGCTCTAGCATGCGAATTGTGCTCTCTCAGATTAATTATGATTTCTTGTTAGTTGCTGTATAGAGGTTATACAAGCCAGCTCAGATTTCCATTAAGAAGTAAGATAAACTTGTGCTACGTAGTTTTACGGCACCGTTTGATAGTCTTCATAAAATGGGATGCGTCTGCTGAAGTGGCCAGTATTTACACTGAAACTGTGCAGCGGCTTCCAGTTGTTCCAGGTCAGACATGACACAATACACAGGCACATTTGTGCTCACTGGTTTTGTGTGCAGCTGTAATCTCTCACAAAAACCAAAGTTTACATTTGTAAGAAAATCCCTTCTTTTAAGGTCTAGGACCATGTAATTAGCTGAGGGAAATCATCACAGTTCTTACGTCCCCTAATATTTTCCTTTGCTTATCCTTTCTTTAATGTTTGCTGTCAAGATTAATGCATTTATTATTTTGTAACTTACTGCTTCCTGAGTTATTGTCTCCGAGTGGTTTCTGTATGTATAAATATGCCAGTTCTAGAGCTCTTGGGTATTCCTGTATCCAAATACCTCAGTCTTTAACGTATTTCTCCTCGGAGCCACCCACAGAGCTATTGCTCAGGCATAGAGGGAATAAACAACTTGACCGGGGTCACACAAAAACTCTGTGGTAGACCAAGAACTTGAACCCTGGCTTCCTCAGTTCCCTGACTACTCTTTTTCTTACTTTTTTAAGATCACTGTTCTTACTAGGAAAAGCAAATGTGCTTCACTGAATGCTTGTTTACTTGTTGGGGTGGCATGTGTTTTATAAAAAAGGATATTAGCTTATATTCCGTACCCCTGACATCTGTGAAACATATTTGTATCATCAGTAAATGGTTTGGAAGCTAAACATGAATCGGGGCTCACAACCAAGCAGTTTCGTGCTGTCTTGGTTCCTGGATGCGCAAATGTATCTATAACACGTTTTGAAGTCCACGATATTAGAGGTTGTTTGCATAATGTTCTGCATCAGAGGCAGGATGTGTCTCAATGCAGTATGCCAGATTTTATCTATATTTTGCTGTCATTCTGGAGTTTGTCAAGAAGCCAAGGAATGACAATATGTTGAGTGACCAATGGATAGATGGAAGGTTCGCTTTCATCTTTCTGGCCTCAGCATGCTTCACTTGGCCTCCTGACATTTGTAACATTGTTTCTATCTGGATTTAAATTCTTTCCTGTGCAGAAAGTGTGGTATTTTATGACTTGAAAACAAAGGCTAATTTGGACAGCTGTGTTTCTAACGTGTATAATTTGCTACCTATTTATTCTTCACTGGAGTAAAATATAAAGTGCTAGTTTTGATCTCTTTGTTGTCTTTCTAAAAAAGTTGTCTGTGAGCATATTTTCAGTGTCTTTAATGTGCATGTGGGACAGCTTGATATTACTTACTGATTCTACGCTTGCTTTATAGCCTTACTCAAATATTGCCTGAGCTGTTTTCCAGAGATTTTCAAAGGGTTTATGAAAGCTTAATAGTGCTATAGTCTCTCTATACATGAATGACGGGATGGAACCGATTATGATTCATTCTTCTGGAGGTATTTTTGAAGTTAGCACATTACAAACTCTCCATTTATGAGCTGCTGCTAGTTTTTCAGCATGCTGCATCATGCTTATTATCTTGCACATTTTACAGCTTTGCTGTGCTTACTCTTTGTTGGTTCTGTTTGGCAGTGAATTGATCATATGTTTTTAGTCTCTGCTCTGCTTGTTTCCCCATTTGAGCTGTCCCTTTAGCAGTTTATGTTAGTTTTGAAAGGGGACAAACATGTTTTGGGTGATTCATCCAATCAACGCTATTTTTCTGACATGAAATAAAGTGCAGAAAAAAATCCATATATGCTTTTGAGGGCAAACCCTCAGCCATGGTGAAGTGTCATTGCTCCATTGACTACAGCAGAGCAAGTGCAGTTTAAAACAGCTGCAGCTGTCCTAGGGAAATGCAGAGCTTGTCTTTTATTCACCTTTGCAACTTCAATTTTTATCCAGGCATTTGGAAGCAAGCAAGACTTGCTAGTGAAATCATAGTCTGGTTAACAAACAGAAAGTGTAAGTTGCTGGAAAAAGACAATAGACTGAGCTTCCAGACTAACTATTTCTTCATGACACTAGTGAGTCTTGCTCAGGCCTTCTTCCATTGCTTTGGCTTTCTGTGGTCACTTCATGTAAAGGAGCATCAAATTGGATAATATTTACCAAATGAAATAACACTTTAGTGGTAGAAATTGAAAATGAGGAGCTAATTTTAAACTGAAGTTATTAAATTATATCCTTTCTGTTCCCAGTGATGTAGTCAGCTTCAAGGGTGGTAATGCTCATTCGTTCAGGAGGCAGAGCTGTCTCATGGGCCCATCCGCTATCACACCACTTCTACCTGAGCAAAAAGCCACAGCACCATCGTGCCAGCTAATAAATATATGAGATGCATATCTTTGATTTAGTTACGCTAATAAAAATACTTCCATAATCCCAATTTCTTTTGGGAACTGTGTAACTGCATTTTACAGAGCAACTTTTATTTTTTTCTTTTTAGCTGCATGTATGTGCTAATGTAATACTCGCACTCCCTGTTGGATTCATTGTATTCATCTTCAAGAGACTCCTCAGGCTTTTTCGTTATTTGTTCCAAGCTTTTCTTCCCTCTGTATGTTGAAGTCATGCTCAAGAAGCAAACAGAAAGATGCAATTCTTAGTTGGAGAGTATAGACGTTAATATAGGCAAATATAGGTTAATAAAGGCAAAATCAAGCCATGAAGAAATACTTCAAGGCAGGATTAGAGTATTGGTGGTGAATGAGTGAAGAGCAAAGGCAGAAGAAAAGAGTTCATGGATGAAGTGAGCTGCTGATGAGGCTGGGAGGAAAAGGTGCCTGAAGGAGGAGTGGGAAACTGTTCCAGGTGTGAGGGAAGCATATAAAGCTGAGAAATAATAGTGGGGGCAATGGCCTGGGAGAAGCTGAAGGGGGGCAAAGATGTAGGCAGTGTGTAAACCACAGAGTTTTATAACTAAGGAAGAAGCATTTTGAGTTTGCAGTAATGACAGGAAACCACTGGAGAGATTCAGAGTGGATTTTAGCAGCTCAATTCTGGGTGGGGTGGAGGAGAAGAGTCTGGAGGTAGGGAAGCTGGATGAAGAAAAGCTAGGATGAGCAAGATGACCGACCAGTGATTATGAGTTCTAGCAGTAAGGAAAGGGCAGAGCTTGGAGCTATTGAAGAGAAAGGAGAGACAGGACATATTTAAACACTGAATTTATTTTTACAAGTTGTTTGTAAAACTGATATGGTAAACACTTGTAAGTTTTGCTTTTATCTTCAAAGGAAACAGTTTTAAAGCAGGGTCCTGGCTTAGATATTCAAAATAAATTTTTTTAATTAATTCTGCCACTTTCAAATGAAATCCAAGAAATGTTCAGAATGATTAAAAACTTTTTCTCAGAAGGTAAATTAGTACATATATTAAAGGAGAACTGTCTCTGTAGTTTGTTTCCCTTGTAGATCATTGTGTAGATCAGAATTATGTAGTATCTAGTACTTAGATTCAAAATTCAAATGGTCAGCCTAGAAACTGGGCAGTGTTGTCCATCAATTTAGTAAAACCAAGTACAGAAACTAACTTGGGTTTCTTTCCTGTTGGCCAGAGGAGCTGGGATACTTCCTGAAAGTGAAACACTTCAGTTTAGAGGGAGGAAAAAGTGCCAACTGCTACAGTGAACATCGTGAGCTGGGAGCATAAGGAGCATATGGAAAAATGTAGCACCTTGCAAAAACAGTGGATTGCAACTCCTCAGAAAAAGTTTAGATAGATGAGCTTAGAATGGAGGAAGGATGGGGAGATGTCATGGTTCAAAGGCAGTGATAGTATATTCAATATGTATTACCAGGAAAAGGAAAAGAGGGCTGAATGAAACAAATATATTAAATAAATGTACTTTGAAAGGTATCTTGAGGTCAATAACCAGACAAACAGTTTTTTCTGAGTTCTGCACTACTGAGAAAGACAATCTCCTTAGAGTCCATAAGAAGTCAATGTCAGCAGGGCCTGGTGCAACATGCTTTGCCAAAATGCTAAGGTACAACTTCCCAGAGTTATTTTCAGGAGCCCAGCATTTTTTGGTGCATGTTTTTCTGAAGTACAGAGCACCTCAGAGCTCTCACAGGCTTCAGATGCATAGTCAGCACTTCTGAAGGACAAAGAACATCCAAAACTTTAAGGTACAATAAATGGTGGAAATGTTTGACCTGTGTTTTCTCCTTAACTATCAGACTGTTTCCCAAAGCTCAAGAGAGTATTATTACTTAGGTTGGTTAGATGCAATTTAAGCAAACCTATCGCTTCTCATCCTGTGCTGCTTTTTGGACTATGGCTGGGTGTAGTCTTGGGTAGGAGAAGAAAAAAAGACTTTCTTTTTTTTAGTCTACTCCTCCATTTTATTTCAATAACTAATCCTGTAAGCCAATCTGATTCCCTTATTTTTGCTGTTCCTCTACTAGAAAGTTACATGAGAGTCTACAGCTTTTAGGAACGTGCATGGATAAACTGGGGGAATATCTAAATTTGTAGATTTTGAGATTGAGACTTGACGCTTAATCCCAAAGGTCTCTGTCTCCATCTGTTGGAATGAGGAGGACATAGCCCCAATGGCTGCTTGTTTGAATATTCACCACAGTGAAATTGTAATTTCAATTTAACAAATGGATTTTAAGCAAGTGGATGTATCTTCATCCACAACTTTCAGTCTAACCAACATTAGCAACAGCAGTAACTTGACATTATTCTGCTGTACCCTAAGGGCAGAAAGTTTGTTTTCACTGGAAAATAACAATTATGGCAAGGTGCTCAAGCATAGACTCTGCTTTCTTAAAGACAGGCTGAAGTACTTAGATAAATGTATGGTACTAATCATTTAGGATCCAGTCCAGCTCCCTTTGAAATCGGAGGGAGCACTGTCCAATCTCAATAAGAAACAGAATTGGGCCTTAGAAACAGGTGGAGTTTCTATCCTCCTGCAACCAGACTACATGCGTTATATCCCTACCATTGGGTTGAGTGTAAAGAGAAGAGCATTGAAAAACCTCCTTTAAGTTCCATTTCAGAAGTTGGTTGTTCAAAACTTTCCTCCTCCAAGGTATTTCTCTCCCTGCCTCTAAAGCTCTTTTACTGGAGAATTCCTTCCACCTCCCTTTACGTTTGAGAGGAGTTATGCTATAGACACCATCAGGAGTTAACAGGAACTGGGCAAGCTCCCTGCAATGTCTGCATGTCCCTGTAGGCCTGCTCTGTGGAAGAGTTCCACCTCTAAACTTACATCGTTTCTTCAGCAGGAAAAGAGGAAACATAGCCTGCTACATTGGTGTAGAAGGGAGTTTGGTATGTCAGTTCATTGGAACCTTATTCTGTGATTTGGATAGAAATTGTTTATAAATGTTAACAGAAAATGTCATAATTTTCTGTTCATATGATGAGGGGAGAATACTATTTATAAATACTGGGACAGGTTCTTCTCAGTTAGTGATACTGATAGAATTACATCTATGTAAAAGTCAGAGAGAGGGAAAAAGGGAGAGAAGAACTAAACTCATTCAGTTTTCGGATATCCTAATATCACAATGATACTCAAAACTATCCAGTGATAAAAAGGATTTCAGCAAATGCTTGAAATCAAACATTATTCTGAAGGGGGGGAGGGGGATTAAGGGACAGGTTTTGACAGCTTCCCAAAATGCATATGGGCACCAAGTAAGATTTTCAGAAATATCTATCTTACACAAGAGTGATTGCTTGGATGCTTTCAGAAATTATGCGAGTCACATCTCAGTCTTTACGTGCTTAAATAAATAAAGATATCATCCCTGTATTTGTTCAGTATGAAAATTTCAGCCTAGTTATTATCTGATGATGAACCTACCCTGAAATCAGCTATGTTGATCATTGAACCCAGTATCAGTAGAAAGCCAGGAATTTCAGAGTTTAGTAGGCTAAAGCCAATTTTTTCCAAGTGTTATTTTTTGCTGAAACTTTTTCTCTCCTGTAACAGAACTTGCTGCTCAATGGCAGCAGATGTGCTGCGGGACCTGGGAGGTGAATGGCCAATTCAGAAAGTAATTTGTTCATTGCAGTAGATCCTGACTCCTCAGACCTGCCTCTTTGTGCATGGCAGAGAAATTGCGCTCGTGTGGCACAGCGGCAGCCTTTGCAGACTGCTTCGGCATTTCTGCCTCCTGGGTAGGAAGGATCATTTAGGGATTGTCATCACTTGGGATTCATCTTCTTTTTGAGTTGTTGCATTTGGCTTTGATAGTAGAAAAGAGAATTTGCTTGGGCTGGTGAGCACCCTAATACGCTTTTGATGAAAGAGACTGACTTTGCCCACGTCCATCGTCATTCCTATCAGCCTTTAAAGAGGTCAAGGCCAGGAGCAGTGAGCTGTGCTCTGACTTCGTGCCCAGCCCCTTGTCTCAGACTTACTAACATTTGGGGAAGAACCTGCCCCAATGGGTGTCATGTGAAATGTGAAAAGTGTTCAGTATTATATTAAACAGTTACCCAGCACTTTTCACTTCTTTGTTACCAGATATTGCAAGCTTCTTATCCTCTCTCAGTCTGAGTTTTAGAATTCATCCATCAGAATTTACCTGGGGACTGATTTATTTTGGTCTTTCATGGATATAAAAGTAGACTCAGATTTGAACATTGGCTTTGGAAGGGACAATGTTCCCTTTGCTGCATGTTTGGAACTTCCTAGTTTAATAGGGTTTTAATTTAGTGCTCATTAGGTTAATTAACCCTCTGCCTTTGGTTAAGCCACTCAATACATATAAGCCCATATCACTTCCAAGGAAGGTTTTATTTCTGTCAGCAAATGAACTCTAGGCTTTCAGACTTACTAACAGGTTATTCAAGAATAGGATGCCCACCTGAAGTAAATTGTTTGCAAATTGCAGTCTATAAAACCAGCGTGTCATTATTTGAGATTTTGGAGGCAGTGGAATGGGCAGCTGAAAGGTCCCGTCTCTTCTGGCCATGCTGCAGTTGGTAGAACATTGTTTACGTTGCTGTCTGAAGAAGCGCTTCGGTTTGACAGATCTGTATATTCAGTCACACAAAATACACCCTGTCAGTGTCGTAGACAGCAGGCTTCCACCATTTCAAACTTATGTCTACACTGAAACTGCCTCAGTTCTTCTTCAGAGGAGAGAATATTTTTTCTGGGCTGACTTTATGCTTGATGGTATTTTTATTCCTCATATAGATTTCAAAACAAAACAAAGAAGTTGTTGCTTAGTTACCGCTCTGGAGTGATGTTCTCTCACCATTTTGCAACTCTGAAATCTTAATGTTGCATTTTTCACTTGTTACAGTCTATTTTTACTGGCTAGTGTTTTATGGAGACACTCCTGGAACTTTTTCATCTGCAGGAGCAGGCCGCCCCTATGCTGCTGGTGTAAAACTATAGAAGGGAGCCTGGCTGGGGGGCGGCAAAGGTCTTCCATCAGGAACCCTATAGTAATGCAAGCATGAGTTTAGTGTAGACTCAGGGATGATACTTATTGTGATGAAATTCCTTGTTTGGGTTGCAAGTGTCTGTATTTCTTTGCCATTACCACATGACTCTGTGTTAAGAATAGATTCGTTTTGGATGAGGATAAGTAACACAAAGCAGAATATCTGACTTGATCCTCCTCAAGATTTTTGGCTGAGAAGCTATAAATTGGCACTTTGAAAAGTCATGATACTTACTTCAGAGCACAGCAAAATGGAGCTGGCTTGACCATTTACACAGTGAGAAACGAATCTGAAGAGAAATGTCTGAATTATTTCCGTTTAAAGAAACAAGGCCTGCGCAATGCCTGCGGCTTGTACTTCTACCCTTTCTATGCGGCACTGGGGTGTAAGGGAAGAAAGGAGGTTTCTTTAACGGAGACTATCGTTGCAGAGAAAACTCTCCATGTGGTTAGAGTGTAGAATTTGTTTGCCTCTTAGTCACTGCTTAAGAGTTGTACCAAAATGAGGAAAACATTTGGCTAAGAAGTGCTACATGTTGGTTACTCTGACCTAGAGGAAGAGCTCCCCATGGCTCCTACAAGCAGAGCCAGCCCGCGGCTGCGTGTGCTTATGTTTCGGCCCCAGAGCTGCCTCTCTCTGTCCCCTGCTCTCTTCCCTCCTGGGTGTCCCATGCAGCTGCCAGCCCTGTCTGCAGAGCTCGCCTGATACCCTTAAAGGCAGCCCGTTTCCGGTGCAAGGTACGCCTGGCACATTGCTATCGACCGCGACAATGCTTAATTTACAGCCTTTAGCGACAGCACTTTCTTGGAGGAATCAGTCTGTTTCCATAAAACTTGCTACTTGACAGTGTTTATGTTGCATGAATAATATGGTGGTGGCAGGAATTTACAAGTAGCTGCCCGAGTGCTGTGGGTCTCTCCTCGCGTCCCTGCCACGCGCCCCACAGGGTACATGTCTTTCTAAACCTGACCTGCTTCCCATTGAAAATTTCTTTCTCTGTAACATATTTTTGGAGCTCACAGAGGGAACTGTGTGACTTGGATAACTAAATGGTTGAATGAAAGCTGCAGACTTTCAAACATCAGTTTAGATCCAACTGTGCTGCAAAGCCACGGTCATCTCCTGGCTGGTTAGAGTAATGTATAATAAGGCAGTGGACTCGGAGCAGTTCTTAGAAAACAGGTTGCCCCCCAGCACCCTGCTGGCTGTGTGCTGGGAGCCTCAGCGGAGAGGGCCAGGCTGAATGCGCGGGGGGAATAAGAGACCTGCTCATCCATAGAGCTGGTCCCTCTTGGGGCAGGGTGGAGGCGTTTTGCCAGTACTGCACCAGGGACCTTGCACTGCCAAGCACTGTTTTGTACTTGACAAAAAAAGCTAACCTCTAGTCTGGAAATGTATACAAGTACCCTGTTCCCTGTCAATATATGGAAGGGATCTATCGTGTGGCTTCAGTGCATCCTCACCTGCACCCAGAGGAGCGTGACATTATCGGAATCTATTTGAAGTGCGTGTAATAATCTATATATAATCTGGTTTGTCCCCTTTGACTCTGCTTTCACACATCAAAAAAGAACTGGCAAGGCTAGACGAGCCGGTCACTCTGCCTGGAAAGACGGAGAGTTGAGTGGGGATCCCACAGGACAACGGGAGCGAGGGGGAGGCGGGGGGTGAGCCAGGCACCTCCACTTCTTGCCTCCCCTTTGCAGTAGCAGCACCAGTGTTTCTCCCCTCCCCCGGCCAAAGCCTAGATTTCAGTGAATCAAAGCTATAGAGTAGAATTGAGCCAGAGCCAAGGAAAGGCTCTGGCTCCAATCCACCAGCTAAAAATGAGCAAAGCTTTTGAGCCTGGCTGGAATCTCTCAAAAACAAACAAACAAACAAAAATCCTTCCCCAAATCCTTGTTTTCTTTTTTCCCTTCTTTTTTGTAATCTTTCTTTGCTTTTTCATCTGTTTTCCAGATTTTTCTCTCCATTCCCCTTGCTGATTATATATATAAATGTATCTCTGCATGCCTATATACTTGAGATGTTTTCAGTCGGTCGTGGAAAGTGTTCCTTTTTGTGGTGTTTTCATTGAGACAATCGGGGCAAAGTTCTTGTGGCAGTGCCAGGTCTAATACCACAGGAAGAGCTGTGTCCGCTGGAAATACCACAGCGAGTACAGAACCCACAGTATTTTCTAAAAACACAAAATGGTTTTGAAAGCAAGTCAAATACTGCAAAGTCAGCTCAGATTATCATTTTGTCTTGAATTGTTTATTTGGCTTTGTTTTGTTTTTTAAAGGGGTGCTGAGGAACATTGCTTACTTTGAATCTGGTATTGCCACTGCGTCCTTCCAGTTAGAAGTGCTGCCGTAAAGTAATGCAAATGCCATGATTGCATCATTTATAGTCCTTTAGAGATACACAGTTCAGTCAACAGTTGGGGAGCTGGTCTGCCTTGAGTTCTTGTTGACACTGTGTCTTTTTGTTTTCATGGTCTTTATGCTCCTGTAGTATTCTGTAATAGAGCTATGGCCCTGATTTCTGCAAAGTTATATCTGTGAATGAGTCCTACTGAGATAAAGTGTGCTACTCAGTGCGTAAGTGTTTGCAGGATCTAGGGCTGCAATCTAAAAACAAATCCAAAAAACAAAACCAAAAAACCTCACATTAGTAAATAACATTAGAAGGGGGTGATGGATCTTTGGCATTAAAATGAAGGCGGTTCAACCCAATCATTGGCACAGCATGGGAACATTTTCATTTTCCTACTCCACTTTGCATTTGGGAAGCACTAATTTGATCTTTTTATTAATCAGGGCTATTCAAGACCACAAACAAACTATTGGATAAACTGTTTCTTCATAAAAGCCTGTATCACAAGAACTGTTCTTAAAAATGAAGAAATTGGAATACACAGGGAAGCAAGCATTGAATGCTGAGGCTTGGAAATACATCCTTATGATCATGGAACAGCTTTCTTTTGCAATGAGAACAGCCAACTTAATGTATTATTAAGTAAATGATTTCCTAGTGACAATGAGTTAATAGTGGTTGTTGTGCAGAGGATAACAGATGGCCCCTGGAGCGAATACACTCCTGGGTCTCGGCTGATGTTGTAAACCGTAAGAATACTGCACAAGTGGGTTGTGAATGGTACGAAGCCAGGAGTCTTGAGTTTTCTCTTGGGACAATTCTTGTTATTGCAATACAATATTGCCATATAACTGTGCTCTTAGATTCTAGCTTAGGGAGGTAACTTCAGCAACTGTTAGATGTCAGTTTAAAAGTTTTTACTGACTTTACTGGTGCTAAATTTTACAGTTGCTGAATTATAGCCTGTGTTAGCTCTGTTGTTCTTTGCCTGTGCTTTGGATATCGTTGCGTGCAGGAACATGCTATTAGAGCTGCTCTGCATGTTAAAAAGCCTCCTTTCGTAGCCTGGAAGAAATCTTGTAAAGCCTAGTATTGTCTTTTAAGGATCTATTATCCTCACCCATTAAAAAATGAAGAAGAAGGGAAATTTTACACAGCTGGTTGTACAGCATTTCAAAGGCATGGTCCGTTTGAGGGGAGAACTTGGTAACCTTGTGGGAAAAAGTCGAAACCAGTATATTAGTAGCATGGTTGTCACAAGACTTGCAGGGAAATTTGGGTTCAGCTCCCTGGTGGGATATTTGTACAGAGAAATAATTCTTTTCCTCTTTGCCTTTCACGTGTCAGCACAACCCAGTCGGGAAGTTACAGTGCCAGTGGCTCTCTGGAGCTTGTCATGGATCCCTGGCTCTTCCCAAGAGTTATCCCACATGAATCTGAAGTCATGTCTGCTCAGTGGGGCATTGCCCTGTGATGGGAACTGCACCTGAGATGCTGCAGATTTCCAAGGGCCGTTGCTGTAATGGTGGCTCTTCTTAGGGTCTGAGATGACTGAGGCCCTTAGTCTCTCCCAACCTTCAGATGAGCTCAGCCACGCTGCTCATGCCAAGGGCATCTGTAGCACAGCGGGACAGGGCTGTTCCTCTCAACCATCTCTGGCCACTTCTGTGCTTTTTTATCCTTGAAGGAAGGGTCTATTTGTCTCTTTAATATTGTGCCATGTATTTTCTCCGTACTTTCTTTCCCATAATCACTGATGAGCAAGATGTGCGTGTACTTGCGGATTCCCACCTTCTAATTAGCTTATTCCTAATGCCCAGTTGATTCACTGTCGTAATCCAGTTTTCTGTGACCTCACAGTCCTCTCGTGTGTCTTCCATCCAGCTGACACAACGCCGTCAGCTCTGGACAAAAGCGCACAAACAATCCCGTTTCTAAAAATTCACTTATTACAGGTTTAAAGTTGACACATGTCAGCACTAAGCAAAGCCCTCATCTTTTCCCAACCCACAGTAAATTTGACACTCCTCGTTCAAGCCAGCTCAGTCCACCCCTCGGAGAGGCTGGGAAAACAGGCCTTGCTGGGAGCCCCAGAGGTCAACAAAACAGGCTCTGTTGGACAAATTAAATATCATAGCAGAAGCTTTCAGAATCTATATGGTTTAACAACCAATCACATACAGTAGACAGCAAGAGTCTGAGATATAAATGAGGCATTTTTTGTGCAGCTTTCTTCAGATCCCTGAGATATTTAGTTATTTATTGCTTTATAGGATTTTCTAAATAAATCTGTAAAAATGAGGCAAAGGTAACTAAATCAAAATCAAGACAGTACACAATCAGGTATGGAAGTCATGGATAGCGAATATAATCCCAGTAGGCCAACTCCCATCTTAGTCTTCATGTTGTTTATATGCTGCATGCCGTTTTCTGCCAAAGTAAAGATTCCTGTCATCTTGGTGGCTTTCTTTGATGTCCAGAAGAGCAGATGCCTTGTACATAAGGAAGAATCTGGAAAAATCTGTGTTCTGCCACATCCGAATGTCATGTTTCCCTGAGACAGACTTCTTCAGAGTCAAATCTTTCAGGATTTTAGTGCTGTCTGCGGATAAGTGTAAAACAATCTTTTCCATGTAGCAAACCTTGGTGTTGATAACGAGCTGTGAAGCATTCAGGGAGGAAGTTTTTGGTTTTGAGCCTAAAGAGGGCACAAATATCACAGCCTTTTCTAGGTTGAAAGAATCATAATCCATTGCAACTACTGACGCAGAAACATAAGTTTTACATTGCTTTGTGCATACTGCTAAACCAGCACAGTGGGCTGTTGCCTAAGATAGAGACTTTAGACGCTGTCAGGCACAGGGATTACCAACTGCGGGATGGTCTCATTGAAAGTGATGACAGGTCTCTGACGTTTGTGGCAGCGTCACTGTCTGGCGGGTCAGGAAGGGGGAGTGGGCTCCATTGCAAGGGAAAATCCCCACTTGACTCTGGTAGATCCTCCTGCCTGAGCTCATCTGGACCCTGCCCAGAGTATGAAAAAAACCCTGGGAATGTGGGGAGGGGTGAGCTAGAGTCCTCCCTGATTGTCATGGTGGAGCTGAACAACAAATGCATTCAAAAATTTAAAACAGTAAAATGCAACAGGCTTTCAGGAGAGTCACCTCTTCCTTGTTTCACCAGCTAGCTGCACCCTCGTGGTGAGGCCAGGCAGCCCCCCTCGTGGTGGGGCAGGGGTGGCTCGGAGGCCTGCCCTCGCTCGCCGAGATATGGGCAGCCATGCAACAGGCTCGCAGCCCTCCTGCGCTGTCTGGAGTTGTTTCTAGCCTGGCTGGGGCCTCCGTCCATCTCTGCCTAATGGAAACAAGAGGATGAGTGAATGTTTGGGAAGGGGAATGAATGAATAGGGCAGGAAGTGTGGGGAGGGAGATGAGACAGTGCGAGTGAGGGAGAAAACATGAAAAGAGGAAGAAGACTGAAATATGAGGCAGCGAGGAGAGAAAAAAGCAGGCAGTGAGGAAAAAAGGAAGCAAAAGCTCAGCAAACAGTGAGCAGGAGGAGCAGCCACTTCCTCCTCTGCTCTGACCCTGCTGACCAAGCTCTCCCGTAGACGGCTCCCCATGAGCTCCTGTCCCCCAGGACATGGCATCTGACTTGTCACTGTTCTCCTAGCAGCATCCTGCCACCATGGGGTCTTCCCCTCCCTGCCTCCCCCGTGGGCTGGTGGCAGCGGCTCCTCAGCCCTGCAAGACAGCTGGGGCAGTGGGGAAGGAGCCACCCGGCTCCTGCATGCTTCCTGGAAGGACTGGTCCTTCACAGCATTGAGTCCTTGTTTCATAGACTTGGGTCTCCTTCAGGGGGAAGTTCAGGTTCGTGTGTTTATTGTTTTCCGGGGTGAACAATGCGAAGTTTAGTTGATAAAGCAAAGGCAGGGAGAGGGGAAGGGAGAAATCTCTGCTGTCAAATGTATCTTTTTCGAGCTGTGGGCACAAACATATGCTTGGGTGGCAAGCTGAGTGCAGCACTGATTGCAATAAGGTTAGACAAAGTGTGAAGGGGGTTCAAAGACCATGATTCTCAGTATGGTAAATGGGGTTTGCAGCACAAAAGGATTTTGCATGTAGTTCCAAGGTCCATGGATATCGGAGCTCCTGACAGGCCTGTGCGCTTTTGTTAGGCTCCTCCTGTTACTCTGCTGGCCTGGCAAACAGTTCGAGCAACACAGACTTTGCTTAGGTTATGACTGGGGTAGAAAGGAACCAGTCTAAAGCCCCTTTTTTTCCCCCCATACACCAATTTATGATCTATTACCTATTGCTTTCCTCTTCTCAGCAGTCCTTGCTAGGCTATGGATTTTACTGCCCAACTTCAAAGCTGGACCCCACATCTTATGACTCTCTCCTGCTTTGCTTGTGCCCTTTTTTTCTGGAAATGGCTATATGCACTGTGATATCTGCAGTGCAAAACCTTCTTGCTTGTGGGAGAGTTAGACACCACTGTGTGCATGCATTTGCACTGAGTGGCCTTGTGCCAATTAAATCTACCAGCGTGTTAAGAAAAATGTCTTTCAAAGTAAAATTCAGTAGCAAACTCCCTCTTACTTCCTGCTCATTAAAAATAATCTAATAGTCAATTAAAAGCTTGGCCAAATAATAACTTAATAATCTTTGTAAAACTGCAACATGGTGTTCAAGCTATATTTTGCCAGAGGCCATTAACTGGATATTTGTTCCTGACCAAAGAAGGAAAAGAATCATGGACACTATGAAGCTTTCCTTGTACCCTACAGACTCTAGTTTATTCCTTACACTTCAATAGAAGAAATTTTTATCTTATTCTGTAAATTAGTTCTCATCCCTAAACTGGAAAACCTGCTTTTTTTCTGAAGGAACTTGCGGTTTGGGTGGCATGATGCTTCAGGCCGGTGAGACTCCCTTGTAAAGTAAGACATAACAGATGATGTTAACCTGGCTCCCTTATTTTGACTCAAGTCACTGGAGAAGCTGGATTGCTCAAAATTTTAGTGAGAAAGAAAGAGTAGCACTAACTATACCTATGCCTGAGAGTCATCTTCCTTTTCTGCCAGAAGGGAAAATTGTTAATTGGTTACAGGAGTTGAGAGGCAATCATTTTTCAGGGAGGAGCAAAGGAATGAGTCATGACAAGTAACTGGCCAAGATGCCCTGGCCAGCACCGTGCCTCCTTGGGATGGCTGCTGCTTCTAGGCCTCCTAAGGGCTCCAGCCTTGAATGGCCTGTAGCCACTCCTGTATTGCAAAAAATAGAGGTGAAGAACAAAAATGTTGCTCTCTTAATTGTCCATGGTCTAAGTGACACAATGCCATGAGAAATCCCCCTTTAACCTTGCTCGACAAATGAAAAACAATGTTTGTACAGCTTAGTAATATAGACATGTTCATTCCATAGTAAAACCAGACATTTTGGTACTTTTGTCCTATTAACAAATGCACGTCTTTGATCTTGTAACACCATTCAATAAGGTTAATATGATCAAATTAATGTACTTAGAAAGAATGGCATTGATGAGTATTCTTGCCAAAGAGATTGTATCGTTTGTTTAGCTGCTTTATGGTCCAAATAATGAACCATCTTAACAGCTATCACAAAAAGAGCACCAGAACACTAAAGACAGTAAAGAGGAACACAAAAGTTTTGAAATTACGTCTTTTGAACACCTTAAACTGCCACATCCCTGACTGGACTTTCATTGACTAAAAGTCACAAATGCTTTCACATTCTGAAGTCCTTGAAAGTCTTTTTTTTTTTTCCTCCTACTTTGCTGCCAAAACCCAGCCCAAGTTCTCTTTCAAAAGTTGATAAATTTACAAATGCCTGAAACAGAAAAGAAAGCTGTAGTACCTTATATTGCTGGTATGTTCACAGTGGACCACTGTAACAGAAGATTACTATGTATGATCTCAGATGAAAACTACAGTTTTCAAAACTGGGTGCTGATGGAAGAGCTTCTAAATCTGCAGTTGGGCACTTAGGATAAAATATTAAAAGGGAATAAGATAAGACTTTAACGTGGCAATAACTCCAGGATGGATGACGTGATTTTGAAAAGAGACTTCAGCATTTGTGAAAATTTTTACCTAGAAATACTTCAGTCATATTTCTATAGGTGCTGAATTATCCCAGTCCCACTGCGTATGTTAACTGCACTGAAGACAGTGGGAGATTAAGAGCGTTTCATCTTTGAAATGTCATTTGGATGAAGTTTGGAAGCTGGCTTTCAACTGGGCTTTATAGAACCTGTAAACAGAAACAAATGAAGCTTTTCTTGTTGAAGAATTCATCGATTTCTGTAGAATCATTAAGGTGAATTTTGTCTTTAGTCAGGGCAGTGTTAAGGAGAACTACTGGAGTGTGAACAGATGTAAAGCAAGGCTGTCTCTTCTCCATTAGCATGCAGAAAGGGAGCTCGAGGTCTCTGAGTTTTCCTTTGCTACTCGAGAGCACATCTAACAGACTTGCACCAAGTGCCCAGTGCTGTGTGTGAGGCAGCAAAATATAAAATTCCACCGTCTGGCAGAGTTAAAAAAAAAAAAGAAAAAGAAAAGAACAATAAATTTACAGCCCTTTTGAATATCAGCTTTAGGAGTGTCACCTGAACTTCTCAAAACAGGAGGCACCCAGACCTGGAGGTCAATTCTGAAGTTTTGTCCCAGTATTTAACTCATAACTGCTGTCAAGTTTCAGTACATTTGGACACTCTCTGTATTCTAAAGAAAAATGGAAGAAAGGAACCTACTTTTCAGAATGAAAAATTTCCCCACAAGCTTCAAAATACCCTTACGAGGAGGGCCAGGTGGGCAGGTTACAGCAGCTCCAGGGATTTTAGCCCTGGCCAGACGCCTGCACTAGCTGGGTGCCTATGATACACTGGCAGTGGCGTGGCTGTGCCAGCTGCCCTCTCGTCCTCTCCGCGATGAGCTGTGCTGCTGAGCAGCGGCTTTTTTTTAAAGCCCTGAATTCACATGCAGACTTTTGAGATTACTTTTCAGTCAGGGCATGGTTGTAATTATTTTTAATGTATTAAATGCCTAAAGAGCCAAAGTCAATAATTTTTATGACCTGTTTAATGCCAAACATAAAACCAGAAGATTCGATTCTCCAATCACTTTTGCATTTTTCTACTTTGGAGTTAGGGATGGCAGATTTAAAAAGCTGAATTTCAAATATAGCACATTTTAGTTTTCATATCTCAGTTTATTCTATTTTTTTTAATATGGTTTTTTGGACCAACACTTTTTTCCATACCACTTGCTCACTATTCCACTGGCTAGAGTAGCAAAGGATTAAGCACAAAACAAGCACATAAGCAGAGTGGCTTTGAACAAAAGAGGTTTTGGCCTTTTCTGTGTTTTGGGGAGATGCAGTTACTGGAGCAGGAGGGATGACCTGGGTCGTGAAGGACAGTCCTTTGCTATTATGGGCAGCCACAGCATTGAGTCTCTTTCAAAAATGCATCCTGTGCCATCTCAAAGCTAATTACTTTTCTGCCTTTCCCTGCTGCTGTTAGAAGGTTGTTCCAGATCCTTCCTCTGCTGAGGGTTTGTAATCCTCCTTGTTTCAAGCCTGAACTTACTCATGGCAAGTTTCTACCTGTTTCTTTCTGTGCCAAGTTTTTCCTTAAGTGTCAGTAGTTCATTTCCCTACTTGCTCTTTTTCTCCCCCAGTATTTTCATTGGGAGCAGTCATGTGTCTTTCCAGCCTTTATTTTGCAAACTTATTTGTACCCCTTACACCCTGAAAGTAGGAAAAGGGCAGGACGAAGGACACTTTTCACATTAGGAATACAGATTTTTCTGTCACTGGGTATGCTTTGGGCTTATTTATTGTTCTGAAAAGTTTGCCAGTGCTGCTGACAGATGCTGTGTCAGAAGCAGCCATGCTGGATCCCTTTAACTACGGCTATGTCCCTGGTTTGTTGGAAGCACTGCCCTCCACGACAGTCAGTGCCGTTCCTCGTGTTCCGCTCCATCCATCCGTCTCCATCTCTGACTCCACGTATTATACTCTGTCTGTAAGATGCTGCCCATCATTGTGTTTTGCTGATATGGCACAACTGCTTCCCAGGCTATGAGGAGGGCTCTTGGGTACTCCAGCGGTTCAAATAAACAGGAATAGTGGAGCTATGGGAGAGCAAGGCTGAAAAGGCGCTTGAGGCTTTCCTACTGCAGTAACAGCAGTACAGATTGTTAGGAGGAGCCACATGCAGCAAAGCAGGCCTTGGGTAAGCTTTAGGTTTCCACATCTAAGACTGTTATCCTTAAACTCTTTCTTTAGATGCCACTTAGCTGTGGAGGCGCTTGGGGCCTTTTTCCATTGCATAAACATAGGTGCCCAGTGAGCACCAGCTGAGATGTCCTGGAGCATCTCAGACAACCGTCCTGGACTGGCCCACACTGGGCATAACACGAGACCTAGGAACAACCTCCTGGACCAGCAGGGATGACCATGGGGGCGATACTAGAGCATCTCAAATGGCACAAGACACCTATGTTCAGATTTCTGTGCACCTTGGAAGTTCTCTTTCTGGGCATCTTTGTTGGTTTCTCAGTGTTCTTATCTTGTTAATTAAAGCACAAGAAGTGACAGTAAATACATTTGGAGGATTCTAGTGAAGCTTGCTATTTGGGGAGGAGGGAAAACCAGGGAGAGCAGGTTAAAAACTCTAAAACCAAACAAAACTTGTCTGGATGTCCTTTATACAACAAAACCCCTGTGTTCTCCTTAAAGTGTCTTGCAAATTACCATTAACAGATTTTTTTTTTCTCAATCTCACTGTGCTGTCTATTATGTAAAAATGTGACAGTGCACGTCTCGCATCTTGTGCGGTGAGGCTGTTCATGTAAACACAGGGCATCAGTATAAGGAAGAACTGAGGACTGAGTCTTGCAGACTACGGAGCCATTGGGGTAGGGGACAAATTTCTGAGGTTAGCATGTAATATCAACACTTTAATTAATACGTTACAATGAGGGTGAATAATCACAACTATTTTAGGTCAAGTCCTCCTCCTTGTATTGCATGTTCTTTTAGATTTTATACTAGCCAGTTTTCTTCAGACATTACGTTAGCCAATTACTAACGTATGAGTGATAAAAAACTGTGCAGTGATAATGCGTTACAGGTTTCAGCCCCCACCTTCCTCCCTCGATACGAACTGTTGTTTAATTGAGCAGCTTTTCGGTCTGCAGACTCCATTGATTTATTTCATGCAACTCTTCTAACTGTCTGTGCTGTTACTATGGCAATAGGAAAACATAAACAGTATAAATGAGTAATGGCGATAAGGAATTGTTAGCTGGCAATAGAGATGATACATTTTGACCTTTTGTGAGATTTCTTTGTTGTCTGAGGACAAAAAACAAACGAAAGGGATGGATTTCATCTGTCACAGGAACAATATCCAGGTGGAGAATATGCCGAATTGGGAAGGGATGCATTAACCCAAGGGCAACCTTAGACCTTTGTTACCTGTGTCAAAGCCCTGGGGCCCTATAAAGATGTCTGTGAAATGTTGGAATGAAGACACAGACTTAATTGCTGTTAGTCTATCGCAGAGTACGAGCTTTCCTGGCCAACAACTCTGTTTCTGTAGGAATTATATGTCATCTGTAAAGCGCTGGTTGGAATGAGCTCCTCGCACTGTGTTACCTCCCCGAGAGACTGCACTGCCCAGCAGCTCCTCCCTGCTCCCAGCAGGAAGAGCAGCATCGCTGCAGGACTGGCTGCCATCGCATCAGGGGCTCACATATGGCTAGGAGACTCCCAGATCCCACAAGTTCCCAGGGACCCCACGGAGTGAGCGCTTTGCAATGCAGGCTTTACCACAGGTTTGCACAGAGGCCTAACCCAGTGGGACTTCAGCCTGCTGGTCTATAGGCACATCAGCAAATGTAACTGCTAAGTCACGTGGAAAAAAAGGAGTGCCCTCGCACAGTCGCTGGAAGTTATATTCTAAATACGGCTTCTGGTGGTTTAAATCCATGCAGCTCACTGGAGCCCAGTGCAGTGACGGCTGATGACACTTGCCTGGAGGCCTGGCTATCCAATAAGTTATTTGCTGGCTGCTCGTTCGCGTCTATTGGAAATGTTGCGGGGAATGTGGTGTTGAATGTGACGGATTTCTACTACAGTTGCACTCACAATTGATCTTCCCAGATTTGCTTTAATCTCAAATCAGTTTGCCAACATTTTTATTTTGTCCAGACTTTTCAAGCAGTAAGGTGCTACACAGCAGGAGCCAAAGTATCAAAATCTAGTCATCCTCATTAAAATGAATTTGGATTCTTAGGATTACTAATATTAAAAGCAGTGGACCAATGACTGGTAACTTTGTAGATGTCCAGCATAAACAGATGATGAGATTTGTGCCAGGCCTGTGCATTGCTGTTGTTGCTTTTCTTGTTTTTAAAGTCTGTGATTTTAATGTCATTTGTTAGGGAGTCTTGAGCTTTTAGTTCTGTGATACATTTATAGAGCTGTTGGCAATGAAACTTAATTCAACCAGGTGCAGCTGTGAAAAGTGCAACTCTCTAAGTAATAGAGTAAAAAGGGTCAGATCCTCACCTGGGTTATTTCTGCTGCTATAGGTGCTCATATGCATTGACATAATATTATACCATAAGGTAAGGTCATAGGTGGTGATAACAACAATAAAGTGTAGGTGCAGTAAAGGTACTTTTACTTCAGAAGAGGTGGTATTGAAGTTAAATTAACATGAAATTCAAGATTTCAAGACCAAATGCATTGGAGGTGTTTTTCCTGGCATGCAATTTTAAAAATCTTGAAATAAATGTTACCCTCACTTTTATGTCTGGCATAGTAATATTTGGCATAATGTGGAAATATATGACATAATATGGCAGAATGGAAAAATTAACATATTGTTTCCAAAAACCCAAAGTCTATTTATATGGTATAGAATATGGTTTTCTGCTGGTGCAGACTGAGGGAACTACACCTGTTTAGGCCAGGACTTTATTTACCTTCTTGTTTCTGTTTCATCCATTATAATACATTAATTGCAACACTCAGTGAAGCTGCTTATAAAAATAATTTCTATCTCCTATCTGCTGAGTGAGGCTGAGACCGGAACAGAAACCTCTTCAGGTGCCTTGACAGGGTTCATTTGGGTTGAGATGCTGAAGTGACTTTATAGAGAGCAGAGTGTTTTCCACTCAGTAAAACGCAGACCATGTTCACCACCTTCATGGCATGCACCAAGACGAGTCCATTTCAGAAGCTGAGTTAGGTAGAAATGGGAAGCTTTGGAAGTATGTAATGATCCTTGTAATTTCCAATAGGTGGTTACTGTCTAGGGAGTCAGGGTACAAAGAAATTGGATATGGATTTATCAGTATCAAATAGGTTTTGCTACATTTATTTCCTAGTCTCATTAAGATACCTACTCTGCCTTCCTTGTCTTACTTGCAAGAAAGATTAATACTCAATTTATTGTTTTTGTGCTGTAAAGTTAAACTCACAGCTTCCTATCAAATAGAAATTATTCTGTTTCAACATGTTTCAAAGCTAACCTGGTACTGTACAATGTGTGCCCAAAGCTTTTAAAAGCCTTAGTTGATCATAGGCATAATTTTCTATTTAAGCTGTGTCATACTCTGACCCATTTGTTTATAACAAGCCAAGATTAAAGAAGAAACAGTTTTCCATTCTAAGCAGTCATTAGGCATTACGCAACTATTTCCTTTATACTTTTTGGTCTGCCAGAGTCTCGTTCAAATTAAGTAAGTGTAGCTAGTCTGTTGTTTTCCAGTAAGTTTTTCTCTTTCCTTTTATAAATCTATGAAAACTTCTTTTATGGGTTTATACGCTCTGGAGATGTCAGTAAGCACTAACTGAGATTTGTATTTCATTCTGAAGTATCTATGAGAAACGTGATTATACAGTTACCTCCTGCTAGGATTTCTAGTGATTTCTAGAATACACAGTTAATCCCAGCTGCTGGAATAAACGTCCAGTGAAATTCTCTCTTTGGGGACTGTCAAAATCAGTCCAACTGCAATCCTAAGAGCAAGATGTAATTCATATAATATCTAGGTTGTCTGATTGAAAATGAATGTGTATTATAGACTTCCTTGTGTACAACACCAAGCCAATAGCAAAGCTCTTAAGCACAAGCTTAACTTAAAATTCTCTTGATTTTAATGAGATACAAGCAGGTGCCTATGTGTTGCCCTGGGCACGGTGCATTCCTAGTGGAGGGGAAGGGTCTTGGTCTTCCATGCAGCTTCCATTTCTGTGGAATTCAATGCCTGTACTCAGTAGGCACTTCCCAGAAATTGGAGTGCAATCAGTAAGGATCGTCATACTCAAAAACACTTTATGTGTCCAGCTGCTAACGTATGTGTGCATACATCCCTTCTGCACTGCAATCCCAGTAAGTTGTGCTCAAACTAGGCAAGCTGTTGCCCACAGTTGCAGTTTATACAGCTACCATAACAGTGTATATAACTTTTAATTATTTTTAACTATTTTAACTTAAAAAAAAAAAGAACAATACACTACACTTCTACAAACTAGACAACCTTCAAATCTGGAAAAGGCTGCTGTAGAGTGGAAGGGAATAATGAATTCTTCATGTCCCTGGTGGATAGGACAAGAAATGTTGGACCTTAATTATTGAGAAGACGATTGAGTTTTGATAAATTGGGAAAACATGCCAACAGAAAGGATAGTGAAACAATTCAGTAGGTTGCTGGGAGAATTATGGAGCTTAAGAAAAGCTTAGGCAAATATCTATTAAGGGTGACATACCTATACTGATCCTGCCTTGGGGTAGAGGATGATGTAGATAACCACTAAAGATGCCTTCTAGCCCTGTGATTTGATGTTCTGCCCTGTGAAAGTACAAGCTTTTCTTGTAGTATAAAATTGATTTACTACTTTGCCCTGTATGGGATGATCTCTTGTCTCTGGTGATGTTTTCTTCTGGTTTACCTGTTTCTGTGCTTACTGCAGTACTAGGGCACTCAGTGGAACCAGCTCTTTCCACCTTCGGCCTCTTTTTTGTGATATATGTTAGCCCAGGTTACTGTTGTCAGTCCAGGACTATTTGACCATGTGATAATCCAAATGCTGGTCTTCCTATTTCATGTCTCCCTGGAAAAGTGGTTCTTTTGTATTTGAGAACTGGGTGCTGAAAATAGCTATCTGAATATTGATTCAGGGTCTGACTTCAGATCCATGACTTAATCAAGCTGATCCTTGCACTTTTACCCTGTTTTGCTTAATACTTAATGCCTTTCTTGCTCAGATCAAAGTTCTCCAGGAGTTGTGACCCATTTCTGCTGCACTGATGCAGTACAGCGAACTCCAAAGGATTAAAAATTATTATTTCAGTCAAAAAAATAATAAACTTGTTAGGCTTGAGAAGTTCATTTTTTAAAATAACAGCATATTTTGGTTCTTTCTTCCTACATTTTAGTGTTTGAATTTTTAGCATTCAAGCTTTTTTCTGCAGCTGCAAGGGGCAGAAGTAACCTTTTTCGCCAGGAAAGCTGGCAATCGCATGCAGTCACATGATCCCAGGAATGGGAACTTTGGCTTCCAGGGAAAGATCAAATATTCTGAGATCCCTTAAAGAGATTCTAGATCTGGTAATATTGTTACTAGTGAAGAAATGAAGAATGCATTCTAGGGACAACATAAAGCCAAATTACTACAAGAAAGGAAAATTCTATCTCGAATTATTCAGTTTATAAACACCTTGTTGAATTAGTATTTGTATCTCTCCCAGAACAGAAGTTCCATGCTCTGAAATATTTTGAAGAATTTGATTTCTAATATATAAGAGCAGAGTAGGTGTCTACATAATAGACCTATATTCACCCTGAAGCAAAAAAAGAAAAAATCTCTTTGTGATGTATTGCCTATTCTGTAATATTCTGAGGAATCAGTGTTATCTTTAAATAGGTCTTACTTATATTTTTTTCTTTGTCAGCCCATCTTGAAAACACCTAGCTACTGTGTTCTGACAGCATTTCTCTTGAGAGCTAATTTTTCAGCCAGAGTGAAGGAAACAGTTAATGACTCTTCACTCCACTGTCCCTGGAACTTGTCTCCTCCTTTACATTTTTTGTGTAGTATTTTATGCAGTTTTGAAAATTTCCAGCACAGAAACAATTGCTTTCTACTAGGAAGAAATTTCCATTTTTTCAGAGAGGGAAAAATGCTTCTTTCACAATTATATATGGTGACAGGAAGGGCTTCTTCCAGAAAATAATAAATTGAAGATGTTAAAGAATGTCTTAATCTTTTTATTGAAATATAAACTTATTTTTTCAAATACACTTAGTAATTCCCCTTGATATGTTAGCATGGGTATCCTATTAAAGCTCAAGGAATGAGTATTGAATACTTGTGCAGAAGGTACAGATCTTCCAGTATCTCACTAAATTACCAGTAGGTCTGTGATAAGACAGACAACCCTGTGAGGTCTTCTGATTTCAACAGAGCAGGATCTCTGCAGTTGTCAAATGTGCCAGCTCTCTAGTACACCTCCATGGCTGAGCGCTGAAGAGGAGGCATCCAACTTGGGAACCTGAACGAAGCTCCCTTTGTATCTCAATCACAGGTAGAGGTTCCTGTATTTATCCATTAATCAGAGAGATGACTATGATTTTTAGAATTTTAATGTTGGCATCTCGGTTACATGTCTAAGACTAGGCAGGATCAACCTGGGCCTTTATTTCCCTTTACACATGTGGTAGAGGTTCATTTTCTTCTTTTGCTCCTATTTATGCACAAAGGGTTGAATTTCCTTATGACAATTGGAGATAGCTGCAGTCCCACAAAGCAGAACATTCATTGCAGAGATGATATCCCAGCTTTCTACACTGAGCTCTTCTGAGAAGTTCATAGCAGGCAGTTACCTTAAAAGGTAACAGTTTTCTTAAAAACATTCTGCACCTACATTTTTTCTTTCTTCTGCTCTTGAGCTGGGTAGGTAAACTGGGATCTTTGAGATGTCCATGCAGCTAGAAACTGATGGTTGAAAATTCTGTGTTCAGGAAGTGTTCTTCCACTGTATTCAAGAAAAGACCACCGAGAGCTGTTTTAGAAGAATTCTCAAGTGTTGCATCAGAACTGTCCTGAACACATAAATCAAATCTTTGTGATTTCTGTGTGATCCTTTGGGCACATCAGCATGATTACGTTGTTTATGACCTTTTTCTGTTTATTAAGGAAGGTTAGGTTTGTGGTTCATTAGTGATTTTCCTTTCTGCGTTAGACTCTTTTGCATTTCTCTTGCAATCTGGCATCTTTTTCCCTAACTAGATGGGTTTCTATCCCCACCTTCAAGTGACATAACATCATCTCCTTGCAAGTTGTTCAGTGTGTTCATCTAGCCAAGAGCATATATATTTTGTTCAAGGTTCCCAAAGTCTTCTCAAACGTTGAAGAATTTTAAAGTATACATTCCTGGTATATGACCTCTTTGGCTATGTGGTGATTATTAATATTACAGAAGCAACTAAGAGGAAATGACATCAGTAGATAAGATGAACTGTGCAATAGCAGAAGCTTTATTCACACTGAATACACTATTCATTTGCACAGAAAGATCATTTCTCAATTCAAAGAGGAATATTCTAATTTAAGGTCTAACTTCGGCCATATGTCAAAATCTCTGCAGAAACAAAGCTTACCACTGTGCAGTGATCCTGTAAGAAACACATTCCCCTTTGTGGATGGGCTGGTGGTAGGTGCATCTAACCCTTGGAGCTTTCGTTTTTTCCTGACAAGCACTCTTTTTACATCAGAAAACATTTCTTTTCAGTCTTAATGTGTTTCTGTGCTGATTAAAGCTGAGACTTTTATAGCCTGCTTGCTAATTTAAGGTAAAATGACCCAAAATAGGGGTAAAATATAGGAAGTTTAGTAGTCAGTGGTCTCCAGGTTGCTAACACTGCCATAAAACGTAAACTAGGTTTTTGTTACTCATTTAAACTGATAAGAAGGTACTTTTACATTGCACTGGAGAAGTAAAATTTCAAAATACATTCTGTGAAACAAAATTATATATAAAAATTTAATCGAATGTAGGAGATAATGGCAAATTTGCAGACGCTGAAGATAAGAGGATTCCTCTGTTTAGCTGCATGGAAGAAAGCAGGAAACAGCACTCTCACTTGCAAAATCAATCTCAGCGGTGCAGCACTGTGGAGAGAACTTGAAAACACTTTGTGTTTTGTGTCGTACCTGCTAGTCGGGGGCTGCAAGCCATTGGAAAGGGGGAGGGAAATCCTGTAGCGGTTCCTGTCCTTTCTGACATGCACTAGTAGCCTCTGTCGGCAGACCTCTCGGCCCAGCCACCCACCCTTCCTAGGTTGGCCCTGTTGCTGTGCTGTCACACAGTGGGATTCCATAGTTTCGCTGATTTAAAACAGCCCGCTGTCCGCTTTTGGTCACCCCTTTCACCTCTGTCAATGCAAAGCGGAGCTTAACCATGAAAGGTCCTAAACGAGTAGCCTATGTAGGTGACAGAGTTGTACAGTCATTTAACTCGCCTCATTTGGTGTCACAGCACCCTCATTGCTGTTGCTGCAGGTCAGAGCAAGGTCTCTTTCCGGATTTGTATTTTAGCCATAAGCTTTAATGGAATAAAAAATTGAAAGGGCAGTTGTAATAAAATAAGGTTTTCATCCTGGAGCAATGGAGATTTTGCAGAGACTCAGTCTCCTGATAAAATGTTAACTTCTTGGTGTTGTTGGCACACCCAAGTGAATATCATTCTCTGATAAATATTTGGGAGTTCCTCCAGGTTGATTTGCTTATTCTTGGAAGTTTTTCATAGTGATTTTTTTTTTGGAATTTTGTCAGTTAACCAAAGTTAGAGGGGGGTTGAGAGTGGTCAGTTTTACCCAGGAGTTTGCTTGTGATTTGGAAAGCCCTTGCTTGTTACATTCAAAATGGAGAGTCAGGGAAGAATGACGGAACTGGTGCAAACTCATACAACTCAGCAGCCATCACAGGGCTGTTTCTGTCTCCAGAGGGCATGGATTGAGCATGTCCACATGCCTGAGCAGATCTGTGCATGTTATTTATCGGACAAAGCCACCACCAAAACTTTCTGTTACAGATCCCAAGAACTACCGCTACAAACTATGGACTATCTTGTACGAAATGAGGGTTGCTGGGGTGAGGATTCATTCCTGTCCTCAGTGCAGTCAAACCACCTCAGTTTGCATGAACTAGCACCCTTGAGAGCAGATGAAGCAGTGCAATGAGGCTTGAATTCACATGGAAGCAGCTGAATCAGATCTTATGGGTGATAGGCACAACATCTATCCTTGGGTTAGAACATAATGTGTTTTTAGAGGTATCCTAACTTAGGCCACCAGCCAGTAAAAGCACGATCACCTCTCTAAAGTTTCTTGATGTTTCCTATTCCATTACTAGTTACTATTTGCACCCACAGTATTTGCTGGGAAGGTGGCCCAGCGGAGGAGAACTGTGCTTGTGCAGTATCCACTGTTGCTCTAGCACCCGTCGGGTATCCCAGAGGTCCACGAGGATCTTCCACCACAGTCTGGAGGGGCTGGCAAACACAGTCAACGCTATGAATTCACAGCATTCCCACCTGTCCTCGCCTGCTTACACACGTTTGCTTGTTGAAGTTGAAGGGACATAATCTCCTCTTTCTCCTTACTCAGGCAAAACACTCATTACAAGTTAGTGGTAACTCTGCTGAAATCACAAATTATTTGAAACCAGGAAAATCCTAATGAAGGTAGAGTGAGGAATGAGAAGCAGTGTGGGTGGGTTTTTTTGTTGTTGTAGACCTGGCATTTTTTATGAGCGTTTTTTGCTCTTTGAGTGTTTTTTTTTCTTTTGTCTAGCCATTTGTCAGCCTATGACTACTTGCCAGTATTAGAACAAAAAAAGTCTATTCAAGTCACTAGAGTTATACTGCAGATAGATTTGGCCCAGTATGTTTGCCTTGTCATTTGACTGCAGTGTTGACATGGCTATTGGTGCATCTTCCTCCCCAGGATTACATATTGCATTTTGTGTCTCTGAGGAGAGGAGAGTTTGGCAAGGAGAGCTGAGAAGCATCTGGCTCTTTCCTGTTGTTCCTTCTCTCTGTTACTAAGAGTAAGGCAGTCTTGTGGACAGTTCTAAATTTAGCTGATGATTTTTGTCTTACTTAGGAGTCTGTTTGCTTAGATTTTGGCTAGGAGGAATACCTAGGTGACAGGAGAGTCCTGGAATTGTACTTATTGAAAACCAGTCGACTCAGGGAACGTCCCTGTGTATTTGCTGCAAGATCCCCAGATTCTCCAAGATCATAAACCCCCAGCAGGGTCCTGGTCTGGCTGTTTGTCATGAGCTTCTCTAAAGTGCTTATTTGTTTAGAATAAAACTTAATTCTCTACATCCCTTTGAAAGGAATAGGTCAAAAGGCAATATAAAAAGGCAGAAAAACTACGTGCTTCCATCACCTCTTTACAAGTAGATGAATGGAGGAACAGTTTTTTTCCCAGAGGATACTTTTTTTTTTTTTTTTGATACAATTATTTGGGGTGCAATAGTGAAGCTCCATATTTATGGTCAAATCTTACTCTTTACAGTTGAGAACTTTAAACGGGACAGATGTGGGCAGAATGACATTCAATTAGAACAAAAATGTTGTCTTTCCCTATGTTTCCTTTCTGCCTGCTAGAACCTGACTTTGAGTCATTGTAAGTCTAGCTGAGAGGTTTGACATTTGCCCATAGCTGGAAAATATGAGAGCAGATTTCACAAAGCAAACACTGAAATCCATAAAGGAGATGTCATATCTACTGCTCCATCCACAGGCAGAATGCTGAGTTTGCTTGATATCAAAATATTTTAACAAGAATACATGCACGCACACACACACACACAGACACACACACATATATAATCTTATTATGAGATATATAAGACTTTTCACTGATGGCAATATGATCGTATTGAAATGGCACCTACATTTCTGACACCATCATCCATACATTCACTGAAATTTAACCTTTTTATTCACATCAGCTTTTTGCATTTTACAGTAATGAGAACATTCATAAAATATTCAGAATATTAACAAAGTGAATTCTCAGAAATGATGTTTTCAGGATCACAGCCGTAACAATTTTGGTTCAGATCCTAAACAGAGCAAATTGGTGTAGTTCCTTCATTTCAAGGGAGCAGCTCCAATTTCTACCAGATGAAGATCTCTCCTTATTTCATTGAGACAGTAATTTTCATGCAAAACACACCAGACATCACAGGATTCCAGTAGTTCCGGCCCATTTGTCTGCTGCTGCTAGGAAGTTGTTTACTCTTTTGTATCACTCTCTGCTGACGTCTGCTCACTGAACAATGTCATCAAATTTCCTGTTTTTTGGCCTGTGGAAAGCAGCTCCCCCACCTTATGCTAAAGCTTTGCTGCATGGAGATCTGTGGAGCCGGATGCACCCAGCAGACAGGATGTAAGGTTAAATGCAGCATAGTTAAATAAATAAAGTAGGTGTTCGGTTGTGAACTAGAGCTGCCTGCTTACCATGGGGATAAGCTGACAGTTCTAAACATGGAGCAGTCATAAAAACCCACATTTGTTTCAGTGATTTTTTTAAAATGACTTTTGAATGTTTTTCTTTAGTAAATGTGTTTTCTTGCTAAATTGTATTAGTAGATTCCTTCCCAGAACAGTCTGAAGTTGTAAGTTGGTGTTATGTGATGTATATGTGATACCACCTCCATGCAGGTATTGCAAAACATTTTACAAACTGTTGACTTTGAGGCTGGTAGTGGTGAAATTCTGTAGACAGAGGCACTGCCAACATTGTGTTCATCAATAGTTCCTCTTCTAGTTGGCCCAGCAACGTCTGATCGCTGACATCAGGAATATGAAACTCTGCCAGGGCTCTGATCCCTTTACATTTTTGATTTGCTTGTTTTTTGGCCAGTGCCACAAGGTTATTAACTTCCACTTGGACGAGAACCAGTGATGAGTGGAGCAGACATTAGTTCAACAGTTCTTCCAGTCAAAGCTTGAGGCAGCTTTAATCAGTAAAATTAACAACATCACCCTATTAGCCCCCTGTCATCCATAGCAAGAGGAAGCACCTTTTGGAAAAAACAAAACAAAACAACCTTTGCAAAAATAGGGCACGCTGTGTGCCTGATTGCACTTGAGTCTTGGGCTTCCCTAGCTCTGCTCTATGGCTCTCTATCTCCAAATGGCTCCCCTGACCTTAACATTACTGTGTCTCCAAACTCTGTTTTTCTTTTCCCCAAACAGCTTGTGTATTTGGCTAAGAGCAGATGATCCCTTCATGAAAGCAGTTCTTGTAAGGAATTTTCTAAAGTCCTTTCTTTAAAAACAACAACAACAACAACAACAAAACCACGACAAGTGGAGTTGCCCTATAGAGCAGTTAGAAAGCCAGGAAATGTCTGATGACAGACAGACCTACAGACCTGCCCTGGCAGGGGTTGAGCCTGTCCTTGTTTTATTTAGGTTTTTGTTAAGGTATAGAGAGAACATTTTGTCTACGGCCTTCCTCTACTAAATTCAGTTTTGCGGCACTGATTCAGTGATGTTTTCAATAACTGGAAATCATTTGAGTGTGTGAACTACTGAGTCTGGAGCATGTGGGCTGTTGCCTCATTGCAATGATGAGTTATCTTTGTCTTTTCTGTCTTCTTGGTGTTTGGTTCTGGGCAGAAACAAAAATACTGTTCCTCTCTGAGTATCTTCCGTTATGGTCAGAAAGCAATACAACTGGCTCCCATGCAGTACGCAGTTCTGGTGCTGCCAGCGCCCAGCCCGACGAATGGGGACCGCTGTCAGTATATAGAGAAACATGCTGGCTGCAGTACCCCGCCTTACCTATGGTAACATGGTCACATGAAAAGAAAATGAATTTGCTTTGCTTTTCCAGGTGCTTGGTTTCATTTGCAATGGAATTGTCTCATTATGATCATACCAGTCCCTAAATATGAACATTTTCCAAGACAGGCTGCCAGGCCCGGTTGGGTAGGAAATGGTCAACTTTCACTTCAGGCACTTAAACCGTTGCAGTGAAGCCCTTGCACTCTGCCCAAGTAAAAATAAAGTGGTTGCTCTAGTCCCTCATGTAGATCTGCCCATAGCACCGGACCCACATCAGTCACCTTCCGATTTGGAACAAGCCCTGTCTGCGCTCAGGGAGGCGCAGGAAAGACGCAGGAAAGGAGAGGGCTGCAGACAATGAGCCCAGAGCCTCGGCAAAGGTAATGCTTCGTGCAAACAGTTGGCTGGGGCTTCTCTCTCTTTGTTTCTCTCTTGCCCTTCTTCCTCTCTGTGTATTCCCTCTTCGCTCCTCTACATATTTTCTAAGGTTCATCCTGTACCTTTGCGCCCTCCCATCGGATAACAGCGGTGGCGTTTGATGCTTTTGACTTCCGCCCCCCCATCACTTGTCTGTTTGCAGTACTGCCCTCTTGAATTCCTCCTGCGGTTCCTCGCTTCCATTCCCCTTCGCAGCTCCTGCTGGAGTTTGAACCACTCAGCATTAAAAACAACAAAAGTAGCCTTCAGGACTTTATTTCCTCCTGCCCATGGCAAAGTTGGAAGAAAAGGCACCTCCTCAGTCTGCTGCCTGTGCAGAGGCTGAGGCTGGCCAGACTCCATCATCAGAGCGGGGGACCAAGAGCGCCAGCGCTGCCACCCCTTACCTGCTCTAAACAACCGAGCTGGCTGCATACGTGCACTGAAAGCATGGTGGGCCCCAGGAGGCCTCACAGAGTGTATTCCTTATCCTCTGGTGGAAAAGAGCTCTGCACAAATTGTGCCTCCAGGGCATCACCGTACTGTTCTTCCTGGGGCCCTCCATAGGGGTTGAGCCAAAGGGCTCAAAATCAGAGCCTTCTGCCTCCTGTTCCTGATTAAATTTATTCATAACTTGCCCTTATGGAGGAGATTTATAAGTACAGGTGCAAGCTAAAACTCCTGAAAATATGTCATTTATTTTATTTGTAACAAATAAATTCCAGATGTTTGCCTCTGACTCCTGGAGTGCTGATATCATCAGCTTGAGGCTCCAGTTGTTCAGTCTTCTGTTAGCTGAGAGAAGACAGAGTGAAATGAAGGCTCTTGCCATTGCCCGTGGCTTGACATCACGCAGACACAGCTAACACAGAGCTGATTTTCCAGCCCGATGAAATCCATAACTAGGAAAGATATGTCAAGAAAACAAGCAATAGGCACCGCAGAGTGGTGGAACAGTAGCAACTAAATTAAAAAGACAATAAAAATAAATTTGCATGGCAGAAAGACTGGAAATAATGGAATTTTTCAGGAAGAAAATGGTACCATTGTGAACTTTAAAAAACAGGTCTAGAATTATCAGGAGGTGTTTCTTACTGCAGACTATGTCAAAAGCTGGGAAACATTAATTTGAATAGTGCTGCTTATAAAGGCTGTAACTAAATTTTCAAGTCAAATTTGGGGGAAAAAGTGTTTTTTCTTGAGTTTCAGAGGCAAAAGATTTTTCTTACTCTAGAAAAAATAGCAAACCATACACATGGCAGTCCCAGTCACTCTGTATGCCATGCAAAAAAAAAAAAAAAAAAAGCTAAAAATACAAAGCAGAATTGCAAAGCAAAATCATCAGTTAAGCTATTAAGTTGTCGTAAACACTATGAATTCTGTCTTAAAACTCTGTCTGAAGTAGAAATACAATATGTTGTACTTGCTGTTTAAAGATATCAGTAACTATAACTTAGGGGGTATGACTAGAGAGCCCTGTAGTTCTATGTTTACTGTATCAGAAAATATTATTTCCAAATATAGACATGTTTCTCTTACTAAAAAAATCAATCTTAAATGGTTTAAATTGTATTAGGTTGTGGTCCAAACAAGCCCTGCCTTACTTCGCAAGAAGAGTTCATGGGTAACAATGACAGGGTTGTATCATTTAAGAGTAACGACAGGAATGAGACTGAAATACCACACGCACCTGGTAGTCAACGTGTATTTGTTAATTTACCTGACAAAAGCAGTTCGCGGATGATCACTTTGTTCTGCATCCAGAGCTAGTTGCACAGGGAGGAAAGGACACAGTGAGCCATGATGACGCTTACGTTTGTTCAAGTGCCCTTTTTATGTTTCCATGTTTGTTAAACTAAGGAAAAGGAGGTGTACGAGGCGACTGAATCAGTGCACCAAATGCACTAGATCATCTCTCTTCCACTAGAAGGAAATGGTTGGTTGTGTCACAAAACCACTGCAGATCTTGCTTGCTTCATCTGGAAAGTATTTCTGGGTACAACCTCATACTGTGGCCTGCAAATTTTGTTACTCTGTTTTGCGGGGAACATACTGTGAGTAATTTATGTCTAACGGGGTAGTGGTTTGATGCCACCTCTAATATTTTCCTGCTGTTTTACAGAAGGTTTGTTTTGTTGAAATACAGTCGAATGTTCTTAGCAAAATTAGATTACAAAATATAACTGGATTAAATTATGCACCTCATACTATATTCTGAAGTCATCCAGAGTACAACATATTGGTTCAGATTAAGCAGTGATTAAGAAAAAAAGTAGTACTAGAACATTGGTGTTCCATGGCAGCTGCCTAGAGTGTACATGTTAGTGGTTCATGCAGTTAGTCAAAATATATCGCTGTTGCAATATAGTAGTAAAATTGCAAAGCTGAGTATTTAAGCAGTCCACCATTTGTTTTGTCTTTGGAGGATAAGGACAGAAGAGATGCAGAAAAATCTGCTAACCACACAAATATGAATGTGGTAAGGACATTTTTCCTGGCTCAGAGGAACATACAAACACATAAAACAAATCAAATGAAACTTCCCATGATCGATAAAAGCTTTCCTAATCAAGAACATGGTTCTCTCCTGTTCCAGTAGTAAGGAATTATAGCCTTATGTTCGAAGTTCATAGAGGAAGAAAAAAGAAATTAGGTGAGTAAGTAGTAAAACTTTCCAAGAGTCAGGCCATTCTTCATCAAGTCTATAGGTTTATTTTGATTTTTAAATTCTTCAAGTGACCTATAATTTTACTGTAGCTTTGTTGGAACTACTCATAAAGTGAATCTGTCTTTTTTTTTTTTTTAACTTGAGACATTGAACGTTATTCCAGAAAACTCTATTTATCCCTGATATCTGCAGTAGTAATTTATGATATATTTACTGTTTCACACAGATTATCTTTACCATTAGACTGATTTTAGAAATGTAGTAGAATTTTTACATTCAGCAATAGTATATTTTTAATCCAGCCCTACAAACTTCCAGTAAGGTTTTATGTCCTACAAATCAGGCAGAGCTCAGAGTCATCACACGAAACTACACAAAATTGGATATTTCATTTATAGAATTTTTCTGTTTCCTTTGGACATTCTTCTAGTAATTCATTACTTGGAGGAAATAAGAAAAAGATAATAAATGAGAACAGTTGGTGTTTTACTCAGCTTTGCTAGAGGTATCCAGACGTGTCTCTCTTGCATGTTGCAGGCAGGTCTGAGGAGCTCCGAGTCCCCGTAGTTTGGTTGTGCAGATCTAACGTCCGTCTTCCCAGAGGGAGGACACGGAGGCTTACAAATGAACATTTCCTGCTCGAATTTCTGGTAAAAGCTCCCTGCCAGAGCTATCAGCAGTCTGGATCACTGTCTGGGAAGAAACACTTGGTGCAGGGGAGGAAGAAGGAAATGGTGCCTGTGAACTTGTTAATGGTGTCGCCAGGCAGGACTTTAATGTCTATTTTCTCTTGTTTGTTCTTGTTTTTTGGCATAAAGCTTTCCCACTTGCAGCAGAAGGCTTGGGCCCATTGCATCCTTTCTTAGAAAAATCAGCAGAGTGAGAAAGCAGAAATGTTCAGGGTGGAAACATATTTTGGATAGTGGTAAAACAGATTAAATGAGCTTCCATCTCGTCAGATGCCAGAAGTTGTATCTCAAGGGAGGTGGGTTTTGGACAGATGTCAGTTTGCCTTGCGACTAATTGGGTTCCTTTTTTGCATAGGTTATTTTGGCACTGTTTTATTATATAACTGCTAAGTGGAGGCTCTTTCTTTTATATGGCTCCTTCTTCTAATTCAGTGTTGTTATTCAAGTGAAATGAGGCTGCCACTGTGATCAAATGCTGCGGCTCAGAGCCCTGTGGCAGCTGGCAGAACGGCCCAGCCTCTTCCTAGTAGTTTGTGGAGCCTGCGGCGTGCTCTTCACGTGCGCCGGAGCCCTGGCACACTCCCAACCCTATTTCCTATCTTAAAAAGTCTGTACGAGCCCCAGCTACAACATCAACCCTTTACGGATGAGCCAGGTAGCCTTAGGTGTTGATAAAGTTGTGTAGAAACTGGTAAATAGTGGGTGATCCTAATTTTTGAGAAGCTGTTTTGCTGTGCTAGTCTTGACTCTGCTGTGGTCAGGTGTTACAGCCCTCGCAGGGGTGAAGCAGGGGACCTGCCCTTTTCGGAGGGCGCACACGGTACTGCTGTCTGAGCAGTAGCTACCAAAGGGCCCGCCGTGTGCGTCTGAGGACTTGCACCTTGAGGAGAGAGATGAAGCTTCTGGCAAAAAGAGTTTCCAGAAATCCTACCCACATTGTAGAACAGGGAAGGACCATTTTAAAAAGGCCGTCCAAATGACACATGAAGGGCCTGCATATGCTTGGCCAAATGCACCTTTTAACCACTGCTAGCTCTGTGCTCACAAGGATTAATGATTTTATACTGCGATTATTATGGATCTATGTTTGCAGGCTGGCCGTACAGTGAATGCTTGTGTTTACATTCTGGATTTATTCAGTGTTTCTGCATCTTCTCTTCTTGCCCTGCGTTCTCCTTCCCGCATGCTGCTGATCTTCCCTTCAAAGTCTAACTGCAGCCAGACTCTCTGTGAAAGTCTCACTGTCATCATGAGCTGGTAGAAGTATCTGATGCAGGTATCTCCAGATAATGCCTCTCTTTCCTGGAAGTCTCCAGATTAAATAGAGATTTATATGAGGCTATTCAACATCTATAGATTATTATTTGCACAATTATGGCTTGAATTGCTTGGGAAATACAAACATTATACCTGGAGGGGGTATATCCACACTGTACTGAAGTCAATGAACTTCACCGCGGGCAGGATTTCACCCTGAGTGTATGTTTGATACCCAGCTGAATTTGTTTCTCAGTTAGCAGCGCTAATGGCAGAGTGCTGGAGGAGTTTCCTTGTCGACCGGTTGTTTATGAAGAAGGAGCTGCCTAGTGGGACACTGCTCTGCTGAGACCTCAGTTGCCACAGCCTTAGTCCTGTGAAACTTTACTAGAAGATGGTAACATATTGGCCACTTAGGCATTTCTAGAGAGAAAGCATGCTCCATAATAACACATTTTATACCAGCAGTGTCTTTTTTCGAAAATCTAGCAATTCTTTTGTAACAGAAATGTTACTCGTAGGCAGAACCTGCAGTGATTGTTTTGTATCGAAAGTAAGAATATAGTTAAAGATTTTTCATCAGACTGTTTTCAGCTAAATTTAAATAAAATGGAGTGTGCCTACCACAAATCCAGATAGAGAGAAATTCTGTTTACAAGAGAACTAGAATGAGAAGCTGTTTTGTGGCATCAAATTCTGCCTAATTGCAATTCTGATTATAATGAAAAACCCACTTTAGTAAAGACATGCAAAGTGTGGGGGGATTGGCATAACTGTAAAAAGGTTCTACTGTACTTAAGAAAAAAAGAGCAATCCCATCTACTGAGCGTGTAATATTTAATGAGTCCTGTGGGCTGGCAGAAGCACTGCGTAGTACTGAGCTAGACTCAAGTACAAGACCCGTGTCAAGTTTCAAACTCCCCTGTAGGTCCTCAGAAATGAAGAGGCGTCTGTATTAGAGGAAGCTGCTCACTCATCCCCTCAGCTAGTGAGTGAGTTGCTAGCAGTCAAAAGGAAGAAGGGACCGCCAGCCGTCTTCAATCTGTTCGTCTGTTTTTGTCCTTTTGACAAAACCCAGAGTTCCCCTGTTGGATTGATCATTCGTGTGAACAAACCAAATTAGCACTAAATCTTCGAGTCAAAAAAGGACGCACTACTGTGAATTTGCTTGTATTTTATTTAAAAGAGGTCTTGAATATGCCTGCAATCTCAAGTCTTCTTCCATTTAATGCAGATGAGATCTCTTCTTAGAAAAGGGTTGAGTGCCAAGAACCACTCCTTTTGCTTTTCTCAAATATCAATAGACACTTACATTTAGCTTGGGAAACATGGGTCCAATAAAGAAAAATGCTGAAATATTTGTTATCACCATTTAACATTTCTCTTTCGCTGTTGGTCTCTGTCCCACTGACCTTGCACTTATCCTGTCTGTGACATCCATGTCTTGGGGGCTGCGTCTCTGCTGTCTTTTAGAGCCGCTCCGGGGCAGCCCAGAGCGCAAGGGTGTTTATGCGTGCTCGGGTGGGCAGAGCACACCTGTGAACCAGAGCCACGTGCCAGCGGTGTCCAGCGGGTTGCCAGCATGCCCGAGGAGGCGGTGCGAGGGTGTTTCGCACGGCAGGCAGCTGGGAGGACAGGGGAAGGAAGAGAGAGGAGGCAGCTCTGTGCTCTCACCACCTAGTGTCAGAGGAACCTATAATCAGCTGGTGCTTCCAGAGCACCCGCATATGCCAAGGCTGGAGACGTGTGAGATAAACTAGTAATCACACAAGCATGTGTACAATTCTCAGTCAGGAGGAGTAATCTTAAACTTGCTGCCTGCCTGCCTGATCAGACAACAGTTTGCTGGGGACATTTGACACTGTTTGGAAAATGTATTCTGCTCCCAAAGTTGCAGCTTTCTGACAGTGGATAGCAGCAGATAGAAAAAATTATTATGGTCGGTGAAGGAGCCTGAACTATCCTTTCCCACAATTCAAAACTTTAGGTGGTGCCTTTTCATGAGGAAATTTATACACAGATTTTCTCATAAAATTTCCTAGGTTGCATCGCTGGGAGTGTGCAGGTTCTCGGGAGGCAGTTTGTGCTCTCGGCTTGCGGCCCATGTGATTTTATCAGTGTTCTGCTTGTAAAGTGCTTTTGCTCCGTCTTTAAATATGCCAAGGATGCATGATGGCTCCCACTGCTGTCAAGGTGAGCAATAGGATGTTAATGACAATAAAAAAGTACATTTGTTCCTTAACCAGTGGAAGCTTTAAGACAAAATAAAGAAGATCTGCTAGAAAGCTTAGCAGATCCACTGGCTGGTTCATGCTATTTTTGTGCTGCACTTTCTTGCTTTGCTTGGTCTGTTTGTGGCAATGCAGTGTTGATAGATGAAGGCATGAAAAGTTTGTTTGACATAAAGCAACAGTAATGGGAAGTCTTCCTGATGGACGGGAATTTCCTTGTAGTCAGCTGAGCCTCTTCAAGTCCAGGTGCTTTAATGAAAAATGCCACAGAAATTCATACGCGTAAAGGCAGGAATCAAGCACATAATGACAGTGATGGCGATCTCTTGCATCCCGATGCATCTGTAGTCATCTCCAAAATAAAACTAACAAGTGATATCCACTAGAAAGAGAACTTGTTGACAAATACGAAACAGATTAGAGGTTATTGCCGTACTCCAGGATCTTCTGGCTTCTGCAGAATTACAAGAGAGCAAGCAGTTTTAATAATATCAGACAATAGAACTACTGTGCCATATTTAAATCTCCCAGAGTGCAGCGCAGCTCAACTGTTAAAATGCAGGCGGCAAGCGTTTCCCTCTGGGCCTGAAGAATGCGCTATTTGTGCTGAGAAGCCTGCAAACATGGGGGAGGGAGAGCCAGGTCTCAATCTGACTGCAAAATTAATACACCTGGGGCAGTAGTATGTGAGCAAAACGTTCTTTTTCGGTGAGATAGAGAAGTTGGTAAAACCGGTGCTGGATTTATTTGTTTGCAATGACAACATATATTTAGTGCTCTGGTTTTAAATGTTTCTTGGCCGATCACTTGCAAGACTTAAAGACCAGTTTCTTCTCTGTCTTCTCTGCTAGTCCTTACCTTTGGGCCTAAGTGATTTGTGCCAGCAGCTGGAGAGAGGGTAGCACGCTGACACTTCTTGGTCATGTCAACCCCGTGGCATAAGGAGTTAGCAGGTTCCCAGAGCTTGGGCAGCCAGCGGGATAGGCAGGCTCTGTCAGGAGTAAAGAGGAGAGCAAACGGGCCTCCGAGGCCTCTGGGAATTTCTGCGCACCTCTTTCATGCGGCTGCCTTGGGAGGGTTTTGTGAGATCCAGCGTGGCTGCTCCTGGTTGCAAAGGGTAGAACCGCGCAGGCTGGCTTACTGGAGTAGGCTGGCACAGCCTCGGAAAGTGAGCAAGATGCAATATCCACGTGTGCATCCTGTCCGGCTGCCCAGAAGGTAACTTGGCAAAGGCAGTTACAACCCTTATTTGCAAGTATCACCAAAGCACTGAGGACGCCTGGCTTTGGAGGGCATTTTCTCTCTGATGTACAGAGCATTCCAGCTGAGACCTGAATTTTGTCAACACAAATAAAACACAGAATTAGGTCCCAACACCTTTAAAAAGTCCTCTTTTTTTCATCTCAAGCAATTCATTTTTCGCATGTTGTGCATTCTATTCCCTTTGCCCTTGAGCTGGGCTCTCCAAAAAGATATCGTACCCGGAAAAACTGCGTTTGACTTTGAAGAACTGCAAATGTTCTTACTGCTGTTTTTGCATTGATAAAGGCAGCTATTTCTGCAACCTATGTATAGAAAACCATTATTATAGGGTTTAAAGATTTCTTCTAAAATACAAGCCAGATCATTTAAGCTGCTGTTTTTCTCTTTAGCGCAGGATATAACTACAAATGCTTTACAGCATGGCCTTACCACACAGAAATATTTGGCTATAGTTTAGTGAGCATTCCAGAGGGGGGAAAGCTCACAGCCTCCAGAAGAAGATTTGTGCCTATGTGGCCTCTATGGAGAAGTTTGGGCCAAAGGTGAAAAATTTTTCAGTCAGAAAAGGAGAAGCCTGAATGAAGACCCCAGTGAACAAACTCCAGTTTTAAGACTGTGATGGTTTAGAGCATTTTAAACTCAGTGCTGACTGGTTATAAAAGTATCTGACAAAATGATGACCATGGGGCACAGACCTGTTTTAAGGGTATTCACATCTCCAGGGTTGTTAAGGAGCAAACAATTCACATTTTTTATAGTTTAATGTAAACAGACAAATAGATTAAATTTCAAGCCCAATGTACTCGTGCATAGCAGCGTGTAGGATATAGATCCAGAAAGGATCTCTGGGACAGGTAGATGTTGCAGCCAATACAGCATGCTAGATTTGAATACCTTGTGTTGTGAGAAGACTGTTTTCCATTCAACATCATTCTCCTTGGATAGAAAAAGTCAGTGTGGATTAATTGGTAGATGACTTTCTTTTTCTGGCTTGTCTGCAATTTATTCAGTCCCTTTTCAGTATATGGTCCATTAAGAGTAAGGAATCTTGGTGTCAGATTTGCATAGTCGCTTTGCTAGAGTTACACCTGCTTGGCTCAGAAACACATAATACTGTGGTTACAGTCATAATCTGAATTGTGTTTGAATTATCAGAAAATATCAGCTTCAATGTCAGAAATCCACGGGCGCTTTGCAGATATCGAGCATTGTCAGATGGTGCCAGTATTAGCTGTGCCTACTGCTCTCCGTCGACTGGGGAAGGTGGGAGATGCAGGGCCAGGCAAGGGGGCACCGTGGGCTCGGGCTCTTCCGGGGAGCTGGGACCATCCATCTCTCCTGGTGCCTCAGTTTCTCTGTCTGCAAAAATGGAAACGGCAATAATATTTTACCTCTGTGAGCTCTGAGATCTGTGCAATAAGGGTTCTGTAGGCATGCTCAGTGATAGTGATATTTAGTTTATTACTGAAATATCCTACCAAGAACTAAAAAAATCCCCCAAATTATTAGCATGATCTGTGTTAAAGTTCTGACCTTTAACAATGGTAGAGATTGCTGACTGCCTTTTTGTGCTGTAATCAAACGCAGTTTACCACAGTGGGCCACTGGTCTGGGCCAGAGGCCACCCGGGTCTTACCACATCACAAATAATAATAAAAGTCACTTTGGGACAGCATCGTTAATTTTTCCCAACAAAAACGGAGTGATTCACTTCTATTAACACCATGCTTGCAGCATGATAACAGAAATTTTCTATAACAATTAAAGGGAGAATTTATAAAAGAGACAAAATGAGAGTTCTCAGTTGTGTATAAAGTGCGCTAGAAGGCAGGGAGCCTGATTTCATAACAGTATTACTCCAGCGCTGTTCTGATTTAACTTTACTTATTGCAGTGGAATAACACTGAAGAAATGCAGTGGGGAATTAGGTCCAGAATACAAGCAAACAAACAAACAAACTTATATAATAATGGTTGGCATACGTAGGCTGCAGGGAAGCAGAACACAGAACCAAAAATCAGAAGGGTCTTCCTCAACCCCACTTCTCCCAGGCAGAGCTGGGTTTCACCGTGAAGCTGGAGCCGCCTTCTTTTGCGACAAGATCAGCTCCAGCAACAGCCAAAATCCCAGTGCTTTCCAGAAATCACTGAGAGTTGGCAATACTGATTTTTTTAAGTAGATACCTGGTTTTTTTGGTAGGCCTTTGAGACTGGTTAGGATCAAATCCATGTTTCAGATCTCTACGGTGGGTTCCCAGTAAAGTCAGTAGGACCTTGCTGGCACTATCTACTGATAAAATGAGAATAGTCGCAATGTTTAGTTATTTGTCCTGATATACCAGCGAAACAGTACAAGTCTCAGTTTTGTCTAATCTTCTGATTAACTTACTGAGAACTTGGGTTAACCTGAAACTTTCCTCTAGACAGACAAGTGGAAGAGGAGAAAAAAGGTTGGATAATGTGGTCAGGGGCTCAGGACTATAAGGGTGGCTCGAACAGCTGATACAGTCAACAGCCTAACTCTAGAGGTTTGGCATCTCATTACGTTCAGTAAAGTTTTTCATCTGACAGAACTGCAAGCTACCCAAATTCTGTGTTACTAGTGATGTGAATGAGAGGCCAGAGTTTGGCTCTCAAGAGCTAATTTATATAAAACTGGTTCACCACTGTTACTAAAACTTAAGAAATGGATTAAGAAAACAGAGTGTATATAACCCCCTTGCATTGCGTACATTGCCTGTTGTGTCATTAAATGGTAGCATCACAGATAAATCTTACAGGAATTAATTTAAAACAGAAAATAGATTAAATAAAAAAGATATTGGAACAGAACCTCAGGTGATTTTCAGACCTTGAAATGTAGGTCTAAATCTGCATTGTTTTGTTGACAGAGATGCACCAGTGTGAACCAAATTTAAATTAATGTAAATGCTAGATTTTATCAAAGCAAATTGTACTGAGTCAGAATGCTACGTTATGTAAATTATCGAGACTGACATTTGTCTACACCTTTTATGAAACAAAAATAGGAAAAAATATCGAAGGCTGGAATTAACAGGTTTCATCTAGGCTGAACAGCAGTTTGGGTAAATTTTAGCAGCCTTTTGAACTCTCTCTCCAGATTTCTGCAAAGAATAAACTGACTGCTTACAGTTTAGGGTCTTTAAGAGCTCTGCTTACCTTCGTCCTTGAATCTGTTGAGCAAAGGCAGATAACCTTGGACGCTTTGTTCCCTCTTACTCTTTCTTCTACATGTTGTGACCTCCAAACAGCCAAAGGAATAACTGCATGGGGCCAGACTCCCACTTCATTTACACTGGAATAAATCCAGCATATTTTCTTTGTATTCAGTGGAATTACTCTGAATTTTCATTGTTGCTGACTAGGTCAGAATTCAGCCCATGGACTATAAAATTCAATTTATGCTAATAAACTCTTGTGGTTTGTGTTAAGATCTGCTCAGCCAGCGTTGTGTGTAACTTCCACCGATGTTATGTATTGTAACAAAACGACACTGTTAAGGACAGCAATGCACATTCAAACATGGGTGTTAAGTATTTAGCAGAATATGCTTGGAAAATAGGAAACTAAGTCTTAAATTCTCTACTTAGGTAGATTTCCACTGAAAAAGAAATAAGTAAATGACCATGGATTGTATTAGTATTCATATATTTCAAAAAGTGAAAGAAAAATGTGAATAGTCAAAACCTATAGCTGATCCTAAACATGGAGATGTTCTTGCCCAGAAATGTTAGCCACATCAGGTTACAAAGCCCCTTTTTGTTAGGTAGAAGCCGTATGCTGATATGACTGCGTGGAGTGGATCCGTGACTTTGTCATGCCAGCTGAGATCCAGTGGGTTATTTCCTAGCTTTAAGCATCCAGGTGTTCTTGGCTGAGGTTTTTGAGAAAGGGTATTATCATCTGGAATTCAAATTTCTGCCATTAATAGATCCTTGATCAGTGAAAGTTCAAGGTACAGTCTACAATCTGAGAGTCCATGTGAGCTTTCATTCTCTGGGGTGATAAATCTGCACTTAAAACAGCAGGTTAAGAAAAAGGGCATTTTTTCCTTTTTTCCTTTGTAAAATTCATCTCTCTCTTTTTCTTAGAATAATCAAAATTCAGATTACTTCAACGCTCCTTATGTTCCTAGCCTATCTTGATTGAAACTCTACATTCTTCTGTAATGAGTCAACTCTTACTTTTGCTGGTTTATGTTGTGCAACTAGTATATGTACAGAACTGAAGTATATATTTCAAAACTAAATAAAACACATTATTATGGTGTGATAAAATATTGATCTGAGTAAAATGATGAATGTTGCTGGCAGGAGTCCATTAAGACCCGTGATAAAGCCGTGTGTCTAGTCGTCGTAGTTATCTGTGTCACGTAATAATGAGTCAAAACCTTCAGCTTGAAGTCTGTCTTTGAACAGGCAGTTACTTAGTGTTAAACTATTAACAGAAATATCCTTCTCCTTGTCTGCTTTCAAAAAGCAGATAGTGGCCGTACAGCAGCAGTGGCCATCTGTAATCCATTCGGTAAAAGCTTATGTCGCTTCTTTGCTCAAATCAGTTGCAGGGGAAATGGGCTGCCACATCTCCTCCTGCAAGCTCTAACCTGGCAAAGGAGAGAAAAGCAGCAGGAGCAGAAATCCTCCCAGCTGCCCTTCGGGGAGGGACAGGAGCAGCAGGCCAGGGCTTTGCACGGCGATCGCGTGCACAGACGAGAGTCACTGCTGCCATCTGCACAGCCCCATCGGCGGCAGAAAGGAAGCGACGGAGCAGGCATGGATGGTGGAGGAGGATTTGAGCAGAGCGCTCCCACTCCTGCTCCCCGGGGCGCTGGCGCAAGGGGGCTGTCCCGCAGTGGCCCTGGCTCTCCCGAGCCGTACTGTGGGCTGTGCAGGGCTCTGCCTAAAATGTCCCGCAGAAACGTCATAAAATAAGTGATTTAAGAAAATCAGCCTCAAGACGGAATGTGTTTGCCTCTCACTGGCAGGAGCCCTGCATGGTAGTTAATAGTTGAAGGCTTTGGGGTGGGGGGGCTGACTCTGCCCTTTTCGGAGGTTTGCTCTCCTCTCCAATTAGTACTGGTAAGAGAAGCATTTTGGAGCAAGCCAAGATATGAGAACTCCAGCAAACAGGAAACCTGTGGGATGCAGGCTCTTTTGATGTGTCCCGCACTCCGACCGAGCAGTTCATCACTACAGTGAGTGTGTGGATCAGACTGGCTTCATTTCCACCCTTTATTCCTTACTACATTTATTTGCTGGGCAAACTCGTTTAAGGTTTTTCTCGCTGAAGGAGGAAAAAAGGCAGCAGCCATGAACAGACCATTCCTGTATATTCTGTTCTGGTAAGATGTGAAGAATGACTCACAGTGAGAAGTACTTTACCAGGTTATATCAGGTCAACATTGAGTTGGTTGTACTTTAATCAGATCAGTCACAGTTGTTTGGGTCTGCCTGTTTTAAGCTTATTTCAGTTGTTTTTATTTACCAAACATTCACTTATCTCCAGACGTTAGAAACATGAAGTATTTCTATCAGCAATTTCAGTGTTTGCAATTTAGCGGCTACAGCATGCAGATCATTTAGAGCAAGCGTTGTGCTAAGCTGGACACAGCAGTCAATAGAAGGACTTCCACCTTGACAGATATCATGTATGTGGCTAATCCTGTTGCCTTGAGAGGGATCTCACCTTGTGCCAGGGCCAGGCCTGGTTTGACAGGACAGAAAAGATGCTGTTCAAATGTGAAAGGTGAAGTTTTAGAAAAAGCAATTCTAGGCAGCCGTGGTTCAGTGGGTTCAGAGAATGTAAAATGGCTGCAGTTGCTGTGTGTAAGCTTTTAAAGCAGCCTGGAGTTGGTTATCTGCTGTCTCTCTAAGCAGAGGGTTTAAACACTTGATGCTGGAGTAACCGAGCTGCAGTTAAAGCTACCTGGGGGTTCCTTGCCTGCAGCCTGCTTCACACATCATCTCTCGCTCCCCAAATCCAGAGGAACTGAGCTGCAGCTGGAGTGGAGGTTGCACTAGCACACATGAGCCCAAAAGGGATTGCATTCTCAAAAGGTTGAGAATTAATTACTGTGATAGTCTATTCTAGTATTTATATGTTTTTGTGACCATGAGCCCTAGTGCCAACCTCTGTCCTTGGGATGGAGCGAATGTGGGGCTGCGGTGAGACCAGGCCACGCTCTCAAAGCTCTCCGGTCTGCAGCAGGACCCTCCTTACCCTGTCGGATTCAGTCCCTGGCCCCAAGCAATATGCTGCCCTCTGAGGCAGAGGAAAGAGTTTTAAAAAACGTGCTTTTGTAATCAGGGTAGTCAGGGTGTCCTGGACCTGGCGGTTGCTGCATGCACACATGCTCTAGGTACTCCTGCAGTTTGCACCGTGCCTCTTGGGCAGGAAACTTGGCTCAGTCACGGTCAGTTCCAAGAACCTACACCTGGCTCTGCCCCTGCTTTCTTGTATGCTTTCTTACAGGACTGTGTGTGCCTGGCGAGGCTGACACATGTATAAGTCATGCCTGTCAATCTGAAAAAGTGCACGTCTCTTCAAGTAGGAAAATTCTTCAAGGAAGAAGTAGCAAAATGTGCGGGTGAATAAAGATGTATTTGTGCGGGTATTCTATGTGTGAACTTTGGCTGGGTTTGCTTTTATTATAATCTTGTAGCATTAGAGATATTTTTAAAGCTCATTTAGTTCACTGATAGTCAAGAGTTTCTGCTAATCCTTGCTGAAGCCTTGACAGTGACGTGATTTTTGACACAGGACTTAATCAGCATGTTATTTCTCAGTGCTACCAGCTGCATATATAAAGTTGAAATGATTAATCAAGTTATTTGAACAGATTTCACCAGGATTAAGAATTAACACCAAAATTTTCCAGCTGAGATGCAGAATAGGGTTTTTATTCTACTCAGAATAGCGAGTTAACATGTAACAAGACAGTTTATCTCATTTGGGCAGTGCTTGGAACTTAAGCTTAAATGGTGCGTACACAGACATTTTCAGTGCAGAAATGGCCACGGGTTGCTGGCATAAAAGTGTTTTCCAGAGTCTGTGAACTCTCTGGAGAACAAATCTTAATTGTCTTATTGCAGTGAGGAGGCCTCTTACTTTCATGGAGCTAGGTTTTGTGTTCAGCCTGAGCCGGATTTGGCTGTATGTATGTGTGCTTCAAAAGTATGATGAAACATGGTGTTAGCCTAGTCAAGGCTACACGTGACAGTGCCTGGCTCAAACTGTATCTTTTGGGGTTCAACGCGGCTGAATGATGAGTGGTCTCAGTGGGGCTGGGCCTCTGGGAGTGAGAGATGCTCAGATCTGTGTTGGGTCAAATCACCAGCCTTTTAATACTTTGATGAGTATTCATTCACAAACTTTTTAAAGAAAAAAGCATCTGAAAAGCAGTAACTGGCAATGCCGTGTTTATCTCATTATTGCTACCATTAGACTAGGACCGATACACTAGGTTTAGATATCCCCAGACTACAGTGAAATTCAGCTCTGGGTCTGAATCTTACAGCTGAGGCCCGTCTCCTGGTGAATCTGAAAACGCCTGCTGCTTTATGCTGGCAGCTGGAGCGCACAAACCAAATATTTCAAAATTTAATTTGAAATTGTGGTTATGGTCAGGGAAGTGACTGTAAAAATGGCATCTCTTACTCAATGGATATGCTCCCTCTATATCCTTCAGGCACTTCTGCTGAAATCTTACTATTTGGATCTAGTAGTTACTACTGTTAGTGGTGCAAAACCAGTAACGTTGTGGTGAAAAGAGCTGGGTTCGGCCCCGTGCATCATCAGTGAAAATATCTGCTGTTTTCTAGTGCAGATGTTTTATAGCTGGATGATGAGCCAAAAGGCAGAATAAAGCAGCTTGATTTTTCCTATTGAAGAAAGATTTTCAGTCTTAAAATTAGAAAAATTGACTGGCAAGTGTTTAAACTAAGCCAATCCAATCCAGAATTGACTGGGAGAGTAAATCTGAAAGCCCTCCATGTCATTTTAACGTCAGCTGTCAGAGGCCCCCTTAAATCACATAGGCAAACACCCATTCCTCGGTTGTTTTGCAGGCGTAATGTTGGCATTTTTCCTTGACTCATGTTTCTTGTTCATTTAAAGCTACACTGATGATTTTCAAGTTGATAAATAAATAAAATCACACATGAGGAACTTTGAGGGCTGAGCGATGGAGCAATAAGGTCATAGAAACAATAGAGCGTGTAATTTTGAAAGATTTTTCTGTGGCATGTGGGATGTGCTGACGGTTCTTTTAAATTGCTTATTGGAAAAATTCTAGACTGCAAAGGAATAAATCCGGTCTTCAAATGTGGTTTTACTTTGAAAAACAACAATGTAAAAATGCTACCTTTGTGCTCCATAGATCTTTTCCCTGTGCGTATGAATCCAGAGATGTCTTCTACTTACTGCATTACCAAAAATAATTTTCTTCTGCTTTTTTACTCCAGATACCTTTGAAGAGTCTATGCAGCTAAGGACCATTGGCTAGACTCTGTTTTACTTTTTGAATCACCAGCATTGCTATTCTTGATTTCTAGCTTTCATTTCTGAAATAAAAGCAATTAAAAACTCTTGAAGCACATAAAAGTGCAGATACTTGCCTAGTGGGAATTTCCCAGGGATCTAACCTACAAAATCCCATTAGAGTCTCCCTTCATATTTATGGATTTTGGGACGTCTGTCCCAAACCCCTTGAAGAGTCATTCATAGTCAAGCTTGCACTGCAGCCACTGGTCGCTAATGATTAACCGTCTCAAAGAGCCAGTTGCGATAGCAGCACTTCTGATCATTGAGCTCCGCTGGTTGAAGCGACACATGGGAAGGAAAGATCCCAGCTCAGAGCTTGGATCCTAAGCTAAACTGTTTGCCTGTGTTGTTTGAACAGAATCTAATGTGGAAATCACTGGCACGCAGAAAGTGTGACGTACACGACAGCATTTTTACAGGGGTTTTCAAAGCAAAGTTGCATGCTGAACACATGCGCGTCAAGTGCAAATATTTGAAGTTCTGAAACCTTCACTGTGTGGCTGAAGGGGAGGGAAGGGAAGGGAGGGATGCAACACAGCAGCCTTGGAGAAATTAAATTTGTGTGGTTTTTTATCACTCTCAGGCACCTGTTACATGTGAAATTCTAAAAGCAGAGTTATGTATTTTTGCCTTTCTCCTGTGGATTAAATGTTTTTTTGCTGTTTAAAAGAAAGCATTTTTTAAACACTTCCATGTTTTGCAGAACAGCTGAAGTAATACAGAGGATACAGAAAAATAATGATCTGTCTACCAAACGTTCATGACTAATCCATTATTTTATGTTTAAAGTAACAATAAAAAAAGACTTGGAGAGTAGCATGTTGCTTTGTAACTGTGTTAACTCTGCTTTGAATATAAATTTCCAAAAGCTGAACAAGACCTTCATGAAGAAGCAGCCTCATAATGATAACAATGTATCCGTGAGCCAGTGGTAAATAAGAAATGTCATCTCTAACGTAGCTAATTTTTCTCTTCCCTAGGTGTGTATATGTTTTAGTAACATCCCTTTTTATTTTTTCTAGGCACCAGTAACGGATGTGCAGTTTGGCCCTATGAGACTTCATCAAGATCAGCTTCAGGTAATACATTTCACAGTTTAAACTGAAGTCTTAATTTCTAAAACAACACAGAAGTTAACTTAAAAAAATTGTGACTTAAATTTTTTGTAAAAAAGAGATCTTCATAGAACATTTTTGTTAAGTGATACATGTGCACTGAACAGATTTTATCACAGCATTCTAGGTGGTATCCTGTCCTAAAAATCCTGCCTAAGGCTGTCCTCCAAACATCTCTCAACTGATAAAAATAGAGCTATCTACTGCTCTTTCTGCTATCAGTTAGCTTGTAATCAATTTAATGTGTGCCATCCATGTTTTGTACCATACAGGTAGTCATTTTTTAATCAGAATCCCATATGATACCAAGGCAAATGTCCTGTCAAAGTCTATTACATCAGTGTTATTGGGATGAATTAATGCCAGTCAACAATGAATAAAAAAAGTATACTTTGCCAAGTTCACAATAACTTTTGTGATGATATTCAAAATTGGTGATAATAGCTCCTTTATCTCTTTATTAATAAAGGCCTTATGCCAGCTGTCCCCTTATTTTGTCTGGGATAGGTGTCAGGTTTGAATACACATAACTGCCTTGAACAGCCTCTGAAAGCTCTCCTGTATCCCAAGCAATACTGAACCCTTAGTCCAAGATGTTTCTGAGTCACTAATTCCCCTCTTGAGTGAAACTCTTGGGTGAAAGTTATCTGGTCCTGCTGATTTGAAAATGTCTGTCTTGAGGAACTGCAATTCAACATCCTCCTGAACTATTGTCAGAATAGACAGTATTACCATCAAACATTGTGTCTTAAGATAGCCTCATCCAACTTTTCTCCAAATATAAACTGGAAATATTTCTTGAATATTTCTGCCTCTTTTATCATTATTAATGATGATACTGCTTTTTTCTAGTCATGGGCTGCTCTAAAATTCTACTGATTAAGCCTCAGCTGGCAGGCCTGAGGGAAGTAGTAGTTAGGTAACATCACATTTGTGCCAAAGTTGATCATCCAGCTCAGATCTGCTGACTGTTCTCCTGTGCTATTGCTGAAAACCATTCTTCCACTCCTAAGAGTGTTATAAATTAACTTCACTAAATATAGCCCAAACTATGACATGTTTTTGCAAACAGTTTAGCAGGTTGCTATAAAAGGAATCTGAACTAAATGAGTACAAAGTCCTTCATTCTTACAGAAATATGCACTACATGGAAACGTTAAGATTTACTGGTAGACATTCCACCAACCTGGTCCAAAGTGTAACCAGCACTGACATTCCTAAAATTACCCAGAAGATAAACGGCCGTGGGATGTGGTGTGAGTTACACATGCTCTGCATTATTGTCTGACCAAAATATATATCTAAGTGTGGTATGATTAAATTACTGAAAGTTTGGTGTCCTGAGACAATATGCCAAATGCTGATTTAATTATCCGTCTTTCCCAAAAGGCTGCATATACTGACTCATCCACAAAAACAGCATTAACATAGATCTATATTCTGCCATTCTGTGTATTCTTTCAGGCAAAAGAAATTTTCTTCCATAAAATATTACCCTGATCCAAAGCATGACCACATCAGTGGAAGTCTTCCCTGGCAGACTTTACGTTTATCCTTACTTCCGTAGCACGTTCTATCCTAAAATTTGAAACGTGTTTCAGAAAGAATTGGGACTTATCATATTTTTGTGCATATGTAGGCATTGTGCTGATTTTAAAAAGACTCAGAGAGATTTATGTTGCTAGCAATTACAGAGCAAGTTATAGCAGAGCAAATACTGGGTCGCAGATCTCCTGACTTCCAGGTCTGTATTTTAACAATAGCAATCACCTTCTGTGATATAAATCCCATGGCAAGCTTTGCATAGGAGTCACATGGGGACATGCTCCATATACAGAGAGACTGATTGTGTTTTCATTCTTGCATGAGTTCATCTTGTCCAGCCTGTCTTCTCCCCCAGAAGCCTCAGGGAATGGGCTTTTTGTGGCATTTGGGGGAACCAGGATGAGATGAAAAGGAAGGGACACTTTTCATTGTGCCATTGAAGCACCATTAAATATTAATTCGCATGAGGTTAACCATGCTTTGGTGAGTAATGCAGGGTGCTTTGCTGGAACAGGATCCTGGCGGGAGGAATAAAAGCCAAATAAAAGGGTTGTGTGGTAGACAATTTCAATGAAGAAACATAGACTTACTGTTATTTTTTACACACTGTCTGAAATGTAGACATCTAGTCTTAACTGATTGCCTGAGCGCTCTCAGTAGCTAATGAAGAGAGATCTACTTCCCGAAGTTGTTCATCCCCTTTGGGTATAAATGGCTCAGGCAGAATATTTTATCCACTTGAAACACCTCTGTATAGAGACAATTATAAAAAGCAATAGTCTGTAGAAAGCAAGTCTGTTAAAAACTGTGAGTTAAACCTTGGAAGTGGTTTTCACAAAAATGTTAAGAACAGGCAAAATCATAGAATCTGCTATATAAATAAAACTTGTTTGTAATGATTCACTTTCTGCCTTGAACCAGGTACTTTTAGTGTTTGCCAAAGAAGATAACCAGAGTAACGGGTTCTGTTGGGCATGTGAGAAAGCTGGATTTCGGTGTAATATCGCCAGGACACCTGAATCTGCACTAGAATGTTTTCTGGATAAACACCATGAAATAATCATTATTGACCATAGACATTCCAGATACTTTGATGCAGAAGCATTATGCAGGTAAGCACCATTTCAGTGTAATTAATAAGCATAATTATATAGTTAACACATCATGAAAGGTCTGTTGCTTTTATATGACCCTTTCTATAAAATCTATCAAATGCTGATATTTTTTGGACAAACGTCCACTGGCAGCATCAATTAATGTCATCTCAGTGCTTTACCTCTGATGGCTGCAACATTTTTGTTTGGGTGCTAGGATGTTTGAGGCTGTATCTAGGGTGCTGTTGAACCACAGCATACAAATTTGTTGCCATAATTTTTTTTCAAATACCTGGTTCCATGTTTACACATCTAATTAACTGCAAAGATCACACGTGCCCCCAAGCAATTTCATGAATACGTTCCCTTCATTAGCCATTTGCATTCTGAAATTTTAGACATGTCACTTGCTGTTGAATAACTCTGGATTCAACTAGGCAATGTTTTGTGTGCATGCTTCCGTATCTACAACATTCGGAAATCTGCTATGAAGAGCAAAGTTGCAAACTGACTCCAAAAATACCTCCAGAATTGCTGTAAAGTATGAAAAAGGGGGAAAGGATTTTTCTTTTTGTGTCTCTCCACAGAGAGTTGACAGGGAGCGGAGCCTTGTTTCCATGCCTTTCCAAGTGAAATACCCCTTGGGAATGTGTCTAGACTAAATAGCAGGCTGTGGGGTGGGGGCGGCGGGGGCGGATTATGTGCTGTGGGTGACTGGTGGGTTCAGGGCACTGGGACAAAGGCTTTTCTCCTTGTTAAAATAAAGGAATAAGATAAGATCTTTGTCAGGCAAGGACTAGATAGCAGTGTTCCCCTTGTTACATTTTTACCACAGTGTCCCAGAATGAAGTAAAATGCTTGTTAACTGAGTGAGGCCAAGTCCTTCAAATGAGTCCGTTGCCGCTCATGCAGTATCAGTACAAGCTTCGTGCCATTGCAGAGGGGGGAATTTTTGCTATTCCCCCACTGAGCGTAATTGAGGTTTAGATTAATATTCGCCCTCTCTGTCCTTTTTTTCCATTAAGTCTCAGACATTGCTAAATTCATTCTCCTCTCTTAGTGATCCAGCGGGCTTGGGATTTGATTTTTGTTTTGTATTAAAATAAAGTATTTAAAAAAGATTTTTTAAAAAAAGATATGGTATGAAGATTCTGTAAAGTCATGTTTGCTGAAATGTGAACTTAAAAAAATGCTAAATGATCTTGCTTTTTATTTAAAGGTCTATCAGAACAACTAAACCATCAGAAAATACAGTCATTATTGGTGTGGTTCGAAGGTAAGTATTCATATCTTTATTTGCACATGTGATCAACAAAATGCAAATCATATCACTGTAAAAGCAAATACTACATTAGAAATTTTATATTAGACCGTCTTACTGTGCTGGTGATAATATGTTTATACCATACAGATTTTCAACCTCCTTGGCCACAGGACAGGGACAGGATTTTTGATTTCTTTTTTTTACCAAATAAGTCACACTGCTTTTTTTTCTTTTTTCCTACTCATCACTAGAGGTTTTAAGAGCATGATTCAAACAACCTCCACAACACCACGTTCTGTCCTGTGGAACTACCTCATAGATTTATATTTTGGTATTCATGGAAATAACTCTTTGAACCTTTCTGGGTTTGTCTTTCGATCTGATTCATCTGAGCACAAACAGATCTGTTGATTTACAAAAGAATATAGTACAATTTGATCAGTATTAAGTAGCATCTGACCTTAGAGGTTTTAAAAATAAAGTAAAATAGACTGTATTACGACATGTCAGTAGAGCAGTGCGTATGTTTTTCTTCTTCTTCCTCCCACTGAAAACGTAACCTTTACATCATAAAATAATACAAAAGTAATAAAAATACATTAAAGTTAATTTGAAATGAAATAAAATAATTCAAAATAATTTCCTCAAAGGACAGTTTTCAAAATTTCTGTTTCTCAGAAAACATTTATTTTGAATACCAATTCTGAGGTGTTAAAATTTCCCATTAAAAATCCTGTTTCCCACCACCATCTGTAGCATACTGAAGACCCTAATTAAACATTTCAAGAAATTCCATTGTGAATATAATCTTTACTGTTTTTATGTCAGCAAGTCTTATGACTATGGTAACAGTTACTTCCACAGCCAGAATTGCCTCTCATCAAAGTAATACAAAAGACAAGAGGACCACAGTAGCTATTTTAAGATGGCTAACATGTATTAGCTAGTTTACCTTAAAACCATAATGGACATTTATTGTGTTATTAGGTAAATTAGGTGAGGTCAAGTATGGAAAGAACAGGTGGGAGGTTAGACTGCTGATTGCATCAAGTTCCCAAGTGCTCCGCACAGGCATTTTCCAGTTCCCATTCGGGATTTCACAGAGAGAGAGCTTTCACACATTTCCCTTCTGGCTGCAAGAAGCATGTTTGTGGAAAAGCTGAACATTCAGGCAATAGCATATGGAGGTTCTTCTCTGTGGGGATTATCTTCCTTCGTTTCCTGCTGTTCAGTTTGTTGGGGCTTTTTTTCCCCCTACGGTATCCTCTGTGTCCTCTGTACTTCTAGGAGGCAGCATTACCAGATAGTTGGCATGAGGAACGGGGTACTTTTCTGACAGCTGCCCTTGTCTCTCTGCTTGATCTTGGGCAAACCTTGTGCTTGACTAGGCATTGGTCTCTTAATGCGTGAGAAACAATTGCCTGGAAAACAAAAACAAGAGGTGTCGTAAGATTTGAAAATTAAATTGTAAATAAAAGCTATTGTGCCATCTGCTAAACTTGACCAGTTTCCATCTGCTTATTTACAGAAATTTAATATAACAACCTTGCTTCCAGGTTCCATCCGTACATTCACATATGTTGGATTGTCTTTTAACAGTTAGAATAGCCAAGTTTGTCAAAATGATTCAGGTGCCTTGTTTTAGAGAATGTCATCACGAAGTGGCATAGTAGAAAGCACTGGGTAGTCAACACTAGAAAATCCATCCTCATTCAGGCATCTTGAGTTGCCCACCTAAGATCTGGTACACTCAGATAACAAGTCACTTCTTAAAACTTTGATCGTGTAGACTTTGAAGTGCATCTTTAACTAGGGACAACATAAACAAGAAAGAATCCAGTATAGAAAATGAAAGAATAGTCCAGCAGTCTAGCTAATTAATTTGTTTTCTTCAAACATTACTTTTTTGTGATGCAAGAAGCTGATTACTTGCAAAGAGAAAAATATTGACTTAATCTATGCAAAAATGTAAGTTTTTAAAAATCACAAAAAATATATTTTATATCCATAGTAGAAATATTATGTGGTGTATTTCTTTGCTCTGATCCTGAAAGGATCTAGCCATATGAGCCTTTAGTATGCATCCTGGGTACAGGCATGTCAGTGACTTGTGAAATTGAGTCTGAACTGATTATAAAATAACTTTATCATCCGTCTTTAAAAGGCATGGTGATCGCGAAGAGTCATCAATATTGCCCCTGATCTCTGCTGGCTTCACAAGGGTATGTATGTTTTGTAATCCACTAGATTGCTCTGATATTCCAGAAGTGTCAGGCAAGAAACTCAGAAGTTTGGTTGTCAGTGATCATTTGTGTCAGTAATCGAATCCGTTTATCCTCTTGTTTATGCTGCTCATTGTTACCTATTTCCCAATTTTCTACACCAGTAGAAAGAGTAACGCTGACTAAGAAGGTGGAGATTCTCAGCAATATAAGAAATGGTATTCAGACATTTCTACATTATACGTTTATTTCAAAAGAAGTATATGATGCATTAAGTCTCTGCTTTAAAAAGAGATAGGAGACAGTAGCAAGATTGAATAGTTAGGGTAGCAGAGCCAAAGAGTAGCTTGCAATGAACAACAGAATGTGCTGTGGGAAATCTCTTCTATCAAATGCAATTCACATCTGTAAACAGGCTTCAGACATTGTCAAGTGCTGTTATCTATTGTTTGGAGTCACCTGCAAAGTGTTACATTGAGTCTGTTCCTTGGCAACTATTCCAATTAAGCAGGAAAGGTGCTTTATTAGTGCGTCAGTTAAGTGGGTTCCTCATGCATTAAGCTGACAACAGAAAAAAAATGTGCATGATTTACAGTGCGAGTCAGAGTGTTTTGGTGCACACTCACCAGATTGTTTGCTATCCCATCACAGTCTGTTTGTACCCATTTGCTTATTTGTAGTAAGGTCCTCATACAGGAAATGCTAAAGCCTGAAAATAACTGTACTTATATGTAAAGAGTCATTTCAGTGGGCACATAACTAAATAATTCAGAATCTATGTCAAGTTACTTAAGAGCCTTGGAGATGGGATGAATGACAAAGCATAGACAATTCTATTTAGCAGTCTTGATGTGACAGCTTACCTTTGATAGTCACCCCCCTCCAAACTGCCAATGTCCTTGGCAGTGTAGCATGAACAAAGATTTAACATGCGGGCTGATTCCTAGTAAAAATTAGATGTTTCAAAAAAATGTCTGAGAAAATATTGAAGTCAGTGCTGCTGAGCTTCTTATACAAGGCCCAGAATGAATAACCGGGTCCCATGGCAAATATATTTGTCAGGAAGCTTTGCCTTCTTCCATCTGTACAGCTCGGAGTACTAGCAATAATCTCAGATTTGATGACTTGAGACAAATATAACTTTTAATTGTTATTTTAAATAAGTAACATGAAAGCATGTAACTTCATTCAAAGTAGTATTATATCTTGATCACGCTGACAGTTGCACAGACTCAACAGATTAGTTGTACCTCATTGCTATGCCTTCTTTTACGTCAGTTTTTCAAAATGCAGTATCTTGAAGACTTTTACTAGTCCCAGCAAATAACCTTCTCAAACTGCTTACATTACAACATGTTCATTTTTGGCATATCTACTACTTTTTGGTTATCTAACAAGCAAAAGAAAACAGCCTCATACCCCTGTGTACAGAAATGTGCGTTAATGAAATATCTCTAACCTTTTATTTGCAGAGATATGTAGAAAATTCTAACATAATGGCCTGTTACAATGAGTTGATTCAGCTGGAATTTGGAGAGGTGCGGGCACAATTCAAACTGAGGTAATTTTACCAAAAACATCAACAACAAAAATGCCAATTCAGCCACATGCTTAAAATAATATTTATTTTACTGTACACTAGTTAATTATAAAATCTCAGTTAGCTAAAGAAATATATTAAATGTTAAAATACATCTGTATTCAGAATGGAGTTACAATAACTTGTTATCATATACAGTAAGAATTATGTGGATTAAATCTGATCAGATGTCTTTTTTTTTTTTTTTGTCTACAGGGCTTGTAATTCATTATTTACAGCATTAGAGAAGAGTCAAGAAGCCATTGAGATCACAAGTGAAGACCATGTAATACAGGTTTGTTCCAGTTATTTTTATAAGTAGAGAAAATTGCTCTGCGGGCTGACTGTATTTTATTTCATCCACAATTACACTTACTCTTTCTTATGGTACAAGAATTGAACCTAACCTAATGGTTCTAAAGAGATTGGAATGAATTTAGGTGCAGAGTAGAATTTCCTCCATTTAAAATATCTTGCATAAACCAAGTCAAATTTAAAGGAGAACGTTTTCTCTGAAACAACAAGAATTTACCCCCTTGTTTTTAATTTTTGTAATTATTCTTTTATAACACGAATGAATGCAGCCATTGGCTTGCATGCATTCTTTTCCAAAAATAGTATATGCTCATTTGATGCTCTTGAGAACTAAATCAAATTGGTGCTTTATTTAAATAAAGGTAGAACACAGTTTTTGCATTAATCTAATACTGTTTGATTCATCACGATTCTTGGGCCAACTGTTTTTGCATGTCATCCTCTTTTAAAAATTTCTTTAAAAAGGAAGAATAAACTGTGTTTACATTTTCAGTCCTGAAAAACATCATCTTTATTAGGGAGCTAGTTCCATCCCTAGCTGCAAAGACTGAGAGGAGTGACTTTATCTTGACAGTGGCAATTTCATTGAAGGTTGTGCCTTCTACATCCCTTTTTAAAAAATAACGTAACTTGTCCTGAAGTTGTTTGAAACTATATTTTTTCAGATCAAATTTTGCCCCTCCACAGGTAGCTCCAGAACAGAACCAAGGTGTGGAAGAGTCTTAGAGCTCTGGCAGGCAGGGCTTTCTTCCTTCATAGGGTAGAGGGGAAACTTTAGGAGCGGAGAGCATCCAGTGGCACCCTTTTCATTTCTGTCACATTGAAACATTACAAGTTGAGGCATTCAGATGTTATTATGGGACCCCTGTCTGTAACTCAGCTAGTGAGAGGGTCATTAAGGTGTAGGATATAGGGACCAGCCTTCAGCTTTGTTGGCCAAGAGACACAGAATTGCAGTGAAATGCAACATTCCACTTCTTCCAGTCTGTTTGGCTGAGCTTTGCCTGAACAGGGAAATGGTGGTGATTGGCCCTTATGTGCAGGAAGGCAAAGAATTTATCAATGGTTAAGGCTAATATTCCTATGGAATCCCCCCATCTAAATTGTGATTATTAGGAACACAGAGGTAAGTTTGAGGTTTGTAGGTCTGAGAAGTGAAAGAGCTCATTTCTCAGGAGTTTATGTTGTCTGTCATAACTCTGTGGGTATGTAATACTCAGCTCTTTCCATAATTTCCCTCTCTTTGCTCACATTCACAGACTTGCTGCAGGACTACTACCTCCTAGCATGGACATTTCTGTTTTGCTTCACAAAGAAAAATCACTTAGGCATCTCTTTTAGGAGCAATACATACAGAGATTTAGCTCAGATTGGGAAACAGATCTCTAGGTTTATCAGATAGGAATTCTGTTGTACTTGAAGTATTCTGTTGAATGTTTTTTATTTTTATTTCACAGTACGTCAATCCAGCTTTTGAAACGGTGATGGGCTATCAAATAGGTGAATTAATAGGAAAGGAATTAACAGAAGTGCCTATAAATGAAAAAAAAGCTGATTTCCTAGATACTATTAATTCCTGCATAAAGATAGGAAAGGTGAGTAATAGTATTCTCTCACTTATAATTTGCTACCTTTAAAAGTTATTGTTGTCCAAGGATGGCACATGACACAACTTCTGGCTTCACAGGTGTGTAGCATGTGCATCTTTCTTACGCAAACGAGAAGAGGAAGTCGAAAATGCTTGTTTCTAAGGGTTCCTTCCTCTTCAGTTGCTTGGAAAAACTGTGTGTTTCATGAAAATAAGTGTTTCTTTATCACATACGCTGTGTGTAGCAAAAGGTGTGGGAATATTAAGGAAAAATGGGAAAACACGATATATCCAATGAGATGCAAATGAGAAACAAATCACATTGAAATATTTCAGCATGAAATGTGGAAGCTGATTTGCAAGTTCAGAATGTAAAAGCACCAGAAGAGACATTTGCAACATCACTTGAGTGTGATAGGCAGCGTCCGCTGCCAGCATCTTTTACTTTCTAATGGCATGGGAGCTCTCTAATTGATTTCCATTAGAAACGTTTGTTGCACCAAGAAAGTGCATGAGAAGGTGCAGCTGGCTTCAAGGGAGATCATTACAGAGGCACCACCGCTTGCCTGGTAGCTCTGTGATGTTCCTTTGGAAGTGCTGTTGTGGCACCAGTGTGAGGTTGCATCTAGGAGCTTTCATTTGCATCTTGACAACAAAGTGTAAATGCTTCTGATGTGACCAAACGTATGTGTCATCGTACCCCTATAGGAAGACAGATCGTGGAGGTAGCACAAAGAGATTTGGGAATTGGTGTGTTTGCAGATGCGTCAGACCTGTGCTCAGACCTGAGTCAGGATGGCTAATTGGGTCATACTGACTGTCTGCTGGGAAGCACCATGTTATTGACACAGTGCAGGGAGATGCTCAGATGAATCATGGCGCTCGGCGTATCCAGGCAGTGATGCAAAAGCAGCGATGCAAAGTTGTGATGAGTCATGCTGTGTAAAATCAAGGTACTCACACAAGTGAGTATTATTTGATAAGCTGCTCTCCGTCTGGGTGCAGATTGTGTGTGCATTTCAACATGAATGTGTCAAGCGCTTGCACGTGTATTGGCCTTTTGGAAGAGATCCAAGCCATGTACAAGAACTTGGGTTATGATGCTTCACACTTCTGTTGCCTGACTGAAAGTTTATTTCCGTAAATGTGTATAATACAAAGCTGATGTTATGATGGAGTATTTAAGTTATAATTCAAATACATTACACATGTCAGACTTTGAAACCACAACATCAATTCTCAAGATATGAAGTGATCAAATATTTAGTATTTTAGTGTGCTGATAAAAATGTCTTTAATAACAAAAAAGTGTTTTAGTCTATGAATGATAGAAATTAACCCTAATCCATCACTTCCCTTGCACCATATTTTACTCCTGGCTCTAGGACTTCCAACTGTGAAGGCTAATGAAGTATTACTTCTTAAAACCTGTCTGTCTGGAACAGCTTGAACTGTTTTAAGTGGATAGTTCTATTTGCATGTGGTTTTTTTATTTCCCATTGGAACATTTTATAGTATGCAATCTGTGTAGCCTCATATTTACATATTAATAGAAAAATGAATTACAAATGAAATTCTTACAAGGAAGTATTTGCAGGTCCGGTTTTATTGTGTGGAGTAACCTTTGAAATACCCCAGCCCTTTGAAGGTGCTTTGGTTTGAGATGATTTGTGTCAAGATGTTACAGCATTTTCTGAGGTGCCTAACTTGAGTCTGGATGATTCTGACTTGGTCTGTGTGTTGTTTTCACACTTGTGATTTCTTGATGTCCTGAATGTAAAAGACTGCCTCCCATTAGAAATCATCTATGTATTGGTTACAGTAGGTTATAACATACCAAAAAAGCCAGTTGTCTTCTATGATATTCTCCTCTGATTTTGGCTTTTCTGGTTTGAACGAACATGACAAATAACAAAAATAATGGAAAGCAGGATTTTCTGATTTTTAATAAAACTGATCTTTGGAAAGTCTGCATCTATTCTTGAAGTGGATTTTTTAGGAAGATGAACTCTTGCAGTATTTCCCTTCTTGTGCTGACAAACATGCAAACAAGAGTTGACAGACATTATACACCAAAATTACTAATTGTGTGGTGCATAGTGATTCTTGGCTCAGAATGTTCTTTCTTTTGGCAAAAGAAAAATCTCTGGAAGTTCACTTTTTGTTACGATAGCTGGCTAAAATTTGCAAGAAGCCAGAATTACTGAAAGGCATTTTCACCAATCCGTACGTGAGGAGTTAAGAAACAGGTTGTACTTTCTTCATGCATTTGTTTCATGATTCAAATCACATCCATTAAGATGAACTATGCCATTGTGTTTCTCTCTGGCTCGAGTTCTTGCTGCCTCTGATCTCTGCAGCTTGACACAAAGCTCTTCATCACAGTTTCACTTCTTCTAAAGTGAGACAGATAGCTATCGATAAATCAGACAAGACACATGATTCCTTTCACTCCTTGGGAACTATTTGTGAGATAGATATCTTTATAGAGGGAGTGGGAGAGTGATCAAGCTCTGTGATAAAGGTCTGTGGCAATTCCTTCCTAGACTCAAAGTTACTTTCTGTGAGATGGTTTTCCTGACATTTTCTATTTATTTTCATTTGTTCTGTTTTCTGCAAGTAGCTTGCTGAACTTTGCTGTCTTGTGCAAGACACCCCAAATTTAAAAGGAAGGTTGAACTGGGGTGTTACTTACTGTGCACGAATGAATCATTTCAGTGGGTAGATGCACACCACGGCCTGCTGAATGAAGCCTTAAGCCTCAATGTTAATTTTGAGGATGCTGTATAAAGGCTGGAAGGGGTTTTTTGCTGTCTGTCTATGGTTCTTAGTCTGCATTTGATCCTAGCACACCAGGTCATGCAGAAGTGCCTGAGCACTATATTTGTGTGGCTGTAATGTAGTCATAAAAATGAGCTTGACTGAAGACATGTCTTGAGAGGTAGCTCGTCTCTGTTGGATTTCTAACAGAGGCTCTGTGAGAGAGCATATGGTGTTCTTAAAATATGTATAAGTAATGTCCCTGTGAGAACTTTATATACCAGCAGGAGTTTGGCTTGGACCTCCTCTTTTGCAGAATTCTGCTGACCTTCTTCCTCACATATTTCCTGCCACAGTTTCACGGGTTTTAGAAATTCACAAGTTGAAAAATCCCTCTGTTGACTATGAAGAACACCCTAGTGAATAACTCCAGCCTGTCTTGAACAGGATGCACCTTCAGTGCTGGAATTATCCAGTCGCTGCCTTATGACTTCATCCCCGTGTGCATATTCTGGGTTTATTACCTGGGTGTAGAGATCGATTGCTCATCTCTGCCTCATCCTGGTTGTCAGGAAACTATTGATATGCATACTTTTAATTATGAGACCATTGAATTTTTTGTTGTTTGCTTTGTCCTCATTTATATTCCTCATGCAGCTCACAGGAGAAGATGCTATGTCTGTTTCTGAATTTGTTATGCACAGTTCTTTCCTCTGACAGATCCTTGGAAAAGCCTTTCAGATTTTTTTCTGCACAGCCTGTCACCATGCAGCTCTCTGTGGGCTGCAGTCTTTATTTGCTGTCTCCATTAGAATAAATGCAAAACTGTTCTCTCTGTACCTGTGCTTGTGCCTGGCTGACTGTGAGATCTGTCAGTCTAACACAGATATATCTGTATCATGTGCCTCGTGAAGTTATTTTTACATATGTTTAAAAAATCTGATCCAAAGTTTGTCAAACTCAACTGAAAGACAACAATTTACTTGGTTAAACTTTGCATTAAGTGTATATGCAATATGGAATCAATTAATTATTAATCATTTGGTACTTATTAGAGGACCAGATCAAAATCTGCAGCCATTTAAAAAACACACCAACAACTATTCTAGGGATAGAGATCTGGGTAGGCAAGACTGTAACTCTTGTCAGCAGTCAGGTTGCAGAGACTGGCTCAGCTGGAAGGTCGCTGGCTTCTGCGCTGCTGCCGGAAACGAAAGGAGACCTAGGTAGGGTTCCCAGACGTGCTTTTCCTGAGTACGCCTCAATATCCCCGTAGAGAGGCAGCTCCTGACCGCACACCGCACACAAGGGGAGACGTGGGGAGGCCAGTCAGCGTTAAGGCATTTCTGGCTGTGGGACGTGGACTGTGGCGTGCAAGGCCGGCTGGGGTAAATGGTGAGAGGAGCAGTGAGGTGGGGAGGGGATTCGGAGGGAGCAAGAGCTAAGGAGGGGAAGAGTTTGCTGCAGCCACACCTCGGCAGCTCTGCTTGTGCCGGCCTGGCGGCTGCAGGCCCTGCTGCGGGCCACTGGCGTTGGACGGGGTGTTAGACCATGATAGTGCCTTCTGGCTTCAAAATCTCTGAATAACAGCAGTTACTGTTTTAACTATTTCGTTTAAAAGCGTGGCTTGAACAAGGCGGAAGAGCCATCTTCTGAGGCTCACTGAAAGAAAAAACAAGGCTTTGGAATAATTTGTGTTCTGCACTAGAAATGTCTCGTTCCCAGAGAAAAAAGTTACTTCTTGCTGAAAAATGAGAAATTCCTTCCCATCCTGCCTTTTTTCCCCTTCCATTTGTGAATTTTATCAAAATACAATGATGTTGGTAGTGAAAATCTGATACTGTAAAAATCTTCTACTCATACATGGTCCTCAGGCCCATGTCCCTAAGGATGATGAACCCTGTTAGAGGGGAGGGCAGCCAGCGGGAGGCAGAATCCAGTGGCTGTTTTGGGAGGCTCTGCCTTGCTTAAAAAATGCCAGGATGGATCCCTGTCGTGACTTGAGACCAAACTGCCAGTGTGGCGAGTAAATGGGCTCGGATACCAGAGCACTTTCAGTCGCAGAAGTATTTCATGCTAAGGAATGCCATGGCTTCCCAGCAAGGCGGGAGATGGTGCGGGCCGGAGCGGAGCTGGGCAGGTCCCTGTCACGGTTTCTCACACGACCTCCCTGTCCCGGGGAAGGCAGTGCAGTCAGGGAAGGCAGGCTGGCCAGCATGGTGGTCCCAGCCGTGTGGTGCACATCCTGGACCAGGCCACGGGATCGCTCTCCCCGCTGTGCAAGCCTGCCGGCACTCCCGGAGCCTCTCCACAGCCCTTGCCCCAGGTGGGAGCTGGTCCCGGCTCTTGCTCTTTCACTGGGTCTCTTGCCACGTCCCCCAGCACCCCTGGTCCTGCCAGGCAGAGGACAGGGAGTGAATACCCAGTTCGGATGGGCTCATGTTCCCGTGGCGCCTGAGGCTTGGCTGTCACTGTCGGGGCGCTCTCAGCCTGCCCCTCTGGGCAGTTCCCCGAGCATCGGCAGCAGCACAACAGTTAACCCTAGTTAACTAGTCCCCTAGTTATAAGGGCGCAATTTGAGGGTAAGCACAGTTTAACCAGTCCCAACCCTTTCCCGAACTACCACAATCCCTCCTTTCCACGCTGGACCATCAGCCCGCCTGGTGGAGATGACCCCACCATACTCGGGGCTCTCTGAAGCACGTGGCGTGCACAGCTTCAGGCTCGGGAACACTGCTGGTGCAACTGCAAAGGTCCAGCGCCAGTGTCCTTTCATTTGTTGGTAGGTTTGTTAGAACTGGAAGGATAACTACTCTGTGTAAGAACAACAACGTATTTCTCAAATTTTCTGCTACTGTTTATAGGATTATTTGGAATTTGAATTATTGGGTTTTATAAATAAAATGCCAGGTTAGCAGGAAGACATTTCTGAAGAAGTCTGTAGTGATCTCTAATTGGATTAAGGTAACACCTGAGCCAACATCACCTTCACTGCATTGCTTCTTTTTGTCATACGTTCCTCTGACATGTTCCTTGTCTTTGAGACCCTTAAGAGTGAACCTTAGATTTTGTGTTGTAAGGCACTGTTCAATGAAAAAACATATGAAGCTGCAGTTTCTATTTCTTTTTATCTGACCTTTCCAAGGGTGCCAAATGAAGAAGAATGTATAGAAAACCATGTTGGGTTTGTTGATTGCATTTTGAACTTCTTTTCCCTTGAATTTCTTTTGCAGGAATGGCAAGGAATGTACTATGCGAAAAAGAAAAATGGAGATAGCATACAGCAAAATGTGAAGATAATACCTGTCATCGGACAGGGAGGGTAAGTATGAAAGCTAAAGCTGTGATTTACGTTTGATTCAAGGCTCAGTTTGGTTCAACTTCAACTGCTTTCAGCAGTCATTGGATTATCCTGCTACTGAGTATAAAGAAAACTTATGCAAAGGGAGACTCAGACCTCTGGATTTAATTCCTTGGGGCAAATTCAACTTTACATGCTGTTTGCAGGGAATTCTGCTAATCCTCTCCAAAAAGGAAGCCAGATGTGCTCACTTGTGACTATTATTCTTCTAATACACTGAAGTGCAAGTGCCTCCCCCTCTCTTTCTGTCCCTTGTGTAGGGCACCATCATATCAACCCACGTCCTGCTCCACTGTTCCCCTGTAATGCTGACCTACTCAAGGCTGTTGTAAAGTGTCTTTCTGTGATGAGGTTACTATGTGCTTTCATCCTCATCAAAATTCATCTGCAAAGATCTCCCCCTATTCAAGCATGTCTTGATTTTTGTGTAGCTTTCACTTGGTCCCTGAACAGAGCATTTAGAGCCCACTGGTATACGTTAGTTATGGGTAGATTTATAATAAGGCCTCCCATACAACGTTAGGAAAGAAAGTGGATCAGATTGCATGCAGTTACAGTTTCAAAGCCCTCTAAGGCAACACGTGCATTAATTAAAAGAACTACACATTATCTTCCAGAATTCCCTCTACAATGTATGTTCCTTGGCTGAGACATTCATTTAGAAAGGTGTGTCTTGTCATGAAGGAAAGGCTGAATGCAGCTTCTTCATGCTGTTATGTACTTTAAAAAGAGGGAATCAGTTTTTAATTAGCAGAAGCGTGGTGTTTTAAGTTGATTTAATCCCCTGGAAGTAACTCATGTTCTCTACTCTCCATTAGTAGAGTGAAAACATCTTTTCAGCTTAAGATGCCAAACCAGTAAGAGCAATATGTATTATGTACATTGTTGCTTGGGGAGAAATCTAAGCCCATTTGAAGCTGGCTTAGAAAGTTTTCTGGTAATCAAGACTGCAGTTTGCAGTCTAACTGCTCTATCCCTAAATCCTATAGAAGGTTTGGGCTGTTGAATTTGCACTGTTGCATATTTCTCAGTTATATCATACCTGAAATATCCTATAGTAGCCCTGAAGAAGCGGGGGGGGGGGGGGGGGGGGGAAGGGGATGGGGAGAAAGAGGAAGGAACAGTCTTTGCAAAAAAACCACTTCCATTCTGTATTCCCCATCCTGTGCAGCAGAACTGTGGTTTTTTCCATTCCCTATCGAGTATTCCTGCCAGAACAGGGTTTGTCCTATATTGATTTGTTGTTACTCCCCATTTTGTATATCAGCACTGAATCAGAGCTGGGATTTGGATGGGAATTAACACATTGTTTTTTGCCTACAGAAAGATTAGACACTATGTGTCAATTAGTAGACTGTGCAATGACAACAATAAGGTAAGTGAAAATGGTGATATGCTTCCTTTAGTTTGAGCCCTAAATATTACAAAATAATGGGAAAATTCTGACTAACTGAATTTCTCATACTGATTTGTAGGCAGAAAAAACATGTGAACGTGTTCAGGCTGAATCTCAGACAGGTATGACACATCTCTTTTGTCATAAGAAGTGGAGGACGTGCCTGCGGAAAGATGAAGCCAGTTGCTAGTGGTCTGGCTGAAAACCACTGGTTGCACAAGACAATCCGAAAATAATATTTAGTTAGCAATAAACTAGGAATCCAGTTCAGAAGTCAGCAAAATAGATGCAAGCTCTCTGTCCCTGCATGATTTGTTTTAGAAGTGACACAAAGCAACCCAATCTTGAAAATGCAGTGTTAGGGCCCCAAGTTTGTATTGTGCTGGGTTCAGTGTCACATTTCAGTTGTAGGTGCTGGATCCCTGTGACAAAATTAGAAATATTAAGGACACCATCTATTAAGAATGTTGTCAAGGCTGGTCTATAGCTAGTGGCAGGTATGTTTGCACTGCTTTTAACTGTATTGTGGGATATTTGCCTGTGGGAGGAAATGAGGATGCCCAACCCTACTGTTCATCCTTATCCCACATATCAACTCTGCAGCTGAGACATCTTTGCCATCCATGCAGCAGGTACTTGTTAACTGTAGTCTTGGTAGTGCAGTTTATACCTGCCGGAGCCTAAAGGGGATCCAGAATACATTGCCTAGTTTGCTGGTGTGCAGTGTACTCTGGGCCACCGATTCTCTGTGGCAGTTGTTCCTCAAGTGAACTCAGGTGTGTTGTACAAGTTGTATCCACAACTACAATTGCACTGTGTTGAGAGAGGAGCTTTTCCCTCCACACTGTTAATTCCCCTCTGCAAAGCCACTTAGGTTTGCTTTGCCAGAGATTATGTTCGGGTTCGTGGCAGCATCAGTGGGCAAGAATTTCAGAAGGAGCTTTCACTGGCTCTTATCTGCTGAAGTGCTGTGGTGAATGTCACTCAGTTGCTATCAGCCTTTCTCTGACTTTCCATTCCTTTAACATACATATTAGGCAGAGGTTATGTCATTGTACAATATCATTGTCTCCCCAGATATTCAGACTTGCAGACACAAAGACAGGAGGAAAGGATCACTAGATGTCAGATCCACAACCTCACGAGGGAGTGATGGTATGTTAAATAAGTAGATTTTTTTGATTTCTATATGTATACATTTTTATGTACATATATACATATCACATGCACACATGCTGATATAATTTCAAGTCACCAGTCCATGAATGACTTTACATTTGTGGAACAACCCCATTTTATTCTCATGAACTTTGAATCCCTTTTTGAAACAGTGAAGAATGAAAGGGTTCATTTACCATCCTGCATGGGTAATTTCATGAGATTCAACAGAGATACTTTCCAAGTACAAATGGCAGGCTTTAATCCTAACAAAATATTACATTCTTTACCTCTTTTCTCAATAAAAATCTGAAGTTAATTTTCTTACCCTGTTGTTTTCTTTTCACTGTGTTGTATTGTGCTTGATTATATCATCCCAAACTTGATAGATGAGTCACATATTGGAAACTTTTGCCAATACTTACATGGTTTTGTTAAAGCATACATCAGTACCATCTAGGCAGCAGGCACTGGTGAAACATGGAAGTAGGTCTGTAGCAGTGAGAATACAATCATGCCCAAATATGACAAAAATAGCATTGATTCTTTTTCTTAAGAGATGCTCAGCACAAAGAGTAACAGAAATGTGTCTGAATTTTATAGGTAACACAACATAACTGTTCAGAAAAATCCCATTTTGGCCTTTTCTGTATGGAAACTAAATTGCTAACTGATATAAAATGTTGTTCGTTTTTCAATTTCCAATGAATAATAGGCCAGAACCTCTGCTGTTTTAATTTGGCATAGCTATCTTCACTTCAAAGGATCTTCACTGATTTACCTCAGCTTGGAAGCTGACTCATTATGACTTGTCATGTTGGTGCATCAGCTAGCAAAATTGTATGTATCATATAAAAACCTAAGTGTAATTGTTATGTACATGTGCCTGCCAGTTTACACACACATACACATACATACACACACACCCACACACCCCTGCATAGTCTTTACATGAATATTTCATTAAATATTTTATTTATTTCAAATACAAAAACAATACCATGATTTTGCCAGGCTATTACAGCTACTTATCTCTATTCTGGGATAACAATGGTTCAGCAAGCATCTCTTTGCACCTGTGTGTTCCTGGCATAACAAGCATGTGTATACGTTCTGCAATATATCACCTCTGAGGGGCACAACAGTGTATGCAGTTCAGAAAATTAATCCACAGTTCTTGGCTGACTCCTTATGTTGTGCCTTGTTGTTGAAATCAGGATACTGATTCTGCTTTGTTTTCCCCACAGGCAGCTCACAACGGCGGCACTCTTCTATGGCCAGGATACATTCCATGACTATTGAAGCACCTATCACCAAGGTAATGCGCGACTGTTGCTAGCCGTTGTCAGCCCTGCTGTGCTGGAACGCTGTTGCATGACTTCCAGTACTGCATCCAGACTTGAAGAGCAAGGCAGTGCTGCGCTTTAGTGCAGCTTCTTCCCCCATTCCACCTGCCCACTGGTGGAACTCCAAAAAAACAGATGCTCTGGGCCCTGTTCTCCCAGGCCTGCTTAGCAGAGTGCCCTCCCTGTGGTCAGCCATTGCACAACCCCTTTTAAGGACCCCTGCCTGTGTGAAAGACAGGATTAGAGCTCTTCTTCTTTACTTACGCATCGCAAGCTGTTTTCTGAAACCATGCAAGGGTATGGCAAAAGTCAGCTCTTTAATAAACTGACAGAGGAATATGGAAGAAGGTTATACTAAATCCATCCGGAGACATTTTGAGGCTGTGCCTCAAACAGAAAAGTAACTAATAGAATTACTGTCTTTAAGGCCATGATCCTGTTCCTAAAGTCAGTAGCAAACATCAGTGCTTTATTAATGTGCCTTTAGAGGTTTCACTTTGATTCTTCCACACATGAGTTAAAGTTGCAGATCTCATTCAGTTGCTATGGGTTTTCCATAATAGCTGATTAAAGTCTCTGTCCTTTCTTAAATCACTTATAATCACTTCTAATTCAAAACGTGTCTGATGTTAACCTAGGTAATAAACATCATCAATGCTGCACAAGAAAGCAGTCCTATTCCGGTTGCAGAAGCTTTAGACCGAGTTTTGGAGATTTTAAGAACCACTGAGTTGTACTCTCCACAACTGGGGACAAAAGATGAGGATCCACATACAAGTGACCTCGTTGGAGGGTTAATGACAGTAAGTACATACTGCCACAAACAGCTATTGATTAATATTCCATTGCCTGATAGTGGTAAGGTTTTCCCAGTTACCTGGTCTGTATCATCTGACATAAGCTTTGCATCTAAAATGCCAAATTTTCATTAAAAACTACATACCTCTTTTTGTTTTTTTTTTTTTCCCTCCGTGCTATTAAAATGTCTCTGAAAATGGGAGGAATTGGCCAGTCCACTTGCAGCTTTATTTTCACTAGAACGGGGAAGGAAATGCACTTCTTTTTTCAATATGATTCATTTCAGAGTGGTATAGATGGGAGAGGAAGAAAAAAAGACAGCTAGATATTTATATTCATTAATTAGTGTTAGAATGGCATGTGTTGGGGCTTTTCAGTGTATAAAAAGAATGCATTTTCAAAAGAATGCAAAATATACTTTTGTTGTTACTTCTTTGGATGATATTAGTATTTGGAGACTAGAAAGGGCAGAGTCCTTTCAGCTAGGAACATGAATGTCCACATATTAAGACACAATCATGCTCCACAGAACTTATTATTTAAATAAACAAGACAAGAAAAAGACTGAAGAAAGCATGTATTATGTTATTACATTTTTAAAAGAGGAACAGAGACATTGAAAAAAGAAGTGATACATCCAAAGTTGAACAAAGGGCACGTAGCAAAGCAAAGAACTGAACCTAAACCTTCAAAGTCTGGAGTCTGGCTGTTCTGATGATAACTAGATGAACTTGGATGAATGTTACCTGTGCCTTAGGGATATTTGTGCCTATTAGTAGCAGGTTACATCTAAAAGGCTACCTCAGGAAAAAAAAATTGACAATGTGTTGGATGCAAAGGCTCATAAGATGTCTTAGAGATGAGATTTCAGAGATGTCTCTGGGCTAATATCATTTCATGATGATTCCGATACAGCATCCACATTTACCTCTGCTGTGCTTTGGCCACAGAACATTGTTGGCAAGTTAGAAGAATGCATTGAGAATGATATATTTTTTTTAATAACTGTTTTTTTACATCATGGACTAATATTAATGTATAGTAACTAACAGTGTGGACATCAAAAAAGCAAGCAAGATTTGGGCCACAGCTTTTAGAATTATGAATTGAAAGGTAAATATTAAATGTAGCATTCTGTTAGTTTTAATCCTTAGGCTCAGTCTGCGCATCCAGGCGTTGTGCCAGAATTAAGCCTAGGAGGCACCGAGTTGGAGAATACACAAGCATACGTTCTTCTTTGATAGAAGGGAGGCCCCAGAGTAATTTGGTAATTTGTTGCTCTGCAATCCCAGCAACAAATCACAAGCTCCTTGTACTGCTGAGGTGACCTGGTCTGCCAATACAGGGGGGAGGAGAGTACAAGCATGTCTCCATCCATTCCCTGCCACCACCCAGCTACCGTTGTTGATGGGAAGTGAGCAGACATATAGTGCCTGGTTTTTGGCACACACCCAGACCCAGTGTCTGTGTTGACCAAACAAAGGCAGATGTGAGGCTGTAATTCCAGACCTTAATCTGCACCTGAGAAATTCCAGTTTGTACCTATCTGAGTTTATGTTGTATCCCGTATCTTGCAGTTTCTCATCCATTTTGAAGTACAATTAAAACAGGCAAATCTTAATAGAGTGCACACAAATAAAGGTGAGGCAGCTTTGATGACTGTGACAGTTAATCAGGTTTCAGTAAAGTCATAGTGCTACTACTTTCAATCATCTTCTTATAGATCTTTTTTACAATACCCTGCATTTAACTCTCACCTTTTATTGAACAGGATGGTTTACGACGATTATCAGGGAACGAATACATATTGTCAGCAAAACGTAAGTTTTAATTTGGCAGTTACTAAGATGTTAAAAGGTGATAAAAATTTTAAGAAACATGGAAAGTGTGATCAGCTGTTCTTATTTTTTAATAAACATTGTTTATTTTTAAATAAACATTATTTATTTTAAATAAACATTATTTATTTAAGTATTGTTCTACAGCATTACTGCGCTTTACAGAAATAAGAGTTGCCAGGCATGATTACAGAAAAGAAAACATGTACATTTAGTAAAAGTGTACCTCAGGGTTATTAATAGTGATCTGCAAATATATTCCTCAACAGAAACTCATCAGGTTGCTGGCAGTTTGATCTCTCCAATCTCCCTCAATGACATACCCCCACGGATAACACAGGCAATGGAAAATGAAGAACACTGGGATTTTGATATCTTTGAACTTGAGGCTGCCACCCATAAAAGGTCAGTAAACTGGAAGGCCCATGAATTAAAGTTGCTGCAAATTGACTTAAATGTCATCCTGTAATCAGCTCTAATTTCTCTACATCTGTTTTTCAAATTGGAATTACATTTATTTTCAAAGGAAAGTGTCTGAAATTCTCTCAATGTCATATCTTTGTTGTCATTTCTACTTGTGTATGAACCCACTAAATACCTTCTGTTTCATCACACACTATTTTCTGCTGATTTCCAGTAGATGCCAATGAAGACTAAATATCTTTGATATGGTATAATAACAAAGCAACATAATTTTAAAAGCCTTTCTTTTCTGTTCTTGATAATCAAAAACTTATACAAATCAAATTTGTGGCGATCCAAGTTCAAATCATGTCCAACTATGCACAGAGTCAACATGTTGGTATTAATCTGATCAGCTGTGTAGATCACACTTTACTTCTCTCCATATTATAGAGTAATTTTTATTCTTAAATGTTCAAATACAGCTTTTTGGCAGAATTATCATTGCCTTTCTCTGTGATTGGAGGAATATCTTTATTCTAAATCTCAGAAGGCTACATTTTATGTATAAGATTAACTGAAGAATATTTACTGTTTAAAAGTAAAGTGTAACAATTTTCATTGCAGTTTTCAAAATCAGATCAGTAGTTTTGATAGACTATACTTCATTAGTAGCAAATTCTACCACTAAGACTGTAAATTGATCTTTCTCTTTAAATCTTTGGTTTTATTTGCTGGTGCCTATCAAAAATTCTCCTTTGGGTCTAGTTTCTTATTTAATGCTAAAGCTTGTATGAGATTGTAATTTGGAGGCTAGATCCTGCAACGAATGGACTATCTTAATCCCTCATCAAAATCCCAGATCCGTAAGAGCTTGGAAAGATATTCAAAAACTTTGTCTGAGCAAGTTATCATGGCATTTAATTAACACATATTCATTTCTATTTTAGATCTTGGTTTTATGAGCCAAAACATTCAGATTTTTATTCTTCCTTAAGTGATATAATTTTAGATTTTATTGTAAGTGAAGAAATTTACATTCGATCCCTTTATTTTTTCCTTTGCTACATTCCCATTGCTAATGAAGTGCTATAGATACAGTAATTAAAAAAAGTATGATTTGTAACATTTAATACGCACATTGCAATAACTTAAGAATTAATTATCCCAGCCAACATGCATGAGATCACCAGATAGGTTTCTCTGTTCTTATTGATTTGGAGAGACCACAGAGGGACAAAGGAGTTATTTTGTTACCAATCCTCTTATTAAAGATATTATAATTAGGATTGATTCCTGCTGTGTTTAAATAAAGGCAATTCATTTATTAAAGGAATTAAAGTGATCCTCCATGAATCACAACTATGAATATGTTATTAGTATTTATTTCTAGTCCAAGCAGACATATGGTAGCAAAGCCAAGATAATTCGTTAAATCTAAGCTTAGTGCAGGAGATATGACAGTTCCCTGACACAGAAACCTGGAGAGACCTTTGTCTGGTAGTGCTATGTGGTGTTAACACTCTAGCATTCAGAGTCTCCACGGTACTGTGTTATACTGCTAGTACATATGATATAGGATTGTTGAGTATTTTTGCCTAAAGTTGTACATCCAACTCTGTACAACCTCAGGTAGCCCCATGAGGTGTAGCTGGAAATCTGAGTGCTTGACACATCTGGAATCAAGCAGCAAACTGACATGCCTAAATATGGGTTTTCGATCCATTTTTAGGAATCCACATTTGAAAATATTGACCACTATACCTGTTCTTCTTAAGCAAAAATGTATTGGACAAGAAAACAGCAGTGTTAACTGGGTTCAAGCAAAAGCTAGTGGACTTAAAATTGATTTTTTTTTCTTTTGCTTTATTAAATGTGTTGCACATTCACAGCTCTCACATTAGAAATATTCTGTACTGCTGTTCTGATCCTCATTCAACGTCCAGTCATCTGGTTGATGATTAGGGGACTGGAGCATCTGTCATATAAGGAAAGGCTGAGAGAGCTGGGCCTGTTTAGCCTAGAGAAGAGAAGGCTGAGAGGAGATTTTATTAATGTGTACAAGTATCTTAAGGGAGGGTGTCAAGAGGATGGAGCCAGACTCTTTTCAGTGGTGCCCAGCAACAGGATGCGAGGCAACGGGCACAAACTGAAATGCAGGAAGTTCCATCTGAACATGAGGAAAAACTTCTTCACTGTGAGGGTGACAGAGCACTGGAACAGGTTGCCCAGAGAGGTTGTGGAGTCTCTATTTCTGGAGATATTCAAAACCCGCCTGGACGTGATCCTGTGCAATGTGCTCTAGGTGACCCTGCTTGAGCAGGGTGGTTGGACTAGATGATCTCGAGGTCCTTTCCAACCTCAGCCATTCTGTGATTCTGTGATTCTGTGGTTTTAAGTAGTGCAGTTTGGCCTGCAAGAAGCAATAGTACTGGAATACAGTGTGTTGGCTACCTTTGGAGACACTGGTCTTCTCCTGGGTCAGCCTGAAGGTCCATTTGGCTGCATATAGCCCTTCTATACATGCTATACTCAGGCCTGGTCAGCACTAGTTTTCACTTGCTTCCAAATTACCTCCATTGCACTGCCGATGTGGCAACACCATCAGGGTTAGCAGGAGTGAGAATTTTGATATAAGCAAAATGTGCATCAGCAACCCCTCAGCTCCTGGTGTGCTCCATCTGGTGCAGTTGCAGCACTGAAATGGCAGCAGTAAGGTAGTTGAAGAATGTGTGTATAACTGAAGGTTTTAGGGAGTGACTCTCCTTCTCCCTGCACAGTGAGCATGGAGACAGCTCCCATCCTCTGTTGCAAGCAAAGTCAATGAACAATGGAAGCCGGTAAGTGGGAGAAGGGAAAGAAATGGAGCAGGTCTGCAGTGCAGAAAGAATAGTGATTGCAGCATTATATAGTATAGATATACTCCAGTTAGCTGTAAACAAGCTAGTTTGGGAAACTGTGGCAGCAGCAGGGAGATCACCTCCCTCCACTCACACAGAGTGTTCAGTACATGCTAATTTATCTCATTTTGACTGCAGTCTACATTTACCCAAAGTAGACTCCCCAGATCCCAAAATGCTGCTACATGTAGTATATCAGCAATATAGAGCCTGTTTAGTATTCCTGGAAGGATCAGGAACTAGCAGATTCTGACTGCTCGCATGTTGTAGTTAGATAGAGTTTTCCACAGATTTGGACTGTAATTCTGTAGCAATTAAATCCCTATACCTAATCTGACATGCTATTAGTTAAAAATGCTGTATAGATTCATACTATTTACAGTATCTAGTATTCTTTCAACCTCATTTGTTTTAAAGTTTGTGTTTATTTTTCTCTGCAGGCCTTTGGTTTATCTGGGTCTCAAAATATTTGCTCGCTTTGGAATCTGTGAATTCCTAAACTGTTCAGAATCAACTCTGAGGTCGTGGTTACAAGTTATTGAAGCTAACTACCATTCCTCCAACTCCTACCATAACTCTACGCATTCTGCTGATGTGCTACATGCCACTGCTTATTTCTTGTCTAAAGAAAGAGTAAAGGTGAGCCTATGTTTATATGAAACAGTGTGGGTGGGAAGTACAGGTGGGATCAAAGAAAGATCTCTTAGAAAAGAAACCAAGGACCAAATGTCTACCTAGTGCCAACCAGTGTGGCAACCGTAAGGTCAAAGAACTACGCTGCTTTACATGACTTCTAGGATTTGTCTTATAGCATATGTGGAATGACAGATACTAGTATTATTGGAATTGAGCTATGGGAGAATGAAATCCTCCTTTTAAAAAAAAACTTTCTGGTATAGTTAAACTTACTGAGATGGGCCAACTAATGACACAATTATTTTTGTAAGGGTCCCCTCAGATACAGATTTAGACTAATAAATGGCCATCTCTTCCACTGTGTGATGGTTGTTTTGCATAATACTCCCAGGACAATGTAGGCCATAAAGTAGGTTTGGTGCTCCCAAAGCTATCACCCAGTGGAGGAGATACCCTGAGGCTTAGAGAGACTGCATTGGAGGAGAGCATTGAAACAGATTAGTTGTTGAGGTTCCGTGTACCATAGTGCTCATTGGTTTATTAGAACCACTGACAACCAGAATAAATCAGAGCAACCTTTGTTCTCATGCACCCAGAGGGCAGACTGGGCTGTGAGAAGGAGAGTAAAAACAGTGACTGCATGTTTCTGTAGTAGAGTGGCAGTACATATTTCTGTACTGCATTCTGGATACAAATTCCTACCCTGAACTGGCCTGTCTAAGGGTAGGGTTAGTGATGGGCACCTGGCTGAGACATTTGTGACTGTAAACAAGCTTCTGACAGCTCATTAAAACTGTAGTAAGTCCCTTAACCTGGAGCTGCAGCTCATTAGTGTGTTCTCCAGTGGCTGACTCACAGATATTATATGCCAAGTGGGAGAGGAACTTCACTGGATATTTTCAATCCTGTATTTGCTAGAGGTTTAGCTGGTCTTCCCAAGAATATCTATGAAAAACAGAGAAGATCTGGAATCATTTCAATGCCACAGAAGCATGACTGCCTCCTCCCTTCCAGAATGTTATTTCCATTCCTCTGTAGGCAAAGGAAAATAAAGTGTTGCAACAGAAGAAGAAGCAATATCAAAGGTCAAGATTCTCTCTTTACCTTCTCAGAGTTGCAGCACAGCTGCTTCTGTTATCCACAGTTCAACTTAACCTAAATACAGGAGGCCAGATTCTGCCACTCAAGTTCACACTGAGGAATTTTCAGTAAACTGAACTCAATTCTTGTCTGGGAAAGTTTCTTGCCCCCAAAGTGAAGCAATGTTCTCAGAATCATTTCCACTCCTGTGCTGTAGGACTTAAGGTGACAAAGTTAAAATCCTTAACCTGAGTTGGAGATAAAGGAAATGTAAATCCCTTCAAAGTTTGCTATGTCAGACTCAGGAAAGGAGCCTGAGATACATTGCTGTGATCCAACAGGTCAGATGATAGTCTCCAGCTTCTGGCCACTTCCCATCTGCACAGGTCTTTCTCAGCCAGACTGTAGACAGCTTGTCCGAGTGGGTTTGCTAACCTGCTAGAAGACAAAGTGCTCAGTATGCCATGATCATACCCAGCCCTGGGCATTTGCTCTTAGTACAGACAAATTGGTTCTTGAAGATAGCCATAAGCCCTTGCTTGACGAGGAGAATACATATAGCTTTAATGCATCCTGTGATGGATAAGGAAGGATGCAAGCAAGGCTTTCTGGTCCTTCCATCTGTTTAAACTGGTAGCATGTGCTGATTGGTTTATATGAGACATTTGTAATGGAGTTTTACATATTACAGCTAATATTCCAAATTTTATTTGTATTTTGACATCACCAGCACTGCAGTGTTAGTCAAACCTTTGAAAGCAATGTGCACAATGGACTGGTCTATTTAACATAAGCAGTATTTACAGGCCTACTTTTACAGATTTATTGTACTCTGGGCATACAGCTGTCAACACAACCATAATTAACTCAGCACAGATTTCTTCAGGAAGATTCATTTTCTGTTGTGTATTCAGGGTGTTGTATAGGAGTGTATAACACTGCATTACTGTGGCAGCTAATTTTTAAGGCCAAATCCTGGAATTTCTATTCAGGTTGATCCCTGAAAAGAGAGGGTGGCAGCAGGCACAGCCTGAGTTCAGGAAGCAGAATGACCTTCAGATCCAAATCACCTCCTGCTTTGGTTGTCTTTCTTGGTTGGCTAGTGTGGGACAGAGCGGTGGGTTGCTGTGCCTGCATCTTGCCTCCTTGGAGTGCTGTGAGTGGAGACAACCACCTCCATGCCCCAGTGAGAATGAGTAGTTCTTCACAGCCAGTACACGAGCAGCTTCTGCGGCTCATGTCAGGTTCAGGCAAAATCTGGCTGTTACTGTTGTTGCAAATGAATTGAATAAGCCAACATACTACCTGAGAAAGGTACAAGAAACACAGATGAGATGGTGCACCCCTCAGATGAGAGCCTGCTCTAAAATGTCTCTCTCTCTCTTAACTTCATGCCACAAAAACAAAATCCCATGAGCAGCAGCTGAAAGAAAGAAGGAAGATGTTAATACACAGCAGACTATTTTCAGACAATGCTAGCTATGAACCTAGGGCAGAAATATTCTTTGCCTTTTCTTGTTCTCCACAAACACTGCTGACAACCCTTAATGAGTAATATCCTAGCTCCATCAAAGTCAACTCACCGCACTAATTTCATGAATTCACCTACCAAGTTTGACCATTCTGAGTGTTACTGTCAAACCGAGCTGGGAATTTGGACCTTAAATTCAAATTAATCAGAATGGAAAATATCTGGCCTGCTTCCAGATCCAAATGGGAACATCTCTGCTCCTGTTTCTCTTTCATTTTGTTATTAAAATTTTGACATAAGTGTTTTGAGTATATGACCCTTCACAAAAAGCCCAGCATAAACACAACATAAAGGCTAGTTTCCGACTATATACAATAGTTTTCTGAGATGCTTGGTACTTTTTCTCCTTTATGCTTTTAATACAGTATTAAAACTTACAATATAAAAACTTAAAAGACAAATAGTTCTGTATTTCATTATAGGATCAGTATAACTGGATATAAAGCAATGACAAATATTACTAGACATAAACCATGGAGTACAGCATGCTAAGAGAACCAGAATCTGGTACAGAAAGTACAGAACAGTGTCATGTAATTTTTCCGTGGATATAAACCATCAAGAATTCTTCATAGAATTCATACAGCTGTAGCTCCTGGACACTATTATTATAGAACTGGATATATGTGAAATATTCTTTACAAAACACAAACCTAGCCAACACATACATGAAATGTGATTAGAACACGTTAAATTTTCAGAAGAAATGAAGTTGTCTGATGGAAATAGAATAATTTTTAGCAGTATCGGTCCTTCTTCCAAGCCAAATACCCTAATTCTGAGTGAAGGTGGTTTCTGTGTTGCTAGAAAACACAAACTAGTTTGGTGTTTTCTATCTGTTTAATATGATGCACTTTGTCAAAGGTGTGACGAAGGCAAAATTCAGCAGGCACAAAATGGCCAAAAATGTCATGCAATGTTCAGTGAAGCTTATAATGATTTTTCCATTGCTCTGTCTAGAACATCTGACCCTCAATGATCTCCAGAGTTCTGGCTTTTGTCCCTCAGGAACTTGGCTTAACCTTTATGGACAGAGTAGAGTTTCTAATGAGTCTGCCAGGAAAACTAAGCATCCTTCTATTTTCAGCAAACTTTGGATCCAATTGATGAAGTTGCCGCTCTCATTGCTGCCACAGTCCATGATGTGGATCACCCAGGAAGAACAAATTCTTTCCTGTGCAATGCTGGCAGTGAGCTAGCAATACTCTACAATGACACCGCAGTGCTGGAGAGCCATCACGCTGCCCTGGCTTTCCAGCTCACCACCCGGGATGACAAATGCAATATATTTAAAAGCATGGAGAGGTAAGCTCAAAACCTGGGGTACTTTTCTGCCCACTGACATTTCTTCCTTTCTTCTGTGTATCATAAGATAATGCAAACAAGCATCCTGGAAGAGGGCAGTACCTTGTGGACAATTGTATGTAGCCCTTGTGAAAGTTTGCTTCTAAAACAGTACCGTGCCTCTGTATCTGTCCTGCAGAGGCTTAGGAGTCATCCTGTAGCTTAGGTTTCTCCTGTGGATAAAAAGACAGACCTTGCCTAAGGAATTTACAATGTAATTCTCACATTAGCAAGTCTAGGAGAATCATTTTGTATCACTGGACACAGAGGACAAGCTGTGGCTGAGTGGGTAGGTGTTTGCTGGGTAGAAGAATGGAAAACTCAGGGAGCATCACTAAAAAATTAAATGCCTTGTTGCAATGGATAATGCAAGGACCTGTTGCTCTTCTTCCAGCTCTGGAAAAGCATTTAGGGGGAGGATGTGACCATTGCCTTGGCATTCTCAACACAGCAGAAAAGTATTGCTGAAAACTTGGCTGGAGCATGAGCCACTGCTTAAGTGTCTGTGCTAAAAGCCTTGGGAACATGCCAGTGTGACATGTCCTGGCAGCCCTGCTGCGTAGCTGGTGCCTCTGCTTCTGCCCAGCTCTTGCACTGCTTCTCCTAAAGATCCAGTCACGCCTTTAGCACATATGTCTCTGCACACCAACAGGTACTTTATCCAGGATAGATGCAGCTTCCCCAGCCTTTCTCACTGTTCTTTCTTCCCTCAGCACCTCTCTACAACACAAATGGTCTGTAGTATTTTTGTTAGACTTGTTTAGCAAGCAACCCTTTGTGAACTAGCTGGCATTCTTAATCGTTTCCTTCTTTAAACAGGAATGAGTATCGAACCCTTCGCCAAGCCATTATTGACATGGTCTTAGCAACAGAAATGACAAAGCACTTTGAGCATGTCAACAAGTTTGTCAACAGCATTAATAAACCCTTGGCAGCGCTAGAAGAAAATGGGGTAAGCAACACTGCAAGTCTTCTCTAAAATGACTAGGCAGGGCCTGGGAACCCTTGGCAATAGGAAATTCCTACATAGTATTCTGAGAAAGTTCATCAGAAACATGGAGAAAGAGAGATTAGAAATGTCTTTCACCTCTGGGTTTGAACGCCCTCTGCTTAACATGGTCATCACACATTTTGAAGATGGGTGGGAGTCACTTGGATCCTATTAATATTGCAGTGCTGTGATGTTTTATGAGAACCAGCCATGTATGTGGGACCAAAAGCTTGGCATATGTATTTTCCTGTTAAAAATGCCATGAATCCTGCAATAGCAAAATGATTAGTGATCCAGAGACCTTTTAGTGTTGATGGCTACTTAGTAAGCAACCCCTGTTGCTCCCATGGAGAGGGTACTAGCGGCAAGGCCTAGTGTTCTTGTTGGTCATTTCTGCAAAGGGACCATGATTTGCCTCAGAACAGAAGTTGAATTACTCCCTCACTCAAAACAGGAGCTGCTGGTAGCGTAGCCTAAGGGCAGGTATATTGACTGCCATATGACACACTCTGTGTAAGTGAGGGACCTCAGCTTTCAGTGCTGCCTGGCACCATTCATAGGTTTTCTGCCTGCTTTCTTTTTTAATCTTTAAAATAGATGTTGGTGGCATTATGTATCATATAGACATAATCAATAGCCATCTGGAACCCCATGGACACAATGAAATTGCCTGTTAGGAACTCATTTGGAAAAACCACACCAGTTTCAATAACAGCTTCAACCAGCAGTTTTGTTGCCAGTAAGAGCAGTGTATAATTTTGTTGGAATGGTTTTTGCAAAGAGAAGATTTTCAGAAATGGTTATAATAAAGTTTGCATTGGTGGCAACGTCCTGTAGGAGCTGTAATGGTTTTCTGTGTTTTCTTACCGTGTTTTTAGAAAGCCACATATTTGAATGTTGGGTGTAAGGGGGGGGGCAGTCTTTTTGTCATCAGAGGGTGGGAGAGGCACAGATCTCATTCCTCACCCATCAGAAGCAGATTGGAGCTAGATGGAGAATATCTTTGTCCATAGGAGCATATGCTAGAATTAGCTTTGTTCTTGGCACCCAGTGATGCTAATGAGAAGTATGTGAATGTGAAGCCAAAGTCCCAGTAGGATACTGTTTTACTGACTAAACTAGGAGAAAGGCTGTTAAGTCTGCGGCTATGAAGTATTTTTCCCAGACAGCCTCACATCGCAGAACGTGGCTTAAAGTCACAGAGAGACTAATACTAATTTCTGTGGGTGTTGCATTGGACCTTATATAATTATGAAGTTCTCTGCCCAGGACACATCTCCACTTTGTAACAAGTGCCTGTCCACTGCTGCCAGAACCTGGAGGAGACAACTAGTTTCTGTATACATTTGTCCTTAGATGGATGATTTAGTAGTTAAGCCTGAGTTACTACAGGTGGTCTCCTACCTATTGCCAGTAAAGAAAGGTTGGTCAAAAAACATGCTTAAATTGTAAAGTTGTTTCCAAAGCTTAGTAAATGACAGAACTAACACCATCTCTTCAGCCTACAGGCTCCATTTATACACACATATTAGATGCAGTCAGGCCTTAAGTATATCATCAAATTCTGGTTTTCACAGGCACTTCTCTGATTTCAGAGTCTCTTCACTGCCCACTGGCTTGTCCTGCTGTTTCCAGTTCTCCCCTGCCACTCTGCTCCTTGGCTTCCCACTGGCTCCGTCTCTTCCTCCTTTTTCTAGCACTCGCTTCCTCACTCAACAACCCCCTCCTTTTTCAGCCTTCCTCCCCTCTCCCCGTTCTGTTTGCTTGCCAGTCTGCTCTGTCTCCTTCACAGCTCCCAGGCTCTTTGAGCCACTCTACTCCCTCTCTTCTCCTTTTTTGCATTCAAATCAGGCAGCAACCTCCTCTTCCACGCTGCTGTTTTCAGCAGGCTTTGATGGGCTCCCTGTTCTTAGTTACAAAACCTGGACCTGCATAATGCCTGGTCCAGCACAGCCAAGAACTACAGTTACAGGGAGAGTCCTGGTCAATCCCAGGCTCCAGCAATCCCTACTGAGTCTACACAAACCACAAATTTCTTTTTCCAAAGCTTGTAACTCATCCAGCAGATTTGCACAGCGATGGTGATTGCCTTACCCCAAAACTATCCCTCCAACTAAATTCCAGGTCCTCACTCATGAAGGTGTGAAGGTATTAGAAAAGAAAGAAAGGGCAATATTTTTTACTATCAGCATGAACAGCTTATTTCCCCTAACCTTGTATTTAGAAGCCACCAAAATATTTTTAACTGCAATTTTCACGGAAAAAAAAATCTTTGCCTGAGGTGGACACCTGGTGGGGAAACTTCAACCAAACAATTTAAATTGGCAGTTATGAACAGTATTAAACAAGATCTTTTAATATGAAGTGTCAGCCTCCAGGCTAGCCTACAAGCATAGCTGTAGATGATCGGACTTTTTCATTTTAGATTTATCTTTTTTCAAAACGTGTATTTGTATTAATTCATAATCATGGAGTGTTTTTGTTTTCCAGGACCAGATTTTGCTTGAGAAAAAAATTAAGAAATAACACAATAATACACTTATTTGAATGCCTGATGGACATTTTTTGTTTCAGGAGATTTTAATGGAAACATAAGGCTGGCAAAATGGATGGAAAATTGTGAGGCTAAACAGTTCTGCTCAATTTCTTGACTGTAATAACAAGAAAACAAGAAGGGGGAGTTAATCTTGGTAGACTTAAGCAACTGAGCTAGCCCGGCAAAGCTAGGCACTCCTCTGTCTGCCTGCAGTGGTCTGTAGGGGAAGGAGCTGTTTGACAGCAGCTCCTTTACTCATTCCAGCACTACCACACCACATCCCTGCTCACCCCGCAGGGTAGTCTGGCACGTAGGCACACTGAAGGACTGATTCTCCAGCCAGAAAAGAAAGGAGCGAAAAGGGACTAGATGGAGGAGGAAAGGAGAATGAGAAATGGGTATGTCTGACAGAAGCAAGGAGGAAATGATGCGTGTTGTGAGGAGAAAGGAGGACTAAGAGGAGCTGCAGAACCTGTGAAGACAGGGGATGCAGCATAGAGTCCCAGAGATGAGGGCAGTGGTCAACTCAAGAGGTTATCTAGTCAAGCCACTAAGGCAGGAGTAATTAGACCTACAGTAGTCTTCAAAAATGGTTAGGAACAATGGTTAGGTTTTTATCCAGATCAGGAAGCAAAATGTTTTCTTTCTTTTAGTTATGAGTTTCCCAGTTCAGCAGATTCCCACTAAATGGCCCATAATGTTTGAGTGGGTAAAAGCAATCATTTACTGTGCTTGTTACTAGCAGAACAACACTGGCAGATCCTCTCTCAAGTCCAGTTGTGTATCTGGTTGTAGCGGCAAAGTGTGTTTCCTGGCCTGTTTTCCAGGCATGGCTGTGACTCAGTGTAATGTTTGCAGGCTGAGCTGCCAACCATGTGTTCCAAATGGGACAGTTCCACTTATTTTTTTTATTTATTATTTTTATACATATTTGTTCAAAGAGCCATGCTGAGAAGCTGCTGTTTGTTTCCTTTCTTCTTTTGTTTCATAAACTGAAAAAAATCCATTCCAGCTCCAGCATCCTTTATCCTCCCATTTCCCTTCATGATGTCACCTAAGCCTCTGACAGGAAGCCAACATCTGACATGCAGAGACACCTCTGCACTCTGAGCAGGATGCTGGGACTAAGCACAGTTAGCACATTTTATTCCCAAGACATCCGCATCCAGCAACCAGAACTGTGCTCTTGGTTTGAACGGATCACGGAAGTAAACATCCTTTCTTGATTCCTGGTGATTTACCTAGGAGGATGTTATCTGCTGTCTTAACTGAGTGATCTCTAATCAGTTTCTTCCGTGCAATTGGAGATGCATGCAACTCACTTTCTTTCCTCTGTATTTTCCCTGCTGTATATCTAAAAATGCGGAGAAGAACTGGTTCTGGAGTCTCATTTTGGTGGAAACTGTAGAGCTGGTGTTTCTGAACCAGAAAACTACCACCTAATAATTTTTAGATTAATAATCAGTTTCTTCCTTGAGAAAGAATTTTCTTCCACATAATGAAGAGTGTGTCCTAATAAAAGATCAGATTGTTTCTGCTTCTTTGTAGAAGCTGACTAGTATCTACCTCTTCATACAAAGCACAGCGGCAACTGGTGGCATTATTATTATTATTATTATTATTATTATTATTATTCCTGTTACTTCTTCGCTGCATCAAATATAAAGCAAGGCCTTGGTAGGTGCTAGAGAACTCTGGTATATTCCTTGCTTCAAAGAGTTGCTAATACAAGTAGAAGATAAGAGACTATGTAGTAAATCTCTGTATGCACCCATCCAGGTAAAGTTTCAAGTAATAATGAGGTCCCTATGGGTGATTTTTTAGGTATTTTAATCATGAATCCCTATCCTTTGGAAACTTCTTTCATCAGAACTCCATAGAAAATAGCCTCTGATCTGGATCACTGGAACCTTTACTTGTATTAACTGTGTACTGGCTCTAAGTACTGTTCACATGCTGGTATGTGCAGCCTGGGAACCAAATATAGGGCATGTGTGGGCTGAAACCTTTTCTAGACTAGCAGAGAAAAGATGAGGCTGTTCTGAAGCATGTTCATAATATATCACTTTAACAGTGATAAACTCTCAGAAAGCAAAATTCCCAGTGAGGTCAGAGACTGACGGGCTAACATGGCTCCAGGGGAAGGGAAAGGAGGCGCATGCCTGAGAGGCAGTGTGGGATCTGACTCTCCTAATAGCAGTAGTGCTGCCATAATGATTGATGCTTATGCTGATGAGGTTTGTGTGCAGGAGATGACTGTGCATCTTGGGTCAGTCCACTTTTCTTAACAGATATTCCACTCTTAATGTAAAAGCCCATTAATCTTTGGATTTCAGTGGAGAAATACATTTTTTCTGCCTTAACAGTACTCATCACTATGTGTACAGTGATGAATGGATCCTCAACACACTTTTAAGGAGGCGGATAAGGCACAGGGGGATTAAGTGACTTGCCCAAAGATGCCCAAGGGATCTGTCATAAAGACAGTGAATGAATCCAGAAACTAGAGAGTTCAGTGCTAGTTCAGAGCTGTAGCTAACCTTCATATTTCCCTGTAAGTTCAGCTTAAAGTACTTTGTCATAAAGTACTCTGTCATCAGTGGCAGGCCTGGTTCCTCTGCAGAAACATTCCCAAAGCACAAAGCTTTTGAGTAAGTGTGCAGAGACCTTGCTAACGGATTGCTTTTAATTCTCAACTGTTACAGAATAATGGTGATGGAGAGTCAGTCAAAAACGTTCTCACCTCTCCCGAAAACCGTATCCTTATCAAACGCATGTTGATAAAGTGTGCGGACATTTCCAATCCATGCAGACCCTTAGAGCAGTGTATAGAATGGGCTGGACGCATCTCTGAGGAGTACTTTGCACAGGTAAGGCTGCTAAAAAGGGCTGCTTAAATTCCAGGTGAGCATTTCTTTAAAAAGCAAGAGAAGGATGCTTATACTGTCAATCTCTGTCTATGTCTCAGAAGATTTAAGGCTGCATTATGCAATGTGAAAATACAAAATTTTTTATTTTAATGGTGGGATATTATTCATGCCAATGCAAGACTAGACGCCTTCATGCAAAAGGAAATTGGCAGCTTCTACAGTGCAGTTTTTGAAAAACTTAAGCTTTCATGTTGTTCAGTTTGCTGTTTTAGTTTTCTGAGTTTTGCCTGCAAACGCATTGCTGTCACAAGACGCAGAGGCAGGGAGCCTTCTGCGTGCCCACATGCTGGTTATGCCTCAGGAATGGCATCGTCAGGTTCCAGTGCTAGCGTGGGAACAGCGCTCGCTCCGAGACATGCTGTAAGTCTTGCAGCAAACTGCGCTGAAGAAAGGCCTGAGGAAGACGGGGGGAAGGCCAGGGCAGAGTCGTTGTTACAGATGACAGACCAAATACTGAATTTGGGCCTTTGTACCTCAAGGGGGGAAAAGAGGATGAAAAAGATATTTCACCACCTCTAGTGTGTACAGAATGCCACTTCTGTTGGAGATTAAGAATGGCGGAGCATCTTTTAACTCCAAAGCAGTCATAAATTAAATCAGCAACTCGGGAAGTACCTCAGGACCAGCTTTGTGTGTACATGCAGAACATAAATGTGTCACTTTGTTTGGAAACACTGGAAGGCACTGTGCTGTCTGCTGTTTGGCTGAAACCTATACAATCAGGTATTTAGGATTTATTTGCTTGTTCTTCAGATTTATTCTGGTTCCTCTGTTTATTTAGCAATTGCACACTCCAGTCAGTGCCAAGAAATCTGTTGCTAAAAGAAGCTCATTAACAGAATGTGTCTTAGATGAATAATCACAAGACTGTTCTTTTCAGACTGATGAAGAAAAGAGACAAGCTTTACCTGTGGTGATGCCAGTTTTTGACAGAAATACTTGTAGCATCCCCAAATCCCAAATATCATTCATTGATTACTTCATCACCGATATGTTTGATGCCTGGGATGGTAAGCAAAAGTCTGCTGTATTTCCTATCAATAAGTATTTTGCAAGCATTTGAAAGTACTGTGATATAAAATCATTTTCTTATAACTCCTAAAAAATAGGTGAAGAAAAAGGAAAATTTCTACAGTTCAAGAACACCTAATACTTCATTATAGCTTAGAAGTATTTTGATATTGCTATGAACCATTCTCATGGCTTCTCTTTAATAAATGAGTTTCAGGCAATGTTTTAACTTTTTTTAAGCTGGCTTCTCTCTAAATGGAGAACATTCACTTTGATAACACATTGTGCATAGTTGTTTTGTCCATGTTAACGTGAGTTATTCTGCAAGACAAATTTCTACAGTCTGGAAACTGCTTGGGGGAGCAGCTATTTCCTCCCAAGTGCTGCCTCTGTGGTAAAAGTGGTCAGAAATGTGACTCCCCTGAATGCCAGATCATAAGATGTGACAGAGATTTGGTGAAGTAGAATAATTACAAGCATAATTAGTTACGCCTCTCCTGGAAAACCGGGTCCCTTTGCTAGTGCTTGCAGTACCAGTATTAAATAGACTCAGAGAACTGTTCTCTGTAGCCTGGGAAGATGCATGAGTGATGAGAGCTGTAAAGCCAGAACCGTTCTCAACTATCAGTATGACAGATTTAAGCATTCCTACTTAACACAGTTGCCCAGACATTTCAAGTGATATTTAAGCAGGCAGAATCATGTGACTGTTTCAATTCTGCAAACTAAATACACTTTGCCCTTTCTTCCCTAGCATTTGCAGACCTGCCAAATTTGATGCAGCATCTGGATAATAACTTTAAATACTGGAAAGGACTAGATGAAAGGAAGCTGCGGAGCCTTCGACCACCACCAGAATAGCAATTAGGCCATGGTGTGTAATTTACTAACCCGATGCATATTTATTCAAGCTCACTTTTGTTCATGTGATTTCAGATTTGTTTTGGTCTCTTCAGTATTACAGTAAGGCTAGCCCATGAGCTGGGGGAACTTTCAAATTCGAGAGAACACGAGGTCAGCAGTTGACTCCCTCAAACTACCATGTGTGGACTCCAATGAAATCAGCCTGTCAAGTGGAATTACACTGGATTGCTGCAGTGCTTGTACTGAAGAGGGTCTGTTAGTGAACATATTTTTGCATTATCTTTATACCAGTATGTGAAGCTGGAAGACCTTGAAGAATCCTCATAAAAAGGACAGTCACTAGAAGATTTTGCTTAATCCTCAATTCTGCAAGTGAAAAAGAAATATCTATTAATAGTGACTCACAGCTTTTATGGGAAAGCTACATGCTTTTTATAAGCACTTAAGACAGTAACGTAGAACAATCAGACATTTAAAATGCAAGTCTCCATGAAGGAATTTTTGATCTATGAAAAATAGATGTACTCTATTTTTTCACATCACAGAAGGTGCAATCATTCACTTCTGAGCACTACTGAAAGTGAGTTCTCTTTAAGAAATTTAGTAGCAAATGTAAAAAATAACACAAGATTTTTTGAGGTTGATCGTTAGCATCTATGATTAAAATGATGTTTTATTTATTTTGTTAGATGTTCAATATTTTCTATGAATTTATAAATACTTAAAAGCCAAAGCCAACTTTAGATGCATTACAAATTTACATGATTCATACTCATTAATATACGTTTAATTGATGTACAGACCTTTTATTTTCATAATGCAAATATAAAATACTATACAATGATACATTTTTATTGCACTGTAAGGATAGATGTGTATGTTTAAATATTGTCTGATTTATGTTAATTAAAATAAGTTTTATTGAAAAGGTCTCACTTGAGAATAGTAAAATAAACAAGAAATGTATACTGTCTGAGCACCAGAACTGCAGTAGTTCTCTCACAAACCAGTGATGGTCACCTGATCTTCCCTTGGCTACAAAAGAAAATAATATGTTGGAACTTTTTGTTTTCTCCCGTGAAATTTTATGATTAAATTCCCTGTCAAAGTCTGCCTTATTTTATATAGTATTTCTACAAAGCATTCCACAGCAGATACGAAGAGGTAATACGAAACAGCTAATGAATTTCAACATTTTATAGCCTGTGTATTTTCCTCTGCCATGAAAGAAACAGAACATAAAAACAACAACAAAAACCTTTAACTCCAGAAATTTGTAAAGGCTGTGTACCTTCACAATTTGAATGAAACCTTCATAGCAAGCACCAGAAAATAATAAAATGTATATTTTAAGAAGTGTCAAAGTCCTAGCCATTTCATTTGAAATGTATATTTATTTTGTAGTGAAATGTATATTTATTTTGTAGTTTGCAGACTGTCTAACAGATTCTTGAAATTCTTTTTAAAATAACTAAGACGCTTACTGTCTGGAGAAGGGGCGAGCTGGGGGGCTTGGACTGGCATCAGGGTGATGAAAGGTGGTGTACTGCTAGCAAGTCCCTGAGTTTGAGGCCTGCCCTTTGCAAACCATCGAAAATGTCTTCTGTGCCCTTGGACAAGTCCCGGCACAGCTAGAAGCAGGGCGATGCTGTATTCTGCTGAAGGACTGAAGGGCCTTTTTGGTAGGCAGGAAGGCACTCCAAGAGCTCAGAAGGAATTGCTATGTCAATTCAGAGGCAACTGCCTGAGAAGGGACGTTTTGAACCATTTCTGAAGAAAGAAGCACAAGTGGCTGATGGGGCAGTTCAGGGGCTGCAGCAGCAGGAAACTTAAAGCAGATAAGGAAGGAACGGATGATCTCTCCAGCTGTCACCTGCCTCTGTGTTTCTCCTTCATCTCCAAGCTGATGAGACCCAGGCTACCACCATTTGTAGCTCACCACTGTGCAGGTTTGAGTCATGCCTTTCCCCCTTCTCCCTGCTTGTGTGTTCTCCCTTCCTATCTAGTATCAGGTTTATATGCTGCGAGAGCAGGAAATTCCCTTTAGTTCTTCTGTGCTTGAATACTGCCCAACCCAGTGGGGCTTAGAGCCTGCCTAGGAGCACCCAGGCTCTAGCATTAGCTCAGCAGTAATAGCAGCACAGAGGGAACGGGGTCCTTGTCAAGGGTACAGCAACCTTGTTGATCTTCCAGGAGTTCTACAGTTATTAGTGAAGGAACGGATATATTCCCATTCAAGACTAAAGAACAAAGTATCCTCTTTTCCAAGGAGGGGAAGGATGCAAGGAGAGGGAGAGATGGCTGCCAGATGCTTTGTTTTCCTGGCAATATTACATTGTGTTTCCATATACATGCATCTATTGTAATCAGCTGTAATTTGCCACCTGGTGTTAATCTCTTCCATTGCATGCAGGTGCCTGTGCTTTATTCAGGGAAAAGCTATTCTCTGGCCTCATTAGAGGAAAGCTACATTACACTGTCTCTAATATCTCTACTTGTCTGCTGCAAGGAGGAGAGGAGAGGAAAAGTAACAGCATATGGGTCCAGAGAATGTCTGCAGGAAGGGAGAAAAAATATTTCTTCATAAGCGCAGTTAATGCACTTGGTTGTATTAACGAATGGTAAAAGCAGTTCATTTAATCTGCTATAAAAACCACCCGATGCATCATCATTGAAAAGATGTGATCAATATGATTAATTCCCTGAGATTCATGCTGCATCTTTAATGTCTTTACTTGGAGTGTAGAGCTGTACTAATCAGCCTATTGTATCAGCCAGATTTATGCCTATATTGCTGTACAATAACTTCGCTTAACATGAAACGCTAGTTTGCAGCCACTGAATGCAGCCCTGCCCATTTTGTTGTCCCTCCCTCTAAATTTTGCTGTTGCCAGGGACAGATTATGATTAAAGGAAATCTGGACCTACCATGTCTGACCCTCACCCAAGATGTTTTCCCAGCCAGCTTCTCTACAGATCACATTTCTCTTGCTTTTTCAGTCTGGCAACTCTGTACTGTCCAGGGGACTTGCTCTTTCCTCCTACCTAGAGAAATGTCCCTCTCTAGTCTCACAGCCATCTCCACATACTGCACCACACTTCCCACGGCCTTCTTCATTTTGCTCATGTGACGTAGGAAAAATCCCTGAATTAGACTGCACGTTTTGGTGCCTTTTAATGTAGGAGGATGTGTTCAGCAGTCTTTGACTGCTAGAATAATCTCTTGGAACTGTAGATAATTTGAATGATAAAACTATGTCAGGAGCCTAAAGGGTCTCAAAAGCATCAACATTAGGGAGGTGCAAAAGCAGCGTAAAGATGCCTAACCTGTATCTTGGGCTTTGTGCTAAACATAACCAAAGAGCTGAGCTATACGGTTCAACATTGCTATTTCCAATTTCATCCCACACCACCTCCCACCTTTCCTGTGCAGCTTCCTCTCGTGTACATTGTCCCTGGCTGCAGGCAGGCCAAATGCTGCGCAAAAGGGCATCAGCAAAGGGTGGGTTCGCTCCGATTGTTTCTGTCTCTGACAACAGGTTTGTAAAAATAAGGCTAAAAATATCGTCGAGCGAGCTATGAATTGGCAGAGGACTTTAGCATTTTTTTGTTAAATAAAGATCAGGAGATCAAACAGGTTAAAAGATCACAGGGAGTAGCTCCTTTTAAAAATTTTCATTTTTAAAATACATGAGGTAATTCTATCATCTTTTTAGTCCCAGTAACTAGCTCTGGTTTCCTTGTGCGGGATTTCGCTTTCCTACATCTGCAGTTTAACCTACCATAAGACTAGAACTTTTTTTCGAAGACTTAAAAAAATAACTAAGTAAACCCAGACATTTGTCTCATTTCATTCCACTCTACCAAATAAATAACCTCATCTTAGGAGTAAATAGATAGATAACCCCCCTGTCTGATAGCCTGTTGCATTGCCTAAAGACAAACTTTCATTATTAGTAAAAAAAAACAAAACACTTTGGAGAGTTACACCATTTTTTTGTAGTGATGGAGTCACTGTATGACTCTAGAAGGGTGTTCGGAAAAACACTGCGTGTGAAGACTTTTATGGTGAACAAATACATCTTAAGCCTTCTGTGCAGTGGAAGGCTGCGTGAGCTTCATGGTGGGGAGAGACCAGGCTGCTGGCCAAGGAAGTGGAAGGTTTTTTTTGTTGTGAAACGGTACAAGCTCTGATCTGACATTCATTGCTCCAGGATCTAGATGTCTCTGGATCCCATTGCAAATTCTTCAGCCATTTCAGATCCCCCTTCTTTCTTCTCCAAGACTACACATCAACGTCAAATGCCCTGTGCTCTGAACAAGGGTTTGGTTTAGTTTAGTTTAGTTTAGTTTAGTTTAGTATCTTTGCTCTTGTTTTCTGAACTCTCACCCAGTGATGGAACTCTGCTTGGGACAGAAACTCTGGATTTACTGATGTAGTAAAGGTCCTTCACCGCGGAAGGGAGAACATTGAAATAAACTGACAGTATGCTTGAAATTATTCCCAGCTTCAGATGGGCTGGCAGTTTTAAATAGTGTGTATACTTTTCGTTTACTCTTGGTTTAATGCTAATACAAGTGTTAATTCCAATGTAGCCTTGATGACGGAGAGTTCTTTTTGCCTCTGGGGTTTTAATCTTAAAGCTTTCAGTTTTTAAATTGAATAAGGCTCAGCATCCAGCATTAAATGACCCATTCAGAATTATTAGCTCTATTTTCCAGGCTCTATTTTCAATCTGGCAATACTGCTGCTAAACCTGGCTATCATTTTAGTTGCTTCCAGATAAGTCTGGAATTATTATGATCTGGTAGAAGAATGTTGGCTCCTCAGTGAATTGTCCTAGGGGAATATCTTAGACCCTTCAAGAGACAGGTACAAAACGCTGTGTAGTAACAGATTATTCTTAAAACAGAGGAACGAGAGGTGCTGTCCACAGCTAGCTTGTCACAGGTCTGAAGTTGGCTTTCATACTACAGTTTTCCCAATGGCTGAATATAGATTAAAAATCACCTGAAATGGAATGGATACCTAGCTTTTTGCTCCATTGCTTTTCTCTGTAGCTGTCTCTACTTGTCTCAATATAGACATCACTGATAGGACACTTAAGAAAATGTGTCATGAACGTGAAGGAATTCAAGCAATGACAAAGCTGTTCTTTCACAAAAGAGGATAAAGGCTAATAAAATTAAATATCTACTAGTCCCTTGCAGGGTGTCCAGAAACTGCACAGGGAAACTGTAGTCAGTTGTGCCCTTCCATGAGACCAGGAGGGTTTGAGTCATGACTCTGCGTGGAGCACTTTGAAATGAAGTCTCAGAGCTATTCACAAGCTTCAAAACAAATAATCTCTCTGCTGATGCGTGACATCATGCCTCCAAGGTACGGCCGTCCCAGGGGGGCTCGTTAAGTGCTAGCAGGATGGACTGCATTTCAGGCTGACGTGGTGTTTGGATGCAGAAAACAAGCTTTCAAATTACCACCACCTCCCTGTGCAGCCTGTACTGCTGGTTTGGATGAAAGGGAATGTCAAGGTGCTGCAGATATTTTTTTGTTTTATTGAAGCTATGGCTCTGTGGGCAAAGGATTTCTGTACTGAAGTCCACTGAATGCTCTCTCCAGCTGCCTGCTTTGAACGTTACTAGAGCAAAGTGTCTCTCATGCTTTCATTTGTGTTTTCTTGTTTCCCTACACTTTCCAAGCAAACCTCAGTGAATTTAGCTTTGCAAGCCCTGTGTAGCTATGTCTTAGCAGCCTCTTTAATATGTAAGGCAACTGAGTCAGAAAAGGCCAGAAGACCCAAACCCAATGAACAAAATAGGTTTGAGGCTTCCAAAAACCTTTGAGGTCCTGGACCTTAAAGCCCTGCCTATGGCTCAACGGTAAGTCTTTACAGGCCAGAGGAAGAAGTCTGGTCTTCTGATATTCCAGTTTTCCCCTCTGTCTTCTGTCTTCCATTTCTGTCTTCCATTTTTCTTCTGATCCAGTTTGCTAAAAGTACTTCCCTTAACTTCCCCTGGCCTTGGATCTCCCTCAAACACAGAGCCCTAACACCACGTCTAAATCCTGCCATTCAGCCAGACTCTTGCTGCTTACAACAATTAGCACAATACCACTTTCTTTTTCTGATTCAAGTTGAAGAAAGCCTGGAAAAATACCACATAATGGCTGAAAGCCTTTCAATGGTATCCACAGGCAGAAGGAGAGCATAAACGTAGTAACTAAAACAGCTTGTGAGCAGTGCATCACTACTGCTTGCAGCGTGGATGTGTATGCACAGTCTTTTATACTATACTCCCACAGGCAAATTGCAGCTCAGGCGCATTCCCAGGCCTCTCTGCCTTCAGGGTTATATGAGCAAATACAAGCAGCCTGGACACTTGTTGAAATTTGAATCGCTCTTTTCTTGGTTTGCTTGCTCCCCCCCTCGAGTGGCAAGAGTCATTGCTAGAGCTAAGATAATCTTACACAGTTCAGTCCCTGCTAATTAACAGAAGTTACTTCATCCTGTAATCACACACATTTCTCCTGAGGTGGAGAAATAGCGTAGCGACACACACAGTTTTAGATAGGAAGTGAGGAAGGTGATTGCCTGCTTTTGAAATTAGAGGAATTCAGCCAGTGTGTAATTATTCAAGTGAAAAGTTGTTCCTGTCTGTCTTTAATATTCCAAAGTGGTATTTGATGTAAATCCTTCACTAGGTTCATTACATCAGCTCTTAGCTGAACCAGAGCACGCTGAGCGCCAAGTTCAGTGTGCGGCACATTTTTTAACCGAGGAGAATGATGTCATCCTAGTGACCCTGCAGCGCTCTGGCTCCTTGGGAGGAGGTATGGGTGGTCCTCAGCCATAAAGATGAACTGGAGCATGCTTGACTGGATTCCCTTGGTATTTGAAGCATGGGATGTGTTATGAATATTGCTTTGCACCTTCAGTGAGAACTGTCCCTTTTTGCCTAAAAAAAAAAAAAAAGTTACTTTGCTGCTAATATTTTTCTTTGCAAGAAATTTTTTTCTTGATAGATTCCCCAAGTGCTTTACAAGCAGACCCATACAGCCCTTTTGCAAGTGGGTAAAAAAAGGCTGCAGAGAAGTACAGTGGCTTGTCTGAGGCCGTCCAGCGGAAACCTTGGCCTAGACCTGGGGCTACCAGATCGCTCTTGAGAGCTCTGGTTTGAGCCATGCTGACTTACAAAGAAAGTGGTAAGAGAAAACTAGAAAGCAGGTGATTTCATAATGATCTGTCACTGCCACTTTACAGAGCTCCTGGTCAGAGCTCCTGAGAAGCAAGAAATCCTTCCTACCATGCCGCTGTCTCCCAGCTTCAGTGAGAGCAAGGGCGTGCTGAACGCCAAGGGAGGGTGCACGCTGAGTCCAGGCCTGTCCCCAGCTGCGGGTGGTGCCAGCTATTTCAGCCGCCGTTTACCGTAAGCAGGACTGCAATGATGCCGTGTGAATGCAAGCATTAGGAAACAGGCAAGATGCCCAGCCTAAGCACACCGAGCCAGTGCCTGGACTGAGAACGGTATGTGTAACATCAGACACCGCTTTGGGGGACAGATATGGAGAAAACATCCAACTGCATGAACAGTGTTCAGGACATCACTACAGCAGAATTAAATTCTCCCCTCCATACCTCCAAGCCCCAAAACTGAGCAGCCTCTTTGCCCGTGAAAAATCCATGCTGGCAGACTCAGTGCAAATATGCTGTCCCATATAATGAGAAATCTCTGACAAGTCAAGGTCAGGAAGCAGAAAGTTTTCTCTACTCCATCATGCCATGAACATGGAACAAAAAAAAAAAAAAGCCTTGTTTTGAAATAAGCTGTTTTAAATTAAAAAATGCTCTTTGAACCACATCAGAGTACATACCTAACAATATTTAAGTAAGTAATCAGTGACATATTTAAATCTGGCTCAGTATGTGTTAGGAAAGTGGTGGTTGTGTTGCTTTTGTTGCAACAAGAGTCAACAGAGTTTCTAGAAGAGTCTTAAAAAGGGTGGGGTTTTTGGTTTTTTTTTAAGCTGAGCATCACACAGAGAACGGTCTTCCAAGCAATAGCTCCACCACGGGACTTTCAAGTAAAACACATTCCTAATGTACTGATTTCAAACTATACTTCTCTTTCACTGGCTTAGTTCAGCCCATATTCTGCCTCTCAGCTGTTATTTTTTTACCCACAGATCCACCTTTCAGATCATGTTGGCTTTCTGAAGTAAGTCTGCCCCCAGACTGATTGCAAATACAGAGTCAGATGGTTATATGCTGTACCTGAAATGCCATGGGCTGAGTAAAGTTCATTCTTCCATCTACTCTGATCAGCCGCTACTCCCTGAGTTTAGATTTTCTTTGGTTTGATACTGGTGCTGTAAGCACAGAGTCCTCCTGCACAGACCTACTCTTTATAACTGTCACGTATTTCTCTGGAAAAAAAAAATCCCCCTGTGGATCGACGATGTTTGGTCTGATGGAGCATAGGCAGCTGTTAAAATGACATGAGAGAGCTTCCCAGAGTGAGGGCTGGTCCTGGGTGGCCGTGTGTCACCACTACAAGGTCTAGCGTAAACTAGGCCCATGTCACTGTGGGTGTAGTTCAGTTGGAGATAAAAGTGATGAAAGAGCAAGCTTCTGCCTATGGAGCTCTGATCTGATGCTGTGGAATTTCATGGCAAGAACAAGTCACTCTTTCCTCACACCTCTACCATCAGTACGACTGATGGAGCAGTGTTTGCTACCAGAGATGAGGTCTACTTGACACTGCAGCTGGCTTTGTTGGTGGTATTTGGTGTTGGTTTCTACTTAGTTCCTTGTTTATTATTGTACAAAGAGAACTATAACCTAACTCCTATTTGTAACCACAGTACAAGAATTATTCCTTTTCAAGATTGTGGGTAAAGAAGATGCTTTTGCATCAGTGTGGTGAGGTCGGTTGTGGTGGTCTGTGCTCCAAACAAGAGCCATGCACAATGCTGCTAAGTCTCTGCTGATGAATTTGGTTTTCAGTGCTCATGTGCTGTTCACTGAAGCTGGCAGAAGGGTTAGATTGCTCTATCAGTTAATATTACCCTTCCTTCCTATCACCTTCAACATTTGCCAGCCACAGTTGCCCTCTACTTTGCTATCGTATCCTATTCCATGAAACAGATGACTAGTACTTCTTTGACTCTCTCGCTCTACTGCATAGTTAACTCGGACAAGCCATTTAAAAACATCTAACGATGATTAGGCAATGGGAGGGACCCGCTCCATCCCGTTCCCCCCCCCCCCCCCCCAGTAGCCTGCATTTCCCAGGCCTCTGCAGTGCCCGCAGATCCAACAGGCCAGATGCTGCACAGGGCAACACCGTGGCTGCTCTCAGCTCTCAGGCTGGAGAGAAGCGGCAGTGCGGGGCAGTGGCCAAGGGCGTGTGTTTTGTTTGTACGCCTTCAGCGGCATAGTCCCTCCCAGCCCATGGCCCAGAACGGGGCTGTGAAGGAAGGACACAATATGGGGCAGCACCCAGCGCGAAGGGTGGCCTCCGTGGCTGTGTCAACATACAAGACTCAGCTCTTGCGATGGCTTGTGCTTCACCTGTCCCAATTGCCAGAAAGTAAAACAAAGGAGAAGCATAAAATAGGAATCAGTTCCCCAAAAATAAATGTTTAAAAAGTGCATGCTTAATCTAGCCCTCTTGGCATGAATAATATTGATGATACTTATCCGTTTTCTTCCTTAGAATCCCCAGCAAAATCTTAAAGTTACTATCTCCAGCCATAACAAGACTATTTAGGGATGCAGGCTAGGGACCATCACTGGACTGTAATCATGTCAAGGCCCTAGGGAAACTGAAATTGCAACTGAGTCACTCAGTGTCAGCCAAGATACACTAGCCTTATACAAAAAGCCACTGAGGGACCAAAAGGACACAGCATAGCCTAAAAGCTGACAGTTGCTTTTCCATGTGAAGCAAAGAAAAAAAATAGCAAACTTAAACAGATCTTTGTATATACATTTGTATTTGTGTCTGTCTAGCTTTTGACCTTTCTGGCTTATTTAACTCTCTTAGGAGCCACATATTAACTTCAGAGTTAATGTACAGTGAGAGGATTGCAAAGCAAGAGAACAGGTTGTAACCATGAGGATGCTGAATTTGAAGTGGTTGTTGTGAAGTTCTGCACCAGGAATGTAGGTTTTCTTTCAAGTCTGATGGGCTGTGAGGAAGTCAGATTACTTCTGTAATTACTTCTGTAAAGTGTCCTTTCCTGTGTGTCAATACAAGTGATCTCTTTGGGCATGCTCAGAAGTTTGGGGCGTAACAGAACTGGAAATAAAATCATCACTTTAGATCATGTGCTTCCATGTATGGGGATGGGAGTGATGTGACCTTCTCCATGCTGGCATGTGGGTGATGGTGCAGAAGAAAGGTCATGCTCTGTGGGACCAGAGTGGACAAGCTGCAGCTCATAAATCAGGCTTGAACTATCCCAAAGTCAAGCCATTGAAGTCACGGTGAGGCTCTGCAGGCAAAAATGACAGCTAGGCTTTTATCTGTATGCAGTGGCATCACAGGTCGATACTGTGACTTCTTTCTCTTCTTTAAAGCTTTCATGTCAGAGGAATCAAAGCCCCCTACCTCCCCTTCCCAAATTGCCTCGAGTTAATAATAGCACAAATGGTAGTTAGCCCAGGCTTGAAAGAGGCTTTGATTAGATATTGCTCTTTGATAAGCCATTTCAAGGGCAGGAAGCAAAGTGTTTACTTTGCTTGGAAGAGAAGTCTGATGAGCAACTGCTTTTCTTTTGCTGAGACCAAGCAGATCTTTGTTATCACCAGAATATGGAGACTGTAGAGGTGCTTTATGGCTACTGCTCTTCACCCAGGGCTAGCTCTTTGCTTTGTGCAAGAATAAAAAGTCATGAATGAAGCCCAGCAGCCTGTCCTCATGTGTAACAGCTCCCTCTGTGCTGAGCCTCGGTAACCAGCCCCTCCCAGGCCTTCTCTCCCATGTCTGTTTTTCCTGCCTTTGACAGTCCTTGGGAGGCCCAGCAGGATTACGAGCGCAGTGAAACACAAGCGTGCAGCTGGATCAGGAGAGAGCAAAACAGCTGCACTTTCATGAGCAGCTGAGCCCTTCTAATGACTCACTGCTGCCGGAAGAGGGAAGCACACAAACATGGCTTCATGTTTGGCTGGCCAGTTTGACTCTTGGTGGGGATAACCTCTAAGAAATGAAACGATTTCATGTAATAAGAGGGTACCAAACCCCTCCCACAAGCCCTGTGCCCATACTAAAAGGTAGTATCTGAGCACCAGGTACTCCCTCAAGACTTTCCTCACCAGGTCATCTTTTCTTATGGTATGTCTTAACCACCTCTTATTCCTGTGTTGCTTCTCATCCCCACCTGCCAGCTGTTCACGAAACCTGCTCAAAGGACTTGAGCAGTGCTTCTGAGCCAAGCTAACTGCTGTGGAGGGCAGTACAGGATATCAGTAGTCTGTCCCTTTTGCCAGAAGAATACACACTAAGTGACACATGCCCCTCCAGTGCCATCCCACAGTCATGGCAGGAAGCTCACAGCACGACTCAGCCCATTGTCACGCGAAGATCCACAGGATACGGACCCAGAAGTACACGGCAGCCTGTAGGACCAGCGAAGGCAGAAGAACTTGGATATTGCTTTGCAATGTGGGTAAGAGCCAGATTAAACCAGGCGCTGATCACTGTAGTGAAGCCACACCAAGTCCTCCTTCCCCGTTACCATCTGGTTCAGGTGGGTCTGTACTGCATGGAAACTTACTGTGGCTTCATAAATTTTCTTTTGGAGCAGAACTAGAAGCAGGAAAAGCTGAGCAGGCCTGCTACTAAGTCTTGCTACAAGAAAGCTTTACAAACTTGGACTATAAATGGCCAGGCCATTCAATATTCATTTCAACAAGCATTTTATTACATAGGCAACCATGAAATATTTCTGAGTCTCACTCTACAGGCACAATAAGCACATTTACTCCTGCAGTCTATCTGCAGCTTTCAGCTCAGCATGGGAGAGGAATGGGGAGCGGGGGGAGATCTGAAGTATCCTGAGCCATTTTCTGACCATGAGCTTTCAAAGACTGTAAATGGAACACAAGGAATTTTGTTTAGAGATTGAGAGTGTCTCCAGGGGGCTGCAAAATACACCCAAATAAAGGGACTCTACATGCCATATGTAGCCCAACCCAACCTGGACGATCAGTGCCCATGCAGGCTGATCTGGGGGCTAGGGAACGCCTGCCACAAATGTTAAAATAAATCAGCAACTGCGCCCTGGCTTCCAGTGCTGCTCGTGAAAACCTGGCTGCTGCTGCAACCGCGAGCTCACCGGCTCTCATTCACCCCGTGCCAGAGCTGTGCCCAGTGCAGGGCCTGAGGGAAAAGGAAATCGTTTGTCCAACCCTGGGGCAGGATGTTATTCAAACTAAGCGTTTGCATCTTTGCAGGATCAAGCACTTGTTATGGAAAGGAAAGGAGACAGACAAGATAAGCAGGTGTTATACAAGATGGTAGCACTTGGAGGGCTGTTAGAGGAAATAAAGGAGTTATAAACAGAGCCTTTGGAGGAATAAAGCAGAGAGTTCCATGTTTTTGCTGCCCATCTTACAATGAGGTAAGCTACAGTAAGCAGTGGACTTAGACTTGCTCAAAAATTACTTGGTCAAAAATATTTTCCTCTGGAAAACACTATTACTGAAATAGGGCCTGAAAGCCAGCGCTGCCCAGCTCGGCTGGAGCCTGCCCTGCCTTTGCCAGTTGCAGCCTCTGTGCTGTTCCCCTTTCCAACGTTAACTGCCTCTTCCCAGGCAGGGAGCGATCCCAGGCTGCTCCTGTAGATCTGCTTTTCTAATTAGCGGCTCCAGGGCACCTGAACAGTAGCGATTTGTCGTGTGGTGCTGGCAGCTCCCGGAACGGGAGAACCGCGAGGCAGAAGGGAGGGCTCAGGCGCTGCGCCTCCGCGTCCCGCTGACGGTGCTGCTGCTGCGCCTTGGTGCGACACATGCCACCAGGCTGCCGCGGGGCGCGCGCCGCCTTAGCGCCGGGCGGCACCGACGGCCCTGCGGCGACGCCGTCGGCTCCCACGACCGTCGCGGGGCCTCGTCAGCCACCGTGGTGGCCTCGCACAGCGCCTGGACGCAGGGAAGTTGGGCGGGAGAACAGAGGCATCACCGGTGTTGGGGTCTCCTGCCAAAACGTCGAGCTCCCATTAAAAACATTAATAATTCCCCCCCAGCACACGCTGCTCCACGCAGCCCCGTGCACGACGCCAACCCGAGGAGCCGCAGCCAAGGGCGAAGCAGGGCCTGCGCGCCCGGGTGTGCGCGCCGGGGCCCAGCGCTGAAGCGCCCGCAGCACGAATTATTTAATCGGGCATTTGCTGCCATCCGGATGCCGCAGGCTTTTACCCCGGCGTTTTGCAAAGGTGGTAGCTGGGGGGGTTGGAGGCAGCGCCGGAGACCGGCCGCTTCCCTCCCGCCTCGCCTCGCCCCGCGGGCAGCTGGACGCCGAGGGATCCTCCGCGGGCAGCCGGGAGCCCCCACAATTTTAAAGTCATAAAGGGGGGGGGGGGAGCGAAGGAAAGAAAGAAAAGAAAGGCAAGGCAAGGCAAGGCAAGGCGCGGGCCCCCGCCCCTAGCCCGGGCGGGCAGTCGCGGCGGGGCCGGGCTCTGCGGGGGCCACGCCGCGCGGGGCCGCGGCGGCAGGAAATGGCGGCGGCGCCGGGCGCAGCGGCGGGGCCCTCCGGCGGCGAGGCGCGGCGCGGGGCCCCTTCACGGCGCGATGGCTTTTCATGGCGAGGTGAGGGGGTCCCGGCTCGCTCCCCGAGAACTTCTTGGCGGCTTCATGCTCCTGATGGCCGCGGCGCGCGCGGCGGGGGAGCGGCAAGATGGCGGCTCCGAGGCGCTCGCCTCAGGGCGCCGGGGCGCAGCGCGGGAGAGGTGAACCGTGTCCCGCCGGGCCGCGCCGCCGGCAGAGCCCTTCCCGCCGCCGGGCGCCTCCGCGGAGCGGGGCCGGGGGGGGGGAGAGGAGGGGGCAGCGCGGGGGCGAACCCGCCTCGGCGCGGCGAGCAGGGCCGCCCCGTCCCGCCGGGCAGGCCCCAGCGTGGCTCGCCGCCTGCCGCGGGGGGAGCCGGCCCCGCGGAGCGCCGCTCCGTGCCTGGGCTCACCCGGGGGGCCGCGGGTCTCTCGGGGTCCGGCAGGCTCCGCACGAGAGCTCGGCGTTTTGGGGGGGGGGGGGGTGTCACCACGGTGCCGCGCCGCCCGCCTGGGCTGCGCGCGCGGCTCTTGGTCGTGCGGCGCTTGGCGTTGTTCGGCTCACGCACGTGTCCGTCTTTATTAGTCCTCTGTCGCAGGCACCTCGCTTGGTGAGATCTGCCGTCGTGATCTTTGTATCTGATCGTTGCATCTGCCTCGAAGAAATCCCGGCGGCCGTTTCAGCGCGTCGGCACCCCTTCCCTCAGGGGCTGCGCGGGGCAGGTCTCTGTCCGCGCCCTTTCCCAGGTGAGCGCGGCAGCAGCCCCCTGCCCTGCGTGATGCCCACCGGGGCCCCGGCTGCCCGCAGGCAGGAGGATTTTGCTAGAGCGGTGCCCGCAGCAGTAAAGACCAGCGCTGCGTGTGAGAGGGGGCTCCCAGCGGCTTTGCTTTTATGAAATAGTTTGGGCTCTTGCTCATTATTGCCAAAATCACTTCTGTTTCTGTTGTGTTTAAGCCACAGTTTTGTGTTTGCGCACGAGGGGTTCTGTTCAGCTCTGGCTGTAGGATAAGCACCCTTTCGGCAGAGAGTGTAGCCCTTTGTGACTATTTTATGAAGCACTCGTCTGTCAGAACAAAAGACATCAGCATAAACACTAAGCTTGCTTGGAAAAGGTTTAAGTGAACTGGGGCAAGGACAGCTGAGCCCCAGTATACACCAGCAATTGAGCCACCCCAGCATAAATACAATAGAGAGAAAAATTAACCAAAACTTACAAGTCAGCATTATCACTTGGGCTGTCTAGAAACCAATTTGTTGAAAACTGAATGTAAATTGAGTCCAGGTGCTCAGTTGGGGTTGGATGGGAAGCAAAGTGCAACCTTCGCATGGTTTCTGGCTGCTTTGCTCTGCATTGCTAATAAGTTAATATCAATTACTGCTGGAAAACAGAAATTGACAGTTATAAAAATACAGCTGAGTTTGAGGGAAGGAGTAAGGAATTGCTTTCCAGGGAAGGAAGGCAAGCCATGTGGTTAGACTCTGAAGTCTCCTTCAGGAGACCACAGTCAGTTCTTCAGACCTCCCAAGAGTTTCTTAGGGAGATTCATCTGGAGGACTAAGAAAGTGGAGCCAGTGAAGTTGTATTGACTCTGCTGATACTATCCTCCTAAATGAAATGGTGGAAGAACAAGGCCTGTCTGTGAGATGGAGTCAGGACCTACTTTCTCTACCTACAAGGTTTTTGTGGCAATTAGAGGGAGCAAGTTAAAGGATAAGTGTTTCTAGAGAAAGTGGTGGGATGTTGTATTTGAACAGAACACACTAAAGTGTTTTTAGGGCGGTCATGTTGCCTGTTGCTGCATTTGTGCTTTTGATGCTGTCTCACCTGTGTGCATTTGTTCCCAGCCCCATGGATTCCTTTGCTCCCGGCTCCAGGACTGGTTGATGAGGGATGCTGGACACAGTGACCGATTACGGTAACCAGTTTGGAAATTGTAACTGCCTGCTTACTGATGCCTGTTTAGCAATAGACAGCTCCTGTGCAGGAGATAGTCTTGTTAATCTATCCGTTAACCAGTGCAGTCTTGTGAAAGGGCTTCATGTGATGCCCTCCAGTGGTGACAGTGCATACTGGTATTTTAAATCTAAGAACAGAAGGGAATTGGAAAAAATGGTCCAAAATATTTGATACCCCTAGACACAAGGTACCTTGTGCTTTAGAACATGCGGTCCTTCATGGAGGAGAGAGACACTGCTGATTGCAGCAGTGGCTGAGACTCCCGATTTTTGGTTTCTAGCTCCTGGTGTGCCGCAGTCCTCATGTGCTGCATTTGTGTTATCGTGGGATTTGGGGAGAGCAAGGTACTTTTGGGGGGGGGGGGAATGAAAAGAGTGCCTAAAAGCAGTCCAGAAAACAGAAATTATTATTTCCTGCAGAATCCTACCACTGATTTAGCCCTCAGGTCAACGCAAAAATAACTGTGTGCTCAGTGGGAGAATGACTCCAGCCAGCTCTGATTTCAAGAGATGCTGGCAGCTTGCAGCAGAGTCTCAGATTCTGTCTCTGTCCCTTAGTCCTTCCAGCCAGGCCTGTGGTTTTATTATATTTTTTTCTGGTTTGCCCTCTATTCTGCACAGAAGCCTGCCGCAAATCAAATGGTGATTCTCACTAGCTACAGAAGGCCAGGTCAGCATTGCCCTCTGGTCTCTGTGCAACCATAAAGGTGTTTGAGGGTAACTCGTCGTAAGCTCAAGGGCCTCTGGGCAGCCATGGCAAAGTCCCCAGTTAGCTCTCAGACAAGGCATGGTTGGGGTATCCCATCCTTTGGCAGTTCCCTGCTGCTTCAAGCTCTGCAAGGACACTAGATCGTTGCTGCAAATCAGGACAGCATGTGGGGTTTAGATTGCCAATATTTGGGCTTTAGTCATGAGTCCCTGTCCTTCACTGAGGATTAATTTTGGTTGTGTGCACATAGTGGAAGGAAGAGAAGAAAAATGGTAGTATTTATAAGGAAAAAGTACATCTCACAGTAGATAACTCATTGTCAGAAACAAGGGCAGCTTGTTTTAAACTGACTGTTGCCCTTCCACATGGTCTGCTTCAGCAGTGAGCCAAAGTTCCTGTAGCCAAGCCGCAGAGGAGAGCTGTTTTTTCCTTATTCGGGACACCTTTTGGTGAATAGAAATCAGATAATATAATCAATAACTCTGCACAATTCTCAAAGATCAGCATTCTGCTACCCAGGATTCCAATTAAACCGAATACAGTTGGTGTTAGTCTGCTCTGGGGTGCTGTACTGGACCTGTTAATGCCCTGACTTCAGTATGAGGCTCCCTGCTACTGTCAGATACTGCTTCCAGTTCTGTATAGGGTTTGGCCCTTACTAGTAGTTTTACAGATGTACTGCGCTTCTTCCTGTCTGGTGGATTTATGCAGAAATACAAAGTTGAGGTGATTTCCAGGATTTGGGTGCCATACTGGTCTAATCAATAGACTGTGTAATGAAAATGGTGGCTTCCCTGTAAAGGATGTAAAGGTAATTCACAGTGACAGCCAGTTTTAAAAAATTCAGGTTGCTTGTGCTTTTTACTTTGTTGTATAAATATTTAAGTGACAGGGTTGGGGTTCCTAGGGGAGGAAATTCCTGGCTTATGCCTGAGAGGTGAAGCTTTTATTAAACAAAAACATGGCAAACTCATTTTTACATGTTGTTTTTGACCTGGTAGCTCATTATTGCTTATTTGTTCTTTCTTTCAGGTATTTCTTTTCACTGCCTTAACAGTCCTGTATACAGTCTCTGGCAATAGCCACATTCTCCTCAGCAGGCCGCTCCATATTCAGCCATCAGGCTTGTGTAGTCGAGCAGATTCATCAAGCTGGCGGTGTAATGATCGAGCTTGTCCCACTCCCACAGTGTCAGAACACCTCATGGTTGGCTCGGTGAATCCATCTTTGCAGCACTCCTAAGAAATGGTTGTGAAGTCCTGGGGACCCTGAGGAGAGTTCACCAGCTGGAAAATCTTTTGGACCGAGTTCCTTTAGCATCGGAGGTGAACAGCTAATCCAGGTGCCAGAATACAGGTATGGATTAAACACTTTGGGTGGAAAGCTCTTGGTGGGGAGCGGTGTCCCATGGAGCTGTTCACAAAAGAATATATGTCTGCACCAGAATCATTTGGTTCATCTAGCAATCCTTCTGCCTTAAGGGCTTCCTTGGGAGATTTAGTCATCCTAATACTTCTGCTCTGATATGTGTGTCTTACTACTTTCAGATGTTTTTCTCTACTTGTAAAGAGGAGCATGGCTCTTGATTTGGCAGATAAAGGTAAAAGATGCTTCAGTAGGTAAAAGCTGGACCTTGAATCAAGGCATAAATTTTTAAGCAAATAAAATCAAGCTCAAAACAACCTGGGGTGTGGTGCTATTATCACTAGGTCATACCCTGGCAGAGGAGCTGTACACCTTAGCTGCTTTTCTCTGACCTGCCTTATGGGAGGTCTTACCAGAGGACCATAACAGCCCTTTCTGCTGTGGAAATCTATGAATTCCTGGTAGGCTAAGAAATGATGCTGTGCTTACATAGCTCAGTGTTGTTAAACCCTTCTTTTTTTAGCCTTATAAAACAAGTCAATATAGAAGAGAAGATGGGAGTAATCACTGCCATAATGACAGATTCAGTTCCTGTTTGCATAGTTTATTAAAGCCCAAGGAGATTTTCAGGGAGATGTATTTTTTCCTCTTCTTTTAAGGTCATTTGGGGAAGAACAGACAAACTTTTGGCACACAGTTCTACATCAAATCTCTTAAGTTTTGTCAGGCTTTGTTTATTCGTAGGGACCCTGTATATTGTAGTCTCCCTGTACCTGACTATCACTTAGAATGGAAATTTGAACCAATGGTTTTGTAATGAATGTGTAATAAATCTGTGGAAAAGCCTTTCTGTTAATGACTCTTCATTGAATTCACATAGTTTTAACAAATATGAATGAGGCTGTTTAAAGCTAGACAGGCCTGCTTGACAGGCAGTGCTTGTGCATTTGTCTGATATCCAGAAATTAAGTCTGAACAAGGACACTTCAGCTGAGCGTTTGGCCAGAGTATTTCCAGCCCACATTGGAGACCCTCCGCTTCAAGGACGCAGCATCAGAGGTGAGGATTCCCCAGTGCCGAGGAGGAGGAGAACAGGTTTGTAAGTTGTGGGTGCTGAGGACGTACCCAGGTAGATGTGAGTGTGGCCGAGGAGAACAAGCTAAACATGAAGCTTGAGACTTCTGTATGTGGGCAGCCAAGCACTGCAAAAGGCCTTGGTCCATTGGTTTTTGTGTTGTTTGTTCCCCTGGAGGAATGAATGAAGAGCATGGGCATTTTGTAAAAATATCTTTTAATATTTAAGAATATAGTGAATGCTTATTTCAAAAAACCTCACTGTGCATGGTACGAGCTAACAGTTTCACACACAAGGGAGGCATATTTGATTATCTTGTTTCACAGACTTCATGTAGCGACAAGAATACTTGATTGTGAGTTCAGCTTCATGGCTGGAGTGTTTTCAGCTCTGTCTAGCAGCTGTACAGTGATTATGCCTTTTGCTATTTTTGTTTTTCTTCAACTTTTTAGCTCTTCAGCAGACACAAGAGTGGAATTAATGCTTGCTTAGGAACAGGGGAGTTCCCTAGGCATAAAATGGGTACTGGAGGAAGCAGTAATCCAGCTGCCACTGTTGCTTGGTGGTAGTGTCACCTCTGAGAGGGATGGTATTTATTTCTAACTGGAGAATTCTGAGAACAGGCCCAGGATGCTGATGGGTCTTGTGACTGTAATGCTTTTCTGCTAAGATCCTGCTTAAGAGGAAACTGTAAGGGTCTAAGGGCTCAGGCTTGGCAGCTTCTTTGGATCAGGGAAGTTTTACTACCTTTCATGGGAGAAAGCTCGTATATAAAGAGCATGATGGAGCAGTTAATGATGAAAGAGGGCTTTTCTCAAAGTACATTATATGGAGATGTGGCAGTTGCAGAATACAAGGTTATGGGAAAGCAGTGCACAGAGGCATGGCAATGCCATTATGAATCCGTAGGATACCAGGCGTTTCCAAAGCAAAGCAGGGGTGGACAAAATGCTGGAAGCGCGAGTTGAATGTGTAAAGGTGCTGGGCAATATCTGCATTGAAAAAGGACAGTTTGCAGTTCTCATAGTCTAGCAGGATGCCAATCCGTCTGGGGGGAATAGTAATTCTGATGTCTGGCGTCATCCCACTGTGCAGGAATTCATACTTGTGCCTGTAGGCAAGAAACAGACACATCTAACTGAGGGCACGCTGGCTGCTCTCGAAGGAAGCATTTTGTGCACACAGCTGTGTTCTAGGGTACGTTTCCAGCTTCACACGTGCAGGGTAAATACAGTCCCACCTCTCCTGTATGCACCGTGTGTATAGCCTCAGTCCCAACTGCTCTGCTGAGCAATGGCTGTGTTTGCCCAGCAGTGGTGTGCTCTCCTGTTCCACACAGCCCTATCCTGCGATGCCCAGACTTGCCTGCCTAACCCATGTAATAGGCATTTTATTTCATATTCTGGACTGGTGGTAACCCTTAGACTGGGACAAGATTAGAGCAAGACGTGGGACTCTCCAATTCTTCCCTCAGTGAAAGAGGCAGTGCAGGTGTCTGGTAAACCAGAGGGTGCACCTGTGCTGCTAGCTTTTGTCTGAAGTTGTCCCTTCTGTGGAAGAGATATGCTCTGTGTTAGGCCAGTTAAACTTGCTTGAGAGCAACATGATCATCTCAGCTTTGCAGCTAGGTAGCTGTAGGCACTGCCAAGGAGAGAGGTGGAGAGGTGACTCAGTCCTGTCTTTCCAGGCCCTGCAGTGCTGCCAACTTACTCCCCAGGGGCCAGTGGTACTGAGCCCTCTTCCCTGCCAAAGGCATGGGAACTGCTCCCACCCACGTTCAGAGCAGTAATGAGGGAGCGTAATCCCTGACTCAGAGTGGCTAGGCATCAGCTAGGCTATTTGGCTTCATTTTTCAAACTCCATTCTCTAATGGCCTTTCTGGCTACTTTTCCTACAAAACCTCCCGTTCAGCCAGGGTAGTGTTGGTAAGGAGGGTCCAGTCTGCTCCAGCTATGCATATTCATTTACTAGAGGGTGGCCACTTTTAATTGTGGCTCTTGGGCTGTAGATTAGTGGTGGCCAGGAAGGTGCTCTGTAGGTAGTACTGGTGAAACAACAGCTTCCTCATGAGGATAGCCCTCTTCTCCCCCAGGTAGTCACTGTTTGAGTAATGCTGAGGTCCTTTAACAGTTACTTAAACAGCTCTCCCTAGTGTGACATGCCACAATCAAAAATGAGATTTTTATAGGAACATGCCTTTCTGAGCAGAAATGAGAAATTTTACTTAGCTGCAGTGAGTTATCTGGCATTTCACGAGGGCCAGCTTCTTCCCTAACCACCTCCTCCACCCACACCACTCAAATCAGAAAATTTCCCTGTAGAAATGGGTATGGCAGTGACTCAAACCAAGCAATGGCCCAGCTCTGTTTTCTCTCCCCTGATGTCCATGCTCATTGCTCCAGAAGAATGAAACAAACCTCAATGTACCTCTTAGCTCAATGTAGCAAAGAAATCAAATTAGCCTTCCTGCAGTGTAAGGGAGAGTCATTAACTTTAGTGGGTTTAGTCTCCCTCATTAAGCAGCATTTCTTGCTGTGTGGGTGGTGAACGGCAGTACAACTAAGGACTCTGGCTATGCAGCAGGCCAACTGCTGCAGTTAAAACCTCTCCCTGAGTACCAGCAGGCAGAGGACAGGCATCTTTGGGACCATGCTATGCTGCCGTTACCATTTGCTGATAGCCTGTGTGCTTGGGACACAGGTGGTATTTGGGCTCCCTGTTCAAGGGAATGCAGAGGCACACTGGCAGCTCTTGCAGGCTGAGTGGGGAGGGGTTCAGAGAAGCAGTGGGAAATAGTTGGGGATGCCATCAAATGGCCCTTTGACCAAGCTCCTTGTGGGATCCAAAATGCTGGGCTCAATTCTGAGGGGAGCCACCATCCTATTGCAGCAGAACTAGTGATCAGAGCACTTCCCAGCCAGTGGGAACAGGGGTCTATCTAATAAGAGGGAGTTGGAATCTCTAGCCTGATAGGACGCTCCCATTCCAAATATGTGTTTGGGTGGAACTGGACACTCACCTTATGTTTAAATTGGCCATTGAGACTCCATTTCTAGCCTTTGGTAGATCTTGATTCATCTCACCCTAAGGTAGGTGGCTAAAGAAAGGACACATGAATCCCACCCTGGGTATGCGACTTGCTTTCTTTCCTTGGATGCTTCACAAGGTGTCAAAGGAGATGATACTAACACAGCTTTTGGTGTCCTGGGGAGAATGAGCAGATTCAACCGAGACATAAGGGGGAGCTGACATTTCTGCATGCAGGTATGGCTGTTAGGTACCTCCTTACAGAGGAGAGAGATCAAAAGCAGTTGGATACAACTGAGTTTAGCCAGATACCATGTATGGCTTCTAGGCTATATGGATCTGTAACTGGCTGGCTTCCCACTGGTGTTTCAGTAACCTAGAACAAGGCCTTTACAGCTAACTTTTGTAATGCAAATTTTGTTCAGATTTGCTCTTGGGATTGCCTGTTTCAATGTAAGAATGTTATTTAATGGCAAGATTTGCTTAAAGAGTCCAGTATCCTTCTAAAAACCATTCAAAGTGCCAAAGATTGAATGTCAGAGGCCTCTAGTTAAGTACTTGGTTTGAGCTTTGATATAAAATCTGTGGCTGCCCTGTACAAATAGGAGCTCTCTGCCGCTCTGCCTGCTGGTGTACCTGTAGGAAGTGTTCTGTAGGGGACCTGTAGCCTCCATGGCCCTTACCTTGATGGTGTGATGATATGTCTCATGCACCAGGATGAGTTGTTTGCCCCCAGATAACCATGTCTCGGAGTGTTTTCAAAAGCCACACCAATTCTGTATTCTGTATCTTCCTCAACTTCCACCTCCCAGTAATGCTTTCCTGGAAATGGGATCAGACTGCCCAGGATCCCAATACACCTGTGGGAGACAGACAGGGCTATGTGCTTTGGCAGGGATCTTTGGCATTGCTATTTAAAATCCTTAGGTATATAATGTACCTGGACATTACATATCAATAATTAAGTCACTTTTGTTGTCTCCCTAGCAGTGCAGGGTGGATTTTTGACTACAGTGAAGTCTGTGTGCTGAGGACCTGACACAGAACCTGCAGGTTTCTTTGTGACACCTATCCTGTCTTTATCTTTGTGTAGCTTTGAATAAAAGAGTTCCCCGAGCCCTTTCAGGAATAGGGAGAACAGCAGCCTGTGCTCTCTAGGTTTTCTGGATAAGTTATTACTTGCTAGAAAATAGAGTGCTCTAGTGAACCCCAGTATCGTGTGGGAAAAGGGCTACAGGTTTTGTATTTTCTTCCCAAACAACCCAGGGCTTTGCATGTCACCCACCAGCAGGAATGGAGCACTGTAACAACATGAAACTCCTGGGGCAGTTGGGAGGGGAAGACCTGCCCATGCAGTGTTTAGATGGACTAGCAAGAATTGAACACAGTAGCAGAGCCTGGAATACACTTAGGTATCTGGGCCATGAAAGGTTTAACGGTGAACCTTTTTGAAATGAGGATCAAAGGAACCACGTAAAGGATGATTCTTAAAAAGGTGTGTAGGAGAGACAGGCAAAGACAACACCCCAAAAGAAGACCCTTCAGCTTGACTTACAGGCACTGTCTCAGAGTCAAAGGAGTTGGGGACTTTGAAGATGCAAGTTTGAAAGCGGGGCAAAATAATCTATGCCAAATGCTTCTGAAACACCTTAATTTAAGAAGGCAGCATGAGTCCTGAACGCCTACACCCAGGCTTTGCATCAGGAAAAGTACACGGTGTATCAACTGTCATTGCTGCATCACAGGGCAGGTTTCAAAACACAGCTAATTTTTTAACGTGGAGTCACAGCCTGTGCATTTCTGTGGTAGGTTGTCTAAGGATGTAAATTACAAAGGCAAAAAACATTGCTGGCAGACACTGAGCTCCTCTACCTGCAGGTGATGCTGAGAAAAAACTGCACTCCCAGCATGCTGAGCCTGATATGTAAGGATGGGCATGCACAGCAGGACAGGGCAGTGACTTGTGTGTTGTGCCACATCAGCAGCAATCATTTAAAGCAAGTAGAGAGTTCATTAGAAGTACAAGTAGATGTCTTGGGAACAGGATAAAGGCTGCTGAAATTGGGACTCAGAAGCTGCGCTGATGAAGACTGAAAAGGAAAAAGAGCAATGCAAAATGGATGGGCAACCTTCTGTGAACAAAGTATTGTCATAGTGATGAGTTGCAAAGCCACCAAGGCAAACCTGAGTCAGACTGTAAGGGCTGCTGTGGTTAGGAAACACATCAGCCTTTTGGAGATCATATAACTTCAGAAAGAAGAGTTTACTATGTAATTTCCTCATCATGTATTAGTCATTTTGGCTTGGAAATATTTTTTTCGCAGTATCCTGGCATGAAAGAAGCTTCTGAGAGTTCACAGTGGCATCAAAAACTCAGCCTCAGAGTTCAGAATGAGATGAGTGCCAGCTCTGGCTGTTTCTGTGAAACATAAAAGCACCCTGTGGAAGGTGGATGAAATCCCATTTTGGCTCATCTTGATGACTTTAATGAAGAGAATCTTCTATGCCCTGGCTCTTTTCCACCAAACCCCCTAGTAACACCACACGGCACAAAACAGCCTTGCATTTCCATGGAGGGGCTAAATTGTGGGTTTGTGTTAATCTGTGTCTGCAGATGCCTGTCCTTCTTATATGCTGCTTCCCTGGTGCTGACTAGAAGCTGATGTATTGCAGCAAGCTGAGGCTGTCACTTCAGTGGCAAAGGGCCTAATTTTGTTTTGAAAGCAAAATCCATAGGCCCAAATGCTATGAGCTGACCAATTCCGCTAGATTTTTCAGCAAGAGGTAAGTGTTCATACCACTCTCCCTTCCTTAGCATTTGCTTTGGCACTTAAATACCTGTTCAAATTTAGCCCAAGGTGCCCAACATGTCTGAGTAGGTTTGTACATAATTGTGGCTGGCTGGCTGCCTCTGTAATCCCTTTTGCTAACTTGCATTAACTTCTAAGTGATGCTTAAATTCCAAAGTAGCAGCTAGAGAGAGGATTTAGCTCACAAAATCAATGAAAGCTGCTAAAAGCCCCACTGGGCACTTCTGGGTATCTATTTAAAAAAATTCTGTGCTCTAAACTACAGAAGCCCCTTTCAAAGATGAGGCTTAGGGGCCCAAAGCACCAATAGATTTTTTTTTTTTTTTTTTTTTTTTTTTGCCCCTTCCCCCTGTAGTTTGAGCTGTAGTGAAGAAGATTTTACATAAGATGAGTGGTGGGTGGTTCCCCATTGAACAGAGCTATCTAAAAACAACCCTCAAATCACCATGCGTGATAGTGAGACCTGGGAAGGACAGGCACGTTACATTGTGCACATTACGTATGAGGCTGCATTGCCTTGGCAATGTGGCAGCTTGTAGAGGATGGGGCAGGGGAGAGGGAGCATCAGCCAGCAGGGAGAAACAGCTTCTCAAGTCTCAGAAGTGTGCAAGTGCTGGATCACTGTACTTAAAAGAGAACCTAATAGCTATGCCATTTAAAAAAAAAAAATCCCATTACTGCTGTATTAAGAGCTTATGGGTTTTGATCTTTTTTTTTTTCCTTCAACATTTGCTGGAGTTCTTCGGGCGCTGTAAAGAATTAAATGGGAAGAGAGTTTCAGAAATGGCTAAAGTTGGTGCACATCTCATGTAAAAAGAGGTGGTGTAGGTTATAGGAATCCGCCACCTTAGAAATTCTCAGAAAAGAGCAGCAAGCCACAGGGAGTTCAGTAACAGCATCGGGAATCAATAACCCCAGTGAAACCATGGGGTTTTACTCTCCAAGGGACTATGCAAAAGGCCTTCCATTAATATCTGTAGGTCATTTTGTCTGTGACCAAGGTATGCCCAGCACAGACAGATGAGAAATGAAGCAAAGAATGGTTTGAAGCAGTGTCTTTTGCTTTGTCTAGTCTATGCCAAAAAAAGTAAAAAATAAGCAAAGCACAGATGTAACAGTCAGCTTCAAGATCCTCTGTGCTGATACCAAGTGAGGACAATTTCAGTTTCAAGAGATTTCCCTCTCTCCCTACCCCAAATGTCAACGCATGTGAAAACCAAGGAACAAAGTGGAGGTCCTTTTCTACCTCTAAACTAAAAGATTACAAAGAAGAGCGGAGGGTTAATGGCCTACCACTTCAAACTGAATTATCATTTTGGGAGTCCAACTGGGAATACCTTTGAAGAAATTTGATTTTCTGAAAGGTGAGTAATCAGTATTTTTCTAGTCCTTTGAAAGTACCCACAAATGTGTTTGCAGTTGCCTAAAAAACAACCATAGCTCATCTGTGCAAAAACCAAGACACTAAAACAAACACTATACATTATACACATGCATGTTGTCTGAAAGTTTTAATTGGTTGGTGCCTGGACTGAATGTGAGAAGAGCTGCCATATCAGTAAGACTTTTTAGTGGGATTTAAATTCAAGGTAGGGGTGTGTGGTGGGAGAAGCAGCCATGAACCACGTGCATTAATTGCAACTGAAATTCTTAGGTATACCTTGTAAAGCTGTTATCGTAGATGGGCAAATCACACTCTGGGTTTTCCAGTTCATCACATGCAATTGTAAATCCATCGTCTAGAATTGCCAGTAATGGATGGGCTGTGTCCTCATTAAGACAGAAGTAGGTACCTGCAAGAGAAGGGAATGCCAGAGGATAGCAGCTCCAGGAGCTCCATAGGGCATTAAGGTTTGCAGCATGGGTGCGGGGAAATGCTCTTTGGATCCACAAGAAGTTTAACCAGCATTCTGGAAGGAATCTGGCTGACTGAAAGGCCAAGTTTGTCTGCTTTGGGGCTTATAAATAAACAGGTGTTACAGCAATAACTTACAGCTTAATACTGTTTAGATACAGCCTTGTGAAATGCAGAAAACAGGCCTTAGCCTGGTTTTGAACCCAACCAAGGCTTAAAGCTGCAGACATTGCCCAGGAAGCAGCTGTTCAAAGGTGATGGGTCCTCCCTGCAATGCAGTGTCCAGTTCCAGGTCATCTTTCTCAGAGGTGAAGTAGTTTATTTTTAAGTATTGAAAGGAGAAACAGGGTTTAAAGGCCTCTCCATGGCCCCACTCTTCCCTATAAATGCTGGGTACAGTTTGAAGAGAAGGGCTTTTGCACTGCAAAGGTGCCTCACTCAGCACCCCAGTGTAGGGGGTCATTCAGTTTGGTCTCACCCACCTGTTCATCTCCAGTTGGCCCAGCCTGTTCCTGACTGGGCTTCACCCAGAGCAGTGCTGGTGACCATCTGGGAAGTGCCTCCTCCCGAGGGTGACTCTAGCAGCTGTTGTGAGGGCTGCTGTAAGGTCCCAGGCAGCATGTGTGCCTGGCTATCCCAGGGTGTGAGGCTGGAAAGGGACCCCTGCTAGTCCACCACAGGTCCACCACCCTTGTGCTGAAGTGGCTTCTGGTCAGAGCAACCCTCAGAGAGCCAAGTTAGCAGGGCAGCCCAGGATGAAAGTACTTCTGCTTTTCTCCCTTTGCAGGCATCACAAAGCAGGTCTGACGCACTGTGCTCGGATGAGCAGCAGTGCACGTCACAGCTGCTGTTTGTAGTTCATGTTTGTGTGTCATCTCCACTAAGTAAGAACCAAAGGTCATTCCCAGTGTTGGAGATGAGTGCTTGCAGTTGACAGAACAATTTGCATCAGCTGTTTGCATAATGTAGACTCTGGGAAGATAAATCTCTCCCTGCTAATCCCCAAAGAAATCATTATAATCAAAATGCAAGTTACTTCAATGGAAATACAATACAAACAGTGACAGGGCAATTACAAGCATGTGCTGCTGAAAACAAATACATGCTGTGCAAGCAGAAATGGTAATTTCAAATACTGAGTTTGACTGAAGTAGGTGAAATACACACAAATGATGGTAACACGCTGACAGCCTACCCCTCCAGGGATTTAAGAATGATCGTTTCTTTTCTCAGGTGTTACTGGTGTGTAGCAAAAAGAGGTTTCTTACTGAAATATAGCCAATGCTGTGTTAAAGCCCTTTCCTAGATTGTCTTACATGGATATGTGGTCAGCTGGACGAATAAGCACACTCTGTAAATCTCTCACAGGAAGTGAGTGCAGAAGAGGCACAAGTACGGTGCAGAGTGCGTGTGACGGATGTGGGAGGTCCAAGACACCCCAGTGAAGCTGCACAATCATTCTAGCAATGGTGCAAATGAAAACAGGTGTCAGCCTATGAGCCATTAAAATGAGCTCTGATTAGATGCCTGGGAAGGGAAAGGGTTTTCAACTTCGCTTTTGGGGAGAACATTAACTCTTGCCTGTTGTGACACTAACTATGTCAGCTACCAACTGCCAAAATTCCAGCTCAAAACAGAACTGCCTTTTTCCTTAGCTACCCCAGACTGACGAAACCAGACTGCAGAGCTTTTCCTAGCCAAGCTGGAGATATTTTAACATGTGCAAAGGAAGGTTTTGTATATCAATACGCCTCTGGGAAGTGCCAACTGACTGGCTCAGCCATGCTTTCCAGTAGCAGCATCATTATAAGGTAATCTCTGGAGTTAAGTAAAACCGCACTTTGACTTTCTTCACTGGTGTGTTAATATTTGGTTAGCTGGCCATGGCTGGGAGCACTGGGTTATCTAGTCTTTTGGCATTGTTTAGAAATGAGTAACTTTCAAGTATCAAACAAACTCAACAGAAATAATTTTGAATTACAGAGCTAAAGCAATACCCTTATTGTTACAAAAAATTTTTTCATTTCTAAAAGGTTACCAAGTGTGTAATTATCTACAAGAGATTAGGACCTAATCCAAAGACCATTGAAATCAGCAGGAATCTTTCTGTTGAGATAATAGATGCTATGTTAGGCAGCTGATCAGAGCTGCACAGTACCTGTGGTGTGTATCAGTACAGGTTCACTTCTTTCACTGGAACCGCCCAGGTTTAGAGCTCTAACAGAGATGTGATAGCGTTGTGTTGGCTGGAGGTGAATTAGAACTTCACAGTTAGGGATCCCAATAATAGATCTGCAGAAAATAAATACATGGAAAATTATAGGGGAGAGAATAAAGGTAAGCCTTTCAGGCTATTTTTCTGAACAACAAAGAAGAAATTATATGATCAGCTTCTATTTAACCCTTCAACAACACTGTACTATTTCCAGTTGCCAAAAGCAGGGGTGGAAGATAGTCTGTGACATTTCTTTTTTTTTTAATTTACTTCTGCCTTTTTCCCAGTGCTCTGTATATTCATTTTCCATTAGCATTTATACAGTGAAATTTGTATTACAGAAATGTTCATAAAGGTGAATTCCTACAAATGTAAAACATTTGCCTTCCTGTAAGTGGTCACCTCAAATGCCTAACAGGAGTTACACTACCCAGAGTACAGGGGAAAAAATGCTATTATCTCATCTGACCACTCACAAGTAGGCAACACAGCTTGAATGTTTAGATTTCAAACTTCATACAGAAAGATATTTCTGCAGCTCTAAAATGCAGAAAAAAATGTCCTCAGACCATTTCTAGCAAAAAAAAAAATCATAGGCTCTTCACAGATAGCCTTCAAACACAGAGATCTAATTCTTTGAAATAATTTGTTATGAAATATTTACACAATCATCACTTACAATTGCATTAAATGATTTTAAACTGGATTTAAACTTCCTGTCTCCTCAAAATCTAATGGATGAACTTGCAAATCCAGCTGGCTATTCAGGGAGGGAAAGGTTATGTGAATGTCACTGTAATAGAACTAGACTTCTGTGATTAGATTTCACATACTTCTTCATTTTGGCTGGGTTTAGTCATAGTGAAAAAAGGAAGAGCAGATTCATAAGCATATTCTTTCATCATACCTTGGGACACTGAAATGCAGTACTAAATTTAGCTGCTTCCTCCTTGCAGCACCACTCTGGGACCTCCACAGTTTTGGCCTCACTTTAGCCCAATACATTTTTTAGGCGTCCAAAGCTCAAATACACATATGCCTGATCCTGCTGCCGTTAATGTCAAGGGTGGATTCTAATGACAGCTGAGCATTTCTACTTCCTCACCCAGGCAAATCACATCACAGGCTACTAAAATACTTCTTGTTACACAATTCATTTTTTCAGACACCCAATATGGTCCCCCAGTTCCCCAGGGATTGTTCTGCACATCCTTAGACTTGTACTGTTCTGAATATGTTGTCTTGGGTTTTTGACCAAAGAATCATGGATCCTTTCTTAGTGCTAGCTGGTGACATGAAATGGTTTCATCTCTACAAATCAGGAACTCGATGGGATAGTAACTCACTCAGTGATAATATCCCCATTTTCTTCATCTGTCAGCTTGGACAATTCGACCATGTAGGAATCAACAGGGTTAATGTCTCTAGATTCCCAACACACGAGTGCTGCGTTTTCACAGCTTCGGATCTTTTTAGTCTTAATGGCAGGTGGTGAAGGAGCTAAAAAGTAGGCAAAAGAGCAATTTTAAGTAGTTGCTTGACAATGTTTGCAACAAACATGCTCTGAAGATTAAAAAAAAAAAAAAAACAGAACAAAGATGTTTATTTAAAGTTGTTTATTTATGCTTAAAGAAATCTGCCTTTCCCAGTGGATAATAAACAGCAAGCAGGCCGATAATAGTTCAAATAATAATTCAAATACAAAAAAAAGAAATTCAAAGACTTCATTTGGACTATTAAGGTCCCAAGATAATTAGTCAGAGAAAGAACATGGATAAAGACAGGTCCCCAAATCCTTTTCTTTCTGTCACTGGTTTTATCTATGCCACTGTGAGGTGCATCCCTTCTCTGCTCTAAGATGTCAAAGATCTCTGGAATGAGTGCTTGAAGGGCTCGCTCTGACTTGCTCAATTTGATGTCAGGATTTTACAAAAGAGAACCAGGGTCTGTGTTTAATCTTGTGGCAGTTCAGCTATCAGGAATAATTCCCTAAGACAAGCCCCACTAATCAAAATGTGCTTGACTGAACTGCAGTTAAAAGGGCAGCCTAGTAGGTGAACCCACAAAATGCCTAGAGGCCACTAAAGGGAGAGCAACACGGGCTGGCATCGGGACCTGGGAGACGTGAGCCCTGCTCCAGCTCTCCTATGTGCTTGTCCTTAAACAAGCTATTTTGCCTCTGTGCTTCTGTTTTCTCAGCTCTAAAACAGGGATAATAAGAAACTCCCCTGCAGTCAGTAGAAAGGGAAAAGCACCCAGAAAGTATTGGCATAAAATCCAGAGACTGTAGCGAATTTTACTATGAAGGTCACATACTTGTATTACAAAATATGTTTACCTGTTACATAAACTGCTCTTTCACTTGGTGGACTGATGCCAGAGGCATTTAAAGCACTGACCCAAAATTCATATTGTGTATTCGGCAACAGATTAGTAATGGTGCAGTATGTTTCTTTGACTTTTAGCATATGCTCTGAAATGAAAACAACAAAGCATTTACATGCATTATGTGTATTTATACAGTTACCCACCCAAAGCCTCCTCAGATAATGGAATTGAGGCTCATTGCTTCATGTGCTGAGTTCAAGAGAGCTCCTTGTCATCCGTGCCCTTTGATTAGCTGTCAGGCTGCTTCACCATGCCTTCCTCTAAGGAGGCATAAATCAAAGAAGGCATCAGCTTCTGTAGGAGCAACGTCACTCAAAAAAAAAAAATTAGGAAGGAATGTCACCCACCTGTCACTGAGTTTTTTCTGAACAGACCTTGCACGTTCCCACTCTGGGGATGCTGCCTGGTAGCTCATCCTAGCAGTGGGACAATAGTCAAAGCAATTTCATTGCTCGTTTCTCATTCTTTGTTTTACAAAGTTTGGACAGGTTCTGCTTTTCTTTCTGAACAGGCCATTTGGTACCCTACAAGCTTCCACTTATGCTGGAAAAGTAACTGTGTGCTTTCAATAAAAGAGTTTGCAACAGTATTATTAGCAAACACAGTTTTATTACCAGGCTGGGACATTTTGAGATGGTTCTGTGGTTCTTTTTTTGTGTGTGGGGGTGATGGGGAGTTACAGCCTATTATTAGCATTGAGATAAACTGTAAAATGACTGTGGGGGTTTAAGTGGGCATGCCAAGAATATGGTGATTTGTCCTCTAAAAATACTGTGCTTTGCAGCGGATGCAGCACATCTGTGCCTAACACAGTGCCCATGCCCCAGAAAAGCAAAAGCTGCTGTTGAGAACTGACTCTATGCACTGCCCCCTTCCCACTCCTGCTATCCCAGCTGCTCCCCTGGTCCTGTCTCTGCCACTGTGATGGGTCACCGCAGCAGACCTGGCAGGGGAAAGGGTAATAAAGCCAGAAGCAGGAGCTGTTGTGGCAGATGTGACAGTTCTGGTGGCAGGGAGGGTAGCTACAGAAGGTGCACTGGTTGCCACAGCAAAGGCTGGAGGCGCTTCAAAGTGTTGGATTTCACTTGTCTTTTACTAGGTAATTTTGATGTATATTTGGGGAAGGTGGGAAAGCTTTGTTCCTTTTGTGCCAGACTGTATCACGCCCCAGCTGCTATGTTTGCCAAGACCATTGTGACAGCCAATGTTGAGAACAGGGCTAGGAACCAGCTGTTTTGGTCAGTGGGGGTCAAGCTGTCCTCTTGTGTTTAGGCCTCCTTACCTGCTTGTTCCTCACTGCACCTCTCGTCGCTCACTGGTTTATAGCACAGTTGGTAGCACTCGACAGTGTCGTCTGAGAAGAGGCCCCAACAAACTCTCAGTGAGGTGCCAGTCGCTGCATTGGGAGCTTGGGGATTGATCACAGGGGCACAAGGAGCTGCAGAAGGAAAACAGGTCAGTTTGTGAACACGCAAGGACAGCCAAGAACAGGACCTATTCCTATTTGCCGACAGAGGGGCATGTTTCCTTGATAGAAGCAAGATATTTTGTTCGCAGGCAAACACTTCTCCCACAAAAGCCTTTACACAAAGCCTCAGCATTGTGTAGAGGCTGATATTCCTCTCACACGGAGAAAAGTTAGGAGCTGACCCTGTAAATAGTCACACATGATAATCAGATCACTGGTGTATGAGCTAGCCTTGCTTCAAATCAAAATCAAAACAACAAAATACATAACCCTCAGCCCAAGCCTTCTCCGTAAACGTGACCTCCTCTGTGTGTGAGCTGCTGTTCCCCAGCGAGCTAGCACAGGAGCGGCATCTGCCAGGAACTGCACCAATGCCAACCAGCTCCAGCACTGAGGAGCCTCTGGAGGTAAAGCTGAAGGAAAAACTGTCCAACACTGGGTCAGCAGCACAAACAAGCAAATGCCAAATGCTATTTTACTCTAAGAAAACACAATGCAAGAGTAGCAAAAATGCATATTGTCCTTGCTGGCTCTTTATGATGTGCCAGAAAAGATTCAATGTGTTTTCTGTTTTGTTTTTTTTTTAATCCTTAGAAATTTGGAGGAGTTTTGCTCTATTTTCCAAGGATGACAGGAAAAAAGTTTGCTAAATATCAGAGGATCAAGCCACTGAAATCTGGTTATTGAGAGAAGTAGGGCAGGTTGCTTCAAGAAATCTCTACTTTGTTCAAGCAACTACAAGGTAAGACAAGTTATTACCAACTCAGCATGGCTGATCCCTGAACAGAAAGGCTGAATCTTTGTGAGTCTTCTAAGAAATCATCCAGAAAACGTAGAGAAGACCAAACTTGACAGTTACAGTAATTTTATACTGAAAACAAATGAAAAAAAAGAATCCCAAAATAGCTTCCAGTGTCTCTCTATATATTGGAGAACAAAAAAATCTAGAAGGAAAACTAGGGAGAAGCTAATTCTGCCTTTGCAGTTCATCTTTAAAAGAAGTAATGGACTTCTGTTTAATGTACATCCTTAATTAAATGTAAATAGGTCTGAAATAATGTTCAGATAGGAAGAGTACCTGAAATAGTATTAATGGAGTTCATTAGTTGTTCAACTTCAGAGAAATCTATGACTCTCTCTTCAAAGTCTGGCAGCACTGAAAGCTCTAAATCCACTTCTTTCTTTAAGAATTCTTGCAGTCTATAATTGTAAGAAAAAAATGTCTAATTGAAAGTACCATACCATTGGAGAGATCTTTCTGTGATACCCATGTTAAGAACATGCAAGGAACAGCAAACTCTAAAATAATAGTTATTTCCTTAAAACAGTGTTTCCATAGTTGCGCAAAGCTCAGCCTCCCCATGCCCTTTGCTTGGAGATACATGGCCGTACATCAGCTCAGCGCTCCAAGTTGTCAAACCCAAGCAGAGCTGGATCCGATGGGACTGGCAGACCACGCTCTGTGCGTCCCACTCACGCAGCAGGCTGGCCGCCACGCAGAGCGCTCCCGCTGAGCAGCCGATGGAGATTTCCCCTAGCACCTCTCTGCGAGAAGCAAGCTGTTAGCTCATTATTTAGAATTTATGACACTACTGTTCATTCAGGGCCTCAAGGTTTTAGGTGTTGTAATATCTGAAACAAAGGAGTATCTCTTCTGCGTGTTTTCATAATGGATGACAGTGAATTAAGATGCATATTTTTTGCAATTGATTTAGTGTGCCTTAAGATTTCTTCCAATTGCTCCAAGATCTTTCACTACCTGTTTTGAGCACTCACAGCCTGACTTTCTACCCCTCTATATTAATGCATAAATAAGCTTGTTACTAATAAACCTATTTAGGGAGATCAGTTTTAGGCAGATTTGTATCCAGAGCATTTCTTTTAAGACCTTTGGCAATCCTGTTTCTCTGCAATTAGTTCGCTATGACTAAGCTGAAAACAGTGATTTATTCATGCTCTGACTCTCCTTTGGGGTTTTTTGAAATTGGCTCAGAACTAGCTTTGAGTGTTAAACGTTTTAGAGCAACTTATCCTGCTGCAGGTTAAACCAGAAACACTAAAGACTTTGACAGCTCTAGTAGCATCAGTAACATTTGTGTGCCTGAATGAAATTTAGAACATGCAAGTGTCTCCAGTAATAGTGTCAGATAATGAGGAAGAAATGCAATACAAAATCCCAGACTCTGATACTACCTGTCAACCATGGTTACTGCTGCCTGTAGAAGACAGAGAGAGAGGGTTAAAGATAGAAAGGATCCATTTCTTGCATTAGTCCAGAGGCAGACTACATCATGCTGTTGACCTGTCTTATATGAACTTGTCTCAAATGCAGCCTTTAGAGCTAGCTAACTGAATCTCACCTAGCTCAAGGAACAAAGCCCTGCCTAACTGCCCATTCAAATGGACGGAACTTGGGTGAATGGACAGTAGGGTAACATGCAATATCAGGCAGAGACTACCCATGTAGACTCTAGCCTATTTCCCTCCTCGAGTGTGCAAACTGCCAGCAGACCCTTCACAAACAGAAACCAACAACATTTGGGGAAAATAACTTGGTGAGCAGGTAGAGGCCATTTGTCCTGAAGAGAGAGTTGCAGTTCCTGGAAAAACCTAAGCAGTCAGGCTGAAAGCTCCTCATGATCAAGACCAATTCACTTCTTTGGGCTATCCTGGCAGAGGAGCCTCAGACCCCCCAAAAGGTTGAAACAATGGTTCCTAGGGATGATGTAAAATTGCTTAAGAGCTAAGGAGAAAATAAGGTTATTCCCAGGGATGCAGAGGAAAGGAAAAAGTCAACTCATGAAAAGAGCTCAGCAGGTTGGACTGAAACAGCAAGCTGATCCATTGCAGCAGACTGGAGGTGTTAGAGAGGAGAGTTGTTTAACGTCCAGTTCAAAAGTTACTTTAGCTGTGCTATAGAAATGCTTCCACCCACCCAAGTCACAGGACAGTTCAGATGAGAACGATCACTCATTAGCTGTGAAAATTCTGGTTATTTTTTTCCAATTATTTTTCTACCTGCCAAAGAAAAATTACTTCTTGACATCTCTTTGGCAGTGGGATTCATCCATCACTTTGTAGGAGCTTTTAATGTATTTAGTTTGGAGCCTCCTGTTTAGCTGAGCTTTCCAACAAAATGAGCAAGAAAAAGAAACATCTTCCAAAGTAGCTGCATCGGTCTGCCTGCTGTGAGCCCAGAACAGAGCGAGAGAGCTGAGCCTGCATGAGGCAATGAACGCTGCTAAGTGCTTACAGAGTTTTCTGAGGCAAGCTTTTTAGAGAAACATCTTCTCTCTGAACCCCAAAGAGACCCATAAATCATTGAGCATACTAGTGATAAACTGCTGCTGCTCCATTGTGTTGCCCCACCAAGTCAGTGCCACCATGGCAAGCCCCCGGAGCAGTGACAACGCCATGGACCCTGGCTCCCCGAATGCTCTATGGTAATAAAGTCACTTGGGACTTCCCAGCTCGGGACTACTTGCAAGCAGCAAGAGCATCTGCCAGTTTAAATTCTTTACCTTTATAAAATCAGCTTTGTCATTTTCCAGGTAGAGCTCCTGGGTTGTGTCTGTCAGCTCCTTGCAGGTGTCAAGATGTTCCCCACAACTGACCAGCTGCCCGTATAAAGCTTCCAGCTTCTTTCTCTTCTCTTCCCCCAGTGCTTCCACCTGTTCTTCGTATTTCTGGGCAAGCACTTGTACTGCATCGTTGTAATGCACCTCAAAGTTCTGCTCCTGCCTCCCAAAGTTCTCCTGCAAGGCATTTGGGGTTTTGTTTCTTGCAGCCAGGCCTGATTCACAGCTCAGACAGAGAAAAATCTTAATCAGGCCTGCCTAAAATTCTCCTTGCCAGGGAGGCAATGCCAGTACATCGAAACTGTTATTTGGCTAATTTGCATTTTTAGGGGTTTATTCAAATCCTTCACCCGCACTGAGGCATGACAGAGTATTGGATTTGGTTCCAGACATAATAAGAGCATCAGAAATTATAATAAAAACAATGACGCAGGGCAACTGTCTCCAATCTAAGCCCAGGGATGCACAACTAGGGATGCATTCTAGCCCTAATCTCCCAAGTACTTCCACCAGAGCCAAGCACATCCTTCCACTAGAGAAACCATGGCAACCCAGTGGGATCCATGGATTCGCTCTAGGGGAGCTGAGCAGCTAATATCTATATCCTCACTCGCTGCTGGAGAAACCATCAGGAGGGAAGATTTAAGGAGCAGGCGAGGCTTTATTGCCAGCAGCTGCCCCCTGCTCAGGCACTGATGTCCCTCTGTGCCACATGCAGCAGAGAAAAGACAGTAGGTGCCTTGAGTTACTGCTTCAATTCGACTTGCTGCCAGCTGGGCCCCTTCCCCTGGGGCCAAGTTGACATCAGCCGAGCGGGAGCGCAACCCTTTCAGTGCTGTGTAGCTTGAATGCTCTCTGTCCAAGGGCTGGGCTGTGCCTGGTGCTTCTCTAAGCAAATCCAAATGAACACAGGGGGTGCACTGCGGATGGATTAGTTCGATCACAGGTCCTCAGCCATTTAAAATATGATTACCTGAGTGGGGATCACTTTATTTCTGAATACAAGTGTCTGTGCAAAGGTTTAATGTGGTTTTGCTAATCCACTTAAAAAATTCATCAGGATGAATTTTCCTGAGCACCCCAGCCTAGGCAAACCCCAAGATAAATCTGGGCTTTATTATAGTAATTACCTTGTTAACAACCGAACATTGTGATTCTGTCAAAACAGCTCTAAACCCAGCACCACAGAGTTAGCCCAAGAAGAAATGCCTTACCTCTACGGTGATGAAGATTTCTTCCAAGTGACTGGCAAAGTTTTCCATCTGAGCAATCTGCTCTTCCAATCTGCACATGTTTTTATGAATCTCCTCCTACCAAACACAGCATGATTCTCAATATGCCTGATTAGCGTTTCACAGGCACACAGCACAAAAGAAGCCCACACTTGCGTTACTCTTACCTTCTCGCTTTCCACAGCACTGGGGAGCTGAGCCACCTCGTGATCCTTGTGCTCCCCAAACAGTTTGTCAAAAGCTCGGATTGGAATCTTGCAGGTGGAGCAAAAAACATCAGCTGCTTCCTCCTCTTCACTGACTGCCTGGCTGCTCCGCTCATCCGACACGCCACAGCTGCTAAGCCCCTCTCTGGACCGTGCATGGCTCTGAGCCTCATCATCTGCTCCTGCTTTGTTCTGATCTTCATCTTGAGAAGCCTCACGAATAAATCCCTGTTGCTTTATGCTTTGACTTTGATCTTTCACTGGGGAGCTGCTTTTTGATGCATTATATAAAGAGCCTTGTGATCCTGCTTTTCCAGTGTGAGTAGGTGGCCGTTTGCTCTCCACCATCACCAGATGTCCTCCAAGGAGCTCAAGCTCTTTTTCTCTATCCTCATCAAGTCCATACATCTTGGCCAGCTCCTCAACCTCCTTTCCCAAGTCATATCCAGCTTCTTGTGTGCTCTGAAGTTTTTTGCTGCTCAGTGCAGATTCCTCTCTAATATCCTCCAGAGATCTGTCTCCTTGACCATGTGACTCTTCAGGAAAGATATCAAACCTCTCCTTTGATCCATAAAGATCCATGTGATAAAATACCAAGCCTTCAGTCTCAGGCTCACTAGTCTCTGGGACCAGTGGGGAAGCTGAACGACCAGGCAATTGATCCCTAGTTTCATACTCTTGTGTATTGCCAGATCTGGACGACATTGGTATCCTCAGCGAGGCTTTTGAGATGATGCGTCTCAATCCTGTAAAAGAAAAGAAGGATCTTTAACTACATACTTAGATAGCAACCATGATGGTTTTTTGCTTAAAAACAAACAGATGGAATAGGGTTGGCCGACAACCTGGAGGTAGGCATGGCAAACACCAAAGCTGGTAGTTTCATTTCCTAATTGGATGCTTGGCTTTTCTTACCACTGTGCAAAGTATAGCAGAAAGCTGTTTCCACCTGTGTATCCTGTTTTCTGAGTAGCTGATCTATGGCTCCAATGTCCGATTTACAAATTGTCGAGTAGTCCTGCCTTCAGCTCGACACTGGGCCTGTGCTACAGGTACATATAGTGCTTAAGCTAGAGTTGGAGAGGGCCTGGTTTGAAACCAGTTCACCCTTCAGCTGCTGTCAAGTGCTGTTTCTGAACTGCTGGTCAAGCATACTGTAGGATGCTCTCTCTTGTGATACTGATGTCATATAACAGACAGGCAAATGCTCTGAAAAATCTTGTTCTGGATTTTTCAAACTGTCATTCAAAACATGAAGTTTCTTTTAATTTATTCTCTCTCCGGGCTTCAGGTGCCTTCTATAAAATAGGGATAAATATTGCTTTTTGGAGGTCCTCAAGTGCTGAGAAAAAAATTTTTTTTTCCACAAATGAAGCTCTCAGAAAAAGATCAGCGATGATCCCCATGGTAAAGTGCACAGTAATTAGGAAGCGAGGCAGGTCACTGACCCCTGAAAGAAGAGAGGTCTGTTCTGACCTGGAGTTTGTGCCTTTGTCTACCCTGTGCAATGTAGGAGGTGTGAAACTAATATGTGGACGTGAAACACAAACCTGTATTATAAAGCAGATGCACATGGGACAACATTAAAGGTACAAAGGCAGTGTGAATTCTGTCATTCTCTAATTTTTGTAAGCTTGCTTTGCAGCCTTAATAATGCTCTGTTGATGCAGTTTGTGATAATAAAAGGAGATTTTTTTTCTCCATGACACTTCTGTTATATTCTTACACAGGTACTCAACTCTCTGTACATCTAGAAACATATATGTGCATGGAAAACCTCAAGCACCCTCACAGATACTGAGAATGAGGTAGAATATAATGTACTGCAGATCTCCTGCACTAGCAGCATGCACTCTGCCCACAGCCAGGACTTTCATTTGCCCCTTGCAGACTCCCCAAACCCACATCTTCCAACCAGCCTGGTATTAATATCAGCACACAAAATGATGCTAGGACAGGGAGACCATTTGGTGCTCCGTCACAGCCGCAATGTCTCCACAGCCCTCCGCAGTTCACCAGCACTAAAAGATCACAGTCACAAAACTACTCAGATCCATTTTCCCAGCAGTTTACTACTATAGTCAAAAGAGTTCATGGAAAGACTTCAGCTGAATATTAATGAAACTCTAGTTGCATCTAGTCCTAACTCAGTGAAGCACATGAAAGCTTTAAAACCATTTTCTCACAGAAAAAAGCCAAAAGGTCAGTCACTCATTAAAGTTATCAGAGCTTTTGCAGAAGCTTCCACTTAAGTTTTGGATTCAAACTACTTTTTATGCTTGTTGTAGTTTCCAGGACTTGCTATCGCCTCAAATTTATTTCATCAATATTTTACTAATACTCCTGAGAATTGCTTGGCTAACAAAGTCAACAAAGACAGTGACTCATCAGAAAGCAACTCTTGAAACTGGTGAAAAATGCTGAAAAATTTCCCAATCTCCAGTTTTGTATCAATGACAGAAAGCAGTCCAACCTGCTGGATCTATAAGAAAACACACACCAAAGTTCATCGTTCTCTTCTGGCACTACAGGCATAAATGGACACTTCAGAGCTAACAACATCCTACTATAGACAAAAATACTGAATTACTGAATTAAGTAGAAATACTATTTATGCTAAAGGTGATAAAATAAATCATGCAAATTCTACCATATTAAACAGAGAAAAGGTCTTGAAACGTACCAGGAAATGTTGTCTGGCTCCTGCAAAGATTTTTTTCCCCATAATTATAACAATAAGGCTTGCTTTACAAGCTACTACTAACTAGAAAAGTGAATTAACAAGTATTTTTCCTACCAAAATGAAATTAAGTTACATAAATTAAAATGAGCATAATTAAGCTTGTCTGGAACCCTGCTGCCTAAATAAGATTTTCAGATGATGTGTTTGCTCAGTTTACAGACACAGATACAATTACAGTGAAGAATGTTTAAGTCCATGACCATCAATTATCTCAAACATGTAACAAAGAAGTGTTACAACCTAAAAACTTGCCTTCTATCTTAAGACGTCATAAATTCTTCTGATAGCTCAGATGACATCAAACTTCAAATTTATTTCACCTAGTAAAAATTAATTCACGTGAAGGCAATTCCCTGCCACTTCCCTATGACTGCAGTTGGAAGAGTTATTGCAGTAACCCTAGACCGCCTCTTTGCTCAGATAGGGACGTGCCAGCAATGAGCAATGGAACAAATATAGATGTGCCCCAGCTGTCCTTCAGCAGCCTGCTACTTGAGTGTCACCAGGATGAATGTCATGCACTGAAAAAAGGTTATGAAAGTTCTGTGTGATTCCTGGACTTGAAGTACTTGGAACATTTATACAGACCCCTCCTTAAAACCAGAGCACGCTCTCACTTTCTGAACTGTTAATAAACCCAACCGAGGTTTCAGTCACTGACTCTAGACATGTTTTCCTAGGGTGAGTATCTTGTGTCTGATACACAAAACGTGTATTCTGTGCAAACTAACTCAAATGGATGAACACATACAAACAGCAACACTGAAAATTAAATGTAAGTATCTGTTCTTTTCTTTATGAAAGGTTAACGGCAAAATCCTTCTCCCTCTTAAATAAAGAAAAGGTTTACTACTGGGGTTGGTGGGAATCAAGATCAGATTCTAGAAAATTGCTATCAGAAACCACAATGTACACACTTGCTGCACATATACATACACTCGCGCCCCCGATGTGTATGTTAGACCTCATGGAAAGCTAATTATAATGAAGAAAGTGGCTAATGGCTCAGTAAGAGGAGGGTTTTCATAGGAACATATCGCTTCATTCTATGCTCAGTAGCAGATCACCTGGTAAAAAAATGTAGGCCACATATTACCACTGATTATTGTGATTACTGTAGCATTTGAGCTCTATATATCCACTTAAATCCACAAACCTTTCAGTTATCCAGAAGACATAATCCTTTGTTTGTGAACAAACTACTGAGCTAACCTTGCTGGCAAGATATTTTTAAATATGTTTGAGAACATTGCATTTTTTTTATATATATATATTATATATATATATAAAACTTTAAGAGGACAGTGCAATGGGAAATGCCTATTGCATCTTGACACAGCTGTGCTTTTTCCTCCTTTTCCAATTAAATTTGGTATCATTTCCTCACATTTTTAGCAATCCAATTGTTTGCTCTTTCAGTAAGGAATTAGAAATTAATTACCAATGTAGTCACGATCATATTACTGCTGACAGAGCCTCTATCATTGGTGAGATCAGAGCAGAAATGTTTTCAGTGTTAACATTTATGTTGTCAGACAGATTTTATTAGTTTTCAAATGGGAACTAATTTTTGCCTTTATATTGTTAATCTATGATAGCTCGCAGACCTTAATCTAGGGAAAAATTGGTAGTGTCAGCTTTAATTCTAAAAATAGAACATAAAATTTTCTTTACCGTAAATTAAATTCAGCCTTGCATACAATGCCTGAATAAGACATATATGCTTCATAAAAAGCACTGCACTTCTTCACTTTTACCAGAAGCACATAAAGCAGTATTCAAGCAAGCTGTCCAAACAATTACACCCTTTTACAGAGGGCATCTTGGATCAGGTTGATGCATCCTACCATTTTCCTGAAGTCATTCAACTTGCAAGAAAAGATGGGGGTGGGATATGTGTGTGCCTGTGTGGTAGGTGTTTCTTGCCTAAGTAGATATGCTCTACAAACGCTGGTTTCATTTGATGCCTTCAAATTTGGTGTGTTGATAAGCATAACGACCTCGGAGCTGAGCCCGACATAAAGACAGGCGTGGTTTGACTGCATTGCTATGCTGCACCATATACATGCAGTCACATACACACGTGCATTTTTAAAAGTGTCCTGAAAACAGACAAAATTCAGAATCCAGCTGGCTGCAAAGCAGGCTGAGTTTACCAAGAAATGGGAAAAGACTAAGCGCAGGAGCTGCAACGCAGACAACCCAGGCGCTAGGGCTTTGGGGCAGGGCCCTGCCGGAGGGGCGAGCAGCGGATTTGGGCGCTGCTCGGTGAGGCCGAGACGCGGAGGCGAGGAAGAGGCCGAAGGCAGCGGGGAAGCCGCAGAGAGACGAGGCAAGGCCGCACCGGGGGGCCCGGGCCTCCACGGCGGGCCAGGCCGCAGCCAGCGCGCAGGGTCTCACCTCGGCAGGCCGAGCGCCTCGGCGGGCCCGCGGCAGGGCAGCTGCGGAGGGAACCGCGCGGCCGGGGCAGCGCAGCGCTCAGCCCGCGCCGGGCGCGGAACGGCGGGAACCGCCCTGCGCGCAGCCACGCCGCTGCTGAGGGCACCCGCGGCGGGGCTGCTTCGGGCCTAGGCCTCGGCCCGCGCAGCCGCTGCCCATCGCCTTTTAGCAGCACACGTCACCTCCTTCTCCCGCTGCGAGGCCTTTGCACCCGCCCCGTGCGCACGGCTCCGCGACTCTTTTTTTTTTTTTTTTTTTCCCCGACTTCGGCTGTGTGAGAGCCGGGCGCCCCTCCCCCTCTCGCGCCCCCGCCCTGCCGGCCCCGCCGCCCCCGCCCGCCCTTCCCGCGGCCACGGTCCTGTCCCCGCCCCCGAGCGGCGCCGAGCCAATGCGGGCCGCGAGCTGCCGCCGACGCGTGGCGGGGCCACGCCCCGGCCGCGGCCGCTCAGTTTCTGTTTCGCTGCGCGGCGGCTCGGCGCGGGGGTCGCGCGCCGCCGCCATGGAGGCGCAGCCCGACAGCCTGGAGGGCTGGGTGGCCGTGCGCGACGCCGCCTTCGCCGAGCCGCGCCCGCCGCGGCTCCGCTTCCTGGCGGCCTGGAACGACGCGGAGGGCAAGTTCGCCGTGACGTGCCACGGCCCGGCCCCGGCGGCGGAGGGCGAGCCGGCGGCCCCGGCGGCGCGGCAGAGCTGGGCCGGGCTCTTCTCGGCGCAGGCGCTGCTGGGCGTCCACCGGCAGCTGGCGGCCGTGTGCCCGCGCCTGGAGCCCGCCTTCCCCGCGCTGCCCGCCGCGCTGCGCGGCGCCGCGGGCGGGCTGTGGGCCGCGCTGTTCGCCGGCGGCGCGGCGCCGGGCGAGGCCGAGGTGCAGGAGCTGTGCCGGCAGCTGGAGTGCTACCTGGGCTGGGCCCTGGAGCTCTGCGGCGGCCGCGTGGTGCTGGACGCCCTCTTCGCCGCCGAGCGCCGCCGCGACGACGACTACTACGAGAGCGTGCAGGAGCTGCGCGGCAGGGCCCTGCGCGGCCACCTGGCCCGGGCCGAGGAGGCCCTGCGGCGGGTACGGGCCCGGGGCCTCGTCGTGCTCGAGCGCCGCCTTCCTCCCCTCCGACCTCTGCGGCCGCTCTGCTGCTTGTCTCCCGCTCGCGTCAGCTGCTTGAGAGTCGCTCGCGCGTGGGTGCCGCGGTGGAAGGTGCCGGGTCGCTGGCGTCGTCCTGCTCGCGGTGTTGCCGGTGGGCAGGTCGGCACTTACACAAACGCCGCTTTGGCTGCCCAGAAACCGCCGAGTTGACGTGCTCGAGCGTCGAGTGCGATCCGTCTTTGTAAGCACCGCTTTATTAAGTGGGGAATAAGCGAGCTCCTTGTGGGCCGTAAGCGTAAGACGTCGGGGCGCTTGCTTAAGCTGCAGGCGCTCCTACAGAAACACGTTGCTAAAAATACCCAGCAGCGTTGTGTGCTGACTGGAATTGCAACCCAGGAGAGTACAGATAACTTCCCTGTGAAGGTCTCAGACTGCCTTCTTGCAGTGAGGACTGTAACTGGGGGATTCTCTGTCAGAAGTTGCTTCATTAAACCAAACCAATCTGTAGGCCTATATCAAATAGGTGTTCTGTAGTCAGAAAAATGTGAAGTGTGCAATTCTGGCCTAGTGAATGCATAATTATGATACTAGCCCTTTCTGTCTTTGTTACTGTAAGCTCCTGCTTGCTCTAGGTGTCTAACTGGATTTTTTTTCCTTGTGTTAAGCACTCTGTTTCAAGGATGGTAACTAGTGTGTTAGGACATTGCTATGTTAACACAAGGTTTAAAGGCAATTTAAGATCACTAGTGCTGTTGCTGCTAAACCTTTTTTGCTCTACCTGGCAGAGCAGGCTGAAAGGCATTTTATGAAAATGATCCTACTTTGGGAAGAAATTGAGACAGTTGGCTTTAGCTTAGTGTTTTCTGTGTCACTGCTTAACAACCATAACGTGATTCCCATTCCTTCTCAGAAACAGAGTTTTTAAAAAGACTTTAGTTTGCATGAAGTTCATACACAATGCTGTATACAAAAGTTACAGTTTCTGTACCTGAATGACTGTAACAGTCCATGCCCCAGTTAGAAATACATTCTGGTCCTTGTGCTCTTTTGCAAGAAGCACAGAAGAGTAAATACCTATGTGGCAGTTTGGGATTTGATGGTTAAGTATAACTTAGTGCCAACTATCCTGCTATTACCAACTATATATTAGCTACGTCTAAGGATGCTTTAAACAATACTGTTGTATTTCCAGGCCTCACAAGAACATAAGTTCATTATATGCAGTGTAGACCAGGTTACCCAAGACCCGCAGAGCAAAGCCAGAAGTGAAACCTTTATCTTCTGGCTCCAAACTAACCTTAAATATCAGAGCATCTTTCTTCCCTGTTTATATCGATGTCCTCCTCAGATACTTCATCCTCTGGAGCAGATGACTAGAGATAAAAGGAGATGCGTTTGTAAGAGTGCAGAAGTTGCCTGTGTAAGACAGAGGAGAGGAGCAGCGTGTAGATGTTTCCTTTTTTTGTATCTTTGAACAAAGATAACAGTCCTAAAATCCCAAGAGCGATACCATCACCACCACCATCACCACCACCACTGGAGTCATTCTGGCTAATGGTGAACTGGAGTTCTATTAAAAGAATAGCAAATTGTGTAAATGCAAGGATTTCCCAGAAAAACTATGACAATTTTCTCACAAGTAGACTAAAATTTTACAAATACTTCCCCTCTCCCTAGTGTAAACATCCTCCAGTGGCGATCATGACCCTTGCTCCTTGTTTGAGTATGAGAACCAGAAAGCGCATTAATGTGTTTTGCTTGGCTTCAACATTGGAAAAAACAGACTGTTCAATTGCTGCAGCTGGGCCCTAGGATGGTGTCTGAGCTGCCCCGGCTCCTGGGCCCTCATGTTCCCCTGTCCTGCCTATGCCAGGACCAGGGAGAGGATGGGTGGACGGTGGCCTCGTGCTGACTCCTCTGCCCTTCCCGGGGGATCCTCCAGCTGGGACCTTTGCTCCCGCTGTGGTACCCAGGCTTGGCTGGCAGGAGCAACCAGCAGGGTTTCATGCCAGTGCTTTTCAGTTGCAACATAATCGGGCCCATGTGTCAAAGTGTTTTTTCCTGATTGTCGCAGCACTGAGCACCTTCGATTCCCTCCCCGGCTTCCCTTAAGGAGCTGCAGCACAAACTATATCCTTCCCAGAAGGTCTGTGTTTCTCGCCGGAGCTTACCTCTGGTTCCTCAGCTGCCTCTGTCCTAGCCCATAGCTCACACCACGGTCTCTATTACCTGCTGGCAAAAAAAAATCTTTGAAGCTTTGATGCTAAGTAAACAAATTGAAGAAAAGTTTCCAAATTCATTTTTCATCATAGAGGCAAATGAATACCTTAAATGAGTACTGATCTATCAGTAAGAGACAGTTGCTCCCTGGAGGAATTAAAAGTTATAAAATGTAATATTTCTAGGACTGAGATTGGAATAAACTATTATGAATTATAAAAATATTAAAGGAATTTAACTGCAGAGTATATCAGGGTAGAAATCTGGTTCTGAATTCTGATTTTTAAATGAAAGTCTGATTTTTCCATGCTTGAAATCAGAAATTCTGGATCCAGAAACTCATGTTGTGTTAGAAGGTATTTAGTAATTGAAAGAGATGCAAGAACTAGTTTAAGAATGCCTTACTTGTCCTTGCAGCATGCAGACTTCCCCTGCAAACCATCTGTATTTATAAATGTCAGCTGTGCACAGCTATTAGCATTTTTGCCATGGAAGGCCCTAGGCATGATTCCCCTTGCAGTCTCCTAATGCAATATGCAGCAATTAGTGCCCTTAAGAGGACGTCGCTAATGGTATTTCCTGCTGGGGACGGTTGCTGAGTGCTTGGAGCGGTCCTCCCACATGACGGGAAGCCTTGGCTCTTTCGTCTGGTGATAAACGACAGGTTCTTTCCACCAAAGCTTGTCAGCAGTTAGCGCACACGAACACAAAACACAGCCAAATCCGACTTACCTTTTATCCTTCTAGGTTCTTCAGCAGCATAAAAGTGCTGACACAATGGTGGCTTTGATGAAGGTTTATGAAGAAGAAGACGAAACTTATCAGGACTTGGTTACCATGGCAACGCAATTCTACCAGTTTTTACTGCAGCCATTCAGAGATATGCGCGAACTGGCGACCCTGTACAAACTGGAAATCCTGGTAGGTCTGCCCTTACAAAGTGAAAGGCCAAGTTGTGTAGTGGGACATCATCTGCTCTTGGAGCAGCTGAGACTCCACATCGTTTGATTATCCTTAGACTCCCCAATTCTGTCTTCACTACTTCCTTTTTCCTGCCAAGCCACCGAACGTGGCTGGGAAGTTCAGAGTTACAGCAGATCTGTTCTGAGAAGATCTACTGAAATAAAGTTCACGGTATTAGCTTAAATAGGATTTCATCTGCTGAACCCAGCCAGCTTCTCACCATTGTCCTGCCTCCCTCCACTGGGAAGTAGTAAAAGAAAAAAACATCCCTAAACTCCTCATGTCCATGGTTTACTCTCGTAGGCTCAATTTACAGAGGTTCTAGTAACCTCTGGTGGGCCATCTTCAATGGGATTAGTCTGTGACATTGGGAATGCCATCCCGCAGCAATGCCGATGTAGCATGTTAACTCAGCTGTGGTGGTAGGAGGGAAGGCAGAGCTGGCCTTACCAGACACAGCAGTTTTCTGTCACTGCTTGAGCCTGCTAGAAGTACAAGCTAAAATGCACATCACTTGTCAGTTTATTCACTTAATTCTGCATGAATCTTAAACTGGAAGCCCATAGTCAAGAAAAGTTATGATGCACCTGGAAGGGAGAGCCCTCTGCTATTTTGATTTTCTCTTAACTATTCTGTTAAAATTATAGCGAGCTGTTAATGTTGTAGAAAAGAGCAGAACAGTTGTAAGTTAAGACTCTAAAGTTTTTAGATACTGAAAGTCTAAATCTGTGAGGATAAAACAGCTAGTATGCTGTACTGAAAATTAAAGTGAAAACTGGAATGGATTAAACTAGCTCAAAGTTTTCTTCTGTGTAAATAACATCTTAAAAGAAAGTTTAGGCTCTTTTAAAATTTATTTCTTAAAAAAAGACAAATCGGATACTAGTCTTGTACCCATGTACCCTCTATCAATTTTCTGTGGGCTTGAAAATATTATGTTTCTTTTCTATATCCTTGTTCCTGTGTGAAAGAACAGCCAAACAGGGGGACCTGCCAAGAATGTGCTGTCAACACATGGGGGAAAAATAGAAGAGAACATTGCACGTAGAAGAGTGTGTCTGAGTTACTTTTAGTAACAACTAGAAACGTTTCAGACAGACATTATGTTTAAGATGAGGGTTTACAAACATTTTAAGAAATAAATTAATCCAAAGCGAACGTTAAAGTCGTGACAGGTTCTGCATTAACCTGGAGAATGGGGAGCAGGGTCTGGACAGTGACTTGCATTGCGACGGGTGAGGGGAAGGTGAGGTTTGCCACTGTGCTCTGCCTCGCTTGCAGCATCTGTCAGTGAAGCGTAATGTGGGCTGCACTGCTGTGGTAACCAGCTGATAACTGAGAATTTTGTCTCCTTGCAGAAATCTTTACAGTATGATCAGCTGGGGCCTAAAAGAATAGCAGCTTTGCAGAAAGATGCTGAGGAATGGACTAAGCGGGCAGAAGATGCTGTGTGCTCCATTCAGGATATCACAGTGAACTACTTCAAGGAAACCGTAAAGGCCCTGGCAGGTAATCACAGTGAATTTACCCAAAAGGTTGTGATTCATACTTGTCTTTGGGGTTAAAAAGCTCTTTTTATCACCTTTGCTGTTCTATCTCTGCAAACCCCAAAGTTAGGATGAGTGTCCAGCACAAGAAATGAGAATTTTATTCACCTAAACTTACATCTTTTAACCAGCTTGATTTACAATTTGCATTGGCTTACACACAGATGTCATCAAGACATGAGAATTATGGCTGCAAACCTCTAAATAAAAAAACATGCACAACTTTAACCCTTGCTGTGAAAGCATCAAGGATTTCAGGGTGGTAACTAAGAACATTGCTATATAATTGTTAACATACATTTACATGGTACGGTTAAGTATTTGACTTCCATTTATAAAACATAAATTCAGTCTTACAGTCTTATAATTTCCAAAGCTTTAGAAATTGTTTAATAGCATCAGCATTTTTTTAAACTGCAGCTGTAGTAGGAACACACAAGGGTTATTAGGACACTGCATTTTTCATATCTTACTGCAATGTTTTTATCTGCAGCAATGCACAAACAGATGGAACAAGATCAGAAAAGATTTGGTCAAGCCACCTGGGCATCAGCTTTGCCAAGACTAGAAAACCTGAAGTATATGTTAGCTAAAGAAACTCTTCAGCATCTGCGGGCAAGGGAATTGTGTCTGAAACAGAAGAAAGCTGGCATTCAGAAAAACGTAAGCCCCCTGCAAAACATGCTTTTCTGTCACAGGTTTGTGAAGGGCTGATCAAAACCCACTGAAGGGGCATGGGGAGACTTTTAAAGTCTTTGTCTATGAAACTGAGCTCAGAAGGTGTCTTTCATCAAAGCACCCAAGTTCTGTGCTAAGCATTTTACAGACTGTAGAGCTGACCCAAGTATTTTAAGCTACTTTTTTTGAAAAACAAAACAAAACAACCTAGTGTTTCCTGACAGTTTGTGAAAAAGAAATCAATTTTTAATTTTACAAGCAAACAGAAAGCTTGAACTAATTGATTTTCAACATAGTTTTAAATTATAGAAAAATGCATATCTCCCATTTTTTAAAATTGCTCCTGCACACATGAGGATACTTAGGAAAGCTTAGGATAAATATTTTTACAGTTCAAGTGTCATGTTAGCATTTATGGTATTAACCTTTAAAACTATTAGTTGCAGGAAGATAAAAGACTGAGATATTATTTTCAGAGAACACTGCAAAAGAAAGGTATTTACTTAATTTTAATATTCTGATTGTTTCTGCTTGATGCCATCTAACTGCCGCTAGGAGCACCTAGCACTAATGCACTGCACTATATGTAATTGTTCTTAGGAGCAGTGTTATTTGTGCAGATTTTAATGAAGTCTTTTGTGGTAGGCTTCATCATAGTGAACAACTATCATTAATAATAGCTTTATCATAAAGGGTACAAATATCCTTTTAATTAAAAAATAGTTGTGGTGCTATGTCATGCTTACTGGACAATACCTCTTTTTGAATGAAGCTTTTCACAAATTAAATCTACAATAGAACAGGAAATTATTAAATGACCAGTTGGTATATTTCAAATTCACAGCACCTGGTTGGTTTTATATTTTCATTTCGGGGGCGGGGGAAGGAAGGTGGAGAGGAAAGAGGTTTTTCTCCCCTAATTTTTCTCTTGGGTAGCAGCTTACTGATAGCTTTCTCTCTCTAAAGCTTGTTTGACAGACTCGCACCAACTTTTAAGAGCCTGATGCAAAGGCTAAGGGAGAAGGTACCCAAGACAGCTTGTGCCCATCTCATAGTTAGCTGCTGGTGAAAAAGGGGACAGGTCCTGCTCCTGGCTGTGTGATTACCTTTTCCTAGCTCTAGCTCTTGTGAAACCTCTCCGTGAGCTGATTCAATTCAGTAAGCAAGCAGAAAATGAAACCAGTTTTGTGCCAGGTTGGCAAGCTGAGTCCAGTGAGCAGCACAGTCTGTGTAAGGTGGACTGAAGGGCAGGGGGGCAGGGGAGAGAGGGAGACTTGCCCTTCTTTTGATGGTGGCACTGTCACTCGTGCTTATCTGGCTATTAATGTTTTTTATTTTCTCTTTGGGACTGTATAGATGGAGAACCTTGATGAACAAGAAGAGAACCTAACTGTAGCAGAGGAGCTGGAAATGGAGTATTATGAAACCCAGCTGGAATTATATAATGTACAACTTGAAGTATTGAAACATGAAGAGATGCTTCTTATTGTACAATTAGACACTTTAAGGAGACAGATTAAAGGTAAGAATAAACAAGTATTTAAGCACATGTCCAAAACACAGCAGTGATATAGCCTTCTCTGTTTTTGTATTAAGAAAAAAAAAGAAGAAGAATATTATTCCTACTCAGGTCTTGATACTAGAAAGCATCACTGGAAAACATTGGTGCTGGGACAGCATCTGATATTTTGTCTTCTAAAAGTAATTCAGTAACATAGGTAAAAAAAAGCCACACTGGTGACTCTTCTTGACATCAGCTGTGATATATGCATGCACAGGTTTGGCATGTGGGATAACTTTATGTTACAGATACCTATTGCTCTTACAGGATCTATGTATGGAAACTGAAGTTTCCTTCAGGGAACCTGCTGAAAGGTGTCCCAAAATTCATCGCAAAACTATTGTAATTTAATATGTAAAAATTGCAAAATACATCCTGTTAATGACAAAAAGAGGTGATTTTAGCTAGATGCTACTTGAGTGCTGATGTATTCCAGTTTAACTGTCCCTTCTTAATATATTTATGACCAAATTAGGCAGCAGTCTTTTTTATGCTTATTTGTGCTTTATGATTTCTCTATTACTGTGTAGTATACTGTGAAGTAAACATTGCTTCTTCTTGTTGCATAATTAAAACCTGGTTAAATAGGAAAATAAATCATCCAGTGCTGATCAGAACAGTCTTCAGTTTTCCAGGAAAACTCCAGTCAGTGAAGGTAGGAGTTAAAGCACAGAGATACATTTGAAAGAGGAGGCTAAATAACAGCAAATGCTAACAGCATAAATTTGATCCTGCAAAGCATCCCTGTGAGTAGCATTACATGTTTGCTTAAGATTTTGAAGGACCAAGCTCGACTCTGAAGCTTTACACTTTCTAATAACTAACTCGTTGCTTTCAGTGGCTTTTAAAATGTCGTTACTTCTTTAAATGTTTAAATAACTGTGGCAATTTTTGTTTTTTTTTAAAAAATGCCAAATGCCTTTTTAGAGAAACAGGATGAAGTTGTTTACTATGATACATGTGAAAATCCTGAGGAGCTCAAGGTCATTGAACAGACAATGGGACAACATTACGCTAACTCGTCAGAAATGACGAAGCTGAGGCGGAAGACTAAGCAGTTGGAGACAAAGCGTGGAACTGTCTGTGCAAGGAGAGCCTACCTCAGGAACAAAAAAGTAAATGCAGTCCTAGAGCCACGCAGCTTCTTTAACTGAGGTCATAAGTCTTGACCCACAAGGGATGGACGGAAAACAACTAGGGAAGCTTTGGCTGGAACATACAAGATGATGTGTGACTTGGTGCCAACGCCTACAAAACAGAAAGAGGGGCAATGTGATTTTAAGCCAGCTTTATGCTCCACTGTCTGGTGCAAATGGCTCCCTAGTGTATTAAGGGAGCACAAACTGATATGGGTGACCCAGGAGGTTTTTCCTCTATCAGTTAAACCTCATGGAGAGCCATGCTGTGGCCAGCTGGAACTTTGCCCTGGCAGCCTGGTATAAAGCAGCTGCAGCACAGGAGAAAATTTGGCCTACAGTGAAGGAAGCTGCAGTGATAGAACAGCACACACAGTGATACTTACTTTACCTTTGAATGGGAGGGGAGGGAAAATTTAACTACTGCAATTCTCTCTCCAGCCTCTCAGTTCTGTGCAAGGGACAGCTTTTTCCTTTGCTTCCCATTTGGAGCAGAATACTAGGAATAAAGAAATGAGATCACAGTTGACTCTCATGGACTTTCCCAGTGAGCTGGACTTGCCTTACACCTGTGCAGCGCTGCTGAGGCAGAGAGCGGAGTTTAAGCCAAGTGTGTCTGGCCTTTTACCCCTCACTAGTCCAGACAAAATGGGAATCTCATTGGAAATGTTTCATGAACAGTTGTTGTCTCCTACAACTGCTTCCTCAGCAGATACTTCCTCTGCTTCTGTTTTCATGCACTTAATTGCCATCTATTGGTTATATAACACTAAAGCCGCATGGCAGATGATTTGCAAATGCTTACCCAACCATGTGGATAATCCCCCTCTGTACAGGGACAACTAGTGACTCTCAGAGAAAATACTGAAACCTGCAACTTCTCTGAGGCCCTTTGTTGCTAACAGGGTATCCCTGTCAGCCATTCCTTGTGTTTCACCTACCTCTGCTTCCCTACCCTTTGTATGTGGGAGCTATGGCAAAGGAGGGACAGAAGGAAAATAGCCCTGTATTTCTGCAGTGCCCTGCTAACTTCCTTCTGCCCTTCTTTCTCATATTTTTGCATCCATTCCCTCCAGCTGGTACCTGGGTGAAATTTCTTCAGAGCTTGTTGCTACCTTTTTTCTTTTTTTTTTCTTTTATTTTCTTTTTCTTTTTCTTTTTCTTTTTTTTTTTTTTTTAAACCTAAATGTAAGACAGAGGAATCTGTTCAGATCTGGGTATAGACCTTACCTGTAGGTTCTTACATCTGGCACCTGCTGTGCTTCGGCATCCTCTTTGGCACAGCCAAGCACATGGTGTTGGTTATTCTAGAGTGACTTTTGCACATGAGTTAATGGCACAGACTGCACACACAGTAAATACGAACTAACCAAGGGTTGCATGAATTTTGCTGTTTCACCAGGATCAATGTGAAGCAAGCCGTCGGCAGAGACTGCAACAGGCAGAGGAGAGCAAAAAACGCTTCCAGCAGCATCACAGCATACAGATAGTGAGTACTGAATAGCAGCCTTGCAGATTCTGGCAGCTTGTTTTCGTGCACAAATGCTCATTTACATGTGTTTTAATACAGAAAAGAGACAAGCAAAAAGAGGAAGAGAAAAAGAAAAAAGCTTGGATAAGCCAAGAACGTCAGAAAACACTGGAGAGGCTGAAAACATTCAGGGAGGCAAGTATTGTGAACTACAGTAATCCTACATGGTGTCAAAACAGGGAGTCAAAAAGTAGCCATAGCTCACGTGTGAGCACGGTCCAGATCAGAGCCCACCATTTTAGTAGTCTAAAATAGGACTGATGTAACGAGTGGAAGGAATCCACTAAGAAAATAGCTTCCAGGTACAGAGCCTGTTGCAGAGAGCAGAAGTGGGGAAATCACTTTGAAAGAAATACCTTGATGTTCCTTTAACTCTGTTCAGTATTGAATTTTCTACTTGAATGGGTGAGTAGTACAAGTCTGTGCTCTGCAGCTTTTTGTCTCTTTGTGGATGCTGTTATTGCCAGTCCAATGGTAAAGTGACCTCCTGCCTTACCCTTGTTTTTCAGAAATGCCCAGCTCACATTGTGCTGAAAACATCTGGTCCCCAGCCTCTCAGTCCCAAGATGCCACGAAGCATCGCCCAGCAGGCTGCAATACTGCCCCCTCCACCTTCATCAAGAGTGAGGCCAGAACTGGAGCAGCCAAGGAGCTTGCAGCTAGCAGAAGGCAAAGTTTTAAAAGCTTCTCATCAGAATCCCCCAGCAGATATCCCTGTCCAGATTTTTGTGGCTGCTGGTGACTCAAAGCAACAAAAACACAGCGAGGGGCTGATGGACTCTCCATCCTCCCCACCGCCACCGCCACCTCTTCCAACCCCTCCTCCTCCTCCCCCTTTACCTCTCCACTTCAAGACACCATCAGCAATAGAGGATAAGCCACTTCCCCTTAGCTCTGAGGTCCCTGCAATGCACAGACAGGATGACTCATTCAGGATGTCTGTAAATAATTGCATAGGTAAGTAGTCTCACATCAACTGGTGTTTTTCTTTCTTCCTTTCCTGCATTTTTCAGTTCTCTCTCCCTCTGGTTCTGGACATTAACGTTGTTTTGCAGTCTTGCTCAAGAGAACAAAGCTTTTAGAAAGCTTGGTCTAAGAGACCACATACAATAACATTGACCACAAGTCAGGATACTAAATGAATAACAGCGATTTGGGTATCCAGTTTGGTATACTTCACAGGGCTCTGACTTTTAGTGTATGTAACTCAACATGTTTTGAGTAACACTCTCAAGTTGGACATCCAGGTCAATAATTTTTTAGAACATTTGGACTTGAGTTGCTGTGCTAGAATTCTACATTGCTCCGTAAGAGCAGCCTTACAAGTTAGTTTAAACTATTCTTAATCACAGCATTGATAGTTCTGTGGAGATCACATTTCTCATGATACCAAAAATGCCACTGCTTTAACAGAGAGGAAGGTGGCAGAAATGATTCCAAGGAGCTGGGGTTTACTCACATTATCTGATGAGAAGCAACCTCTATTTCCAGGCTTATTCTTGCCACAGTTTTGCCACCTTTGAACTGAATGTGGCATTTTGTTTGAGGATTAATCGTGTCCAGCCAGTAGGACTGCTTGTGAGTATATTTGTGCTTGTATTAAGGTTATTCTTCAGTGTTTACGTACTACAGAGCCATCAGTTTGGGCCACACACATTTATAAGGTGAACATAGTCTGTGTCCACCTAGAATTTGCTTAGTTTCTAAATAAAGGTTACTTAGGAGAATTCATGCAGAATTCAGCCAAGATTTGAAAGGCAGAGGGATAGCGTTGGCATACTTGCATTCCTGGGGCAAAAATTCTGCTCTGGTACACCTCTGCTTTGTTAGCAAGATCATAGAGGTGTAACTGAAGGCTGCACTCTGCAATTGAAACACAGCAGTTTGGATGAGAATAAAGCTCAGCAATTTCCCAAGTCTGCACTGGTTACATCCTGCTAACAGGCTTATTTTTATCTCTAAAGCAAGCAGATATTCTGACTATGCCAGGGAGATTGATCTAAGTGGGAAGGCAGCAATTTTTCATTGACAATTTTCAGAGTAGAGCTTATGTTAGAATGAAGCAGGTCTTTAGATATGGCACATTCTTTTCCCTTTTCACACTCTTCACAATACATCTAAGCAGCCTTTGTAACTCCCCAGTTGAGAGGCAAACCACAGGCAGAAATACCTAGAAAAGTTCGTGTCTTCAGTTCTTCCAAGGGGTGGTGAAGGAGAAGCAGCTGAAGGGCTGAGACGCATCAGGCTGCCATGACAAACTGCTGTGCATCCAGTAGATCAGTGTGCTGACTTCAGTCCAGGAGGTGCATGGGATAACTGCTGCAGACACTCGTAAGAAGCTTTGATTAGCAACAGGAGTTGTACACCAGGGCAGTCTGATTGCTACCAGAACAGCCTTGCTAGTAGCTAATATTTACTGTCATTCACAGCAAACATTGATATCCTTTCATTATTTTTGAATAAGGAAAATCCTTTTTTTTGGTTATTGGAGGGATCCAACTGGTTGTTTACACCTCTATTTCATGAAGAAAACCAGCATGTTAATTGCTATGATAGTAATCAATAAAATATTGCCATAGGAACTTGCTGAAGCAACTTCATAAAGAGGTTGTTTCCGGTAACACAGGGGCTGCTTGTGTCTTTGCACCTGAAAAGTCAGAAGAGGTTAATATTCTGGTGCTGAAAATATTGTCTCTAAGGTATCATCATACTTTCCAAGTGGAACTACTTTTATTATTTGTTAGTCTAACTGATCTTTTACCAGGCAGCACATTTGATTAATATACTTAATACCTGCTTACTAGAAAGCTTTGTAAGACCAGTTTACGGATCTTTTCTGACATCTCAGTCTCTGAAGGTACCACAAAATTTAGCAGAATGTTAAATTTTCATTGTTTGATGTTAATCACATAACCCTCTCTGCACTGCCCATAACGAAAATACTTCTGTGAGGCACAGAGGGCCTAGACCTGTGGCTGGAGGAGTTGCTGTGGACTGCTGTCCAGGGAAGCTGCCTTCCCTGTCTGACAGTCTGAAGTTAGCAACAAAGAATCCAACAAAAGGAATAAAACACAAATTATGATGTGTACTAAGAGAGCCAGGAGAAGCTCTCTCGGTATGGTGTCCTTCATGGTCTGAAGTTTAGAAACATACACCTGAGATTTAAATCATGTTGTAAAATCAGAATTATTTTTTAAGTCCATACAGAAAAGAGCTGCCTGCCTACCAGCTTAGGGCCTGATCTAACTCCCACTGATTTCAGTGGTGCAGTTTCAAGCCTTTCTACTCAAATCATTTCATTTTTCTCTTCGTTGAGCAAAAATGCAATTGACAGTCTCAGCAGGCAACTGAAAAAGCTAGAAGGAATGGTAGATTGTTTCTAATATAGAATAAAAGACATTTTTTGGTTCAGTAATATTTTTTTGAAAGCACATAAAGCCATAATGAAAAAGAAGCATCCTCCTTTGTGTATAATTTCTTCTTTAGCGCACAACTTTATGTAATGTTAAAGAGGTGCTGGATTCTCAATATAAAGTATAAAAGCTTTAACTATTCAGTTCCAGAACCTGGCACTGCAAAAGCTTGCAAGAGTCTGTGCCAGAACAGTTCATTCTCTTTTCCTGTCTCCAGCAAAGATGAAAGGAAGAACTGTGAACACATGGATAGAGTTTCATACCTCCAAGTGTGGTTGTCTTGTTCTTTCTTCCAATACAACTGACTTATCTGTTGCAGGAACCATGGATGAGGTTTTGGCTTCTCTAAAACGTGGTGAAGGTGTTCTTCGCAAAGTGAAACAGCCAAATCCCTATGCCTCTGTGAAAGACGACATCCTCTCTGCCATAAGGCAAGGAGTTAAACTAAGAAAAGTGAATCAAGATACTGAGAAAGATATCAGTAAAGGATCTAGTAATGAGCTGGAGAGAAGCATTAAGGCAGTCATCCAGAGAATTAAGAAAGTGTCTGCTGATTCTGAAGAAGAGGAAAACAACGATCAGAACAATGGGGAATGGGACAGTTAACCCAGTGAGAGTAACAGATGTACTGACTGGAACACAGTACGTGTCTCGTTTTGCACATTGTAGGAGACTGTTCCTTTCAAAATGAAAGAACGGCATGATTGTGTGTGTGTATGCGTGTGTATATATTCTTGTCACAGTCCAAAATCTCTTATATGGTAAGTGTCCTGCTGATTTTCTGCAGGAGCTGCAGATTCTTATTTTTGCATGGGAAATCATATTCCAAAAATGCTTGCATTAATAGGCAATTCTGGCTCAGCCATGCAGACTCCAGAGTCTTCACCGTATCTGAAGACAGCTAAAATACTGAATTGAAACATACATTATTTTGGTTGTTACTACACAGCAGATAATACTATCACAACAAATTTAAAGAATGAGAAACTAACTGAAGATCTGCCTTGTGAATTAAAAGTTCAAACGTGTGGTGGTAAAAGCAGTCCAGAAATCTTCGCATAATTTGAAAGCTCTCTTATTACTACCTCCATGGTCCAGAAATTCCTTTAATGTGTTGCTTGTCTCATACAGCTCACTCTCAAATAACTGCTTGGATACTCCATTTGTCATTATGTTGTAAAGTGTGCACTTTGGAAGGGCTTGGCAATGCTGAATGGGAAAACTAATATCAAGTTTGAAATAAACACTACTGTACTAATTACTGAAAAGTTTACTTTTTAGCTGGAAGTTTAAATGTAGAGTATTTTTGAAAGCTAAGTGTCTTTCATACATCTGGTTACAGTGAACTGTTGGCATAAAAGAAAGTGCCAAAATATTGTATGTAATTTTTTCTGTGATCTAGCCCTGTAATACAGAGCTACATTTCTCCACTGAGAAGATCAATACATGTTTATACCTGCTCTCATGAATTTATATCGCCTGAAAGCACCTTATAAATGGCAGTTATTTACATAGTGCCTGGAACCTAACTATTCTAAAATTCAACTACATTACATATATAGACTGTTTCTATTTTGGGTAAATAGTGACAAAAATGATTCAAAGTTTCTTTGGAGTTTATTATTGACCCTTAATAAAAATATATCCCAACAGAAGAAGTGGATTCAGTTTACTCTCATTTTAACAAGTGGCAGCCGTATAGCAACTGTGCTGTCTCACTTATAGAGTATGTAAATGCCCTTATTTTCTCAAATATTTGTGAATTGTAATTTGGTAACAAACTTGCAAGTAGAGTACCTTAATTCTATGTTTTACTATAGAGTAGCAGATCCATTTAATCAGGACAGCAAATATGTACCTAGCACTTTCATGAGAAGCATCTTGTGGTTCATCTTTTACTGTTTCAGCACCTACTGCTATTTGGAAGGGAGGAAAAAAAAAACAGTTCTTTTTTCACAGTGGATACAGCTAGAAAGAGAAATTATATTAATGGATCAGCATTCAAACACAGAGGCACGTTTCACAGGCTGAGTTTGAGAACAGGTTCCAGCTTCACAAATCTGCTATGGACACAGCTCTGCTGGTTGCTGTGTGGGTTTTGCTCCAGGATTTAATTAGCAGCATTTTTCCAGGGAGCAAAGCTGTCAAGGGGAGTTACAGGCCAAGTGAAGCCCTTGCTACTGAAGTGCCAATAGAGGAACTCACAGAGTGGCTTTCCAGAGGCCGTTTCCCATGTTTGTGGGCTCTGCCCTATATATGTTAGTTAAGCTACAGCAAGTCTTTTCTTTCCTGGGCCAGGCCTTAAGACTATTTTCTATATGCTGCAGAAGGCTCAGTTCCTCCCAGTCGATGAGGAATATTTTACAACCGTTGCTTGCTTGGAAATGAGTTTCCTTTAACCTCTTTCTTTGCAATAGCACAGGCCTAGCAGGGCTGTGCCTTGCCAGCGCAGTGGCCCCGCGGCCCACGCAGCTCCCCAGTTGGCTGAGCAGCTGCGCTACAGCCATCTGCTGCTCATGCTGCCTGACAGCAATAAAAGGTAAGATGTGCTCTGTTACACTTGATCCACTCTTGTAAATTCACACACACAAAAAAATAGGCAGATTCAGTGTTAGCCCAGCTTTCTGCAGACACAGGGACACCTCGCACCTCGAGGCAGAGCCTATGGCGCAGCCCTGCACAGGGTTATTTCTCAAAGCAAACTCGGCTACAGCGCTAGGAAATTAAGCTCAGCAGTTTAAAATATGCAGAGGATAACTGAGTTGCCATTCCTCCAGCAAATCGCACAGCTTTTGTATGTTTAACAGCAGCAATTTTATCCGGGAGGGGCAGTGTGAGTTACAAAGATATTGGACAGCAATTGTGTTTTCCTACCTAGAGATTTCTTTTGCAATCATATCTAAAGCTCAGCGAGGTTCTGCTACCAGGTGCTCAACAGAGTTTTCTCATGCCTCAGTCTGAAGAACTTCCTTAAAAGCCTGCTCAGAAACAATATGAGCCTGCCTGTTTTCTGAAGCCCACTTCATTTGCACTAGCTGACTAGTTGACTTTCGCTGTATGAAAAAATGTGCTGCAGCTATTCTTTTTTGGGGGGTTGGTATGGAAGATTTCTTCTCTATCAAATGGCCTCACCACCTGTTTTGCTACCAAAATTAAAGGGATGCTACTCAACAGAGACAAGCATTTGCAGGAGCAGAGCTTGGGAGGTGCCAAATAATTCGTGAGGATGCCACGGTGCCAGGAGTCCTGCTCCCCCGCAGAGCCAGCATCGGTGGCGAGGCCCTGGAGCATGAGTGGCCACAGGCACCAAAAACACCACCAGGGAAAAGACCAAAAGCACTGGCATTAGCTTTAAGAAAGGGGGCAGGGGGAGCAGTTTTCAAATGCATACGGGACTGTTGCAAAGGGGAAGGGAGTCATTTGTTCTGTGTGTTCACGGGGAGATAATGGGCTTAAATTATAGCAAGAAAGATTCAGGTTAGCAGTGGGAAAAAACCTTTCTAGCAGTACAACCAGTGAAGCACAGGAACAGATTGGCCAGCAAGGTGGTGGGTTTCTGTCATGGGAAGTCTTTAAACCCCGGTTAGACAAACACACCTTGGACATAATATTGGTGTTGCTGATGGGTTGCAGCAAGGACTGGTTTTAACCTGTGCCCAGCAGAGCCACAGGGACTGTACCAAGGTGCTCAAGGGTATTGCCACGAGGCTTAATTTGCTCCACGGTGAAATCTGCAGCTCTTTTTTCTGAGAGATGCTCTAATTTAAGAAAACTGAAAAACTTTCCAAAATTACCTTTTCTTCCGTATCTTGGTGACTGTGCGGTTGTGCTGTGCCTCCAGTGCCAGCCGGGGGGGGGGGGGGGGGAATACGACAGGTAGGTCCCAGCACCTTAAGCAAGCACTGCAACGCTGGCACTCCAGAAAAGCAACCTGAAAGTTTTGAGAGGAAAGATGCCTTAATCTTGAGTTTAACAAGGGTTTCGGTGCGCACTCAGGGGCTTTTCAGAGGTGCCGGGTGCCGCAATTCACTTCCACCACTGCACAATGGCTAATGGGCACCGTGCAAAGAGCTCAAGAAATCGGAGTGGACAGTTGGGCCTGTGATGAACAGCTCTACTGGAATAGATTAATAGTAATCTGCAAAACTGCTGTGGCAGCTTTTTGAAATTTAATACCCCGTCTTAAAGTATTTCATCCTAGTCTAGTAAATGAATCCCTCAGTGGGAGTACAGTAGTCTGCCCTGGCTGTCCAGCTGCAGAAGCTGAGTTGTTTAAATGGAAAAATACAGCTTCCCAGCATTAAAGAGTTAATAATGCACAGAATTGCTGGCTAGCCCAGTAATGAGGTAAAAAAGATCAATTTATATAAATCAGTATCACCGTGGCTTGTGATTGCTTTAACTAGATGTGGGTAGTCCAGACATTAGCTGGCAGTATTTTTAGGGAGCTTTACAGTTAATGTATTCAAAGACTACTTGGTCTGACTAAGAGAATTTCACTTTGAAATCCCAGTGCTTTGATCACCGCAAGGAAAGAATCGCAGCAGCTTTGTCTGACACACACACAGCATTGCCGCGGTAGCTGGTAATAGCGGCAGTCATGGATTCGTCAGCATTTCTGTCAACATGCTTTTTTGGGAGCTTTATGAAGCTCTACCATAAGCAAACCCACAGTTCAACACACAGGGCTGATTCACAGGCTGGATACAGATAATTCTATCTGTAAAATGTTATTGAATCAAGTGAATCAAGTCTGAGTGTGAACACCCTGAAGCGAGCCAGACGCTGATCTTACAGAGACTTAAGCGAGTTTGTCACTTTACTCATGCATGTAGTCTCACGGAGTTCAAAGAGACTCTTCTAACGAGTCTAACACCGTTTTGAAACCGATACAGCCTTATATAACATGCTTGCACAGAGCTATCCTGGCCTCCCCTGCTGGCCTCTCGAAGCCGCATTCCCGCTCTTCGCGCCGGCAAGGGGACCGTGTCTGGGGCCAGGCCCCGGGTCCCGCAGCCACCGCACGGGAACTGCTGCCACTGCGGCACTGCACCATGCGATTCACTGACCGCAGAGCCCAGATTAATCCTATATTGAGACAAATGCTGAGGCCTATTATCAAAGCCGGATATTTCTAAACACGTAGAGCTGGACCTTGTCAGTGCTCTCAGAGACGCACAGTGAAAGGACTTCCGCTAGCCTTGACTTACATTAAAAACCACAGCTCATCTCACCCGCTCCTCCTTTCTAAGACGCCCCGTTGACAGCGCCTGGAGTGCAGGGCAAGTAACCTGCTCACCTGTGTACTCGTATGGCCAGATAAATGGCACAGAGACTGCAGAAGACTTAGATATTAACTGGTGTCTGTCAGTGGGATGCACAGTATTTCTTCTCCATGCCATAAAAGAGCAGTTCCAAGGCTTTACTGGCTAATGAAGTACAAAGCTTGGTTGGACTGTTACAACACAGCATGGACAGTGAATTTCCTCTTTTTTCTATCAATTAGCATGTTTTAAAACTTCCCATGGTTGCAAGCAAAGCAAGAGGGTGTCTCAAGCCACACCATGCCTGCAAGCTGTAAGCACTTGCTGTTCTCAGCCCTCTTGCTGAAAACAAGAAAAAATTAAAACCTAAAATTCCACTTCTACTAAAAAAAAAAAAAAAAAAGACAAAACAAGATTTAACATGGTCTTTATAGGATCCTTCGAGATGCTCCCTGCCCTTGGAGGGGGCAGCTTGGAGGCAGTTTCCCCGTGCACTTGCCCGGCTGCAGTGTGGGCTTGGCGTGAGGAAGCCTTGCAAGTCCATCGCCCTCCGGAGCTGGCCCCTCCACAAGGGGATCAGCGGCGACACTGCTGGGGCTGCCGCTGGGCCATTTCGAAGAGGCCACGGAAAACCTGCTGGACCGCAGGGACTACTGAGTTTGTCTGGGTTTGAGCTCATATTCATTAGGATTAATAAAACATGAAAAATGCTTCTTTTTTTTTTCAGTCCTGCTTCACAAAGAGGAGACTGGTAGATAAGAGTGCATACTCATTGAGAAAACATGAGGGTTTTTTTTTTTTTTTTTTTTGTTTGTTTTAGGTTATGCATGCCTGCATTTGAAAAGCGTGCTTTTAATCCAAAACTTCCTTTTTGCATCACAGAGGGAACACCTGCACACTAGGTCCCGTAATAACATGATACTGGCAAGAAAGAGGACCACATCATTTCAATTAAACCCATAGCAACGATAAAAGGTGAATGGCATTGAAGGAATCTTTTAGTAAATGCCACTGCAAACACTGGTAGCAAATGCAGGCTCAGAACAATATGCAAAAGGATCGGGGGGGGGGGGGGGAGATGAGCTAGAAAGTTTCCTATAACATGGTATTTTTTTTTTCCTGGTGAAAAGGTGTGTGATTTTCAATCTCAGCATGTCCTACTGGGCAAAAAGGAAGAGGATGCACAATTAAATCTGCTCAGGTAGCAGCAGCAGTAACAGCTCAGCTACTTGTGAAAACACTTTGTAAAAGAAGCCAGCTTTAGAAAGCCATTGCTCTACCGGTAAAAATGAGTTACAAACTGCTCAAACCACATATTTAGCCAAAAACTACACTTGGTTATTTTCTGGGGTTTATGTCCCCAGCACTGGGCTCCATCCTTCAACTTCAGGCTTTTGGCAGCAAGCGATTGGTGCCTCCCTGCAGACCCGTGGCATTTTTGCCAAGGGTGGAGGATGTGGGGCACACGCACACACAAATACATTCCAAAATACAGAGCCGACCTGCTAGCAACCAGGAAAAGAGACACCTGGGGGAAATGCTATTGCCTGGCTTTCTAAATTAGCTCAGATTTAGAACATTTCAGTAGCTTGAAACCAGGACTAATATATCTATAACAAAGAGAGACATCACAAGGAGCCCCTGTCCCCTTCCTCCTTGGTTCCCAGTTTCCTATGAGCTTGCTGTGCTCAGGCCATGGCCGGGCTATAGCCTGAATGCTGGTTTCCGTCACATTATTGGGAAACAAACTCTATAACCTAGTAAAAGACTGCTTTTACCACCATCCAAAAGATTTCTTCTTTATTGCCATAATTTGCCATTTGCAATTCCTTCCTATTCCAAGGCAATATTTTTTTGCATTGGCCTAAATACCACTGCATGGGGGTCTTTACAAAACTGAAAGGTAGCTCGTCTCTGAAAACCAAGGGCAGCCGCCACTCCTCCCCCTCCCCCCCCATTTTCCTTCGTTTTCTTGTGGAGCAGGGAGCGAGCTCAGAGAGGTGGGGAGGTGGCACCGCCGGCGTGGTATCCGGGCGCTCGCAGCACCATGGCAGTGGGCAGCGGAAACCCCGAAGTGAAGAAACAAATGTACTCCCCTCCTGGAAACAAGCTCTAATCAATATTCATTAGCAAGTGAGTCACTGCTGTTGCCAGAGTTGCTTCCTGCTAAGCAGTGGTAACTGCAAAAGCGGATCAAGCACCTACACTTCCGCTAGCCTACATGGAAAACCTTTGCTGTTGTCCCCTCCCCTCCAAAACAGGAAGGCCAATTTTTTATAATAGAAATACTGGAAGATGTACGTAAACATGCACATGCACACACAGAGCAATAAAGCAAAAAAGCATTTTGTTTGCTGTGCTTAACAGGGCATTTTTGACATGGAAATGCTGTGAGAAGCAAGTTCTGTTTCACTGCCAGGGAAGTGGGCTATATGCCCTAGGAGCCATATTCTGCGTACGAGAGATTGGGGTTCCCCTCCTGGCATTGCTTATGGAAGAGGCTTTCCTCCAAGCTCGTTCCCCTGCTCGTGCTGCGAGGGGCAGCTGCCTTTTCTGCTAGGGCCAGGGTCTCTCGCGGTCGCACCTGAGTTAGTTAGTTACAGAGATGGGGACAGCTCTGCCGACAGGCCTTCGTCTCTGCAAGATGACTACCAGCAAAGGTGGCAACCGAGTCCCACGGCAGTGTAGATAGCAGTCTAGTAGGGCTGCAATCACTTTACATATATAACTATCATTATCTTTAAATTGGGTATGTAGACATCTGGACCAGAGATGAGCCAGGCATTTAGAGGCAAACTACTTTTTCCCTTGATACAGGTCTGCTGAGCCAGCCAGGCTCCTGGACAACCACCTGGAGAGACCCGGCGGAGGCTTTGGGGCAGGGCAGTGCCAGGATTGCTCCCCATTTTGCACAGAAAGAAGAGGGCTGCACGCCAAGGCCTCCCCTGGACTTGCCTATGAAGAAGCCTACAACATTTAGCTGGGGGCAGCTTTCCAGGGCTGTATTTGCTTCTGTTCAGCGGCACATTGCGACCTGCCCACAAACAGCAAAGAGAGACTGGCGGGCACCGCTCACCCCGAGGCATCACCATGCTCCTGCAGCCCCTGGGAAATCTGGGTTCAGACTTACTGCACAAGCAGGGAGACGTGGGCGCAGGTCCTAGTTACCCGCTCTGGCTACTGGAAGAAAGGGGCTGCACCTTTGTCATCGCGTTGTACCAGATCACCCGTGCCGAGCAGAGAGCACCCACACTCATTTGCCTAAACGCTGTGCTTCCTGCGCCTGGTTTGCAGGCTTGAATACACATTACGCTCCCATCACTGCTAGTACTTGTTTTTATATAAATTTATCACACCCATAAATAAGGACTTGTACGTCAGTAACAGCCTATCTGTATCTTTAATTTTCTTCTCTAAAGAGGAGCTAATTACATTTGTGATCTGTAAACATTGGTTGCATCCTGAAGTTATCAAAAATCAAAGTCATTACAACAGCCATACCTGCTTCTGAAGAAAATTGTTCAGGGCTCATTCAAAAACCTCTGTAGGCCATCCTTAATCTTCAGCACCCACCTACAGGATACAAAAGTGAAAAAGCTGAAGCTGGGGTTTGATAAGGGCAATGCATCTCACCTTATGGAGAGACCAGGACACTGGACCTTGGTCATCTTTCATCTGAAGCAGTAAGTCTCAAAAAATGACAAAAAACAGTTTAGCAGAGCTAGCCCACTGTGCAGTGCATCCATGTTTCTTTCAACTTTTTGTTTTTTTAAACAGCATTTGTGTGCATTTCACACTCAGGTCCTAAAGCTATTCCCACCTCATGGGAGTGACTGCAAAGATTACCGTGGATCCTCAGCGGAGTAAGGGGAAAGTGAATCACTGCAATAATTTCCCAGGTTTCAGAGCCAGGAATTATCGTGAAAAATGCACCTAACGCTGCTACATATTAGCAGAATTTGAAAGACGCAAATATTTGGTTTCTTTCCTGGATTCTTTGTTCTTCAAAGAGCTCCCAGGATCCCATTTCAGATCGTTCATCTCCAGGCTAATGAACAGTGCAGACCTGCATCCAGAGAAAAATGAAAGCTGTGGCTAATGGTAGCAGTGAAATAAATGGCAAGAGCCTAAAACTAAATAGCTTTGAAAACTAATACGATTCAGTGTGACATGATAATGCAAAAAGGTTGTTTGTCCTGGTGTTATTTATAATTCCCTCTATGTCTGAATTACCTTCAGCCAGCATACATTAAGCACAATCCAGGACATACACAACAAATCATATTCAATGATAGGAACGTGGGAGAAAAGCAAGAGCTCTCTCTTGCTTGATTACAACAAGCCACAACAAGCCAGATTTTTTTTCATATACTACCAATACTAATCAATGAAAGGGACATGAAAAGAAAAAAAAAATACTTAAAGTGCTTCATGTATCAATAATTGCATCTGCTCATAAAGTTGCCTAATTAAATGCAAACCAGTGTCAAGAAACTGGGTATTTTACTCCTCAGCCTATTGTGTCCACTCACGTGTGGAGGAACAGTTCTGAAAAGCTGAATGGCATTTAGCTCCACAATACTGAATACAAATCATATGGTACATGAAGACAAGGACTCAGCATTTACTATAAAGAGATGCATTTTACACTGGAAACCAACCGGACCCAAATGCTTTGCTTGAACAGGATTGATTCAGTAAAATATTTCTAACTGCTATTGCTGTACATCTAAGGTAATGTCCTTGAAGTCAGAAGCCAGGCCCCATTTTGGCACCAACAAAATTCACCAGCAACAAAAATTTCTTGACCTATTTTCAACCCAAATAAAAGTCTACAGTTTTCCCTCTACAGATAGATGAGTGGACAGAGATCATTTCAGTCAGAGCTTCTAAGAAGATCTAACAGTTCTGAAAAGTTAGTTATTGAAATATATTCAATTTTGAAGGAAAGTGTTAACACCCAAGTGTGACCTATCAAGGAGACCTGTCTTTGAAAATTTTTCATGAAGAGGTCTGAGTTAAGCACCACTCAGGTGTGATGAGCTGTAAAATGTTCCCAGCATTGCGCTATTGTGATAGGATTGCAGATGTTTGCCTGGAAGGTTAGCCAAGCTTTGTAAATTCACCATACTGAAGACCTCCATGGCCTGAGACAGCTAGATGACTCTACAACTCTGAAGCATGTTAAATAATAAAAACTCATGATTCAGATTGCTAGCATGGCTTTTGCAGAGCTGGTTTAGGAGTCTTTGGATGGCCATTATTAGTGTTGCAGGGCACCTGGCAGGGTATTTCTTTCTGCTTTTAAAGTATGGTTAAATTTTGCTCCAATCAGTTCAGTGTCTGAAGCACAGTCGCAACACAGGTCAGTCAGAACAACATTCATTTCCAGTGCTTACTTTTCCAGATACTATTTCTATATTTTTATATCTAGCATATATTTTTAAATGTACAAAGGAAAAGGTTAGCCGGTTACATATCAGGCCGAGTGGGGCTGCTGTTCAGCTCTGGTTAGTAATGCTTATTATGTAAAGGATATTTAATAATGTAAATCATCAAAATTATTTACAAGTTTTTGTATACTTTTTAAGAGTTAAAAAGAAATAAATATAAATGTAAATGTACACATACTTCTGTACATATCAGTGGCAAAACTTCAAGCAGTATTTTCTCCAGGCAGGCTGTGCAGCGCATAGAAGCTGATCATTTACGTTCAAAAACAAGGAGAAAAGGGTGGGATTCATGCATGAATTCTCAAGCCTCCTAAGAAGTCAAGAGGCAGTTAAGAAAATAGTATATAATTAAACATCCTTTTTTCCTCTATTGTTTGATACAGACATGCCTTTAGATGACAAGTATGGAACATTAAAAGTGTTTAATGCATGTGGGATAGAAAAATGTTGAATTTTACGTAAACTCAGATATGTCATCAGTGACCTGTTACACAGACAAGAGGACTTTTCCTGCTTACGTATCTTATCCAGTACACAACTTTTATACAAGACTCTCCAGTGTTTTCTTTTTCCAAACAGTAAGAAATTAGCATCTAATTTTTCTTATTTTGCTGAAAGAATATAATAAGCTAACCAAAAAGAACAGACATTACAAAACTGTTCATCCACTTAGATGTCAAACTTAAAAATTTAAACTTCATCTCATTTTAGCTTATATTTTCATCAGAAATCCCAAGGTGGCATATTACAGCTCAGTATCACACAGACAGGTAAAAAAATGTTTGTTGAATGAATACTTTTAGAAATACCAAACCTCATTTAGGAGGCCCTCCAAGCACTCTGATATGAATCCAGTAGAACATGAAAATTAGGGGACTGTAGATAGCTAGCATGAGAGCTCCCTGATGATACTGTCACTCATCATTTCCCTCAGACCAGACTCCTTCTTTTTGAAATGTTCATCACCTGCATTACAAAAAGCCAGTGATGAACAGCATTTCATACCTACCAGTTTCTTTCTCAGAGCTAGAAATATATACTGGTATTAACGCAGCTAGTGAGCTACAGAGGTTTTGGATGTGCCTGTACAGAACAGGCAACCTGCACATTACTAGCGGGATGAGGCCCTTACCCACGACTAGAGGGGCATACTATAATTTTTAAGTGGAAACGGTACACTGTAGACTGATAATCTAGCATGATAACAGGACAGTAAGGCTAGTTTAGGATAAGTGTGGGTGCTTCATTTTGTGATGTGATGTTTGCAGAGTTACTTCTATCACTTTAAGGTTTATAATTATGCAAATCCAACTCTATAAATGTTTTTGCTAAGAATTAGAGACCATTACTTGCATTTTGCCACACTGTATATAAGCTGCTTTTATAGCTACTGGTTATTCAGGGACTGCCAGGATTTGTTGACTGCATGTCAGAGCTACTGATGGCTCCAGTAGAAGAGCTTTGGCAAAAGGTCGAAGATGTGTTCTCACTCACCCCAAATTTGACATTTGTGGCCTTCTAACCTGCAGTAATAAAGGCACAATGATGAACCTGATCCATTCAACATCCTTCAAGCCATTATAATCCCTTTGGGAAAGGCTGTTTTGCTGCAAAGACGGCACCCGCCGTTTCTGTAAAATGACCACACTGGTGCTGAAAGCATGGTTATGTAGTAGCTGTAGGTGCACTTCAGAGATAGCCCCTGGCCAGGGAAGCCCCATCCTATCAATCAGGGCCGCATCACGGACATCACTGGGGACTCCTCTCAAACAGTCTCCTCTGGGAGGACTCTTATTAACAACCGCTATATGCAGATGTGGAAGATAGATGTCAAAACATCTCTAATTTCAAAACAGAAGATTATTTCTGAGTCCTAGCTCGTTCCTCTGAAGAAAACACCAGAGGCACCAGGGGCTGCTACTACCCGAGTTTTCTCTTCTGAGAATCCCCCAAGCTGGGGAAACAGCAAGGAGATTCCTCAAAAACCTTCTTCTGAAGAGAGGTCTTTTCTCAACTCACAGTAGATGCAAATAAAGCCCCCACTTCGGAAACATCCATCCCTGGGCGTAGCAGCGTTAGCACCCGTTTTAACCCAAGTTATCTAACCAAAACACTGCTAGATATTGCTTTTCCGATTCGGTCCGTGGGTACAGCCCAGCCCAGGAGACGTGGGGGCACCCACAGTGTGAGATGTCCCAGTCGCAGGCTGCTCAAAACCATGCTCTTAGGATTAAAGAACAGCCTTGTCTCAAGTTCAGACTGACAACCACCAGATTATACGCGTGAGGGAAAGGGTGTTCATTTTCAGAAGTTAATGATAGACAGTCAGACAAGAGATTTTACTTAAACTATATATTTTTACATAAAACAACTTTATGTTACAATAAAATCAGATAAAAATCACAAAGTTTTATAATAAGTTCATAAAGAAAAAAATCAAGTATTTCTTTTATATATATATATATATAAAACCCAGCATTTACTGCTACTAGGAGTCTAAATGTTAACATTTACTGTCTATGGTCATTAAAAAAAAAAAAAGAGGAAAGTACTTTTTCACAGCAGACAGAATGACGAGGTAAGAGATGTTTTTACAATGATCCAACTGTAGTAAACACTTCAGTTTTGATTAACCATATACTAAATATAATAAAACCAAACAAAAATATACATTTAGAGCTCTGTAGTGTTTTCCCACAGTTGTATATCAACAAATTGTCAGTCATTCACTAAACTTTACTTGAAACAGTAAAAACAGGGTGTATGTTTATTTTTAGTACTAAAATCTCATATTAATCTAAATATTTTGGTATAGCAGACCACACTAAAACACTCCCATAATTTTCAACTACAAGGGATATATTTATGTTAAAAACGATGTGCTCTGTCATTCATGATGAGTTTTATAGAATATTATGTTTATGATCACTATTAGGCAATTAAATGAAAACATCTAAATGCTGCAAAATACTCTTTAATTGAGCATAACTCCCTTTTCACACACCCAGATTAGTCAACGTACTCCAAACTTAGAAGCTTCATTCACAATTCTTACGTTATCAGTCTTTTTTAGCTAGTATATGGCTAAAATAATTATTGCTGACCAGTGTTAAAAAAAAAAATCCCAAAACAAAACAGCAGATAGATTTTTCTCAAGTGCCTTGCTTGTATGTGCCATTATTATTAGATAACTAAATGACTAGAAAGGAAAAAGCAATCTATTTCAAAATGTGCATATAAAAATTTTGGAGGTATAGGCACCTTCATCTGAAGACTGTATGTTTAGGCTATATCTGTTAAAAAAAAAAAAAAAGTGCTAACACAAAACACAGTAGAAAGTCAAACTGGTTAGACATCCCAAAATACCCCAAAGGTGAGAGCAAACCCCTCAGCCTGCCAGGACCAGCTCTGTCCCTCAGCCTGCAGGAGAACAGTTTTTTGGGAAGTACATTCATCACATTTATCAATAGTTTCCCTACACTTAAGGTATCTTATTACTTAACATAGAGAACATATTTAAGACATGCAAACTTCACATAACTATCAAATTTGTATTCTAAAAATGAGTATAAAATATTGACAAGATCCTCAAGCTGTGAGATGCTACACGAATTCTTCTAGACAGTCTGTGGGTTAGTTAGGACTCTCCTTTTGAAGATGTTTCTGGATTAAGTGTCCTGTGACTAGGTATTGCTTTGCCTCATGCACAGTTGCTTGTTTAACATTAATTCATGGAAAGAAAAATTACTTTCGGGGAGCTCTGTGTCTCGTAGTCTCTGCACCATTCCTATAACGAGACCCCATAAGATCAGCAGGAGAGTCCTAACTACCAGGAGCGGAGAGATGAAGCCGCTGCCAATAACGGCAGCGGACGCAAAGCCTGGTGTTCACCTCCGCAAAGCTAAAAACCTGCATTTCTGCAGGACCTCTGGTACCGCAAGATGCAAACAGGTTGGCAACAACTTTTTCTGGTTTTGGCTGAATATTTCTAACAGCAAAGAAGTATTGTTGCTCAGTATTGTAATGGCCTCCTCACCAAACAGCTTTGTGTGCGGACAGTAGTATTTCATCCCTCACATTTTCAAGTTTTTGATATGCTGAAGACTTTGATATTTACAGGTCATAGCTTTGCAAGTCAAGAACTGTCGGGACAAAGACGGATGACTTGATAGTTCAGTGGTGGCTATCCTAGGCTTTTGGCACATTTACAGACAGTTTGGGATTGTGGACAGATCATATTTTTCACTGAAGCTTCTGCTAAAATGACCATCAAAATTAGCTACTAGTCTTCGATTCCCATTTAAACCGCTTCCCTTCGGATTCAACATCAATAATGGACTAGGCTGAAAGGGGCATTTCACCCTGACAGTGGTTTTATTTTTGTTAATCCACGCGCTCTGGAAGACAACGCTATATTCGTTACCAGCTGCTCACACTTTCAAGGATTTTGCTGAAGTAACTGCTAGGAAGAGCCTAATGAAGAGCCTAATGAAGAGCGCTGAATTACAGCCTCGTAGCCAAGAAACTCCCACCACTACGCGACGATAGCATTAATGGGGAATTTTCCCTTCTGCGATTTACAAAGCAGCCAAAGGTGACAAGAAATTAATAGGCAGGTTGTGAGGACAACGAATGCTCCTGAGAGGAGGAAAAAACATTAAACGGGGGTGACAGAGGAGCAGCGCAGGGAGCAGAAGCGTGAGGGCAAATCTTCCCTTGCCGCAGGAGGCGGCCGGCGGGAGCGAGCAAATGTGGCATGAGCAAGCGGCTGGCAACCGCCTGAATGCCGTCAAACAGCAGTGGTTCCTGCTTTTCCGCACTCTTTTCAAAAGCGGCAGCGGTATTTCACAGACAGCGCGGTGAGGAACTGCGGAAACCCTTCGTGCTGTCTCTCATTCACGGAGCAGCTTTGAAAAAATTCACCCTAATTTGCTTACATAAAAATAAAAATAGGTGTTTGTCTATAAAAAGGCATTATCTAAACAGCATTTGTTTTCTGGGTACAGAAGTACCTAGTGTAAAGCAGTTTTTAAAAAAGAGCATATTTGCAACAATAGGATATAGAACGTGAGAGGTGGCATGGAATTACTTACAGAAAAGACTGCTTTCTTCCAGTGAACTCGCTTAGTAAAGGAGATGCCAATTAGACCTAGACAGAAAAACATTGGAAAGTACTAATTTTGCTGAAAATACATTTTTAGGACAAACAAAACTGCTTGTCAATTTGAGCCAAATTCAGCAAATACAGGTTCTGCAAAAGAGGGGGGGAAAAGCAAAAGGTTAAAAGAGTTTTATTTTGGTGTATGAAACATTCATTTTTTCATTTTAAAATAATTTATTCAAAACATTAAGCTAAGTTCACTTCTGAAAGTGCTAAATGACATATTTAATGAAACATTCTTTTCCCTTGAAAACAGTCACCTGGAGATATTTTTCCGTCCCTGAAAACTTGCTAAAGCAAAGTGAACCTGTTTATTTGATTGCTCATGCTGGCCACCAAACCAAGGGAAATACAAAACAAAACAAAACAAAACACACATTATTCAGCAGCTCTAACACCAGCTCAAAGGCCTGTCTCACTGGAAAACACCAAGGAAAGCTGGACACTCTCTTACCAGGTTTCAGAAGAGGCCACCAAGCCGCCATCTTACAGACGCTATCAGGGAAGACGGTTACTGATTTTTGTCCACCATTTTACAGACGCTATCGGGGAAGACGGTTACTGATTTTTGTCCGCCATCTTACACGTGCTAAGGGGGAAGGAGGTGATTCCCAGGCCTCACTGCTGGATCCCAGGAAGCGCAAACGGCAGGCGTGTGCACCAGAGGTGCCAAGCACAGGACCTTTATTAGCAAAAGCCTGTGCAGCTGAGGTAGGACATATCCTGCCATTAAACACTTTGAGGGAGAAACCTGTGTCCGCCTGTGATGGCCCAAGGTGAAACATCACTGTGTCTAAACAGAGCCCTGCTCGGGCTCAGTAGAAATGGCGGACTAACCTGCTCCGTCGCGCGCTGAAGGGGGGAAATGTGGGCAGGGCAGCACCGAGCCGCGACAACTGACGCACCGAGCCCGGCCGGCTCTGGGCGAGGGCGGTGAGCAGCTCCCAGCCGTGCCAACGCGGGACCGTCCCGGAGAGGCTGCTCCCCTCGGGGCTGTCCTGGAGAGGCTGCTCCCCTCGGGGCTGTCCCGGAGAGGCTGCTCCCCCTCGGGTGCCCGCCTCAGCCCAGCCTCCCCTGACCCCAGGGCTGCCCAGGGGCCAGCCGCCAGCCCTGTGCTGGGCGACATAGCCCTGATGCAGCGTTTTGGGGTTGTTCAAGGGTAGGGGAACACTTTCTGTGCGGCTGCAGACCGTTCAGAGAGACTGAGAAAAACACATGCAAAAATCACTTGCTGGGGGGGGAGCCCTCACTTGGGGCATCCCCAGGTACAGGCTGAATCCTCAAATATGCCCAAAAGGAGAAAAACCTGCCCCATGGCAGGAGGGGAAGGACGGCAGGGGGAAGCGGGTCGCCTGTGCCTGCCACCGCCAGGGCACAGCGGGGAGAGGAGGAGGCCTGGTGCCAGGACAAGTCCCTGAGGAGCTGCGTAGGGCTCGCGAGTCGGCATGACAAGGTAGCTGTGGGGCCGCCCCAGAGCTTCAGAGTACAAATAACGTCTCACACTTACAGTCCTCCACCCAACGGACCCGGTGCGCTCTGGAGCCTGGTGGCAGGCACGAACGGGAGCCACCATGGCAAGGGCCAAGACTGGGGAGAGGAGCTGGAGCTGGTGTCCGGAGTTTCCTACATGGCATTTCCTCCTAGAGGACTCTCTGATTTTGAATAGGAAAAAATACAATGAAAGAGCAGGAAAGGTTATAAACGATGGAGTTTGGGGGGATGTTTCTGAGTGATTATACAGGGAGGTTCTCAGATTTGAGACCCTCATACTCACTGCTGTTTGGGAGGAAAAAGAAAGGGGGTAATGCCAGCAAGGACCTAGAAGGATGGAAACAGCCAGTTTCCCCAAAACGGAACCTCAGAGGCAATATCGGATCAGGAAAACATCCGGGACAAGGCCAGAAGAGATGGAGCGGGGACTCCTGCCGTTGTATCTCTGGTGGGCGTGAGGCACCCACAAATAACCATTGTGGCAGAAGAACACACTGGTTTAACTTACCAGCTTTAAACTTCATCTGTTAGATCAATGCAATCACATGGGAACACTTTTCCTGCAACTTAAGAGTGGCTTAATGCATTCTTAGCAAACTGGATCTGAAATAAGCTGACTAAATCTGAAAAAAATTGGATTAACCCCAATAAAAGAATTTGTTTGTGGAGTCTTTTGCAACCCCCTAACCAAAATCACATTAAAATCATATTTGCATATTAAAACCAGTGAAACAAGCCGTAAGGTTGCTCTACAGAAAAAAGGAAACAGAAGATGGAGCAAGGTCCTCAGAGTGAAAGCCATAAAACACTGTGATGAGTAGGGCCCTGACTGCCTGTATTGCTTGCAGCTCTTAATTGCGTTATCCCTTGGTGCCCAGTGGATGCAGTTAGCAGGCCTGCAGTCTCAGGGAGCTCTAAAGCGTCATGGGAACTCAAGCTGTTAAATTACTATGTCTATCTGACTTGCTATCAAATAAAGATACTAAAAATGGAGATTACTTGTTCATAACCACACATCGTTTCTGACGTCATTTTCAATTTTGAGAAGTTTGATCTAACCCCACATTATGCAACTGTTGAATATTCCACACTGGCAAAATCTAATTTTCACACGCCTACATGCTATGTACCTGATTTTTACTTTTATTTTTAAATATCAACAGCCTACAGCAATCTTTTGTAGAGACTTAAATGGTCATAATGGTTATAAAAGGTCCCAACTTCAAAAGAGCAGTTATTTAAAAGGAGGAAAAGCAAAAATACAAAAAGTCAAGTCTAAACAGATAACGCACAGGAACAGATGAAATCAAAACTCAAGGGACAACTGCAGACAGAACCTATCTCCGCAGAGTTCCAGCATGTGGATTATATATCCATGTGCAAAAAGTATTCAATGCATTTTTTTAATCTATAACCCACAGTTCTTTTAAAGGTCACTTTTATAATAGAGATGCGCCAAGAAAAAGAAAAAAAAAAAACCCTAAGTTGTAATATATGAACATCATGACATGGTCATTTTATGTCTGTCACTGCTGGAATGCGTTAACTCACTGCTTAACCAGGCTGTTGCCTGATTTAAGTAAATAATAATGTCACATAAACAAAAGTTTTTTCCTGAATTAATTTAGATCCTGTGTAAATAGAATCTCAAACCAGCTTACACAGAAAGAAAAGAAAGAAATTGAAGGCAGTCTTAGAGATAAAAGCAAGACTTGGGCTGAATTCTTCTCTCTGTTCCTTTTTACATCATTGTTTGTAATGGATCAAGCTTCCTTCTTGCTTGAATCCAACATATGACCTTGCATCACTCAAAATATATTTAGAGCTGCTGAATAATCAGGTATAGAACACAACAGCATTTCTGTCTTTGGGGTTTCTTCCTTGCAAGTCTAATTTGGTGTCTAATTCCCATCCTACTATTCCACAAGGTGGGAACATAGAAATCATAGGAAAAGATTTTGATTTCATGCAGTCATTACCATGCAAGCCTCCTCAGCAGAAACCTGCTCTGAGCAACACCCTTTCTAGTAGCTTTATAATGCTTTTCAGATCAGTGTCTCCCAAGTCACTACAGTGGCAGTGAAACAACAGCGCGTACAAAATAGTAACCTATCTTTTTTAAAAAAAATATATGGTCCCAAGAATCAGGTGCGCATTTTTCAGAGATATACATGCCAACTAAACAATATGGGTTCAGAATTGCAGGCCAAAGAAAGATAATCTAGTTAAGCAAGACAAGCTGTCATCACCTACTGGGTAAGATGCATGACTGACTTGAAGTCTAAGAGATAAAATTAATTTCAACACTGTTGAATTTGTGCTGTATGAGCACAGGCAAGCACATGCAGCCTGTATCAGCGGTTATATGAAATCCACTGGATTTTTTTCTGTGAATCAGGCCTCACTGACATGGTCTCTAAGGATACTGGCATCTGTGTAAAGTGATTCACTTGACTGCAGCTCATCACAGGCACATTTTACTAGGCTGATTTACAAACTGCAGGAGCTCCATCTCATCTTCTCTCTGCTCCACCAAGGAATAAAAGTGTATGTTGCTAGGAGTGCTGATAGTCCAGACTAGAAAAAGACTTGTTTTCTGTTTCTATGGTTGCAACAGCCCTTAAGAAAGATATAAATTTCCCTGCAACAACTAACTGCATATTCATTTTAAGGTAGATCTAGTTCCAGATTCCTGAGACAGAACCCTCTACCTGTTCACAACCCCACACAGCCAGAGCAGCAATATAGAAAGTTTCTATTCTCAACAGAATTCAGTGAGCAGCACAACTGGTTTGAAAAATAAACAAACAAACAAACAAACAAAAAAAACCCCAAATCCACAGCAAGTTTTCAGCCTCTATGTACAAAAACAATGCAAACAAGTGGAACATTCTAATTATATTTTGTAAAACACACGTTTGGGATCAAGAAAACATCAAACATCCAGACTCTAGATTACAAAAATCTATTGCCATCTAGTTGTCAACCCCAAGTTTAGACAGTCCTTGTCGGAAATCATGTAATTCATCTATCTTCCCATCTAGTACATCTAAAAAATTCTTTAATTCAGTTTTAAGGTTGGTCTGCCTATGTTTGCTCTCTTCAACTTCTGTCCTTAGTGTTACGACTTTCTCTTCAAGATCTTTGTTCTTTTTCTCAGCGGCCTTTAAGACAAAAAAGACAATAACATGAATCATAGAGGAGACTGATGAATAACGTTTAATAGAGTAAAGCAATAAATGGCAGCCGGATTGTAAAAGTTTGCTTTGACTTCTGCAAGCTGATTAATACAAGCACCTCTGAAAGCAACTGACGTGTGGGCTTTTTTTTTTCTTTTTTATCTGACTAGCACAGGAAAAGGCACTGATTAACTGGAAAAGATGCTTTGCATCAGATTTTGTCATTTGGTTGATATCTTAAAATTCAGCTGGATTTAAATCATGCATTATGCATATATTTCTGTCATTGCTACAGTTGCAGAATTAGACACCATGCCACCAATTATATACAAAATTATCTATGGTCGTTTAGCCTTGAAAGACAAGCTTAACAAAATACTGCCTGAGAAATAATCACTTTATTCGGTACTTTGGGATTTATTTTTTTTTTAAGATTAAGTTTGACTCTGTGCTTGATCATTCAGGCAAAGTATGGGTCAGCAATGTAAAGCTTTGCTTGCTGCAGTTTGCTCTATTATTTTCTCCTCTCATCACCTCTTCTGCCTATTTTTCTCCATTTCATGAGAGTGCAAGCACACACGTATTCTCACCAAAAAACATAGATAACATATTTTACCATGCTGAATCAAGCCAAACTCATAGGTTAACCATTTGCAGTAGTTGCCACTCCTCAGCAGCCTTCCAACTGTTTTAGAGCATGCAGATTATGAGACTGATGGATTATTTGATTGATTGGATTTGATTTCATTGATTAGACTGCTTATATTGTTCTCCTTTCGTGTATTAATTTGCTGCATTTAAACAAGCCCTGACTTTAACAAGCTATTGATCTGAGAAGTCCAAAGATCAGCCCCAAGCTGGGCAGGGCTCTTGGCACATCAGCTGTCTGAGGAATCCCAGCGCCATGTGCCCATCTCCGAGCTGAGGAGCCATAGGTGAAAAAACAAGTTACACTAAGCGATATTTTGCCAAAAAGAAATGAGGCAGCACATAAACAAGGCAGCAAGGGAGCTGCTTGAGGGCCAAACAGAGAGGGGCTGCCAGCTCCAGTGCATGGAGTGGCCATGCTGGCGCGGCTACATGAGCCCACAGCACCAGAAGGATGGGATACAGAATATCCTGGAATCTGTCAGGGGGTAGAGGCAACACGGTCCAGGCAAGCCAATTTTTGTGAATAGCAAGGCAAAGAAGCAGAGCTATTTAATTACTCCTATGCTGGGAAAGGCACAGTGCATTTTGCATGTAATTAGCATTTCTTGTTTTTACAAACTGGAGCTCTTTTGCCTTCAAACCCTGAAGTCTGAATAGATAGAAGTATATAGTTAGGAGAAAGAAAATAAATGTATCAACTATTTTTAGATTAATTTGTTTGATAAACTGTACCTGTAATTGTTGAGATACAGATTCACATTCTGACATTAGCTGTGGTATAATTTCACCCTGCTTTCGGAGCTCCTCCAGTTCCTTTGAAAACAAAAAAATTACAGTAAGCTTCAATTTAAAACATAATGAAAATTTGAGAATATGAAACTACTTTGTATATTTTATTGTATTCTGCACAGTATTTGGATTTAAAATAATCAAAACAGCATGTCAGCATTCCAAAACACATGCTATTTTATATTAGAATAGTCTCAATTTTTGCACTATATTTTTGACTATGTACCTTCAAAAAAGACAGTGTAATCCAATCTCTAGTATGAATGCCATTAATTATATTAATGAACTCTTAACCTAAAACATACCTATGCAAATAGATATATTGAATAAGAGAGAAATCTGAAGTGCTGTAATGCTACTAGCAATTTATAGATGGTAGCAAAGAGCAAATTGGATGTGAATTTGCAATGATACACAGCAGCAAAAAAGACCATTGGAATTATGAGCTGAATATCTAGAAGCACCATTACAGAGCTCAGCAGTAATAGCCTCTCCTCTACTGTACAGCCCTGAACATCACCTCCCAAAATTTGCATTCAGTTCTGGCATCACTATCAAAATTCAGAGGAACTAGCTGAAAGGAGTTCACAAAAAGAGCAACACGACTTCATAGCAGACCATGTTTCTGACGGAAATTTAAGAGCACTAAATGTGTTAACACTGCAAACAAACACCACCAATAAAGGTGGTATGGAGAACTCTGAGATGGCTGGTATATTTTAAAGAAGTATTGTCAGAGGATCTGAAATGAATGCTTGCAGGTCCAAGAGAAATTCTGTCCCTTGAAGAGAGTGCAAGATCCTCCTCCAGAAACTACCCACGTAGCCCACATTCTTAAGAACAAACAAGGCTAAATCTCTCTGACCTGTATTGATATAGGACAGCAAAACCATTCCATTTTGAAAATAAGATTTCCCGGCTATGAAAACGTGGCTCCTTCCCTAGCAAGTGATCTTACAGCACAATAGGAGTGTAATAGAATATATAACTCAAGCTCTTCCACTGAACCAGACAACAAATAAAATTTTTTCCTCAGAACTTCCAGATTCTTTTGCTCTAAGTGGACCAATATTCAGCAGCTCCAGTCTTGCTCAAATTTCACAAGAATCTAGTGTACCCTGAAGTGCATTTTTTCCTCCTTCTGAGGTTTGTCAAAGCACCATTGTATCAATAAATTATATTTTTTGAGAAATTCCATAATTCCTAGACAATTCTAACTGTTTCTGTTGTTTCCTTCCAGTTTTTCAGCATTTGTCTACATTAATGTAAGAGGACAAATCATGTACTAACATAGATTTTTTCTGAGAACTGCACTGTAGAACCTGTTTAATTGGTATAAAAGCAACTATGTCCAGGTAACGTCCCAGCTACTGAAGGGGGGAAAAGGTAACTTGCCCATTATTTTGAGATGTGAGTTCCCATGCTTATATACATGTATATATGTACATGGGAGCTCACATCTCAAAATACAAATATATATTTGCTTCAGTGCCCTTGGTATGGTTCTGTGATTCATATTGTTTTTCCCAGATAGCTCCGTCCTGACTCCCATGTTTTTAAACTTTTCTCTCCTCGCTTCCCACATGAACAGAATATCAGCCGTTCTTCACACATGGCAACGTTCATGAGCCGGCTCCATGCTGGTTTGAATTGCAAACCGTGAAAAGGTTACTTAGGGGTGGTTTAGACCTAATCAAGAACTCGCTAATATAAGCATGCAGTTTGAAAACAAGTTAGTATATTGTCAAAGTAAGTGGAAGTTAGGTCTGTAATATTCACAAGTCAATCAATTTTCCAGTTGATTTGGTAACTGTAAAAATGTGAATCTCCAGGAAAATGCTAGCAGAGAATAAGGGTTATTATACATGCTATTACCACAGAGAAGCTGGGAAGAAAGCATGACATTTTCCTTTGAAATACGGTGCTGAAAACCATATTATATTTATAACACTGCATCAAAATCCATCTTCCTAAACTATTTCCTTGTGCCATCTTAAAACCCCTTAACAGCACTGCTTTTAAGAGCACCAGCTGAGATGCTGTAATGGCACCAGGCAAACTTTACTGCACCTGCTGACAGCTTTTGCTCTTCAGCCAGCACAGAGCATTTGGTCAAGGTAACGAAGGAAAAAAACAAGGATTCCATTATTTTCCCCATTGTTCAGGGACTTCAAGTCATCAACATCATTCTCCCTGGAAAAAACGAACACCCTGTCTGTCAAAAATGACAACCTGAGGTACTCTAAATGAATGTGAATTTCTCACTCTTGGCATTACTCTTGAGATCAGAGGCAGAGCAGAAAGATGACAAGGCTGAAGACTGTGAAACATTTGGAAAAAGAAAAGGCATTGCTTCACAGGTACCAAGTTATTTTGTAAATGATGCCTTTTTAATGACAACTCCTCTTGCTCCCGGTGGCTAAGGGAATACAGGACAGACAAAATTCTGTTCTCAGGATGCGTCTGTCTGGCTTTAGGCAACTTGTTTAACCACTCCAATCCCTCTATTAGGAGGAAGGTGTTAGGTACATAAAGCTATCCTGTTTGCTAACCCCTGCCAAAATAAAATGTGTGGTCACACAGCACAGCACATCATGAAATTGAGACATGAAGAACTCCATCAAGCTACTGCAGAATTTTACACAGACGATGTATAAAGGGCAATGCCTGAGACGCTGGTCTTTCTCTGACTGTAGGTGAGCCATTCCATAAATCCACACACACAAAATTAGAAGCAGACAGACCAACCCAAACTTGAAAATGTGTGCCACTTCTGTACTTATTTCACTTACCAGTTCTTTGTCTTGAAGTTCTGTTTCCAGTTCCTGGAGACGTCTGCTCAGCTGTGCATTTCTTTCCTTCTCTTTATTTATTTCATTGCACTGTTCCTCCAGTTCTTCAATCTTTAAGAAATGTCAGACACCAGTTGAAAATTACAGTTTTCTGAAAACTTGGGGCAGACCACACCTGATATAAACGGGCGTTGTTCTACTGAACACAGGGAAGCAAGGACAATTTTAATTTGTTAAGGATCTGTTTCCTAGATTGTATCACTCACTTCAGTGCATGAAGATTATCACTTCTTTACTTAAAAGGAATCAATTTACACATCCACTAGGAAGCCCAGGAACTGTGTTTACTATCTCTCACACAGTATCTCATATAATTACTCAAGAATGCACAAAACACCAAGGTGCTAAAATGAGTAACAGAGGCTGGGGATAAAATTTGCACTTCACTTCTATGAAACCAATACAAGATTATAATGGGTGGGTTTTCTTAAGAGGAGGCAAGGAGAAGAAATCCCTCTAGCATTCCCAGCTTTGCCTCCTCAGGGTTTGCTTATTATTTTAGCTGGAGTAAGAGGGACACAACATCAAAACTTTGCTAGAAGAACCAGTTCAGCATAACATACGCTGTTTTGTTCTCTCACCCAGGGAATTGTTTTGCTGATCCCATATCTCCACTCACCATCTCCGGACTTAGCTCCCATGAGGTGCACTTCCCACAGGCCAATGGGCCAGCTCACTAAAGTATATATTTTAATTCTCAGCTTCTTGTTGCTTTGGGATTATAACTTCACTCATTTGAAGGCAGAGCAATACACAAAAAATTCTGACCCAATTAATAAAGGAGAAGGAGCTTCCCAGAGCACTGCAGTGGTGCATTGCAAGCGCCTAACAAGAAACCTACTTGGGGAAAAGGCTCACAAAAATCTCTGCATAGGAAAAAGCTCATTATACAGACAGTGTTGCTACATGGCCCCAAACAGCCTGAGTCTGCCTAGTCACTGCTACAGTAACCTTGCAGTCAGTTACAGTAAGGCCGTGTTTTGACAGTCTCTTCATCACTAGGCCACAGCCTTTGAGAAGTGACATATTTTCATCAGTTAATGTCAATGAGAACAACTTCTCTGTAACAATACAGAAAAGCAAAAAACTACACAGCAAATCATGCTATTTTCTTACACAGTTCTTGTTTTTCACTTCTCCCCTATCCAAAAAACAGACTGGATACAGAAGCCCACATCATCTAACAACTAATACTAATTTGTTAATGTCAAAGTAATATCAGTTAGGCAGTGATCTATATTAACCTGTAATACAGCTCTGATTTGATCTCTGAATTATCATCACACCTAAAATACATGCAAATAGATAGAGTCTAATAGAATATCTGTTTAAGGAAAGGTTGTTCCACTTGGCATTGGAGCGTTGATAGACAAGTTGGATCACTTCCAACACTGAAACACCTCATTTGCAGCCTACTGACATACAAAAGGTATAAAATTCCTTCCTGTCTCTGAAAGCAAAACAAGCACTAAACAAACAAAAAACCCCACCAGACTCAGACAACCTGATCTCTGTACCAAATGTCCCAGTGATCCATATAAATGAACAGGGAAAGGATCCAGCTGTGCTCATGAAAACCAGGTTGCACCGTATTCAGGTTGGCGCTAACACTGTGTGGGGTGCTTACCAGCTTTGATAGATAGCACTGCATTATTTTAGTGGCAGGACCAATGAATATTCTGAATTGAGCCTTGAAAATCTGAATTTATACTTCTCGGTTGTTCTCTCGTGGCCCATGCTCATTGCTGGTATTACACTACTGAGAAATATCATGCTCAGCAAGGGAGGGGGAAAGGCTTTTGGCAATGATTTTGTGCAGATTTCGGGACGTGACGCTCCCTGCATGAGAGCTGGAGGACTGGGTTCTCAGCCTGGCCCTTTGGTCCCTCCTGCTGTTTGCGCTTGCAGGGTTGAGAGCATAACTCACGTTCTCATTCATCTGTCTACCTGTGGGATTTATTTCTATTACCAAGTGGCTCCCAGCTTTATTTTATATGAGTAACCATGCCATAACCATTCCTTCTGCTCATTCATCAACTGGCAATATTTAAATGAGCTTTGAAAGGAGTATGCAATAGTAATCTTTCTTTTAAAACCCTTTTGTTTTATCACCCTTGCCAGCAGCCCCTACAGACAGACAGCAAGTCTCCCAGATCAAGAGGCCAGAAGCTTCGTGTGATACGGCAGCATGGGTCCTCCTGCTGATCCCCAGTCCTTTGAACTTCCCCACACACTGGGAGCACAGGGAAACAACTCTCCCTGTCCACTTTCCTTTCAAAGACAAAGTCTCCTAACACAGAAAAAATATAAAGCAGCAGAAATCCAAGAGAAAGAACAATAGAAGGAGTAACTAACTCAAAAGAGACGCTTTCCTCTGTGTACTCTCTGCCTCAGATGAGAGACAGGGAGCACATAACAGGAGCATTCAAAGTGCTCTGGGGACAATTTTTCTAAGTTCATATAACACTCTCACTACAGACACATTCTTTCAAGTACATACATTTGTATCTGCATTTTAAAGACCATGGAAATTGGAACTTTGTGGCTGCATCTCAGCATTGGTGCTATTTTTGACTACCACCCTAAAATCACTGTGCTTTAACTTTTTAGTGCTTACTAAGAGGAGAACAGGCCCCAGGCATGAGGGGCCTCTGGCATTCATCTGATTATAGCCAGAGCATCAGGGCTACCTTGTTCCTGAGTTGATCGTTTTCCTCCTTGCACGCCAAGAACTGTTTCTTCCAGTGCTCGATGCTGGCAGCGGACTCCTGGAGTGCCGAGGTCAGCCTGGCATTGCTCTCCCTCAGCGTCTGCAGCTCCGTCTCCCACTTCTTTACATTGGATGAACTGAGAACAACAAGATGCCATTAGGTGGCTTAACCTTTAATCCTGCATATTATTATTCTTTACCTGACTACAAACGCAACCACCTGTGGTCTATGTCCCAATGATCTGCATACTCACATGTATATAACTGCCTCTAGGCACTGCCCACTTAAGGAGAACATAAGCCTGAATTTGACTGTCTCTGGCAGAACAAAGGGATCTGTCAACTCCAGCAACAGAGATTTGTGCTCTGGAACAAAAAGTCCAACTGTATAAGCGGGGTGTAGGGTTAAGCTGGTAAGTGGGACGTCCACCTTTTGCAGACTTGTGTTCTACTCCAGCATTCCTCACTTCTCCCCTCCAGAGCTGCATAGCTGAGCCTCGTTAGACACCAGCTGTATTTCAGTCCTGGATAAGTGGTACCTATACAACAACACATCTCTGTACGTTTGTAGGTGATGCTGGGACCATTCAGAATGAAAGATGCCAGAGTGGTTGACACTACATATATTTTTTCATGTAATACATATATTTTTTCTATAGTTTATTTTTTCTTTTTATGTTCAGTCTTAAACTATAAAAGTGTTAGGCAATGCTACAGAACTGATCAACTCATTCCACAAATCTTCAAGCTACAGTATAGAGAAAGAGATTAGAGAGTGAATGGGAGGCTTTGAAACTCCTTATAAACTAGTTGCTGCTTGCCTGTGGAGGTGTCTTCAGCAGTAGGAATGAGCAAACATGATTTGAAATAGGTTACGCTACTGAAATTTCAGTAAAGAGAGATGGTGTACTTCAAATATAACATATACAACCTTAGAATTGCTCACTGTATAATGTTGCTTATGTTGCTGCTGCCTTAATTTTTAAATAGCTTTTTAAGAGTAGCTTAATCCTGATACATTTTTTTTTCTATTCACAGATATATTCATACACAAGAGGCAGACAAGGCAAGTAAGATCCCGGAAAGGGAATTATGGTATTTTAATGTCATGTCATGACTTCACACATTCCAATTGCTGTATTTTCACTATTGCTTCAAATTATTCTTCTCAGCATTTTCAAATAATTTATCAAAGCAAATAGCACAAAACATGACTTCAAGGGACATTGTCCACAGCTTTAGAAACATCCCCCAAAGACTTAAAAAACACAGTGAAGATATATTTTTCATTTCGACTTTCAACAGCTCGTTCTCTTTTGTAATTTTAAATATCCCTCTTTTCATAGAAGTAAACCCTGCAAGCTCAAAGAGGAAGAGAAGACTAGAAGAAAAGAAGAAGTTATCAGGAGCAATTGCTCCCCCATGGCCTATATGTTATTTCTGTAGCTGTATGCCCTCCCATATGAAGGATGCTATATGAGCTGGCATCACTGGAGTAAAAGAGATCTTATCTCATCATGGACTAAATCAGGAAAAAACTAATTGGTAAATGTCTCCCAACTGGATACCAGGAGGTACTTACTAAAATCTGCTCATTCACTCATTCTGCTGCATCATTTTAAATTTATGCAATTACATTTGAATAATTTCTGTTAATACCATTAGCCATCAGGTAGTTACAGCGAACTATTTCAATGCAACTTAGGTATTAAAAGAACTTCACCTTTGGGCTAGAGCAATTTTTAATTTATCATTCTCAGACTTCAGATGTGCATCAGCAGGACCACCATGTGACGCCTTCTCGTCGTCTGTCCCGTTCACACTGGATGCGCGAGTGGAAGATGGTGTTTCTCGCCCGGATTCCTGCCGCACAACACACAGGTTAACAGGAGCCTTCTTTCAGCCTCCCACATCTCCCTCAAAACAGCCTGGATTGCTTTGAACCAAATGCAGCACAACTGCTAGGAAAATTATGTAACTTGTAATGGCTACATATAACAGGATCAAAGTAGGTTTTCCTTTCTTTCAGACAAAATGTGGTCCTATTTGTACCTTCAGATCAATTTGCTGGTGAAAATATGTACAAACATGCAGGGAAGATAACATATGCTCAGCTGGACACTCATACTTCATAAGAACATGACGATTACGTACATTGTGATAGCTTCACTAAGCCTAGGGTCATCGTGTGACTTTTTGTGACCACAGTCCCACACAGAACCACAATGCCAACTCCCTTCAGAAAATAAAGGCTACGTGGCCACATGCTCTCTTGGATACAGTAGTGGTTACAAACACACAACCTTTACGTCTTGAGTGCAAAGCCAGTCTCTTTAAAAAGAATGAAAAAAAAATGGCAATGATATGCAAAACAGAAGTTTAAAATGTTCAAGACATTAAAAAAATGTTTTTAATTGAAAAGGCTTGTGTTTTCTAAAGTTTTTTTGTTTGTCTGTTTTTTAAGATACTGAAACAATAAAGCACACCTGGAAGCACACAAATTCCAAACAAATAAAAACAAAAGATACTGCTACTCCAAGGGGTTATATTCATGCCTTGCCTAGTGCTGATCACTAACACAAAACAAAGAACATCATAAAGGCCATGACCAAAGCCAAAAAAAAAAAAAAGAGGATCCAAAGTCAGCCTCTCAGACCTGTATTTGAGGACCTCATGAGGTAGGTTATTTGCAAGGCTAAGCATTCAGCAACTTTTATTGTACTTTTCTGATCATGCAATTGCCTTTCTCCTGAACAAAATCTAACTTTTCTCCAAATACTAGCACAAGCCAAGAACTCCCACTAAACAAGGGTTAATGCAGTGCTTATGAAATCACATTAACATGATTATAGAGGGACTGTGACAACAGTTTCCTCAATTTGTAACAAAAACAGTTCTCACCGGACACAGAGGCGCTTCACTATAGTAAGGTGTGCTGTCCAGAAAAGCATATTATAGAAATATGCAACATAAGCTTCTTCCAACCATTTGCTAAAGCATTGCCTCTGTTTCTACATCACAACTTTCAATTCATCACGTTCAGGCAATGAACTACACTATGACCACAAAATAAGTCTGTATATTTGCAAACTGAACTCCTACAAAAGTAGATTAGACAAGTGAAAAAAAGGAATACCTCAATATATCTTACTGATCGTCTGCGGAAGCGCTATACTGTGACTTACTTTCCAGTGATCCGGACTACGTGTAGCAGTACAAATCAAAGGACATATAGCTTTCCCTGTTATTAAAAATGTTATAACAGCTCAATAACTGCTGAAAAAAATTATGTTGAAATGAAGGCAAAGAGCATGGATGGATGAAAAATATTCCTCTGACAATGTTAATGCCCAGCATCTGACAACTACCTTTGGCGATCTTCATCTTATATACTTTAAGTTTGCTGCCAGAAGCTGGTAGAGTCCACTAGAAATTTTTCCTTTAAATCATTTATCCTGTATGCATACAGGTATTAAGATAAATTACAAACCTGGGAATGATTGCTTGAGGTTTCAATTTTCTCTTGAGACCTGTCTCTTGCTAGTTTGGCAGCTTCTTTTACTTCTTGGAATTTCTCTGCAAACTGCAAAATGCATGAAAGATATTTATTAAAATGATATGTGATATGTGTCTATTCAGATTACTATCTTTATATGGTACATAGAAGTCTAAAAGTGCACAACTAATTTTGATCATTTTAAATTGTTGGCAAGAAAAAGTATTTTAATTTTTTCATTAATTTTGCATTAAATCCAGGGCAGGTGTCTCCAAAAATAATGGCAGTATTGCTTCTAGAAGAGGGATGGCATCTTCATAGTTCCAGGTGATCTTAGTAAAAACCCATGGAGAAAAAGGAGCTATTAGTGCATCTTTGTTCAATTTCTTCTTGTTTATTTTCTCCTCCTCCTCTGTTTCACTGGGTGTTGATAGTCTATTAAAATTTAAAGTATAAAAGAGGTAGTTTTAGATAAAAAATGATCAAATGGCTTCTGTTCTTAAGAGTAAGTCAAATTAAAGAATGCAAATGAGTTCATGAGATACCTGCAGGACTGCAAGCAAGGCATTGCTGAGAAGAGAAAAAGCTAGGTCTGAACAAGCCAAGGGCCCATATGTAAACTTGGCACTTTTTGGTCTAATTTTCTTATCACTGGCAAAAATAAATGCAGAAGACTTCAGAAAGAGAGAAAGCTTGAATGCTTCCTGTAAGAGGGTTATGTCAAACTGGGGTAGGCAGGGGAAAGTAAAGATAAAGATGAAAACTAATTATCCGATTTTTACAAGTCGCTGTAGGACATCTGCTCCTAAGCTAGTCTGGCATTTTTGAAATGTCAGTACTATCCAAGCCATTGGGTGTTGCAGGGCTTGCACCACAAGCAAGGTTTTAAAAGGAGGACTGCAAAGATGAAAGAAAAAAGTCAGGAAAAAAAAAAAAAACCTAAGAAGTGTCCACTACAGGAATGGGTAACTTCCTCTTTCTGACAAAGCAGCTTAGTCTTACTTGCCTATATTTTGAGGAACTTGAAACACTAGAAAGGAAAGACACCTTAAAAGTTCATATAAATAGATCTCTTTCATTGCACACTTCCTGAATAGAAAGGATTTCCATTACATACTGCACTAATTCAGATCACTTATAACAAAGTTGTAAATAAGAGCAGGGGCAGGGGGGAAAAATCACACTTTATAGTTAAGGAATGGGAAGAATCATTTTCCAGTTGCTAATCTTATTTTCTATCTTTTAGATTTCTGGCTAAAATTTAGCATGCTTACTCTCAGTAAAATACTAGGACTATAAAGACTGATAAAACTAATATTTTCCCACAGTTCTAAGAGAAATGTGCATACGTATGTGGAGGTACCTCTATTCTTTATAAACACACAGAACGGAGATCACCAACAAATATCTATATATCAATACAACAAACAAACAAATATCTATATATCTATATATTCTTAAATTCCACTGGGCGCACGCACACATTCGCAAAGCCAAGTGAAATTTCAAGTGTTCCTTACGGAGAGCTGTGGCCTCCAGGCTGTGATAATGCTTATGAAGGAGGATTGAGCTCTTGAATCCAGCTGCCTTCTACCCAACAGCTGAAATTGCATATGCAAAGTGTTTGCTATCTATTGGGATGTGCAGTCAGCACACAAGTGATTTGATTATCTTTGTAGCACCATAAAGATCATTAGGAACAACTTCATTACCTTTTGGCTTTGAGTGATTTAACTCAACTTTTATGTAAAATATATCTTCTGCTGTAACACAACATCTATAATAAACTGATTATTTCTAAAACACTGTGTCAACAGCAAGTTCTATGCTTGGATTTTCTGCAAATGCTAAAGGGCTATTTTGAGTCATTCTTTTACAATAAATCTTTATGGGCAAGCATGAAAAATTTATGAGGGTTCTTCATGGGCTATATGAAATATGAAAAGACAAAAAGAATTGGAAGTCATCTATCAAATTTGATTTTTGCAACTGTCTTCATAAAACACACAGGACTGCTCTGAAAAATAACGTGAGCTCAGAAGAAAAGGACATTTTCCACCAAAAAAAGGGTACACAACTAAACAAAGCTTATCTTTAATACAAAACTGATAATGATCTCATTTCACACCAGATGTTATTAATGCCTACAGTTTACCAATACATTCATTTAATACATTTGCTTTTAGAAATAAGTACCAGCAAGTGATTTTTTCACCAACTTAGAGACAGATATTCAGCTTTAAGAGCCAAAATTAATTCTTACTATGGTTACAAATGTAAAGACCCCTGTAACAGAAACTGCAGTGAAAAACTGTCTCTATTTGTTGTTTACTCCATACATTTGGAAATAGTCAGTCCATAAAGAGTTCTGCTGTTTCTTCTTTATTATTCTTAGCTAATTAATACCTGCTAGATTTTACTAACAGTCTATTTCTGAAAGCTACAGAGGTTCACTTGGCTTGTTATGAAATTAAAGCCTTTCACTTGATTATTCTTCTTTGTGCAGAATCACGATGGTGACAGCCTAAACTTCATAGCATTACCCCTGCTAATTCCTACAGCAACAGGCAAGGCATTTCTGATGGCTCCGAGATCCTACTGCCGCTGGTGACGGAGACGGCACGGCCACAGTGTCTAACTGCTGGCAGAAAGCAGAGAGACACTTTCTTGCCACTAACTGACTGTGTTATGCCCTGACCACAAGTAAATGACAAATAATTAATATTGAAAAAATCAGGTGCCATCTCCAAGACGTGAGCTGGCTTTGCGCTATCAAACCATTACAACAACAGTGAGTGCTTTTTAAATGTGAAATTCCTGGTTAAAAAGTGAAGTACACTTCATTTACTAAAGGAAAACATGGTAAACATGGTTTCAAGGGGTATTAGGGTGTGTAAACATCTGAAACCAACTAAAAAATCATCATGTTCTTTCTCCTTACCATCTTTACTCCCTTCATCCTTGTCCTTGGGCAGACAAAGCTACCCCAAATTAGCAGACTAAACAGCGCTGCCACACGAGCCCCAGCTTCAACAGCCAGTCATGGACTATATAGTGCATTTTCCAATGCCCTGGGAAGCTGTGAGACCAAGTCGCAATATGGAAAAAATGTGTTGCTCCCAAGGCTTGTGAAGCTCTTGCAGTCTAAGGATGCTGCAGCACATGAACACTGCATTTGATTATGAATCTTAGCCAGTGAAATTTAATGGGCACTCAAAGATGCTACTGTATATTGCACACATTATTTAAAGGTTGTTCAAATCTGGAGACAGCTTGTCACCCAGAGAAATATACACATTCAAGCAGACCTTCTTAACATTTTATACTCTAAGAAGCATTATTTTCTATGTGTAAGTTTTAAGCCCCTGATCTGGCATTATATTTTATTTCTCCTACTGACAAATCGTGCCAGTGTCAGATACATGAAGCAGCTGCTCCCACTGAAAGCAAGCTCATAAGTATTTCATCGCCCTCTCCCTTTGCAGGAAGGCCAAGGCCAGGAGACACAACGGTCACAGCTTGCGAGCGCTGCAGTCCCCTGGCTCACGGCCCACATGTGGCTGTTGCAGGGTCCCCTCAGGCCTGCAGTCCCAGGCAGGTCAGGAGCAGACAAGACTACTGACTCCAAAAAGCGGCTGGTAATTTGCACTAGCGGAACTGTGCTGCTGACAGCGAAGTCCATCAGATGGATGGGCCAGGCTGCTTATGTTTAACGCTGGGCAGGTAGCGCACGCGTAATATGCACATGCATAAATCAAAATTAAAGGTCCAGCACTTCCCAGATGTTGGATGCAGTTGCGTTATGATGTGCAAAGCCTGTTTAAAGAAACTGAGAAACCTGCAGGAAGCTACATTTCCTCAGTTTCTCACTCGTATAAATCAACATCCCTATGCCCTCACCTACCTGCTGCTCCTGAGATTGCCGTGTCTGCGTCAAAGTGTCCTGAATGACAGCAGAAATTTTAGTTAACGGCTTCCTGTGCAAAACACATCACTACTTTCACAGCATCAGCCCAGACACACCAGCAACTCTGCTTGATTTGCCTTTAGCAGCGTGTGAGTAATGTCTGGAGACCTTTCTGACATGGGGCTGGGAAGGAGGGAAGCAGGGGACAGCGAGTTCCTGGGAGAAGGAAGAAGGACCCTGATGAGGACATTAATTTTAAGCACTGGGATATTCCCAATCAATGCGAACAGTAATTAGGTTACTAGGTCACTGTATGCAGTTTTCATTAATGGCTCATGTTTAATTTGAACTGCTTGTCCCTATAGGTATGGATTAATGCCTAAATATCTCAAGAGAAGCAAAGTATTAGAAAGAGATAAAATCTTTTATTAGGCCAACCAATATTCTTAAAAATGCACAAGTTTTCAGGTGTGCTAACCTCTTCTCATGTCTCATTATTATTCACTGCTTTCCACAGACATTTTTCGGAATTTTTTTTTAAGCCAAGACTATTGATCTCTGGTTTAGAGGAGTTTTAGTGTGTCCTCCCAATTCCTGATTAAAAGCTTCAATTATTTCCAGTAAAGCTGGCAAGCTTTTATTTATATCTTTTATAAAAGCATAATGACATCAGCATAAAATGAAACTTGATTTTACTATTCCCAGTACACTCATACTTCTGTAATCTCTTCATCATCCCTGATCTTTTGTACTAATGGTTCAATAATTAAACTGAGAAGCATGGATGATAAGGGATATCTTTGTCCCATCCCTTTGAATAGTAGTAATAACCCAGGTTTTCTAACATTTTCTAGATAGACAACTGTTAGATTTTTTTTTAATTATTATCTTGATCCATTTCTCAGAAGTGCCCCTTAAACCATATTTTTCCAGCATTCGGACCAGAAACAGGCTTTCTGCTGACTTTGAAAGCTCTTTTTGCATCCATAGGTGAGAAGGCTGTATGAGGCAATAGGATCCATCTACATTTAGCAGATAGTGCAGTGCAAATACATCTGCAAACAGGTCTGGAGGGTAAAGCAGCTGGCGGAGGACCCTGCACCCACACAATGTGGGTTTCACTATGGGTTTACTGCCGATTGGCACCAGTCTGGCCACATGAACATTAAAGAGCTGCTGCAGGGCTTTCCGAGATCAGCATTAAGTTTATTTTAAGTATGTGTTTGGACAGTTTTGGAGACAATGGTAAAATCTCTCTGATTAGGAGGCAAGGAGCTCCAAATGTACATCGTGCCTGGCTGCCCCGTGCTTGGCTCAGCGCCACACAGCCCCGCACAGTGCACATTTAGTCCCCTCCAGGACCCAGGTACACGGAGTCACCTCTCATACTGAAGAGGAGCGATTTCTGTGATCCAAGATTAAAAAAATACTATCTCAAGGTGCTAATTCTTTCATTCGTGTCCCAATGTTACATTGTAGCATGCTTACCTGTTACTCAAAACAACTATATTTCCCTAGGTCCATTTTAATCCTCCCATATTCCCATACTACTTATTTAGTTGTTACAAACACCTCTCTCTCACGGGAGTGAAGAATGTGCACATGTGAAATGAGCAGTCTTCTACATTTGATTAAGTCTAAGTACCATAAAGTGTCACCATCACCAGGATCTCATTTTTAAAATAACAATTTTGCGTGTGTTTGATTGGGTGACCTTAACATCCCAGGACACCAGATTATTGCCACAGCACTTCTATGGACATTCCAAGTCCCAAAATAATTCTACACGAAAAGTGAAATATGCTTTGCATTAAGAAATACTTGCAAAAAATGCAGCTTTTTGGAAAATACTGTTCATACAACATGTAATTCAACTCATGGAAAGGTTTTCCTTTAATTGCAATGGTCTGCCTTTGCTATTTTAGACACTACAAGAAACTTCTTGTTCTCCTGATTCCTTTCAAATCAAAGCATGCAAGAAGAGAGCAACACAAGAGATTGTGTACCATGTCCAAGGACACAATGTTTAGTTAACTGATAAAACCTGGTGCCAAGTAGCCATGCTTAAAGTGTCAACTATGTGTTAGATAAGCAGTGCTTTTTACTGCATGAACAAACATCTCGACTGCTTGATGAGCATTTGGCAAGACTACTGCTCTAACAACAGCGAATGTATTTTGAACTGCTGGTTATTCATTACATGAGGTAGCTCTAGACTTCACAAGCCTGACACCATAGCAAGTCCCTGTTGAAAGGGAAGAGTTGCATTGATACCAAAAGCATATTTGGGGTGTAGCTCAAAGGGATGCTGGCTCTGACAGCAAACTTGGCTTTTCCTGGCTCCTCTTTCCCACTTCCCTGTCATGAGTCACCATCATCTGTTCAGTTCAGTGACAAAACAGCTTTGTGTCTGTGCTGCAAATGAGGTTACTGAGCTGAAATGCCAAAGTAGTAGTAGTAGTATTTTAACCCACATCAGTTTATCAATGCTACTGACAGACTGGCCCTACGAACAGTTGTATCGGCACAGCTGAGGAAGACAGCAAACTGCAAAATGAAGGCAAAAACAAGCAACAGGGGCTGAATACTAATTAGCTGGTTTAGCCATCAACAGCAGCAACTCATCAAAATACAGTGCCACTTTCATCTGAAATTACCACACAGGCTGGGGGAATAGCGAAAAATACTATAAAGTTCAGATTTTTTTCTGGAAACGTCTGAAAACACAAATGCTTTCAGCCAACCTGGGGAAGATACCATCAAGATCACTTCACCATAACCATCATTAGTGATAAAATTTGATTTATAGTTTTGACCATAGTTTGCAATACTGCCTGCTTCTATATATACAGACACTAGATAATTATAGAAAGTGGTCAACTTGCACTGACTAAAATGAAAAGGACTTGCAGAAATATTCAATTTAGAAGAGATTCCTATCAGATGGGTATGTATGGTTCCTAATTCTTAAGAAACGAGACAGCCTTTTCAGAAGTAAAGTGAGCCCAGTTACCTTTGTCAGCTGCTGTTCAGAAGAAAAGCCCAAACCAAATACAGTGTTTGCTCTGCTGTCCGCCCACTGGCCAAATTTCTGCGATGTTTTAGTAAAGGTCATATTAGGTGTGATTGTGCTGTTTATGATCACCTGTTTAAAAACAGATCAAAAAATAATTAAAAAGCAGAAGTCACACTGGAAATGTATATCCTAGCAACAATATAATTCAGAGCAATTAGCAATCTAAATTTGGAAATTGCTGTATTTATGAAGAATTCTCTCCCTTTATGAAACAGTTTCATAGTTTGTCTTGATTCAGGAATTTTTCAACTTTGTCTTCTTTTTCCAAAGTACTATCATGGTCCTACAGTTAAACGCTGCTGCAGGAACTTCACTGAAATGGCAACTCAAAGAAATAGCAGGGACACAAGCCATATTTGGCCTCGGCCTGCCACAGAGAAGGATGCCTGAGACACATCAGACAAGGAAAAAAAACTCAGAATATAAGAAGAATGGGATAGCTTATTTAATAGTGGGGTTAACTTGGGAGGGTGGTAAAGGGCATCACTAGCAATGCATAGGTAATATCAAACGTGGGCCTCTTCAGGATAAAAGTTCTGCTGCTCTTACACAGGTTAGCTAATACATATTTCACTACTAGTAGCCTCAAAAGCAACAGTGGTTCGTCTAATTAAAGAAACGGCCAACAAGAGGAAGGCTGTTGGGATGAGGTCCCTGAGGAACTTAGTGGAACAAGCATAAACTGTAATCCTACAAAAAGGAGTGAGATGTGTGTCAGTTCATTACCAAAAATCTTAGCTTTCTTTTCAAGATACATGATTGCATGAGTCTAGAGACTCTTTCCCTTGGAAATGAATTCCTGCACAACGTTCTTTCTGCCAACAGAATAGGAGCTTTCTTTAGTAATGCATACCATCATTTCCAATATGCAAATTATGCAGTAATTAAGCCAAATCTGTGGGACAGTTTAATTAACATGATCAGGAAGTATCCTGGCAACGTCATTTACTATGTATTCCAAGCAGTTTTTTCCTAAGCTATCATTTACATTTAGCAAAAAGTGTGAATTAAATTTACCAGAGAAAGATCCTTATTTGCCTCCTTCCCCCTCCCTGACTTCTAGCCTTTGTGCCAATACTTTTATCTTCTTTCTTACAAATTGTTCTGCTTCAGTGGTTCTCTCTTTTTACATCATCACTTTCAAATAAACATATAATTTCCTGCAATTTGCAGTGGCATGGTTTTTGCGTCACCTTACAGCATGCAAAATTAATTGATTCTGAAGGAGTCTGAAAACACTCCCTCTGAAAGTTTTACCAAAAGGATCAAAACAGAGCAGGCGGATGATAGTCATAAAGAAGTTGCTTTCTCTATGGAAAGAATCAGGACAGTAAAGGGTGAGAGGTGATACCTCAACCAGAGCGGCCAACACAGGGGATCTATAAATGAGCTTCCAGAGCGGGACACATTTTTGCAAGGCTGGCTCATAGCTGGAGGTATAAATAGAGCTGCCCAGATACACCCTTCTGTAAGCAAGTCACACAACAGAAATGCAGTCCCTTTAAAATCTTCCACCTGAAAGGAATCAAAACCTAAGTGCAATTTCAGATATTTAAACTACAGGAAAATTAAAACCTTCCAAGATTTTACGTATAGTTTTGACAATTCAAAGGGAGTGTGATGATATGAGGATTGTATGATACAACTAAGTCACAAGAAAGGGAGGAAAAGCTACTCATAATAATTGGGATGTTTTCCAAAAACTTTAAGGAAAGTGCTATATGTATATTCCTTCTTTAAAAATCTTACATCAGACACAGGAACTACTTAAAAATGTTTAACTTGCCAAGTTACAGAATTTATTTTAGAAGTTCTGAAATACCCTGAAATTTCAACTGCTAAAAGTATTACTTCAGTCCGACCGTGCATATCAAATTAGATATCTGTGGAGTAAAACCAATAAAATGACCCCTTTTACTGAAAGGCAAAAGCCTTATTCACTGGAAGCAGACAATGAGAACAATAAATTTCTTCCATACCTCCTATAATAATCATTTACTAAATATATATATACACATACACATACATATATACATATATATATATATATATATATAAAACACACCAAAGATATTTTTTACACCCCAGTCCAATAATGTGAAACAAGGGATAAAGGAGTAATAAAGTCTACAAATTGTAAACCAAGAGACATCTCATTTAGCAATGAAACTAAAAAGGTTAGCTTAGCACCTTAGAGAGTAATTTTTTCTCCAGCCAGAGCCGCATCCCAGAAAAGGTTGTGGTGATCAGACACCTTCAAGAAATTGACAGTTCATCTGTTAAATTTATAATAAGCTGCAATTAGTGAAACTGCCTGGAAAGCGGCTCTGCCTTTTTTTAACCCCCCTCCTCTGCCAGTCAAGCACTTCAGAAATCCTGTGTTCCCATGGACAGGTGGAAACCTCGGTGAAAGCCAAAGAGATTAAACCAGAGCTGCATGGAAATGGCTCGGAGCAGCCGGCCCCTGGCGGGGATATTGTGCTGCCCCATCTTCCCTCCTCATCCTCACCCTGTCAGCTCCTCAGACGAGCAGCAAGACGCTGTTACATTAAATTTCAGGAGTATTTAGCCTGCAGGTTCACCCAACCTGTAAATCTAGTAACCTCTTATGAACAGAGATGCTACTTTCTCCAGGGAACAATCATGTCGGTTGTATTTAGGAAGGGAGCACGAGCTGTTAAAAAAGCATTGAAAAAAAGGAGACAACTGGCATTGTTATTTCAGAGAATCATAAAAAGCGGGGCTTCGAAGGGGCCCTGACAGGTAATTGAGTCCATCCCCTGGCCCAAAGCAGGATCAACCATGGCTACGCCAAACTGAAGGAAAGTACTCCTGGCAACGTCTTCATCTCCCTGCCCCGACACCTCTTGCCTGGGCAGAAAACAGGGGACGCATTTGTGACCGCTGCAACAGGAACGTTCAGCCAAACTGGGAAAATCCTCTTTTTTGGTGAAAGAAAGAAACAGAATTTTCAAGCTTCGAAGGAAGGACAAAGGTGAGAGAAGCAGTGCAGAAGGGGAAGGTCACTGATTTAAAAGCTGTTCCTGACACAGTGAACTGGTGGGCTCTTCTCCATCCCTAACTTCAACCTGTTAGTCTACTCGGTAAGAAAAGGCAACCCACCAATTCAAATGTGCTCTTACAAACTAACTTTGCATTCGGTCCTCACTCATTTAACACAGATACGATGGAATTCCAGCTGCCTCAGAAAACTGAATAAACTCAGGAACTTTTATCCGGGATTAATGGATTCAAAAGCCAAACAACTCTCTAATCAAATGTGATCAGTCCCTGAAGTGGTTAAAGAGTTCTCCCTAAAGACAAAGGCAAAGATGAGCCACAATATAATAAGCACCTTACAGAATAATAAACTCATTCATCATACTGACTGAGCTGAGTTGTCTACATGTGGTTAAAAAAAAAAAATCTGCCTTTGCTCTCATCTACATGCAAGTGCATCAGATGGTGAACATTCCCGATACGGCTGCACAAGCCAAACAAAATCTCATACTAATTTTATTTCCTTTGGGGGAAAAACAACCCTGATAGATATAAACTTTCATTTAAAGATGACACAGAAGAATTTTCACAGTACAAGGTAAGGCTACATCAACCAGAAATGACTCTAGACATTTAAAAAACATGCCAGGTATATTCATCAGATAAAAATGAATGCAAATAAGCTGGCATACAACATTTGTACAGTATAACACACCCATCTCACTGCCTTCCCACGGAGAGAAACTGCCAAATAAATCAAGCAGAGAGAGGTCACAAGGAAACCTAAGTGTGTAGAAGAAAAAAATGTATTAGCAGCTCATGTTGCTCATAATATATGAGCAGTGTACATATATACAGCCAGCTTTTGTTTTAGGGGATGCTAGTGTTAAAGGACTGCCAGTATTTACAGGGTTCCCCTTCCCAACTCCCCACATCACAGGTATGTATTACAACATTGCACTAAGGGAGAAAAAGTCAGCCTATCTCCCTATGAAAATACATTTTCTCAAGTCACCATTTTATTAACTGAAGGTGGATATGAACGTTAGCTGGCTGGCAGGACAGACGGGCCGGAGCTGGAGGAGCCCGCTGGGGTTTCGCCAGCTTGGCTCGGAGCAGATGCCCTGGCAGCGTTGGCCGCAGCTCACCAGAGCGACAGGAGGGACGAGCAGAGACGAGAGCAAGCTCGGCTCCGCGAGGAGGAGAAAAACGGTCACAGCGGGCGCTTGGCAGACCCAGCAGCACGCTCGAGAGGAGGGCGAAGGAGCGAGCGGGAACGGGTCAGAACACTTCCTCTAATGAGACAGCCAAACGGGGGATGAGTCAATTCACCCAGACCTATTCTTATTCCAGGACAAGTGTGCCAAATTAGGAATTATTCTGGAATTTCCCCTTTAAATCACTTATTATTCTGGAGTAATTTCATCTCTAGAAAAGCCCTAAGGCATGAAGCCATAGTATCTATTCATTAAGTAGTCACTACATCAGCTAGAGAGCAAAAACCTTCCCATTTCATTTTCACACCTCTGAATATATGCTTTCCACTTTGCAGCCCCTTGTGAAATGTAATTTCCCCAACCCACCAGGCTGCTAATCTTCAATAAAGATGTATCTCAGTCTAAAAACAGAACTGAAAAAGGAAGAAGCTGCCAATCCTGTGGCCACAGCTATCACAGGCTCAGCAGGTTCTTCCAGCTCATCAAGTAAACGCAAACCAGAAATGCTAGCAGCACCGGATATGAAGATGAGGAGGCAGGGGTGGATTTGCAGAGAAATTCTCCTTCCGTCCCAAATGTTCAGCAACTCCTTCATGGAACATACCTAGCCACGTTTCCATGATTTGTGCTATCCTCTGCTATCTACCATCCTTTGCATTTCTGCTGACAGCTTCAAGACTTTCATGTAATGTCTGCTCACCAATAAATTACTGGTCTAAGGAAAAAGAAGCTGGACATTACACAGGAGATATTATAAAATAAATTTATGCACAAAACATGGCAAATTGTTTCATGATGAAGGTGCTAAACTCTCCATGTTGTCTCTTTTCAACTAAAACCAGAAAGCCACTGCAACCTGAGGTCTTTTCTGGCACCTGAATATTGGATTGCATCAACATTTTACCTGTAACCCTGTGATACTAGATTATCTCCCTTCTAATCTTACACAGCCAGCATGCACACACAGTGTTAATCAAGACAATGCTATTTAAAAGAGAAGAAAAAAAAAAAGAAAGAGAGTGTGTGCTTGTGTGTATGTGTGTGTGTGCACGTGTGTGTGCGTGACCTTTTCTGTGGCCACCTACCAAAGTGAATCAGGAGTAGCACAAAGACAAGCTCACAGCAATGTAAGAACTTACAGATGAAAGAAGGAACAGCCTTTGGCCAAAACAGTGAACCTGTAATACAGGGGGATTAGAGATAGCTGTTTTGCAAATCAGAGCCAGCAGATGGGATCAAATCTTTCTCCCCACCCTTTTCGTTAAGGCTTTGTAGAAGGTTCTTCAAAAAAAAAAAAAAAATCACAATCACAAAATTCCCTATGGCCTGGGAAGAAGAAAGCAGCAATTGCACTTGTTCTAGTCTTGGTTCATCAGCAACACCTGACACAAGTGGTGCTCTACTTTGGACAGGCTGAGGGTATGGATTAATTTGAATAGAAGCACTGTAACCACATGTTAAAGGGCATTTAATTTCTCAGTTTTGGTGTTCCTCCTTGCTCTTCTCCATCACTTGTGCATAACTGGGTGCCTCAAAAGACAGAAAAGACAGGTGGTGACAGCAGAACATCTGCCACCAGACTCCTGCTCCAGATACTGATCATGTCAGCCCTACGTAGCTAGCAAGCCTGGTCAGCCACTTATTTTCAACAATTTCTGTTCTCTACAGTTAATCAGGAGGTTAGCTATTTCACCCATCCATGGATTTTAAAAGCTTCCGTAACCACATAATTTATTTCTGCTACATGAAAGAGTAGAAGCAAGGGGAACTATAATGACTCATATGCACTGTGCATAGACAGTAGGACTCCTTGGAAGCCAAAGAGGACTTGCTGCAATCCAAACCGTTTACTTCTCAGCCTGAACTCACCCTACAGAAATGTGACCACCTTTCATGGATAGACTATCTTGTACGATGCTGCTGCTTGCTTTGTGGGGAAAGGGGCGATTTCTACAATCGTACATACCTTTCCTTCCTAGAGATCCACCTTGCATCCACCCAGGATAATTCAATGAATGATGTGGTTCATTTTTAATCCCACATTCCAATAAATCAAACAAAAACCTTTATGCCTTACATTTGAAAGTGGCTCTTAACCTCTTTTCTTAAGAGAGGTGTAAAAATAGACACCCCCCAATGAAAAGACTAATAACAGTTTTCCCCTGGTAAAATATTTCTGTTATAAAGTCCTCATTGAGAACCTGTCTAAAAGAAACAAAAGTGGGTTCATGATTATGTGAATTCTATTAAGTAAATCTCTTGCTACACCTACTCCATTGTACTCTTTTTCTTCCCAAGGTAATTAACATCTCTGCAGAGTTGGTTTCCCACCTCCTCCACCCAGTCTAAATCTCTAAAATCTCCTATTTTTGCTTTGACATCTGACTAGAATTTTTTTCCTTTTAGGCACAGCACACACATCCAACCACCCACACGATTCAAAGCACCAGCAGCTGTTTCATGAAGGAAATCTACAGTGAGGAATTTCAAGTCCTCTATACTGGAAAAAATTATTGCCCAGGAATTTCATGCAACATTTCATAAAATATATAAACCTATATATTTGTGTATTATTTAAAATTAGAAATCTTTTTTCTCATGTTTTCAGAGGCAGGGAGAAGAATACAGTAGAGCCCATTTTTTTCCTGGTGACTAAAAATGAGGTGGGGGAAAAGGCTGCACTTTCTTGCAATGAGACACAATAAAAATAATACATAGCTACATCATACTCATGCTTTGGAGTATTTAATAAAAGTACATTATCTTTTCTATAGCCTTATAATTTAACTGATCTCCTATAAGAAGCATTTAACCACTGATCATTTCTACATCCCTAAAGCTCTATCCCAACAGCCTTCATGCTCACTTCAGCATGAAGGCCCCTATGCAGAGGTCAGAAATGACTTTCTCAAGATCCCAGCTTGTCCAAGCACATGCACATCAAAACCAGAATGAGCTAAACCAGGAATGGATGAGCAATACCCTCTAAAGACAAGGTTGAGATGATGTCTGTGAAGCTGGAACCAGCAGACTGAAGCAGGGATGTAGGAAGTGAGCATTTCTCTGGGGACAGAATGACAAGACCGTGGCAGTGTTGCCCACTGCCCCTGCTTAGAAACCTTAGACTGGACATGGGCAGCGTGGGAGGACAGCAAGCCTGCAGCAGTGGACTTCATCCTTGTGGCTTTCTTCACAAACACTTGTTAGAACTCAGGGCCCACCCTGGCACCCTAAAATGCTTTTTCTGACATTGAAAGATGATTTGGCTCAAAAAGGACCAGGTTGGGCTGCGTCTTGAACACTGCACGAAATACAAGGCTGGTATTCAAACTATCCTTTCATGCCTCCCTTTCCTTCTGTCTTAAGCATCACTAAAGATCCCTATCCCAGTAAAACAATGTCCCCCACATTGCTGACAACACTCGCCTTCTCGCTGGCCTTACCCTCAGTTGTTGTGGTGGGGGTAATGCTGGGCATGACTGCATCTCCCTTCTTGCTCATCATACCAAGATGGGAGAAGCTGTGATGAAGACATTTGGTGTTCACACCTTAAGTGAGCGGTCAGCAATGAGATAGCTTATTCCTTCCTCTCTAAAATCTGGAAAAAACTGTTCCTTGGCATGAAAATGTCCAAGGAAGACAGATAAGCTATTTTTCGGAGACGACAGTATCTATTTGGCATCTTCTATAGCATCTAACAGTGGTCACTGTTAGGGGACAGTCTGAAAAGTACAGCCTGGTCTAATAACACCTAGGAGCAATACACTAACAACTGAAGATAGGCTGTATCTATGAGAAAACATAAAATGATATTCTTTCTGCCTCTGCAGAAATGCCCCATTCTTATTTTGCCATTAGAAAATATAGCCAGATGGAGGTTATCTAAGGCTCACACGATCATCTTGTTCACTCCTCAGGGAGAATCAGCTTTGGACTTCATCTAGTTTTTAATAGTTAACAGTCATTTACAGTATTCATCGTTTTCCATCTAATGACTATTGTGCCACTGCACATGACTCACAATCCAGAACTAAGGAGGAAGCAGTGCGTTTTTTTTTTTGTAAAACTGGGAAAATATTGCATCAAATCGTTTGACGCTCAAATTTTAAGAATATGCAATACGGTGTAGTTTATTTATAAACTCCATCTGGCATGACTTGATTAGCATGTCTGATACATTAACTTTCTGAGTAGGGATTTCCAAGTATTATATACCTCTGGCATTGCAGCAGGGTGAAAAAAGAAACAAATAATTGATATAGCTCTTTTGCTGGAAAGTAATCCTTAGGACTTAACAAAGCACAGCTTACAGAAACTGTTCTGTATTACTTTCAGTAGCTGAACTTAAAAAAGAGGGAGTAAAAATCTCAAATTAGGAGACAAACAACTAACCAGTGCTGCATTTATTGCAATTCTCGACAGAAGTTCCTAATATAACGGAGAGCAGGTTCTGCTTCTCTGAACAAATCAAGCTAAGTCCTCCTGGGAGGAAATTCTTGGGCTTTCCAGCTCAAGAAGGCAGAACAGGGGCTCAACACAGTCACCTTTGGGAATAAGGTTTCCATTCCTCAGCCCTCTTATCATTTCTTTTTGGAAGAAAAAGGTAGCACAATGCAAAACCTGTAACAAAACCAAGCCCCACCCTGGTCACAGAAGTCTGGTGAGCTGATATGAAAGTGTTTACCATATGTGGGAAATTTGCCTATTTTAATCCCATCCCACAGTTTTTGCTTTGATCATTAATGAAATGCAACAGATAAGGAAAAGCATCTGCAAACTCTACCATGTTATGTCTATTTTGATGATGCTATGAAAACCTTGATTTTTTCCTCAGTTTTCACTTGATAACAGACATGGGTTATTTTCACCAAAGATTTGTTAGAGAGTCTTCAAAACCTCTGCTAAGTTCAACATTCATGACCTGAAACAGGCACGTTTTGCTTGATTCCAGGTTTCATTACAATAACATCATATGGCTTAATTAACCTTTTTGGCACATCCTGATACCAACATTAATACTTGAGTCTAGCGATGAAAAAAACAATTCTGTGAGAGGCAATTATGTACTGAAACAATTTCTTCGACAGGGCTTTTCCAAGACATTTTATGGGGAGGTTTTAAAAAGGGAAAATTTATCTGGGCCAAAGTTTCTCTATTTGCCGGTACGTGATGCCATTAGAAATTGTCTGGCATGGATTTTTAACATCTTCTTCTTAAAGAGTAGCAAACCAGGCCCATGAAAAGGTTTCTGCAACATCAGTCTCCTGGATTCAGTTGTGTGTCCTTTTTGTACAGATCCAGTGACATACAGATGCACTGTATATTTCAGCAGAAAACTAGCCAGATAGGATCAAACTGAGAGGCAGATGTGGTTCTGTTCTTCTGTCACATACAGCTGTTGCCAGCACTTTGTTATCTGCTCCCCTAAGCTTACCAACTGGCTTCTGAAGGATTTACTTCCAGAAATAGTCCAGACAATGAACTGAGAATTTTTCACATTTGGAAGTTAATAACTTGGAAAGAGATTAATATAGAAACATATAATTGATACGAGTTCTATAGCTCCTTTTTTTTTTTTTTAAACCAAAACACATCTTCAGCAGATGATCAGGACTTGTGGTTGATGCAGTCTCAAGGGACACTCTCAAGGGACTGGCCAAATTTCCTGTTATTTACTTGTTCCATTTCCCAGCTTGTGGCAAGTTCTCTTTCACTTACAGCCCTAGGTCTTGCTTATGCAAACATTTTTAATTTTTCCCTCTGTTCACAGCTCATCTCCCCTGATATTAGCAATTCTGGAATTACCATTGCAGTTAAGCTGTAACACTATTTTTCCTCTGAACACTCAAGACCTGTCTACACAACCACACCCAACATTACTAGCTCTGCATATCTAAACCAGTCTTAGCAACAGCTGAAAACTCTCTTGCAGGCAGAACTCTAGGCAATACACTATCTTCCAAAGTATTAAATCCTGCAGCTCCTCTTAGACTGAATTTCTGAATATTTGATATTATCTTAAGCAAATAAAGGATGATGCAGCTGGGTAGTCTCATCACTGGCCAAGAGCTCTACTTTGCCTTTAGTGATCCATTTCTTCATCACCAAATTCCAGACAAAATGTTCTCAAGTTATTTTAGTATCTGGAGAGAACAAAATCTCAAACTACTTTAGTCAAGCTGAGTACACCACAAACACAGGTAACACAAAATATTTTAAGATCATTGTGGACTGTTATTTTCATTAATTTTATCCACTCTTATTTCAAAGATGTTGTTGAGAAAAAAACTAAGTCTTGGGCTTTATAACAGAAGGACTCACTGCATACTTCTGTGTGTGGACCCCACAGTTAATTATGTGGGTTTATTTCCTGGTTGCATCTGTCCTGCTTCAGCTTCCAGTCACTACCTTGTTGTCTCGTTGGCTACTAGATGATTAGAAGTTTTTCCTAATGTGGCCATTGTAATGCCAACATTCACATTTCTGTTTGATACACCACAGACTGACCTATTTGCGTCTCCCCAGGGCCAAATTCGGAGTGCAGCTACTCAGGCACACAGAGCATGTTAGGAGCATCTGCCCAGGCCAGCAACCTGTGCCTAAAATGGCACCAAGATCACTCATCTGACAGCAGGTTTTCCCTAAATTGAGAGTCCTGTCTGAATCCTTTAAACCAATACTAAAAATCTGGAAGTTGCATTCACCACAACTCCTCTAACATCCTTAAGTGAAATCAGAAAGTAGATATTAAAACCAGCACAGTAAAATTATTAATTATTCCTTATAATTTGTTTCACTATCTCAGTTAGAGAAAGAACAAGTTCCAGTTTAGGTTAAACTAGAACGCTGGGACTCGGCATAGGACAGATGTGCTCCTGCTGTTCATTTGTTCATCGTACAAAATGAAGGAGAAGTTCGCTACAAAAGCGGCAGCTGCCTCTCAAGGAGCCCAATCCAGCTTCATTATTTACAACAACAACGAACCCAAAAGAGACTCTGAAAAGCAACCAGAGCCTCTTCAGGCACCTTTCAGAAAGTACTTTGTTCAGCGCAAATGTTACTAGAACGTGCATCTCGTACACGAGCATCTTTCCTCTGCATGTGCTAGGAAATCTTAAGCTGCAGCAGCCTCCACTGCAGCTGCCTTACAAAGCAAACTGTTCTGGTGAGAGCAGGCTAGAACAGCATCAAATTATTTCAGAGAAGTTTAATATATACATGCAGGCATTATAATAAGTACTTTACCATTGAGACAGAGCAGCTATCTGTATCATATTTATGTATATATAAAGATCATAAAGCCACAACTAATATGCTTTCACTTAATAGGCATCTCGCCGGCATAAAAGCAACAAGATGTTTATTACAACATACACACAAATTATGCACACTGGGAGACAGGATTATGCTTTAAAATTATATTTTATACAATGTTTTTATAGCTCAAAAGATGTTCTTCTCTTTTATGTGTGGGGTTAATTAGTTCCATTGGCTGGAATTACTCTTTTATGGTTCAAATATTATCTTCAGCGCTAATAATCATGTTGAAATTTGTTCCAATAGTTCATGAAATACTTAGCATATTATGATAGGGGTGAAGAGATGAAGGTCATCAAATACATTCAATTTTCTGTATCACAGTACTCAGCTAGTCCAGTACTGGAAATCTTTTCTTATGGTATATTAAGGTTTCTGTTGTGGACAAATATGGACAAAAAACCAGGAATATTAGATTGGTCAACTTGGACATGGACAAGAACCCAGCAATATTGGATTAGTCAACCTGGAGCTCCAGAGGTCAAAATCTGTTCACCTTTCCACTGGGTTATCCTAATGCAGATTCACTCCTGAGCTGGGATATGCCTTTCGGGTTCTTCACACAACAAGAAGTGTCACACACTGTCTTCCTGATGAAAGGACCTTTTCATGCTGATATTCAGTGACAGAAGAATAGGTAATATTGAGCTAGTGCTCCTCTTCTCCCATTTTATGGTTGATGTTCTTTCTAGGACAACTAGAAACGAAGCTGGCAGCGATTTCCCATCCAGTCTAGAAGAAACAGCATGAAGGGCAAAAAAACATGGCAGAAAGTTTTGAAAAAAGGAATATCCATCTCAGTTACTCATCAGAGGAAAAAGCTTTGAGAAGGTGGAATAAAAAGTATTTTCTGCTAATTTAATCAGAGTTTACCAAAAGGGCTTCTCCGGAAATCATAGTCCTGCCAGTACTGCAGTCAACAGAATAATCTTCAGGGCAAGGAACAGGGCCTCCCTACATCTCCAGATGCACGGGGCCGCGAACTCTGACCCACATCAGCACCAGGCTCTCCCACAACGCAAAGAGCAGACAACAGTGCTGACAAGCAATGACAATAAATAAAGCTAGGGTAATACAGAAAACTAGGGCAGGCAAAACTGGAAATAAAAGAATCTCTGTCCCTTTGACAAAACACACATATATGCTCACCCACACCTTTCAAAATCATAACGTTTAATTCAGGATTTCTCTGTACACATTAAAAGAAAAAGAAAAAGCAGCACATCACATCTAAAGTCACTTTTAAAGTTATTGTACATTCCTTTATCTTTTGCAACCCAAGGCTATAAAACATCCTCCAATAATTTCACTGTGAAATTATTAAACCTGAAAACGTAGGTCTTAAGTGTGAATCCCATATTGCCAGCTAAGAGTATGGCTGGCTTCAGCCAAATCAGATGACCCAAAACTCAGCTGAAAAAAAAAAAACAAACGAACCCACAGGGACCCTATAACATATAGCTGCAGCAAGTCAGTCACAACAGTAGCAGGGCTGGGAAGCCCTTTGCCTTCTAGTAATCTGTTTACAATGGAAAAAAATACTGTGAAGCCTGTAAAAGTCATGGAAAGATGAGAGTTCACATGGTAGAGCTGCTGTAGTCACATCAGCTGGAGGACTACATTAGCTAAGCATGACTGTGGGAACCTCCTTGCAGGACATACCTCCATCTAACTCCGCTAGGAGAGGATCAGGTGAACTCACATGGATATTCTAAATGTAAGACAGAAAGAGGTGTTGTGATTGTTTCCATTGCATGTTATTGGGAATCAGATCCACCAGGTCTTAGAGGCACAGTTAAATGCTCGAACGACAACACAGACACCTTGCAAGGTTCACATTGCCAGAAGCTTTTTTTTTTAAGTCATCACCAAAAGTTTTCTAATATCTAAATCACCTGATAGATTTTTCCTGAGAAAGAGTTGATATTGGTTGATAGAGTTGATATTGATACTGATAAGGGCTGATTTTAGGTCAATTAAAAAAAACCCAAAAAACTATCCAAATGAAGAAATTTCATCCATGTTATCACACCTTGCAATTTTTTTCTCCTATGAAAGGAAAGCTCCTTAAATCTAAGACCCACCTTTTGGCAAAATATCCTAGAATATTTTTAACAGCTATGTCTTAAAATAATTTCAGTTCCATGGGTGAAGAAAATTATTTGTTTTGAATCTCTGAATACAGTAATGCTAGGACTCAGAATTTCCTATAAATGTACCTGGGAAGCCAGCCTCCATTCATGAGAACAAAAAAGCATGGTCGTGAAGTGGTGCAGAGCTATTAAATTAGGTAGCAATTAGGACTGGTACAAGAACTGAGAAAGCCAGAAATACATCAAACATTAGTAGATTTACACATCACCTGTTCTTACCTCCCTAAATATCTGCTACAGACTGCTGCTGGGGCTGAATCGTGGGTACCCCAGACTGCTGGGTCCTGCTCAGCATAGCAGCTCTGCCCCTGTAAGCTTCATTCTGCTCTCAAAATCACGTTGTCCCTTCTTGGTATGATACTCACTGACATGTCCTAGTATGCGGGTACATGTTCCACTTAGCAATCAAGCAGCTTCATCACACTGTGTACTGTATTCACTTTGTGGAACATTATGTGAATACTGACTGGCCAAATTTGGCCCATACTCTTATTCTTACTAATTGCAATTTACTTCAGAAATAGACCCACTGAATTTGCTTTCCCAGCACAACAATTTTTCTGGTTATCTCTTTAGTACCTTAACACAATTATGTTCAACTTAGCTGCTGATCTTCAATATTCAAGGTAAATGTTAGGTAATAAACTGTTTTAAATGATCTAACAATTGGGAATAAGTGTCAGCCAACAAAAATTTTTCCCTGAAACACAAAGTCTTTGTTTCTATATTATGTATTTATCAAAGTTAGTCTTGCCATCTATTCATCTTTCTAACCCCTGATTTTAATTTTTTCTACTCATCTGTCTAAGCAGCTCATGGAAGTTACTTAAGACTGGCATCTGAAATGACTCTTACTGTGATGCTTTTCTTTGTGGCATAGATCTCAAACGTCCTATGGTTTATTGCTGGATATTAATTTTAAGCTAGTTTTATGTTCCCTGTTGATAAATTATTTCTCAAAAGATAAAAATGACGCTGTGGAAATCAAAGGTTCTGTAGACATATAACATTTGGGGAAAACGAGGGCTGAAGCTTGTTTTTGAGGTGGACTAGGAATTATACTCCTTTCTCAATACTCCTTTCTCAAATTCTATATGGAAACAATAGTTTCTTATCCTTTCCCCTTCTCCTCTATATAACTTGGAAAATACCTATTTCCAATTTCTTAAAAAATAAAAAAAACCAACCTCACCAATCCAGACACTATCATGCATTATTCCAGAGGAAGATGGCAATAATCAGTCTGAGTAATATTTATGCTCTCAAACTTTCTTTCCCACTCTAAAAGGCAGAATAACGTAGGTCAGTTTTAATGAGGAGCCTTGTGTGTGGCTTTCCCCGCACACTGCACAACAACCTGGCACTTAGGAGTTCATGTTCTCCCTGCGCCATCACCATACTTTGTCATTTTTCAACAAGGCTGACTTTTGCCCACAACGCTGAGGACTTTCATATGGCAAAGTCTCTCAGCTGCCTCATTAACTCTGAATCAGTGTGTGCCCTTGCATTGCACAGGATTGTTGCCTCTAGCATTCATTATGCTGCAGTTTAGACAGCCTCTGGCTAAAAACTTTGTAAAACATTATGATGAAATTACTTTCTTGACAACATACAAGTCAATTATAATGTAATTAAAAGATATATTAATCTATTCCCTTGTTTGGCAATAGTATCTTGGTTAAGATCATCCTGTGCATACTTTTATGGTATCTGTGAAATTTTTTGCTATAAATTGCAATCTACTGTTCAAAGCACCTGTTTTTCTGTGAAAGATGTAGCAATTGTAATATCTGTAGAATTAAAGTGGTACAAGCTATTTCGACTCCAGAGTCTCCACTTTTCAGTGCTTGACTCCCCGAGCATTTTGGTAAGTGTTTTTGTTGTTGTGGGGCTGGGCGGTTCTGGGAGAAACCTGGCACCTGGAGGGCTACACTGTCCTCTGGCTGCTCTCCATCCCAGCAGACTCCTGGCTTTCAGCATGTGCTTCTCATAATCCCTCTGCCAAAGAAAGACTGAAATTCCCCTGCATTCACTCTTTACCTTATTACTTCCCGTCCCACTTTCCTCTTTGATGCAATCTCTGTCTTTGCCACCTCTGCACGTCCCAACCAGGCCCTTCTGTTCTTTTCCACAACTTGCCAAAACGATCAGAAACTGAAGTCAGTGCCCCACTGCGCAAGGCAGCAGAGCACAGCAAACTTCAGGCCCCTCTGCCAGCCACACTTGCAAAATGATTTCCCAATATTAATGCCTTTAAACACAGGTGCTTAATGGTTCCTCTTGATCTCCACCTTCAGCCCATCACTCCCAAAACCTCCAACACCCTCCTGCCCTGGGGCAGCCCCTGTGCCACAGGGCTTGAAGAAAAGGCAAGGGACCTCCCTGGAAGGAGAGCAGCTGCTGTGGAAAGAGAGGATGGGGCTGAGGGATGGGGACTGTGGCCGCCCCCAAACCTGGACCTTCCCGCACCTTTGAGGACAGCGGCAGGAGCCTGAACAAGCCACTTGCGCAACAAGCACAGCCCATGAGGTCGGTGCTACATCAGAAGGATGCTAAATATTCATTAAGTTCTCACTGCACAGCCTGCCCCTATCGTCTGGATGACAGCAGCACTAACGGGTTTGAGCAGCCCTACGTTCTTCTGCATATTTGCAATTCAACACGCTGCCCAGAGCAACATGTTGAATCCTAAAAGCAAAACAAAGCTTATGTAACTGAGTAACAAACAACATTCAAGCGAACTGCCCTGTGCTCTTGAACATTTTAAAATATTGGTATTGTTGCTATGTAATGTCAATTTGATAAGGTAAAAAAGCAAACAAACAAACAAAAAAACCCTCAAAACACAAAAAGGCACCCCTGCCAAAACAGTTGCCTATGAGTTGTATTTAAATGTGATTTCTCTGCAAGCATTGCAATGTGCCCCATACATATATGTCTAAAAAAGCCTGTTAGAACAGCCATCTTGCAGGTAAAACAAGGATGGAGAGTTGTAAGATACATACTCTTCATCACCACCTTCCTTCTATGACCAAGTGCCTTAATTTACTTGAGCTTCAGCTATTTTATCTTTAAAGCAGGGATAATTTTTGCCCACAGTGATGCTGCGAAGCTAATCTGTCTGATATTTGCCAACACACGAAGGAGCCCCTTGGATGGAAGACTGTATTCTAATAAGTGAGATGTAGGGAAAGCAAGACCAAACCAACAAATGCTGTCTGTATTCTTGCTCACATTTCGATCAGGTTTCATTTGGGCTAGAAAAGTAAGTCAAAATGCTAAACAATAGTTGTTTGTGGGAGAAAAATCAACCCTTCTCATTAGCTGAGTACACACATCCTCCTTTTTCCAAGTCAGCACCTTTAGGACTCTTAAAATGGACAGGGAGGGTAACTAGAGATTCTTTAGAGGCAAGCTTGAAGACAGCATTTCTTCTTAACCTGCTCCTTAACTAGCGAAAAGGAATAATTCATTTGGAAGCAATTGACTCTTTGCTCAGAAAGCCCCAGGGGAAAATTTTAATTGCAGGAGGCTCACCTTCTTCTGGGACATGCTACAGCGAGGGGTGGTTGCCTTTTGAATGTCTTTCAGGCAGATTAAGACACAAAGCTTGGATGCTTATCCTGTTCTCAGTACCTGCTTTGCACTGCGAGGCAGAACTCTGGCTGTAGGCATGTACTGCCCTGCCCCTGCATCCTCCCCACGCACAGAATAATTACTTTCTTTTCATTAATTAGTTGTAATGCATGCATGCACATACATAAGTCAAGCAATCCACTGCTGACAGTACAATAGTTTTGGCTTGGAAGTAATGCTAGCCTGGGTTTTCAAAGCCGACAGCCCACTACTACCATGAGCAGGAGAATTAGCTAGGCATAAGCAAGAGCTCTTGGTAAGCTAAGCTTTCCCTGCAAGTTACACGGGTTGCGAGTGTGCCAACTGCAAACCAAGGCACTTTGCTGCTGGTTTTAGAAATGAACACACCAGCAGAAACAATGTAATGATGGTAATATATTAATGCTGTACCAATGTTAATGAAGTATTACCATCAATTTAAACAGGCAGTATGGCTGATTTATAAGCCAATACGTAACCAAGTACAGCACAGCAGATGCTTAGAAAAACAAGCACGTGAAATAGGCATGACAGATATAAAAGGTTTATTAAGGGATGATTTCTGGGAGATCTCTCTCCCAGAATAGTGATATTTTAACATCCTTCCCTGAACACAAACATGGATAACAAACTAAACTTGTCTCGTTATTCTGTGTTCTGTGCTTTGACAGAAACGACTAATGAATTTTGCACAAGAATGAAATGTTTTAACTCATACCTCTGACTGCAGTCTGCTAGGGAAAATGGTCACTTAGAATTAACTTCAGAGGAACTAATCAGAGGGATGAATCTAGTATATAATAAAAATGGTTGTCTAATCCATCATTCAGTCCAACTAATCAAAATTCTTAAAAAAATACGCCAGCATACTATCTGGCAATGCATGACAAAATAAGAAAAAAAGAAGCTGGTGGGGGGAAGCCTTCATGCCTAATTTGTCACCTAAGGCTGATGAACTCCAGTGTGAAAACTGAAGAAAATTAAATGCTAACCTATAAACATTTCAACTAGGCAAAAGTGAATACGCAGTTGGCATTTAAATTAAAAGCTCTAGTCTGCACACATCTGTCTCTTTGTTCCCTTTAAAAAGGACATTTTGCCACCAAAAAAGCCTCAGCATTATCTACTTAGTACAGGTGGTGGGTTTAGATACTATAGACTCAATTTTGACACTTAAAGCTATCGGCTCATTAAGATAGTAAAGAAGTCAAACCCATCAGAGATGAAATCCTGTCTGAGCCAATTAAGTTGGGCAAAATCACTTTTAATGTGCCCCGTGTTTTTCAGTCAGAAGCTTTATCACTACAAGTGTTCATAATGGGTTATATGAAAAACTGAGTGTTTATGAAGTTCTGTGTTTGACATAGCCCGTCCACGGCTAGCTGTGATAGCTGTGGCCCTCACCACACACAAACGTGCCAGCATCCCGCCAGCCTCCTACCTTGGCTCCATCCACACTGATAATCCGGTAGCTGCTTCTCGTGCTGTCATAGAAGTAGGAAACAGTTACGGCCTGCTTGCTCGCGGGGACCCAGTTCTTCTTTGTGCTGGGGTCAATTTGGAAGACATGGGCTCTGGTGGTGAAGATGGGCTGCTCTCTAGAATAGGGAGGGACAGGAGAAACACAGGCATGAGTCCCTGGGAGATGAAGTGTCCCAGAGGCCCCGGCTCGCCCGGCACCCAGCCTTGCGAGGCAGAGGATGCCAGCGACCGCGGCCCCATCTTGGCCATGCGATGTGACTCACAGTGTCCTGAGTCATTGCCAGAGCCCAGGAGGTGAACAGCAGCACAAGGCCATATTTTCTCCCCATGTTATATTAATTGGGTACCCCACTTTTTTCTCAAAACTGATAATACTTATTTCAAGGAAAGGACAGTCACATGCATCCTTTCTCAGTGCACAGATTTTGCTAAAGACAGAAACAACCCCCACGCGGATGCCTTTGCTCCTATCACTCATTCACGTGAGTTGCTACTTAGAGCCAGAACCTCTCTGCAGATTCCCCCACTCTAGCAGAGTAAAGGCAGGGTATAATTATTGAAATATTAAAATCCCTCTCCTCAGAATCAGACTGTTCTATGCATGTGCATGAAAACTTCACCAAATGCAAAAATAGTTAATCAATCATCTCGGGAAACAAGGGGAAAAAACACTGCCAAATCCCTGTATTGCATTTCAGTGCAACAAGCAGTATCTCTGGGTAAAATACTGCCTCTGACACCCCACTCCTCATCAACCTGCAGGTGTTTGTACACAACAAGAAGATTTCACTCATGATCAAGGGTTTTGGTTTTACCTTATACATGTGGCAATGCAAACCACATGTAAGAGCAGAGAAGACGCAGGACCAAAAGAACAAAACACAATACAAAAAAAGTCAGTTAGGTTCAAGATCAGAATAGAGACTTATTTAAAGGCCCTAAAATTAAATCCACTGCAAATTATAACTTTAATCCAAATTTAGAAGTGGAAGTGACCTGCAAGTCAAGACTATGGTGTTTATAAATATGTTTTTGTGCTTTTAGTTCTTGAAAGCTACAGTAAATAACGGTATATATTAATTAAGTGTATCATTCGGCATATTCTTACTATGCACAAAATATTATATCATCAATAGTTCAACTTGACAGAATTATGCTAGGATTCAAAAATAATTGTATTACAATAGAGTACATCATTGTTAACTCCCCAAAATATTTAGCACATGCAAACCAAAAAGGCCGCCATACAGAACTGTGCACAAAACAAATGAGGAGAGCTAGGTGAAAGGCCAAAAATCTCCCTCTCTCATCTATTATTCTTTTCTATTTGTATAAAGAATTCTTTTCTATTATTCTCAGTCCTGGAGTTTTGGAATTATGTTTTTATTAATGTTTCTATAATCTTCAACTCCTTTTATATCCACCTCTGTGTTTTTAGAATATAACAACTTCAGGGACTGTATGTAGGAACTGTATACAACATCAAGCACAATCTTAACTGTTAAATGCTGCTATATTACAAGTAATTAAAAAGCAATCACACCAAAAATCGATATTAAAATTAAGGAGACTAAATTTACTAGTATTAAACAGATGAAGCAATCTAACTGTTTGATTAGCTCAGGAAAGATGGTGGGATCTTGCAAAGCCCAATAAGGCCTAAGAAAGGAGAAAATGAAACTGTTTTTTTTTCCCTTTCAAGACATATGCGAAGTTTTACATTTTCCAGGGGCTGACAAGCAAGTTTCTGGATAGACAGCTGTGCTGAACTCAGTAAAACACTTCTATGAAATAAATTTAAAATATAACAGGACTGTCATGTTACAGCTGTGGAAGAGTATCATTCACTCCAGCTCTTCCTCATCAGCAGCTCACTGAATCTGACTCTCATTTCATACACTAAAATCACAGAATCACAGAAGGGTTGAGGCGGAAGGGACCTCTGGAGATCATCTAGTCCAATCCCCCTGCTCAAGCAGGGTCACCTAGAGCACGTTGCCCCGGTGCAGTCCTCAGCTAGGAAAAAAAGGGTAGGTCTTTGTATCATTTTTTAAATATTTCAATCATACATTACAAAGGATTAGCAGTGTGAAGCCCAAGAAGGTCACGTTTTTATGAAGCAAGTAAAAGCAACTGAACTTTCTGCTTCCCTTCCCATAAAATGCATGGAAGTGTCACCTGAGTGACAGTGGTTTATTTGCAGTAAGGAATGCAGGGGAGTTTCCCCCAAGCTACTTACTCTTTTACTCTAAAAATATATACATTCTGTGAGTGGAGCTAAGTAAAAGGAGAATTTCTCCTTTTACTTAGCTTTGAGTTTTTAGTGGATTCTATTAATAATTGTTTTTTGCTAATGCTAATACGACCTATATATTTCAGGCCTAACTTTCAAAAGTTTCAGATTTTTCCTTCCTGAAAGCTCATCCCACAACAATTGCATTTCTGTTAAGACATCTTAGCAATGCCAGAAAACAACGTTTGAAATTTTGCCTGGCCTCTCTGCAGCAGTGGCAGTAACCATATAAAGCAAATCTGGATATAATGAAAGCAGGATGAAGTGAAAAACAAAAAACCTCCATTTTTTCCAGAAGTCTTACAGCAACTTACTGTCAACATGAGCTGTATACCTGCATCCAAGTAGCTAAATTAATGGAAAATAAAGTTCAGGTCTTGAAATACCCATCTAACCATTCATTTGTGACTTTTGTTAAAAACTAAAGGCAAAACTTGACTGCGTTTCTAACCCTTATGATTATTAAAACAAACAAGAAAAGCACACTTTGTCTTCCTAGGTGCAAACAGCAGCCCTATTGGTCATGCAGTTTGCTAGTTGATATGCTATTACAAAAAAAAAAAGGTGTTAAGTGTTTTAACACATCCAAGATAAGTCATCTATTGACCTATAATTGAGTCCCCAGTGCGGACAGGCCAGTTGGTTGCTCTTCATCCACCCCTCTGGCCTTTCTGCCAGGGTCAGCTCTAGAGGAAATCGAGGCCCATGACAGATTTTTGACTTGTGGGAACAGACAAAGCCTCCATGAGATGCACCCTCCCATAAGGATGGTCCAGCTTTGGCTTGTAGTAATTAAGACGAGGCATTTTGGCGCAACGATCCTCTGGCCATGTGTCTCCTGCTCACAGCCCACTCCTGCTCTGTCCCATCGTTGCTGCCGAATTCACTCGCCGGTCTGCGCCCAGCTTCTCCCCAAGAAATGCAAACCCCTGAGCACGGCCCGTGAGCCCAGCATGGCCAGAGATGGGACGAAAGCTCACTTTCCAAATCGCCAGTCTGGATTTGCAAATCCAGCAGTTTTGCTACTAATGAGCTCCAGTGGCCCAACTTTTAATCTGGGGGATAAATGTCTGCATTCGGGGGCTCCCAAACTCTTCTGACCAGTGAAGCACATACATGCAACTATAAAACTGTAGCATTCTATCTTCAGTTGAAACACTGTCAATTATATACTTTTACAACACTTACCACGGCCTGATAGACCTCCAAATTGAGATTATTAATCACTTGCAACTTTTGACATTAAAGAAAGCATTTCACTAACAGAGGAATTATTTCATTTTCCAGGATTTCTCTCCTTTTTGTTTTATCAGAGATTTATCAAGTTTTACATCTAAAAAAACCCAACATTACTAACTTGAAATTCTTGTAGCACATCCTGTGTTATCTGATGTCTGAGCTCCTGTAATCTGGTGATTATGTGTAATTGTCAGTTTTACTGGGGAGGCAGGGAGTAATATCATTTCTAGCTACCAGAGTTGTGGAAGCTGTAAATCAGAAGACAAAGAGAATTTATGAATGTTTAAAATCTCATGTATTTTAACCAAAGTTGTTAATGATTGATTAAATACATTTCTCTTAAAAAAAAATTTTTTTTAATTAATTTGACAGTAACATCCAATGTTTAAAGTAAAACTACTGGAAATTAGCAAATGGAGACCTAAACTATAGTTAACAGTTATAGTTCTTTGTTTAATAATGCAGATTAAGACAGAAAATACACTTTGATGAGTTTTGGTGGTGAGAGGCGTTTCTGTGACCAGCATGTTTTATAAATACAATTATAATTTTCAAGCCACGGTTTTGTGCGTCTTTGTTAACTTCTAACTTCCATCCTCATGTCATTTGAGACAAATCTCAAGTAAAAAGAAATAATTCTCTATTAATTAAGAAATATGTTGTTAACCTTTTCCTAAGGATTAAAAAACCCTAAGACTCTAAAGCTAATGAACTACATCCACAGCTGTGAGAGATACATTATCGCTTTCTGATTAATATATAACCATGCCAAATTTTACGAGCGTATAACTAGCTGTACTACAAACCACATGTTTTATATTGCTATTCCTAATCAACAGGAACAGGCTTTCTCTTATGAAAAGTTCAAATTATTTAATTCAAAGTTCCTTGTTTAATATTTGAATCACGGATGTAACCAGTGATTTAAATCACTTGAGCTGTAAGCTATCTTTGCTGATTTTAAGCCAGCACTGTAATGTCTGCAAGCTTTGGGATCTCTGCGGCCGATGGAGTTATGGCTTGGAAAGCTCCAGGCCGGCCACTGTGCGGGATCTCGCTGTCGGCTGAGCCCATGTGACGCGCAGGGGCTGCTCACAGCCACCCACTGCTCTGGAACAAGGCCTTGAGTACAGAAACATTCACGGTTTTGAGCAACTTTTTGGTAATAAGTGCAATATCATGACTCGAGGACTTGCCTACAGGTAAGGACGTGGGTTCATTTAAATACGCTAAGAGCTAAATGCATGTCGGGTGGCCGCCCTGTTGGCTGAACAACAAATAAAAAGAACTAAGCAGCTCCTTTACTTGTTGTAGTATCTGGAATGACAGATATTTGTGACAGAAATTTTGCCTGGTATTATAGTGGAAACACAAATATTATTTGCACATTTTGTGAAAAGCTTCCAATGCATCACATACAATGTTACATTAAAAGAATTCTCAGGTTTCTGAGGATTATTTGTGCTATCCCTACACTGACAAGAGAGAGAGCTTTGCATTAACAGTCTAATCTGTCAATCTAAATAAAGATATTCTTCCAAAATATGTCCTCATATAACTGACATTTGGTACAGGATGCACATGCCTCTAAACAGTGCATCAGGGTAATTTTTGGAATGTGGCACTTCCTGCTACAGGCCATCTTCATGCACACACTGATATTTATCCTACCTGACAGCGCCAAAAGATCTGCAGTGATTTGCTATAGTAAGTATTAGATAAGGAGGATCTCCCAAGAAAGAAAAAGAGTACTAGCACAAAATCCTAGACTGTGACATAGCCCTCCCCATCATTGCAGCCACGCGTCATGATACAAAGATTTGCACTTGCTAAATGCAATATGATAAACATGGTGTCAAAAGTTATTTGGATCAAGCATTGCCACACTGGCAGCACTATAAACAAAAAGAACAAACCTTAGATGTGTACATTAGTCTAATTTGGAGTGCCAAATGTATTTATGGTAGTCTAAAAATAAACAACACTGCTAGAAAGGAAAGCGTTGTTTCCATATTACCCCTCCCCAGCTTTAGCTAGCAGCATGCACAGATCTCCCCCCCAGCGCCCTGATGGCCGTGTCGCTCCCTGCATGCGACCAAGGTCCTGACACCAGCCCAAAAGCCGCCGGGACCTTCTCATGCCTCTGACTTCCAACAAACGCGTGCACAGCTCCAAAAGCTAACGGCACATTAGTGAGCCAAGCGCACAGCTTCGGTCCCAAATAAATCAGAACAAGCGTGTCTTATAGCTTGAAGGCTACAAGCTCTGCAGTCACCTCTCCTCGGCTCTCAGAGGAGACGATCCAGATGCCACCCAGCAGCGAGGACCCTCGCGGGCAGTGAGATTTTTCTTATGTTTGAAATATTCATCTGCGTGAAAGTCCAGACAAATAATGATTCCTGAAAAATGACTTGTAAAAATACCACTTCACCTATCCAAGCAAAACTCATCTGTTCACACACGCATGTCTCAAACTTAAAACAAACAAACAACCTGCCCCATTCTCCAAACCCACCCAAACCACCAAAAGCAAAGTAAAGGCACAGCTCTAAAGAAGTACATGGCCCCTCCTTAGGGAAAAATTACACTTCATGTTATCCCACACGGTAATCAGCATGCTGGCTGAAGTTTATCCACAAAAATGAATCTTTGCTCAAAACAAAAGAGCTAATCAGCTGTCCCTCAGCCTGCCGACTACACGTACTGAAGGTTCTTGGCTTTGTATCAAATCTTTTCACAAAGCGGAAAAACGCATGAATTACCCTCCAACTGATGAATAAGAGCAGCGCTTAGAGGACCCGCTCCTAATCTCACCTCCGGAGAAGCCAAGACGTGCAAACCGCTCTTGTGCTTGTCGCAAAGGAGGCAAGCGCAGGTGTGTCAGGCTGAAGCTCTGCGGCGCCGGGACCTCAGCGCGTGCCGCAGGCCAGCACGTGGCTCGGCGCCGGAGCCCGGACGGGCAGCACGGGCCCGGGCGGCACGAGCCGCGGGGACGGGCACCGCAGCGCCTTGGGGGCTCCCGGGGCAGGGCCATGAGAGCTCACGCGTGGAGCTAGCGTGTGGACAAGGTGTGCAGGCAGGGCAGTGGCTGTCTACCTTAAGTTAAATATATAGGTAGCAAGCTAGGGAGTTGTTTTGTTTTTTTTTTAAATAAAGCTGATTTTGCACCTTTCTGAGACTCAGCTGTCCAAAATCGAAATAGATTTGCGTGTACTATCCATGAAAAGGCAGCTAGGCTTTCTAGGCATTCATTGCCACTGTCACGCAGAGCAGCACGGGGCTGCAGAGTGGCAAACAAATCCCACGCGCTTTACAGATGTGACAGCCACAAACCGACATTACGGAAGGAGGCAGCTTGCTACCTTCCCAAACTGGTACACGCTAATTAATTTGGGTCAGTGGGATTGCATCAGATCCAACAGGCAAGTCGGAGTGTCGGCCGCCAGCCTGCACAGCGATCAGAAGGGAAGAGCTTGTGTCAGCTCACAAGACTGCGAAATTCATAGCGTGAGGGAAGCAGGTGGGTAATGGCTCCATTTTACACCTGAGGCAACTGCCGCGGAGAGCAGGACGGCATCCCGGCTAACAGAGCCAGCAGCAAACCTGGAAATAAAATCAAATCGCCTCACTGCTGCTGCTCCACAGCTTTGCTATCGCTAACTTGGCAGGGCAGTTTGGTATGAGACCTTCCACTCGGGGAAGTTTTGAACTATGCTAATTTAAAAGGCTCTACCAACATTCGAATATTCACCGCTCAATAAAAGAGGCTATTGTAAAAAATGAACAGCCTTCACAGACAAGAGAGAAGCTCTCAGCAATTTTAGCAGTTTCTCCCACCCGATTTGGGGGCAGGCAGGGTGCCAATCCTTGGGAAACACCCTCCCACAGGCAGGAGGAGCGGATCCAGTGGCTGGACCGCGCTGCCTAAAAGTGGCTCAGCCTCTCTGCTTTCCGCCCGCTCCGGCGTCCCGGCCGGGCTGCGAGGCCATCGCGCACCTCTCGGCCAGGTCTAATTAGCTCCTGTTTGTCCTCAGGTGCAAACAGCCCCTTTCACTCGAGTATTTCCAAAGCAGAAGTTACGTGGAAGGACGGAGAAGCAACCCGGAGCGAAGCAGGACAGAAGAGGTAGCAATGGAGCTCCGAGATGGAAAAGGGAGGCCCCAGCAGCCGTCCCACGTGAGGAGCGGAGCAGCAGGCTCAGAGCCGCAGGCTGGGCTAGCAGGAGGCCACTGCACTTGATTTTTGCATTTTTTTCTCTGTAAAAAAAATGCAGGAACCTCCTAAACTGCATTCGTTAGTACTCCAGTATCCAAACATTGCATTCGCAGGCATCTTTTTGCTGCAGGACAGAATCACAGTTACTCTGGCTGTAAAAATAGGAGTGTAAGTGGGACAACTTTTGAAAAACCCAGACTATTTGGACAGCGATTACACCATACCTAAAAAGGTGAAAACAAAAAAGAGATAAAGCTATTTTTTAAGTATATTTTACCCAGTTTCAAAGTCCCTGTTTGTGATTTTTCAGTTGCTGAAATTCATGTGTTTTGTACCCGCACCTCCACCCTCATCAGGGACCGCGATGAGGTTACCCGCTCGGAAAGCAGCTCTGCATTCAGCAGCAGTGCTAATTAAGGGCAAGGTCAGGCAACTTGTTCAAATAACCACAACCGTGATTCTCTAGTGCCTACTTTATACTACATTTGATATCAGCTCACCTGAAGAAACACGTTAAATTCTTGCCATCTTTTTAGCTCTCTTCTTTTAAAGGAATTATTATTTTAACAGACAGAATGTAATTAGCAGAAGTGTTTCTTGCATTTGTAGGAAATGTAATAGTTCTAGTTACTTAGACACAAACAATTAAGAAAAAAAGACCGAGCTAGCTAAAGAGGAACTTACTGTTAAAAGCACAGATGTTAATTAAATTCATTTTAGATTTGCAGCTGAGTCCAAAACAATAAATCTTCAGGACAAAAGCTCTCAGAGTGAAAATCATTGTAACATCTGTGCGATCTCACAATACCATTGTGCCTTTATGAAGTCAATATATAAATTAAAAGGCTTAACTTGGGCAGTGAAAAAGCTTGCACTTTACTTACTGGGCTACCTCCAGAGGCTTATTAACCTTTCAAGATATTCTATGAGTAAGACATACACAGGTGATAAGAACTGAACTGAACTAATACTTTACAGGTAAGATTGTCTATTGAAAAAAAACAAATTCAGGCTGCCAGTATGACAGATCACGAACAAAGATCATGAAAGTTTATTTTGGAGCATATGTGTGTGAAACTGGTTGTGTAACTTTGATTATTTTAGAGATTCTCCTTTAGAAGACTTTGAAAGAGGATCCATACATTTGCACCCAAGAAATGCTTACATGGCCTCTCATTTACACAGGGATAAATGCAAACCCAGTAAAACTGAGGAAAATAGATTATTGTACTCTGTTTTCCCCCTTTGCTAGGATAGATACACACTCTCCTGCCCTTAGTGACAAATGAGGCTGTATCAACGCATAAACAGACTCCCCAAAGCCTTCATATTTCTCTGGACAGCTTAAAAATTATATCTTCTGGGTTTGCCTCAGTTCCAGTAGAGTTAATGCTTTTAGTACAGCCTCCTCTGACACAAAAAAAAAGGTACTGCTTGCACTGTAATATTTCACTGACAGATTTTCATTGTAAATTGAAAGTATAAATCTTGAACTAGATAGTGCAAGTTTGTAAGAAAGCCTGAAACCAGTCTCTCTCTCTCTTTTTTGCTCTGATGCCCACACTTTCCCATCCCAATGCAAACTCAGGGCACATCCTGTCTGTTACTGCTCACTTTTTTTTTTCTCCTCTTCAGCAAAGGAGATATAAGGAGGCAGCTTGCAAATTTGAGGTACACCATGTTCCTCGAGCACCGTTCCCTGACTCATCCTCGGGGAGGGCATTTGCACAAGCAAGGTGGATAGGCCCATGGGCGCACTGAGGTCTTCATTTGCAGCTTTAAGATGCAAGAATACCCCAGACTTTATGCAGGTAAACACACGGCCATGCAGCCTGGCAGCCAATTCTGGAGGGAGTCCAAACAACAGTTTTTTGGAGCTTCCTCCAAGAAAGAGGAGCAGCATCCCCGTGGAAGGAGCTCTGGCCTGGGCAGCGCTGAGGCGCAGGACGCCCAGGCGCAGACGGTGCTGGCAGCCGAAGCAGGTCCATGCGGCCTCAGGGCGCCACAGCCCCTCGGGCAAAACACACACACTGAGCCCTCGTCATCCTCCTCCTTGATGGAGGATGTGCTGTTCTAGTGCTAGCATCGGGGAGAAACGGTCAAAGAGGAGAAAAAAAATGTAGACACAGCCTTGGAGGAAGAACGTCATGTATTGCACTTGAAAAAGATGGGGCGCATTCTTTAGCGTGTTAGTTGAGTCCTAGTTGCTAGTTGAGTCCTCTTTTTTTTTTTATTGTTATTATTATTAATCCTTTGCACTGTGTCCTTCGTGTTGCAGAAGGCAGGGGATAGTCTGAGGTTGTGTGTGCCATTTCGGGTTTATTTTAAAAAATAGAGAGGTTATATTTTGGAGAAAAGCCTCCAAATTTGATTTAAATGCATCTTGTCTACAAACATAAGATTAAAGTAAAAGATCATCTGTGTGTGTTTGTGCATGTAAGACACACCGACACCACCAGGGCAACATGTTTAGGGTTTTCTTCCCCTCCCATGTGAGAAGAATCTGAATGCCAGATGAGGTTATCTTCGCACAAACAATCTGAAAAGCTGATTTTAATCAGTAACATAATCAAGGCCTCACTATTGCGAAATAATATGATTAAACTCTCCCTTATTTCAGACACCACAGAACTAAGCAGACCCTTGGAGGAGAGTTCTTGTGTGCATTAATCCATGCATGTAATCATTGACAGGCTTGCCCATACACTATTCAAATGCTCTCCCGAGGCTTTTCTTCCACTTATACTAAAACAAAACAAAAAAAGGCAATCAGTTCAGTTTAAAGAACAAGTTGTATAACTTTTTGATCTACTGCCTGCAGGATCCAAGATGGGATCCCTCCAGCCAGGCCGTCGGGAGGAAGCACTCCGGTGTCCCTCGTGCGTGCGGGGTGCTGCTTGTGGTCACCCGAGACCCTGCCAAAACACCTGGGAGGTCTATAAACACTCGCATTTCTGAGAGGACATGAACAAGGGCGCTGACAGATGGTTTAGCACGATGACGCGCGCCTTCAGTGAAACTTGAACATGTAAAAATTAAAGGCAATTAATGAACAAACAATTTACCCCATAAAGGGTTAGGCAGCTGCAAGCAAGGCAGTGCCCACGCCAGATTTCAGGCACGTGCAGCAGCTTGCCTGTGCGGAGGGCAAGCCGGCTAGCGGCACCACAGCCAAAACCAGTGCAGCCACAGCCCAGGCCTCCTCCTGGGGCAGGCCCTCTGGGAGGCAAAAAGCACCAAATGCAGAGCCAGGAGCGCCACGGACGGGGCATCGCCAACGCAAGATGCAGATCGCAGCGCAAGCGCATCCGTGCTTGCAGCCAGGAACCCCCTGGCTGCTGCCCGGAGAAGGAGAGGTGCTAGCACACAGCTAAGCACCGCCAAAGCCAGCCTCATTCCACACTCAGTACAGTGTAAATTAGACTACCTGGAGAAAAGCTGATTTCTATGCTCTGGGAACTTTAGGAGAATAATAGCATCAACAATAATAATATTTTTGTTGCTGCTAGTACAGTCACGCAATTCTCTAAGGAACTTGGAGCCTCAGTTCTTATACCTAATATATTTACTAGCAGCCAATAAGGTTATTGGAAGACAGACAGATTTTTTTTCTGCTTCAAGTTAAAAATACAAAGGAAATTTCAAACATTTAGGAGCTAACGTTATTCAGTGATAATTTTAATCTTTAAAAATATAACACCATCTGTTGCCATCAGATCTATAGTAGGGATCTCAGAAGTGTGTATTTATTTGTTAGCATAATAAGCTGTCAGCAATGCCAGCACACAAGTGCAGATCCTCTGGTAATCTTCTGAGCTTCACGGAGAAGATTAAGCCTAAAAAACTCAGCCAATAGGTTATAAGAGAGAAACATAGTATTAAAAAAAACAAAAAAACAAAAACCCCAAAAAACTATACCAGCAATGCCACAAAACCAAACCCTGAAAACCTTCCGACTCTGCAGTAAACCTATACATATTTGCAGGTAATACAGGCAGAAACTCATCCCAGAAATTCCTGAATCCCAACGGCCACCTATTTCTGATCCCTCAGTCCTGTTCCCTGACTTCCAAAGCTCTCAACACCTCTGACCGCTAAATGCCAACACTTCCAATTTTTTTGTGGGCTATGTGAGGGTACGGGCTATGTGAGGACTTAACTTGAAGTATCATCATTTTTCATGTAATGCAGGCTACATAATTATGGTTTATAGTGCAAATAATGTGAAAAATGACATTCGTATGTTAGCAGAATCTCAAAAATTAGCGTGGGCTGGCTGAAAACTGATAGAATAAACAAAAGATCACACATTTTTTATTACAAACTTGTAAGTTTAAGTGTGGTCCAGGTAATATGTAAACCCAAATATAAAGTCCAAGTTATTTTTTGGGATATGTATTATCCATTACGAATCTAACCCAAGTTTTAAAGAGGCTAATGATTCTAAGCAGCCCAGCTAAGACACCCTCGAGGGACTAGATTTTCAGTAGCTTTCAAAAATCAGACCCCTTAGAGTGTCAGATCATTAGTAACTTAAAAATAAAAAAGCCCTGACCTTATTTCAAAAAATGATTCACTACGCCAAAAAGTCATCTGCTCACTCTTTTGAAGCCAAACAAGAAACCTTGGAAGAAAAAAATCTACTTAAATGTACGATGTTAATGATCACATTTCTTACGTTTCTAACATTTAGCTTTATGTGCCTCATATGTTAATACAACAGGGCAGCATTTAATAATATTTTTTCCCCTGTAATGCACTCTGTCCTACTGGTATTTCTTGATTGAAAGACTGCAAGTAAATCTGGCTTTGTCTTATAAAATTAAGGTCTACTAGATGTAAAAATCCAATTAGTACTTACAAAAATTAAGGTGTAACATTTCCTCAATCTCATTTACACCAATGTAGACTTTTTTTCCTTTCTGTCAAGGGCAAAGGACCCAGCTGAACAGTGTTTTTTTTCCCCATCTCATTTATGTATTGATTGTAATAAGGCCAGACAGGTAGGCCTATAAAAGTTCTGATTCTGTCAGCAGCCAAAGTTGCCAGGACTGTGAACATCGTCACTTATAGATTGATAAATGGACTACATGGACTAATTGCATTTTAGTGTCTCTGGACAGATGGCAAATCTTACAGCCATATGGTAATTATTTCCACTGCACTGAAAGTATATTAACACTTACCAAAATGTTTAAAGCACTGAGATGATCTAAAATAATTTTCCTGTGAACTCAGACAAAAACGACAAGCTTGGCCACGCCGGCGCTCTGGAGCTAAACTCCCTTTCCCATGATTCCCGGCCAGCGCAGGCTCAAGGGCCCCAGGGTGTCACGCTGCTATCGATCAAAGCGGCTGCGTGTGCTGGGTCCTCAGCTGGAGCACCACAGTGTTGTCATAGCCAGAGGACAACATGCCTCATTTTAGCTATTCTGTGTTGCCCTTATTTAGTTGCCACTATTTGCTGCTTGATGCTCCGGTTGCCCTGTGAGTTGGCAACACTGACACATTTATTTTCTTTTCCTGATTTCCCCTCCTCCCCAAATCCTTCTCCAGTCTTTGGTTTAAAAACCATTGAAATAATCATTCTTTTATTTTTAAAGGAAGCCACATACCAAGCCCTGACTCACGCAAAAGCGGCAGAGGACTGCCCAAACCAGGAGCAGTAGGGACACCTCTGGAGCAGGGCTGCCCCCAGCACGCGTTGAGCTGGCCCTGCTTCTGTCCCCAAAAGAGTGATCAGCCACATGGGGACAGAGCTGTGCCCAAGCAACCCTGGAAGGTATAATGTGTAAGTAAAGTAAATGCAAACAAAGCATTCAATGGATAATACGTCAGGCTGACACGCAACCCAGGTGACACAAGCTGCTTGTGGCTTTGTTCTTTATCGATACTTTCACTGCGGAGCTTTGAACCTTTTATGAGATTTATGCAGCTGTGAATTCACCCTTCAAAAACAACAGAAGAGTACATGCAGGAGACCTGATTCCCCTCTGAGTTACTGCTTACTTGTACCAAACGAATGTGAGCAAAATCAGCTCAATAAATTCAAACCACACTTTTTATGCTAGAACAATAAGCCATATTACACAATTCATGTGACTTTCAGTTTATTTCAGAAAAAAATTCCAAACTTCTGTGTTTTAAAATAGTATTTAAGTGCTTGTCTTGTATCATACTGCGATTTGTTTTGAGTGCGCTCTCGTAGCATGAGATTCCTGCTAGTGAAGGCAGATGTCTGCCTCTCTGGGAGAGAAGTTTATGCATCGGTTTCCCCTATTCGCTGTAAGTAAATTATAGCAAGCCAAGAGCTAGAATCTGCACTCCTCATAGTCCCTGTGATCTAAAATTAGAGCCTGGTGTTAGTATGCAGAATGGATAAACTACTCACTCAGCTATGGAGGATAAGGTGCCAAGTGGTGAGAAATTCTTACTATGCTTTTTGCAAGTTCACACTTTAGCACCCTAAGAATCAAATCGACTTGACTTGTAAGGTCTCTGTTACAGATCTCTCTAAACAGAGCTCTCTTAGGTAGCTTTACTACCTTTGAAAGGCAGCAAAAAAAATGCATTGCATTGCCTGCTTCTTGCTCCGCAGCTCCCAGTAGACAACCCGGATGCAGTAGTGTGTGTCTGTGCCCCTGCCGGCCCCCATGGCTGTCGCTGTGGGGCAGGAAGGGGCCAAAAGGAGATGGAAAAAGAGAAAAGAAAGGGAAAGCAAGAAACTTCAATCCAAGGCGCCAAGCCACCAAGTTTGGACCATTCCCATTTCATAGAAATCAGTTATTCTTTCGAGGGAGAACAGGCAACACAGAACCATCCCAAATTGCTCCCAGCAGTCATGTGTCTATTTTCTCTTCTGGCAAATAATTTAGAGGCCATTTAGTAAAGGAGTTGATGAGCATAATCTCTTTCCAGTACAGCTCTGTCATTTATGCTGATTTAATAGTTATTGGAAAACGCTGCAAATCATTGCAATGTTACTTTTATATTTCATGGTCTTGAGAAGCCTTCTAAGTCACACAATATTGCTCTACCGCCTAGAGACAACAATTCAGTTCAAAAGGCTGGAATGAAAGATGAAACAGGGAGTGCAAAGTGGATTAGATATTTTGATTCAGCTCCTAACTCTAATCCTCTAATTTGATGTTCAAAATATAAAACCTTTGGCAATTTCTCCCCTGCAGAATTTGAAATGTTACTTTCTAAATCAGTGGGGAAAAGTTCTTGCCCATAGATCTAAACAATATGTATGCAGGATTACTGCTCCGAGGCAGAAAAATCCAAAGCAGACCTTCTCTGTAGAGGAAAAAGGAGGAAACCACAGCTGCAGGAAAGGTGTTTGCAACAAGCTTCGTGAAGGAGCTCAGCCCAGCTCTGGGCCAGGCAAAGGAGGAAGTTCTTCCCACTGCCCCAAGAAAACCTGAGCCTTTGCAGAGCAATCTGGAGAGGCCAGACAGGGTGACAGAGGTTGTTGCGAGCATCAAACTGAATATGACTAAGGAAGGCCTTGAAACCTAATATATCTGCCGCATTATGCAATTTTGAAGGTCTCAGAAACCAGTTGCTCAGAAGCATCTGTGTCTAGGGAATGTCATTGAGGATCACAACATGAAGGAGCTTGTGCAAAAAACTTTAAAGACATTATTTGTCCTTCAGATCTCTCAAAAGACAAAGTGGAATTTCACATTATGCACAAAAACCCATTCGTCTGCTCCAAAACACAGAGGAAACGGAAAGAAGCACAGGGGGAAAAGGAAAAAATAAAAATAAAAAAATCACTGAGAAAGCATGGATTCATGCACACTTCTAGATCTGACTGGGAGGCAGCAAACAGCCTCCCCATCTATCCTCAAACAATTTTCCCAAACCAACAGCTCACTTTCTGGAACATGAAATCTGACCCTTGTTCCACAGCTATTGTGTTTATTTGTAACTGAGATAAGAGATTCAAGCTTTGAATTGGATTTCCTTGAATTTAGGTGGGTGTTGTACAGTGTCAAATCCCAGTTCTCAGTCAAGCCAGTTTCTGTTCGTCTAGAAAAAAGATCATAAACCAAATTAGACTCTTCTTTATGTACCAGCATTTTTAGAAGATCCCTTAAAATACAAGTTTACAAAGACCACCTTTATAAACAACAGGCAACAGAAAACAAGCTATCTCCTGTAATGGACCACATATAAATGACAGACACACAAAACCAAATAATTGTGAAAGCAGAGAGCTGTCATTGAGATATATGCTGTAAAGTTTTAAGCAACTAAATCCTGTATTGATTCACAGAAGAATAAATTTCTTCCTCTTTCAGCTGGAGGAGAGGAGATTACTATGACAAGCATTAGATTATACGTGTACATAAATAGTGTCCAAAGATGCTCTCATCTCCTCCCGGTATACCCAAGGGCAACAGCTATCCTCCCCCGCAAACACCCAGGGTCCCTGTGTCTGTGCGGCAACGTCCCGGCTGGCCGGGGAGTATTTCTGCTTCCCTGTTCCCAGCAGTTCGGACTGTGCAGAGGTGGAAGAGGTAGGGATGGCAGTATGCCACACCGCTTCCCTCCTCCCCAGAGGGGCCACGCACAGATAAATCCCAGTAAGAAACGGGGTGATGTCAAGGCAGAGACAGGGGTACAAATAAGGCACAAAAATGTAAACTCCAGAGGCATAAATGCAAGGCTCCTACGCTGCAGCCATCCTTGCATTTCTCTCTGTGAGCCACCTACTAGAATAGGGCCCCGACCTCATCTTTAGGCTTTACCATCATGGAAAGAAATAATTATAAGGTGTCAGATTTTCCCTGTGTTTCCCTCCACGCCTGGCAAAGAGCTTGAAGCCCCACAGCAGGCACCAGCCCCGGGCCCGGGGAAGGGCTCGGGCACTGACACTGTGCTCGGCCCCTCTCCAAGCATTTCTTCCCCTTCTCCAAACGCTCCCACTGACAGTTTTCAATATCACAAAACAGATCACATGTTCTCACTTAAACAACTGCAGGGAGACATTTTAGATGTGTGCGACACATTTATAGTGAGACGCCTGAACACAAAAGCACAATAAAACAGGGGAATGAAACAAAGGCAACCCCAAGGTGTTGCTGTTACAGACTACAGAGCAACCCTCCAAAAGCAAAGAGCTTGAGTCAGTCACTGCAACGTAATTAATGTGAAGGAGAGACCGCGTGCATCTTGCTGGAGAACTGTTTTCCAAAGCAAAAGCCAGCTCTAGCTACACCACCTGTCCTTCTTCCAAGGATGAAGCAATCAGTAATGAACACTGAACGTAAGACACTCACGGCTCCACATAATAAAATGAATGTTTCCTTTCAGAGCCCATGCAAGCCTTCAAGTTTACCTATATCGCTTTTTTCAAGAGTGCAGTGCTCCATATCTGATGAGCATCTACTGCAAAGTGTTAAGCAGAGACAAACAACAAGTATTTACACAGTGAGTGCTTGCACACACCGTTTCACAGTCCACAAGGAAGGATCCTCAGCACAACTAGAAGTTGCTTTAGGAAAATATATTGTACAAGAGGGCTTTATATTTTTAAATATATTCCAAAGAGACCTTTGCTGTCTTGTGGCACTGATACTAAGCCTTGCCTGCTACGGATGCAATTGCAGGGCTTCTATTATTATAATGCAAATGATGACAGAAAACAACACCTAGCAGCTCCAGAGAGCTTCTCCAGGCCCCTCAATGTGTAGGCAGGAGGGTGCAACTTCTACAGAAAATTTCTTTTTGAATTGCAGCAGCATTTGAATCTCTAAATCCTGTAGGCTGCAGTGAAAATTCCAGACAGAAATAAACAGTTTATCACTTCAGAAATGCTTACAATCTTGCATTTTGATAAGCCACGTCAAACAAATAAAATCAGACTAGTGTCTGGGGGAGGCAGCAAGGGAGGCCGAGTTACCACTGAAGTGAACATGCTTTGCACAGCAAGCAGCAGTCACTTCTGCTCACACCTTCACTGCCAGACCCTCTTTCTCCTCTGTGTCAAATCTGCTCTCTCTTCTCCATGATACAGCCACAGTTGTTTTGCAGCTAAAGCTCCTAGTCTTGCCAGCCTTCAACATGAAACCCACAAATCCAAAAACACCTACACAGCAGAGCCTACTGCTCCCATATGAGTCATTAAGCAGGCTGTCCCGCTTAGTGATGTCATCCAGCAATATCAAAATTTTTTTTTTAAAACAAATCCTGAAATGCCTAGAGCATCCATTATTTAAAATATTATCTTCATTTTAATCCCAACCCCAGTGGCAAAATTACCATTATGAAGCATTTCCAAGTGATGCAAGAGGGCCCAGCAGCCTTGCGACGTCAGTGACAAGCAAGCAGGCAGCGACTCGTGTCATACGTGAGCTCAGCACGGAGCAGCCAAGCCAGCAGCGCCGGGCAGCTCTCTCTCATAAGCAGGCAGAGAGCAGCTAGTATGTGTCATCAAAAATATAATCAAGACCAACTGCATCATCCAAGCTGATGCTGTGCATGTTGCATGAGTTCGCATTACACAATTCCTGCTCCTGCTATCTCCAGCCCGTTCTGGAGGATACGCGCTTACGGTGCCTCAGTAACCTCCCTGGACGCTAATGGCCCGTTCCCTGCCTAATTGCTCTTGCCCTTAAGAGCGCTTCTTTAATGCTCAAGCTTAAATGTTTCCTGTCTTACTTTGAAGGCAGTGCCCTTGTCTTGGCACTTTCTGAGACTTAATAACAGGATTGCCAGCTATTTACAGTGTACAGCTGAATTACTGGAGAAACACAGTTGAAATATGTTCCCCTCAGCACATTTACATCCCAAAGAGCCACCACAAAACCACAGGATAAATAAGTCACACACTGTATTTGTGGTGCCCAGAGTGCACAAACATGACTAATAGTATTCAAGGTGAAAGCAGGCAGAGCTTTGTGCAGCAGCCTTTGGGACTGAAGACCTTCCCACTCAGCACACTCCCTATCAAAAAGTCAACAGGAAAACCAGCAGCTGATTCAAGATGCCTGCACTTTCTTAAATATATTTTCATGCATGAAGCTATTTATTGTAGGTACTGCATGAATACAGCCAAACGAATGAACAAAAAGCAATGCAGAAAATCTAGATACAAAACCAGACCGATGCCCTCTACTCTGGGGTTCCCAGAAAACTCCCTGCTCTTCTCTGCCCGCTTTAGCCATACTGGGAATATGCTCAAACAGTTCAAGACATTTTGTCAGAGCTTGAACCTGTTAAAATTATTTTCAGTTAAAAGAAACAAAACATCAAATAATTCTTTTTAACATTTCAGCTGATGCTTTTGTTATCAGGAGACCTACTCACCATTTTATTTGCAAGTGGAGGAAGGGGCTTGAGGGACATTCCAACTTTGGGGAGAATATTTTATTCATAAGCTTTTTTCAAGTGATAATCAAATTAAAGTGGTAATTAATTAGGCTGGTAGCTAAAAGAAACCTGACCAGGAAGACTCTCTTAGAATTAACTTCTCTTTTTCATCACTGTTTTCCTATAGCATTGTCTATGTGAGCAAATTCTGGTGAAATTTTCACCAGAGCACTCAAACTAGTTGTGGTACTGAATGATTTTTCCTGTTGCACTTATCCCACCTCCTGTCTCTAATGGCAATCACTCATTCATCATTTCTTTCTGCCACTCTTTATTTGCTTGTCTCATCATTGTTTCCCCCCAACCCTGTATTTTCCTTGCAGCTTATTCACACTGGGGATTTTTGACCCAATTCAGTTACATGCATCTATCTGCAATGCTATGATCGTGCGAGAGGCAGTAAGGGCAATAACGGCACTTCATGGCAAGCTCAGGTGAAACAACATTAAAGGTTTGATCCCTCACCATGATGCAACCACACCAAAATCTGGAGCATAAATAAATCCTCATAACAGTTTATCTATTTTTTTCTCCTTTCAAAGTTCCCTCTCTCTAACCTTTTTAAGTTTGTTTTAACATATGAAAGGAACTATGTATATGTATAACATAGGTTTTATACATACTGCTGAGGTCAACTGAGTTTTTCCCATCCATTTCAATGGACCCAGCCTATTGCTCCAGAAATTAAAATTCTGTACACTTGACTTCTCCACTGGATATTGCACAGCCACTTACACCTGTGCACGGAGACACCGAACTCTCCAAGTCAGCAACCGTTTAGACCCATTCTGCAAAATGGGAATAGCTACATAAGAAACCAAGGATAAAGAACCAAGGCTGTAAAGAACTAAGTATATCCAGCCAACTGCCTTAAAAAAATGATGGGGTTAACAGCCTCAGTGCCTATTCAGATCGTCACCTTCGGACACCAGCACCATCACCAGTGGGATGATGCCTGGTGCAACCGGGCCTCTGAGCTCTGCCAGGAGCCAAACCAAAGCTGCCAACATTGCAGCCTCCAAAAAGGGTCCTGACCTCGCAGTACCCCCCTGGCTGCATCCAGCTGCACGCTTGCCACAGCCCTGCGCTGGGCGCTGCGTGCTCGGCAGCAAAGACGGGTGCCCTTCCTTTGGGCGTGCTGCACCGCGGCTTTCTGTTGGTCTGGAGCAGTGCGAGGACGGAGCTGCAAGCTGCCCACTGGCCCCCTGCCCTCTCCATGGCGGACAGATGGCTCGGATGGACTTCGGAGGAAGCCAGCACGAGGTTCCCATCGATTTCCACAGGAGCTGGATGACAGCCAAGGTGAATTTCCTCTGCAACACGCTGTTCCCTGCTATGGGGCTTCTTAAGCAAAGCTTATCACCATGGTATCTGAAATGCTGCTGGTACAGGAAAGGCCAATTTGAACACCGTCCAAAATTAAGGGCTTCCTATAACACTAACTTTTTTGCATCTCTTGCCTCCTTCACTTTTTTCTTTCCTCTGCCCTCCCATTTGTTTCCCTTTTACTCCCCAGAGAGCTAAAGCGGTACATTGGCCGATGGACATTGCTATTGCTAACAGCAAAAGGGAAAAGTGCAAAGTAGGCTTTCCCCATGTTCTTAAATGTCACTGTGTAATAAAAAATAGATCACTACTCTCGGAAATACAGGCCCCCAATCATACCTTCTCATGAAAACACTAGAGAGGCAGAATTTAAAAAGAAAAAAAAAATTTTAATCGTGAGTCCCATCTCCTCAAGATGTGGTTGCCTCTTTGCTTGATGCAGGCTTGGAAACTCTGCTTCTCCCACCTTCTGGGAGGATGGTGCAGGCCCGCAGCCCTCCCGGATGAGGCAGAGGTGCCTGCGTGGGCACCCCCAGTGCTCTGTCCCCGCAGACCCTGGACGGGGCGTCCTGGGCTCCTGGGGGCAGCTGAGCATCCCCTGCCTGGGCCTGCGGCAAATTTACCACAGCAGCCCCCATCGACACGGTGCAGACTCCTATCAACCAAAAGCAACACGTGCTACCAGCTAGTTCATCATTAACTTATATGGCGCACACATACACATACGTAAACACACATATGACTTTCAGGTTGGTATATGGCCTTCTCCAATACTTTCTAATGTTTGGGTGGTTGATCTTCATTTTGATATGATTTATAAAAATGGATTTCAAACTCAATTTTATTGCTAGAGGGTATTTAAATTAGTTGAATTTTAATCCAGCAGATAATACATACATAACACCTTCAGCAGCAGCGAAGTGATTTACACATCTAATCCAGACTGGATACTTGTCACATGCCTAGTAACAAGAAATATTTTGTTACAGATATGGAAATGCAAAGATACTAAAGAAATAAAAGTAGTACAAGAATGTAAGCATACAGGAAGAGGAATAAGAAGGTTGCCATTACCTCCTTAAATCATTCTAATAACTAAAATTGAAGCATCTTTATAACTGGAAAGTTAGCTTATATTGTTTAAATTGAGGTCAAATTGAATCAGATCATCGTTATTAGATTATCAGGTACAGCTCACTAAAATCCAAGCAGTCGACGAGCTAGTCATTTTCTGGGTTTTGTTAGCTCTGCAGCAGCATGAAAAGACAAATCAAGGGATGTTTTCAGACAAAGAAGTCTCCACAACTGGAAATGTGTTACATTGTGTTTTTAAAATAGCTGAAGTTTAAGCCTTAGACTATTGAGGTAACGACAGGTGTGTACAGTAGAGGAAAGTGGTGATTTAGAAAAAGATTTTTTTCCCTCCTTTAAAGTAAACATTTCTATAGCGAGATGCCAAACAATAGCTAGCCCCGAAGACAGCGGTTCTCAGCCAGCAGGAACCTTTGCGTGGCCTTTAATGGTCACTGAAGCACACTTTTTTTTTGCCTGGACACTTTTTTTTTTTTTAAATTGTTTTCACATCTACTGAATTACAGGCATTATTTTTTTTCAAACATATAAATGACTTTTGTAAAGCTTGACAATACCTCGCTGTCCAGTAAACTGAACTGAAACAACAGTTTAAATAGCTCACAGCTAATGAGCAATTTAAATAGTTTTGTCAAGGTCAAGCAGCTATATCAGGTTTCATAGTACCATTCGTCAGTGCCAAATCCATAGGCAGCATTTAAATGAATCATTAGTAATGGTCACACCCAGAATAAATAAATAAATAAATAAATAAATAAATAAAAACTATTTAAAACTCTAACAGTCAAGTTATTCTCATGATTTCTGCGAGTGTGTCCCATAGCTGATACCAAAACCTGCCCAGGAAGCAAACCTGGGATTCTTGGGACAAAATCTGTGCTTCCAGCTACACGAAGATTGAGTCCTATCATAAAATGCTTTACCAAAAGGCAAATGAGTACTAAGGTGCCCATTTCACAGACGGGAAGCGCGCACGCGCGCGCATGTGTGTGTGTGTTTTTTTAACTCATCTCACATGTTCCAAGCTCCTGCTGCACTAACGCTCTTACAAATGTACTTTGAAGTTCTTTATATCTGAAAGGCGAAAGGCAGTATAACGACACAAGACACCTGCAAAATGCACATCCAGAAAGCACACCATCTGTCCACCATACAAAGCATACAGGTGTGTACAACGCACACTGAAACCCCAGGACAGAATGATGGGAGCTTGAGTTTCCTCTCATGAACACTGCTTTAAGTCTGAAATAACTTAACTGAAGTTAAAAAAGTAAAGTCGGGGTATTGAGCCATGCAGGTCGCAATATCCTCTGCCTGCGCGATCTCCATAAGCAGCACAGGCAGGAGCTGTGCGATGCACAGGTGCAGGCAGAGCACTCCAAAGGCTTGCAGCCCTCTGCAGCCAGGCAGGACAGGTCCTCACGCAGTGTCTGACTGCTCTGAGTTGACAGCTCTGAGCTACGACAGACTGCCAAGCGGGGGGACACCATGATCTTCCACCCCGTCCTGCCCAAGGTCCAGCTGAACTTTTCAGCTATGCTGTTCTGCCAGTACAGAAACAGTTAAAAATGACGGCAGCGAAAATATTTGCATTTAGAGACACCCAAGTAAGACGATTGGGGCAAGTTTCCCTTGCACGGGTTTTCCTGTCCATCTACAGACCCAGTGAGGCAATTCTACCTCAGTCAGATTTTGATGCTTCTTTTTACAATTCCAAGGACAGTTTCTGTCTTAATTTTTTAAATGCAGGCTTACATAATTATAGAACAGATGAGCCCCTGGTAATTATGAAATGAAACACTGGGAGATACTCACTTATATCTTATTTCTCCCCCTACCTCTTTACTTCTATTCAGTACTGCTGGATATCAAATTCAGACACTCCATTGCATTTTAATTCATTATTTATCCTTATAGTCTCAAATTGTGTCACTTTGACAATAACATACACAAATCCACAGTGGGAGCTTGCACAGTTAGATGTGGCATGAGTAAGCTCAGAAATTAGAGAATGATTCTTTGCCACAGTGGGGTGAGGAGAGGCAAAGAACAGAAAAGGTGTAAGATAACATAATAGGATAAAAATAAAGCAAATTAAATGTGTGGGTTTGGAATCCCCCAAGACATCGCCTTCCATTCCGGTCGAGAGGATCTCAAATTTATATATAGTTCAAGCTGAAAGCGCAGTATTACAGTTGCTTTCCCAATATTCACAAATGGCTCTAATGCCAGCATTGGGGTTTTGTCCTTTTGCTAAAGTTAGAGGATACAGAAAACGCGCAACTGATGTTCAGCAGGACCAGAACGAGTTCTCCGACAGGCTGTCACCTGTGAGCAAAGCCCCCTTACATGTGGAAATTAAAAAAAAAAGGGGGGGGGGGATGTTTACACGCACCCGCGCCCAGGTGAGCTCGCGGCGCGCTTCGCAGAGCCGCGCCCGGACCTCCCGCCGCGCTCAGCCCCGCGCGGCCCCGCGGCCCGGCCCGGTTCTGCTCGGCTCGGCCCGGCTCGGCTCTTCCCGTCCGGGCCCCGCGAGCGCGCGAGGCGCATTTCGCCGCCGCCGCCGCGGCGCGGGACGAAGCGCTGGGGCACGGAGCGCCACGCGCGGCTACGGAGCGCCCAGCGGGCGGCCGCGGCGGCGGCGCCGGGGCGCGGGGCGGCGCCCACGCGGAGCGGGAGGCGGCGCCGGGGCGCGGCGCCCGCGCGGGGGTCGGGGCGCGGGGCCCACGCGCGGCGGGGGCGCGGGGCGCTGCTGCCCGGCGGGGGCGGGCGGACTCACCCCATGTCGCGGCACCTCTCGGCGGCGGCGGCGGCCGCGGGCGGCTCGGCGGCCGGCGGCGGCCGCGTCCCCACTTCGCACATGCGGCCCCGCTGGCCCCGGCGGCGGCGAGCAGCGGCGGTGGCGGGTCTCGGCGCGGCGGCTGCCGGCGGCGGCGGCGGCGAGGCGTCCTGCTCCTCCTCCCGCTGCCGCCTCCCCCCTTACATAACCTCCCTCCCGGGCGGCGGCGGCACGGAGCAGCCTCCCCGCGGCACCCGCCGCCCTGCGAGGCGGCGGCGCGGGGGCGGCGCGGCGGGGCGCGGGCCGGGCCCCCCGGGCGGCGGCGGCGGCGGCGGCGGCGGCGAGGAGTCACCGGGCGCCCCGCAGCCGCCCCCGCCGGCGGGGCCGCCCGCAGCGCCGAGCGGCAGGGACCCGCTGGGGGCAAGCGGCGCGGAGGAAACTTCGGGGAAGTTCGGGGCCACGGAGCCCCCGCGCCGGGAGCGGAGGGCACGCGCGGGCTCCCGTGAGGAGCGAGCCCTCTCCCCGGCTCCTCGTACTTCTGACCGGTTTTCCTAGGGAAACGGAGGCAACGTAGCGCCACGCGTGCCTGTCTCTCCGGCCATGCCGAGCAGCTTTTGAGGCGATTTCAGCCTCATCTGGGCAATGGGCTCCCCGGGGGCAAGCTCAGCCCCACAGCCCCGACCTGGCTGTGGGCCTGGCGCAGGACCGTGACCCAGCGGTGGGAGCTGCGTCAGCAGCACAAACAGGGGGACTGAGCCTCCCCCCCCCCCCCCGCTCCCCCCTAAATCTGCGCCGGGGTAGTCTCAAAGTTATTACTTCCCTGTAGGTTTCACGAAAATAAATGGCAGGATGTTTCCTTTCCACTGAGGGAAACACTGCACCGATGCGGACGAGCCATGTTACGGATGCCCAACCACAAGAGTTTCAGCAGGCACTGAAATGTCACTGAGGTGCAATCACAGGACACAAACCCCATGGAGCCACCAGCTCTGGTATTTGCGGGACTCTCTTACAGAGACACATTTACTCTCTTGGGGAGAAAAGATGCCCAATCCACATAAGAGGATTTTAACTTCTTCACCCACACAAAGGTATAATTAATATACTGCCATCAGGAGTGATTATTTTCATTTTCAAATGCTGACTTATCCTTTCTTTCAAGAAGGTTTTTAAGTTGTGGGAAAAGATTAATGTTTTCTTTCTTCAATTTTGTGTGTAATAACTGGGGTTATCCCCAGTATTACCTGGGGATCTCAGGAGAACCAACACAGAAGGAAAACTTACCCAGCAACCTAACACTTTTCAATTACAAAAAATAAGGCTGTTATTTATTCTCCCACTCTAATAGCTATTTCCTGATGTCTAGAAGACCAAAATGGGATCTCAACCCCATATACCCAAATAAAGTCCACAGACTGGGGGGAAAAAGCACGACAAATTATATATACATTTTCAGAGGGCAACAACCTCATTCTGAGCGGGGGAACAACACCTCTCCAACATACTTGCTCTCTTTGCAAGCCTACTTATACATATAGTCAAGCAGCCTGCTGTGGATTTTGAAGGGATTTAACTCCTTACCTAATTGCTGACATCTAAAGACTTTGCATGTCCTGTTCTGCCAGCCAAAAGTGAGTTTCTGTGTCTTCCTGGATAGCCATAGCCAAAGTGTTAATCCATTCACACTCATGCTGATCTTAGCCTTGAACAGTGCTTTGATATAACTTCTTCTCAGGAAAACAGTGAGGTCTAACTTTCCCTAAGGGAAAAAAATAGCAGTCTGACAATCTTTTGGAAGAATTCCCAACATAAATTGGATTATTTCAGCTCACTTTTTACAACATTTACTTCATTTTGTTGAATTACAGACAAATTCTTTTTATGGGAGAGACATTGTCTTAGTCCTCACTGATTAATTGGCTCATTTTTGTGAGTATTAGAAAATGGTGTTTTATGAACCAGTGATGTACATGACTTAAAACTATGTAACAGAATTGGATCAAAATGGAGTAATGTACTACAAGCTTTGTGATAGGAGTGAAATTGGAAATTGAAATTGCAGTTCTCCTAATGTTTTCTAATGTTTTAATCTTGTCCAAGCTAGCATTAAGGAGTGTATTTTCATCCCTAGTTACAAAAAAGGTTAGGCTTATGGAAGCATATGTAGCTGCGAATTACCATGATACGTACAGAGAAAATGTTTTGTGTATTGCTTTGGTTTACCTGCCCCTTTGTAAAGCCTGACTTACGCTCTTTTCAGAACCATCATTCAGAAAAGACAAAGTTGTGCTTCCATCTCAAGGATCCTGAGACGTTTTGTCCGAGAGAGAGCAAATTAAGCCTAGCTTCCTGGTCAAATTTGGATTTCCCTAAGCACACTCTGTCTGACATTCATTCCCTCTCTTGTTCCAGATGGCTGTCCCTTCCTCCTGGCCGTGTGTCCTCCTGGCCTTCTTCCCTCTGCCAAACAGAGGATAAGGTCCTCTTCCCCACTTCAGTCAATGGCAAAAGTCCCATGGGTTTGAAAAAGGCCCAGATTTCATTCACACTGTTTAACATTATCAGTATTGAATGAAGTGATTGCTCTATGGATGATTCAATATTGAATTCCTCCACTGTTATGAAGAGTCCTAAATTGGGTAGAGATCCCATTGATACACATTATTTTAGTATAATTTTTTTAGTATTCTGTTTTCTTAAAGTATTTTGAGATCTCTGTAAATGAGAACTATAAATATGCTGTCAAAATTAATTAGCTCTTAAACTTTCATATGTGACATAATATTTCACTTCCGATTTGGTTCCAGTACAGGATGGGGATAATTCAGTCCTCATTTAGTATTCACGAACGTGCTTTTATTACCGTGACAAGGTTCAGGAAAACTCAAAATGCTGAAGGCACAGGATCCCTCGGCATGATTCAAGCTGAACAATAAATATATCCACATTCTGCAATGGATGTAACTTCTTTAGATGAGCAATTTCTCCTATTCCCATGGGCCTCCTAAAGATATAATTTTTGATTCCTAGATACAGGGTGAATATCTTTTTCAGAGAACTGCTCTGGCAACCTAAGTGGATGCATGCAGTCTGCATTCTGAAAAGCAAAGAGCTTGCTGGTCTCTTCCTATCTCTCAGTGTTTATTTTCTTTCCTTTTGTTTGGCTTTCATTATTGCCATCTTTTACCACTCTATTTTATATATAATCTTATTTCAGAAGAACTGCTGTTTGGTCTTTTTGGACTACTATACTTCAAGACAGTCTTCTCCCTATTTCCCATGGCAGATAGTTTTAAATAAAATATTCAATACAGTGGTTTTCTTTTTTTGAACTAGAATGATGAAATTTGCATTTTACTATAGCGGAACTATGCCATTTTCCACTTTTTGCTTTGACAAATAACCAACCATTTGCATGCTTTAAATGTTATCCAGAAGTTTAACCAAAAAAGCTCTGGGGAATTCTTCATTTTTACATTTGAAATGGAGAATTAGTTTTCAAAATCCCTTGATAGCTGGAGAATTAATGTAATTATAATATCACAGGATATAAACTTTTAAAGACAAGCAACTGAGAAAAAGAAAGGATTTTCAGTTAGACCATTCAAAACTCTCTGATTTATTATTTTTGTTGTTAAAACCTACTTAATCCAGCAACTAATAAACATTTTGGACAAAGGATCTATTTGTTTAAAAAAAATCAACACTCTTGTCCTTTCAATTAAAATGTCAGAGCTCACAATAAACATCTGAGACCTTCAACAAATCCTCCAGCAAGACAGAAAAAAAACCCAAAGTTGACATTCATGTGATTTTTAAGGTAAAAACAATTCTCTTCCCCTCAGTCCTCCAGAAATAAACCAAACATCCCAGAACAACCATTTCCAACTACCTTCTATGTCTGCAAAAGTGAAAAGGACAAGCCCATTTTTAAGCGTCTTTTGTCAATCATCTTTAAAAGGGTAAGCTGAACCTTCTCTTATTATTCTTTGTAGTTTATTCTTACATATAATTACTTAGTGTCAGGAAGCTCCTGCCTTAGTGTAGTAACAGAAGGTATATGAGCGGTTTCTATCTCATTTTCAAAAGGTTGTCCTGTAAAATATGCAAATATCAGTTCAAAGCAGTTTTTAATGTAAATACAAAAACTGCTGTCATCACACTGTGGTATACACTGCCTTCTCAATAAAGACAAAAATACAGCTAACAAAAAGTAATATAAGATTCTGTGGAGAAAAGGCATACATGTATAAACAAAGCCAGCAAAGCCAAAATATGCCAAACCAGCCAACATGGGTTTCCCAATCCTGAACTGTAAGTACCCAGCACATTGTAAGAGGCTGCAAACTTGTAACATGCTGATGAATTTCTAATACTACTATTATAATCAGACAGCATCTGTCAGCATTAATGAACAAGTCAGTACGGATCCTTTAGGCATCCTCCATACTTCAGTCTACTAGAAATCCAGACGGGAACACATCCTGGAGTGAATACTGAACCTCAGCATCCGTAAAGGTGGTCACATACTTGGAGAAAAGCTTGCCTCTTTAACTGAACTGTTTTTTTGTATTTATAAAGCAGAGAAAATAGATACTCCCAGTTCTCCTTCTTAATACATTAATACACTGATGGATGTATTTGATTATGTCCCCTCCATTGTAGAGTAAGTAAGTTCTGTCACTCTTCGTATGATAGGTTTTCTCTGCACCTAGTGGGTCTTGCAACTCTTCTCTGAAATCACACTAATTTGAATTGTTTTTGCAATGCACAGACTGGCACTCCTCATTGTGGTGAGGAGCACCACATGTAAAAATATTCTTACATCTTGCAGTGGAATCTGTTATTGTTTCATATACATCCTAACACTTCTTTTTTTGAGCACATAGGTATGAGTAGGGATCTTCATAAAGTTGTTCTCAGTAATGCACAGGTCTACCAGCTGATGAGATGGATCCTGAATTGCTCCTTAGAACTATATAAAATATGTTCAGTCTTCCCTTCCAATATGCAGTACTTCGTATTTCATATGTCACAAGTTAGCTTTTTCACTCAAATTTTATTTTGGTCATTTTCTTTTTAAACCCACAAAAGAAGAAAAAAATTAAAATCCCAACTCATTTGCAAGTACAAATGATGATTCTGGTTTTGTTCCGGTCTCATATCACACAATTCCATTTGTGATTTATAACATGCAAGTTAGTGCAATCAGGCACCAGTTCTGCAGATGGGATAGATTATTTTTCTTTTTAAGCTAATTCAGATCAAAAATTTTGGTCTTGGCAGGCCAGATTGTACAAGAGAGAGGAGAAGGAAAAAACTATATGCCTTGTCTGTTAGAAACAGGACCCTCATATTGCAAATTGACTGTGATGGTGGCAGCCAAAGCTACTAGTAAAGAAGCAGATAATATAGAAGGGAAAAGATATTCACATTTTTGGTGAAAGAAGCTTAATTTTCAAACACACAGAATTGCAGGACCATTCATTTTAGCAAACCATTTTGCTCACATGTAAATTTTCTTGTAGCTCAGGAGTTTTTAATTCCCAGACCCTTTTTACCATCTGTAACTCAATCTCTATTTTTTAAAGAAATTGCAGACATCTGTTTAAATACCCATCTCCTCCGTCACATGGAATTTTGGATTCAAAAAAATCTCAGCTCAAAAATAATACCAAAGTTGGATTACATTTCCAAGCAACCGCAGACTGGCACTTTGATGCTGCCTTTTTAATTAGCCCATTCCATTATACTGGCTGCGATGGGCTCTACAGTGCGTGACACAGTGCCTGCTGCTTGGGTGGGGGCTCGGGCCGGAGAACGGGGTGAGGAGCCAGGGCTGTGGCGGGGAAGAGCCCCAGCGGTGTTTGCTGCCCACTCTGCTCCCCGGGCAGAGCAAGGGCCCAGCCTCGCAGAGGGAAGGAGGGCTGAGGCCCCGTTGCTGAGCCTGGCACTCTGCTGTGATCCTGCACTGCATGTAGAACTGCGACTGCCCATGAGAGCAGAGCCAGCGTCTGCTTGCACCTCTGCCCTCTCACCCTTCTCCCAGGGTCCCCGACAGGCCAGCAAGCAGCTCCCCTTCTCACCCTGCTCCCCTGAGGGGTCACTCCCCACTGTGGTCCCACCCTCCTCCCTCTCCAAAGAAAACACCATTTCCACCTCCTCTTCTGTATAAGAAAGGAGAGAGGAAGAGGCTCGGGCTAGACTGGTCCTTTCAGGGCATTTTAGATCTCCAGAAGTGTTTACTTTGGCTGCATGTACGTACTCACGCTCCCAACTCATGCAAAATACTTCGTTCTTTGTGTTTCTTTAGAACTTACTCATCAGCAGACTTTGCACCTTAATCAGCTCCCTGCTTGCCTTATTGGAAAAAGCAGACATTTCCATGGGTACGCCGGAGGTCTGCTCTGATTCATTGACTTGGATGCCCTTTACTTGATAAAAGCCTGGGTGTTTCCTTGTGGGCAGAGGTACCTGGATCCCTCTCCTGTATGAATTTCTTCCCTAGATAAAGGTAGCTTAAAGGGAGGTTTTCCATTCCTAATTCTACCTAATCTAACTTTGTTCTGCAACAATATTCAGATGGCAAAATAAACAAACGCTACATATCAGTTAAACAAACACAACCATATTTTATTCAGCCCCAAATTTTGCTTCTCATAAAATATTTACTATTGACATTTTAAACACAATCTTCTGTAATGCTAGTTAACATACGTTATAAAAGTGGTAATACCTAACGGGAAACCTAGATTCCACCTTTCCAGAGAAATTTCATAGTTCTTGGGGATGTATAAAATCCAGAATATGGAAAAGTCAGAGGCAAATTTTTATTCATTTGCAAATCTTTAAAAAAAAACTTTAGGGATATGTTTGAAGCTGAAGCACCTGAGGAGTGCTGCTCTAGATCCAGAGTAGCTACCTGGGTTTTGAGGAAGCAGTGAAAATATGGCAGGCAGCAGCACCCATGTATTAGTATCAAATTAAGTTTCTCTACCACTGTTCAGTTAGGGCTTTGGAGCCAGAGGAGGGATCACAAGGCAACACCACAGGAGGTAACACCAAGCACTCCGTTAAAGAATTCAGTCCAACTCAACAGGACTTGGTGGAAGGTGGATAATGACCCCCACGACTTACAGAAAAGCTCTGAGCTGTGTATTTCAAATGTTTTAAATTAATCCATGGCCAATGGAATAATATTTATATACACATATCAGAACCTTTTCTACATACCTGAGAGAATGAAATTAACTTAATATTGTACAATAATGATACATACCCTGTTTTTCATTTACTGTTCACTTGCAGAACAGCACATGATTTATGTTGTGTATGTATCAACATTTTTCTAAATTTAATTCGATAGTTTTCCTACAGGAATAGGCTAACCTCCATCCATACCCACCTTTAATAATATTTATTACAGCTCTTCTGTTCCTCAGTGGCTGACTGGATATTCTCTCTTATTGCTATGTCCATCTGCTGAGTATACTTTTCCCAAAATAGTCCATGACCACTCTTTCCTATATTTGCACAAGAGATGTACTATTATTATATTTGCACGGAAGAAGTTAGGTGATCCTGCAAAAATGTTTTTCAGTGATATAGTTTGTCCACCTTGAAAGCTGATTTACAATTTGAAATGTGACATCATAAGTGGCATGGGACACAAGAACTAAGTGGAAAATATTTTGCAGTCTCTTAGAAATCTAGCCATAGTTGCTCTTTTTTAGAGCCTCTGTTTATTTGCCCAGAAGAATTAACATTTGGTCAAAGAGAATGACCAGCAGGTATTGTTACTTACTATTCAACTTGCTTCCAATATTTAAAGCTGAATTCTTGATGGCTTTGAGAACATGGCTTCTGATATAACAATTCCACACCATTAGCTGAATTGGGAAAAGAGCAGGAGCCAGCCCTAAAAGCGTAACAAGGCATTTTTTGAATGCACAGAACATGCAAAGCCACAAATACCAGGCAATGAAAACCAGGTGCTTAAAGCCACATTCAAAGAACTGGAATTTCTTCACGCACAGTAATGCCTGTTGTGATAAGCAGTTATATTCTTGAGGAAATAGCCTTTAAAATGCATTTTTTTCTCTAGCTAAAGGAACTCTTACTACACAGACATCTTCAGCAAGGTAATGCCTTGCATTTTAATTTGTTTTCACATGCAGGAATCTCAAAACAACAACATGTACACAAAAGCAAACCCTGGCCCCAGTGATGCCAATGGAAAGACACTTCTTTTGACTTCACTGGGATCACGATTCAGCCATAATTGATTAATCTTCATTCCATTCCTGTGAGACAAGTGAGGGATATATAAAGATCACTTCACACACCACTGCAGTGTAGCAGCCTCTGGAAAATATCAACCGTTCCAAAACACAGAGGAGCACAGCACAGTTTGGAACAGGATGTGAAGGCAAATACTATATCCAATTGGAACAATACAGGAAAGGCTGATAGCCAGAGTGGAATTACCTAAAATAGATTTTGGCCAGCATACTGGGATTAAGAGCTCTACTTTTCAAAAGGTGAGCTGTGACCTCTAATAACCATAAATAGTCAGGACTTTGTTTTTGTGGCTCAATGGAAAGATGGCACCATTAGCAATATGGCATTTGCTCATACCATGCTGATCCATTGCTTCATTACTGGATCATCTGCGCAGCTTTCAACGGGACTGAAGTAGCTTCTGAGTCAAATGCAGAGCCATGGCAAAGTCCTGACCCCACTGAAGACAATATCACAATCCTACTTGGAACCAGGGGAACCAGGATTTATCTTTCAGCAAACAGCCTGTGAGATCTAGCAACAACATTTCCCACCAGATAGCAATTGTGAGATCTTTCATATCTTACGTAACTGTGATCCTTAAATAAAACGTATATCTAGCTCATCATTTTTTCCCAATTTAATTAGAATCTTGCCTAGTTTTCCAGGTTGGCAAAGTCTTATCTTGCAATATGCTGCAGATGATACTGCTCGGAGATTAACGTTTGCTTTTTAATTAAAGTTTTTACTCCGGAAGTTTGTGATACCCCCACAGCAGCATTTAAGACCACGAAAATAATTGTTATTATTCTTAGAATGAGTAGTCATAGCCTGATATAAAAATACCACACTTGAAGTATCACCAAAACTTAGTATGTGGTTTTCATAAATGCGTGTACTTTTCTGGGCTTGTTTTTAATGGGCCTCCATCAGAACTCCATCAGAACTTTGCATTTTCCAAGGTAACATCGATATATCTTTTTAAATGTGTACTCTGTTCAGTAGTAAACATTCTCCTCTGCACTGGTTCCCAACCAACATTTGAAAGTTGCATTCTGCTGAGTGCTAGCAAGCTATTAAACGGATGGGTGGCCACCACAGCACAGCTTCTACTGGCAGTGAGGGGATGGGAAAGAAACAGCCGCAACTCAAGGAAGTGGTGAAGAGAGAGTGACCTGAAATTGTGAGAGTGAGGAGAGCAGGGACACGAAAACAGCAGCACTATGGAAAGGCTCTGGGAGAAGACACTGCAGCAGGAGTCTAGGGGCAAAGACGAAGAAGGAATTACAGCAGCCGAGGGTTGGGCAGGGACGACGTGCCTTGACATCCCCAGCAGAGGTCTCAGGGAGGGAGGAAAGGGAAGCAGAGGGGTGGCAGCCACAGCAGCCTCCTGAAAGATTAGGAACTGTTGTCTGCTGGAAAGAATGATCTCCAGTCCTAATTTAGTAACAGGAGAGAGAGTTATTACCATTAGTAGTGGCAGTGAAATAGAGCCACAGTCAGGGACCAGCCCCAGCATGGCACAAACATAAAACGAAAAGATGGTGTCTGCCCAAAGAGTTTCCAAATTACGTACAGAAGAACAAGGGACGACACGGAGGAAGGGCAGGGGAAATACACAGCAGCAGCCAGGCAATGCCAAAACAGGGAGCAGACTGTTCAGTCCAACTTTGCAAAATCCTAGAGGCTTCTCTTCAGCTAATACATTTATATTGTGCCCAGTTTTAGCACAGTGTGGTCTTAATGTGGATTGGATATGGGTCTCAGCTGTTTTACAATTTTTTTTTTAAACTGTTTCAGATTTAGAAGACACTCTGAGCTTGAAGCAGTACAAAGTTGGCTCTCAATTCTCTAATAACCCTTTAGCTGAAGAGGAACTAGGGGGAACATTCAAGAAGTCTTCCTGACATGCAGACAAAGGGAAGACAAGAAAGAAGGGAGACAAATTCCTGTGCTAACTAACAGCTTCTCAGTAATGCCATCTGCAGAGAGCCATGTTCAGTATCTAAGGGAAGAGCATTACTTACACCAGTTCTACTGACCTGGGCTTTGAGTGGGAACAAAACACTTAAATACTGTCGCTATTTCACTGCCTTTAGTAGAGTTTAAACATGTACTTACACAGCTGCAGGAGGACGTACATGACCGGGACCTCTTTGCACATCTATCTACAAACAAAGGCAATTTTCAAATGTGGGTCCCTGAGAAAATATTTGAGTTCCACATTAGGAACCTCAGACCAACTCTCTAGTGCCTGGGGAATGTAATTATCAAGAGAAGCGAAACTCAGAGACTAAAAAGGGACATCTGGGTATCCTATTTAGAGGCTGAATATTTGGCTCTGTATCTGAGGCAACTGATTGATGTATAACACACTAACTGCATCAACTATCAAAACCAGGAAAAACACTAGACATTTACTGAAAAGGCAGAAGCATTTCCTTTCGCTAGATCCTAGGTTCTGCAAGGATCTGAGTTTCTGATTTAAACATAAGAAAAATCTTTACCACATGTGACTGTCAGGGTCCTGAGTGCACTAACAGGCTTTAATTGCCCTGACCAGCCTCACCTCCACCCATATCTCTGCCCACGGGCCCAGGCAACGCTCAGTGTCTGATGAGGGGTGTCTGTCCTCAGACCTGGCTGTGGTGCAGCCCTGCTGTGCCCAGCTGTGGGCCCCACTGATGTGGCATATTTTAAATATCTCCTTTATATTTTGTGAATATCTTTACAATAGGCAAATCCATGGTAGCACTGATTCATATATCCCCTCGCACAGGTTTGCTTGAAATCTAATAAGCAGCTGGATTGAAGTTTGGACAACTTGGTAATTACGATGAGTTAACATTTGGCTACTTCATTTTCTGGCTTTCGAACAGTTCCGCTGAAGTATACTTTAAGCATCTGAATATTCCTCTCACTTTGTTTCATTTGTACAGTGAAAGAACATAACCTGTGCACCAGATGTGCTATGTTAGAGTTTCTGCCTGCCCTTCAGACACAGCATGCGTGCCTCCACAGGATCTAATCCACCTCCATCCCAGATGAGGAACATATGGAGCTCCATGAATGGCACACAAGACTTCTCTTTGAACTAGATTCCTCATATCAAAGGGCCCTCTGTCTTGTCATCTTCTTCGCTGTTCCTCTGGGTAATCATGAGGAAAGAACTGAACATTTGGAAAAGCCTCCTGGGGACAAATTCATTTCTAGTGCAACTCTGCTGAAGTTAATGGTGTTACACCACGGATGAAAATGGCACCATAATATTAAAAAACAGAGACAGCATACTCCTCTGTAATTACTGTCTAAGAGAGCAAAAATAATAAAAATGATTCATTCTTATAGACCCCAAAGGGCACAGCTGGCTTATTCAGTTTAAAAGGTGAAAATAAAAGAAGGCAGCTAGAATATACTGATTTTTAATTTGTATATATGTGTGCATGTGTGTGCACGCACACACACACACACACATATATATAAAATGATAGTTGGATAACACCACCTTTGCACTAATTTTAAGAACAACATGCCAGAAATATAATTTAATGTGACTGCATGTTTTAAAAGACTGATAACATAAATAGCTCTTTGGAAAATTAAAGGCCTTCTTTCATACTAGCATAAATTAGGAATAAATTATTTCTAATCAAGAGTCATACTGTTGTAAGCTTAATGTAAGAGTACTGGGCCTTGCAGCACCAAAATGGTTATTTTGTAACACAATCAAACACCATGAATTAGGCTTTCTCCTTCTCAGAAAAAGAACAATATATATATATTTTTTGCAGTTAACATGTAAAGGTCATTATGGGAAGGAAACTTTTCTTGTATTAAGTTTAGTGAAGCTGGTAGAAATCTGCAGTCTGTTCCTTTATGGACTTCACTTTACAATACCATATGGAGGTATGTATCTGAAGCTCAGTGATGTTGTACAATACAAGATAATGGCACAGGCAAGGCAAAGATCTGACAGAATTATTGCACAGGCTTCGGATGCCTTCGTCACTAACAGCTGCTATATCTTGGCTTATTTAAGTGAGATTCATCTGGGCAATCATCCTTTCCAGCCAAAGGAATAATACCCAGTGATGAGAACTGATCTGGTAAGCACAGGAGGTCCTAAAGAAAGAGCACAGCTCTAAATATTTCTACAGATTGGCTGAAGAGTATCTCTGCTTACGTATCTCAGTGCAACGAATGACCTAGCAAATAATTTATGGTCATTAGTTACTCAGATGTCCCCTGGTGGTCCTACCGCCTCTTGTATGCACAGAAACACGGCTTTCCATTAGCAGGTAATCAATAACAAGGCTGACACGCATGCCCTTTGTACCTGCCCTTAGCCAGAACACAAAGTCTTGGTCTCCCTGACAGTGCCAGCCATCTCCATTTCCTAGAATAAATTATCTGGAGAAGTCAGTTTTTATTGTACAAACAAAACAGGCTTTCAACTACAGTATAACTGAGAAAATGAAAAAAGGGGCTAATCAGCTAACAGGAAATCACTGAACAGCTTCAGCAAGCAAGAAAAAAATCAGAGTTTTGAAGAAAAATACATTTTCACTAAAATGGTATCTCATATAAGATGTATTATTTTTTGTTCTAAAAAACAGCAGGATCCATAAAAATATTTGCAGGTGTCTTTGCTTGTTCATATATAAACCAATATTCCCTTGATCAGACAGGACACAATTACAGGGGAATATTAGTTCCTTAGTTGATTTCTCAAGGTAGATATTAACATTTGATTAAAAGGATTCCTCCTGTTTAAAGATACAGAAATGTACAAAAAATGTAGTTTCCCTTTTTGCCTGGAACCAAGATACATGCTGACTTTTCATTAAAAATGTCACAGCCATCACCCTCAACTGATATAAAGCAATGAACCTTGTCACAAAAAAAGGAAAATTGTAAAAAATATAAGATTTTAAACCAATAAGACTTTAATAATATTATTCTATTTGCTTCTTGGTACAGGCTGAGAATCCTGTACAAAGATTTATTTCCTTTTCAAAAAAGTGTCCATAATCACAAGAGCTAAAAATTTTTTTTTATAATGAAAATCAAATATATTGAAAACGCTTGAGTTCAGAAGCTGTGGACTTACGTAAAACATCCAACACAAAATTTTGTGACAGAACAGTAAGTTGTCAACACTAATTATAAAGAGAACTGTCTTTTTCCACTGTTTTAAGGCAGAAAAGATTTTGTTAGCTTTTAGTGCCTATTGCTTTGTTCAGCCAGGAAGCACCATACTGCAAAAGCTCCATTAATTTCAGATAGGCTAAAAGGAACAGTTCTTAGTTTAAAATTTGTAAGATAAGCCTTTATCTAACAGTACTATATTTAACATCATAAACTTCATAGAAAAAAAGCAAAAACTCGGAGGCTTTATCACACTACAGTAGACTTTAGAGGTGCTGATTATGAGATTTTGTTTGTACAAAAACAACACATTAATTACTTGGAGAGGCTTGAAGTGAGGAGAAAGATTACAAGAGCAGATTATCAAGTCCTCAGTCTTGACAACACTTGGAGCTAAACCCTTTAAGTACTCGGCCACCTGCAAATGTAGGTAGGTATGCGCTATGTGAGGTGCTTAGGGAGTGCTGAAAGTCCTACTTGGTGCCAATATTCCTGTCTAAGTGCCTTTATTCCTTTAAAAATCACCTGTCCCTTTGTTTTTTTTACATGCAGTTTGAACTTCAGTACAATATCCACAACAAGTCTTAGCAATATGCCACCTGGACTGCTATTGCCTTATTGATGTTATAACCCATAGTGGGCACAAAAGATACTGTATGAAAAAAGATCTAATGCCGAAACAACACAAAACTTTAAATATATATGCTATCCTGATTTAGCCATTCTCTGTGAGTGTTCTTGTACATCACAACACCCTACCAAAATTGCAATTTGTGTAGTATACTGCTCACAGTGTTTACAATGAGCCCGTGCCTTCGAAGGAACTATATATATGCTTAGATTATGTATGTGCTTAAATGCATGGATGATTTGGGTCTATAATTAAAAGTTTAATATTAAAGTAAGTTTTGTCTTTTAATGAAAAATATTTCATTCATAAAACAGCAGCCTAGAAGCTCTACAAAGATCTCCCTTTTATTAAGGATCATCTCATGAATTTTATGTATGTAATCCCCTGTAGACACACCTGAACCTGTAATATCCAGTGGCCAAAATGAAAGATATCTGGGGAAAGAATAAAATCCTTATTTATTTCTGCCCATTTTAAAAGGGCAGTCAGTAGAACAGGGATTATATGAGGAAAACTTAAGCTAAAATATATTATTTTTCAATCTCAATAACAAGTTGTTTGACTTACAACTAGATACTCCAGTTTAAGATATTTGCATTGGGCTGTCTGTATTGAAGTAAGCCATGCTGGAGAGCAAATTTTAATTATTTCTGTTTATATCACATGAAAAGCACTTATTTTGGTCTAATATATTTGGAGAATAGGATGCCAGTATCACTGTTGCTGGGGTATTTTGCTTAAGGTAACATATTTGATTATCAGTTTATATGCTTTGCTAGTGTCTGCAAGCAGTAAGGAGACTCTCTAGTGAAGCATAGCTAGGTCCCTGAACTTATAAAACTTAAAAACGCATTGCTTTCTGAAAAGGCTCTACAAGAAACTCATTTCTTATACAGAGCATGAGAACATTTAAAAAATTTTGGCTTAGGAATTGTGGAAAACAGCAATGAAAATACTTGTAATGTCAAAGGCGTGGAAACAAGGCAAAGGGGAACGGGGACACAAACAGTTTCCTCTGCAGGAAAGTCTCAACGTTTCCATCCCTTTGGAAGAGAGGGGCAAAATGGGTCCCTCTATTGCAAATCCTTGGGGCAGTGCGCTGCTAACACCTGCTATGGCAGCTTATAAATCAGCAGTAACAAGCAGAACCCCAGGAGTGCGCAAGAGGAGGTACAACCCTCCGCCTCCAGCGATTTACATACCCGGGGCCTAGTTTGGGCAAGTTTTCAGTCCCATTTGTTACTGCACCCGTGTTAAGGGCAACGGGACGAAGCGCTACGTGCGACGCCGGGTAGGGGCGCGAGTACCTTGCTCGGGCAGCGAAACCCCTGGGCGAGGGGCAGAGCCCGCGCCCCGCTCACACGGTTACCGAGCCGCCAGCAGGCCTCAGGCGGCCTCAACGTCTTTCCTGCGGGCAGAAATCAGCGTGGCCGCGACTTCTCCGGCCCCAGCTGCAGCGACGCCCCCAGCGGCCGGGGCCGCGGCAGCTGCGCTCCCCTTACCCTCCTCAGAAGCGCCTTTGCGTTAAAACTCAAGCGTTTCCGACACCACCTCCGCCGGAGCCACGCCAAGAGCCACGCGCGTCCAGCGCCAACGCCGCCCGGGGGCACCGCGGCCGGGCCGGGCCGAGCCGAGCCCGCCGGAACCGCCCCAGACCGGCCGGAACCGCCCCGAGCCGGCGGGGCTCGGCCGGCGCTGCCCTGCCCTGCCCTGCCCTGCCCTGCCCTGCCGCCGGGGCGGGCCGCGGGGGCCGGCGGCGGCGGCGGAAGGGCAGCGCGCGCGGCCCGGAAGAGGAAGGAGGCGGCGGCGGCGGCGGCTGGCGGCGGCGCAGGGTGAGGGCGGCGGGGCCGGGGCCGGGGCGGCTACGGGGGAGGAGGGCGCCGGGACCGAGCCCCGCATCCCCCCCCCACACGCAGCTTCTCCCGCGGCGGGCGCGGGGGCAGATGCGCGGGTCCGAGCGAGGAGCCGGGGCGGAGGAGGCTGGAGAGCCCGGTCTCCCCCTCCTCGCCGCCGGTCCGCAGGGGCAGCGCCCGTCCTGCCCGCAGGGCAGCGGGGGAGCTCAAGCTGGAAGCCCAGAGGCAGAGACCTTCGGTGCTGTTCAGCGAGCCGTGGCTCGTTAGAACAGGAGCCGCGGAGCTTTCCTCTGCGCTTGCTGTTAGGGCCAAACTTCTAGTGAGGTACGGTACTAGATGGCACCAGCTTCTGAAGGACAAATGCACAGAGGTAAGGAGACAGGGAAACTAAGGCCTTCAACACCAATCCCCTATGAGAGGTGTATTATGAGGTAATTTAACATCATCTTAGATGCTAACCTTTCCCTGAATAAAATCGTTACCACGTAAGTTACTGAGTAAACTAATTATTTTGCTTTGCTGGCTATGTATGTCTGTAGGGTTCACGTGAGATTCTGCCTTAGCAGACTTTTCAGGCTGATCGTAGTGTTGTTTCTGCTGTCGAGGACGGGTTGGGAGTGGACTGGGAGCATGCACTGAAGGAGTATTTTTTTTTAATTCTGTTAGTAATCCTAAACACAGAAATGCCTCATTTCTTTCTGCCACAGTTCACCTCACCTAATTCAGGTCTGTCAAAACTGATCTGAAAGTACTGCTATGTAGTGGCTGACTATGTTAGCTATTAGTTGTTTCAGTCTAATTTCTCCACTGTGGATGGAGTCCCTCAAAAACATGCCCAGTGTTTAGATAGATCAGTGGCATTTCCAGTACAGGTGTCAAAGACTGGACATTGGAAGAACTGGAATTGCTTTCTGTCGGAGATAACCTATTCAGGAGAGTTGAGACAACGAAGGGCATTTTGTTTGTATTTACAGTCTTAGATCATCAAATTTAAGAGTCAGACATCTCTATTGTCCACCCAAAACTCATCTACTGCATTAATCAGAGTGTAACATTTCATTATCCTTGATTTGCCCTAGGTGGATTTTGGTAACTATTACAGTAAAAGTCTTCATACACTGTTAAAGCCACTTCTATTGTATTCATGTTTAAAATTTTCAGAATGGCTTCCTCAGTTGACATGCCTGTGAATTATGAAAAGATGTTTGCTCATCGGTTTACGCTAGATGATAAGGAATACCAAGAGTACCTGAAACGTCCTACGGATCCACCTCCTATAGTTGAAGAATGGAGAAATAGATCGGGTGGTAACCAGAGAAACAGAGATCGGTACTGTTTTATTTTTTATTTTTTTTTACAGATCTTGGTAGTTTCACAAATACATAGTTAGGTGTATTTCAGAATAAAGAGAAGTAATGTGTTAACAGAAGTATCTTTTTGTTACTTCATAGGCTTCTATATTTAAAAGAAACAGTCTCCTCTAAAAAGTAGTGAATTTTTATGTTTTCTCTGTACTGATACTGAAAGTTTTTGCAGTTGTATAGAAGTATAACGTAAAATGCTGTTCAGTAAGGAATGAGCTGGAACCACTCAACCCATTGCCCTTGGATTTGTTGCTGTTCAGCCAGGAACACTTTTCCAGCGGGGAAAGATGAGAGTTCTGCAAAACTAAGCAGCCTATCTTCTGTTGCATAATAATCATTGGGAAACTGCCTGTGCAAAGGAACAGGCTAACAACATGATTATGTACTGCTAGCTGTCCAAAAACATTTCATTTGCAACCTCAATAACATTGCATTTTTTATCTATTAGAAGTGACTAAAATGCATCATCTTTATCTAGCAAGTGCAATGATACTTTCCTACCCCAAAATACTTTGAATTATACCATTTCTTCTGGATGTAATTGTAGCTTTTTATTTAATTCTGAACAGTAACATCTGATTTTTGTGCGACTGAAAAAGGAAAATGACAGCATATCATATGACATCAGGCTTGATGTTAAAGTAGTTAAAACGCAAGTCCTGCTAACAGTTGGGAAGATTTCTTAACTAAATGTCTAAACAGGATTTGTGCCTTCTGAGAAGTAAAACAAAAGGACAACACTTTAACTTTTTCTCACCCTAGAAGCTTGTCAGTAAGTTAAACAGAATCAGTTTCTATAGATTAAAAAAAGGGATGACTGTTTAAGGAGCTATTCTTACAAAACCTTATTCTTCTTTTAACTAATGAACTGTTGTGTCTCCACTCTGGTCATGAAGCTGATTGCAACTTATGCAAATATTGTTTGTCTATAGTGCACTACACCACACCATTAGATATTCAAGCAAAATGGCTGTGAGACAGCTCAGGTGTGGACAGCAATGCTGCTACTACTGTAAAAACACAATTTAGCCTGAACAAAGACTAAATACCATAAGCGACTCCTCGAGTGTATCCGAGTAACATACTCATGCTCTCTTGAGTATGGTAATTGATAAGAGACCATGAAGCAATGATAGCATATATTCTAAGGAATATGCAAATTCCAAGACGTTAGACTGTTCGATAGCTAAGTTGTACTTAAATCTGCTTTGCCACAGCTTTCAGCCTAGTGCCATGAAGCTACTAGATTGAAACTGGCTTGGCTCTAGCTATCTACAGATATACCATCTGACTGCTTTTTAGGTATGGTCTGTTGGAGTCTTTATTCAAAGTTCCAGAACTTCATCTAATACGTTGTGAATACTTTGTATTAGGAAACACTCTGCCTTCCGCTGCTCAGCAAATGATGTGTTGGGTAGTAGCAAGAAATAAATGAATGATCTCAGATGACTGTAGATATGTTTTTATCAGAGTTTGTTGCAAAAACTATAAGTAATTGAGTGTATAAATAGTTGGATGACAGTTCTTGTGGAAACATTTAAGAGTTCATTATCGTTCATCTTTTAAAATCTCATGTTTGTGCAAAACTTTGTGACACTTCTTTTCGTTACAGGTTTCAAGACGGCAGATACTTTAGAGGGGACAGATACAACTGGCAAGGTGACCATAGATCTAATCAGAGGCCAGAAAGAAGTTGGGGTAACAACTACCAGCAGCACAGACAAGGACAATCTTACTCTTCTCACTATGGACAGTATGGCTACAACTCCTACAACCCAGGGCCTCGTTACCATCCCTACTGATGATACTTGTGATTTGAAGGTCCAGTAACAATACATTAAAAAAAATCAGTCAGTTGGGCTTTGTCTGTCTTCAGTTTTCTAATGATTCACAGTTTTATAGATAACTGAGGAATCAGTATGGAAGTCCATTCCTGTTTATCTGTAGTGCAAACTGAAAAAGGAAGTACCCTTTATGAATAATAAAAGCATATTAAACTAAGTTTGTGTAGAGGCTGCAGATCTTAGATTAAATTTCTATCTCATATTCTTCTTTGTTTGAATGCGTATTAGTACACTTTTCTGTTACATTTTGGAAAACAGGTCAGGGGGCTAGTCTGCAGCTCATAGCACTAGCACATGGTCTTAAGACAGTTCTTTTGGGAAGTGACATATTGTGTCTTTCTTTGGAGAGAAGTTCCAAGTTTGGCTCTTGATAGTGAGAAAAACTCAGTTTGGTTTGAATTTCAGATGTTTTAAAAGGAGATGAGAGATGCTATTACAGAAATACTTTATGGTGTGCTGGCATTTATGAAAACTGAAGAGAGGAACTTTTTTTAGATATTGATGAAGATGTGTGGCTTCTCAATATTGAATTTATTGGAATAAAAAGAATTGCATCAGAGAAACAAGATCTCACATACAGGATAAATTCCTGTCTGTTGAATTGATGGTTTCAATTTATATGCAGTATTCCTCTTAAAGCATGGTAACAATTGAAATAAATTAAGTGATTTAAATATGTATCTTCTTACTCTAATAGTCAGTGGTACACAAGTTTTATCTGAGAAGTAGTACCAAACTTGGATTAATTTATATCATCTTAAAATAATTTTGGTATGTGCATGACACATTTTGAGATTCCTGTTTCTTTAAGTAAAGCTGTAAAATCATGATGATTGTAATTAGTTTTTATGAAGTGCTTCATGGATGTCTTGAACCATAATAAGTACTGTTCTGTACTTTTTGCATGAGAAAATAGCATAAGCAGTATAGGGTATGTTTTTTGGTTCTTAAATAATTTGAGTTCTGTATTTTTTTAATATTCACACAAATAAAAGCGTATTTCAGGCTTAAGGATGTTTCTGAATATTTCTGAAATCTACTTTTGAAATGTTTAGAATTGCAACACAGGCATCTAGGCTGACAGCTGCACAAGAATCAACACTAACTGATAAGTGTTAATATTGGACAGCTGCTGGTTTAAATTAGAAGAGTGGCCCATTCAGCTAAAATCAAGAGGATGAGACATATTGTGATTAATTAAGAAGTCTGGAGCATTAATCCAGTACCTTACATTCTACTATAAGAGAGTCAAAGTTCTCTGTTTTGCTGTTTACTTGATAAGCTAATTTGTATCAGAACAGTGCATTTTTTTGTACTTGACATTTTCTTCAGCTATTGTACAGTAACACAGAACCCTCCAGGCTGAGTGTTGTATAAGTCATTACATCACATCACATTTTGTGATAAGGAGTTCAAATTAGTGGATCTTGATTTAAAAACAAAGAATAAATACATAAGTTAAAAGCATAGTCTTCCAGCTCACAATATAGCTTTTAAAAGTAAAGAGTATGCTTACTGTTGATCTTAGAAGTGTGTGCTGTTTGTAGGTTTTACATAGTCTTGTGATGCAAAAGCTGGGCTGCTTACAAGTGTCTCCACCTACCTACTAAGTATTCCTCTTTTCCCCCTTTTCATATAATGTTGTTGAGAGCTCTGATGATACAGTTTTTATTATTCTACTCCCTGAAGTATTTGTCTTGAATTTGATTGTTTAACCTGAGAAATTTGGTAGCATGAGGTTTGTTTTCCTTTGAGGAGATCTCCAGGATGAAATGCAACCTTTTTAACCCTTGATGCTTAACATGGATAAACATTGGCAGAGTTGTTACATGGGGGCAATAAGGTTATCCAAAGTTTTTCTATGCGCTGTAGGAAGTCTGCGAGATGGTACTGTAGAATTCCTTTTTTATGTAGAATCACATGCAAGGTGCCAGATAGCCCAGACTCCCACTTCCAAGAAAAGAGTGCATCTCTTTCTGCAAAGACTAAGCCTGACACTTCCAGCTATGCCACGGAAGTCAGCCTGAGCCAGGATATTCTTCCTAGTTACCATCTGGAGTAGCATCTCAGGTTGAAATAAAACCTGGCAAAAGGAATGGATTTTGCCTTATCTGTTGCTTTTCTCAAGCCCAATAACTATTTTATTTTAGTGTCTTTCAGCTAGTGAATAAAGAATGGGGTATGGAAAATTATCTACAACAGTGTGATCAAGCTGGAGAAACAGATATATTAGGGTGGCCTGTCCAAGGGGATGTCACACGTTCCATGGTCTCGGCTCTAGTATTCTGAGTTTCTTGACTGAGCCAGCAAGAGAGTCACCTAGATCAATGCAGCTTTCTTGTTTCTGTTTTACATTCTTGACTCGTGTTATTCACTACTGCCTCAGCATTACAACTCTTGATTCAACTTTTAAGACTTGTGTGGTTTACAAAACTTTTTTAGAACAATTATAGCAAAAATCTAATTTTTTCACGAATAATGCATTCAAAATATATGCATGCCTTGCACTGGAGAGAAATATAATTAGAATTCAATAATTATTACCTGCAGCAGTGTCCACTTAGATGCTAGTATTTATGATAAAGTCCATTTTACTGTTGTCTGTCAAACTACTTACATCTGGTAAATACTGCCTGCAATTAAGGTTTGTTCAAGTGTTTTTTCTCCCTTTGCATAACACAGTGCTACAGAGGATAAAACTTTAACATTTGGAACTGCAAAAACTACAGAAATTGTTCAAGTACAATGGAGATTATAGGGTAAACATTAAAATTCTGTGCCTGAAATTTTACTTTAAAAGAACTCTTCCCTCTGACATTTGCTCAGACATCATTATTAACACGCATAAAACGAAAGATAAACTAGTATGCTCAAAATGGCTAAATACCTTCAAATCAGTACTAAGCTGAAAGCCACTGGAAGGCAAAGAAAGCGGTAGAAAAAATTCCTAGTGTGATTTGTGAGATACAATTTTACAAGTGTTCACTGCTATTCAGCATGTATTTTATCCTAACTCTACAGCTGGCAGTAGAAATGTTCAGACATGCTCTGAAAGGTTAGCTAGAAGCTGAAATACTATCAAGAGGCTCTCTAATAGAGATTTCAGACAAGGAGGAGAAGTGTGATTCTTTCAATATGCATATAATCAACATTCAATTTCTAGAACCACAAGTATATTTAAATTCCTACTGTTTAAATATGTTTATATATATAAAAAGTCACACTATTAATTTGCTAAGAAATATTTTGCTTAACCAAGAAACGTGTTCACATTTGCTTCTTAAACTGAGATGCTGGAGGGAGAGTTCTAGCTGTATCAAATTTAACCTAAGGTTCTTTTCCCCCTCTATTCCTTACAGAAATTATACAACTCTGCATTAATTGTGTTAGCTGCTGCAGCCTGTGCAGTCGCCCCTTCTCTAGCCCTCCGACAAAAGCGAGGGGGGGGAACATGTGGTCAGGAAAGGGAGACCAGGACTGTCCCTTACAGCAGCTACAGCCCATCTTAGCAGCATTTTAATGAAACTGCAACTCCCTTACCTTTCATTTGCCAATCAGGAAATATTACTGTAATCCATCCTGTTGTCCTCATGTGTTAGAAGAGAGTGATATAACCCTGCTTAAATTATGCATAGTGCTGATATTTTAACAACCAGAGAGTAAGAAAGATTATAGGGCAGATCAGGTTTCCCTGACAATACCGAGGAAATATGCAGCCTGATTGAACACAGGTGGACATAAATCCTGGAGTCCAGCAGCTCCAGAACTGTCAGGATAGTAGATGGTAACTTTAGTATGGTGGTGCATAATGATCTTTCCTCTCAAGAGGATTATTTTCTCATTAGGCCCTGCAGGCCTGGATTTATTTTTGTTTACCATGGCTTATATTCTTCTTCAGTAGAGCACTGACTGCACTTAGTGGTTGTCAGTCTTCATTTGCTTATGAGAACAATGATGCCAAAATGTCACCTCTGTACAGCTCGCCCTCTGACTTTTTAAGTACTCTGTCCTATTAAAATGCAAATTTATTACAAGAGATGGTAAAAGTTGGTAATAAGTACGTTTTCCTGTAAGTCTAATAAAAGCACAGAACAGGATAAATCATATAATCATTCCTACTGGTAACCTTTTTTTGTTATTTCTAACAAGCAGGAATATAAGTTAATGTTATCTTGTTCCTAATATGCACATGCCTCTTTTTCAAATTCAAAGAGTTCAAGTCGGCAGCTTGATGACTTTTTCCCACAAATATATTTTTCGCCTTTTTTTTTGCATACTGTGTGATTCAAACCTTGCCTCACTAATAAAAGATGATACAGTATCAATAGCTATTCCTGCTTGTTATTTGAAGAAAAACTCATCTATTCAAAGAGGAGTTAAAATTAAGAAAACAATTTAATTATTTGTTATAGAACTGCAAAAACAACCAAAGCCAAATCTTATTCTAGAAAAAATAGTAAGATGAGGGAAGACAGAATTTTCAAACTGAAACATATTGCATGTTAAAAGATTCATTAAGGATATTAAGCTCTTCAAAGTTCTTTTTCAGTGTGAGGAAAAATAATTTGGTATTTATATATCCACATAAATTAAATATTTAAGATTATAATTAGTGGTTTTGAGATATAGGTTAAAAAATACCAATAAGCAATAGGATGTTTCATATAGCTTTTGGACACCATACTCCTAGCATTTAAGCGTGCAGAAGGAATTTTAGGGCAGATGAGATGGTGGATTGCTCTTTGTCCAAAATCATGTCTGAAGTTTGTTTTCTATTGGAAATATGTTTAATAAAAATAAATAATAATAATAATTACTGAATGCAACCAGCCCCACAGTATTACATATCCTTTCTACAAAATAAGAGAAAATTAACACACAGACCTTTGCCATGGCAAGTTTATGCTTCACCCTTCTGTAGTCACCAAGTCACCTTGATTTATGAATGCCACTGAGACCTAAAAAAAATTACGTTTAAGAATACTGCTTCAGTGGTGTTAATGGTATGAGCCTTTAAATTCAGCAAGCAGAAACCTTTGGAGTTTAGATCAGTTTAGTGCAAGAGCTCTGTGTAGAGAGATGCATATTCTCCTCAGATCAACCTCATTTTACTTGTTTATATGCCACCGTCTCAAAACATCCGTTCTGAAGTGACCTGATGGAGCATCACGCTTGGGGTGCGCACAGCCTCCTCCACGCTGCAGCTCAGCTAAACTGCTGTAAGGACTTAAAGGAGCTTAACCTTAACCTGCCACTGGGGCCAATGCCATTGCCCAGCCCTGCACCTCGGAGGACACTTCCATCAGCAGAATTACATGTTTTGTTGTTCTCGGGCAAGAAGGGAGCGGGGAGCGGATGCTGCACAGCCTGGGCAAAGATGGGAAGGAGCACAGCTCACCTAAAGGCACAATTGTTTCATGCCCTTGTATCCTGAACCCTTCCGGGGAAAATATGTTTTGAGATTTGATTATTGGTTATCAAATGACTTTACTGCCACTCCACAGCCTGGGGGACCAAAAGCACAACTGCTTCCCCCTCCGCAGCCCCCAGGGACCTCCTCTCCTCAGCGCTCAGGAAGGAGGAGGACTATGGACCTAAGTGGCTGCAAGGGGTGAAGCAGCTGCCTCGTTACACCAGCAGAGTTTGCACGTCCTTAGGCCAGGCAGACAGATCCAGGGAATGATAAACAAATGCCTGTTGATCACATACCCTGCAGCCCCAGTAAATCCAGTTGAAGAACCTCTCTGGACTTCACCAGCAGGATTTTAGTTTTTAGAGACAACATGGATTTAGTACTAGCTAATGAAAGATCAGCCTAATCCTACTTCTTTCCACATCTGCTATAGACATATTCTTACTACTGTCCTAAAAATGTTTTTTAAAATCCCATATCAAGTATTTTTACTGCTCTGCATCCTGTCGTTACACAGGCATCAGGCTACTCTGTGTCAGATACCTCTGTTGTACTGGTTCCTCATATTCTTGAACGCTCCTAAAGATACACTTTTTAAAGCTATTTAAAAATTCTGAAAAGACAATTTCACCACAACGCGAGTCATTCCACCTGGCCTAAAAAGGAAGTCAAATGGAAAGGATGCTGTAGAAGATAGAACCGGAGACACGTGTGAATTCCCACCTCAGCTACAGACACCTTTAACGCTTTTGCGTCTCAGTTTCCCATCCAGAAAACAACGATAACTCTCCCCCTTTTCCCTCCTCTGTACCATCATTTCAGCTACCAGTTCTCCCAGACAGGGACTGCCCCATTTAAAGCACGTGTCTGGTGTGTAGCATAACCTCAGCTGGGCTCTGTAAGCCCCAACACGATGCACTAGAAACATTCTTGTGAAGGAATTAATTGTTTTCTGATATTTTTTTTAACTAAAACTAAACACATTACAGACAATATGCTGGCAATTACTTGATTTAAACCCCGCCTTTATTTTACTGTGTTGTTATATAGCAGACTATTTGCAGGCTGCACCCCCGGGATTCTGTGGCCTAGAAAACTCTCCACGCATTGTACTACTAGACTTGCACTAAACAGTAAATGATTCCAACTCTTACGGACGTAATAGAAATATCTTTCAAAAATATAAGCTGCATAAAGACAGCCTTATCATAACTAAGAGGTATGGGTAGTCCAATCTGATAGTTAATACTGAACTGGAGAGAGGTGGATTAAAAATGTGGGAGCAATCTATGCAAACTAGCTAGATTCCACATCAACATAACTTGTCATGGCTACTATATTGAATGTACCATTCACTTATATTTAATTGGTTTCAAAAGCATTCACACACATACCATGCAATCACGGTAAGACTGTGCAAAAATCCCAGCCTCTCTGAAAGTATTACAGGTTTTTTTTTTTTTTTTCAATCTAGCAGATGGAAAATTTTTAATGCAATATACTATACTACAACTTCATAGTTAAGCATCCAAGTTTTAGAAATGTAAAAGGTAAAGCTGTTCTTTAAACCTATGGCAAGACAAGAGGAAAGAAAATGTAGTGGTAAGGGAAGGAGTGGAAGAGCCATGAAAAAGGGAGGAATATACTGGTGCAGGAAAAGGAAAAAGAAGAGTAACAGAGCATCCATCACAACAAATGCCTCTGATCAGAAAGAAAAATCCTGCTTCTATAAGAGGCTATTGAAAGGTCAAAGAGAGTGTCCTCAGTAGCTGAGAAGATGAAATCATCTGATTGAAGGTAAAATATAAATCTGTTTAAAAGCCATTTGTGATTGATGAGAACTGGAAGACAAAGATGGCATCACAATCCCTTGGCATGAAAATCCTTCCAGATGGCATCTATTTTTCATTAATGCTCTGGGGGAGGATCCTAGACATCCCAGCAGGTCCCAGCGTGACTTTGGATTCAAAACCATCCACAGACTCAGCTGCTTTTTGGCTCATCTCCACTTCCGCCGCACATGCACGCAGCAGTGCTACAGGACGTTGGCTGATGAATGACCTTAACTGTTAATTTTCATCTCTTCAGATCATACCTCCTAAGCATGTTTCAAAAGGCAGCAACCTGGCTGTAACCACGTCTCCCAAGACATGCACCAGAGAACCTTCTCAGCCTCTTCAGGTTTTCTACTACTTGGACAGAAGCTTTTAAGACTGTTAAAAAACACTGACATTTGTAAGGCACAAAAGAAAAGAAACTTTAATAATGTCAGCTCTTTTTTTATATTTATGCCTCCCAAAATAAGCATCAAGATCACCACAACTTCCACCCTGAATTAAGACCCATACTGAGTATCTGTGTCTTGGTTTCATTTGGCAAAATTAGGGCAGGTTTTCAAATAGTGTGTAAATAGAAAAGTAGCTACACAAAGAAACTGAAGGTCAGCACCACCTGGTTACTTACAGACAGGGCAAAGGCACTTTCCTCAGCATAAGCCAAAGTAGATAAAGCACCTTTGGTGTGTCTGTACAGAGCCTATGGATGTGCTGTTTTGGTTTAAAACTTCTTAAAAATTAGAAGCAAGGTCAAACCAAACTGAAATAAGCCACTCTGAGGAAAATAAGGACCTTAAAATGCAAAAATGTTATGACAGTCTAACTAAAAGGGTTTAATTAAACCTATGCAAAAATACACATAGACCAGTTCTTCAGTGGGGGTATAGCTACCTATTCAGAGGCTTTCAAGCCACTCGTCAATAAAATCCATTCCTGTACTGCCAACGCATGCAGCTTTTAAAGTTATTTTTTCTTAAGGTGTACCCTTTCACGCTCACATAGACAAATATAAAAGCGGAAGAACTTTTTTTTTGCTAGCACAGTCCAATCTGTTTAGGAAATGACATTATGGTCATAAAACTGCAAGAGCTTCAATTTTGTCGTGAAAAAGAGTTACCAGTGGAGCTCTACAGGAAGCCCCCTCGGTATGAGCACAGCCCGACTCTACGCTGCTCTTAGCATCATCCAGCTCAGCAGAAGCATTTTCTGGCTATGACTTAGGCATCGAGAGCTACGGTCGCACAGACACAATTTCCGAACTTTCACTGCTGAAAAGCTTTAGCCTTGTCTAGTCTCTCTCATTCCAGCTTTTCCGACTCCACCATGCTGTCATCCCATCTCTCCGCACACACAGAGCAATCCCTGACCAAACAGTTACAATCAAGTTTGGGGTTTTTTGTCCAGTTAAATTTTAGATGAACCGATTGACAGATTTTCCATACTTCCCACTGGAAACTATTCTCTGAACCTACTGGAGCTGAAGGCCAATTCCTTCCTCCTTAACTATGCCTTAAATATGTGACCTCCTCCTCGGCACTGTTTATCACCAGCTATGAGCTTGTTACGTCGGGACAGCTTCATTGTGGACTGGCTTGTCACGGTGCCTTGATGGTACTTCTGTTCTCATGAGATTTTGCCTGCACTGCTCTCAGGATAAAAACAGCCCATTTAGGGATGCCAGCTGAATTCAGGAGAGGCCAGAGTCCTTCCCATGCTAAGCCGTTACTGACATCGCTACCCTGCTCCTCTACTGCTGCTTGCAAGAGAGCGAAGGAGAATTTAATACGGCAATCTCATGTTAAATACACAAGACTGCCTTGGTTTCAACAGCTGAAAGCAGGTTATTTAAGACAGGAAAATGACCGTAGGTAGTCAGAAGGCACTGACACCTCAGCAGGATCTGTCCGCAGGGGCGCAGGGCCCTCTGCTCTTCGCTGCCCATCGCAGCGGTGTCGCTGTGGCAGGGATCTGGACCGGGGCCGGCTGATGTTGCCATTCACTGCCACAGACCCATCTTCTCCCTAGTCCCTGAAATGCAGTCTCTATTCTTTCCATCTTTATTGAGATGAAGTTTCTTTCTGCCTCTAATTTTGTAATACTATGGACCTGAAACAAGCAAAGGGTCCAAAGGATAGAATTAATTTGAATTCCAGTGGATTAAGCTGCTAAATAAAATACATTATTTTCTGCAAGCATAACAGACACAAAACATTGCAGCAGCCAACCCGCTGCAGCATGCTGGGAACCTGAGCAGATGTTACAGTATGCAAAGGACCCTGCGCGTATGACACCTGCGTCACGACTGGCAGCGGGTAAACGCCACGCTGGTTCTGCACCGCTTCGGGGGCGACGAGGCCCTGCCTGTCCGCGCGACAGCGCTGGCCTGCAGGTGAAGCTGCAGAGTGCAACAGCCGGCAAACTGCAGAATCCTGTGCAGGCAAGGTAAGGTTTTAACTAGCAAAACATTGTGATAGAACCGTTGATTTGTAGTTATGATTTTATTTAATTCAATAAATTGTTTACCCTGTGTTCCCATCTTACACAGTTTCCAAGTCAAATTAATGCATCATGTCAGGTGAAGATAAGTAATACCTCCTGAATACCGATATATGCCAGAATGGGGTTATATTAAAATCAGTTTATAATTTCTCTCCATTGGCCCTTTGTCAGGAAACTTCACAATACACAAGAAAATGAAGAGGTAGATGAATAAAACAAAATAAAATACAACCTGTTTGAGGAACAATTAAAATGGGTATTTTAATTAACCTTCATAACCTTCTAAGAGCTTTCAAATTTGTATGGCTTTAAATGATAATGATTTTGATCAAAAAAAATTTTTTTCTCTGTTAAAGTTATTAAGAGGAAATTGAAAAGCTAACGAAAAACAAAATCACATTTTTTATATTGTTATGAGCCTGCCGTAACTATGCAATAGAGAGGTATTTATCACGCATAGCCTGCTCCTTCTCCTTGGATGTTCTCTTCCAATTTGGACTGGAAGGACTTTGTTTTAAAGGATCAAAGTGACCAAAGTCACATGCATCATCTCTCCCTCACAAATGAATACAGTAAAAACAGTAAAAGCCTCTCTTGAGACACTGTACAACGTAGACCCTATGTACAATGTAGACTCTATGACCCATACAAGGCTATAAACTACCCAGAAGAAATTGTTTCCATAAAACTATCCCTCCCAAAGACAGGGGAAGACATTAGCCGTGCAGCTGCTGCCGTTCTTGCCATCCGCCCCAGGCCTGGGGCTGCACACGCTACAGGCACGACGCTGCACTGGCACAAACCCATCCTTGAGAAAACGGGGACAGAGGATTATCAGCTGCAGCCATCTACAGCAGTAACATGTACCTCAAAATATGGAGCAGCTTTCACATCTCAGACTCTTAGCTCAACCACCTCAGAAGCTGTATTAACCCCGTAAGCATGACTGGAAGACACAGTGTTCACTGAAAAGGAGAACACTAAATGTCAGCAAAACTGAAAATAGCTAGTGCTATTCTACAGTTGCCTTTTAACTTGCAGCTTACAATAAAATGGTCATTCTTGGTGTATTTCCTGTGAAGTTTAATTTGGTGAACATCTCTGTTAACTCCTAAATCAAAAGAGATATTGAGATACCTATGTGGAATCAAGGTGCACATTCAGAAGGTTATTTTAAACTTTGAAAACACTTCATTTTATGTTCAAACCATATGCTATTTATTTGAAATACAAATATGTGGTTTTTCTTTTATGGCAGCCTTCTATTTCCAGGCAGTTTTTCAGGACAAACCAGGTAATAAAGGGGTTTTAAAGCAATTAATAAATACCATATCAGTATGACAGGCTACACTACGATATACATAAGTGGGAATTCAGGATAAGCACATAATTTAATCTTACAATTTTTTAATGGGTGTTCTCCATGCAGCCATTTAAGAGGTCACCAGCTGTGGGGAGCAGTAGCACGCCATTGCAGGGGATTTCTCTTCCTGCGACCGGCAGAACGGATGGGCCCCAGTGCTACCTCCAGCGTCTCAGATCCCCCAGCCCTGGCTGCATAGATTCATAAAGCAACCAGATACCATGTTGAGAGGTATACTGAAGTACACAGAAGACTTACTTCAGAGTTATCTTTATCTCTGTTCATACTAAATGCAGTCAGGCACACTTGACTTCCAAAAAAATCACAGAAAACTAAATTTTTGAGACTGTCTTGATTCCTGTTTAACCTCTCAAGCATAAACCTGTCTTTTATATGACCCTACATAGGCCTGGATCTACACCCCAGCATTTTGGAAATCATTTTAGTTTGTTCTTTTTGCCATAAAAGAGAGGAATGCAATGCCTCTGATACTAAAGAAAACTGAGCAGCATTTTCAGCTCCTTCCAGAAGTTTCATGATCTACTTTTAAATCTTTTTCCATTACTACTTAATGGCATTATAATTGCTGCAAGTCTCTAATGTTCAGAATAACCACAAAATAAACGCAACCTTGATTATGCTCTTATTATTATTTGTAGCACAGTGGCAACTAGAGACTTTAGCCTTTGCCTTATCCAAGAAAGAGCAGCGTGCATCTCCAACAACTCGCACCTAATTTAGAATGAGAATTTGTAATGTTTTACAAACAGAAAGGACTGGGGGGAAAGGACAAAAGACCAGAATTGCTATACCCAGTTTATAAGCATTTGTTGTCTTGCTTTTTTGGCATCCTTCTTTGGAAAAGAGTCTATTCTTCACAAAACTGGACACAAAGATAATCAGCGGTCCTAAGCCCTAAAATTGGCTCACACCATATTTTTTAGGACAAGCTCTTCTTTAAAATACTTAAATACAGCTATCTCCCCAGTTGCCAACTCAAAGTTCACAACAGTCTCAGTAGCTCAGCAACCTTGCTGCCAAGCCTGCCAACTACCATCAGTGCAGCTCCGCCAGACACACTTCTTTCTTGTAGCTAAAAAGCCACAGCTTAATTTATCCTCTAAAGCGGTGGGCTCACGCATCAAACAGGCATCCGACAGCAGACCAAAGGCTCCTTTGTGGAGAAAGCGTATCATTTTGGAAGAAACAAACCGATTTTTTCCGCTTAATGCTGTTCACATGGAGAGTAAAGTGAAAGAAAGCATTTGATTTTTGCTCTCACATACCACACTACAGAAGGAGTTAGTTAATCAGAAAGACTGATTTTACCATTCCTAAATGATTTCACTTAACCCTTGAAGTGTCATCACCTTTTGGTATTTGTACTTCTTCAACAGTGGAAATTACTACAGCAAAGAGGCTAGGTCTAAAATTTGCAGATGGAAGATGGCAATGATTGGAACTAATTTCTCTGAGTTCATATTTGTCATCTAATCAGAGTCTTCAAGCTTTCTTTTCTGACACAGAAAAAGAAACGAGTGTCTCCTATTTTGAAACAATTTTGAATAAAGTCCACAGTTGCCTTGCCCTGCAGAGCAAACCTTCCCTTCTTCCAGCGAGCTGAGCGAGCGCTGCGGGCAGCAGCTCCTGCCGCGGCAATGTCTGGAGGCTCCGCTGCCAGGGCTGCCAGGGCAGCAGCAGGGAAACCTGCGGGAGACGTGGCGACGCTCTGGAGGAAGCTCTGCAGATGAGACGAGACCCCTGCAGCTGCACTTGGCTGACTCGAGTGTCAAGGGGATGTGCCAGCCTCTCACAGCAATTACAAAGTGTTGGTCTTGACTTGCTGTGAAGGATAATAGTTCAGTCACCAAAAGAAAAAAAAAATACTGGCAAACTGTAGCTGCCTTTGTAGAAGCAATGTACTTAAAAGAGATAGGAAGGTAGAATAGATGAACTGGTTATGAGCAGCTCACAAACTTTTCCATCTAAATCTGTATTTTAATCCGCACTTTCCTAAACAACAACAGCACCAATAGATGCTCTTTTTATATTACACACGGACGGCCCTTGCATGGATACACAAGTTCAGAAGATTAATCTTTCCTTCCCGAAAAGCTTCAGATGGGTATTTAATGGGCTCAGGATCCACCCTGAGAGGGCCATACGTAATACCATTTTGCCACCTAGATTCACAGATTGTAAGTAAAAAATAACTGTGAAAGACTGGGGAAATGACATTGCAAATTATTAGATTTACACAGTCTTTGAAAACACGACAAAAACTATTATTCTCGTGGCAGATTTTTCCCATTCTGACTTCAGTGCTAAACAGCAGAGCAGGTGCTATAAAACATCTCAAGTCCATCATGTCCTCTATTCTGTGCACCTTTTGCTCCAGCAGATTTCAAGACGCACAGCAAATACTTTCAACAAGCCAAGCAGAACAGTTAGCCCAACAGTTAGCCCAACAAATGACCTTTGGATAATGTAAATTATTCCCTTTCTCTCCCCACCATGTTTTAACGTCTTTATTTTTGGATTGGAGAACTTCACCTATTATGCAAGCTCAGGTATCGATCAAACAAGTTCTGGATACCAGCGAGACAAAGCCTAAAACCCATCCTAGAAATAGCCAAGATCTGAAAACAAACAGAAATTGGTTTCTTAAATTTATAAGCCCAGGCATGTAAAACCTTGGGCACTTCAGAAAATTATGCCCCAGATAAAAAGACAGAATTAGACCACTAAAGTGAGCAGGAATCATATGCAGCTGATCACATGCACCATATGATGCAGCAAGTAAGAATTTTTAACACAGGAGCCAAATGACTAGTGATCATGGGTAGAGAGACAGGACAAGCACCTCCAGGTCTGAAGGTCGAGCTGGCAGGGGCTTCGGTGAAGGGACACACAGAGCAACCGATGCATTAGGAAACCAGCGTGATCAATTACTAATTGACGAGTAGTCCCACTACTGAACAAACTTCATACATAAACATTTGCTAGATGAGCTTGTTAAAGTCTAGCTTGAATAATTTTCTTTCATATCTATATATAGGTTGATAATATTTTAACTAAATCTGCAACAGTACAGTAAGAGAAGAAAATCCTCTGCGAAAACTCTTGAACTGAAGCTGAAGTTCTTGGCTAATTTCTTTAGAACTGCAATATGTACAGACACCAAAATGAGTACCACGCCAGGACAGCAAGTCATTTGGATTTTCTTCTTAATTCTTTTTAATTTGGACATCTTGCACTGTGGACTGCTTGCAAAGATATCCCTGGAACCTTAAAATCCTAATCTTGGGACTGCTGGCATCTAAAATCTGCTATTCTTTCCATTTTCACATCTGGTAAATACCACTGTTCTCCATTTTACAGATGAAGCTAGTGTGGCACAGCAAGAAGGGCTTCAGACACTGCTTCTTCCAAGACCATGAACTTACATTTACCCTTTCTGAACTTGTTTCCTTATCTTTAAGATCAGTATCCTGGTGTCACCTTCTTCACATGGGTGTCATGAAACCTTACACCGTACGGTGCTATCACTCTGCAGACCATCAAGTAGCAGGGCAGCTCGCAGGCCTCAGCTTGTTCCATTCTCCAGTAGCAAAGCAGCTCTTCAGTTCTTCCACTGAATAACAAGGAGGTATGTCACATGAAATTCAACTCCTCTCTTCTCTAAACAGTTTCTATTTCAAAGGAGATCTGGGAACCAGCAGCTTCAAAATAGGCCTTGTGGGGAAACAGCTGCTTCTCGTACAACAGGACAGTCAGTCAGGGTTAGAATGGCCCATCTTTATCATCCTGGCAACAGTTTTCTTACTGAGATTTCTTCTCTGATGCAGAAGTGGTTATAACATGTTGTCCTTTCTGCCCCCAAAAGGACATCGAATTACTTAATTGATGACTGCCACCACAGAAGCTGATTTCACAGCAGTCCTAACAAAGCTCTTTTCACTTGTCTTCTCCCTTTACATCAAGTGCGTTGGAAAAGCTGTAACAAACAGGGGATTAAAACTCCCCAATAAACACAGTGTGACCCATGATATCTCAGCATGGGGTCAACATGGCAGACGTCTGATTGAAAGCCTCCTCTCCTCTGCTTTGATTTTAAATAACCCAAAGGGCACCAGCAACTTCAGACTCACAATTCCGATTTTTTCTGTCTACCACTGTTATGTGTAATGCTACAGTCATCTATAACTGAAGTTATAAAGAAAAACAGCATTTTTTCCAAATAGGATCAGTTTCTCTGCTTCTGCTGTGTAGTACAGCTGAATGGAAATGGTTTTTGTTTACAGATTTTTTACTCTATAAGGAAAAAAAAGTGTTTTCTGATATTTTGTGTTTGATAAAACTCAAAATCGCACAGAGAAACCAAAGGTTTTCTACAGAGAAGGTTGTTAAACTATAAAACATGGCTTGAGCAGAACTTTTCCTACCAGCCTTGTGATATAACCAGTGATGCAGAAAATTTTCTATTTCTTGTGGGGCTCAATCTTACAGTGAAATTAGAGAAAAAATACTTTTAAAATAAACATGCAATGGCAACCCCATAAAATCAGCAGATTGGCTTATGGGAAGCTTTGGCTCTGCATATTCTTTTTGTCTTTGTCTCTTTAAGAGTATAAATACAGGTATACAAACACCTCCACTGACAAATTCACTTTATTTATTTTCGCAAAGGATTATATACATTTATACTACTGAAAGCTGTGTTTAATTAGATCTTACACCTTCTCTACTCTTAACCACGCGGGCATTTGGCTACTGAAAGACTGGCCTTGCTATATAAACACAACTTAATGACAACTGTTGTCAAATTAGTGTTTTCAGATGTTCTAATTTCATATTTATCTTTTATTGCCAGTAATATTGCCTGGCACTGCCCTAAATACATATATATATTTTTTATTCTTGCTGGTATGTCACGGCAATCACAGCAAATAGAGGAATTGGTCTGAGAACACCATTATAATATGCTATTCATCTTTCAAAAATATTTTACCAAAAGCTCTTGGCTCCGTTTTAGTAGTTGAACCTGAACTCAGTGAGGAAGTGACTAAGCGCAGTCAGACATGCTCATTATGTAAAACTAGCCAAGTACAGTTTGCCTGGTCCCCTCTATGTATTAGCACTGATATTCAGCCAGTGATGAGCTCAATCATGGTTTTCAAAAAAAAAAAAAAAACCCACCTCAAAGGCCCATCAGGTTTATTAGGAACAGACTGCACTTTCACTGTAAAAAGGCAGCTAAGAATCAGCTAAAATACTGAAGAAAATTCTCTGCTCAGAAGTGCATTCGAGTAGCTGCTAAGAGCAACCCTTCCTCATAGCAGGAACATGACCTCACATAACGCGCTAGCTGACTGCCGTCAGATTTACTGAAGACAAAAGGAGACATTTTATTAAAGGGCGAATGCCAGGAGACTAAACAGAGCTGCTACGAGCCCCCCCCAGAAGGGACAAGTTTGCCCTCTGATTGCAGAGGTTGGATCACAAGAAAATCTTTCTTCCCCTTCCACAAGGAATGCATCTCAAGGCGCTGCTGGGCCTAAGAAGCAGAATAAGCAGGAAATGGCAGTACCACCTAAGGAGACGAGCGTCAGCAGCGCTGCTGACGTAACAAGTAAAGAGCAGAAACAATCCCAGCAGATGACAAGGCACTAAAGAGCCTTGTCCTGCCGGAGGGCACAGCAGCAGCCAAACCACATGCGAGGGGGCAGCGAGAGGGCAGCGAGCTCGAGGCCCCGAGATGCCAGGCAGAAGGCTGCTTGAGCTGAGCGCGCGTGATGCTACTGCTTTCAAATTTACCCCAAGACCTCCCTGAGCATTAAAAAAGAAGCAGAAAGCTTTGCAGATTTTAAGACAAGCTACCGAAAAGGGCAACAGTAAAAGACAGTTCCACAGAAATAGCTTATTTTATAAAATTCAACTTGCCAATGCCCCTTTCAGATAAATGGGCACCAAGTATGCATTAGGGGCTTTGAAAAAAATTTTTTTTTTAAATTATGCCTTAATGCATCGTAGTTCACCACCGTTCTGCAAGACTCATTATAGCAATGAATACTGGCCAGAGAACAGCACGCTGCAACCCTTCCCATGCACTCATACTAGGTAATAGAAAAAAGAAACCAGCTTAATGGCAATTACCCCAGAATTGCACTTTGTAACCCCAGTTATTCTCTTACGGCAGACGCCTGCTTCTTCTGAGCAGCACAAAATGAGGCTTTGACCCTTTGCTGTTCATTTTGACATTCTTTTCTCCTGAAGTCCCTGGCCAACTGTTCTCTTTAGAGCATGTTTCTATAGTGACTGAATGGTAGATACTCGATGTATTTCCCTTTCCACCTGTCTTTCTTGAGATTAGGCTGACAGTAAAGAACCAAAATGTTATTTAAACGTTCCAAAAATTGAGCCTGATGCTGCAGCAAGACGGCATGGTGTCTCCCTATTGAACAAACTCACTCCAGCTTTCCCAGCTTCTGAGACAACACAAAAACAAACAAATACCACATTTATAGATGAAGGAAATTCTTTATGGTTCACTAAAAATTCATTACTTGAAAAGCTAATATATAAAGGACCAGGAAGACATGGATTCCCAGGACCTTAGAGAAGTATCAGAGTCTTTCAGGCAAGTATTTCATTTCTTAAGCAGCCTTTTGACTATTTATTGCATCTTGGTTACATTAACAGCACTTTTTAAAAGGCTGCTGCATTTGGGGCAGAGAATATTAACCAAGATATGCTTTACATGCAGGTAAAGCGCTGTGTTCCCAGAAGGAGACAGAGGAGCACATTTTTACAGTAGCTAATATAACAATGATTCATCCTCCTGAGAAAAAGGCTAAAAACATTAAGAAGGGAATACAGTAAGCTAGAATAAAAAAAAAATGGGACTCAGCTGGTCCAGGTTTTACATATGCAAACAAACAGCATGAGAGGGAAAATACTGAGCGCAAGACATGTGAAGTAATGAGGAGAAAAATCAGGTGTATCTATCTTCCTGGAGGCTGAGGGAAGGAAGATATTAAACTGTGCTTTCTGGTAAACTGCCACTGCCAGTTATTGACAAAGTTGTCAATTATACAGGATTATTTGGATTGATAATACAGGAGGAAATAGGGATTTAGAAACACAGGGGACTACAAGGAGAGATAGGGATGAGCTGCACATGATAAATGGAGTGGATTTGAAAGTTAAAGAGCAAAGAGGCCAGCTTCAGAGGGTATAATTACATATCCTTAATTAGCATGCTAGCATGCTGCAATGAAACCATGCACCTACTTTCAAAGTTTGATTTTAGAAAATGAATGTAACAGAGGGGAAGAAAGAGCAAGAGTGATCTGTGCCATAAGACTGCTTGACATAAAACTTATTCAGATAACTTATATTTTGCTAATGCTTAAACAACTTAATTATATATATAAAAAAAAAGCACATCTGTAACCACTGCCCAGGTCTGTAAGTACTAAGATATTAGTTCACTGCTAGACTTATCCTACTGAGATTTGTCAGACAATGCATTAGGAAAAGAGGGTAGAGCTTGAGTAATTTGTTGGATATCAAATAGTTGAGTAATCATGTTGCTTGAAGAAAAAGACATTCTCAGGCAAATGGGCAAAATTGGGGACCAACAATTAAAAAGAGGGCAGCACCTGGCACTGCAATGTTTTTATACTGGTCTAGTACTTTGAGATAGGGAATGTGAAGGGTGTTTTGAAGTTCTTGGAAGCAGTATCACAAAGCACAGTTCTATGAAAAATTTACTCCGCTGGAAGTTTAGGGAATATTTGCTACCATAAATTTCTCAATGGAGTGAAAGATGCTTAACTGTGTTCACGAAGAGACAGCTGAAGGGCTAGGATTTCAACGCAAGATCTGAAAGAGCTAGGCCTAAATCACAGTTTTGGCACTGGTGTCTTGTTTGATCATGCAGCTTAACTCTTGTTTCTCACTTCTGCTGTACAGTGCATCAGCAATGATCTTCCTGCCTCCCAGGCATGTCACCAGCATAAATGCATCTGCAACTGGAATATTATAGATATAACTGGGAGTGTGCATAAAAATACTGATATAAGAGGCTCTCAGATATCAGATATGGCAACACCACAATTCTACCTATATTACCTTTCTAAAATACTTAATTTTGGTTACTGATATTAAATACATTCTCTGTTCCCAGCATATAAAGGCTGAGTTGCCACACTGCAAGCTATTCCACTTAGTCTTGAGTGAGGGAAGCCACTGCTAATGGAACTTAATTTTCATCCCTCTGCTTTAATTGCTACTGTGGGTTCCTTTTGCCATGGCTTTGTTACACCTGCACCAAGACCTTAACTAGCTAATGCATTGAGCAACAGAAGTTAGGTCTTGAATACATGCCACCAATATTTTTGCTTAAGAAGCAATGCTAAAAAATAGTTAACTGTAACAAATTTTGCAAACTATGACAACTAAACTGGACAAATTAAACCAAGTCTCAGTAGGGAATGGAAAGATTAAGTTGGCTAATGTTATAGATAATCATCACTGGAGACCAACATACTTCAGTGACTGTACATATCCACCCAGTTCTTCCCTCAAAATGGCTCTGAAATCATGGAAAAATGTAATACATTATTTCAACATAGTGTATAATACATATCATGTAACACGTGGTATCAGTTTCCTAGGAAATCTGTATAATGGCTGTTGCAGGATTCATCTCAGCATATAATTTATTAATGCAGGATTCATCATTCTCTGGATTGCTGTTTTCCACTCATAACACAGAGAAGCCTGGAAACTAAGAAAAAAAGAAAACACATCACTTATTTTTTGCTTGCTTTGCCTTAATTTTTCTGCAAGAGATGGGACCCCCCTGCCAGGCAAGAACAGATGAAGCAGCAAGGAGCCCTGAGCCAAAGCTCACAGGACAGCAAAGACAACAGAACTTAACCAAACCGGCCCTTCCAGACCGAAAGGGCTAAGCAAGGAGAGGCACGTGAGGCAACGTATGGCTGGCCACAGGCCTGAGAGAACAAGGAGCCCTGATACAAAACAGTAAACAAATAGCATTCGTGATCTACAGAATTATTCCGCCAAACTCGATCGAAATAAGCAAATAGCATTTTAAGAAGATCTGTGAAATTGAGTCTCCTTGAAGGACCTGGCATCATGGTATACACCAGTAGGATCAGTTCTCTGACACTAAAAACAACTGTTGCAATATTAAGAATAAAAGGAAGCAGGAAGAATTAGCTAAGGCAAAAGATTTTTGACCATGGAAAACTGAATTGTTAGCTATGAAGTCTGCACTATGTGAAGCTAATAAAGAAATTTAGCTGTACCTTTTGCATTTACAACAGACTGGTTTCCAGAGGAAGGTATGACTAACCTGAAACAGACCTTTAGAACATTTTTTCTTTTTTATTTTAGCCATTAAAATTACTTTTTTTTTTTTAAATGACAAACACAGTAAAGAGAGTACCATTTCAGACATCAGCAGTTACTGAGATAAAAAGCAAACTCCTACCAGTGACTGGTAAAATATCACATCCATTTTGGGGAAATACTGGTTTAATCTTACTCTGACTTGTGAAGCACGATAAGGAGAAAACTTAAGGCTTCTTTACCCCTTAAAGCTTCATTATCCTGGGACACTGGACGGTTGCACATTTTGTTTCAGACTTCTTGTTAGTTCTGTTCTATGTAAGACCCTGCTCAGCTTTCTACTGACTAGAATACTACTAATTTTTAAACCAAGAAAAGATTGCAAACAAGCCCTGCTAAAAACCAACATTGTACAAAGTGACACCTAGGAAACAATTTTTTTGTCAAAAATATAAATACAAAACAAAGTTTGAAATATTTTTGCCTTTTTTATTATTAAAAACAGTCATTACATTTGACATTTGGCAAAGAAACCATGACTGTATCTCTACTTTTCAGGAAATTAATTACAGACTATTACAAAGTGACTTTATGTATGCAATTATTAGGTTCTGGGTCAGTTTTTCATACTGCAGACTTCTGATTTTGTTTCAGTTACTCAGGAGATGATTCTGCTTTTAGTTAGTGTGTGCTCAACATAGGATACTGGCTTCAAATAAATTTAATTTAGACTTACAGATGTGCAGGTAACAGAGGGGAAGTGCACCCTATGCCTGCCACCAGATATTACAGAGAATGCTCTTCTGTGCTCTTTACCATCTAGATTGATTTATCCTTTTGCACGGCATTTCTTTTGACATCTAACCAATGCCTTAGAAGCCTGTCACTCCAAGCCTTTTATTTTGTGAACCAAAGTTTATTTCCTTTAAAAACAAGTTCTCTAAACCGTTTGTTAAGGGACAAGGAAAGAGGACAAATCTTACAAATTTGTATGGACAGGAAACTCTCCAGAGGAAAAAAAATCTGTAGTGACTGAGGCAGACCTGGAACCTCTGTAAAGACCAGTTTTTCTAATTTCACTACATACAACAATAAAGGAGAAGGTCCAGACCTACGCAAACACTTCAACTACGCAGCAGCTGTACTAACAGAGGGGCTAAAGAAGTATCTTTCCCTAGTCATTATCCAAATTCTCAACAGGACCAGTTTTACATAAGAACATCACACCATTTACCAAGATGCATCGTTCCATTTCCTGCTCTTGTTTTAGGTCAACTGGAAGCTTCTTTTTTCAGTTTTTCTAATATCTCATCTGGTGTCTTCGATACCAAAATCTTCACCACTTTGTCACGTGATTTACCACCCTGGTTTAGACACACACACAAAAAATATCTTTCAGAGAATCACCACCACATACACATTCCAAAAATCTTGCTGTAATGCCAATATATCAGATACTTGGAAAAATAACTCTTGGCGTGTAGGTATGCAGAATTAACAGAAGTGAGAAATGGTTCATCAGTGTTCTTTCTAGCTATTTTAAAAGTGAAAAGCAATGTTTTATCTACTATCTTTTAAAAATTAGATACAGCTGCCAGAGCATGCCCTAAATTGATGCTCTTTTTACGGGCTAGGAGAAGAAGCAAGGAGTGATAAACTTCCATAATTCAGTTGTATCATCAAGAAGCAAGACCCCAACTACATTTGCATTTTGGCTTTAAAAAAGTTACTGTGTATGTTTGATAGATGTGGACTTTCAGATCTTCCTTCAACATGGTGTCCCAAAGAATATTAGTTACTCTTAAGCTGAGTTCTCAGGTTTATAATTATTAACAGGAGGAAAAGAAATGGCATTGCATAAAACCTATGAGACATTCCAGATTCATACAGCATTTATGAAAAAAATCAATAATATTTCAAGTATTACCAACAAAATTACTATTTAATGTAGGAACTGATAAAACCTGCAAGCTCATGTCATATTGCCTGAGGTCACAACCTTGCTGGCATTCAGTGAAGACATTAGAAACAAACAAGCTGCATGTTAGTCTGTGGCCTAGCAGGAAGGTATTTGAAAGGTTCACAAGAGACATCCTGAAGGAGGAAAAAGTTCTTAACCCTAGTATACAGCAATAAGGTGTGAATTTTAAAATGAAAAATAGATTTTGAAGCAGTCTAGCCCACTGATGATGAAAATCAAGACCCTTGCATAAAAATCCAGTAACCCCAGTTTTTTACTAGATCATTTCCTACTTGGATTGGTTTTGCTAATGTTGTTATCACTTATCATAAAGCAAGTATCAGTAAGAGAGAACAACCAGTACCAGAAAGCACTTGTTTTGTACACCTAGCAGATTAGAAGGAAGATGTGAGCCACAAGGAAAATGCAGACTTTACCACTATGCTTCACTGAGAGCAAACAGTGGTTTGTCAAAGGCAAACGCTAGCGTGCAATTATTTGGATGCTGTAGGTCAGAACAACTGAGTCAAGAAGGTCAGACAATGCTGGTCCCTTTTATGCTTGATTCTACTTAGCATTTATGAGAATAACCTAGTTAAACCTCAACGTCCCTTTCAGGCAGAAAAGCAGTGTTATCTATAAAATATTGATAAAGTAGTTTGTCTAGGATTCAGGAAAAAAAGGACTCAAACCTTGGCATCTCTACCTTTCAGCAAAGCAGCACTCAATTCATTGATCACATTGTCATTACCACTGTTAACAGACTTCTACAACTACTACATTAAACTTACAGCCAACATTCAAAAATAAAAAGGACAGTTTTTCATTGTGCTCTCATGTTCATAAACTATAAATGAACAGGGTTGGAAAAACTGACTTTAAGTACAATGAATTAATAAAATAAATTATTTATTCAGTGCAATGAATAAAACAAACAGTTTCCACTTGCCAAAGCCAAAACATGGAAGTTCTGCTGCTACAAAGAAATTCTTAAGGCCCAGCTATAATCTGAGTATTTATATATGCTCTTACTGTTGTGGCAGAATTATTTGTCAGAAATTTTTCACTCAAATACAGAAGTATCTTCAAAAATATGACTGCAAAGTTACTAATAAAATACTTATTTTCTGCAAAGCGCATTAATTTTGTGAAGTGGATTTGAAAAGAAAACAAGTGAATCTTTAAAGGTCACAGAAAACATGAACCACACAAATTTGGAAAATATATCACAGTGAGAACCATTCTGATTAAAGATCTCAAAACCAGCTGTGGTTCCTCCTATACTAGGTTTTTCTGAATGAGTCATTCCATTAACTCAGTTAAACACCATTCAAATGTCTTGTGAACACTTTTGGACTGAATGCTAGAAACTCGATCAGCAGTACTTGGAGAACAGGCTCCCTCTATCAAATGTCCAGTGAATAAGTTTCAGAAGCTTGAATTTGAACTGCAGCACGGCAAGACTGAAAGAAAAGGAGAGAGAAAAAAAAAAAGTACCTTCTCTAAAATAACTTCACTCTTCTTCACCTCTAGCACCTTAGAGAGGTAGCGACACAGCTCTGCATTTGCCTCCCCTTCCGACGGAGGTGCAGCAATAGCTACACCTACTGCCTCAGTTGTCACATCTATAACAAATATTTTAAGGATTTTATGCTCAAAGTATTCAAAATATCTAGTTCTTAGCTCTTAAAAATTAATATTTATGTTTTCAGAAGTGTTTTTAATTTAAATCCAAATAAGCTCCCAGAACAGCAGGTAACTTGCCATTTTTACGCTCCACAAATTACTCTGAGTTAAAACAGTCAGCCAGTACAAACAAACCCTACGGACCTGCATTAGATTGCATCTAAGAATTAACGGATTTTACACTATAGCAATTGGGGTATTGGGCTAAATCTCTCTATACAAGGCCCATTCTGCTGCTGCTGTAGATCCAGCTTTGCAGCATGCAGCGTTACCCCCCAAAAAAGCATGATAAAAAAGCCTGCACAAAGATCTATGCTATCATGAACAGACTCTTGGTAGCCAAGCGCGCCTGCATACTGTGCTATAACCTACTGCCAACGTGTTTACATTTTACTGAACACAACTGAATCTCACCAAATTGCCCAGTGTTTCTTGAGTGTAAATATTTAAATATGTGATCTTAAAATTCACTTCTACTCTGCTTCAGCTTTTAAATTTATATATATTTTTAAACAACACCAATTATGGCCTTAACCTGCTTTATTGCTACTACTTTTCATTCCTGTTGAAACATCTAACAGTTGTAAACAGACTTTAACATCCCTCTGATGAGAGGCACAGGATGTAGTAAGTTGTACTACAGATAATAGGTCCACCATGTTAGCCTCATACACATATAAAGACTGGGTTTAATTTGTACATAAGCAAGTCCAGATTTGCAGAGGGGGAACACATTTGATTAGATCAAACTTTTATAGTTGGAAAAAAACACATAAGCTCTTGGGACTCAAGTAGTACGCATGAAATCACACATGCAACATCGAAGAGCTGATCAAATATGTTTGTTGTTACTTTTTTCAAAAAGAATCAGTTCAAAAGAATTTATATAATGCTCACAGCACCACTCAGTGCTACCGGCAGGTGAATGTGAAAGAGCTACTCTTGTTTTTTCTTTTAAGAAAAATGTGAAATTACTACTTTTCAATTTTCTGTTGAAACGTTTAACAACTTGGGGGATGGAGGTGAGTACTGGTCTAGTTAGAAAACTACTTTTACCGTTGCGTCCTGAATTGTTGACAGCTGTCTCTAGAGTGAGAAAGATGATCTGCACTGTCTATCCAGAAAAGCCACGGGAGCAGCTTTCCCGTAAAACCGCTCAAAATTCTCAAACCGCCCTGCTCCACCCACCTCAGGGCGACGGAGCCCTCGCGCAGCCGGTGCACGGCTCCCCCCGCTGGCCACGGAGCTAAGCGGACAGGTCAGGAGCAGCGCAGGGAAACCCTCCCGCCTGTCACCATGTCGCACCCGTGCGTACTTTTCCTTTAAGAGCCACGGCACCCGCTGCTCAGCGCCAGGCGCCTTCCGTACAGATCAGCCCTATCGCTCCGCTAACGCCGCCGGCAGCCACAGCGCTCCTGAAGGGCAGGGGGGCCCGGCGCAGTCCCAAACCGACCCCCAAGCAGGCCCGGCCCCCGCCGCAGGAGGGGCGAAACGAGCAGCGCGGGCGGCCGCGCCTGGCCAGGGGCACAGGGCGCGCTGCCGCCGGGGATGGAGCCGGTGCCGGAGCCGGGGCCGCGGCCCGCCCGCCCGAGCGGCGCGTACCTGTCACGGCGCTGCGCCGGCACCCGGGCTTGGCGCGCACGGCCACCCGCACGGAGCCATCGCCGCCCGCCGCCACGGGCCCCGCGGGGGCGGCCTCCCCGCCGCCCTTTCCCTGCAAGAGAGACACGCGCCGTCAGCGCCGCCGCGGCCCCGCGCCCGCGCCGGCCCCGCGCCCGCGGCCCGCACCCACCTTGCGGGGCATGGCCGCGCCGCGCCGCCCCGGCAGCCGACGGAGGCCGGCGAGGGCCAGCATCCCGCGGCCCGGCGCTTCCGGCAACAGCAGCTAGCCCCGCCCCCGGGAGCGCGAGGCCCCGCCCCCGGCCGCGCCTGCGCGCTGCGGCCCGGCCTGGCGGGATGCGGCGGCTCCGTCGCCGCCGCTGCTCCGCGCTACTGGCAGCGCGGCGCCTACGCTGAAGGCGGTGTTTGAGAGCGGAGACCTACCGGCCCTTCGCCTTGGCGGGCGGCTGAACACTAAGTAGGGCATGCATCTAAAACCACAGAGGCAGTTCCACAGCGGTAATTCGTCCTTCACCCAGTGTGGGGCTTGGGACATAGAGCAAACTGTTACCCCCCCCCCCCCCGAAAGTAGCTCCAGCAACCGGACACCAGAACCCGACTTCATTTTGGTTTGCTGCTGCAAGTTCAGCTTGCACCTAAAACCCCTCTGCCAACAAAAGGGGTCAAATCAATGAACGATATCTATAGAATTACTTTCTTGCAATAGTCCCTATAGCAAGATTACTATTACTATAGGACTGCAGGTCCATAGGGTCATTCCATGGTTATGCTGGAAAATACAGCAGCAGATTTACTGTCTTTTTAGGACAGGCTGGGGAAAATGTACATTAGAAGTTCATAACAAATAACATTTTCCAGTTGAAAAGGTGAATCTTCTGTAATAGAAAATTGATCAAGTTAGTTAAAGTAGCAAGCTAGCGCCAGCTGCCTTTTCAAAGGCAGTATTTGCAAGTGAAGTGATGCAAGTTTTTACCTGTTTCCATATTTTAAAAAGTAAACTAATTACTGCGACAGTAAAAGCATTATAAAGGTGAATGTACACACGGTAGTAGCTCTAGAGCAGATAAGGTTTCTTCCCTGTGTTCTCAAAGCAGTATTGTTCTCAAACTGCTGCTTCAGTTTGTGGGAGTCTGGGAGAGGGCACAGGTCTCTGTACATGAAGGAGTTCTACTATTTACCTGTGAAACTACAGCAAATATTGCAAGACACTAAATACCATATATGTACCATAACTACATCAAATTATTGTACACATTCTGTAAAACTAGTTGTACACAAATAATCCTTATTTCATACTAGTTTTTTAGCATTTAGTATTAGAGCATCCAGTCATAAAATAACATTACAAGTCTTGTATTCTCATTTTCACATTATACATTTTCTTACAGGCACATATGTATATACAGTGGCTATCTCCATAACCAGCTCTATGTTCCAAAACAGCCCTTCTGAATTAAGAGATTCTGGATACATCTATATTGCAGATTTTGACTTAGTATTTCTTCACCACAGTTGCTGATGCTATCTGAAGTGCTAAGTCCATTAATTCTCCATGGTTCATCCAAAGAGTCAAAATGATATTAGTATGAATCCAGCTTCGCTGATGAACTTTACAAACAAATAGTAATGCAGGTTCATAGGGTCATTCCACGGTTATTTTGGAGAGACATGGAAGCTGGGAATACAGCAGCAGATTTATTGTCTTTTTAGGACAGGCTGGGGAAAATGTACACTAGAAGTTCATAATGAATAACGTTTTCCAGTTTAAAAGGTGAATTCCACTATGTCAGAAATGAAGGGGTCAAAATACAAAGCCATTAATCACAAGATACTATTTAAAACAATCTTTTCAATATACAGCGTACTTATTCCACTTGAGGCTTCGTTAAGAGGAAAAGCTAAGTTAATCCCATTCTGCCAGTAATCATGCAGAGAAAATAGCTTTTCTGGTACCTCTCAAACAAGTTAGTTTTGTTTTTACATATTCATGTAATTTCACAGAATTTTGTGACTGACACCAATAGTGAGCTAAAGTCCACTGATACACTGACACATCCAAAGTGATCACGTGAAATTATGTATAAAATATTATTTCTGGTATTTGTCCATCTTCTATTGATGTACCATTATTGTTACCTGGTGAACTGTAAAATACAAAGCATGTTTTGCTAGCAGTAGGAGATTCATGAATCACTTTCTTCAATCCTTTTGTTCCATAGTGAGAATCAGGACCCTAGAAACATCAGAAGAGATTAGCAACTGAATGGAAATGTGCAGCAAAACCCATAAAGTGTTGAAGTTCTATTGACTTAGATTATTATAGTAGTATAAAATTACTGTATCCACAGCAATTTAAGTTACATACAAAACCACAGACAAAAGAAGTAAAAGCCTAGAAGTCTACATAAAAAAAGCTTCTCTGAAAGAAGACTTAAATCACTTGGTTTTACCTTACCAGTTATGAGTGTTTTATAGTATTTCTCCTTGTCATACAGATTGTCCATACCCTCACTTAGTTCTCTGCCTCAGCCTCTTTTTTTTTTTCCAACCTACTCAACTTTGATTTCTGTATAGGGAATTAGATTTAAAAGAATACTAATTTTTAACAATTTTGGATAAAACATTGAATGAATACATTTGTCTTTAACATTAGGAGGAGCCATTCCTAAAACAAATCACTCCTTCCTGTATTTCAAGCACTAGTATGTAAAAAATAAAGCTTTTGATTTTCTTGGATATAGCTATTGGCCGAAATATCCTTGATAAAAAGAAATCTTAAAACAAAACAAAAAACCCTTAAACTTTGATACAGATAGCTGCCAGATTAAATATTGTACGTAGTGATTTTGCCCACACAGGGCCACAGTGACTTCCATTAGGACCCATTCCAACTCCCACACTGAGCCAGAAAGTGGGAAAACAAAGGAGAAAAATTGAAGATAAATTAGCATCCCCACCTCTCTCACTCCAGTTATGAATTCTGTGCTGCGGCACAGAACAGAAATAGCAATTTTACAAGTTACCACAGAATTTAACTGCAGCCTTCTTTAGCGCTGAACTTAAACTGAAGACCTAGAAGACATTCCTCCATCAGAAAACAAATACAAGTTAGACAAAATCTTGGGTCAAAACAACAGTTTCTTCTATACTGTTCTTACCTTCAGTGTAGCACAAGCTGTGTAGCAGACTGTTGGTAAAATCTCTATAGGTTCTTTGAACATAACTCTGAATGTATTGGCAGTTCCATCACAACTAAATCCAGTATCATTTTGTCCTAGTGTCTGATTCTTCTCATAATCAATTATCTGCATAAAAACATGAAAATAATATTTTTAGGTTTACAAGCTTGAGAAAGATTCCTGTTACATGCATATTAGAATATTACAAGTGAACACTTGCCTACTCTGCCCAGTTTTACTGGAAGGATAGTGCAACCTCAGAACTGGAAGGCAGGTATAATTTCCCGATAATACCATTAGGATTCACCCAGCAGTGTGCTGAAGCACAACTTGTACATTTTTGCACAGGTTATCCATCTGCAGGCTGAATTCAGCCCACAAACACTGCGCTCCGATCAGGTTATAGGTTTTGCTTGGGAGGAGACGAAAAATAGTTGTTAGACTTTCAGCTTTTGACCTTCATAGACTATGTACAATCCTGTACTTAGATTTGCTAATCTCTGTTGTACATCTACACAGCCCACATGAGAAGCGCAAAACTAGTATGTAGGCCCTGCCTCTTCACTGGCATTGGCTAATTTAGGAAAACAAGTTTTCACAAATAATGTAAACAGACCGTGATACATTCTCAGAAATAAGAAGAAACTTTCAGTGTTTCAATGATCAACAACCCCACTACCATACAATTATACAAATTTTTTCTATTTTACATTCAGTCTAAAAATTACATTCAGACTGCATATTCTATTTCTTTTCCCTTCAGTTTTAGTTGAGAACAGAAATCGCTAGCTAAAATATGCTCTTGTCATTTTGGATAGCAATTCCTGCTGCTGAACGTCTCTTGCAGAAGTTGGATAGCAGAGTATTAGAGCAACATGAATGACTGCATCTTGTGATTACTGCACTAACAAGAATCCAATCAGCTTTAATATTTTATTATTAAATTACTATATAATTTTAGTAGCGCACAAATAAGACAGAGTACATCTTGCCTAAAATAGGGCTTCAGACTGTGGGGTTTTTTTAGCCACAATCAATAGAAATACTACAGATTATAATGCTGAAGTCATATACCACTTCACACAAAAGATGTATTTGTAATATAAATTATCACTATTTTAAGTCAAGAATAAAACGTTTAGCTTTCTCTGTAGCTCTCCCAGTGCTTCATGCAGGTCCAGGAAGAAAGGCAGAGAGGCAGAATTTAAATAGCTGGCTGAAAAGATTGTATGACAAGGTTTCAGATTCATCAGGCACTGGGAATACTTCCAGAATAAAGGGAATCCGTATAGGATGGATGGCCTTCACCTGAACCATAGGGGTACACTAGCCTTTCAGGTTGGCTCAGGAGTGTGTTTTTCAAGTGAATCTCTTACTAGTTTCTTAACATGCTTTGGTTTGCCTTGAAAGAACTAAATTCTTTTCAGAGGAAATAAATCCGGAAAACACACTGAAGGAGCACACCAAATGCTTTTCATCTGCTAACAGGAATTTAGTTCAAAGGATCAAACAAGAGTTAGTACAAAGTAAAAATCCCAAAATATGTATAGTGTAGCTCCTGGGTCTTCAGTACCAACTGTTTTGTTCTAAAGATCTATTCCTAGTGCACTGTGCTACTCACTTACATAGATGCAGTTTGAAAAAACCAAACTCATGGCATTTCAAATCCAGGAATTTAAAAGTGAGCTTTCAAGCTGAGGGATGTGGAAAAAGCAACAAATTCCTTTGAAACCTCATCCCAGATACATTCTCTCTGGAACATCATAAGAGAGAAGACATAACATTCTTTCATGAAAGACGGACACAAAAATTCTTATCCTTAAGTACAGGATGGTCAGAGAATGGAAAAAACTTAATAGGAAACAGAAGAAAAATGAACTGCCATTTAAAAAAAAAGATGCCTAGAAATGAACGAATGGAACAGTTTCAACAAATGCTAGAAATCTATGGAATAAGATGGGCTAAGTGAAGTCACGGATTTTCTATTTCCACAAAATTTCCTATACACCTAATATATCACATCAATAGGATGCTGTAATACCGGGTTACAAAATACACAGGACAGCAGAACTGGGCTAGTCACAGAGTATTAGTACGTGTTAGAAAGCTTAGAATCAAATCAAAACTAATTGCAATAAATAACACAATTCATATAGACTGAAAGTCCATATTTAAAGATATAGTGCTGGATCAGTATTACTGCCCACTTAACTAGAAGACAATCCTGACATGAAATAGAGTTTTAGTGATGACTTAAATTACTCTCTCAGACTGGCCAAGTGTCACACCAGGACACAAAGCAGGGAGGACATTTTTAGATGCTATCACTGACCATTTCATGAGCTTGCTTACCAATTGCTCGGTAGAAGGAAATGCAACCCTTGATTTGGTACCAAGTGATGAGCAGGATCAGATTCAAAATTTCATAATGGAAACACTATGTAACAGTGACCATAATATACTTAAGAGTCAACATTCCTACATGAGCAACCAAAACAAATCCACCACAGTTACGCTAAACTTCAAAAAGAGAAAAACACAGAAGCTTGTTAAAAAGAAGCTAAAAGGAACAATTAAGAGAATCAAATCCTTACAGATAGCATGCAGACTACTTACTGAAGGACATCATACTCCAAGTACAACATCAGTACATATCACCTGTTAGGAAAGGCTTGAGAAAGGGGAAAGAGGCTGGCATGACTAGACAGCAAAGGACTAATACTGGAAGCAAAAAGGGGCATTCTATAGAAAGATGAAGTTTTATCTAGATTAAAACAGAAAGGTTCAAACTGACAGATTAAAATGTAAAAAAATGTAATTAAGCAGGCCAAGAGAAGGTTTGAGGAAACAGCCAGCTGAAAGCTTCAAAACCAGTGTAAAATACTTCTTTCAACACAGCAGTAGCAGAAAGCCCTGTAGACTCTCTGGTGGGGTAAACACCATCAGGATATAAAATGAGCATCAGCAGGTTAAGGTCTTCACACAGAAGTCAAAAGATGACCACCACAAATGAATCATTTATCAGCAGAAGAACCTGAGGAGATTCCCATGCTGGAACTATGTTTTCAGTAAGCCTAAAACTTAAGTAACTACAAAAGCAGTTACGGTAACAGTAACGTGCAACCTCCCACCTAAGACTGAAGGAGTAGCAAACAAGATGTCAGTCTTTCCAAACAGTTGTAGGCCTGGGCAATGACAAGCCTCTAAGGCCAATATGCGTGCTAGGCAAGCTAGGAACATAATACACACCCTACTGGGTCAGACAACTGGTCTGTTAGGTCCAATATGCTCTGACAGTGGCAACAGAAGATGCTTCTGATGGACAGGATCCAAATCCAGACTCTACTGTCCATTCTCCCAGCATGCACAACTGTTCTTCTAGGGATGCTACAGTGTACATCCTCCTTCTATTCCTGTTGGAATCTGTTAAAGGATCTGTTGTTTTTGAATGAATTTGTCCAAATACCACCAGGTTAAAGGGATATCTGTCTCCTGTGGCAACATGTTTAGTATCCTCTGTATAAAAAAATACTCATATTTGTTTTGTTCTCCTGCTAGTCTCAGTAAGAGTCTCTTAGTTCTAATATTGTAGGATTTGGTAAATAACAAACAGTTCAGCATTTACTTTACCCAGTGCCTCTGTGATTATGGAAGCATTGATCACACCTCCCCTTAGCCTCTTCCTCTACAAATTGAAGAGTCCTAGCATTTTTGGTCTCTTCTCATAAAGGAGCAGTTCCATCCCTGTAATCATTTTAATTACTTCTTTCTCTACCTTCTAATACTACTGTGAGAGACCAGGCATGAACACAGCACTCAACATGTGGGCACACCTGGCTTTCATACAGCAACACAGTGTCACCTTCTATCTTGTTTTCAGTATCTCCCTGATGACACAGAACCTTTAATGTTTTTTTTCTGGCAGTCACTACATGTTGTGTCACTGATTTCAGAGAACTGTTGATGACAAATCCAAGATCTCTTTCCTGAATTGTAACTGCCTGAATTACTAGAAATTTCAATAAAGGACAGACTTAGAGCCCAATGAACAGATCAGAAACTTGTAAAATTCCTTTGCTGTAAGTTTACAGGAGTTCAAGGTTAGGCTGGACAAGTCCTCTGAAGACAGATTCACTGGGAGCTACTAAACAGAGAAACCAAACCATTCTCAGGAAATCCCCTATACTGAAAATAGCTGGAGGCCAGAAGGGGAAAGGGAGAAAAATTTCATATTGCTCTTACTTTTCCCTAGGCACCTGCTTATGACCACTGCTGGGATCAAAACACAGATTAGATTCTTTGCCTAACATACTGCTGCTACCCAATTCAAATATACACCAGATGTTTTGCAAGTACTTGTAGTAGTTTCTACATATGCTATTTCAACAGAATATACTGTACCTGTATATTAACTTGATAATCTGTGGGTCCGTGAATAGATCCATACAACCCAAACCCCACTATGGAAATTCTTCTATTAACTGTGAACCTAACAAGACACAAGCCAAGAAAGAAATTTAAAAAACTGTCATGTTACCTTATTCCAAATCAAGTAGAAAGGATTCCTTTTGAGGAGTAGGGAAGTAAACTTAAAATGACATTACATTAATATTTTTTCAGCAATGTTTTCTATTAGATTTCAATGGCAATATGCTTAAGGTATCAGTTTTGCAGGCTAAAGCTTTGCTAATATACAAAGATATTCTTGAATATTCAGGATCACTAAACAAAAGATAACCATATTCTTTTGAATCTCTCCAAAATAAAAACAGATCGAGACTTAGTATTTTAAAATGGGATATGCACCAAATATCCAGTCACCAGAATCCTGTGCTCTAGGATGCATTCAGCCTTACAAAAGTTTGTTCTTTGCTACTTTATATTTTGCTATGTGTGGAACAGCCTAAGTTTCCTAAAAAAGGAAAAAATCAAACCTGCCCAAACAGAACCCTCATGTTTGTTACTGTATCTTATGCCAAAGAAGCAGCAGTTGAGTAAGATGTCTCCTTTCTTTCCACAGTTCTCTGCCTCTCCTCCAAATAGTTTCAAAAGCCATACCTAATCCGATCACTTGTTCCACTGTAGCCCCAGCGACTCTCCACTTGCTGGAACCTGTTAATGCTGCATTCTTTTCCTCTAAGACAACATCTTGGTCGGTCAATATAATCTACTTTGGGTTTAGGATTGACAGTAAAATGAAGAAAGAGATTTACTACTTCCCGATCTGACAAGATTCCAGACTGAGCAGGACCTGTGAAAAGAAAAAATGTCTACAGTGATTCTAAGAATTACTCCAACTGGTGTATTTAAACCACATATATTTGCAAACTGAAAATGACAATAACATTTTTCAAAGGCCAGAACATCTTCTGCAGGATGATTTGCTTTGATTAAGAGTGCATCACATCTTTCATTAGTAGGATATTAATAACATAATAGAGTATTAAGCATCTAAACACTTGCAGATGAACAGTATAGTGCAGAGATATGGTCCAACAGTAAGACAAAGAACCCAAACACTCACCTGCTGCAAATTCTTCAATAGTCATTAGTGGAAAACGGATTAAGGAAAGAGCTCTTCCAAGCACTTTCTGTTTGTTTCCAAATGTCACAGGCAGTTGTTGTCTTTGACATTCTGCTTCTGCCCAACGAACAACAGCTCCAAAAAGCCTACTTTCTCGAATACTAAGGGTGTCTCTTTCCAGAACTGCACATAATGTGTCTAAAGAAGAAGTTGACAGGCTTGGATCAGTATTCATTCAGACTAATAACAATTCTATACATCTCAAGTAAGCTTAAAAGCTAAACAAATAAACATTAAGGACATTTATAACAGACATAAGACAAACTGTCTTATCTTTGATGTCTTAAGATAAATCTCCGAATGAAACATATACTCCAAACTAAAAACCCTTACCCCTCCTCCTGCTATGAAGACAGCATATGAATGTCTTCTTGATTCCTAAGATTATGACTGCATATAATCTCTATAGTGACAACAAATACCCTAAAGAACTTCCATGGCTAGGGAAAGATCAAAAGGGGAATTGCTATAAGTAGAGCGATGAATGCACACTATGAGGAGAAAAAAAAAAGTTATTCATGACAACACTGTCTTTTCATCTGCATATCCACCTGCCAATCTGGATCAGCAGTAGACACTAGAAGCAGTGGTTGCAAAAAAACATTTAAGGATACACGAATGTGATATTAACTTAGAACTTGTTCTTAGTTATTTTATATAAAAGAGAACACAGTCCATTTCCTAAGAAAAACAGTTCCTACGGAGTTGCACAACTTTGATAATGGTAAAGTATAAGAAACTACTTGGTGAACACCAATTCAAATGAATAATACTGTGAAGAACCTCAAGAAATAAGCACTCCTTGCAAGTATAGGTGCAAGCTAATTCAGCAATAATTGAAATAACTCCTTCAGAAAAGGCTGTCAGTTATCGTCTAAAGCTTGAAAGTGGAACACAGGATGTGAGGCAAGGTATTCACATGTTTTACAAAAGCAAGTTTTCCTATATACTCGTTCTGGCATTTTATGAACGACAGATAGATAAAAATTCTGTAGTGAATATTTAAGTTTTAGTCCGTTCTACTTTTCCTCTCACACAAGCCTGAAAAACAGTGTTTTCACATTCTCAATATTCTATCTTCTTCAGGAGTTATTACATACCCCAAATTTGAGCAAGGCACATCTGGTGTCATAGAAAATATCACATCTGAAAGTCCCAACAGATTGAGACTTACCAAGAACAGAGATGAACAGTCACAGACAGTACCATAAACCTACTGAACACAAGAGTTAACAATGACTTCACAAGTTCTTTAAGCAGCTGAAATACCCACCCTCAGTCTGAATTTTTGACACATCTTAACTGAACTGGAGTAAGATCTTAGACATAAACAACAATGGAATTTGGAAAAATTGAAGTAACCAAATTTACAACTGCTGGCTTTTCCTAAAAGGTGAAACAAATCAGCAGTTTAGATTATTATTTTTTTAAATGTATTCCATAATTTGTACCAGATCTGTGCAACTCTGAATAGAGAAGAACCATGCAGCAACAAAACAGTATGGTTCCTTTCAGAACTGTAATACTTGGGACACAGAAAGCAACTTACCAATATCAATATCAGTAAATCCTTCTGCACTTATTGCATCCATGGTACTTTTGTCTATGGTGTCAAGACAAAGACTAGCAAGCTGAGGTTCATCAAATAAACGAGCCTAGGAAAATAAAGAAATACCACTTTGGTTACTCTGGTATTGCAAGCATCAAGTTGTCAAACCACTAATCTTAATGAACAAATATTTTTACTCTAGAATAGATTTAATTTTAGTAGGCTGATTTGTCTAAGTACACCTGTGTTTATACCTTAAAGGGCACTTTAATTACGTACTTTGAGGATTTAAGAGAATTCACTGCATGCAAGTTTTCCTTTCTGCTTATGTTTTTAGTTTTGGCAATATGGTAAGTAAAATAAGTACAAATCAAATCTACTATAGTGAACTGAAATACAGTATTAACAAAAAAGTTACAATATTCATGCAAATACACCGAAGAGTAAACTGGTCCTGTTTGAAATGTCCCAATACATTGCATATTAATTAAAAAACCCCAAGATCCTTTCCTTCCACATTAACGCTACCAGATAAGAAGCCAGAACAAGTCCATAAAAATGCTAGCATAGAGCAATGATAGATTTTTATACATAAACTAGACTATGTCATGGCTAAACCCACTGTGAAATATTATTTAGTCATTTCTCTCCAAATATTGATTTTCATAGTAAATCAAAACTAAGCTTAAATGAACCTACCTGAGTAAGTAACATAAAAGCATTATCTGCTCTGAGGTGCTTAGTTAGAAAATCCACACAATGTGCTTCCAGGGCTGGAACTGCATACTTCTTAGCAGTGTAAAGAGTAGTCATAACAGTTTCTGGACCAATTTGAACTTCATCTGAGTAAAGAAACCTGGAAAACAATATACAAATATAGATGATGAAAATGTATCTTGATGTGCAGTTAAGCACAACGTAAGAGTCTCTTTGCATTTGGAAAACAGGTCAAAGATTTGCACTATGAATATGCAACAGCTGCCCACATGACATTTTTATAAATTAATAAACTAATAAAACAGTTGAAGAAAGAGTATTATGTTAACCTAATAGCATACATTTGTTTTAAATACATATTACTCCCCAAGACTGATCTGGCTGTACCAGTTATACATAGCTACTAAATTGTAAACAACAGCTGAGCTGCAGAATTACTTAACATACTAATGCAATCTCTTTTGATGCACTGGGAAGAGCTGTATTTCTAAATATGCATATATAACCCTCCAAGGCTATATTGCTTCCCAATCATGAGGAGAACAGCATCAAGGACTTCTACTTTGGTAATACCTTATGTCAAAGTCACTATTCCCTAGGGTACAGAAGAGAGAAAAGCAAGTAATATTCTAGCAGATGACCTTGAGTCTCCTATTCCTGCTGCAGACTGCCATAGCAAAAAACTCTGGCTTGTCTCCACTGTTTGAGACTACATGACTGGTTGAGGTTTTAGCATTAGCAGTGAGCCAGGAGATAGAAATCTTCACCAAAACCAGGAAAAATCTTTCCTGAGCAGCTGTCGCTTGAGACTAGGCAAGACAACATTTATTTTGAAGTTCTGTATAGAAAGGAGGACTTTTAAAAAATGACTGTTCTTACTGATGACATTGAAGATAATCTTATCAATATTTCATCAGCTTTTAAGATAATAACCAAAAAAATTAAGAAGGTAGAGATGGAAGACAGGTTTAGAAGTTTTAAAGTAATGATAAGCAGTTTGCATTTAACAGAAGAAGCCTGTGAAAGTAATGAGCTTGTTTGCAACAAGGGGAGATCTAAGTAATGGAAACCTGTATTTAAAGTTTCAGTTAACATTCTTCATTATTAATATTTTTTACTTTCCTAAAATAGAACTAATTCTCAATCATTGCTAACTGCTCATTCATGCTAATCCACAACTAAATATAGCCTTCAATGTTAAACTTGGTGTCACTTACCAAGAAGTATACATTTACCGTTACAATACTCAAATTCATTCAAATTGCTTTCATATCACTTGGAAAATGTGAGTGATGCTTTAGATTAACTCTTTAAACGGGATTTACATCAAACAGCTTTTAGAAAGGAGTTTAACTAAATGCTGAAGTGTTAATTAGTTAAAGTTTAATTTAGTTCATTTCAAACTAAGTTATGAAACCTATACATTATTTGTTATTGATCAAAATAACAGGCTGACTTGCCACTCACAATCACTGACAAGTTTACTTTCAAGAAACTAAGATCTAGTAGGTACAGTTTTCAACATGCAGTTTTGAATATTGAGTTGACAAATTTTCATTAAAGCACTAAAATAGTGCATTTAGATTTCAGTTTTAAAATTAAAAATGTTTCAAAATGTCCTAACCTTGTAAGATTTTATATGAACTTGAAATCCCAATCATGTAAGAATTAAACATTAACAGGCTGAAAAAGAGCAGCATTACCAACCATACACTAGCAGTTTTACTTAATCCTAAAAAATACTTTCATCGTGTTGTTTTTAGGAACATTTTGATTTTATTCCTGAAGAGCATGCAATTTGAAGCCAATAAACTGACCCACTAGAGGAGCTTATCTGGCCTGTGGTTCACTCTGAGTCACAGTGCAGCTCCAAGCTATTAATTCTGGTAGCCTGTACTTTCCTGATCCTTTCTTTCCCAGCAATCTTGCAGGCTTTGTCCTCACATGGTCAGAAGCCAATTACATGACCAAAGGACAGGAATCCAAATGTGGCAACAGTATATAGGCATGCAAGATTTTCATTCATGTGAGATCTATGAGCTACAGGATGCTTTTTGATCCCATGGAGAACAGACCCGAAGCTCCCTGCTCCAATTCCTGCCCTGCTGTGTGACTGGTTGTACCTTAAGGGACACTCCCCAAATGAAAGCATATGTGCCAGTGACAAACTCACAGCACTTAAGTGGTTAAAGTTTTAAGCAAGAGCTGCACAGCATCTCAAGTCCAGCATATTGATCTCATGATCTGTTTCTAGGAATCGATCACCAGAGACCATGACAATTCATAGTAAAAGAACATGTGACACAGTTACATACTTTTAAACTGAGAAAACTCATGACAGGACAAGAAGTGTCCAGATACATTAGGAAAGTCACACAGTCATTTTGTTGTGTTTAATATTTCAGATTTTGTACAGTGCCAATACTCTTCTGGCATTTGCCAGAGTCAAAAAGTAGTCTTTTGCAAATGCTAAAAAGTGTGAATTTGCAAAGTTAAGAGGTAGCTGAAAAAACAATTAAAAATAGTAATAAAGTATAAATTATTCTAAAATTTCATATAATTCTACAGCATTTTCCTTAAGTTTATGGATTGATGATTATGACTCATTTCTCTATTCATAAAGAAGAACTCTAGGTGTGTCTTCTCTCTGAAAAATCCCTCTGCTCATGTGCCAGCAGCTCTCCAGGCTGTGTTGACTCTCCCATTTGTGGCAAGTGTGAACTAGCATGTTTACACCATTCTTCCTCCTCCATTCATCTTTCATGTGTACATTTAAAAACATATTTCCCCAATCCTTTTTTTCTCTGCTTCCGGTTCTCCTTTTATCTAAATTTACATCCCATTTTTGCAGATCCCTCCATTCGCTCCTCCTTTGATTTTAGAGACCATTTTTTTTAATTTGCTAAGAAAGAAAAGAATAAATTAAAAGTAGTTCTCCTTGAGTAACAGACTGCTAAGATCAGTGGGGTTCAAGACCACTTCTTCTTCTTTTCCATTATCTCCCTCCCTCCTTCTCTTCTCCTCAGGAGTTTCCAACTCACAGAAAATAATCTGCTCTTTGGACATTGATTAATTTTATTTTCACTGGGGGGGTGTAGTGGAAGAACACTTCTAGTGGAAAGAACAGTTTTCCAAGTGACCACTCAACTGTTGATTTTAAATAAGCATCTCAAATTTTACACCACTTTTCTTTACTCTCAAGTTAGCACTTCTTTCTCCCATAGCCCTAGCATCTTCCCAACAACTGACATATTTTCACCAATATAAAAAGCTCAAAGATCTTTCCCAGTTAGCCATGATTACCCCTCTATTTACTGCCTGTTAAAGTCCTCTGCTAAGACATTTGGAAGGTTAATTTCATCCCATGTTGTCACTTCCCTTTAAACTACGATCAAAGTACAAGTTAAATTACTGTAAATTGCATTTTAAAATGAGAATGAATAGAAATTTAAAAAATCTTATTAAAAAACAAACCAAAACTCTAGAACACAGAAACACAGAATGCTAGTATGAAACTATTTTGATTTTCCAGATCTCAGCTATTCAAGTTGTGCAGTTAGAAATATGCAAAAGAAGTTAATTATTGTGACCGCAAGGCGGGCAAGAGAGGGTCGGATACCGGCGGAGAGAGACACTCAAGGTTCATAAGGGGTTAGACAGGATAGATTTAATAAAGGACTTGCACTGCAGACTGCACGGGGAGCCCCGGGGACCACAAGGAGGGGTCGCCGATGGCAGGCTGCTGGAGGTACGGGTCAGATGCATGGGCGAGACTTGACTTCTTGTTCCCAAGGGCCCCTTAAATCTACTAGAACCATTTCCTTATCTCAGCTGTGCTAACCTGGAGTAGCTACTGCCCGGGAAGCAGCTAGACGTTGCTGACAAAAGGGAATACGCACGCCTGGCCCTGATGGGAACTTGGTTAGGGTGTAGTTTCACATCCTGGGCCTGCTACCACATACTCTGCCAGTCACTGACTCCTCACCAGATCTTCTGCAGGTGTTCTCGCTACAGTTATGAACCAGAAAAAGCAGACACAAGCTTTGTGGCTTTGACTTAATTTCCAGTTCTTAAGGATTTATCTGCCAAACTACCGAAGCAGTCAGCTGCTTCAGAAAAACTCCTTTGGCTCATGTTTGAGAGCTCTTCAGGCAAGAGGAATACCGGATGGTAAGCCAAAACACACACCACAGTCGTTTTCAGGCCTCTGAGCTCAGCCAATTATTTTCTAAGCATGTTTTCTCCCCCTCCCCAGTAAGTTCTAAAAGTCTCCTCCTCTTCCACTTTTACAGTTAAGATTTTAGCCAAAATGATAGATAAAGAGGACTTACAACAACTTTCTTTAGGGAAAAAAGAGCCCGCACAACTTATTACTCAAATTACAGTGGTACTATCAATTAAAGCTTCTCATCATTATTTTTAAATGCCTCAACTCTAAAAATCTGGTATTTTAGAGGCCCCTCTCAGAAAAAAGTAGCAATTATAGCCATTTTTAAATTGTGGATGAATATATCCAAAGACAAATTGGAAAACAGATGTCACATGTCACATTAACTTGGTAAATATTAGCTGTTTAAATTGTGCAGTTTCTAACTGCTTTTTTCCTCCTCATAAATGTAATTCTCAAACTATGATCTATTTGGCAACAAAAGACTAACATCGAGGAAAGTTTACATCATAAGACAAGGAAATAACAGTCTCACTTGACAGATGAAGACGATCAGTTTTTTAAGAAAATCAGAAAATTTTTCTTAAAACCCTTTTTCTTTGGCATTAAACTACAAGTAGGATTATCCTTACCAGACATGTCACCTACAGACAGGACCTAACGCAATGCATGAGTAAGTAAAACAGAAACAATTTGTTGAACATTAAATAGTTAGTAAATTCCCTCTAAAAATTTTTATATCAGTTTAATTTTTCTTTTATCTTGATGCTTTTCTGCTACGTACAGGCAAAGATCCCAACTGACCTAACTCCTAGCCAATACAGCTCAATTTGGTCTGCGCAGAGATTAACGAGAGGGTCCTATAAAAGGCTACCACCACTACTTGGCAAATTTACTAATGATAGAGAAAAGGGGATAACAATGCAAGGAACAGTTCTTGTGCCTCTTCTGGTCAACACCAGGAAAAAAACAGATGGTCTTATAGTCAGTATACTTTAAAAACAGTGTATAGTGGTATGGAAAAAGTCCAGTACTGGTCTGTATTGAAGTCTTCCTCGGATGTGTTTTTAACATTGTGTTGCAATTCATATTTATTCCAATATAAGCTCAAACATACATATAATAGAGAGGTATGTCCTAAAAAGCTGCCATGTATTTCAAACCAAAGAAGATTTCAAACCTGAGAAGCTTTAACAGTTCATCAATCTAGTGATATTTAGACAAGATACAAGTATAATAAGTTTATTTACGTAAGTCCCCAGGCCATTACGTACTAGCAGCTCTACAAACACAAGATGGCTTTTGTTTGATTGTAACAACATCTCTTCATTCACTTTTACAGTTTTCAAGTGTTATCCTTCTTACTGTTACTTAGAACTCAACAACACTTGTGTTTACATTTTTATCCAAGCTAACTTATCTAATTACATACGCTTTTCACTGTACCACATTTTTTCTATATATATATACACACGGGCACACGTATACACATACATACATGCACACTTTCATTTACTTTTAATCTTGGAAAAGATTTTTGCTTGAAAGACATTTCCTACTATTTCCCACTCTGCTACACAAACTCTTCACCTTATATTTTCATTACTCCCCGTTTGCTGAGAATCCAGAAAATAAAAACAATTCATTTGCTAATGAGCAACACAGACAGCAGAAGCTGCTGCTGCTTTTTTTTTTTTTAAACTAAGCCACCCCCCCCGCCTGACAAATCAGTTGCTCCCATTTCAGTGATTACTAAAAGGAGTAAGTGACTCCTCACTGTTAGGTCTGTTTAGTCCCTGCCCCCCCCTCCCAAAAAAAGAAAGCTGTTAAGAATTTGGAGGTTTTTTTACTTCTCCATTACAGAAAGTTTTGAGGCACTAAATTTCTTTCCAGACCATAGTATTACTTGCCTCCTAGATCTCCATTACAGAAATGTTTTATATATTTTACAAAGGATTTGCCTAGTAGAAGAGTTTCCTTCAGAAAAAAAACCTTAAAGGTTAAGCAGTTTAGTCATATTACCATACCTCAGCAATAAGCTTGACGCACAAGAACTATCAGTAACCATTTTTATGAATACCATAAGTTTTATTTACCACTACACTGAGTAAAAGATGGGTAAATTCATCAGTTCTGTGAGTATGAGAAGCAGCAGATTCTATTCTGCCCAAGTTGGAAGTTAGCAACCCATTTTACATACTTTTCTTCACCACTGCACTGATGATCTCACCTGGGTGGTTTACATGCAAAATCAGTTAGTTAACTGCCTTCTGCTACATGTTCTCCCTCCACCCAAAAAATATCTGGAATAAGTGCAACTGTAATGGGTATTACTTTGGCAAAGATGTACAACAATTTACTACTACCACTGAAAAGGAGAAGTAAACAGCCAGATCAATAAAATTTCAAAGTAAATGTCAAATGAAATTAAAAGCACTGTACAACCGCCTCGGTTCTTTTTGGCCGTTATTAGAAGGTGGACAGCCGCAGCACTCACAGGAGAGACAAGCGAGCCACTAATTCCCACCACTTCGCTTAAAAAAAGCCAGAAGAGGCGCCCGGCAGCACCACGGCGCCCTGCCGAAGGGGCGTTTGACGGCGCTCACGGCCGGGCCCTTCCGCCGGCGCGGGCTGCGCGCGACGAGCCCCGGGAGCCGCGGGCGCCGCCTGACCTTGCTCGCGGCCCCAAGGTGGCGACGCGTTTTCCGCGCCCCGCTGCCGGGGGAAGCGGAGGCGGCGCGGGGCAGGGAGACCGCGGGCGCAGGGGAAAGGCAGCGGCCGCCGAGCGGGGCCCCGGGGCCGCGGGTGAGGCGCCGCCGGCGGGAGGAGCCCCCCCCCCCGCCGCCCCCCCAGGCGCAGCTCGGCCCCCGGCGCGGCCTGACCTCAGCAGCGCCAGGAAGGCGGCGGGCTCCACGTCGGGCAGCTCGATCTCCGCCGAGGTGGTGGCCATGCCGCCGTTAAACATCGCGTCGAAGACGGCGCTGCCGGCCGCCAGCACGAAGCGGTGGGCGGGGATGCGCTGCTGGCCCGGCCCGGGAGGGCCCCCCCCGCCGCCGCCGCCGCCGCCGCCGCCGCCGCCGCCGCGGGGGCTGCCCTTGCCCACCACGAAGTGCACGTCGCTGAGGAGCTCGTTGGAGAAGAGGAAGGCGAAGCGCTCCCGCAGCGAGCCCTTGGTGGCCTGCCAGTTGTACAGCGGCTCCCGCTGCAGCACCGCGCCGGCCTCGGCGGCGGCAGCCGCAGCAGCAGCAGGCGCCTCCGCAGGCGCCCCCGAGCCGGCGGCGGCGGCCGCCATCGCCGCCCCGCGCCGCTCAGGGGGCCGGCGGCTCCCGCACCCCCTCCGCGCCGCCGCCCGCGCGCCCCAGCCCCAGCCGCTACCCGCCCCCCGGCCGCGGCGCCGCTGCGCATGCGCCCTCGCGCCGCGCAGGCTCGCGGCGGCCCCGCGAAGCCGTCGCCGCCGGGCTGCCCTTCCCTCGCGGCCGGCGGAGGGCAGGGCAGGGCAGGGCAGGGGCGGTGGCGGCGGCGGCGCGCAGGGGAAGCGCGGGGCGGAGCGGCCGCCGAGGGGCGCTGCCGCCGAGGGGCGCTGCGCCCGGGGCCGCCTTCCGCGGGGTCGCCTTCCCCGGCGCCGCGCAGCCCCCGGCCGGGCGAAGGGGCTCGCGGGCCCCCGGCGGGGAAACGCCGCAGCGCCGCGGCCGAGGCGATGTCGTGCCAGTAACGGTCGGGCGTTGTCACCCGGCGAAGCCGTCGGGGCTTCGGTGCCGCTCACCGCGGGCGCTCTCTCGCGCAAAACCCGTGAAAACCCGCCTGGCTTCACTCTCGGAAAAGCCACAGCGCAGTGATAGTCTCCTCTCAGCACAGGCGGGTTCGTCTGAGCCGCCTTCCAGGCGCCGACCCCGTGTCACCAGGGCGGCAGCTCTGCTGGGCGCCGTCAGCGCGTGTGGCCCCGCCGCCGGGAATGTCCCGCGCGGGGGAGAGGCAAAGGCAGCTGTGCGAGACGCGGAGCGCTGCCACGGGCGCGGAAGGCGATACGGCAATACCTGTGACTGCACAAACCCTACGGCTATTGCGTTAAAGCGTGTGAAATTCAAATCTGTTTTCATAACGAATATTACACCTGTTTCCTTGTGATAACTGAAACAAAACAGAGATCGATACCTACTTTAACTGTGTATTTCTGAAATAATGTTAAAATATTAGACTGTTGGTACAAGGTACACGTACCAACAATCTTTAATATTTTATTTTAATTTTTATATGAGAAATCCATTTACAATGCATCTCCATATTTCATATTTTAAACTTCTGAGGAGAAAACAGAACAAAACAAAACTAACAATAGTGAATGTAGTAGAGAGCACATTTTTGTGCCTAAAGCACTATCCATCAAATTGAAAGTCTTTGGACCAGAGAATGTAAGATGGTGAATCAAGTTGGCAAATTCTGACAAACAAACTAGGATCTTTTTTAAATTGCTACCTCTGTGGCTTTTGAAAAGAAAGTGTGTTTGTGTGACAAGGGAGAAATAAATAAAAGACCTCCCTACCATCGATATTTGCTGCTGGACAGGCTGCACTTAAGTTTCTCAGTGCAGTAGTTCTGTGTGAGCAGGAAAGGTGATACCTGTAAATCTGTGAAATTCATCATAACATTTCAATTTAATAAAGTATCTTTACAAAATCTTACACTGTCCTATATTATTGCATTCAACTGAAAAGACTTCTGAATTGTTGCCAAAGTTTAGTGCTCACTGCAAAACAAAGAAATTGTATTTAAAAATATATGATACACAAAATAAAGTTGGTGAGATCTGAATTACATTTCTTTGGAACTGCAAGATCCTTTTCACAGTAACATCAACCAAGTAACATCAACCAAGCACAGTAACATCAACTGTCAATTGAAAAATAAGGTGGATGCTTTTGCCACCTACTGGAGTTTTGCTGTAAGTACAGCAGCAATTTAAATTATGGAGCTGAAAGCTATTTATCATAGCTCCTGACTTGTCAGCATTTATGGAAGCATGTGGCTAAAAGAGGAATAGAATATGTCACCACTCTGCATTTAGGTTTATAATTAGGACAAAACTGAGACCAAGCAAATGTGGTCTGCTTCGCAGAACAAATTTTACAGAACCTTAAGGAAGATGGAAGCAATTTCATTGGGGTAGACCATTGTGGGAAAGGACACAAGAAGACAGAGTATACAAACCAGAAGACAGCAAGTAGAGGCTATATTTAAAAATAAATTCAGTTAATGCTCAGTTAGAAGAAGTAAGCTATCTCCTTTGTGCTTTCCTTGTCCCAATGTGGACAAAGCCTGGAGATTGGGAGAGGCCCGGATTCCCTTGGCGGTGTGGGGACTGGAAGATCAGAAAGCTGAGATTCACTGCACATAGTTTCAGACCCATCCTGTGGAACCTGGAGGCACCAGCGAGGAACTATTGCGTGAGGAGTCATTTTGGGGGTAAAGAGCCTTTTTAGGAAGGAAAAATGAATCAGTTGTCATGGGAGATGGAAAACTCCATGAAGGAAATGGTTACATTGTGGACACACATTTGAGAACTGGAATATTTTCTGGGGTTCTTTTTTTCAGTCATGATGGTCTAGGTATTAGAGAGAGGTTCTGCACAGTTGTCTTTCTCCTTTTACCTTTTTGTGTTCATTCACAGGTTAGTCTATCAGCTGGGAGCCAGCAGGCATGATCATCCTGTGTGTCTCCTGCAATGTGAACACAGCGTCGGCAACACACTAAAGGAAGTTAACGAGGATTGAAAAGGGTAAGGCAAAAAGCAGGAACAGTAGCCCAACAAACAGAAAGGAAAGAGGCTGGGGCAGACAAAATGTGTAAGATAGCTTCAAGGAGGAGAAATCATAGGGAGAGAAAGTTTTGCAGGAGAGAAAGAATGGGAAAGAACTATAAAATAGTCTGATAAAGCAAGCTGAGAAATAAAATGAGGGGAAAAACCAGAAATTAAAATAATATAAAAGAAATCATAAAAATATACAAGAGCTCCCCTCCCCCCCAAAAAAACGAAAAAGAAAAACTGGACAGGACAAATAAAAGGAGAAATGAGACCTGGATGCCCATATACAGATCAGCTAAAAGCTAAATGCACTAATTCAAACAGTTTTGGAGTGGAGAGCTGCAGAAGTATTTAATAACAGATTTCCTTTTAAAACTGGGCTTTTCTGCATGTAGACAATAAATCTCAGATATTTGTTTCACCTTATAATTTTTTTGCCAGCTTCCTTCTTAAAAAAGTCATCTGGTTTTTCATTGGCATTATCAGTAGATGGGAGCACAGCCATTTTTTAAGGTGATGTCATGGGATTGTATTTACCAGTCTGAATCAAAAATAATACACAATGCATTTCCTAAAAGGGGTTACCTGTGAATGTCACTAAAATATTCTCCTGTTGTTTGCTTTCTTAGCATGCTCAGTTTTTATCTAGGAAATGTAATAGAAATTAATACAGAGAAAAATATTTATGTAACATCAGGAGTGTGAATTGGCCCAGAGGAACTTTTTGTTTGATCTCATGTAACAGAATGGCTGCAAATCAAGGGCTGCAGACAAAAGTTCAACAGTATTATGTTATATAGCTGTGAAGGTTGTGCTGATCACTAGCCAGCAAAACAGAAGGTCAGGGAGTGTCCATGCTTTTGAGAAACATACTTCCAAGGTCTACACAGTGGCCTGAGCTAGCTCATGCCGAGCTGCTGCTTTTTGTTAAGGAAGTCCATAAAAGAAGAACTTTCTAATCATTGAGGTTCCTTTACCTGTCAGTAGGGAGACAGAGGAGAAAGTGGGTTCACATATACCAAAAAAAAATCAGAGAATTTAGTGATCAAACTCAGGGGATTTCTGAGATAGTTGTGATGCCTGGGATGTCCCAGAAGTGCAGGAATGTCTGCCCAGAGGCCCTGTCCTTCCCTGCCAGTAATACAGGGCCACTTCTGTGAGAGCCATCAAAGGGTTTGAGTTACAAAGCACATTGTTTTCAGTCATTTGTTCCTGAATTTATTTAAATGCTCCTCCCTTTCCTTATTTTCCCCACATGAACTCAGCTTTGTGTATGTTCTAAGTAACTACTTGTTGTTATGATCTTAGTTTTTGAGCTGGCACACAATTTTACAGTGATTAATTATTGTTCTCACAAGTAGTTAGCATCCTTCCTCTGCTTCAGGAGGGAAAAGAATAATTCAGAGCAAATCACAGATTTGTTTCTGATTGAACTTCCTGGTTGGGGCCATTTGTGGCCATATGATGACATTTTTTCCCTTCCATGCTCAGATACTTAAAATCCCCTACATCTGATCCATGACATTGCTGTGAATGACAGACAGACGAGCATACTACCGTTCCCGTAACTCAGTTACCGGTAGCATTACAGTTATAAAAATGTGTAAATTTGTAACAACATTTTCAAATAATAACAATAAAGTTATCTCCTTGAGCTTTTTATTGTGATTATTATTATTTTCTTATCTCTAGTTAGCATTAACCCTGTACTGTTGTGATGTGGGACCTGCAGGTAATGTAACCTTGCAGCATATGGAGCACTGCTGAATTCCTTTGGGATCCATGCAAACACAGAACACAAACCCAAGGTCTTAGATTTGGGGAACGCTGAAAGGCAGGGATTAGTTTTTATCTTGTGTCTTGTAGAGTGCCTAAATAACGTTAATAAAAAAGCCAAAATAAGAACAATTGATATTTGTTCCTCTGTTATAAATTCTACTGTGATCTAAAATTGACCATAATATGTGTGCAACTTTCTTAGAATTTTTTACAATTTATAATTCTTTGCCCTATCATTTCTACAAGTAATTCTTGCATGTGAGCACTTTATTGCACATTCTCAGCTGTGCTGACTAGTTGTCCTGGGGTATATAGGTTGTTATGTACATGTGCTCCCAATTATACTGATATATTTCACAGACTTCTAGTGATAATACTCATAATTTCTACATTATTTTCTATTAATATATTGCAATTATTGCTTATATTACACTGTTATAATAAACTTTCCTGCTAATAAATGTATTTCTGAGAATATTTTTAGAACCCTAATTCAAAAAAGATGTATGCAACCAGCACAACTTTCACAAGGAAATTTTGATTCACTCAGCTCTACCATTTGTAGAGGTAGCTCTTTCATTTTTCATTCTACACAGCTGTTTATTTCAAAATATATAGCAAATAACAACAGCAACATTCTTGACATCTTTTATCTGAAAGTGCTTTACAAAACCAATTAATTAAGCCTGAGAAGATCTCTGGGTGTTCTTATACTCGCCATGTACCTAGTTTACCGATCATTTTGAATTCTGACTTGGCTGGCTCTATGGCAAAACTTTGATACATTTTTCCCATCATTAAATGTTACTTTATTGCATAGCTGCAGAAGTAAATGTGAGGAATTTCTTTTATCGGTTATTACCACCATCTCTTTATGACTGAACGGTGAATATTTTGTGAAGTCATTTACTTTTCCATCCCTGCTAAATGTGTGCAGTCTATTGAGGCACAGTAGCATTTCAGGCTGGCACACATGTCCTCCATTTCTAACACAGTACTTAGTTAGCAGTTTGGTTTTCACATGATTAGCAAGATTCTTACTGAGAAGCCACACTCTTGCCATTTGCAGTTTAAGCCAAATAGTACAACAAAATACTCCCTTTTTACTCTAATGCCTATTAATTTTATTGAGATGTCTCTACCCATCTTAAATTATTAATTAGCAAATAAACATGCTGTAACACAAAAAGCAGCTCTATTTTTGGGGTGCTGATATTCAATTTTGAAAGCAAAATGGAGACTAACCACTAATTCCTCTTTGCATGCTTCTTTGGTAGTGTGATTGCTGCTGGAGAATCCCCCCAAATCCTCAGCAGATCATTATCACACGGCCTTCTGACCCCCAGTGCATACCGTATGAACTACATTATATTGCCTCTGGTGCAGCACACCGTCTGTGATTTACAATACAGCATCATTTATTAGGTCTTATGGTCTCAACTAACAAGAAATTCAGAAATAGAATAGCTTGGATTTAAAGCTGTCAGATGGGCTGCAATTATGTGTGGTCTAAGCTGTTCCCTCAACAAATGAACATAAGTCCAAATATGAGTCTTTTAAATTCAATCTTTATTTGGACAATTGCTTGTTGACTTCTTTTGCCTTAAAAATTATTTGTAAAAAGCGGAAGTGGGCTCTTAAAGAATGTATCAGCTTTGTTCAATAAAAATTGAATGACATGAGTTGTTTTGTACTAGGATGGTATTTTGTAGCTGGCATCATAATGCAATGAAAGTTTGCTACTTGGCAGAGCCATATGTGAACACATGAGCAATGCTTCCATGAGCTATAAATAGCATCCCTTAATCCTTGCATTGATCTTCATGTGCTTGCTTAAGGTTCACCTATCTATATTTGTATAGATTAATGACATTTATTTGATTTAAAATAAAATCAGCTATGCCTCAATATAATGTTAAGCCCTACAATTTGTTACGATTTAACAGACAGATATTAAGGATAATTGCTGTCTCCAGGACTAAAAGTAGACACACAGACCTAATGGCCAGTTAGTCTTCTATTTTGAAGCTGACCCTTAATAAATAAGCATTTTTATGTCCTCGACTGTATGCTTTTGCTGGCATACTTACAAATGCTTTCTCAGTGCTGACATCAAGACAGAACTGCTGCCATTTAGGAGACTGGAAAGAAGAGGAACATCTTTCCTATTAGAAATGCTGATTATTGACCTAGCAATGGTCTGATCAAAAAGCTGACAAACACGGGCCCAGGCATATTGCTTGCGAGCAGAGTATCGCCAGTCAGGTGGCCACACGTGCGCATCAGGTCTGTTGCTGAGGACAGGGTTCCCAGTGAGGAACCTGTCATGTGGCATAAGGCTGATACTTGGGATTTGAGAAAGAGTTGGCCTGCCTATTTAAAAATGACCGTTGAGACAGAAATGCCTTTTGTTTCTGACATAGGAATGTTATAGCATGGTGCAGGATCATTGGTTTTGACACTGTGCTGCTGAAGAGCCTGTCTTGCAGATGAAACATAAGACTAGAACCCTAGGAATCACATATTGCCAATAAATATGATCCTGTGGCACTTCCTGCATGGGAGAGAGTCTTCATTTTCATGTTTTGGTAACTCTGTTTTGCTTTCCTAAACTTCACTGCAGTTGATGTAGGATATACTTATTTTTCAGTCTTATATTGACATCTAATATTGCTAAATAGTTAAATACTTGCACGGCTTTCTACAAGTGATAGCATCCACATGCCTCATTAAGGTGTTACCATTTATAAAATGCAAGAAAAAGAGAAAAAATGATTTTACAACATTAAGCAATGGATATAATTGAATATGTGACAGGAAGCTGGAAGATTACACTTATTCTGGCAACAGCAGCTTATAGACACTGCTTTCAGGTAACACTTCAATTAGTAATTATATTGTTAAATACACTCTATACCTACCTTAATTTTTATATTGCTGTTCTGGTACATGTGAAGAGAGGGTGGCGTTACATACAGTCAAAGTCTAAGTTCTTCTTCCTTGCTCCACCACAAGAACACTTAAGGCTTGGAAAAAAGGCATGAGTGTTTTTTTTTTTTTTTTTTTTTGAGGACTCTTGCTTTTGAACTTTGGGTGCTGTTTTATTAGTAGGATAGTTTGCTGTTTGTCTTTGACTGTTTGATATAAAGCCAAATTTTGATCTATTACGCTGTTGGGGAAGTTGGTCAGTGGTTTTGGGCCATGGTATCTGAATAAGTTTTCCCCATTTGTATCCTAGAACTGGTGTCTATCATAAAAAAAAAAAAAAAAAAATCACTACAATGTACCCAGACTCAAAGACACAGATTTCTTATTTGCTGGAAAGCTAATGTGTGAGGTCCCGCACCTTTCTGCTTGACAGAGGAGTGACACTGTTTTTACAACACTGCTGTTGGAGGAAAAGGTCAGTTTGGTGGCTTTGAGTTCCAGAAACAAGAATGCTGGGGATGCTATTTTCTCTACCAAGACCAAAATAGAAGCCAGAACATTTTGGCAGAGAGAGGCAAAGTTGGAATTAGAAGGATCAGTAGCTAATAGAAATGAAGATTTCTGTAACAGAAAGAGTAGAATACTGAGATCCGCATGCTCCTCCTCATCATGAATGGATTTGGGGGTCTCCTCTGTCAGGACATGGAAGGGAACGATGGAGCTGGAAGGCTCACTAGTGCTTCTTTCACAAGGTGAGAGAAGAAAATGCACGGAAAACGCACATCCTTTTGCAAAAACATTTTTGACTGTCCCTGTGGCTCTTTGGGCTGCTGTAATTCCATTTCAGGGGTCTTTTCTGCTACTTGATGCTCATAATCTTTTTTTTTTTTTTTCAATCAGAAGTTGATAGAACTCAACACAATAGATTCAAGCAATGAACCACCCTACAGGTTAGCTGCTATTTGTCTACCACACCATGTGCCTTAACAAGCATGGTACAAATCAGTGCTGCAATATGTTGGCAGAGTGGTTAGGAAGAAGCCTTCCATATAGCAATTAACATTATGGACGCAGAAACTAAGAGGCGAAGTTTGAGACATGAATCTTAAAACTGCACTGTGGCAGCTGCATACAAATGAGCAGCCTATACATTTGAAAGCCTGAGAAGTAAACCGGCTGTGCATTGAAAGGTAGGCATTTGGAGGTGATAAATTTAGCCCTGACTCATCCAATGGCAATTTAGACACTTGGGTGGACTAAATTACTTTTAGGAGTTGCATCATGTTTTTACCAGATAGTTTGACTGAGCATGGTTTAACCCATTCATGTACTGATGGCCAAATTCTAGACCCTTCTCTCTCATTTGAAATAACTATACAAGAATTTATTTCTATAGGATCATAGATACATCCTGGGTCATCAAGTGCCTTTCTTCACAGGCAGTCACATCAATGAATTCACTTCTTAAACTGATCAAATGACATCCTAAAGCTGGACTGCTTTTTTTAATTCACTTCTCTTATTGGAAAAGAATGGGAAGACCCTTTACTGGTGATATCTAAAAAACTGTTTCCAAAAACTAGTGAAACTTTCTTCACAGCTTTGTCCTTTAAACAGTTCTTTCCTCTTCCCGGTGTTAACTCCTCAAGTATTTATTAAGAGCACTTGTATGCCAAGCTGTTCAGCCTCTTCTTGATGGACAGATGCCCCTTTCCTCAGCCACCTTAGTAGTCCTCCTTGGTGTCATTGCCGGGTGAATTCTGCATGAGAGAGCAGAACGGTGACATCCAATGGTATTAATACTTTCCAGCTCTCTACCAGAAGAAGTTTGTCTGACTTGCTAGGAGTGCATTTGCTATTTTTTCCCATGCAACACCGGATGACCAAAGAAATCATCCTCTCTTGCGAAAGTCCTGAATTTACACGTTCAATAACTTCAAGGAATAATGGATTTCATTTCTGTTTGCCTTGCACACAATGACTCATTCCATCTTTATTTGCCCACAGACAGCTTAGTGTTGACACTCGTGTATAAAAACAGCGTATTAAGCCAGGACATATGCTGACGCACGAGTTCATTTTTGTTAGTTTTTCCACGTGTAAATAGAAAAGATGAGTTTATTATTAAAACACGTCTAAAACGCAGCTTAATAATTCTAATGCAAAAAGAAACGTATAACCTTTTCTTGCAGCTGTATTGCAGGAGCTCCTGCACTGGTCAGATCAGGCGAGCCGCTCTTTAGCTCACTGCCTCTCACGAAACGGGCCGCTTCAGAAGACACCGCGCGCTGCCGTCCGCCCCGGCGCTTCCTTCGGGCCCTTGGTCAATAACCGCCGCGCGGGATCCCTTACCGGGGCGCGCCGCCCGCCGCGGTACCTGCCGGCGCGTCTGGGCGCTGCTCGTCGGCCACCGCAGCAGCTCGCGGGTCCCGACCCGCCGCCGCCGCCGCCGCCGCGATTCCGGCTGCGCCGGCTGCTCCCGCAAACGCCCCAAACGCCGCTGCCCCCGCGAGCGCCGCCCCGGCCCCGGCCCCGGCCCCGGCCCTCGCCCCCTCCCCTCCCCTCCCCGCCCGCCCGCCCGCGGCCGCCCGGGGAACAACGGGCGGCTCCGGTGTCCGAGGCGGATTTAACCTTCCCCGCGCCGGGGCGGGCAGGGGGAGGGAGGGAGGGAGGGAGGGAGGGAAGGGGCGGCGGCGCGGCCGCGGGGCGGCGGGCAGAGCCCGGCGGGGCCGCGTGTGCGGGCGGCGGCGGCGGCGGGGGGCGTGAAGCGCCCGGCGGCGGCCGCGGCGTCGCCCGCCTCGGACAATGCGCGGCGCTCGCTGAGCGGCGGAGGACGCGGCCGCCGCCTCTCGCCGCGGGCATGAGCGCCTCGGCGGCCACCGGCGTCTTCGTCCTCTCGCTCACCGCCATCCCCGTCACGTACCTCTTCAACTGCCTGGCGGCCGGCGGCAGGTGAGGCGGGCGGCGCCCCGCGCGCGGGCGGGGGGGAGGGAGGGGGCGCCTGAGGCGCGGCGAGGCGACGCGGGCGGGCGCGTATGTTTAGCGCCGCGGGAGGGCAGCGGCGGCGCTGAGCGGGCCGGGGTCGCCTCCGCGGGAGCGGGTCGGCGAGCAGGGGGGGCCGCGGCGCCCGCGCCGGGCTCCCGCCCTGCTCCGGCCGGCGCCGCGGCGGGGAGGCATCCGCGGCGGAGCCGGCCCGGCCGCGGCCGCAGCCTCGGGAGGCTCCGAGTCCTCCCGTTTCGCGTCCTGGAGTCGCGGGCGCCGCGTGCTCCGGGCACCCGCCGGGCGGGAGCGGGAGCGGGCGCGGGCTGCGGCCCGGCTGCCCCGGGGAGCAGCGGGGTCGCGGGGCGCGGCGGGGTCTGGGCTCGCCGCCTGCAGCCTTCCCTGATCCCGTTGCGCCCACACGCCGCGGTTTTAGGGCTTTGCTGCATCTGTGCCTCCCTCGTTTCCCTCCTTCTGGGGGATAACTTCACTTTTTTTGTTTCTCATCGCTAGAGAAGTGCTGAATAGCACTTGCCGGCTTGCTTGATCCGTTGCCAGGATTTACTTCAAATTGATAAACCGCAGTGAAAAGTCGCTGCAGTATTAACAGCTGTACCACTGCTGGCGAAATTCATCACTGGGAAAACAGGCTAGGGGAAGGTTCAAATTGTAAAATAAATCTAGAAGCTAGTAATCCTAATCATGACTTGGAGTATGTGTGTATATATTCTGTATATCTTGCAAAGTTTTTGAAAGTTTTAAATCAAGTTTCCCTAAGACTGAAATTGTCAAAATTGGTGTTATTTGTTTGTACCTAATTTGTTTTCTTGAGGCATAGAGTATGCGCTATGTATAAAATCATGTGCCAAATATTTTTAGCTTATGATTCTGGAGTTTGCCTAATCCTTCCTCCCTTGTTTTTTCTTGTACATAGGCACAAAAGCAAGGACTGAGACAAACTGAGACAGAGGTTCAGTCTTAAAGAGAACAGAATACAGTTTAGCCATTTAGAGAGGAAAACCAATCTCAAACAGATTTTTTTTTAACTCACTTTTTGTGGGGGAAGGAGACAAATTTGTTTTTGTGTCAAAAACTTGTACTTTCCTCCACCACCACTTAACATGCACTAGCGTTACAGCCACCATCTTCAGAGGAAAGGTCTGTTCTGCAGAGCCCATCAGTTACTGCCGAAGAGCCGATCATTGAGCCGCTCGGAGCAGTCCTTCCTTATAGCGCCTGCGACACCTTTGGTAGCACCTCCAGCTCCCATCAGTCCAAAACTGGAAATTAAACCTAGATCCATTATTGGTGCTCCACACTCCTAGTCCCTGAGACTGACATACTTTTCTTTGGAAATACGTAATCTCCTGAGTAGATAACTTATTGCTGAGGTTAGACTAAAAGTCCCTAATGATCCTTTTTGGTCTTGAAATCTCTCTGTTTGTGACTTTGACCTCTCATTGGCCTTTAAGTTTTCCAGCATTTTCATTTCTTTTTGCTGATATCAGTATGAAAACTGATTTTAGTCAGACAAATCTAGATTTCTGACATGTTGTTTATCTAGCTATTTTAGTATTTTCTTTTTTTAGATGACCACATGTGAAAAAACAGGCACATAAATTCTGCAAAACTACAAAATGAATACTATGACAGACTATGCAATGGACTTGAAAAGCAGCCTTTTTAGTTACTAAAAGTTACTTTAAGGCTATATACATTTAAAAGTGATCTCTTCATTTGAGGATAGCTGATAAGAAAGGCCAAAAAAGCAAAATTCTTTCTGTCTTTTCTTCTGTCTTTCTTTTAAATTCTCTTTATTTTTAATACTGTTTCAGTTCCTGGACAATTGTTGTAGCTGGATTACTGGTCCTGATTTTTATTGCTCTGTTGGCTCGTGTTCTTGTCAAGAGAAAACCACCAAAAGACCCACTGTTTTATGGTATGTATTGGTAACAAGGAAGCTGAATTCAGAGTGTATCCATTGATATGAAAGTATAATATATGCCGGTTATTACACATTGAACATTTAAAGCATGGCTTCAGAACTCGGTCCTGTGAGGTGCTAAGAAGCCAAGAGGGAAGTAAAGACTAGGGGAGAAGGAGGAGAAGTAATGCATCTTTTGAACCTCTCCCTGAGCCAGATCTCCCATTTGAAAAGAACAAAAATAAAATAACACTCAGGCTGGGCTGTGAAGATGTTTGAAACACGATCATACCTGCTCTATTAAGATCCTCTTTGTGGCACAGCTTAGACAACACAGTAGACCTCTCCTGCATATCTCATCCTGAGTGGACTCAGTCGGGATTTTTGGATCTTTTGGATCAATGGCCTCCATGGTTTGGTTCCTCGTCTTATGATCAAATTCCTTCATTTTCCCATTATCATTAGGTTTCTGTGTTAATACAGCTTTGTGATACATAAGAAAGCTTGCATCTTCCCAGCTATTGCTTGACGCTGCCTGCAGGCTCAGGCAAACACTTCTGTACTGATATTTTGCCATAAAAGAATAGAGAGATGATTATTTTTTGAAAGGAAACCTTAGATTTAGATTACATTATAGCAACAATTCAGAAGAAAAAACACTGCTTAATTGCTGTGCCTCGAACTAGCCCAAGTTTGCCCCTTAAGCTGGAAATTTTGGAACATGGACCTGTAGGCAATGTAGAGTACAAACTACCTGTATTTGCCTTCTATCTTTGTTACGATTCCTAGGCGTCTGTCCTCCAGTGGAGGAGTTCACACTGAAGTCAAAGGAAATAAATACCGTATATCTAACACAAATAAATTTCCTGTCTCAAATGAGTGACTCTTTACCTTGCCAGATAGGCCTCCTGTGGACTTAAATGGCAAATACAGTTTTCATTGCTCACTTCCAAAAATGGCAAGTCACATTTCCCTCTCCTTTTTCTTTTTGTTGTCCTTTCCTCTTTCCAAAAGATGATTACAGTCAGGACTGTATACCTTGTGTGACAAAGATCATTCTGAAGGGCTACATAGTCCCTTTCAGCAGACACTGATTTTCCACTGAGATTAATGGGAAAATGCACAGATGTACAGGATTTCACGTTCCTAAGAATAACTTGCTAATGAACTTGGTGGGCTAAACACCCATAATACTTAATACTTTTAATACTTCAAAAGTACTAAGCTACATGCAGAAAGTCATGTTGTACATTAGATATCTGTGACCTCTAAAGTAGATACATCTGCTTTGATAGATATTAATCTCTGCTTGGCCAAATATATCAGCCTGTGAATTAACTGTGTGATTCCAAGACTTTTCACATTCAGTAATTTTTTTTATTTTCCTTTATAATTACAGTTTATGCTGTATTTGCCTTTACCAGTGTAGTCAATCTTATAATTGGACTGGAGCAGGATGGAATTATTGATGGATTCATGACCCATTACTTGAGAGAGGTAAACAATTGTTTGGCTTACAAATTTAAATAAAATCGTTACTAGTATTTGTCAGAGAAAAGTAGCCACTTACACATCCAAATGATCTTCTTGAATTTGGTCATTACCATGTTTCATTATTGTTATGGACAAAGTTTTCACTGGCTCCTGTTGAAAAAATAGCACACCTTTCAAGCTCCAACCTAATGTCATTTAGTTGAAGTAATACTGTTCAGTATTAACTTCTATGGCAATTATGCAGACTGTATAGAGGTCTGCAGAATTCCACAGGTGCTCAGGACACAGGAGTGGATGACTACTGCAATACCTATATGCTTTACCAAGAAAGAAACATAATTTATCCTTTACTTCTGCTTAATCACTTTAATAAAAGGAATTAAAGTAGAGTTAAAAAATGATGGTGCCAGATACCTAGTCAGCAGAATCTGTTGGCTGCTGAATATCAGCATCCACCAAAAATAGCTCAGTAAGCTCAATATGAAAGTCACTGAAGTCATTGAAAAGATTCCATGAATCTTTCACGGAGTGTGAAATGGGTTGGGCCCTACAAGGTTATGTATTGTCATCATTAGTATATTCAATCAATACCATTCTAGGTTGCTAATTATATCTTTATTTGTTAAACTTGAGGATCCTAGCTTTTATTACTGGAATATAGAAAAGTAATATTTTGGTAATGTAGCAGAACATTTGACAGTCACATGCAGACGAGGAGTTTTCCCTTCTGTCTTGCACCCAGTTTTGTGGATATATAAGCGATTTCATCATTCCTCATCCTACCTAAGTGAGGTTTGTGTCCTGAAGCATGTCTGCTGACAGTCAAAAAGTGCATTCCTGGACTGAAAGAACATCAGTTACTTTCCTGATATTCTTTATTAATTGGTCATTTCTGACACTTTCTTGAATCACTGTATACTTTTTAAAATAAATTTTCTCTAGGGTGAACCATATCTGAACACAGCGTATGGCCATGTGATCTGCTATTGGGATGGCTCAGTTCATTATCTGATGTATCTCTTGATGGTGGCAGCTATTGCGTGGGAGTAAGTAATTTGGATTTGTGTACTGTTTAATTTGCTTGCCTCCTCATACAACGTAGAAAAGGCTTTTCTATGTAGTATTTACATTTTTCTTTCCAGATTGTTTCGTGCCTTGGCCCAAAGCAATGCTATTAAAATTCCATTACTTTCAGGAATTGTACCCCCACCAAAGTTACCCTTTCTCTCCGTTGAATAAAGAGCAACAAATACATTAAGTTGTGTTCTCTGTTTCACTCTGCAGCAGAGTCCATAGCCCATCTGCATGCTTTACGTTAATTAGAAAAGGAAAGCTTAAAGAGGATGTACAGTAAAACCCTGTGATACCGTTTTTTCAAATAACATATTAATGGTAGGAAAACTATATTTCTCAGCATTATGTTCTCTTTTTCAACTGTGTTAGAAAGCATTGTGCAGTTTAAGAGGCAATGATTATTTCTAGAGGCTCTTATGTTCCTTGCTGTTACAGGATTTTGAGAAAATAAGTACGTACTTACATTCAAATTCCAGAGGCTAATGTACCTTTTGGTAATAGCTCTACCAGAAAAAAAACTATATATATATATATTATAGTCTTGCACAATAGGTGACTTGTGTAAAATCACACACTAAGCCTTCAGGTGAGAGAAACATAATGGCAAATACCTAAGTATGCACAAATCCTCTGCTGCTCATGGGATAATCTCCTCCTACATGAATGTAGGATTTCTCTGGGTCCACAGCTTGGAGGCAGGATTCCACTGTTGACTTGTGGTACAGATTTTAAAACATTTACTTCCTCAGGTACAGTTATGGCAATCAGTAGAATATTTGAGGATGATTTTGGGTAGCGGGATTTTTAAGGATGGTGCAATAACTTTTTTTTTTTTTTAACAGACAAAGTTATAGAACCATTGGCCTCTACTGGTTAGGTTCCATTGTCATGAGCATCATTGTGTTTATGCCTGGAAACATTGTGGGTAAGGACATAATTTCTATAATTTTCTTTCCCCTGTGAAACATTTTCAAAATTCAGCATTAAGCTAGCTATATTTTATTGCAATATTAGTTCCTTTCTGTAATAATATGAAAGTGGAATTTCAGGAACATCAGTAAAACAGATGCCAAGTATTTCAAAATTTAAATTTGAAACTGGGAAGATGGAGACTAGCAAAAAAAACCCCATTCTGATTGTCCTTAAAAAAAAAAAAGTATTGGATTTTGCTGTACCTGTAAGGCTTTCATCCAAATGAGGTTTAATTTAAGCAATGAGACAATAACTGTCTCTTATTATCATTAAAAATTATAAATTTTATAATGCATAAAAGTTACTAATGTACTTAAGTCTGACTTTCAAGCAGTGTACAAAAGGCATCCAAATTACTTTTAAAAATGAAATCTGAAATTTACTCTATTTTGAAAATAAATTTAACATTCCTAGATTTCTAAGATAAATCAGTGCATACTTGTGCTGCTGGAGGTTAAGAATTGTAATTAAAAAATTTACATCACATATTTACTGGCAGGTGGTCCTTTAAGAGCTTTTTTCCCCCACCAAATTAAAGAGTTTTTTTATTAGTGAAGCTTAAGTTAATAATTAAGTTGATACAAAGTTGACTGGGATGCAACTGACATAAATGTTCATGTGTCCAAATCCTGTAGTCAGCTTTGAAAAAGCTCAGTGTAACCCAGGTTTTTAGGACAGAGGAGAAATATTCATGGTGCAGCCTGGAACCAGTCCAGCTCCCTCCTTTGTAGGTACACACTCCCACCGCGGAGGTAGCCAGCAGATTTACTGTGCCAGTATCTCTGCCTCTTTCCTCTATGGAAAGCCAAGAAACTTGTTTTTCCTAGAGCATGCCTTTTGTTTTCCATTTTGACACAGAGGAGCCAGCGTAAAAGGCCCCATTTTTATTTACCCTGGCTGAGGATAGATCCCTGAATTTGTAATTTGTCCTTAAGTAATAGTACAGGCCTGCAGGAGAAATCAGGACTTTGGAAACCAAATGTGTAGTATCAGATCTTTAAGAAATAGATCAGTTCCTTTTTTCCATTTTTTTAATGATCCCTCTATTTGAAGCACGTTTCATTAAGAGATTTCAGAGCTCTTCCATCCTTCAAGGTTATCTAGTATAGAGTGACTGAGGTGGTTTCCTGTCCCCTCAAAAAAACCCTAATTTCTAAAATGTCATTCTCTCTGATAGGTTCTCTCTCACCTGTGGCTCTACCACTACTGAACATATGATTTTCAACAAGATTTGCATGGTGATTTAACAGCCACTCCTAATGTTTTATATTTGTTACCATAACTGCTTCAGGTTTGATGTTCCATAGGGTATTTTTAAACTCCACTGCAACATAGTTTACAGCTTCTTCATATGTCTTATGATTTTTTTTTTAATAGGAAAATATGGAACAAGAGTGTGTCCTGCTTTGTTCTTAAGTGTACCATACATTTGCCTTCCCATATGGGCTGGATTCAGAATCTATAATCAACCTTCAGTGACTCATGATACTCCAGTCAAGGTAATATTATTGCAGTTAAGTTTTAGCTAGTGTTATGAAGGCTAAAATGCGCTTACTGTTCCTACTGAGTTTTACAGGTCCCTCCGTGAGAGTGGAATGTGTTACAACTGTTCACTGTTATGACAATGGCTGTTAGGTTGTGTAGACACTGTAAAAATATCCATACTGTAAGAAAATTCATTAAGGTTGGTTAAATAAAAAGCAAAAGTATCTCGAGTTTAGAGTAAAGGACTCAAATTTATAGATGTTATTGTCCTGCTCTTCTCTGTTCAGTTTCTGATTTTTTAAAATTCTTAGCTATAAAATGGAAACAGTGGTACATCCCAGCTTCATAAAGCACCAGAAAATCCTTATATAAGCTATGCAGAGAAGTATTCTTCCTCAGATGATTTACAGATTTCATGTAATTTAGTCATTTCTTTTTGAAACGTGTATTTCACAATATTAGATTTTAGAGGTAAGATATTAGTGTATTAATTGATGTGAAAATTGTTTAAACACTTTCTACTTGTCCAAAAATATGTTTATCTGTAAAAAATAATATTTACTTACAAACTGCTTAGGCCTTTGTCTTTGAATTTAATGGTTGGGCTGTATTGTGATTGCTAACTGAGCAATCACAAAAGGTAGCAATAGTTTATGCACTTTTTTACCAAAAAAACCCCAAAACCAAAACAAAACCCTGCAGGACAAAGCACAGAACAGATATTTAACTCTTTGTTGCCATAAGCAAGCCAGTTTATTGCCACAGCACACCATATCAGTTGCCAGTAATATAATCAATTAATATTTTTGCATCGCAAGAGCTCCTGAGTCTCAGGCAGGTCCATTCTATAACTGAAAACAGACGCAGAGGGTAGGAGATAGCTCCTGTTCTGCAGCTAATAGGCAGTCAGTGTGCAGGGGCGTATTCTACAGCACAGAATAACAGCAGATGATGCACTGACAAATTTTCCCAGAAATGTATGAAAGATGCCATTCAGCCATTCATCCGTTATCCTTAAGTAGGAAAGAGGGGTATAGACAGATGCTCATATCTCCTGAAGTTTGAAGAACCGCTACTGAATCATCGTTTTTAGGGCAAATTCCTATGAAAGGCAAATTAGGGGAAACGTCAGGTGCCAAACTCTCTTATACCCTCCTGTAGAAGCCTTTAGGAAACCACATGTCCCATCGCAAGGAAACTTGAGCTGATTTATGTCAGGGAGTCCATAATTCTGGTCCAGGATATACATTCTTTAGAGTCATTAGGGCAGAGATGTTAAGCGTAGTTAAAGGTAGTGATGGCAACTGTTTACCATATGTATTAGTGAGAACATTCTTTGCATGGAGGATGGGTGAAGGTTTCAGTTTGCTCTCCTAGTATTGGGAACCCTACAGAAATTGCTGTTACAGAAAGTGTGTTATGGACTGCTTATTTGCTGAAATATAGCCATGTCTCCTATGCTATTGAGGAGCTAAACCATTTACCTAGGTTCAGTATTTTATTTTGGTATATATTTTGGAGAAACTTACTTTTTAATTGTATTTCAAAAAGACAGTGAATAAAAAGCTGGTGATCTGAAAATTTAACATTGCACTTCTTAGTGAATCCTTTTTTGTAAAGCAAGAGAAAGTAATAATGCTTTTAAATGTTATAGTGCAAGTATATACAAAAATACTTACATGAAAACATCAGAAGCAAGGTATAGTCTGCTGGCTAAGCTATCCATTGCTATAATTTTATTATAAATCAGTTAGAAAAAACACTGAAGGGAGAGGGAGGAGATAATCAAGTTTTGGTTGTTTTCTAGTAGAGGAGGGTACATGGGAAAGGGATGGAGTTATGCCCTCCTTTAGAATCAAACCAAACTGTACTATAATATTTCACAAAGCCCAGCAGACTTATCTACAAGTATAGTAGCTAAGGAAACAGTTTTACAGTAATTTCAAATTCATTAACAAAATTAATATCCATAAATTCAGATTTGCATCTGAATTCTGCAGGGACTGACTTCTGTGGATAGCATACAAGATTATTCCTAATCCTTAAAACTGATCATGGAAGGAGCCTCTGAGAAGTTATGGAAAAGAGCTTTTCCCTGGGAAATGACAGAAGATGCTAACTATGCCTGTACACGTCCTTGCTACACAAAAGGAACGGCAGGATTGGCAAATTTGTGCAGAATTCCATGTTTTTTCCAATAAATGGGAAACCTGTAGCAGGTCATGTCTGCTCTGCCAGTATACTTAACATGTAATTCATTTTAGCATGTATTGGCATGACTTTTGCTGTGTTAAAAGAAGGGAAACGGAAATTTACTCAGTAGCTGAGGTCTGACAGTGAAGTGCTGCTTTCAGGACGTGTTATCTTTCAAATTCTTGATCCTTCTGCTTTTTTAAGCTTTGTGTTTTCATTTTGTTTGTGTAGGTGGACACACAGAGAAAAAAGGTGTTAGCTTTCTGTACCCTGGCAATTTGACAGACTCAGTCTACAGCAAAGTTTGTTTCCACTATTACATTGGCTTTGTCTCTAAAACCTCTAAGTACAAAGTTATGCTGTAGCTTGGTGGGCACATTAAATAGGTACAACCATATAATACACTTGTTGAAAGGAAGGAGTGATACATATGTAAGCTTAATAATTAGACAGAGTAGAGAGAAAATATATCAGCCTGTGAACTTTTCATTATTTTTAGATAGTCCATATCTGGAAATTACTTGTAACTCAGCAGCCATATGAAGGCTTTGTCTTTCTTAGGAATAAATATTAGGATATAGTGGTTTTTTTGCAGGTAATACTATAAACATTCCTACACTAGTATTTCAAGTACTGTGAAGTAACACAGGTTCAAGTCATAATTACCCTACTGCCAAAACAGACCTATTGTTCTAGTATGAAAACAAAAAGGATGTGGTATAGAACTTTTTCTGAAACGTAACCTTTTCAAAAAATAAATAGTTTGATGAAAGGGATGGCCTGTGTGTATAAAATGGCCTTATTTTTGTTAAACTACAATTCAGATCATGTAGTTCTTAGGAACTGTGCTTGCAAGATTTGTTCTCCCGTTTCAATAACTTTATTGTGAGTATCTTGATCGTTAGTGCTTCTAATTATGCCTCTACATCCTAATTTTTATTCAGTGCTTTTGGAGACAATACCATAAGTATATAACAGGAAGGAAATCAGGTTTTTGTTTTTGCTGCGTGCATGCCAACACATGGCTAATAAAAAGGAAGAGGAAATGAGTAACACACATAAATGGGGAAGTTTTCCCTATAAACTGCAGAAAGATACTCTGATGTGCATATAATTTTGGCCGTGAATACACAGTGCTGGAAGCGTACCCAGAATGATTCCCATGGTTTCTGTAAGTTTTAGCATGTAGGCAAAGAGATCTCTTTCAGTTGCTCTTCTGTCTTAGAAATCTATATGGCCTCTGTTACCATAGTCTGAACAGCTCGCATCTGCATGCACAGTACTGGGGCAAATCCTATTTTATGCCTGGGGAGAGGAGGCACAGAACAGATCAGATCCAGTACTTTGGTGCCCAACTCTCAGAGGAATCCATATGGACAGTAATAAAAGAATTAGAAGGGGGTTTTCCACAAGCTAGGTACGCATACACCTTTCATTATGTACTCATGTGTTAGGATTTATTTGCTCACTGAACTCAGCAATCCCAAATGGCCACAGAAAAAGCTGTTTTTATCCCTGTGCAAGTGATATTCTATTAATTTCAATGCAGTGTCGCAGCCTGCTGAAAACCAGTCCACTCACTGTCAAGAATGAGATAAACCTTCATTTCTCTGTCTCTCCCAATAGTCCTTGTAAAGCGTATTAGACCCTACTTCAAATGTTTGAGACAAATAAACCTACATATCCAGGGGTTTTCTGCAGAGGGACATTCAGGAACATGAATTAATTCAAATTAATAATAAATGTGACTTTAAATGAAGTTAGTTATGCTCTTTTTAAGCCTTGTGTGAACTCAGAGTTAAAATGGTGTTAATTTGATTTAGCCTGCTTTGAAAGTAAACTAATCTATATTAAAATGGCTTTATTTGGATCCATCCATTTCTAGACTTTATTCGGATTAATTTTCTTGATTGTGTCCTACAGAAAAGTCCTAAGCCACATTTTTAGATGTGGATATCTTTCTGTCTCTGAAATCAGTGGAGAAATAGGATAACATAACTGAGAACTACCTGCTTCTCTCATGTTTTACCACTTGACCCTTCTTGCAGGGACTGACTTGGAGTTAAATGCATGTCATTTGGGATTTGGGATGTGCTACTAAACAGCTTCTGTATTGCAGGTGGTTCAGGAAGTCCAGAGGAAAGGACTCTTAAGACGACCAGTAGATTTAATCTTAGCTGCATACCTCATTCTAGCAACGGGGTTTTGCATATTTAGGGGCATGGTAAGTTGAAGGTATTTTAATATTTTGGCCTCTGATTTTCACTTAAACTTTTAAATTTCTGTTTCCTAAAAGAGAAGTCATAGTGCCCATATGAAAAAGTATGTACACTTCAGTCAAGGGAAATTCCTCGACTTTCAGGGTTGGAGTAGGCCTTAGGCATCTAAAGGACAAATTGATTATTTATGATTACAGTTACTGTTGCTTTGCTTCTCCATTTTTTGTGTGTAAAGTATGTTTTTCAAAAGAAACTATGTACACAATAACAAGAGTAAATAGCATCCCAAGTGTAGATCAACATGGCCTAAAATGTTTTTTGTTGGTCTAGTGTTTTACATTTATACCCAAGAACATGGAGGCAAGCCAACTAAATTAAATCTGTATTCATGTCTTTCTAAACAGAGATATGTAGTTAAACTCATATAGGAAACCAAACCAAACTAATTTACACTGCCTAAGATAGAGCAGAACATTTCCACCTGAAAAAAACCCCAAGTTTTATCTAAGTTACCTGAATTTATACACATGTTGTTTCTACTTACCAACAGCTGATTTTTTTTTATGTCTGTTTTTTAAGCATAGCTGATGATAGATTCAAAGTTTGAGGGAATGAAACAGTATTGAAAATGCTTGTTGAACTAGGTAAATCCAGGAGTATGTAAACCTAGTCTTTTGTCAGCTTTAAAACATTGGCAGCCTTAAGCAAAATGGAAATTGCATAACATTAAGTGAACAGTCCCCAAATGTTTAGGCATCTTAGACAACTGCCTGCTTGCTTGATTTGTAGATCTGCTCCTGTCTAGGATAATTCAAGTAACAGGTGATGAATCCATAGCAACGTTTTGTTTCCCCAGTGCAGTTAGTCCTTTTGTGGTTCTGCTGCTCACATTAATGTTTCATTTTTTGCTTTGTTTCTCTGAAAACTTGTGTCTCAAGAATACTTTACTTTTTTTGCTTCTAACTTATTGTAGACTGCTTCATTTCTTATAGATCATGATACGCCAGAGCACCACTGCTGCAGGTTAATCACCCGTTTTGTCTGTAATTTTGCTGTCGGAAGGGTTATTTCATGCTCTACCATCTAACTTGATTCTGCAATCCCACTCCTTCATTTCTCAGAGTTTTTGGGGGGGTTGGGGTTCTTTTTTTTTTTTTTTTTTTTCCCCGGAGAGTGTGTTCATTTCTTTATGCATTTCCTCTACCAAAGCAGGGACTGCTTCACTGGCCTTACTCCTGCCTACAGAGATCAACTGAACATCTCTGTGTAAGCTGCAACAACCATGACTTTGTGAAATGGTTAATCAAGTGTAATCCATTAAAAGCAGACCCAGACCTCTTTCTTGGATGCCTATGTTGGAAAAGAAAAAGGAGGAATACCCATTGTTTGTAAATCTTTGTATTTTTCCTCAAAGCCACACAACAAATACACATGAAATTAAGTTGTGCAAAACATACTGTCCAGCCTTATTGCTAACTTAGGCATTAATAATGCCTTGCTAGAAACATCTACTGTGATAGCTATTGACACAGATTGCTAACTCATTTTAGAACAGCATTTTTTGTAGTAAGATTTCTAAGGGCTACTATGTAAAGTAACTACACTTATGGAGGAACTGGGTGCTGTTCATGCTTATTGGTAATTTTGTTCTCTGTATAGGAGTGTAAAATCCAATAATCTCTCGTTTGCCACCACCTTTAAACACTTTTTTCTGACACCCATCTTTGAAGTCTGCATTGCTCTCCACTGCTACTTTGCTGTAGCACAACTCTTGGACTACATCTGTAGCTTGCTATCCTGAAAATGGGTGCTTAACCTGAAGTTTCCACTGTCTGAGTAATTTTCCATCGGAAAGCTCGTTTGTTAGGATCAAAGCCAGGTTGTCAGAACAAATCAATAATGATTATACTTCTACTACAACATAGTCAACTGACTATTCTCTTCCAGTGAAAGTCTTTAAAGTAGGCTGTTAGCATTTCCTTGCAAGCCCTTTGAGCAGGAACTGAGAGGAGGCTGTGTTTCAGCCTTTACTGGGGATCAAATGGACCTTTCCAACAGATTTTGAGCAGGCCTCCTGGGTAGCAGTACTGCAGACAACTACTGAATCTTTAGGGCTAATAACAGGTATCAGGTTAGCTCGTTTTAGAACAAATTCTTTGTTCACAGGAAGTTTTAAAAATTCTTCTTAGATTGCTCTGGATTGCCCTGCTGAACTCTGCCGGCTATATATCCAACTTCACGAGCCTTATATAAAAGATCCCGCTGCCTATCCTAAGCTTCAGGTAAAGCATTGACTGTGGAGCATACAGTGTTATAAAGGGATTTCTTAACCGGCACAAAGATGAAGTCATGGGTTTTTACAGCTGACACAATCAATAAGGGAAGTTCATGGCAAGTTAAACTGTATTTCACATATGCTACTAAAAAACCATTACAGGGTACCAGCTCGTCACTGTGATAAACCCAACTTGGATTCAAATCAGTTACCTAGAGTTACATATCCTAAGTACTCAGGCTTCTTTTAATATAGTCCATGAAATAAATCCTCATGTTTTTTATAATCATTACCCTTCTTTAGAAGGGCAAAGCAGACTTTCAGTCTGGAATAATGAAGCAAAAAGGGGTGCAATAGGTCTAGATTCCTTAAGCTCACTTTATACTTCTGTCTGCAGTGACACACTCCTTTAACAATGACACTTTTTACAAAGCCTATTTACATGAACATTGCAGAGGAGGGAGTGAGTTGATTTAGGTTTCTTAGTATTTGCAAGGTTGCCATTCTTTTGCAACCTTTGCTGTTGTATGGGGGCAGTGCCTGCAGTAACACTAGGCAGACAAAGTGCAGAACCCAAAAAGCTCTGGTGGACCTGTTCCTGGTGGGACTATGGGTGGCTTGAGTGCATCTCACACTCCAGAGCTGGAAGTGCTATGGAGCTTGAGGAATGGACACACATATTATGTTGGACAGTGAGTTAGGTCAAGCCAGGTGTAGTGGCATGGCCTCAGAGATGGAAAGGGGTAGGAGGAGGCAGGACATATCCTGGGATGAAGGGGATTTGGGTGTGGCAAAAAGACAACAGACATCAGTATTAGTTGAGGCCATAGGGGAGCTGGATCCATTTAACAGCATCCAGCTGCAAAACTCTTTTCTCAAGAAAGTTGTAACTGCAAAAAGGCCTAGGAATCATTACTCCAAGGAGTGCAGTTTTGAATAGTCTCAGTTCCTCAGTCAGCAGCTGTCTAATTTTTAAATGCATCTCCCTTGTATTGCAAAGCAACTAATGTTTCTGTTTAAAATGCAGATGCTGGCATACATGTTCTACTCTGTGCCATATTATGTGATTGCACTATATGGCCTACTGGTGCCTGGTTGTTCCTGGATGCCTGATTTAACCCTTATACATGCTGGAGGACTAGCTCAGGTATTTCTTGTAAAATGTTCACTCTTGAATTGCCGGTGAATACATAGAGAACCACAGAACGAATAAGGTGCCCAGTGCTTTACCATTATCATGCTGGTTTTCTGCCATTGTAACTCAGATCACTTTTATATCTGTAAGGAACTAATTTAAGGGAATGGAGCATCAAGCTTATTATATGTCTCTAATGGCTGCACTTTGGTAGACTTTTCTTTCCCCTTCTGCAGAATATTTTTATTGGGCTCATTTAAACCTTATTAAGCACCATGCATTCTTTAGCTGAAGCCATAAAGGAAGCCCGTTTCAAGGCTGTAACAGGGGACCATGTTAAAAAAAAACCAAAACCATAATATATGTTGACAAACTACGTAGTTTGAAAAAACTAAATGAAAAAAGAGTACCTAATAGTCACCTAAAATAGACAACATCGGTTGATGATCTTGGTATAGCAGTGGGAACCTCCTGGGCCACACATCACAATAACACTAAGACATGCTTACGTTCCCAAAGGCCTACCAAAGGTCATGCTTTTGTAACTCATTCTGTTTTGCTTCTCTTAAATAAGTGATCATAGTTCATTATGAGTTGTTGCTGACGATTACGAGAACACTAAAAGACAAAAAAGTCAACAAGAACTAGTGGATTGCCTCTCACATCATACAGATAAACATTTGACATTTCAGACGGTGACAAATAATTGATTTGTACTGTACGTAGCAAATGAAATGTGTTCTGAACATCCAGACAATGCAGAAAAATATGTATATAATCCTGTAACAATAATGAGAACATAGGGACACAGCAGTAAGTGTAATTTGAGAACCGCTATTAGACAAACACAGACCAGCACTTTGTTCCCCATGCCAGAGATAACAATCACAGATAGCAACTACAGTCCAGTTTAACTGTCCAGTAAGGATGGGGGAGTGACAGTTTATTTTCTATTTGTGAGCAACTACCACAGAGAATGAGATGACTTTTTTTTTTTTTTTAAATAGCTTATATAGTATCTTGAATCACCAAACTATATCAGAACGGAATCTGGCAAACATATTAATGGAGAGTTTTAGCTGCTCAAAAGGTATCATAAACTTTATGAGACTGTTTGGCCCAAATCTAATCTAAAAAAAGCACAAGCTAGCTAAAATAGGCAACCCAGCATCAGAAACCTCTCTCTACTGAGAGATTACTTAGGTTTCGTGAATTCCCCAGGCAGACAGGAGGGGGGGGGGGGGAAAAGCTCCTTCAAAGATTATTTAGCACAAGGGAAAGTAAGCCAAGTCAAAACATGCTAGCAAAACCTTGCAAATTTACGAAAATGCTCAGACTCCCAGATTGGGACTTTATTATTATTATTTTAATGTTTCCCATAGTAAACATTCACTATTTTTTTTAAATGGCATTTTGTATCTTGTATCTGTATGATTAAGATATGCAACATTTTGTTGCTGAAGCCTAAAAAAAAAATAATAATAATAATAATCTTCTGTTGTCCCTTGTAGTTTGGTTTCAGGATAATGCTGATTTGTAAATTAGACAAGGAGGGGAAAAGCTATTGGTAATCCAAAGCTAATGCTCATGTATTTCCCTTCTTACTGTTTGAAGCTTGTCTTAGGCACAAGTGAAAACTCTGTGGGTTGACAAGAATTAACTGACTGAAAGAATGGCATGTTGTTGCACTCCCCCAATATTTTCCCCATTTCAAAAAACCCACGTCTTTAAAGTTTTTTTTTTTAATTTTGAGTTAAACACCACAAAGGCATTTCCCAATACTTGAATGCACTGCAGAATAAACTTCAGAAATTTCACAACTGAAGATAACTTAATTGACTTGTTCAACTGTGAGCAACTTAGGAAGAAAACAGGAGTGTGACATATAATGAATTAAGGGCTCACTTTTAGATTTTTTTGGCCATTCAGAGTCACAAAACACTATTTCCAGATTTGTCTATACTTTTCTCAAGTTAAAACACTTGCAATTTTAATTAAAACATATGTAGTTACTGAAACATGTTTTGTTTTCTATTATGAACAAAGGCCTGAAAAAGGTAGAAAAGTAAAGATGGAAACAGGAGGCATTGCCCCATGGGAACTAACACTATTAGGATTTTTAAAATTATTTTTCTGTCATTATGAAATATGCACTTTTTGCAAATATGAGTTTCAAAATGCAATGTGATGCATCTAAACAAAGAAAAGAATGTCTGAAAGTGCCTAGCCTTTCATGGCACAAAAAGAAATATCCCTTTAATACTTGGTGTTTTTTCCAAATTACCTACATCTCAGCTTGAATTATTCCATTGCTGACATTCAGACTCCAAAACAGGTTGGGACCCTCTGTTTGGGCTTTCTGAAGCTCCAGGAACAGCTCTTTAAACGTCACAGGACTGAAGTACCAGGAGCTTTGATTATAGAAAAGGGTTTGAATAGCCTCTATGAACTTGATAAATTAGTGTTCACCTGTGCAAGTGAATCATGTGAGAAGGGATGAAAAGTTCCAGCTTCTTGAGCCATACCCCTACACATCACCCCTTCCGTTTCACCAACTCTCCACAGCCCACTTCCTGTCCCCACTCTCTAACTGAGGTGTAGATTGTTTTTCTCTCCTTCTTCTCCAGCCAATTGTTTTACTTAATCCTGCAGTTTCTGGTGGCTAGTTTGTGCAGTGCCTCTTGTCTACAAGGGAACTACACCCAAGGAACAGAGATGTCTCCAGGTTGCCTCCTCCCTGCTCTCTCTCATGGCCTTCCTTAGGCTCGTAAGACCTGGGCCAGCCCCCTCTGAAATCTCTTGCAGTCTTCGTCTGATTTTAGTAGGTTTTAGAGAGAGAGCGCACAGAGTGAAGGAAGACTCCGAACCTTTTTTCAGGTCCTTCTCTTTCCCTAACCAGAGTGCTTTCTTGATTGCAGGCCAACAAATACTTCAAGTACTGCCTATGAGCAATCTACAAGCAGAATATGGTAAAATCTAAGCCCAAACTATTTCATACGGACAACAAGCTAAATTAGTACCAGGCTTATGCAAATTGCAGTTAAGTTGAATGGTGCCATGTCCAGCACCAGGCCTCTTGCAGTTGTGAAATGGCCTGATCAGCAGACTGGCCAAGGCTTTGAGATTAAAAAAAGGCTGTATGTTAGAGAGGTAAGGCTGTATTAGAAGTTCACCTGAAACAACTGATTTGGTTAATTTTTCAGCCAAGGTTTGGGTTTTTGATCCTCAAAATTCCCCACTGAAAGAGGTTTCAATAACAGAAAGTACCAAGGAATAGCTTAAACTGCTCTCACTTACCTAATGCCAGCCCATTGCAAATCAGGCACAGTGATCTGGAATGACTAACAGCCCTTACTGCTTAAAGCTATGGATTTGGTGGGAGTCTGTCTTTACTTGAAAGAAGAACTGGATTGGGCTACTAGGGAATGATCTAATACAACCCTCTACCCCAAAAAAGAAAGAGATTGCAGCAGCCAAGTTCATGGAAAGGAAATGAGGAAACACATGAGATTAGAGACATAACACAGTTTCCATGGAGGTAAATCAAATAAAAAACAAAAAACAAAACAAATCAGTGTGGTGGCTTGAACACGCCTGAACATCTTCCCTGATAACGGAAGAAAAACAGCAAGGTGTTATACTGACAAGTCTCATAAACAGTAACTTCTCCATATGGTGCCTCATTAGCCAGGGAAATGCTATTTGGACTGCAAATAGCACAAAAGGTAACAGTCAAATGTTTCTGGTTTTTATAATGCTGGAAACTCACTAATGCTCCTTGGCTCCTGCTGTAAGGAAGAAACCACACAATATGGCCTAGATCTTAAAGCTGTCTAGGAGGCTTTGGGAATTCTGGGTCCAAGATGAAGAAGGTTCTCCCAGAAGCATGATCACTTACAGCACTTTCTGACAGGGCTTGTGACCTTGCTCCAAAGTGCTGCTGGCCATGCTCAGAGCCAATAGGGCCTTGAAACCCAGCTATGTACTTCTCTACAGAAAGTATCTTGTTCACCCCAGAAGAGGCCCCTAAGGTACTAGAGGGAGGCTGTTAGTACCTACATAAACATTAGATGGCCCCAAACCTCCTACTCTAAGCCAGATGGTGGCTGTCTAACTCCTTGGGAAAGCATTACCTCAAATACTGTAGGTTGCCTGCTCCAAGATGGTTCCCAAGGTGAGGAAAGGTAGCAGGTATCTGAACAAGACCACACAGGCACCTAAGGCTCTGAACCAGGTGAGAGCAAACAGGCTGCAAGGGATAAGCTGACTTATTAGGCTGATACAAAAATGCTGCTGATAATGTGCCCCTGAGCATCTGTTTACTGAGTAATAGCTATTTACAGAAACATGCTAAGTGGCACTCTGCTGAAGTGTGTTTGTATTTGATTTCTTTGATTACTCTGTTTCCTAACGCAGGTTTGCTAGATCAGATCTCATCTCAGTGCAGGTGGTTAGAACCTCCTAAAACCCAATTTCCTTTTCTGTTTTAATGTATAGTCTCAGCCTAACCGCTTGCTCAAGGGGTGTGTATTAAGACACCTGCACTGTATTTCACTTACCACTTTGCTAACCATGAACTGAATCGTGTTCTTTGTGAGTCCTAAATAACTCCTGCTGAAGCCAGAACAACGAACAAGATTTGGCCATAGTGTACTTCACTGCATTACTAAAATCCTGGTGTCCCTTTCTCCTGCTCTGCTTCAGATCAAATTGATGTTTATCTTCTCAGAGTTCCCCATCCACTGCAAACTAACTAACTAAAACTGGACACACGATAGTTAATGTGAACGAGCTGTTGCTTGAAATAGCAGGTAACAGATGGAGACAAAAGACAGCAACTATTCTGATGCTTCTATCTTTAAATGTTTGTTTATGCTAAAAATATGCTTCAGCTCAGCAAGCTTCTCTTTGCATATAACCTTCACTGTAAACTTAACCTATACTTCAGAACTGCCCGCTCCCAGCCCAAAGGCCAAATTTTGCAGAAGTTTTCTGAAACCATCAGGAGTTCTGGGATTATTATCTGCAAGACTGAATTTAAGATTTATTTATTTTTAATGTAGCTTCCAAGTCTTTATTTTCTAACTTTATTTCGAGTGAGTGCCTGTCTGCTTCCTGTTGATGCCAAACACAACATTCCAGATAGGCGGGGACAAGTCCTACCCCCACTGCGGTGCTGAGACCAAGGAGTGCAGGTCTCTGCACTGATGCACACTTCCCTGGGCAAGAATCAGGGACCCTGTTGCATGAATTATCAGCCATTAGCCAAGGATGAAATCCTACACATGGTGTTATATCAAGCTATGAATGACGGTAGTTCAGACTGTATTTTTATACTGCTGTGCAAAAGTATGATAGATAATTCAGGAATAAAAGGGTTGGCATGGAAAATGTCACTGGAGATGCATACTTGCATGCAGATTATGCTGTCTTTCCAAAATATACATCAATTTTACCTTTTTTTAATATATACGTTATATACACACCACAGGCTCAGTTTTCCCATATTGGTGCTTCTCTTCATGCTCGAACTCCTTACATCTACAGAGTCCCTGAAGAGGCAAAACAGTTTTTTCTGATATTGAACATAATGTATGGGATTCTTCCCCAGCTGTTGGCTTACAGGTGTGTCAACAAGCCAGAGTTTTTTATGAAAACAAAACAAGAAGAAAAAACGGAATAGCGCCACTGCTTTCAGTTCCTCTTTTTGGCTATGTACATAATCGGCTTTGGATGTAACTGAACTAGTCAAATGGAACCCAAATGAAGTGTGTAAGATGTGTAAAATTGCACAATTGTGTAAAGTTGCACAGTCTATTTTGTTTATCCTACTCAAAAAAGGGAAAATAAAGACAACTGCCTTCAGTATCACTTCTCAACATTTTGATTTTACATCACAGTAGATAATAGTTCATATAGCTATTAAGTAAGCTGTTTTGACATTTTTAGAAATATTGCATGGAGTTTAATAATAATGATGTCAGTGTTTTGCTTCCATACACTGAAGTATATCAGTGTTAGCAATTCACATACAAAGCTACTGTAGAATTTTAAGATCAATGTTTTTGAAGTGTCGAAAATTAACATACGTAACTCTGTCACATGCACATGTTTTATTTGTCAAAAAGTATGTCTTGTGGGTCAGCCTTGTTAAAAATCCCAAGAAATCTTTTAAGAAGCAATCAACTCTCATGGTAAGATTCCATATATGATAAGCAAATCATATAGTTTTGTTAATACTTTTAAGGATTCAATTCTGCAAGGACTACTCATCTGCTTAAAGTTAAGCATGTGCTTATTAGCATTTCTGAACTGGGCATGTGCTCAGTACCTTGAACAACATCAGGCCTTACACAAACGCATGCATTTTCAGAGAGGTTTTTTTTGCTGTGTTTCTCTATGCAGCTATTTTTGCTAATGATGTTAGGTCATAAGCAAGTAGCAGCATATAGAGAGACCTTCGTTCATGTGGTTTATGTTTCCGTTTGCAATTAGAACTATTTCTATGACTTTTGTGTGTGTTTATACTAAAAACAGTACATTTAGTGCCTTTCTCACAGATGAAATTAGCTGATTTTAGCCGGAAACACTTTATTTTGGGGTGTTTACTTTTGGATGTTTTGATTTAGAGAATTTTAATTTTCTTTTTAAACCTAATCAGTAACAAGAAAGCACCAGCTCATGCACATGCATGTTGCACCCTACACCGGGGACTTTCAAAGCAGGAAGAACTTCATGCTCGGACACTCTCCAGCTGAGCACTGAGGTGTAGTTCACAGCAGTGCTCAGAAGAGAGAATCCATGGTTTTATACCTCCAGCCAAAGGGGCAGGTCCAAAATAACAACATCTCTCAGTCAGTGTTTCTTGGCAAAAAGGAGCTGATGCAATCATCTCCTCCAGCACCCAGCCTCCCTGGTGTGGACTCCCTCCGTATATGCTAGAATTCGGGACAGCTCCATCCCCAAATGTCTTCCCAAGAAAACAAACCCAGAGCTGTTGGGCATGCTGTCTCACAAACAGATATTTGAGCCTCTGATGTTACTTCTAATGTTTTTAAAGAAACTTTGAATACATTCAAGGTGAATTTAATAACCTCCTGTTATCCAGAAAAGGCAAAGTACAGAAAAAAATAAAGATCTCACCTGCACTTGTATCTATTATGGTCAACTCATGTTAACAGAATGTTTTGCTTTAATACTTGACTTACATTAATACCTCACATTATTACACGTATGAAGCCAAATATGACGCTAACTTAGTTGCTTACAACCTCAAACCTTACTCCCAATACACATTCCAATAAATTTATTCTGTAAAAACAATACATTTTTTTGTTTTCTTTTTGTTTTCTTTTTTGTTTTTTTGTTGTGTTTTTTAAAGTTTTTTACAGTAAACTCGTCAACTACAAACCTTGAATACGCAAAAGATGTTCCAAGGACAAGCATAACAAGGATTGATAAAACCAGACTAAATATGTTTTCACAATAAAAGCTGGCATAAAAATAAATAAAAATCTCTATTATCACAATAGCAACAATAATGTACACAGAATAATGGATTTGGAATGCTTACTTACTAGTCTAGTTCTATTTCCAAAAGGAAAAAAAAGCCAGAATGACAGCATCCTTTTTTAAGCCTTTCATTATTTAAAATTGATGTTTTCTTTTGGTTTCCCATAGGGTTCTATATCACAGTAAGCTTAAAAATGGAAAGCATCCAAATGAATGATCTCAAATTGTGTTGGCATTGGAAAAAATCCTTGTATTAATCTAAAGAAACACAAAAAGACTTTCACTAACTCCACATATAGGAACTAAGTCAGATAGTGTACATTACATCATGATTTTGAGAAGTATTAAGAGTATAACTAGCTAGGTACTTCTAATAAGGAAAGGTATTTTATTACATTATTGAACTTTGCAATGATCTCAACTGAAGAGGTTTTTTTCTTTCATGTTGTAAACTGATTAAAAAATAAGAATGAATATAGGGAAATTTAAAATTATGTTTGTAGGTGGAAAATATTCTTGTAGCATTGCATGTAGGGGACTTGTTTCTATGATTTACTTATTTTTTAAAAATGCTGATTTAGAATGATTTAATTTGGAGTTATACCTTTTCTATTTAGAAAAGGAATCTAAAACATGTTCAAGTATGCAATATCTTCATAAACCTCAGCCACTGGTAAAGGGCAACTTCATGCAACCAAATAATATGAAAATCAAAAAGTAACCCTTAGAAAAAAGGGTAAAATGTCATTTCTGCAAACACAACAGATAGGAATGTGAATAATGTGCATACAAACTGGGATGCTGATGATGATACTAATGAACAGATGTGGTGACTCATATCAAATCCAAGAATATTAGACAACCAAACATGTAACCTTCTTGTGTTTTCCCTTAATATTCAGCAGTCATTATGTTGGTTAAGTCTGAAAAAGAGAAAAAAAAGAGAACCATATTTAACGTAAGAAAAAGCATGCTGCAGCAAACTTCCTACACTTCAAAGTCCCAGGTACAGTAACTACGTGGTCTGTTTGAGCAGAAATTTTTTTTCTAGAGAAAACTGCTTATGTTACATCGACTAAACATATCACTACAAAATATTGAAGAACAGAGTTTAAAAGTAAACATTTAGGGCTTTATTCAAATAAGCAGCTTCAGTCGTGCATGTGGATTGGTTTTTGTTTTCCCCAGTCATTTAATTAAGCATCTTGTAGTATACTTCAAACACAACCAAATTCTGAATTTTTGCATTACAATGCATCATTGATAAGTTTAATGCAAGAGGTTAGAAGGTCACTGTTGTATTCCCTAACACCTTGTGAGGAGCAGACTGTTCTGTTCAAACAAGTGAACACTTAATAAGCATGAAGACAGATACACAGTTTTCACAGCTAACATATCTGTATGTTACTTCTGGTGAGGACACCGTTTGGCTTGGCGTTCTCTGTAAGGTGATGACAGGAAGGGAAGAAACTCCCACTTTGTGACTGATTCAAGGTCAGCTCTTGCTTCCATTGGCATTAATGGGAAGAGGATCAGACTGTCCTCATGATCATGGCAAGTGTCTCCAAGTCTCCTTTTCTTCATATTAGAGATAGCAAAACTCACTCAGTCATAGGGATACATTATTGTGCAACAACATGAAGACCTGGATTGCTCCATGACTACCTAGCACTGGGCAAGACTTCCCTTCGCCTCTGCAACGAACTCGGAGTGCGAACGCTTACCACCCACACCCTGACAGACGGAAAGAAACACAACACACGGCCAGTATGAAGGAGTTAATGTATTTGGTGCGATCAACCAGGGAAAAAAAACAACATCAAGGAATAAGAGAGGGGGGTACAGGGTAAATCCACTGGGGATGATGGGATTTTCATTTTAAGCAGAATCTGGAAGAGAGTATGAAAAAGAAGACATTTTAACATCCCTGCACTAGCAGTTTCCTGCCTAAGCTCTCTCCCTCGCTGGGTCACCGTATCCGACTGTGCAAGATGCCCCGGCTAGAGGGGACGACGCCTCTCTGTCCCAGGGGGCAACCACGCACCGGTGCCCACTCAGGGCTCCGGGCCCTCTATTGAGCTGCTGCGAGCGGCTTGCTCGGAGCAGCTCTCCTGCTGTGCGAGCAGGCCATAATGGACACCGCTGCTTTCCGTGTGGGAGGTCCCGGCACATCCTGCCTGACGACACTGGAGAAGGGGTTATTGCAAAACGCCCATGCATGCAGTAACGGCCTGCAGGAGCGTGCCCTGGGCCCTCGCACCCCGAGCCTCGGGGCGCCAGCTGCAACGGGGCCTTGCTCGCCCGGGGCACCCACTGCCACTGCTCTCGCTCCTGTCCAAGAGTCGGTGAGATTATACTTACAGATGCTTTGGAGATGTGGCTTGGAGGGGTTCGCTGCCATTTCTCTTCCCTTCAGAGGGAGGTGTAGGCATCCGTTAAAACAATTACAAAATGATTAGTCAATCAAATCATGCCTTCTACTAAAGTTCTTAACGACAGCTGCCACCCAGCATTAAGGCAGGATGGTGCTGAAACAGTCAGTCCCTACAGTGTCACTCTCAGATCTAGTAGAGAAAGGTGTCCTTTCGGAGTACTAAAGCTTTGCTCTGATTAACACCACCACACCGCTGGGATAAGGTCGGGGACTGGGCAGGCACCGTCCTCATGTGGGTGCTGGGAATATCCGTAATTCCACTCCCCGCTGTCTCACAGCTACGTCTGTTGGGCCGCAGCACAGCCCCGGAGGGAGAGCAAAGGGCAAAGTACGCAAGTCATCTCGAACGCTCGCACAGGTCTCCAGCACCGTCTTCCATCCTGACCCAGGCTCTGTCTCCGCGGCGTGCTCCCAAGCGCGCAGCAGGCAGCGGGTCTCTTCTCCCCAGGTCCGCATGGCCCCGGGGGCCGGCTGGCCGCGCCGGGCAGCACCCTGCGCCACCGAGGCGCCTCGCCTGCCCGCGCTGCCGGGCTCCCGCGGCGGCCGCTGAGCCGGGACGCAGCACGGCTGAGCAGCTTCCAGGGTCTCCGCGATTTCACCTCTCCTCAGATTAACTCGCAGCACTTTTGTTTGAACAAGTCAGTCAGCTTCACTGTAAGATACGCTGCAACGCGTGCTGTGCTGACCAACTCGGCCGCACGCAGAAGAACCAGCACAGAGTCTGGCTGATGGGAGGGAAAAACGTCAGTCATCAGGACAACTGAACACAAAGCTACAATAGAAGGGCGGAGAATACAGGAGCATAAATAAAACTAAACCCCCAAACTGCCTTGTTTTTTTCTGGCACTGAAAATTCTGTCCTCAAAAGTGTCCAGCAAGTGACTTTGCCATCCTGTGCTTTTACTCCTATTGCATGGGCAGAAGGATAATTATTTACTTGCTCTGTACTCTTGCTATTCAGTGCTGGTTTGAGGTTACGCTGGTTACAGGTTTCAATACAGACAGAGATGCAAAGGGTGTATTTCATTTATACGAGCTGCTTTCATCTCTACTTGTATTCAGCCATTTTCTTAAGTTATGTCCCATTGCCTTATTTAGGAGCGCTGTTCTCCTGAGCTATTTGAAGACAGCACGCAACACACCTCTTTAGACTTGTGCGCATGCTGTGGTTGAGAGTATGCTCATATTTGATTTTTAACATAGAAATTTACACTGTGCAATAGTTAAACACATGTTTACAAATGTTACCTTGTTTGGAAGGATGTATTTTAACTTACTTCAAATTCCTGAAAAAGATTTCAGACAGAAATATATTCCATTTTACTTTTCTGGCAAAATGCCCACACAATGCTTTTATATTGAATAGAGCCCTAAATGCCATGCTTTTAATGCTGATAAAATCCCAAACCTGTTACGCAGTTTAACCAGTGTTATTCTTGAGAAGCAAAGAAGGAAGCGTGAGAGTGCCAAACGCCTCAGAGCCACAGCAGGGGAACACAGGGAACCTGTATTTCTCTGGCATGGTTTGGCCATGACACGGTAGTGCAGTGTTTTAGATGGGAGCAATGTCTTTCTCTCACAGCAGTCCTGGAATTGTTGCTACCCCACCAGAACATCACAACAAAAAATTTGTCTTGGACACAGGCTGTTTTAAATATGTTCTCCCAATTGCAATAGTATCAGATGGCAGTAATTTTGGACCAGATTTTGATCCCCTTATTCATGCTGGCAAGCAGTTGCCTCCACAAATAGATCCACTGATTCCCATGTTAGTAACTGATTGTCAGTGTGAGTAAAAAGATCACAGTCCTTTACCCCACTTTAATATTCTAGCTGTACCAGGAGCAAAACCCTGTACTTCATTTCCCAGAAAACTATTATTTTTCAAAGACTCAGTAAAATCATTCACCTCCTGAAAGACAACCACGTGCATCGTTACACAAAGGAAGGCAGGCTTACACAAACAGAGCGCCTAGCTTACCAAGACTACGTCTGGCCTGCAAATAAAATAATGAATATTGAATGAAAACCTGGCCACATAGCCGCACTGACCTTAACATTCAAATACTGCGTAACAGGCTGCAGATACAGTCAGTTTTAAAATGTCATTATATAGGTATCCAGAGCAGTAAAAGTAAAAAACAATTTAGGTGTTCAGTTATAAGGTTTCAGAGTTATGGCAGCCAAGAACTAAACACACAAGTCACAGGAGGTTTAAATGTGGAATGTAAATCTGCTGCCATGGATTCACTGATTTATGAGCTAATTTTGTACCATAAAAAGTAAACAACACAGAGACATAAATACCTTTCTACAGGAATATTCTGTTTATGGGTACTTGAGGAAGCCATAACAATTTAGTATCTAAGAGCAGAGGACTCTTGTCATTGGGGGGTTGTGACTCTGGATTTGAGCAAGCTCAGGGATAGGCTGCCTTAGCTAATATATGATTACTTAGTTAATATAAGATAATAAAACCCTGAGGTTCAGGCTTTGCATCTTTCTGGGGAGAGAATCAGCCAAACAACAGCAGTGAGGGAAGGAGTCTGAGAAACAGGTAGCGCCAGGATGGAATTATAAATGGTGGCTGAGCCAGAGAAGGCTAATGTCTCACCTGCTGAGACTCTCTGTAGTCCTCAGAAATGGGAGAGACACTAAGGGATAGAGATGCGAAAAGAAAGCAGCTTTGTCAACCCCAGGAATAAAAAAAAATCATGAGTCAAGCCCTTGAACAGCATGAAATTGGCTGAAAACAATCATCAGAGCTTTGGAAGTACTTTTATTTGCTCTGGGTTTTGAGTCTTCTTCTGGCTCCTACCACCTGGAGGTTAGAAATTTCATTAAAGATATAGATGAAGACGCTCCTGTAATCATTTGACTCCAGCAGTTAACCCTTCAAGAAAGTCCCCATAATGCTGAGGGTGAAAGTATGATTAAGTGGCAAAGTTCCCTCCCATTTGAAGATGGGAGACATGTCTTCAGCCTGTAGTCCAGGCATTATAATACATAATTATTAACTCATTATAATTAAGAGAAAAGCTGCTTGTGTCCTTTGGGTAACTGCTGCCTGGGAAGTGCAGAGCACAGGAGCTCTGGCTCTCCAGGGGTCTCAGTCCTTGGGCAGCGCTGCAGCCAAGGTCAGCCGAGCGTGCTGGCCGCCTACCCATCCCTCTGGTTTCCATGGCCTTTCATGGCTTACACTATTAGACATCTTTTAAACGGCCAGAACCGTGGCAAACCAGTAGAATGAAACATCTCTACCCTTGAGATCAAGGCTCTGAACTGTTGTTTTTATTGACTCTTAACCTTCATGGCACTTTTCTACAAGTTATTTTGAAACTATCGCTTTTCTGGTGTCAGTCTCATGCAGTTCCCGCTGACATTTTGGGGACAGAGGGAGTGGGTACGCACCCAAGCGCTCACTTTTGTATGCTCTTGGCGCCATCTTATGGCCAGATAAACCTCCTGAGCTCGGCTGTCCTCTCGCAAGGACAAAGCAATCTAACTCTTTGGCAGCGTATGCAGCTCCCATGCAGCACAGGGGTGGAGGAAGCCCATTTTCTTCAAATTGGGCATTACCACTCCAACGCTCTTCTCACAAGTTAAAAGACTTTAAAGAGACTATAATTTCATCTGTATTTTTTAACAGAGCTGGACGTGGTTCTGAGTTCTCATGTGTGAATGTGAAGACTATATCCGAACTCTCCAGGCATGCACCAGCCTTTTCCTGTGTTCCTTTCAACAGATCAGAAATCCAAGCACATGGGCTGGCGGGGGCTCAGTGTGCTCTGGAGACCCTCAGGCTGACAGAACATGGCCCCAGAATAGCCTGTGATTACCCCAGAAAGCAAATCTAGACACAGCCTATGTGACTGGCTGTTTAACACAAAGCAAACAAGCAAAAAAAAATCAGATTACTGCTTTCCTAAGTGCGTTGTGTCTGATAAAGGCAGACCTTCTAAAAAGATATTTAATCTGGCTTTGAGAACACCAAGAGATGGAGGGTCCCCTCCTGCTCCTAAAAGAGAACTTTACTACTGACAAATTCTAAAAAGAAATGCTGAAGAGGATTTAAATGTGAAGTGCTGATTTTTCAGGAGAAATGGGCAAGTTAAAATATTTGTATCAGGATACAAATTTCTCCAAACTTTCCGTGCTTTGATCTTAAGTTGCTCTTAAAACCATCTCTCCCTGTCCCTGTTACTAAAGCTTTGCCTTTTCTATAATATTAAAAGCATCCAAGATCTAGTTAAAGACTTGCCATTCATGTTTGAAGTCTGCTGGGGCTGAAGGAGTCAGAGCAGAGCACAGCCAGCTCCTCAGATGGGTATGGCAATGTCTACAGTGAATATTTCTGTGGAGTTGGTACTGACAGGAAGGACACAGCAATTGGTGACCATATTCCAGCACTGAGGCTGAAATATCGGCAATCCTGAAAATGCTGCAGAGCAGCATGAAGTTCCAGCATGCTGGACTCTACTTCCCAATAGTTACAAGCATGTCATACACAGCAGGAAGAGCTATATGAATGTCACCACCATACAGCCAACACAGTATGGGACTTTTCAGCCACTTAATCTGTGACTGTTCAAACTCGGTAAACACTACCTTACATGGAGAACGCGCCTGAGCTTCATAGACACATCCCCTCTAACTGCTACAAAAAAGGAATCAAAGCAGGCCCTCCTGAACCTCAGGTGGACCTTACAGTCAGGTTTCTCACACTGATACCTATTTGAGAGCATGAAAGTGTCACAGGGCTCACTAGCCAGAACGTGATCCACACATACACTATGCACTTGCAACAGTCATTAGCCCCAGACCCCCAAATTACGCTGGTGAGGTGCTGGGAAGGAATAGCTGGGTGCAGTCATTGCATCAGCCTCTGGCTCAGGCCTGGTGCTTGTTCAGAGTGAATGGAAGAGGGCAAGGGTATGTTATCTTCCTGACCCCAGGAGCCACACACGGAAGTCTTTACAAGGCAAAGACACATAAAACGCATACTCTCTATCTCAGAGAGAGACATGGGGAAAGAGAGCTTTGGGAGGAGTCTTTAAGTGGGAGACAACAGCAGCTCCCCAAAGGCTGTATTTTGTGAGAAAGGGTTGAGGCTGAGCATGCAACTGGGTGCTAAAGCCCCTCTGCAATGTCAGATGAGAGCCTGTGCTGGCTGGTTTCCTCCCACACCTGGGGATTCATGTCACTCAGCAGCTCCTGCGAAGCCCAGCCTGGCTGCCCATCACGTGGCAGGGCCGTGGCATGGGAACCCTGCCAGAACTGGTTCTGAGCCACGAACAGAGTAAGAGCTGTAAGTGCTGGAGCACTGAGGCTTGTTCTGCTCCAAAGGCACAAAAATAGTACCAGTTGTTAAAGGTGGCTGACGATTAACCAATTCCCACGCCAACTGCGTGGCTTAGCAGCCTTCCTTTTTGGTGTTGTGGTAACAATGAAATAATACTGACATGAACACACAACTGGCATGAACATAGATGGAGGTTATTTCCTATATCAAGCTGCTCTGGAGTAGACTGTGTATCTCCTCCTTGGAAGAGCATATGCCAAGGCAGGATCTGCCCAACAACATGCAGTATGCAGATTCTGACTTTCCTGTAATGCACATTTACACAAATCCTCATGAACTCCAAACAAGTCAGTAAGATCGCACAGATTTAAAACAAGTGTGAAAGAATAAGCAGGCTCCCACTGTTTAGTGAGCCAAAATGCATTATGCAAATGGTCTGATTCTGCTCTCGCATCAATTTTGCAACATTCCAGTTCATGGTTTTCAGTGAACTTACTCTCAGCTGACATCCATGCAAGTGTCAGAACAAAAATAATGCTTATTGCATCTGTTCTCGTTCAGTCTCTAGAGCAAAAGTTGTACCACTGCAGCGACCAGTCCCATGTTTCTGTTCCAGACACATCATTCTGAGAACTTAAATGGAATGTAAAATGGTCTGTACATGGTATGTGCAGGTCACTGCAATGCAGTGCCTTTCACCCCTAAGTCCAAAGCCCTGTGGTAACAAACTGCACATGAAGTGAATTATATTAACGGAAGATTACCCCTTCACTGGTTTTCTGCAAATCTGAAGAAGTGTTTCTTGTGTCATTGCCTGCGTCTCCAGCATCAGAGCTGCTCTTATTTTCTTCCTCTTTGCAGTCCTTATCATCTTCATCTCCAGGAGATTTTCGTGACTGCTTGGAAGATTTCTAAAAAGATCAACAACAAAGTTAAAAAATAAAAACTGCGCTTCAGGCATAGAACAACATTTTTGTAATGTATGTGCAGAGCTGTCTGATCATGTGGTTTCTTGTTCAAGATGAATGCTGGGGAGGGTATGTGGGGTGTAAAACATTTTTCAGGTGAAGTAGTTGGAGTTACTGCCATCAGTGAAGCGAAAGGAGAAATTCTGGGTTCAACACAGGTTGGCAGCATAGTCGACTGTGAGGCAGACACAGTAATAGGAGATGGGTATTAGCATTGGGTCACCTGTAGGTTTTGTTAGTTAATGAAACAGATGGTGCCAGCTTGACAAAAGTTTTGATTAAACACAGAGATGTAAAATGAGAATAATATTAACAGAGCTGCTTTCCATACTTTTTTTAGTGCTGTCAGCTTTAATATATTAACATTAAAGCCATGTGGAATCAATACATCTTTCCTGTTCCCTTTATGTTATGCAATTCTACAGTACAAAAGGATCAATTGTGGCATTAAGCCACCATCTTCCTAATCCTCTGTTTGCCCAGAGTCTTCTGGAAAGAAGATGGTAGATCAGACCTGAATTTCTAATGTAAAACATACAAAGGGGCTGAAATTACTTCATACATTTTGTTCAGTGGATGTACCATGAAAATTCCCGCTCTCCCCAAATTAAGCCCAGATCAAACTGGTTTACTAGTTTCTTTTTGTTTCATTTAGTTTCATTTAGTTTTCACTTTCAGTAGAATAACATGAATGCGAACAAACGTGACTCTGCCACACCTTGCAGAATTTAGCAAAGGGATGCAATGGAAGCAAAGGACAGACTTGGAGGCACACACAGAACTGGAGGAAATGGCTATAGTGTTCTCCCTTTCACCCTGGTGACAAGGGAGGAGCGGATCTGAACCAACTGTTGTCACTACATAGGTAATTATGCTGACCAGCTGTTATGAGGCAGGCTGAGGCATATTACTCTTAACTTTCTCATTTTTGCTGTTACTTCAATATTCACTGGGAGGTAGGTACTAGAATGCAGGTGCTTTATCTCCTAATTGAGTATCCCACTCCCTGCTTACAGAATTAGTTCTTCCTCCCTTCATCTCTGGATACAGTATTGAAGTATTTTACATACAGCTACAACAGGAGCAATAGAGCACACATGATCCTCCCGTATCCTTTACCATGGCGCATGGAGCACTCACACTGGAGATGGGAGAGGAAAGCTGGAGTTCTCCCACACAGGCAACAGACTTGAACTCGCGTCTCCCAGAAGGCATACTCCTAAAGCATTTTTCTTGCTTTTCAAGTGGAAATACCTATATAAAGTGATCAAACCTCTCAATGCTTTCCTCCAAAATATGAGCTCCTCTGGCTAACTTTGCAAAGATTTTCCTTCCAGGCTCTCTGAACTGTTTCCTATACTTCTACCTCCTCAAAGTGTGGGCACCACAACTGGGCACAGTATTTCACCTGCTGTCTACCATAGCCAGATCACTTCCCGGGGCCTGTTTGAATGCCATCATTATGGTATTGGAATCAAATGCTATAGAAGAAAAGACAGATTGCTGTGAGCTGCACAGCGTCTTGATTATAAACGCACATGAGTAACAAAGGAAAAGCTCAGAGATAACCTTCGAAGTGTAGGATTTTTTTCGTTTTGAGCCTGCTTTTTCATTCTTTCTTTTGCCTTTTCCATCCTCTTCTACCCGATCACCTTCCTCCTCACTGCTGGCATCTGCTGTATTTCCTCCTTCTCCCTCAGTTTCTGATGAGCTCTGTTGCTGAATTGCCTTTAAAATAAAATAACAACAACAATAACAACAGTATCACTATAATCTATTAATTAGTTTTTGTTCTGCACTGAACACAAAAATACTGATAACAGACAGCTTACACTTTAATCATTTTAGTCAGGAAGAGCTCAGGTTATTCTTACAATTATCAAGAAGGACTGCAGAGGCAATTTTTGCAGTCACCACTTGAAAGGAGTTATCAGATGCAGATTCTGGGATAGCATGTTCTCAAGGATTTTCACAGAAACAGAAGATCTGATAACAAAAGTGCATTTGCTGGAGAACTAAGGATTGTTCAGTGCAGAGACCTGGCATGGTCTAATTTGGGCAAAACTATGGAAACTTTAAGTCTTTGGCTGCATACAGGCAAGACTCAACTCAGTAGAAAAAGATGGCTGTTACAAAATCCCCCAAAGGGCACGATCTCTGTGACAGCAAAAAGCAAATACTGACCAGAAGGCCAAGAGCTCTCTGACAGTCTGTCTCCCACAGCCTATACACTAGATTTTTTTTAAATCCCCAAGTGTACACAAAACATCTGCAGGGCTGAAAATATGAAACAGGAGCAGAGAGGAGCAGCAGCTTGTCTGCAGGTGGTCCATATCACTGGTTCGTAAGGTTTTGTGCTAATAATGTAATAGGTGTTCTTTATCTTTTGGAGGTGATTTCTGTCTTCAAAGGACCATATTTTTTTAATGAGAAAAGTTCTTTAGCTTCATGAGGCCCACCAACTACTTTTCTTCTCCCCAGTTTGACTGGCTTTTTGTTCCTGACGTCCAACAGGGAGAGCTGTTGTACAGCAGCTACTATTGCTTACTAGCAGCTTAAACCTCCACCTTCTCACCCCTCACAATTTCAGCAGTGGTGTCCTATGTGTTATACATTACCGATGTAAAAATCAAAAGTGCAGTGACCTTAAGGTCTGTGTAAAATACACTGAATTTGATGTAAAAATAAACAACAGAAAGAAGAAGTCACAAATTATTCATGTTTATACTGGAGTAAATAAAACCTTCCATTTTTAATTCAGCTAAATCTGCTGCAGAATTTTCCACTTCAGCACCCCAGAATATCACAGAAAGCAAAGGGCTCTGCAGTATGATTAAAGTTCAATTTGTCACAGAGTGCAAGACCACATTTTTCTTTATATTACACGATTACACTCCAATCACCAGCTGTGAAACTTTTCTAGCTAACTCTTCACCAAAACCAGGACCTTCCATCACCACTCATCCAATGTTTACATAGATAAGAAGTCTTCTAAGAGGAAAATAAGAAAGATAAGGAGGAATAGAAGGGAAACTCATTTACCTGATATCCAGTAAACTTTACTCCAGGGTTGTTTTCTATTTCCCACAGGCCTTCATTAAATCCTTTTCGTTTGTTCGACTTCCCAAACTTATCTTTATATTCTTTGTATGGGAAAAGGTCTTTGGGCCCCAGGAACGCACTGCATTTTAACAAAGGTAGCATTCAAAAGAAGGACGTTAATTCTTTCTCTTCAAATTAAAAACATTAACAGTGCAAATGTTTTCCCTATTCTTCTGCTCATTCCATCAATTTTTTTTTTACATGCTGGCTTTGAGTTACTGCTGTGAGTCTGATTTTATGGATTGGCTCACCATCCCAATGTTTGATGTTGCAAAATCATGCTGAGTCTCTCTAGAAACAACTAAAACGAGTCTCATTTATTATATTAACTACTGCTGGGAACTGGCACTTGAACAGTTTATGAAAGGGATTATATGACGTAATTGCCTGCGATAGCAAGGGACCAAACTTCCAACCCTATGTGTTACAAATCCAGAAAGGCCTAAAAATAATACCATATGAAAAGTTAAAGCATGTAAGGAATGCCTAAAACCCATGAGCCAAAACTCATCCCTTATATTAATGGACAGAAAAAGCAGTGACATTTGTTATTATTCATATTGCCAGTAAGCCTGGGAGCTTCTTTCATGGAATAAGCCCCCCGACGTTAGATCCTGTGCAAACACAATGAAAATGTTCTAGTTCCCCAAAATCTTATAATTTCATATAAGACAAGAAACAATGGGTGAATATAGGCAGATGAGTAATACAAGGAAACAAGGAAACAATGAGACACACAGGGCGCTTGTGGCCAAATTGTTTTTTAGACAGTACAGCGAAGGAGGGATTTTGTGCTCTGCTGCTGCGTAACTCAGCTATGCGCTAGGCCAACTAATTTCAGATGCAGGCATCTCAGTGCAAGGAAAAAGAAAAAAAACGTGGTGATTTATCCTACTTCTTCTACATATTTTACGGTAAAACGTTAACTTCATACATACAACCGAAGAAAGCATCGTTTCTTTTTCGTTGGCTATCAATGTCTGGTATGTTTACTGTGCTCTGCATCATGGTACTGGGATGGTTAAACATAATTTACATTAAAAATAGCGAAGACGAAAAAATAGTTCATTCCCACATGGAAGATTCTATGTCACCAACATATGATCATTGCTGAGCAAGTCACAGTGTCCTTCATCACAATCATTGTCCTACTTTCCTGATGATCTTTGCAATTACTGTTAACTCTGTGGTCTCTATTATCACAGGATCTTGGAGCTCCACCATTTATAACGCATTTATTCTCATAACATCTTCATGAGGTAGGTGAGTTCTCCTTTTTTACAGATGGGCTTCTGAGGCATTGAGATTTGCCCAGGTTCAAATGCAAACTGACAGCAGAGTACAGAGGAAAACACAGCTCTCTTGAGTCTCTAATACCTTATCTAATACCTTAATCACAGGATCATATTTCTTCCTTGCTGTAAACATAATTTCAGATTAATTTATGCCCTGATTCCTCCTAGCATTTATGAATGTGCAAAGTTTCATTCACTTAAATCATCCCATTGGCCAAGAAATTTGCCAGCACAGAGCCAACTGGTGGATAAATGCCTTAGATGACAAGTCTCTGGGGGAAAGAACTTCTTTCCTCTTAACTACTCACGAGACAGAATGGAATCCAAACTCAGTTGTCTCATTGAGAAATACCTTAATTATAAAATGCAAGGCCAAGAATGCATTTCTACTTAAAATCCAAACTGTGATCTACAAAAATACAGATGTCTTGTTAATATTAAAGGCAACAACAGAGCAAAGGATCTGAAAAATTATTTTATCTATACTTTTGCTAATAATGAGAGATGTCTCCTTGTCGCCAAAAATACATACAAACAATTATAATACAAATAACAAAGGAAAACCTTGTGAAACTTAGAATGATCCATCTTAATTTAGCTGAACAATAATATATGGAAACATTTCCACAGCCTTTTTTGTATAGTAAATACTGAAAAATTGTATTATAATTGTAAAATATTTTTTGAAATATGTTGTCACTTGGGAGGGTACAACAGTTTTCACAGTTCTGCTATAAAACTAATGAGCTGCAATCTACAATTCTTTTTTAATAGTTATGCTTTGTAAATTATTAAGGTAGTAACTACAAAATGTTTTCCTCTTTCAGATGTTATAGTCAGATCACAGGCTAATAAAATCCAGAACAAAAGAAATTAGCAGGCTGGGATTCATTTGTTTTAGAATAAACTTGGTCAGAATTTTTTTCTCAAAACGTTTCTCAAAAAAGGTTTTCATTCAGAAAAAATAAAATTACATTTTGGTTTCCAATTTTGAAGTACCATAAGTTTATTTTAAGATTATCTTTATTCTTTTTAGATTATTTCATGATAGCAGTAGTGGATCACAACATATTGAAATATCAAATTGTTTCATTACAGCAATAGGAGGAAATATTTTAACTAGAAAAGAGGCGAGTCTGATCTTTATTAAGTAGAAACTGCCCTTAAAGAGTTTAAAAATTAAAAATAATTTATGAGCTATGGGGCATATTATGTTCTGGAATAATGTTAACATTTGAAAACAAAAATATTTTGAATGAAACTTTGAAATTCTAAAACTGAATGTAAAATATCATCAGAATTTCATTTTTCATTTTTCATGTTTCTACAAAACATGCTCCCCACAACTGGGAAAAGAAAGGTTTTGAAAAGTAAACATTTCATACAAAATGGAAATTGTTTTTTTTTAACTAGCTCAGTGCACAGTTTAAAAAAGACAGAGACCCGTTACATTATAATTTTGAACTTCTGTACTTCCTAGCAATTACTGTGAGACCTAACTTACCCTTTCTGTTCCAATCCTTTTCTTTCCCTATAGGGTCAGCTGGTTCAGTTCTTTCATCACTTCTGAGAGCTCTGTCCTACCATATCCCCAGCACAAATCTCAAAAGAATACGTATATTTTAAAGCTATTTGAGGACTGTGTGAGACTCTGTGGTCAGCTCTGCTCCCTTTCATTTTACCAGCTACCAAGCAAGTTGTCACACAAGAACCCAAAGATGTCTGAATTCAACATGCTGATGTCTGTTACTGTGTTGCTCCAAGTAAAATTTATTTTGCCCCCACATCTGAGTTCAGATGATCCTTTACTAAATTTATGCTGACACTTTTATTTACAGGAAACATAGAAACTGATTATTATTGATGCTCAGACTACAGCATACCATCCTGGCAGCAGCGTTCACACCTACTTGCAGGTTCCACTCCCATGTGTTAATATAAATGAGAGGATCTAACACTAGTCTCCCAATGGTTTCAGTCAGGTTTTGTTCCAAAAAAGCCCTGGAAGCTGACTTAAGCTGAAGTGGAAGAGGATATTTTTAAAGGAAAGATCATGTTCATTCACTTACGTTTCATGGGTCCCAAAAAAGAAGATGGGGTACTTATTTGCTGGAGGCTTCACGGCTCCCTCGGGGAGTTCATCAATCTGTGAGACAGAAATGGACAGAGTTGTTACCAAATGTCAGGTCCCTTGTGGCCGCCAGGAGAGCTGAGAACCACCAGCGAGCCCTGGAAGTGCTAGTGCAGACATCTTGCATCCTTGGGAGGCCCCGTTCTGTGCTGTTCGTGGCTGGCTTCAATTTTAGCATGCGTGAGCACTTGCCCATACCTCAGTGAGCATGGACCTATGCTCAGAGAGAAGGGCCAGAGCATTCACACAGCATTGCTGTAGCAACCCGTTGACAACCTCCCAGAGCAAACCAGTGCTGCTCTGGCACACAGCAGGTACAACGGGACAGGTCATGCAGCAAGTGTCCATCACACTGCCCTGCTGGATGAGGTCACACCAGTAGCCCTGCTAATAGAGTACCCAAACCCAAAGCACATGTATCTCATACCCACAGTTGCACCAGCAAGAAACCTCATGTTCACATAGACAATTTCAGTAATGTCTTTATGAAAAATATGACTCATTTGACTTCCCCTAATAGGCTTGCATTTGTGATATACAAAAGGGATTTGTACCTTCTCTGGGATGGGGCAGGGAAGACGGCTGTTGATTTTTCAGTCAAGCAGGCATGTCAGAATACAAAATATTTGCAAACGTCAGCATATGTCAGAAACTTCAGTGAGACAACAGAAAAAAAAATCAATGAGCAGACATGAAGTTTTAATGACTTCATGGGCATTAGAATACATGAAGGCAATAAAATCAAGTCTGTTTAATTTTAGTGTTAAATTCAGATACTGCCTCATCAAAGGCATCCAAGCCCAGAGGGCAATCCTGTCTGTCTCACATGGCCACCTAAATAACTTATACAATAAATGGGGAACAGATGGCATTTCTGAGAATCTGCGGAGGGAAAACCAGCCAATCTCACGTTGATGCTTCCTGGTGGTGATGGTGGTATCTAGTGTAAAACGTGTAATGCAATGCAGGGAGCAAGGTCTGTGACTCTCCTTCCCCTGGAGCGTCCTAACTACTGCTCTCTGGTATCGTTCCTCTTTGCACGCCATCTCTTCTTTCCTATCCTCTCCTGGCCTCATATCTCTTAAGACAAGGCTGCCCAGCAACTCAGGGGAGGGATGGTTAGGGTGCTCTCCTGAGCTACAGAAGGGACTGGGACAAACCCCTCAGATTGAACAGGACCTGGAATCCAGTCTCCCAGTTCCTGAGCAAGAGTATTGATCACGAGGCACAAGGTCAGGCTCATGACTATTAGTCTTGTCTGTATCTAATTATTCAGTCTTCTCCAAGGGAATAAACAGAGTCCAGGTGCCTACCTCACAAAAACCAGACACATAGCTTTAAATAAGATCTAAGTGCCTGTCTTCCCAGAAATGGCACTTCTGAGCCTACGTAGGCACCTAAAATTAAATGCCCAGGGAACTTGCAGGCTAAGCAGAGAGCTTAACGAATCTAGATACCTATAGGGCAACATGAGAGAGCAGGTGAATGGCTTGCTGCCTGGGTCTTAGGCAACCCAATCTCAGCATAAGCATACTGAATCCTGCCAAATGTCACTGGAACGGAAAACAAAGTGCTGACATACCAGTGCTGCAAGGAATCTGCTCTGCAGTGCAGAAAGGAGAGGGAACCCTGCATGGTTTCTCTCAGGAAGCCAGGCCAACAGGTGCTCTCCTTTTCTTTTCCTGCCTAAGGACCCCAAACACTGAATTCTTGTTGATTAAGAAACACCAGATTGTTTTCAAACGATGTTCTCTTTCTCTGTAAAGCATCTGCTGCCTACACAGTTCTCAAAGGAGCAAGAGCTCTGATAAGAATTCAGGTCCTTTTGGTCTTGCTGAAAGGCCACCAGCTGGCAACACTGAAACCAGAGCCACGCTCGGAGCTGTAGTTTCACAGTGTTCCTTTCTGCAAAAGAAATGGATGCGGATCTTTTAGGCCTAAGTACAGTATTCTCTGAAGTTATACCTAGACTGGGAGATGTAAGAGCACTTCCAAACCATGTGCTGGCTCCTTTCTGCAGCAAGACCTAGGAGCACAGGCGCTGCCACTCAACCAGTGTGGTGTGTGGATGAGGAGTCCCTGGGACACTGGACCATACGGCTGCATGCACTTACTGCACAGCACAGGTGCTGCGTGGGAAATTCGTAACGGTTGGAGGTGTCGTACACTTTGTGGGTGCAGCAATTATACAACTGACTTTGTTTACTAAAGCTAATGAATTGATAAATAAAAGGAGATATATTATTTAAATGCACATAAAAAGAGAATATACACTGGCTGAAGATGGAAACTAGCATTCAGTTTTAGTTCAGCTGTGTGTAAGAAGACACAGAAACAACATGACAGGCTGTTCTGGGGGTATTCTTCATCACCAAGAATATATAGAGGAAAGACTGCCAAAGATGCTGTTCCAGGACTCATTATTTTCTGACATTCACTATTTTTTTTAAGTAAGTGCTCATAATCTGGTTATTTTCTCAATAATTCATTATTTTAATACAGATATTAGACTGTAACAGTGAGAAAAAGACTGTGAAGGGGAAAAACCCTGCAACCCACTTTATAAACTGATTGCAAGTCAGGGAGATAATATGTTGCACTCTGCAACACATTTTATGCTTGCTTAAAGCTGCAGGTATCTAAGCTTTGGACCAACAAAGACTATGCCGGCAATTTAGCAAGTACCTGTGTAATACACCTCAACTGTCTGGATGCTATAGTCTTCCTCCTCTTTATTATGACGTGGAAGGTAAGAGACTAGGCCCCAGCAAAATGCAGACTCCACCGAGTGAGACGAGCGATGCCCACTACGACTCGAGCGGGACTCCTGAGCTGCGCTACAGAACGGTGCAGTCCAGTTACTGCCGCAGCCCTTTAAGAATTTCTCCTGAACTCAAGCTAACAGCTGCAAATGATCAGTAACGCAGAGGAATGAAGACACGCTTAGTGGGGAATGCTGACCAGAAGGGAAATGGGGATCTTACATCACAGCATGTTATGCTCCGAGCAGCAAGGACCTCCTCCCCAGCACCGTCCCACGTGCAGCTGAGCCTCACGGCATATTCCCAGCACCTTACACTGTTAGCTAAGGAGTAGCACCCCACAGGATAAAGGACAGCGCATGCATCCGTCATGCAGCTCGCCCGCTCCCCATTTCGTGGCATATTTCTTTATTCATTTGAGTATCCCCACTGACTATGTATTATCGCAGGAAACCATAAAAGAGCTTTTCATAGCTCTTAAAAGCTGGCATAAACATACAAACACATGCAGTATAAATCTGCACTAAACAGCTCAAGGATAGGCCATTAATGCTCTCACTCTAAAATTTCATTGTGCAGCTGAGGTCAAGACTCTTCCTGCCTTCACCGATTTTTCTGTGAGCAGCCCAGCTCTCAGGCTTATGCATCCAGTGCTATTTCCATTTAACTCAATGGCAAAAGTTCCAGGGAGTTCAGTGAAGGATCAGACCCTCTCTGCTGTTTGGAAAGTTCTCTTCCCTTTTTACCTGTTTCACCAGAATCCCTGCATTAGAGAGCAGGAGAAGAGAGCTTTGCACAGCCCATCCATTCACAGCAAAACCCCCTTAGCCCACCGAATGCTAAGCCCCTAAATGCTTATTTAGCTGCAGACCAACCCCAGCACTCCTTGATGACTACTGCTGTTTTGCAGTGAGGGAAAGCAAGCAGTACAGCAACCATACTGCAGCCCCCTGCTGCTACCCTCCACCACAGCTTATTCCCATCCTACAAGATATTTTGGTTAAATATGCTGAAGGTTTGGATCTGATTTTTTTCCTCATTTCAGCAAGATCGAAGTGAGAGAGAATGAGAGAGAGAGAAAGAGAGAAACCAAAAAAATAAAAAGAGTGAGCAAAGCATCAGTGCTTCGAACCAGGAACAAAAGAGATAAGTGCACCCATATGAGGACATAGTGTTGTAGTCACAGAAACCTCACTAATGACTAAAGCATCTGTCTATCAGAGAGCCAGCCTGCTATTGCATTTTGCTCCAGGAAGGAAACAAACAGATTCTAAAATGCCCGTTATAACCTGCAGTCAAACAGGAGATTCAGCCCCTCCTGCACCAGAGCAGACAGTGGGCTGGAGCTTGCTGCCACAGAAATCAGTGAGAGCAGGGCATGGCGTACAAATCTGATATGCGCATCGGCAACATCATGGGCAGTCGCTTCAATTATGGCTAAAATTAAAGCAGGTGGTTTCAGATTTCAAGTTTTATCCCCTTTACTTCCATTGCTGTCATCTGCTTAATGAATAACAACCGCTTTCCTTTTGCACAACCTCAGCAGAGCTGCACTTCCCAGCATTTGTTTGCCAACCAAGCAGCCAAGCTTTAAAGATGTAACTGTGCCTTTTTTTTTTTTTTTTTTGGTAAACAAATGCTGGGCTTCTAGGGTCAGGAACACTGAACAGAAAATTCAGCCTGGACCTCACAAACCAGAGCAGGGCTTTATCAAGTGGTGTTGCTAGGGACTACCGATGTGCGAGCAAAAAATCTTTCTCCTTACATTGTAGTTTACAGGCTGGGATGTATACGCAGCCGGAATATTTTGCTCTCAGCGGAACCGAGTAACTGCTGACTTCTCAGGTAGTATTTTTAACCAGTTCCCACAGCCCGCGTTTGGCAGCGCTCAAACACCGCAACACCTTGCTCCCACAGCAGCTCCGCCGAGGCTCAGGAGCCGGGAGCGAGGCGCTGCCTGCGGGCTGCGCGGGGGCTGCAGGACCGCAGCCCCGCAGCGAGCTGCCCGGCAGCAGAGCCGCAGCTCCCCACGGCACACATCACCCCGGTGCCCGCGCGTGGCTAACGGGGCATATTCGAGACAGCTGAGGAGCTCCCTGTGAGGGCTGCTGCAGCGCTGGCGGAAGCGCGTGCCCTCCCGGCTGTTCTGCTCTGCAAAGAGCTCTGCATTCCCTGCAAAACGGAAACACACACAGAGAGAAACTGCAAGTTTTTTCTCTGTGCTTGTCTATGTAAAGAAGTTTTCCATGGAGGCTTAAATTATTGCAGCAGCCAAGGAAGGGACAGTTCTGCCCATCCTAGTGGAATGGCAGCCTGGGCGCATCTCCTGCCACCGGGAGGGATGGCAGGTGCCATCGCGTATGGCCATCATGACATCTCTGTGCTCCAGATACACTGCTGTTCAGGAGCAGGAATCCTAGGTTTTCAGGGTGGCTTTCTGACCAGAACAGTTCCCAGAACCTGTTCCATTATGTTCCAACAGAATTTTATACTGCAAAAAATTGCATTATGCCAAAATGCCTACCAGGGCCACATGTGCAGGCAAGAAAGCTTTACTTCAGTATGCAGAAATACATATGCAGGCACAGAAACCACAAGAACAAGTCCTTTTATTTTGCAAAAAGCGGGAATTAAAACTGCAGAGCAATAATCACTGATTGTTTTGACATACTGTAAATGCCTTTGATTGGCAAAAGCACACAGAAGCATTGCAAAGATCAGTATCTCCCACTGAAATCCCCAGAGTCACTGCACAGCAGCCAAGCAAAGGCCTATAGTATTTTTGCTGGAAAGTGGTTAAAGTTGCTCATTATTGCTCAACACAGGCAAGCGGCTTGATCTTTTGCAGTTGGCTTATAAACAAAACTCTAGATGGATAAAAGCAATATTCTTCAAAAGTCATTATTAAAATAGGATATTATTGTTTTTCCATAAACTAGCATTTTTATTCATGCGACTTTAAATGTGTTTTTAATAGCTAATGCTACTGGGAGTCAGCAGTATGGTAGTATATTTTCTCAACCATTATTTAAAACACTGTTCTGAAGAATGTAAAATATTATTTTTTTCCCAGAGGATCCTAAAATGTTTAAAAAAAAAAATCCACAACCTCCAACACAAAAATAGTGACTCAAATTCTGTGATACTTAAATTGAACAACATTCCCACTAAAGCTGATTGGAGACTGCAGAATTTGTCTCTCATTTATCAGGACTATATGATATTTGAACAAGAGCACTGCTCTTTTCCTAATGTACATTAGAACTGCTAGTGTGCAATGCTGGCATATGCACTTTCTCACCCATTAAAACAGATAACCCTGTGAAGGGTGAGACTAGAAGCAGAATCCAACTTAATAAGGTAGAACTGCACAGCTACAAAAGTAAAAATTAAAAAAAGTCTCTGGGCATGAGAGAGTGCTACCAGCAAAAACAAAAAGCAAAACAAGATTAAAAACAGCAGAGCATACTTTTGAGCATGGCTGAGAATGGCTGAAGGGTACCCTGCAGACAGCCAGAAATGACAATATAAAGACATCAATCCTCCTTTTTCTTCTGTGCATGCTCAGGACCTCAACGAGATAGAAAGAAGACAATGAAGGGTCAGTCTGAGTCCTAACAATGCTGGCAGGCAATGCCTCACTAGGAAAGATCAGCAGTCTTGCAACTGAGTTCAGCCCCTTTACATCCCTAATTAGCAGCACATTTGTAAGACAGAAACTTGAAATACACTTTCTGCAGAACTGCTTTAATCTTCAACATGAAAATGGGGCCAAAGCCTAGTTCTGCATGACTAGTATCTATATGCATGGCTTTGTAGATAACAGATCAATTCACAAGCTTTAGCGGCTGGTGGACAGAAGAACAAACATAGGAGGAGACTGAGGAGATTCAGAGTACGGTGCCAGCTCTGCCCTGGCCTCTGCGATGACCTTGGCCACATCACTGTATCTCCTTTGATTTCACTTTTACAAATGGGGACAACGGTAGTGTTCTCCCCATAAAGCACCTGAGGTCCACTGATGAAAAGCTAGGTATTATTAATAACAAATACTTTCAGCTTTGTCAGAGGAGGATTTCAGGTTACCAAACTGTAATTCTCCAGATGGCCACATACCAAAGTGAGACTGCTGCAGAACTGCTCCATTTTCTCAAATGAAGTGTTTCCCTGCCACAGTCAGACTCTTCCCTGTAATAATTCAGGGACGCATCAGACGATTTTGTTAAATCAGACAAAAGGAGAAAAGTGAAAGAGATGTTAAGTTTCTGTGTGTTTTGTGATAACAGGCTGTCTGCTAGAAGACTGACAGACAATTAGCCGATATGCTGAGAGAAAGCTTGCAGTGTAAGCTCAGCCACAACATTAGACAGCAGAGAATCCACACAAAGGCAAGCCAGAGAAAAATAAACTTCTTAAGTTTCACAGCTCACAAAACTACTTTCTACATGTGGATGGATGGGGAGAGGTTGTTCATTTTCAACAAATATTGCCAGCTCTGAGGCATTTTGTGTTTACTTTGTTTTTCCTTCAAGTATAAGAAGCTTGATTGTCTTTTGTTGGAATAATTCCTTAGATATCAAAATACTGTTCACAAGGCAGATCCACCTGAGCAAATCATAGTGAGCCCACTAACACCAAATGCAGACAGTTTCTGATGACAATATTCGATTATCCTAGTTTATCATCTTACTATAAATATTTTTCTTTTGAAATATGTGCAATAAATACACAAATAAAAATGTGTTTGGAAGACATACAGCAAATAAAATCAAATTAAACAGTCAAGACATTAACAAACAAGAAATGTTAGGGTCTGTACAAACAGCACGCTTCTCTCCTGCCATTCTCTTCTTGTAAACGAAAGGGACATTATAAGTCATTCTATCTTCTTCCCCAAAGCATGCACAGATAAGTTCTACCACTTTTCATAGCGTATGTGCTAGAAAGAGTGGATGAATGGCATAAGAACTCATGAGACTGAGGAATATTTTTGAGCCTCCAATATTTACACTGGAATTTTATTATTTCATTGATTTTGTTTGTTTTTAAGGAAAAATGTTATATTTATGAGATAAGATGTTTTGGCCAGTCAACTTATCAAAACCATTTCATTCAGGCACAGCCTGCCTAGAGCGTTGATGTTTGACCAAATACACTCAAGCAACTTTAATACTCAAGGCTCATCTATTTCACATATCCAAAATTCCACAATTCAAACTTTTAATAAAAGAGGTGTTGCTAATCCTTATACCCATACTGACACACTTAAAGCCAAAAGGAAGCAAATTTCTGGAAGACTGCGATCTCCCCGAGTTGGCTGGTTTATTTTACTATTTCTTTTCCAATGTAATTTACTTCCAAAGAAGAAGTCAATTAAAAATGGCACAAAATTTCCAGGCTGAAGAGCACTAAGAGTCCCAGTACAGTATTTGGTCCAGCATCCCACGCAGTACGCAAACCCTGCTGACAGCCTGGCTTGTGGCTCGGTTCATCTGGAGTAAGGGAATGTGACCGACAGCGACTGCAGGCCCCAGAACACGATCCTCCAGTTCACGTGAGGGTGGACACAAACATACTGGAGACGACAAAGGGAGCAAACTGCTTCTACCGCCGCAGCCCTCAGGCTCCTGCTGGTGCAGGTCCACGTTTGACACTTTGGAGGTTTAACTACCACTTGGGCCTCTGGGTACAGAAAACCTTCCTGCTCGTGTCCTTCATGGCCTGTTGTGTGAGCGTCAGGTCTGCAGCTAAGGAGTGTATCAGGGGACTGAAACACTTCTTTTCACTGAACCAGTGCACCCAGTTAGAAAAATGCTTACTGTTAATTGGAAAAGAACACAAAATCTTTGTCCCTTGAAAGCACAGAACATTTTTAGTGTCCTGCAACCCTTTGAAGCTGGGTTCAGCAGAATGGATGAGAATGAGTGAATGGTGAGACATCTAAGCACACATTGGGTTTTACTATGCAGTTTTCTATGGACCCACAGGCCCACGTAGACTCATGGTCTTAAATACCTGAGTGTAGGCGTTCACACTAGAACATCTATTTGCAGGATTTAAGCAACTGCTTCAAAGCATAACCTTTTCTTCTACAGTCTCATAAACCAATTTACCTGTTCCCTACCCAAGCCTGGGGTGAATCTCCTTTTGCACGCACAGCCCGTCCGCCCCAGCTGAGCTGTGCAGGCAGTGCAAAGCCACCCAGGCAAGCATCTTTTTGCAGCCAGTGAGTAGGATGGAGGTCCCTGAACAGACATTACATTCCTAGCACTGAGGACTGAGGAAGGTCAAGCACAGTCAGAGAACCAAATTGGGGCACTTACAGTGCTTGTGTGAACACAGTGGACTGTGACCCTTCAGGGAGAGGCCTGAGTCCAGATTTTGGGGCTATGGGATGGGTATCATCCCCAAATATCATCTGAAGACAGGCCAATTACTTCGTTCTGATGCAGCTACCAGGCAGAATGATGAACACAGTCTGAGGGAAGGGAGAAGCAACGAACTCTAATTACAAAACCAGTGAAACAGTAGAGTGATTTGCAGTAATTTTGCATTCAAACTCAGGTTTTCCTCTTTGGCCTGCTCATAAACTGCAAACTCGTACCTGCAGAGGAGCTCAGTGTCTGCAGAAAGCCTAGGGTTGCTATAAACCAAACAACTGTCGGTAAATAATTGTTTTCATTACTCCGCCAGCCTTAACCACCATCTATGGTACAAAACATCCAATTAAACTGGCAGACTATTTGGCGAATGTGGAGCTTCTGCCCGTGTGGACTGGGGCCCTAAAACTGCCGAACAAAAAGAGATTCACGGAGCCACGATGGCTTGTGCGCAGCAGTCAGGCCTGGCTCTCCTATCTTTACTGGGTTTGCCTTCTCTCTCTGTGCTGAGTTTCAGGAGCTGTCATTAGGCTGTCAGATACCCCCTTAGCAAAGGCCCTCAGTCTAGCTTAAACTCTTAGGAATTTTAATCCATCTGCCTAAAGAGAGTCAGGAGCGAGATTTTCCGAGCCACTTCATACTCCTTCCCACCCGCCTATTTTTCTGCTTTCAAAACCACAGAATGACAGTTTTCATTTAGTCTTCATTTACTTTTGACCAAAAATGTCATTTTGCTTAATTTTACTTAGACGCTCCCTAAAAGGTACACAACATTATTTATCAAAATGAGCATTTTCCTCAAAAAGAAAAAAAAAAACGTCTCAAGAAGGAGCTTACAGGAAGGAAACTATATAAAAATATTCAAAGCACTCCAGCACATACACACATACCTAGGAACTTAAATCCTAATTATTAAATCATGCTGAAAAAAATTACTCAAGTGTAATAATAAAAATGTGACAGACAAAGATGTATTTTTTTAGAGCTCTAAGTGGCATTAAAGTCAGAGACAAGTTGAATACATTGATATGGCAGTGAGCAGACTTGCTGGCATTTCCATCATTCTAAAAAACATATAATTAAAAATTCTACATCACGAACACTAGTTTTCAGCATGTGAGTACTCTCTTTGGTTTTGATGTTAATTTAAATGGATTAACCATGGGCTTTAGGTTGCTTATATGTTTATATATTTGCAGGATTAAGACTTACTTTTTAACTTCTGTTCTTGAATTTGTGTTATGGGGTATGTGCAAGTATTTTGTGTTATTTTTAAACAACCTATCAGAAATACGGTGCTTCCATGAACATACACCCATGAGTTACCTATAAAACTGTGTGACTCAGCCACGGTTGTGTTACTGAAGTAAAAGTTTAGCCCAGAGTCTGGTTTCTTTGAAAAGTCTCTGATTTTTAACTTTCTATCTTCCTCCAAACACCACCAAGGCTTTTGACCATTCCTCTCTCTCATCTCTATACCTGACTTTGAGCGGCAGTCTGAGGATTTATTTTCAAGGAACAATGATTTGAAAGGGATATGGGCTGTCAAGGGACAAATTACATGTGCAGAACTGTAATTGCCATTTTCCCACATACATGAATATTAATTTTTTTAAACACTTTTCCTCTAAATCAGGAATGGCATTCACACAAAGCAAGGGAGCTTAGCACTCTCCATTCTGCAACCATGGCAGCTCATGTTTTAAAACCTGTTTTAAATCAGGTTACCATTTTGTTTTGTAAAGCAGCTGTAAAGAAACAGTGTATTATTCTGACTCATGTTGTGCAAATGACTAGGAAAAGGCAATTACACAGAGAAGAGAACTTGTTTAATGAGACACATATCTAGAACGAGGAAGGACATTAGGGAACAATAAACATACAAATTTATCCTGAGATCCAGATACAATGTTTACGTACACCTCATAACAAATCAATGGAATACAACCATAAGCCTTTCAGTCAGTGTTCAAAATTTTCATTCTAGGTGTCATCTGCCTTTACTTTTTAATGCACTGGTGATGACACACAACATGCATTCAAGCTGTGCCTCACAACTGAAGAGTTTTAGCTCACACTGCTCATGCTTTTAATGCTGAAGATACCCAATTCAATCTCACATACAGCATTCATAATGGCAGTCATTTTCATTAAATCTATCTTGCAGACAACAAACTTCTGGCTACAGAGACTATCCTGATATCCTGTATTACACTAGGTCAACTATAATGCTGGCATTTGACAAACAACTAAACTAACACCATCTTTATCTAGCAGCAAATGTTTCAGAAAGAAAAAAAAAAAAAGCTTCTCATCAAAAATTGCCAACCCAGTACCATTCTGGAAGATAATATGCAAGTAAAACAGCTTTTGTCTCTCCTTGCTCCCCCATCTGCTAAAGAAGCTGGCATTTCATCTTAACATATTGTCACTAAAATCTTTATTATTCTGGGCTTCTAAAAACTTAACAGCTAAGGGCCTGATCCTGCAAGCGCAGCTGGGCATACAGTTTGGCAGTATAAACAAAGTCATTGTCTTTGTACGATCAGACCCCATTCAGTACAAAACTGTGGCAATCATATACACAGGTGAAACCATTTATTTGTGAGGCAGGAGACGGCATAAAACATTTTGCAAAATATAAGGACAAAGCATTCATAGCATTTTAATGCTGAAGAGCCCTGTCTGATAAATGTGTCTTCTCTAATCTGTTTTCATCTCTTAACATAAGAATTCTTGTCATTTTACCAGAAGCACCAATTCAAAAACCTGCTCAGAAAACTGACCTGCTCCTTTAACAACAATAAAAAGATCCAAAGCAGAGTAACTCAAACAAATGCAGAGAAAAAATATTTTTTAACATAAAGAACAAACTTGTTACTGGTGATATATCATTGCAGACATTAAAATTCAAACCATAAGGTATAATAACTTTATGCTGCCTTCTTCTAAAAGCTGTGAGCATGTGGATAGGAACACTGACATTGACAAGGGAAAATAGTTTGCACAAGTGAAAGAGGAGTATCTTGAAAAATATCTCCTGATAAAAAGCAGCAAAAGGGAGTACCTGAAAATGTGAACATATGTGAGTCACCTGATCCAGACACCATACAAAAAGCATTATCTGCTGAGTTTGCTGCACCACTGATGTTTTTCAAAAGCCCTGGTATTTGGAAAGGCACTGCAGTAAGGAATGTCTTTTTTTTTTTTTTCTTAAGATGAATGTTTGCCTTCTCCCTTAGGCTCTAATGCTATTTTATGTTTCTACAGGCAGGGCACCACACCTGTAAGCAGTTTTATTGGAATCAGGGAATCCTGATGCAGTCAAACTGGTTTGCTTCCTTTGAGACATGGTCTTTAGAGAATAAACTAATGAGATAGGCATCGGCTTCCTTCCGCTATTCTGTAACAACTAGGACAGTAAGCCTCCAACCTGCCGCTGGATCTGCACAAGGCTTCTCATGAAACACATCAAACGCCCTCGCGCATGCCTGCTGGAGGATAAGGAAACAGAGTGAAAGTAGGATGGTGCTAAGAACACGGGAACTTCAGTTCTGCAAACAGTTCCACAGGCGATTAATCCTGAATGAATGCTACCTAGTAGGATTGCAGATAACAGTGTCTCAAGAAATCCTTACAGAAATACAAATTTACACTGGCTCAAATGGAAACAGGGACATCTGGGCTGAAAACCAACCAGCAACTAATTAGTTTAAGCAAATGATAATGACAAAAGATGCCATGACAGTAGGGTGCAGTGTCTGGAAGGAGGAACCTTGCTTGGGAGTGTTCCTTGTTAGGATCTGCCTCACTTAACACCTTCCACGTTCTGGAAGAGGCATCACAGGACAGTAAACTGGGCACCTTTGTAAACACCAAGACAAAGATATTTTCTTATGCTCTATCTATGTATGTAGAAATATGTAATCACTCCACTAAAACCAGTCATGGTAAAGCTACTACAAGAAATGACTCTCAGAATCCTAGGTCAGCATGAAATACGAGCTGAAAGCAAACTGAAATTTAGCTTGCAAAAGAAAAAAGCTAACACATCTGGGGAAAAAGCACTGGCAACATGAGAGGAAGAGAAAGCTGGAAGCAGCAATACTACAAGAAGCCAATAGCGGACCACAAACTACACTGGAAGAGCCAACGTGCTGCAAAAGTCAAGGCAATTTGGTCCCCATATGCAAACACACATCTTTCCAGACTCGGAAGACAACAGTCACGTGCTGTAACCACACCCAGGAAAATTATTTCGGCACTATTCACAACATTGCCAAAAGGCTGGTAACACAGGCACACTTACACACACACACATACACAAAAGCAATCAGTGGGCTGGAGGGACTGATTTACATAGAGTGATTAATAATAAATGATATCCCAAGGAAGAAAGCCCATGCATGAACAGCCTCATTTCTGCTACGAGGTGCAACCTTGCCTCTGCCTTCCAGCTTTGGAGACCCCCTTAGCTGTTGTGCTTGGGTGGTCTCTGCATGAGCAGCAGGAGAAAAGAAAGGCAGAACTTCTCAAGCGGAGAGGAAGGAGAAAACCCTCCTGAGAGGTGCAGTGCTCTGCTTCCTGGAATGATCTTACGCTGCTTTGTCAGGATGGCAAACCTATGGCACACACTAGTTTAAACCCAACTTGAAAATGGCCTTCCTTCCCTTCTCACACACCCCATGGCTGCTGCAGTGGCAAGATACTGATACACGCCAAAGAAAAGGTGAGCCGTTGCAACGTTTCCCCAAAGGATACCTGGAGGAGGAGCTGCAGGAACTGCTTCCTAGTTACTGAACAATAGCTTAGCGATTAAGGTAATTGCCAGGAACCGAAACACAGATTCTTGGCTTTTTAAGACACAGGAGATTTAAGCCTTCAGCTGAGGAAGATAGCCTGTCCTCTGCGAATTAACAGGGGTTCTCAGCATCCCTTTTACAGAGGCTTGAACACTGTACGAGGTAAGATTCATGAAGCCAAAGAAAAACAGGCAAGAAAGAGCTGCTTCTATCCAATGACTTTCTACTGTAGAACACACAAACCTATCAGGGGAAGGACTGTAACTCCAGAACTATTCTTTGCAACTACAGCATTAGCTCCTCCATTTGCACTTTCCTGCTTTCACACCTGGATTGCATCTCCAGACCAATGCTAGATCTCTCCGTGCAGTCATTCCCTATGTTATTATTCCCTAAGTTTCAATATGTACTTATATTTAGTACATTTAGTAATCCAGTCTGATATGGGATTGATTCCCAGAAATGGTTTGCGTTATTGTGCAATTGTGTCTTGAGCTTTCCCAGAGTTCAAGTTTCTCTTACCCATTGCCTCAATGTGGTTTTACTTTCTTCTGCTATAAAAGTGACTTCACAGGTAGGTATTTCCAAGTCCGAGGAGTACAAAGTTACAGACTTTTAAGGCTGACACACTGTTTTCTAGTTGACATCAGTGACACCACAGTGGTCCCAGTAAGGTCCCTACAGTGTGGTATCTTTTCCCTCCTCCCTGGCCCTACTTACTACTCTTTCACTCTGCTGTACATAGGTTGCTTTGTTAACTGGAGGTCTTGAAAAACTCTTGGTGTATGATACTCCTTCCCCTGTTTTTCCTCTGTTGTTACATGATGCCTTCAGTTCAAGCAGCCAAACTGGAGCTGGCAAATAGCCTCTCCCTAGGTTTTTACACACTGCTGCAAGGCAAAATAAACAGTTGTTTCCAGTTCGTATTTGCAGGGCTACAGATGTATGTTAATTATCCTTCCAGTCCGCTAATAGAAAACTGAAAGAGATTTAAATGCTTTCTTCTAAGGCAGAGACCACAGTCTTCTGGACACCTGTGCCTTCTAACTTTGGGCTTTGTACTATCCAGAGCACAGCACAATGTTGTCTCCTCCCTTTATGTTGACTCTGAAGGCATTTTCAGATTTCACTAAGGCTTTACAAAAGGCCAGGAGACATGGATTAAATCTTGCTGAAATTCAAGAACATTATGTGTCTTCTCGAAGCAGCAGTGATGCCAAAGATAATATTTGGGTTGACCTGAGATCATTCGAAAGACAGGGAACTTCAGAACAGGGAAGCAGGAACTACATCATAACATGGGAAGTTCACTGTTTTATTAAATTGCTGGAGTACTTACTCAAATTGCTTACCTTCTTTTTGTTTTCTAGAACAAAAAAGTATATAAAATAAAACAAAAAAAAAAAATTCAGGTCTCACATATCCTTTAAGAAAAATGAGTATTATCAAGTCTGTCTTGTCAAGCAATCTGAGTAGAACAAAGGAAAACTGGAAATGAATCTACAGTGTATTTGCAGTTTCTTTGTCAGGCTTAGAACTGGCTGTTACACAAAAGAACAAAACAATCTCAGAAGTCCAAAGCCAGTAATGCAGGCTTTTCTGAGAGGAGGAAGCAAGGAGAGCCTGGATCCATCTCCTTCTTTAAGTTTTAGAAGCTTTACCTCATGATACTCATTTGTCTGCCAAATATTTCTTGGAACCTTTTAAATAACTGTTTATTCTAGTTGTTCCGATTGTGCATTAGCCAAACTACTTGGGCCTTTTCTGTTGATGCTGCCCCTACTGGAGTTCAGAGTCAAGTGATGTGCTACCACGGCAACGTGTTACACCTATGTTTTAAGCTTTTCTCTTTTGTATTGGTATGTGTATACATATGCACAGAACAGGTATGTGTATGTGCACACACACACATACATAGCCACAGCATCTGGAGCTCAGAGATACAGATGACACAGGGAACAGATTTTAAAAGTACTTAGGTACCTGAAGATATAGGTAGGCACTGATGTTCATCTAATTCCTAACACCTTTAAAAAGCTGGCTCCACAACCTCTTCCTGCTTCTTCCACACAAGCTACTTTCCAGTGGCTGCTGCTATATTTATCATTTGAATTACAGTATTACTGAGAGGCCTCAGGCAGACTGGTCCTCCCTGATGCCTCTCAAGCATACAGTGGGAAGGTCTCTACTGCTCAGATAACACCATTTCTAACAGTTAAAATGTCCAAGCTCTCTACATTGTCATCACTTTTCCAGCATTATCTGGAAATCCTTTCATGTATCCTCAAATGACAACCATATATCCTTACTGTCAGCAATCACTTGCCCACAAGACTTTTATTACCCTAAATGCAGGAAGACTATTGTTAATGCAATATTATGATGGGGAAATCAGGAAATGCAGAGTTAAGACTGAAAACTCAGCCTTAATTTTGCCATCTATGCTTACAACAATTTCTTTCCAATTGGGGTTCCTAACAGCTTCTTTAATACAAACAATAAAAGAAGATATCTGTCATTTAACATACATAATACAAACTTAACATTTCTTAAATCCTTCTGCAGTGAGAACATACAGATTGACATGACAGACTACAGATTTCACCGAAAAGGGCAGCTTTCTTTCAGACAAAGCACATACCAACGATTTCTGTGAGACTAGTTGATGAAAATTATTCAGTAGTGTCAAAATTACATGGAAAAAAGCCTATACTGTATGGGTATGAAAAGCTTTTCATGCTTGTTGCCTCAAAACTTTTGAATCAACTGCCTTCATTCTGGGTTAGCTTCCTTTAGACTTACAAAACATGGTACTGAAGGAGAAAATATATTAACCTATAGTCATCTACATAAAAAAGATCAGACTTGTGCAATTGGGGTGGTTATTAAAAAGAAAAGATATTTTAAAGAACTGAATTTTACAGAAGTGTTCCCAAATCGTAGCCTATGCTAAAATCAAACATAGAACATCTTGACCCCAAAATGATTCATTTGCCAAATGAGTAACTGGAAAGGTTTTACCATAAATTATGTTTCAACCTTATGTATAAAAATTATTCCATACATTTTAGGCAACAATCCTCCAATGAAATCTGTTTTAAAGTCATACTTAAAGCAGAATGCAAGACTATGAAGAAAGAACATAAATTATTGAGGTTACCCACCTTCCAAACACTAGGAGAATTCCCACTTCATTCCCTGTTATTTTAGTTTTAGGAAATGAAGGAAACTACTCAATGAGCTGATGAAGTCACTGAAAAGGCACTCACACCTACTCTAAATATGACCAGGTATCTGTAAAGGAAAATTTAAACACATGTTATCTAAGCAACATGTGTCAACCTGGTGCAAAAAGTTTAGAAAGCAAGAAACAGTTCCATAAAGGACTCTCTGCCTTAAATGTCATCTTTCGGATGCATGACAACAGAAGCCATAGGAGTGCTGCCTGAAGTAGCCAACTTCAGAATTAGTTCCTGAGTAAAGATAGACCTTTGCGGCTAATCAGAAAATCACATTTGATCTCAGAAAGGAACAAACAGAGACCTCCTGCCATGAAAAATTGCTTGCAGAACTCCAAGGAGTGATATATGAGTGAAGTACATAATTAAAGAGGGGGAGAGCAGGAAGAGGCTCAGAATCGGTGAAGAAGTCACAAGAGACTCATATTTAGAAACAGGGCAAAAGTGATGGCATAATACAGAGCAACCAAAAGGGGAAAAAGGAGAAAAGCACATGGGAAAGGACTGGACAGGTCCCAAATGGCCAAGGAGAAAAGCTCAAAAGATTGAGTACTGAGTTTTGGCAGAAAAACATAGAGAAAGATCTGTTGTCTATTTCTGATGGACCCTTTGAAGTTTTCTGGATCTAATCTGATTTTTGTCTGTCATTCTTTGCCAAAAAAGATAAACCCTGCCAGGGAAAACCTACCTTCCCTTATCCTTATCCTAATAAGAAAACAAATGGTCTGTTTTAAATATCAAACACTTAAAATGCAGAATATTTTTTCTATGATGTGTTTTAGAGTCTGATATTTCCAAGCTGCTATACTTGCAATTATAACTGACCAAAGTTGTTGTTAGTTGAATACCTTGTATTTTACCTGAGTCAGAACCTGGGCCTTGGTGCTACACTGAGAGCTTCACCACAATCAACCCACTAGCTCCATCCATCCTTCACAAAACTGGGAGATAGAGGTTTATTTTCTAAAATACCTGTGTATATGTGTACAAAATACATTTTTTTCACATTGTTTTTTTTAACCGATGTTAACAGTCTTCTGGAATTGTGTCACTCTGTAGTAATAATTATTTTTAATATTCTCTAATATACTATATATATACTAATATACTATAATACTAAAGCACGAATAGCCTATTGTTCTAGGCTCCAGTCTAACAAAATATGTAAGCATAAGCTTACCTTTAAGTTCTTCTATGAGATTACTAGAGTTCTTACTTGAAGGTGCCTTACTTTCATGCCTTGCTGTATAAGGACATAGTCAATAATAATAAAAAATGCACAGAGCTAAAAATTATTACACAATCCTTGCATTTTATGAAAGTAGTCCATGATGCCAAGCCCGCCACAGACACTAGTTCCCATTAAAATGACAGCATTTATTTATATTACTGTAAGCAATATATTGAAAATTTCATACCCATTTGCCATCCTAATACATGAAAGTGCCCAAATGCCATTTTGTCATCACTATTGGCAGATGCTTTTTAATAGCGGTATTTTTATATAGCGGTTGTCAGATAACTAACAAATCTGTAGTTCAAGTAAGTGCTAATTCAAAGCAGCAGTAAAGGAACTGGATAAGAGAGGCACAAGAAAAGGAGTCCAGAAAACAGGAAATTCAGATTCTCAAGACAGTAAATACACCTGCGTAATAGTTAGTGTGACCCTATCACTTTAAAGGCTATGATCTCCCGATAATGTGAAATGTTCTAAATAAGTCTAAACATTTGTGCCTTTTATGTTAAAATACCTTATTTTACCTGTTTGGATCGCTTTTGTACTGTCTCAACTTAACCATCCCTACACAAACTACCTGAGTTGACTCAAATCTAGTTCTTTCCCCCCCACGCCGCTGTATCATCCCGTATTTCTGTTCGATAATGGCATCAGCCATTCACCTGGGCATGCTCTTATTTTATTGAGGTCATTCCAGATTTTTTTCTCCTCTCTCTCTTCAGTTGCATTAACAGCTTCCTTCCTATTTTTAAATCAGCAGCTAATTTCAGCAACTAAGTGCTTATTGTTTCTTCAGGGTCACTCATAAAACAAACACCATTATTGATCTTTCTGATCTACCACTAGTTTTTCCCTTTTATGTCATCTGAGTGACTATTCAAGGGGCAATTTCTCAATAAACCAGGACATCTATCCTAAATAAACTAGGATATCTGAAGAAAGAGATTTCTACCTAGGTGCTAATACAACTCCTATCATGGTAGTAGCCAAGCAACTCATAAATGCTAGTGATTTTGTCTCCACAACACCTTTCTAAAGATAAAACAGTGTTGTTAACCAACTTTTACACACGGGGAACTAAGACACAGAGGGATTTAGTGATTCAGAGGCAAAGGGCACTCATGAAATGTAGAATGAATTGAATCCTTATTTCCTAACTGCCAACCCAGTATCTTAACCACAAGAGAACCTTTCCTCCACGTTTGCATATGCATCCTGGATACAAAATTGCTTATTTATTGGATTACACCATCTGATAATCTGGCCATGTTTTTGATGAGCATCTTTGGACAACTGGCATCACAGGCTAACATAAAAAAACCTGCTATACCAAACTGCTGCCAGTGCTTTATCCACTCTTATTACTAAACTTAAATACTATTCTTGGGCCCAAAACCCAGTAGCTACTCACAGTCCTCTAGTCAAGCTAAGGGAAATTTTGGCTTTGCCCAAGAAACTGTGACACCAAAATACAAAGCAGACCTTCAAGGCAAGATTACCTAAGTGACATCTTTCATAAGATAAGTAAGATTTACTGGCCATTACTGTTTTGGCTAGGTGTGGTGAATTTGGTCCTTGTCAAATTAATTCTACAACAACTCACAAAGAAACCTTAAATGCCATCTATAATGCACCATCAAATTTTAAGCAGAATTTTCCAATGGTCCCTCTGCATATTATCACTATCTGGCCACTTTCTTCAAAGAAGTTTCTATCTTGTTCTTCACTGTGCTGGAAGTCAAGCTTGCTAGTCTTGTCCTTGCTGATCGTTAGATCATAAGTCCAAAGAGGGGGGGTGGAAAGCTAATGGTCTGGGATTAGAGATTGCTCACTACGCTGGATATGCCTGCAGCGTAGTGCCACATGGAGCTGGCTTGGCCCAGAAGCGTTGTACCTAATGAGAGGCAAGAGTAATTGAGCTGGGTGCAGTTCTGCCCTGATGCAGCTGTACTGCTTCTGGGATCCGAGTTAGATTTTCTGTATGACTCCACCCACGCACAAAAAATAACAGCTGATTCAGAGCCAGGTCAGGTATGTCTGTGCAACACTTCATTACAGGGGTAGACACAGTCCTGCTTTAACACTTTTCAGCTTTACTAAATACAATCTAAGAAGTTTGCTCCTGCACAGGAAATTCCTGCCAAAGGTCTCAGAGATGGAAAGCACTGTTTTGTAGGGACAATAACAACACAGCTTTTTAAAAGTATTATTACTTCTATTATTAAGCTAGTTTGTTAGAACAAAACATGTAGGTTTTTACATGAGGACACAAAGATCAAACACACTAACTGCATAATGAATAAAAAACTAGGTAACAAACACTTAAGGATTTGGAAACAAGTGAATCCCTAGGATAAAAGGCATTTAATTAATCAGAATATCTGACTCGCAGTCTCAACTAAAAATTAACTCCTTTCTTTGCCACAATAGTATTTCCCAGGAGCCCAGTCCTCACTGGGCTTTTCCTCACCTAAAGAAGAAGGGGCATTGCCAGTGCACATCAGATAAAATCTCACAACCAAAATGAGGTGGTCCTAGTAAGGACCATATAAGCTGTATTTTTAATGAGTTACATGTCAAGTTCAGGGGCAGACATCACCCTGATGTAACATGAAGTTATATGTAACTGCATCACATGGCACAGGAGCCCATTCTGTGCCTCTTGACATTCACATGTCCTAAAAAACAGTACTAACGCCCTCCTAGCCTGCCTGCTAGATTCCTATCTGATGGTAAACTCTGGGCTCCGCCACAGTTCCTACCTCAGCTTGCTAAGTCATGTTAAAACTAGAGACTGCTTTGTCTTTACTTGAACTTTACATCCTGTTAGTTCACACAAAGGAAGTTAGTTATGCACACCTATTTTTTTCCTAGTGAAGATGTACTCTGTTGGACATTATTATCATTCAGATACCTATTTAGACTCCTCATCAAAGGCTACAACCATCTGCATAGCATATATGATTTTTTTTTAAAGGAGAGAAAAGGTCATTAAAACAAAAGGCCCTGTTCTGTTCTGGGGCAGACAAATAGAGGTTTTACAAAGGCTTGAAAAGTAAAAGGATCAACATGCTTCAATGTGGTAATGGTCTCAACAGTTCACATGAAAAATTTCACAGCAAATTAAACCATGGTGGAGGTAAGAAAGAAGTTGATTTTCAGTGGATCCTGCTGTTATGCTGACATAAATTGCCACTTTTTAGGTAGTTCATCCGCCAACAGGTATGATGGTAAAATAACAAAAACACAACCCAGTTTTGAATAAGCTAGGCCTTTTCCATACTAATTTTAGTCTGCTCTGCCAAAATAATTGAATGCACCACCTTATTTATATGCTTCTAGATATTTAGCACCCTCTCACTACTCTTTCTTTATCAACCTTTGCTTAAATCTGTGGTGTTGGCCTTCATTCCTTGTATAGTGCCTGCTGTTCACTGCCACTTCTGCTTTCTCAGTTATACTCACAGTGTGTTTCAATTCACTCTTCACCACTTACACTCAACCTTTTCCAGTGCTCACTTCTCAAGGATAAGGCTAAATGTCAGTCTATCTTGATCCTGCCCTTCTCTGTTTTCCTGCATATTGTACAGAATTACTTATTATTATTTTCATGCTCTTACAGGCTAGAAACACCAGTAACTTTCCTTGATTAGAAAACAAAGGCATAAAACACCACCAAATCGTCCCAGTGAGGTTGGAAAAGACAACAAATAAACAGACTCTCACTGGCTGATGCCTGCTAATGAGTTCACACAACATGTGTTACACAATGAGTTTACACAACAGTGACCGAAAAGGAGGGAAGGGACAGGCCTTGTAAGTGTGCTATGAGTGGTACCAGACCCCCCTGGAGAAAGCTCTGCTCTGCATTACTGTGGCTGCACCAAATATGGATGTTTAAACACAATGGGGTGCTTATCTGAATGCCAAATGGCCACGATGCTTTTCCACCTTGGTTATACCACAGCAGCATAAAATAAAAAATAACAAAAGAGTACGAAAGAAATAAAGTCAACACAGTAAAACACAAAGCCAGTGGCTGAGCTGGAGGCCCAACGCCCAAAAGCCTGCACAGAGCAGGGTAGGCAAGGAGATATGTGGAAGGCAACACCCTGAATTAACACACCACACACCCCAGACCCAGGTCCTGTTTCACCTCAGCCGAACCTCTTCACACCAAACCACATCTCCCGCTCCCACCTGCATCTGAAATACGGTGCTTTCCTGTGCATCTGCCACCCAGCAACAACCACGGCCTGATTCCAGGCCTTGCCCTCCTTCCCTCCCCTTGTGCTCCCCAAGCCTTGTCCCCTTCCACACACATGTGCCCAGGCCTTGTCCCCTTCCACACACATGTGCCCAGGCCTTGTCCCCTTCTTCACATGTCCTCAGGCCCTGTCCCCAACCCCACGTGTGTCCCCAGGCCTTGTCCCCTTCTCCACGTGTCCCCAGGCTGTGTCCCCTTCCCTACACATGCCCCCAGGCCTTGCCCTGGGCCTTGCTCCAGGCCTTGTCCCCTTCCCCACGTGTCCCCCAGGCCTCGTCCCCTTTCCCACACATATCCCCCAAGCTCTGGCCCCTTTCCCACACACATCCCCTAGGCCTTGCTCCAGGCCTTGTCCCCTTCCCCACGCATACCCCCAGGCCTTGCCCCCTTCTCCACACATGTCCCCCAGGCCTCATCCCCTTCCCCACACGTGTCCCCCAGGCCTTGCCCTGGGCCTTGCTCCAGGCCTCATCCTCCTTCCACACGTGCCCCCAGGCCTTGCCCCCTCCCCGGGCGCCCCCAGGCCTTGCCCAGGCCTTGTCCCTGCCCCAGGCCGCCCCAGGCCTCGCCGCCTCCCCAGGCCGGCCCCAGGCCCTCCCGGAGGCCGGGCCCGGGCGGCGGCGGCCCCGCGGCCTGCGCCCGGCCCGCGGCGGCGGGGGGAGCCGGGGCGCCCCCGTCGCGCCCCGGGAGCGCGGGGCCGGGGCGAGGGAGGGCGCATGATAAACAGCCCCGCCGCCGCGCGGGGCCTCCCCATGCCTCCTCCCCGCCATAGCAGCCCAGGTACGAGCCGCGCTCGCCCCCTCCCCCCTTCCTCCACCTCCTCCTCCTCCTCCTCCTCCTCCTCCCCCCGGGGGGCCGGGGAGAAATCCGCAGATCAAAGAAAAGATGCACAATAACCGCGGGGTGGGCGCGCACCGCGCCCCCGGCCTGCGGCGGCGGCTCCGCGGCCCGGGCCCGGCCGCCGCCGGCGCCGCGGCAGGGCGAGGGGCGGCGAGGCGAGGGGCGGCGGGCCGGGGCCGGGGCCGGGCGCCCCCGCGGCCGGGCGCCGCCGCCGCGGTACTCACCCGGGCCGGCCAGTGCGGGTACCCCTTCATTTTGGCGAACACCAGGTCTCCAGCCTTGTACTCTCGGGGCCGCGGACGAGCCATCGGGAGCCGCCTCGGGAGCCGCCGTGTCCCCCCGCGCCCGCCCGCCCGCCCCACACGCGCGGCCGCGGGGCAGCCGGGTCCGCCCCTGCGGGGTGCGACGCGCCCGGGCGCGGGGCGCAGCCGGGAGCAGGGCCGGGCCGCGGGCGATCCCCGCGCTCTCCGGCGGCGGCGGCGGCGGCGGGAGGAGAGATGGGGTGTGTGTGAGTGTGCGAGTGTGCGAGTGTGAGTGTGTACGCGGGGGAGGGGGAGGCCTCGGACACAACCCCAGCAGCCCCCGCTACCAGGGAGCCGGCTGCCGGGCGGGGGCGGCCGGGGAGCCCTCACCCGCGGGCGGGCGGGCGCGGCGCTGCCCGCGGCCCCCCCGTGCGAGCTGCCTGCGCCGCCCGCTCCATCCCCGCCGCGCCGCCGCGGCCCCGCGAAGATGGAGCCGTCTCCTCCGAATTACTCCTCGGGCAGCGACCGAAAACAGCATCTTCTCCCCCCCCTCGCCGCGCGCGCCTCCCCCCCTCCCGCGCGCTCCCTTCCTGTTATTTTCTAGGTACACAGATCGGTTTCTGTGAAAACAGGAGAGCACAGCGCGGCTCCCGGCCCTGCCTTCCGCGCCGAGGCGCGACATGGTGCCGCAGCGCGCCCGACATGGAGGCGCGCGGAGAGGGGCCGCGGCGGGCCGGGCCCCGCCGATCTCCCCGGCCCGGGCCCCGCCGGGCGCCCCGCCACAGAGCCCCAGCGCGGGGGGGCAGGCGGGCGGGCGGGCTCGCCGCGCCGCCCGCCGGGCCCGGGCTGCCGCGGGCCCTGCCGCCGCAGCGCCGAGGCCTGCGCGCCGGGCGCGGGCGCTGCGGGCTCCCGCCAGAGCCGCACCCGGCTTCTCCCCGCCAGCGCCGCAGCTCAGACGCCGTGAAAATCGCACCCACGTCCGCCTTCCCGCGCCAGGAAGGCCCGGGCCTGGGATGCGCCTAAGTGCCGGGCGAGGGCCTGCCCGCAGAGCACGCCCGGGCCCGGGCCCGGGCCTCGCCACACGCGCCGTTTTTAACAGCGCCGCTGCGGAGGGAAGCGCCGCGCAGTCACAGACCCGAAACTCAGGCACTGCTGTTTGTACCTTGCAGTTGGTACCAGCTAAATTGCAGCGTTCAGAAATCGCTAGTTACTGGTATTTATTGTGCTGTAACGTCTGGAGGAGCAAACGAGGGGAGCACTGGCAATCCGGGTCGTGAGCGGGGATGTTCAGGCAATGTTTTCCCCCAGGTTTGGTTAAGACGGCAGCAGCGGTTCCCCCAGCCCGGGACTCGCTCCCGCGGACCTGAGCCAGCCGCTTTGGGTACGCGCAGGCGGTGCTGGCTGGGCACCCTGGGGCAGCTGGGGGCTGCAGGCGGTGGGTCACGTCGGGGAGGAACGGGTGGCCCTAGGGAGCGTTACTGCTGTAGGGGCAGCTGATAGCGGAGAGACCAAAACGCCTCTTCGAGCACCTGCACTGGGGCTGGGGCAGGGCCAGGACTGGGGCTGCTGGTGGTGCCAACAGCCGTGGTGGTGGCACCCAAACGTAGCCCTTGGGAGCACCTGCGGAGATCATCCTTGGGACATCCACTCATAAAATAGGGTATGGATTTCTGCCTTCTCTGCAAGGGGAAGCATTGCTGTACGGTCATTAGATCAGCTATCGATAGCAGAGTAACTATGGGAAAAAAAAACCCACCTATCCATGAGCTGAATAAAAATTTAGATGATTAGCCCACACCGTGCACAACGTGGTTATGCACTCCTGAGCTACCTAGATCAGTGCTGGTGCCACCAGTCGCCCAGCCACCTCTGCTACAGACAGGTGGCAACCACCTCACTTTCACTTTCACATCAGATGGGGTTTAGCATCCTTTTGAATTTATACCTCATTTCAGTTTAAATTCCCTTCAGAAAATTTTAATACAAAATCTCTGACTGTAGGGGCTGCGGTCTCTGATTTGAATCTGTCCAGGATAATTTTATTTGTTGTTTATTACCTCCCATACCTCTATTACCTCTCCAAACCAGTCTTATCTCCACAATACTTAGCAGAGAGGAGGGGCTTTTCTCTTGTTTACAGTGTTTGCTTTCCATTTACAGGTATTAATGCAGCTCTCTAGTAGCATACTTGGTGACCTTAAATCAGAAAGGAGGAGGATGTATTCCCATTTCTCCTCAAAGGAAACTCTACAGTTTATATACACATACATACAACCATGTATTGCTAATGTCACAACAGCAAAATTCAAACTGACTAGATCCTAAACTAAAACATCTCCTCAAAACATCCACATTTTTGCCAGTGTCCCAGCACTGGTGTCTGTGGAGAATGCAGTGAACAAATAAGGTTTCTAGTCTTTAGTGGAGATAGTCACTTATTAGAGCTCCAGAGGAAACTCATCCCATGGACACAATGCAAGGATGCAGCTCTCTTTTTCTCTTGTGTGTAGGCTGCAATGGGTAAATGAGCTGCCAACTTAAGAATTCTGCTCATCTTTGCCCAGATCTTGAGAGTTTAAGACACAGTTTAAGAGTTTGAGAGTTTAAGGCAACTCTTAAACACACTTTGTGAACAGTTCCTCCAACAAGCCATAGTTAAGGTCCTGGAAAAGGATGGGAAGCAGCAAATTTTCCTGCTGATAAATGAAAAAGGAAATAAAATACTCCACACATATTAACAACACAGAAAACCACCTTAGCACAAACAGCTTCTTAGTGTGCTTAATGCTGTCAGCCACCCATACCAGCGTACAAAACCTGAGACCTTCTGCTTAAAGGCAGTTCTGCTGTCACATATATTCTATTTCCTTCTCTTATGCTATTACTAAGAGGATTTAACTACCTCTTACACACAGAGAAAATGGGAAAGAGGAGTGAAGAGTGTTTCTCCCAAACAGTTCAGGAGCAGTTTCAGATCATAAGTGTGGTGGTGGTGGAGGGCTTGCTAACACATCAGGCCAGGTCCTAAGACTACAGGAGTCACAGCTGGGCCCGCTTCAGGCGTAGACAAAGCAACAACCTGTGCCGAGGCAGCAAACCCATGTCCGTGAGCGAGGGAGACCCACAGCAGCGATGGAGCATGGCTTTCCCAGCTACCATCCACCTACGCTCCCCAAAGCAATACCACCAGCTTCTCCCTCATTTCTCCTCCCATCAGTCAGAGGTGTTGTATTTTCTAGGCAGGGCGGTATAGATGAGTACTAGCAGGGGTCAGGAGTCAAGGCAGAAGCCCAACAGGACCATGCGGAGAGGTGGCAGGGCCTGGAGCGCGGTCAGTGACGAAGCTGTGAGTCACACTGGACAGATGGTGTCTGAGGTAACTGTTCTGAAGCCACCAGTACACTACTGCATTTTGCTTTCCCAAGAATTCTCAGGAAATAGTATTCTTAAGCTACTAAGAAGCTTTAGGCCAGTGCTGATTATTCTCCCTCCCCCCCTTAATATGAGCAGAAAATATAGCAGCATACCTGGTTGAAAATTTTCATAGCAAAAGAATTCAATTGATTCAACAGAGTGTGGCTCAATCCTTAAGAAAAGAGCATGTGGGCATAAAAAGCCTAATTTTAAAAGCACCTTCCAAAGTCATGAATTAAATTTTAAACATACAGAAGTTTTGCATGAAATATTCCATGATCACATTTTTGCACACACAAGTTGGACATTTGTATGTGGACTGTCTTGTCTGTGGACCCTGTTCATGCTGCTATCTTGCACTTGCTATTTTGTGAGATGTTCCTATATTCCATATATACAAGTCACACAAATTATTACATTTGCCTCCAAAATTCTGCCCCTGGCCTTCTTATAATTTTTGCCCTCCCCACTTAAATTCCTTCTGAGATCAAGCCATACACATGCCACAGCACAACCACTTGAATAATCAACCTTGCAGTAAGATACCAAAAAAATTAGTAATTTTTTTAATGTATCTATCTGTAGCTGATATAATTGTCTTTCCTTCTGCATTTCCTTTTCCTGTACAGAAAAATGTGTCAGAGATGATTAGGATGATTCGTATTTTGCTTATGTCCACAATAAGTTAGTGCTTGTCTGTTAAATATTTTAATAGGAAATTGTTCTGAGTCACAACTGAGCCATTCCTCTGTGCAAGACATGTCTGAGAGCACTGTCTGCAATTACAGAACTACCTCACGTCAGGCAGAAAGAGTCCATGATGTTATATGTCCACCCCAACGTGCACAGAAAGGCACTTACCATGCCCATCAGGATATTCTTAATTAGTGGAGATAAGAAGCTCACCAGGGAATCTCAAACCTTCTCTGTAATAAGCTTAGGAGGGAGAAGGGTGTGTGTATCATAGCTGGAGCAAGTTATATATACTCGGTTTCATGAATCTTCTTATGTTATACACTAGAGCAATCTCCTAATCATATTAAATTAGACAATCTTTAAGGTGATTGCTTTACATGTTGCAGAGGTGTGAGTGCATATCCTAGAGGCAGAAAAGATTGTAGCACTTCAGTTAAAATTAACTTCCTGTGCGGTTGGGAGCTTTCCTTTATTAGCTGGGAAGATTTGTATGGGATGGAAACGGTATTAGCGACTATGCACTGCTATCAGCAGTTTCACCTAACGCTATGCATCCTAGGTACCACAGCCAAAAGATGCCTATAGTTAATGCCGCTTAACAATTTCCAGTTCATACCTTTGTTTTCAGTTGCTTATATATTTGTCAAATTTTAACCATTAGAATTTAAATTTTCCATGATGACTGTGTGCCTAAAAATTAAATCTTCCTTAGAAATAAATAGGTTCCAGTCATTTCTGAGAATGAGAGTAGAAGAAATAAGTGTAAAACTATTAAACTGACAGGTGCCTTTCATTATCCTTTGAAAATCCATATAAACGTAGCCAAGTTGCAAGAGTCTGAAAAGCATTCATACACAGGCAATAGAGGTTTGATAAACAAGTCTCAGATGTTCTGTCTGGACTAAACATGCTCTAGGCTAAGGTGAATTTGATTCAGCTCATGACTAGAGATTACTGGGAAGCAATGCTCACGAGGGGAAGAAACGGCTGTTTCCCCACTAGCATCCAGACAGTATAGCAGAGGCAAGGGGCCAGACCTGCACGCAGAGAGAGAGAGCAGGGAAAAGCTGGAAGGGAGCTAAAGGCTGGGAAGGACATGAGGAAAGCAGAAAGGGATTAGGAGACAGAGGAAAAGGCAGCCACAAGTGTAAGAACACAAAGTCTTGAGACTATCTTACAATACATCAAGGAAACCCGCACGTTATCTAATAGAATTCACTGGCTAAATACATCTCAATCTCTGATGGTGACTTCTCCATACAAAACCTAATGGTCCACCACTATGCTGCCAGATAACATGGGCTCAAATCAAAGCCTGGACAATGCGTTCAAAGGTATCAGTCTTCTCTAGGACCTATTAGAGTCTCTAAGTAATGACCAGCCTGAGCTTTGCTGTGGGGGAAGAAAAGCAAACCCAGAAAAAGATTATTAAAGATTGTATCACAAGCCTCCCAAGAAGAGAGCAGCATTAAAGTTGCACCAGCAACCTTAACCCAAGTATTTCCCAACTTTTGGCTACTGACTTTGCAGCTTCACTCTTTGAATTTGCTCTTTTGGCCTGTAAGAGACTTTAGAAGCCATTTGTTGAGGAACACACATCAAAATTTAGTACTTTCCACTACCATGCACTAATTATCTGTCATCTTGTAGGACAGGAGTTGCACAGTCTTCATTCACTTTGTTGTTCCCGTTCTTTTAACTGTTTGGTAGAGACATTGTTCATTACAATAAAACTAATGACTTCTCATCTGCATTTGATATACTAATCTATAAAATGCCTCTTAAAATGACCAGGTGACAAACTCATCTCTAAAGTTATAAAGCCATAATGCCTAGGATAGAAAACCTGCAACAGACATTTCTTTTCTGGAGAAATATTTAAAATGTGTCACCTAAAGCCTCAGAAATTTATTGGGTGAGAAATATGTTGAGAGTTGACAGGCACAATAAATTTAGTGCCAGATTCATGACACTTACCCCATCATAGTTTCCCCTCATAAATACTGGGGAAAAGGTTTTCTCTCACATGCCCTCTGGTACATTCATCAAAGTGCCTTTTGGAATGTGACTTAGTGAATAATTACATCCCGACATGGACAGCAGAACATATTTATTTAAGGAGCTTTGTAACTTCACTTTTATGTCATCTGAATGACAGCGCCAGAAGCTGGGAAACAAAGAAATAATGTGATTAGCATGCAGAGATTGTGACTGTTTTGTACCATAAAACTCTGAGGAACAGTGGTTTGATGTTTGATTTCACCTATTGATCTAGAATTCACAACTCCAGAACCCACGTTCTGAATCTCATCTGTCATGACACAGAGTGGTGCTTAGGTGCTATTGCAGTAAAAATACTGAATTAATAATAATCAATAATCCAGTCAGGTGTTTCTTCCTGGATACCGTGCTATCAGCATGAATTTAACAGAATCTGAACGGAACTACCAGAATGTCATCCTGACTCTGCTGAAGTCAGCAGAAAAACTCTCAGCACTTTTCCCATGATGTCACCTCTCAAACTTTCTCCACACCCTCATTCTCTATTCCCATGGTCAACATCACCAACCTGTCCATGACTCAAATCTATAAAATGGGTCTTATCCACAGCTCCCTCCTCTCTTACCAAGGCCATGTCCAAATCTTGTGATCCTTCTTTTTCCATTTTAAAGAGCAACTTTTTTCTTTTTTTGGTGCAGGCACTTTTCTCTGAGGGTCACTGCTACATATTCTTTCCTAGCTTCCCCATCCTCACATCCTCTTTCTCCTGTCCATGCGAGGCAATGCCTTGGAGTCCATGGCAGTTCTCTATAATCACTTTGCCGTGCTCAGGAGTCACTCAGAGAAGGCTCCTTCCAGCCATATCTGTGTTTTACATAGCAGCTTCACTGGACTGAGCATCCTGCTGCTTCCTTCTCGCCTTCCCTGCCTTATCCCCCCGACTCCTGGAGACAGCAGTGCTCAGAGAGGCGTGGGGTAAGGATGGGGACGGTACTGGGGTGGAGGGGATGGAGAATAGTCCTCGGGGCTGTGTGATTGTGGTGAGCTGAGGTTGAAGAGCACGATGGGTGCCGGGGTGGCAATGGGCATGGATGGGAGGGGTGGTGGGGAGGGATGAGACTCAACCTGAGGAGCTGCAGGGGAAGGAAGCCACCACGGGCCAGGCAGAGACTGTGGCAGGTGATTTTCTCTCCCTCTCTGATTACCAAAGGAGAAGGAGGAGGAGCGGGGCTGCAGGGGCTGTGGGTACGTAGCCCATGCCGCCGCTCCTGTCCTTTCCAGGGAGTGAGTGGAGGCCAGGAGAGACCAAAGCCACTGAGCCCACTGCCATGCATGGTCTGAACCACTGCCGCCTGCCTGCAAGGTGGTCTTGCTGGGCTGCTCCGACAGATCCGGAGACCACCCCACGCAATGCAAGAACTTGGTCCAGCTGGCTTCCATGAGAACTTCTCAAAAAGCACATTTCTTCACACATTCCTCATACCCACTGCCTCCAGATCATGTTTCTGGCAATGGCCTGTGAGGCTGCCCCTTCCTACTTACATCTTGTCATATGGCAGCCACATGTCGAATTTTTCTCCATCAGCCGTGTCAGACCTAATATCCTACTCACCTATTTGTCTCTCAGAGATATGCTGCCTACACTCCCTGCTCGTGACATCTCCTTCATATGCTGCTTCTCAGGAATCACAACCTCATTATCTTTTGGATTCCTTTTCCAAAACTGCATCCTCCCCCTGGACACAAAGGACAGCTGATTAGGTATTCCACCTCCCTAAAGAGAGAGGGTTAGCCCAGGAATGTAGACTCCGGAAAAAAAGTGGTATATAGGGTGAGAACAAAAGGTCACAGATAGGTTGTGGGGGAGGAGAGGAAGTTAGTGTGCTCAATAATAATTAAAATTATAACTCATAATTAATGCAACTTTGCCCGGCCTTTCACTGATCCCTTTGCTGTATAATGTATCCCTTTCCCCATCGTGTGGCTTTGTTTTCCTTCACATTGCACTCTTCAAAGCAGGCATGGTTTTCTTTTTCCAAGTTTGGAAAGTTATATGTTTATAAATAATAAATAGAATAACAATAAATCAGGACTACTGCACTTACGAGCAAAGAGCCAATATGCACTAGGTCTCTTAGAAGTCAAAGGGCCTGTTATCTGCCACTGTTTATGCCAATTTATTTACTCTGGATAAAATGAAGTTGCTCCTGATTCATATCACTGAGAAACTCAGTTGCTAAAATGTAAAATCTTGGTAAGTTACAAAGATGATAGAAATATTTCTAAATAATAAATACATATCCTAACAGATTTACAGAAAAATTATTATAAACAGGAAATGCAGATATTTCTAGAGAAGTGACAACATTACTCTTTAATTAGAATGTAATCACCTGGTAAGGAAATGGCTTGCTTTTGGCCACTTCCTTATTTTCTTCTTTAGCTTTCAGTTACAATTACGTGGATGCTATTTTATAAGCATAAATACTAGTTCAAACCTTCCCGGAGTTGTTCAGAGAACTACAGTGTTTCAGAATAAACAGAAAAATGATACCCATCTTCACTGCGTAGCAGCAAGGGGCTTAGTATACTGCTGGAAGACACGCATAAAATATTTAGGCTGGTTAGTATTAGGAAAGTCAAAGAGAATATTATGAGATGAAGCATCCAAACAGAATTGGCAATGATAGTCTTATAATGGACAGGTATTTATAGGCTGTCTTTCCCGTTGGACTCGATGCTCCTGTCTTACCCAGGCAAACCTCCCACTGAAACTTTGGAAGGGTATGTTGCCTACCCAGACATGAGCAGGGGCTTGGGGACTGAATGTGCTACCAGATCTTCTGTCCATTCACCTAATACTTGTATTAATTGGTTGCATTGCATCCTCCCTCTGCACCTCCATGGGGTCGGAGAGCTTTCAGCCTTGGGCAGGCGCTGGCCCGGTGAAGATAAGTCAGTCTGCTGGTGCCAGCGTCCCATGCTGCCTGCAGAGGAGAGGAAGTTCCAACACTGCCACCTGCTTTTGGTCCTCTGGTGATCACCAGTGAACCGCTGGGTGATGGATCACACCACAGCAGTAGCAAGGCAAGAAACGGTGCCTCTGTTTAGACACCGCAGACCTCCCGTCAAACTGTGCCGCCCTGCAAGCCTCGATTGGAGCAGAGAGCCAGGGCTGGTCTAGCTCTGCACCTACGTGCCATTTTGGACCCTGACAACAGGGGAAAATCCACTTTCCTTACATGTATGTGAAGGCCAAGTCTCAGGCAGCAACTGCACATTCTGCCTGCACATGGAATTGAAACAGGCTGTGAGCTGCCTCCTCGTGCATTGCCCTCCTCTGCCCACCACCAGCCTCCCAGGACACTTTTTACTTTGCCCTGGGAACTCAGGGACCTGCGTGGAGACATCACATCCACCAGAGCAGAGCAGGACTCAAATCAATACAAACCACTGACCTGGATAATAGTGATGTCCACATAACCTAACGTTAACATGGTTAACAAGGGATATGAACATGCATGATTCAGGCCAGTAACACAAACCAGGAAGAGCAGGCTATTCTGTCGTTGAAAACAGGAGCTGCTTTACCTCTAGGACTGGCCAGTATACAGACTTGGTGCAATTTTTTTGTTTTTGTTTCAACAATAGGACTCTAAATGAACAGGTGAAAAACAATTCCGTTTTGTTTTCATTTCCCAAAGTTAATAAAGTGACAAAGAATATACAGATTAAAGTAAGGAATTCGCTTCTCAGCAAATGTGTAGTTTACAATAATTGTAATTCAATAATTGGCTTCGTAACAAAGGTCAATGGACCAAACGCTCTTGGTGCAGCTTCGCCGACACCAATACAGGGAATAATTTGGCTCTGTGTACCCAGTCCTTTATGGCACAAAGCAATGAAAGGAAATACATTCATGCAAGTCTGCTGAGTGTGTAACTCCATTAATTTTGACTGCCCACTTGCGAGACCAGCAAGATGCCGTAACTGAGTTCTCCAGACAGAATTTTAGTCTTATAAACACTATTTACAGACTATTAATGAAAAACTGGAAGATTAAATGTTACTTAAACTGTATACACATATCATGTAAAACTATCAGTGAAGCATAGGCATACAAAGCAGATGTAAAATTTGAGACATCAGGAATATGTTACATACCCATTCCTTTATTTCATTGAATTACGAACTCATTCTCTCTCTCGCACATGCACACACACACACATGATAATGAACCTACTGGTTCTTACTGATCCTGGGAATCCTTGAAGGGCCGGGCGGAGGTCCAAATAGCTGTCTCATCAGTAGATCACTCTGCCATATGTTTGCCTTTTCTACGCTAACATTTGCCAGGAAATTTATCATCGTCAATGCAGCACCATCATGTGACATGATAATAAAAATGTTTATGTGCAGTCGCTCATAGCAGTTTGCAGAGAGGGAAGTATTAGTAGAAGCAGGTATATTGCTGCACCCTCTCTTTTAACTACCTCAGTTTTTTGGCCACAGCTTAGATGCTCTCAGTGTCTTTCCTCTGCCAGCAACCCCTCCAGTTTGCATTAAGGACAAACGTTCCATTTCTTTCTTGCCTTTTTAGGGAAGTCCCCCTACAAGCTCCTTTATTTGGTAGAAAAAGTGATTTGTAAAGCACCAAGAGCTTGTGCTTTAAGCCCTAAAAAACGAAGGCTTTGAGCACCTAAACACTTGTCTCCAGGCTTGGGGAATGCAATCTGCTGCTAGGATTTCAGGGGCCGCTGCCCCCAACGCAGCGTGCTCGGCTCCGGCTCTGCCACAAAACAGGCAGTAGTGCCGGGAACTGCTGTTACAGTAACGGGCAGAAGCCAAACTAGCACCTATCTAGGTGTTACTACTACAATTGATGGGAATCTGGGTTATGTTGGGTTGCTCCAACGGCCCAGAGCTTTACTGTTACTGTCTATCCCTATACTGACTGAATCACACTACTGCCCCACATAAACCTCAAAAATAAATGACTGGATAAAATGAATGGAGCGGTAGAGACATCTCCATATGACAAATCCCATCGAGGCAAACTAAAGTTCTTACTTGAAGAGACAGAAGGCGTTATTTCTCGACACTGTGTCACCATATTATCCGAATGCGCCTGTGCAATGTCAATAAGCTGAATCTCTACTGCATTCAGTGGAGTCTTCCCTTTTTGGGCTAAAAGCTCTGTTGGGGGTGAATTTGCTTTAAAAATGTTAATGTATTTAAGGTTGGTTAGTCTCAGGGCTGGGCTTTTGTTTGTTGGTTAGTCTGATTTCTTCATTTAGAAGAAGGTTTCAATATGGTGACAAAATTGTGGTTTCACTTCTAATCTGTAGAATCTACAGAAATCACAGAACTGCGTTCTATGTTATTGCACACGTGTATGCACTTTTGACACATGGCTCTTGCTATTTAGCTAGACAGCTTTTTTTCTAAGTTTTGGTGGGTTTTGCTCTAGAAGACAGGGAGGCCCATTTGGGGGCTCCTGTACTATTTAAAAGGATCCCACTGGGCTGCTTCAGTGTAAAAGTAAAAACAGATGACACTATGAGGAAAGGGCTTCTCACTTGCTTGCCAAAACCTCTACAATTCTAAAATGCATCTATACATTTTTTTCTTATTCACTTTAGTGATTGCTTATAACTTAAAAATGCTTTTAACCTGGCCTCTAAAGCAGACTTTCCAAAAACTCTTGCTCTCCATTGTACTTCTAATCCTCTTATTTCTCAGTGTGAAAGGAAACTAACCTTGCCATTCTCTAAAATTAGCCTGTTTGCAGAAATGCATGTACTGTAACTCCTGTTTTCCCTACCTGTCATACAGTTTTAGCATTGTAAAAATACTAATAACAACCAGGTATTTTAAAACATTTGATAGGCCAGACTTTCCTTTCAGCTGTTATCTCAGTTATTTCATCAGGGTTGAGCACAGTAATGTAAATAAACTTTTGCTCAGTGTTTGATTCTCTATGAAATAATGGAGTCAGTTTGCAGCTTTGTACTGACGATCCCAAAAGCTGGCCATATATTTCTTTACGAACATTGCTTGTATGGCCAATTTCTATTGCAAACTGTACAAATTATTTTCAGTTTGGATCACTAGACCTTTTAGAATGTTTCTTAGGACGACACGGAAGCAAAGCGCTCAGAATGCCTTATTCATATACCTTTTTCTCGTTCTACATTAAAATGACCACCAGAGAGCCTAAGTAATATAAAATGTCAATGCAGACTGTCGTGATCCCTGGGACGAGCAATACAAAGCTAAGTGTGTGCACAGTGCTTGGAAATGTTACAGTGGAGTGCACAGACGAATCGGAAACCTTCTCTTTGCTCTGCACATCTTTGCTCGCTCTCCACCTAGCGCCGTGGAGCCTGTATCTGGGACAAACGTTTGTTGCAGAAACTTGAAACATCCAGGTTATGAAAAAAGCCTGCATCTGGAAAAACTGATGGGCAATGCAGGTCCAATATGATAGCAAAGGTTATCATGATGCTAATTTCATTTATAATCAATAGTAAACAATGTAAAATATATTTGATTTGTTTGGGCACATGAGGGAAACTGATCTGTATAAATGTGGCTGTGTATTTTAAGTAATCTAAGGTTATATATTCTATTTACCACAGAAAAATGGTGCTGTTATTGTAGGCAAAAAAAAAAAAAAAAAAAAATTGACTCTTTAGAAAGGAGGTTTCTGAGATGGATCCTCTGCCTCTTAAATATCGTTGAAATGGGTAGGTCAATGGTAACTGGTGGGCTTTTTGTGTAAGACAAAGGTTGTAAAACAGTTTCTCCCCCCCCCCCCAAAAAAAAAAAAAAAGTCAAAGGCCAAACAGCCTAGAAATTCCAAAGGTACGTCTAGGATTGGTGTGAGAAGAGGTTTGTCTACGGGAAGGAAACATATTCAAATAAGAAGAGGCAAAACATGGAAAAGAGACAGCTTCAAATAAGAAGCAGCAGAACATGAAAACTCACAGAAAAGGAATTTTGAACAAGCAGTTACATATAGAGGCTGGGCTTTTGGGTGCGGTGCTGGGTGAAAGAGCTTTAGGCCAAGATTATCCGATTTCTTTAATCAAAAAATCTGGGACTATGGGACTCTGTATATTCCTTCAAGCAAAGAAGTGTATGAACTCAACTAGTCCATGAGTGTTCAGCACTAACTGTTTGGGTTGACAGGAGCTGGAATATTTCTGTATGAAAATTAACTGAAAGAAACATTAGCAGACAGAACCATAAAATACTACAAAACAAGGACTTCTAAATTAGGCTTGAGCACAAACCAAAAGGTTTGACAAATTCTTCCAAGAAAAATGTGAAGTTCACTAGGAAGGTTTAGTTTAAAAGTTAACATCCCAACCCCTCCAAGAAGTTTGTCAGACTGTCAATCGCACTGAAAACTTCTCTACCAGCCCTTGTGCACTTGGCCACCAGCTACACTCTGCTTAGAGTAACACAGGGAAAGCTGCTGTTATAAAAGGATAGAGAGGCTGTGTTAAGAAGTCATCTACTATACATGCATATTATGTAGCTGGTGGAGATACCCTGAGCACAATCAAAAACTCGAAGTCAGTAGGAATCTTTCCATCGACTAATGAACTTTGCATGAGGACCCTTTTATAGCATAATTTAGTCCAATATTGATTGTACTGTTTGTAACTGCGTACCATGCTAGACCACCAGACTGACCAGCTGATCGGCTTCAAAGAATTCAGATGCCTCCAGACATATGGACTTTAGTGTGCTGGCTTATCATGGATTTGGGGAGAAAATAACAACACATTCGTATGAACTGCAGTTTTTGTGAGAACTATTCTTTTATTTTTGAGCTTGAATTCTATTGTCAGGAGACAAACCTGGGACTCTTTAGGATTATGCCTGGTGGACCCTAAATGAATCTCAGGAGCTTTGGAGGTTGCAGCCACTGCTGCTGCCCAGAGCAGAACTTCTTTCCTTTTCAGAAAGGGGGAGCAGTTTGAAAACTGATGTTCCTGACAGCTACCCCAATCTGCAGCCTAATGGGAAAAGCCATTGGGTCAAATCCTGCTTTAAATGTATATAGCCTGCCCTGAGATGAGAAACTGGCAGTGTACCGCTTGCTATACCAGTGCACCCAAAAGCACTGCAAATATTAGTAAAAGAAAATATCAATCAGGAAGCTTCTGCAAGACAGACTGGCACAGGGATGGTGGCTGCAACATTTTGCTGGTCATTAATTGATGCAGTTAATGGTTCTGAAGCTGCCTAGCACACGTTGGTGCTCCTGCCTTGGTGTACTTGCCAGATGAACTTATTCAGCAGGACTTTCTTATCCCTGCTAAACTTGCCCTTAGGATCACCTGCATTAGCCAAACATGCATCTCCTGCATGCCTGTTGGGCAAAGCCGTGGACATGCTGCTGTGACAGTGCTGGATCCGACCACTTTTGGCCAGAGGCAATCCAAAAGTGTTGTCACTGCTCTACTCATGTGCGGATCCAAGTTAGGTTGTGTATTTTCTTTCAAGAGAGCCATTGAGCTCTCACAGAAATGCCAGAGAGAAAGGCCACATGAAGACCATCTCTGCTGCCATTCCTGTAGCCCTTCTTCAGCCTCTGACCTTTCTCACCAGGAGAATATTCCAAGCTCTGTTCTGATTGTTAACAGAAATCTGTATTTTCTTGAAGTACTGAACAACTTCCAGCAGAGGTCTCTGCCTACCAAAAATTAAAGTTTGGCTGCACTGCTTATGCACAGCAGGGATCAAAAATCCTTATAAATCATTGTTATGCTTTGTCCCTTGATGGGATTAAAAAACAAAAATCAAGATTTTATGAATGTGAGTGCCTATCTTAAAATCATCATCTGTTTTACAGAGTGATAATGCCTATGTATTACATACACAGAGATTCTCAAGAAAGGTTTCCTTATGTAAGATATTTAAAATAAATCTGTTGAGGTTTGCACAGCAGATGTAGCCTATCTATGAAAACCAACATGTTTCAAAGAATTTAAGAATTAAGAGCCCCTCATTGTTAGGTACATCAGAGAATGATTAAACTGTAAATATCACACTTCTGGATGCAAAACAGACAAGTTCATTTCAAGGGAAGAAAATAAACTGCTCCTTTCTTCTCAAAGTGTATTGTGATCCCTAACTTGAGATCTAGCTGCAATCAAGGGCAACTGCTTCAAGAGACAGTTGGCTTTCGGGCTGCAACCTCTTTGCTTCTCATCTAGCTCTAATACAAGCCTACTGTCTGATTATGAGAAAATGATTTATTTTATGCCTACATTTCCCTGTCTTTAATTGTATTTACTTATCTACTTCATTCAGTGTGTGGGATGCACTTGTAAAATGCAAGGTGCTAAAAATAAGGATTAGACATTTCTTTCTTTAGGTCTAGTCTCTAATTGCTCTGTGCAGCACCCTGATTTACCAGAAAACTTTAAGAAGTCTCAAAAAGTGGCTCTTTTGAAACTGAGACAGCATTGCTGGGGTGGGGCACGTTCCCTTCCCGCACCTCAGGAAAGAACTTCACCCTTCCCGTTGCCAAGCGTTAGCTGGCTATGTACATTTTGTTATGCCAGAAAATGCTGTGACGCGAGTCTCTTGCAGCAGAATCCCCATGATTTCCCCAGCTAGTAGTCGAGTTGCAACACCTTCATATGTGTTAATGTTAAGATAATTGTGATACGGTCACAAACTACAGTAAACGGTTGCTCACCTTGAATGCTTCTCAATAAACATTTCCTGGCATAGTCTTTAAACTGTGATGTGAAAGGTGCACATTCCCTTCATGTCCAGCTTGCCAAAAATCACAGTTCCATATTTCAAGTTGTAACAAGGCCAGTGACCAATCCAGCACCTCTGTGTCACCACCACCAGCTGCTGAAAAACAAATGCCGCTGGACAAATACTACAGCGGAGCATACGCAAGGCCTGACCCTACTAATCTCAGTGGGGCAACTTACAGCAGTAGGTTTTGTGGGGAATGCCTGAAGAAACACAATCCAATTTCTTAACAGCAATTACTCAGATTATAAAATCTAGCATTATTAGATAACAATTTTACATGCATTTTGACACAAAAAGGAACTCAAATTCCTTCTCAAACAGACTTCACTTCCACAGAGTATTACAAGTTGGAGCATTCGGATAGTATTGGAAGCTGATTGTATAGTATCCAGAGAGCAATACTAAACAAATTCAACCTTAAAACACAACAAAACAGTTGCAAAATGAGAAAAAGGGCTATGCTATTTCTAGCACTTAGCACAAGATGTAATAACTTACTGCCAGCTATACCAGGCTAACCATACTGGAGTTAAGGTAGCATCACATGGATGTGATTCCAGGCCAAATTCCAACAGTGTTGTAATTCTTTGTTCAACTTTGACTCAATTCTTCCTATTCGTACACATCTAGCAGAAGGTGCAAGTATTAAACTAATAGACTGATAACATGCTCACTTGCTTAGTGTCCTCATCTTAACTATAGCAAGCCCTTTGGGACAGAGTGAAGGAGAGGAACTGCTTGTGGTTCAGCACAAGGAAATTTTAATCGAACACCAAAAAGTTTGACTGTGTCTCAAAACTGCGTGTTTTAGTCAAGTCAATGCCTGTATCTCTCTTCTGCTTATAATTCACCACCAGACAGAAGTCCCTTGGTACTCTAGTAGATATTCTTGCAGTCCTTTGAAAAGCTCACTTGCAACTCAGTAGTTCTTTGATTTGCAAACCCTGGGTACAATTTGATTCATGAATCACTCACCGTTTCCCAGCAAGTACCCGCATTCCAGCTGAGCTGATCTTTGTTCTGCTACTATTGTCTCCGATTTAAGATGGTATGTTGACTTTCTGGGGAGCTCACCATAATCCAATCTCTCCTGCTACCAGGCATTTAAGCTGAAGAAATGTATATAGGGATTGTGATAAGAGGGAGATGAGAGGCACACCTGCTTAACCACTGGGTGTCAGGGTTCATTTCCAGTTCCTACATTTTCTGGTTAGCTGCTTTCTTTGCACATTGCTGCTGCAAGCGTGGTTGACATTGTAGATAAAATTGCCCCCTCTTTCTACTCTGCCAGGTAATCACTGAAACCCTGAATAGTCCCAAAGAATCTGATAACTGAAAGAGACTCTGGAAGAGGCCACAAGGGAGGCAGGATTGTCTGTGAAAAAATTAATTTGGAATCGTGGATGTTCAGAATCTCTGAAAATTACCTAAAAGTCATAACAACATCAGAGCCTACTTCTGAAGAGACTATCCTTCCTTTTCTCTAAAACCAAGGACACTTGGTTTTTATTCCAGGAATGACAAAGACTGTTTCATTAACCCCTCCGAAGCTCTGCAGCTACCGCACAAGTATCACTGTGATGTTGAATAGTAAGTACAATGACTCACAATATCCCTCCTCCTTACTATTTTTTTCTTACTTTTCCATAAACGTCCTATGTTGTCCCAAAATGTTTCTACGAGCCAAGACCTTGAAATCATGATCATTCAGAAAGTTTACATTTGGAAGAAATCCAAGGAAAGGCAAGGCAAATGAACTTGGGTTACAAGTTCAAAGGCACAGTTACCATACTTTGCAACTGAAGAAACTCAAAGTCAGTCTGTTCGATTTAGAGCTCACCAGAATATCACAGATTAAAGGTCTGCCTTGCCCTTCATTACTATAGATTTTAATCCATATGAGGGATCAGGATGCAGAAGAAAAGTCTCAAATAAAGAAAAGATGAACAACAGAGGAAGGAGAGAAAAGCAAAACAGAGAGAGGGAGGTACAAGAACACAAGAAGCAACCCTCCCCCCCAAACCCAAGAACAACAAAACCTCCTAAAACCGTCAAGCCTCTAGACACATTGGCCCTGTTTTGTGTCAGAAAATGACTCAGATGTTCACTCCATATGAAAGAAGCAGAGGGTTTGAGGAACTTGCTGTCTTGGTTAGGTCCTTAGCACAGTTTCTTTCTTTGTGTTCAGAAACTTAAGTACTATCAGTAGCTCCAGCTACCTTCAGGGAATGAAAATGGGCAAGAATGGAGCCATGAACCCAGCAGGAGGTGACGAATAGTCCAACCTGTAAAAAGGGTTTGCAGGTCTTTTTTTTTTTTTGGCATGTGTTCTTGCAGAGAAATTCTAGTAGAGCTGCTCAGAACCATCCTACCACACATCTTCCCCCAACATCTAGCCTGCTGCTTTACATCTGCTGTATCAAAACATTCAAAGCTGTCCTATTGAGAAAGCTTGCCACTGGCCAGGAAAAATTGAATTAATTTACCCCTACGTGTTGACTTCAGCAGACAGAAGAATCTGGGAATAAGAGAAGACCAAAGTAGAAGTGCAAAAATTATACAGGATCCTCACTTTTAAACTTGGAATGTGATCCATAGTTTGAAACTGCACAAAAAAAAAGAAAAACCCAGAAAAAACCTTCAACAACAGAAAAAACATTGCTGAGCAGTGTGGAGAAAGGGACAAGTCATGAAACAATAATTCTTCACTCACAGTTTTTGGAGCTCTGCACATAAAAACTTTTACAATATTTCAATGCTTGCAGGAGAAGAGAACTTTTAAGTATTCCATCAGTCAGAGATTCAGCATAATCTTAGTACTACATAGCTGTTTTACAGAACTGAGTGCGATTAATTCAGTTACCTGCAGGTGTGAATTCAAGGCTCTCAACAGATTAGATAGTATCATTCCAACAGCCACTGACGATTTCATGCATGATAAAGTTGCACAGATAGTATTAATTTTTAAGAATATACTTCTGCTATATAGATAGAGCTACTCAAAGTTAGCACTTTGAAAATGACAGTCACCTTTTCAGGGCAAAAGGCTTTAAGGAAGCATATAGGAAGGCATGATTTGATCAGTCTTTCCTCATATCACCATCTGCATAACAAGGATCATAACACAGTTCTTGAGTAAGGATCTCTGGCATCAAGAAGCGTTTGCAACCGTAGGCCTGTTTGTCACACTGTAATCAACAGACCAAAACCAAACATCAACAGCACTTAAAATTACAATGTACTATATTTTGGGGTGGCTGGATGAGGGAATATAATGCCAGATGTCTGAGCATTCCCAAACCATGTTTACTGTAATATGCCAATGACACTAACTCCTCTACACTTAGGTCCTTTCTCTCACTTTTCCAATTCCTACTTAGCATTAGACTTTGTAAGAGTTCTCAGGATTGAGAATAAAAACACATTTTGTTTTTTTCTTTGTTTAATCAAATTATATTTCTGAAGTTTTGCATTGGTGCAGAGAGGCCACATAGCTACTAAGCAGAATGGAGGACCTGGTGCCAGGACCCTGGGTTGGCAAAGTAGGACAAAAAAAGTCAATCATTTTGTTACTTTAGAAAAAGAAAAAGCACCATATGCCCAACTATAACATGTACATTTTGACAGGTTTTGAGCCATGCAAGCTGCATCTAAAATAACCCTGGGTGCATGCCCTCGCACCCTAACCTTAGGGTTCGAGTCCCTAAGACGAAGGGGGCTGGTCGAGTCTCACCAGGATGGATGCTGGGTCATGCATCTGGATCCAGAAATTTGGAATATCATCCAGTTTAGACATAGCTTCTATAAAGCATATACCTGTCTTGAATATCCAACTATCTGTAGTTATTTCTTCCATACAGTAACCTTCTCCAGTTAAAATGGCAGCACATAATTATTTCAGACAAGCAGAAGAAGAACAAATAAAACATTCAGTTCTACTTGTGACCCAGTCTCAGCCCTATGACTTTAGAGAAAGCAGAAGGCCAAAACACTAGGGAGCTTTCTCATTCCAATGTATGTTTTACTTGAAGGTATTTTCTGTACACAGAATTAAACATTTTTATCTTTATTTGAAATGCCCTGAGACTCTCTTTTGATGTTAAGTCAGGAAAGGGATACGCTCCTCACTGTTCACAGAATTTGTGTGATTTGGGGTATTTTCAAAGGCACTGTATTAGTTTTCTACTTGCATTCATGTTAAAGTCTCTTTTTTGCACAGGATAAATACATTTAGATAAGCACTGTGATTCTTTCACTATGAAGATATAAACTGTAAACACAAAAGGAAATATCTGAGATCAGAAAGATATTTTCTCCCCTTCTACAAAAGCGACACCACTTCATGAGGTATTCTATATTTCAGGAGCAGGATGCCAAGCAGGATGATATTTCTGGTTAAATTACATCCTGCAGAGATTCCTGGGATAGATTGTGCTCACTTTAGTTTGCAGGATTCTTTGTGGTATTTACATTAGAGAGTGCAAAAGTTGTTGATGTAATGTCATGATGGTGGTCTTCTACCCTTATCCAATGTGTAATTAATGTGATGAAAAACACAGCTTTTCAAAGAAACTTTGGCACGCTCTTATAGAAGGCTATGCAGACTTCTTGAGTTTGCAGTACATATCTGAATGCAAATACACATGCTTGATTTCCCCTGAGTGCTGTGTGAACAGTTATTATTACTGACCTGGAAATTATTCTACTTTCCTTGTTTGACTATTGTTTTTGTCTGGGCTATACGCATCCCTGAAAACAGATGTGCAGCACCAAACTATTTCCACTGCTTAACATTATCATGTGCATTTATTATCTTGAAGCTGTTCAGTCTGAAGCAGTAATAGATTGGTTTGTGCTGTACATCTCATGATCTTAGTTTCTTACAGTGACCTACAGACCTCATAATACAAAATACAGTGTATTGTAAGAGATCTATGCCCACCTAGGCATCACCAGGCATATTACTGCTATGAACATCTTGAAACAAGAGAAAAGAAAATTTAGATTTTACTCATCTGTAAGGATACCTGCCTAGATTTTACACAGGCAACTACCATATGGTAAAAGCAGGATCACCTCCAATCGTTAGCAATGAATAGCCTGATCTGGCCAGTTCTAATTCCATCCAGAAGAGTGCAGCAATATATACACATGCTCAACATTTCCTTACAGAATACTAGACTCAGAAAATGACCAACAAAATCACCCACTCCCTGCAATAATAGCCTGACATGTAAAACAAAATAAATGCCAGTTTAACAACAATTGATTTCTTTCAGTCACAGAGAAGGGTAATAGAAAGGGGATGGGAGCTGACATCAAACATTAGCTTTTGCTCTTTAATTTGGAGAAGAATGTAATTTACTTTTTATTGCTGTTTTGCTTTAAACAAAGAGAGTGGTGATTTGGAAGTGAATGCTTATGAATACCGAAGATTAAAAAAAAAAATTAAGGAATTAAAGATGGGAAAAAATAGTCATCCAAAAACTACCTTTGCAATCATCTCCCATATGCACATGAAAAGGATGTTATAGCACTGGATTCTTACATAGCCCGAGTTCTCACAGCACACACCCCAGCCTTTATTAGCTCAGTTACCCTCACAATTCACTAATGAGGCAGGAAACTACTATTCTGACTGAGGCATAAAGTGCCTTTGCAGATCTGGGCTGAATTGCTTAAAATCAAACAGAGAGTTTGAGTTGTAGCTGGAGTTTTCATGCAGGTGCCCTGACCCCAAGCCACCCCAGTTACCTGTGGATTGCCCTTCCTCTCCTAGCTGGGAAGGTTGCATGGTCAGAGCACGTATCAGGGCACGTTACCCCTGCTAACGGCGCTGGCAAGAGAGCAGAGCGAGCAATGCAATGCTCGGCCGGTGTGAGAGCAGGCACTGTTTATATAGCTGAGCTGCATGCTCAGAGGGAGCAGAAAGCCCCCATTTTTTCACCACGAGGACTGTTGCAAAGATGTGGGTGAGAGATTGAGACTGCTTTCTGACTGTCCCCTTGCAATAATTTTTTTTGTCATATCATGACAGAATACAGGAAAAGGGAGGGAAAGCAGCCTCATTCTCAAATGCAACAGGGAAAAGAGCAGGAGCAGAGAAAGTGAATTGGAGAAGACAGAACGTTTTCCTTTCATCTTCAGCATCCAGATCTGACTCCATTCCTGTTTCATCTCTTGCCGTATCATCACCCGCTCCCGTTCATGCCCCACCTATAGGTTCTCTGCCATTCAAACTGCGTTCTTCAAAGCTTCCCTCCGCTTGTGCCACAAATACTCCTCAAGAAGGAGTCCCTCACAAAAGATCCCCTCTCCGAATGCTGACAACAGCGCTGAAGTACCCAGATCTCACCCTCACCAGTACCTCTGCGCTCCACACACTCCTTCACCCTTCTGCCAAGGCTGTTCACCAAGTTACAGCCCCCAGTTTCATCCCTGGCTGCTGCTCTTCTTCATTCTGTTGTTTCTACAAGATAGGGCTGAGAAAAGCAAAAGCAGCCTGGAGACTGTGTCAAACATTACAGCAGCGAAGCCCAGGTGCCCCTCTCACCTCCCCTGCAAGGGAAGGAGGTGCAGAAACAGCGGAGGGTAAGAACAGGCACAGCAGACGCTGCAGCTGCCCTGTCCTTTGCGTACAGAGGGTGAAGAAATCCTTTTTCGCTAAAGCAGGGGAAGGCTGAGCGCCGGGGAAGCAGTCTAAGTCAAGGATGATTTCACTCCAATGAGTTTTTCCTGCATGCGCCCGGGACGGCATAGCTGCTCGCAGTCTATGGGACACTGGTGAAGGGCGGCAGCTCTGCACAGTCACTTTCTGAAGGAGACAAGCGCTCGTTTTGTAGATATTAAAGAAGTACTGCACTAATGTGTATATGGCAGTACTAGGCAAGTTGGTAGTCTGGAGCGGGCTTTATCCAAGCTGCTGCAGCCCAAGACGCCTGCTTATACCTCTCACTTGCACATGGCCTCTCGGCGCTCAGGAATCCAACGTAAGGTTTATATCATCCCACACAGAGGTGCAGATGTCTGCTTCCCAGAGCAGCAATAACGCGTCTCCTCTCGAGTAAGTTATGTTGTTTTCCTAGCGTCTCCTCTGCAGTCGCTCCGACTGCTCCCGATTCTTTCACATCTCTCCAGGCCATACACTCACACGTTTTGTTCTCTTTGAGAGTTTTTGGCTGGAGACTGCTTGAATGTGATAAGATATAGCTGTCCAGGTTTTGAACCGGCCTAAGCTGGCAGAGCTCACTCAGAGCTGTTGTTTAACATCTACGCAGGATCTGTCTCATGCTATCTTACCAGCAGAGGATCACAAAACACTTTTCATAGTACTGCTGCTATGGTGGTCATGTAGAAATATAGCTTCAAACTAGTAGAAATTATTTAAACTTTCTTGCTCTTTCAAAAATGTTATATTTTGACCTGCTTCAGTAAGCTAGCAATTACAAACCAGTATGAGCTGCCAACACGAGCCTACGTACTCACACGTGTCAGTAACCTACCAGTCCTGACTGCAGTATTATATGCTGTTTTACTGAATTCATTGTAATTGCTCCCAACTTATATTACCATAAATAAGAGTTGAAGTAGGTTTAACATGAATAGGCAGCCCTATGCATATGCAATTGTACTATGTATTGATCTGTGTGTGCATGTTATCTATGCAGAGTGCATAAATATACTGCCATTCCTGTAAAACAGCAAATTCAGATAAGACAAATATTTTTCCAGAGAAGGGTTTGTATAATGACTATAATTAAAAACTAGTAATTTTGGAATTAAAATGAGAAGTCAGATTTAAATCTTTTGTCTAGTCAGTTTTCCTGCAATCTAAACTGCTCAGTACAGACCTTAGCAATAATATATTACTTGCAACTCAATGATTCTGTTTTTTTTAAATTAGGATTAGAATACTGACCCATTCCAGTTTATTACTGTGACTGAATGAATTTGTTAGGACTAGCGGTTTCTGAATCTTGTATGGATACAAAGAGGAGGTGAAAAAAACAGAATGCTTCAATTCACGCTCCACAGTTACCTTACTGGTAGCAGGTATTACAGCTTTAGACTAGAATGAGAAGGGCAGACTGGGCTTCTGGACTGAAGAGAGGAGAAATGCTGGTCTATGGTAGGGGTTTGCAGACAGGGAATGAGCAGGAAGTGTGTCACACATCTTAAGGAACTTATGGTTTAACTCACGGCCCACCAAGGTCAACAAGGAAGCTTCAAAAGTAGCAAACTCATTTCACTCATATCATCATATGACAGGGAAAGCTTGGGCCCTTTCTAGGACACGGTGCCTCTAGGTCCTCCTTTTCAAGCAGGACACCAACATGCAATGGCTTACCCACAGAGGTAACTAAACTCTCCAATCCAATTCTGACGGTTTCTTGAACTTGCAACTCTCAGTTAAGTGTATAGTCTTCAATGACTGCCTCTAAAGCTACCTAAATTTGTAAACTTCGTAATAGTGGTATGGGTGGGAACTGAGAACAATGGTAATAGGAGGACACATTGCAGAAGTCACTACATTGTGTGAGCAGAAACTAAAAAACAAGAAGATTAGTGACTAAAGATTTAAAGGATTGAAGCAAAAGACCAGCTCGCTCTTTAGCGGACATGGCTGAATTGGCCTTAATTTACTGCAAAGAAAAAGTTTTAAAAAATTGCAGAAGGTTGCCAATATATGATACTCCTTGCAATTTAAACTAATGGGAGTTTTGCTAAAGACTTTGGAAGGTGCAAGTTTGAAAAACCCTTATACTGCTGTATGCAGGAGTTAAAAGCATCTCCTCTGCTTACTAAACACATTCATCTGCAGGCAATAACGGCATGTAATTCAGTCAGTTTTACCAGCTTAGGCTAGTAATAGCTACAGAAAAACAGTACAAATGGCTACCAGTGCTTCTGTGAAGCTCTAACCTGCTGCAGAATTAGACGTTCTCACCCGAGAGGGACTGTCCCTTAGCAACATTACTATTACTCTTATCCATTTACAAAACACTCTTGATACCTGAAGGGTGATCACTGGGAACTCAGCTGACAAGGTCAGAGCTTAACAGGGTGATGTTTCAACAGTACATTTGCAAGTTGGCAACTTCGCTAATGCAAAAAGTGCCAGAAGACATACGGTCTCTTACTGCATTGCTGTCTCCTTCCCAATTCAGATTCAAACTCACATTTCAGTTCTGAAATGAATACTCACTTGCAGGCTGAACAGGATCCTTATGGGCCATATCTCCAGCTCGAAAGGTGTTTTTAGTTTAGCTGCATTGCTCATACCTATGCCTACTCATTAGTCAGAAGCTGCCTATGAACCCTTTCCAAGGCGGGCCTGGCACCCCATTTAAATCCCTGGACTAAGCTCAGCTAGCTTAGCTGTTTTTTAGGCTTCCCTATTCAATGCATGGCATCAGACAGGTATTTTTGGAACTGTTTCTCCACTCCACTGGTTTTACAGTGTGTAACTTAACTAAAGATTCATCAAAGACATTTACCCCTGGTTTTGCTGTAGTTCTCATAGTACTTAGAAAACTGGAGCTATAAAACCAGATCCCTTACACTCAGTTCAAGACAGATTTTTGCAAATATTCCTTTAAGCACTGTGACATTCATTGTCCCAGAGCTATATACACTTGCTATCAAGAAGTATTCAAAATACCTGTATTCGGAGAAACCAGGTGCTCAAATGGACAGACTGGCTACCCCGCAGTGTGCATCTGTGCCTTCTCCTTTGGAGTCACAGAAAGGTGGCAGGATCTAGTTTTTGAGGCTGTTGTTTTCTAAGGAAGAAAAAAAAAAGATACAAACAAAAAAAATGGAGCAACATCCATGGGTAGCAAGGGTAGGCATGACCAGACCTAGTTGAAATCTCCTGTAAAGATTTGATCCTCTTACTGTACCTGCTTGCAGCATCACAGATATAAACATCTCTGGACTGAGCCTCAGTCAGTGGAAGCCGGTTCAGTTTTCCTGACTTACTATGAAAAGCCTAAAAAATAATGGTGCTATTATTCTGAAATGAGGTTACTTCCTTCAACATCTGTGGTGAATATGCGATACAGGCTATTATAAGCACCACACATTTAGACCTAACATGAGATGTTAAGGCTTGGTCCAGCCACCTTGTGGTCATTAGGAGGAGGGAGCTACACAAATGCTTCATGAGATGCATATGCTGTACGAGGGGTACTGAGGGCTTAGCCTGTCCCTCATAAATCTCCCGCCTTGCTCAGATTTTGGAGAAATAACAAAGAAATCTTTCTAAAATATGAAGTATAAAAAGGACCCCAAATGCCTAACTTTTAAAAAAATTCTCAAAAACCAGGTATTACTTCTGTTTACACTGATGACATTTATATTAATGCCTCCCCTTGCTTACTGCACAAAGAAGAATCAATAAAATATCTGGCAACATTTATTACATTCTTTCTAAAGGCTCATTAAAATAATTATACTTCCTTATTGTGGAATCACTTAGTACCATTGTCAAAACACAGTGCTGTCTAAAGAGGGAATGTGTTTTCAGATTGGAACTGAAGAATAACAATTTTTTCAGTCACAAAAGCCTACTTTTTTAAATCAACTAGAGACATTATTATTTGTTTTATTAACACATACAAAATTCTTAGGGTATACAAATTGTGTTGTCTTTTTGGACACAGTGAAAGCTAAATTAATGGGCATTACAGCATTATTTTACAGTACACTGTTTCAAAAAACACCATTTGTGATTAAACAAATAGGTTTACATATATATATATATATATATATATATATATATATATATATATAAAAAGCTTGAAATAGCTGGATAACAAATCATTGATTTACACTATCAAAAGGCTGGGAGCAATTGTATCTCCTATGATTGTGCCCTTAGCTTTCAAATCAAAATCTCCACTAATACAAGTTCCCATTTAAAAACAAAAACAAAAACACAACAACAAAAGAAACCCAAAACCCAAATCCCCAAAGCAATGGCACAGCCTTCCCCAGGCTAATAGCTTTTCCTGACAGCTTCAAGCACAAATGGATTATTTTAAATATCACGTAAACCTACTGTAAATTAAAAAAATAAGATTAATTTACACAATGCATGGAAACAATTTCTACTGAGCACAAACATTTACAACTGTGTCATGTTTTTTCCTTGCATAACCCATACTCACACACAAACCAGTTTTCAAAAGAATTAGTGAAATATTCAGTCCACTTTTGTTTCCTTTACACAATATGAAATGGTTACAATACCATAGTATATTTTAGAATAAGTTAAACATCAAGACATATGGCAATAGCATTGTACTATTCTTCCTACATACATACTAAATCCAGAAATTCAGTCTATTCTTATTCAGTCACAAAAATGAATAAAGACTAAGATCCAGTTATACTGGAAAGCTAGACTAGTTTAGAAACCACAAATACTGTAAGCACTTTGGTATAATATACAGATTGTGCTGTCGATGTCATGCTTGCATACTACAACTGATAACTGGTTTCAACTGGTGAATTTAAAAAACGGTTATAGTAAAACTTGCTTTAGCATTTCTTTTTCCATTTGGAAATGATTTAGTCAAAGAAGATGCACCACAAGTACACACACAGCATTTATATGATGTGACTACAAATTAAATAAAGTGTTTTTTAAATACAATGCAAGACCAGTCTTTTAAGTGCATAGAACACAATGCAGAATACTGTTAATTACAGGGACAAGTACAAGGATATTAAACATTTTAACAGATACTGAACAATGCTCTTATAAAAACCCAAAAAGGTGTGAATAAGAATAAACATACTTTTATTGTTAAAGATCAACATGTTTTTCCCCCCACCAGTAAGAGAAACAATAACTGCTGAATTATGAAAGATATCTACTGCATCCATTTGATCTGTACTTCTCAAAGGCTTAGAATTGCACCTTCAAATGCTATAGCTGTTTGTTTTTTTGGCTTTTTTGCTATTTAAAAAAAAACTTTTCCTGAAAGTGGAACTCAAAAAGTGCATTTTAATTAAGGGTTCATTTTCCCCCCCCTATTTCATGGATGCATTTGCTGTGGTTCATAAATCTTAGCTAAACCTATTCTTCTTCTCTATCACTACAATCTATCAGAATACCTCAGATTTAAATCAGGCAACCCGCTCAGTTAAGGAGACTCTCCTTTTGTGAAACAAATGGTTCTCAATTCCAATAAAGGCAAAATACTGCAATATTTACTCATGAGGAATGCCAACTTAAGGAATAAATACCGCAGGATTTTCAGAAAATTTGGACTATATCCTAAGTGTTCCCAAATTTGTGTTTTATCTTTAGGCTTTCAGGACATAGCAAACTGCAAATATCACATTCACTTAATACTGCAAGTCACTTTAGGACTATGGTCTCAGGAATGAAATGGTAGCCCCAAAATTCTCAACCCACCCAGAGGAAATGCATGCCAACCTTTATTCATTCCTTACACAACTCTACTCATTTAAACATGTAAACACAAGGGATGATGGTTCTCATTTGAATTTCCTACTGTTGGCAAGTAACACTTTGCAGGTATCAGAAATACTTCAGTTAATGACGCCATACTTTCCTCATTTCAAAACTGCCTTCTTATCCTTAAAGAAGTTTTGGCTATTTAAAGTCAAACCAAATAATTGCACAAAAACTATGGCACCAAGCTTTGCTAAGTGGAACTTCTAGAGAGCACACACAGGAGAAAAGAATTTGACCATGGCTGGCAAGTGGGCTAGAAGTCAAGTGAGTTTAAACAAAACTAATTTTAAGACATTCCTTAATTGAAATGATTAAGAGTTAGCAGAAATAAATTCAGATCAGCGTGATCTTACTGTAGGCTAGTTGGTGACCCTGCCAGACTTTTGTGCAGGTTTGGGTTTTGACTGTGCCTGTTTCGACTGCGAACAGATGAAAACATTGTGTTGCAACCTGGGACTTTACATTTGTGGAGCTGGCGGAGATGCACAGTTTTGTAATGAGCCCTGAAAGTTCCTTTATTACTGTAAGTTTTTTGGCATATGTGACAAGTTATTGGCAAACTGGAAGGCAAATTTGTAAAGTTTTGATTAGCTTTCTCAATTAAAGTACTGTCTTGGTAGAGTTCGTCATTGGGCATTAGGCTGGGTCCTTCACAGCTTTCATCACTATCATCCAAGGGCATGGTGCAAACTTCACTTCCTCCATCAGAGTCCCAAGAAGAATGAGCACTGCTCTCAGATTTAATGCTGGAAGTAGTGCTTAGATCCAGAACGGCTCCATCATTCAATGGATCGTATCCATAACTCTCAGAACAGGGTTCTCTAATTTTGCTCATTGGAAAAACCAAGCTGCCTGCTCTGTTTGTTCCTTTGAAGATTACAGAAGTATGTCCAACATGTTGTTTTAAAGAGACATCTTGACAAAACTCCTTAGCCATGTCTTTCAAGAGGTATGTTGCATTGAAATGGTTGTTGAATTCCAGTGTATCTTTAGTCAGAAGCTTATGATGAAGATTTAGGTTTGAACTATGTCTAGAAGAACAAAGACAAGCTTAGCAAGAAAGTGTTTTGCCTCACTGAAAAGTTGTTTCATAATGATCATTAACAAGGAAAAAAAATATCAATATTTAGTAGCATGCATGAACCATATATTTCTAATTTGACCAACTGCCACAGTGGGAGTGCACACAGATTTATACATGTGAGTGGGTATCTGAACTTGCTTTCATTGGCAAATATTAGAAATAACTGTACAGAAATCAATGTCTCAGATTCTCTCCTGCATTGTGGACAGCTGTCTGTTCCACTAGATCTAGGCTGGACCGAAAAGAGTTGGGGAATGGACTAAAAACATTCTGTATGCTGAAGTGAGATCCAAGATTGGACTGGGGATGGGAGAAAATGAAAACCTTTTCCAATGGACAAAGCAGGAAAGGACTGGCACCTGAACCTGCAAAAAATTACTGACGACTTCTTAAGTACTCTAACCATGTACTAGGATGCAGCTGTACACACCAGCACATAGCTCTTTCTTGAAAGGAATTTCCTTGAATGAAGGAATGTAGCATTTTACAGAATCTGCAGTTTTCAAATGGGCATCCCTGGGTTAAATTTAAACCCACCAAAACATAGGAAATCACTGCTGTTCACTCAATACTATCAATCAGCTCACTGTGAACGTCCAGACTCTGGCTAGAAGATTCAGTTCATTGCCAGACAGGGAAAACATTCATTTCCCCCCTTACCATCACCTAACTTTGTTTCATCTGAACTATGGACTTTTAAAAATGGCACAGAAATATTTTGCACCTGTAGTCACAACACTCTGGAAGCTTCTGCAAAGTTGTTCTAAATACCTACTGTTTTGCTCAAACCTTGGGAGGAATGTTCTTGTGGAATGGTTTTTATGGCCCCCCCCTTAAAAAAAAAAAAAAAAAAAAAAGGAAACCGCCTCCCAAAAGCACCTATGTTAAAACTTAACCAAATATATTGGTGTGGGAAGGAATCTGTGGCATGTGAAGGCAAATCTTAGCGCTGGCCTCCTTTCCTGCAGCGCAGATCACAATTACAGGGGAGAGGAATTCACATCTGGGAAGACGCAGGCAGCAGATCAGGGTATGAAGCCCTGCCAGCCGCAGATGAATCTGCGCATCTCGGATGCGGCGGCCAGTCCTTGCAGATTGGCTCATCCTCCCTCTGGACTGCATCAGCTGGCTCCAGTACTCCTAGCAGATTACAGCCAATCTAAACCTTGTGTCACTCTGAACTACTATCCAGGCTGGCTTTCTGCAGCCAAGCTCTGCTGTAACACTGTTACAGAAGCCTTAGCAAACTTACAAGACTTACTCGTGCTTTAACAGGTCTGCCGTATACCACTTATCAATTAATACACATAACTGATGGTCTCAAAGCTGCAGGTCTTGTTTCTCAGCCTGCGTGCATAATAGGTTGAAATCAATTGATTTACAGCAATGCAGGACTGGAGTAACACTGAAATGAGTCAAGCTTATGGTGTAATTTAGGAATTAGTATGTGCTCTCATTATTAAAGCACTACCAAGGTGAATATACAACAGATAGCATTAGTTCAACTAGCACTGTGCAATGTTAATTTTGTACTGGCACAGGGTAATCTTACTTTTCTTATGGGCTTTTTCCTATCAGTCTGTTCAAAATCCTTGAGTAAAGCAAGGACAAAGCTGAGTAAAGATTTCCTGAACTGATCTAATTGCTTTTTCATTAAAGAAAACTGCATACATTAAAATACACGTGAAAGTACATATTAAACATATAAGTCCCCACATGCATCTGCTGGAAAATTGCTGAATTCATACCCTTGTGGCTTCCCCTTTATGTTCTAAAGTATTCTTTCAACTATTGCAGTCTTTATCAGTTATGAAATTTTCATGGCTTTATTTAATACCTTGTAGTCTAGTGGAAAGGAAATGTTTCTTTCAATAGATTTTCATTTCATGAATGTTCTGATAAGTTATCATACCTGTTATACGAGGATACACAGAAAATCTTGCAGGCTCCATTCCTCAAACACTCATTTTAATTTCAAATTAGGCTCCATTGTGATGGTAAAATAAATACAATTTTGTTTATAATTTTCTTACCTGTCTCGACTTCTACGAGAAGGGAAAGCAGCATTACAGCCCTCAACTGTGCAAATATGCATTTCTTTCAGATGTACATTTTTAAAATGCATTTTTACACTGTAAGGGTTTTTAAAAGTCTTCTTACAGATGTCACAATGAAAGCGGCTTTCTTCCTTCTGAATCCCTAGTGCATGTTGACTGACATGATCCATATCTTTAGAGTCTTCAAAACAAGGAATGGCAGCACCCCTGTTTGACAAAGTGCTGAAAAAGCCCCCGGTCAGCAAGTGGTGTTGCAATTCAGGGCAGTCGTTTTTAGGCATCCTGCGCTTTGACTGCTCTTTAATATACAGGGGGGGTTCAGTCATTGGTTTTATAACATCATTGTGGTGGTGTTTTGGATCTTCATATATAATTTCATGGGAAACTATTTTTAATGGTTGGTTTTCTTCTGGTTTAACCTCTTTCTCACAGTGATGCAATTCATTCTCAGAGACATCCTTGATGTATTTGTTATCTGGCGCAAAGACAGATTCAAAATACTTTGGGCCCTCTACCCCAGAGAGAGATTTCCATGAATTACCTGAATGGGGGTGCTTTTCCACCCTGTCGGTCACCCGCTTCTCTATCTTATGCTCACAGGTCTCAAGCTCTCCATCGCTTACCACTTGCAGACGTGTATCATCTTCGGAGCTGGCGACATCACTACTTTCATTAGGTGTCTCAACAGCTTCTTTCTCTATCTTAATGGGCATACTGGATTTACGAGATTTCTTCTTGGGTAGCATGTCAAATGGCAATTCATTTGAAACAAGCTGCTCTGGTATTGAGGAAGAAACAAGAGGCAGAGAAGGAAGAGTACCTGGAGTATTAGCAAGCTCAGCTGGTGTGACTGGACTGCGATAAAAAGGAAGAACAGGCTGTACTGTCTTTAAGTTTGGAAAGAGAACACCATTCTGTCCAATACTGGGGAAACTGGCTTGACCCTTTGAATTTGTACAAGAGCTGGCATAGCTGGTAATAGTTCTGCTATCTGGAGTTAAAATTGTAAATTCTGTCCTTTTACTATCTCCAGGTCCAGCAATGGTCAAACCGTTTCTTAGATCTTTATCCCTGTTATTTCTATTCATTGGCATATGGAGTCTGGGGTTAGGATTTGCACTATGACGATTTCGACTGCGCAGAGAACTAAATACCATATTGCAGCCCTCAATTGTGCATTTATGCTTTATCTTCAGATGAACAGCATTATAATGTATTTTCAAAGTACCTTTGTCATAAAATGTCTTTTCACATGCAGTGCAGAAAACACGCCCTTTCCTTGGCCCAGCGCCATTTTTTTCAACAGATTTCATTTTGTTTTCTGGAGATAGTGCTGTCATTTCAAGCTTTGCTGCTGCATTATGTGAACTGGAATCACTTAAAAGGGCATCATCTTCTGTTTTAGTGGTGACATCTGGACCATTTATGCTTCTCTCATTTTCAACTTGAAATGGTGCAGAACTAGAAGTTAAGAAGCTGCTTTCAGAAAATGGTATCTGAACATCTTGTTTAGTTTCATTGCTATGGTCTTGACCTTGCTCAATCAAATGTCTTTCTGGTGGTGAACCTATCAAAGGTGGAGGCACTGGACTGAAAAACTGAAACGGCAGCATGAAAGCCATGTTATTTACAATATTCTCAAAGGGATGAATGTTGGTGGGACTCATTTTGTCCAAGGAAGCAGAAAAATTAGGACTGTGTTGATTGCAGCTTTCTATGAATGCCCTAATATCCAAATTAGTTGTTGGTGGTATTATAATTGATTGTCCTTCTTTCTCCTGAATTGCCATTAACTCTACAATGGACTTAGTTTCTCCAAAACGAAGAAACTGCTGCAAAGTAGCCAGTTCTTCTTCATTGGTCATTATGCTCCAGTGATCCAGCACCTTTCCTGAAGCATCCTAAAGCAAAAGTATTTAAATGAGTGAGACATTAGTTAAGGCAAACAAACAAAACTCAGTTCCCCCCAAACCTATTTTTTCCCAGGGACTAGGAATTCTTCTCTAGGTAAATTATAAAATTATTCTATTTAATGACAGATTAATGGCAATTCTGTGATATTTTCTTCCAAATTTTACTGTATTGGTAAAAGTAACAGTAATACTTTCCAATAAACTATTTTTTTTCCACAGAAATTAAGACGCATCATTTGAACAACAGTTAATATCATGTAAGTACAGACAGCAGAGATGGAGCAATCAGACCAAGATTTAGCTCATTTAAGTCAAGTATTCTTTCATTGCAAGTTTAATAATCTTCCAAGCAACTAAGATCAGAGAACAAATGAACCTGTATTGATCTATTGCCAGTGTTCACAGAGCACAGCTGTAATTACACTAGAGTGTTGGAGTTCTTTCAAACTCTAGCTATGCCTAACTTTTCCCAATAACTACAATAAATATTTTATCACAGAACATGTATTTGATGGCCTACTGAGATTTTTCACAGTGCATGTAAGAGTTTCTAAGATGATGAAGAACGTAACATTATAAATTTTTCATGTGGTAGAGGTTCAAGGTAATTGATTCCATATTTTTAATCCTAACACTAAAAAGCAAGATTATCAAGACCATTAAATATTGATTTGTGTCATAATGTAAGATCATAATGTTACTTTACATAAAAGGTAACTTCCACTGTAGCAAGAACTAGCATCAGTGTAAGCACACAGGGCCAAATTCATCCTTGATGTAGCTCCAGTAAGGTCAGTAGCACTGCACCAGATACATATTGTCCCTGGTGTTTAAAATGATGGCAAGTTTATTTGTCAGTGTATTATTCTGCTGTATAAAGGTAAACTCACTGTTCAAATAATACTTTGAGCAAATTCTGAAGCCTTTAGTCAGATACATTCCTGTTAACTTTCTTTTTATCTTGGTTTACCTATGCTGTTAGATTTGAGCAAAGTAGTAAGATTTTGGTTAAGGCTGAATGAAAAAAGAGAGCAATGATCAAAAATCCACCCTTTCTTTTCTGGCACTATACTTGTACAAGTCTATTGCTGACTTCCAGTCGTACCACACCGTTAACACTTCTTTCAGAATTCCCTGTTCAATTCCATTGTGAACCACTGATATGATTAAACTAGAAAACATTCTTAGATGCTACTTAACTATCATTTTTATATTAAAAAAAATCCCTTAATTCAATACCTGTAGCACATATCCACGTATATAATCCTGTAGTGTCCAATCCAGAGCATGGAGAATCTGTATCACCTCTTCCTGCTTCAGGACACTGAAAAGCCGATCCAGCAGGATTTTAAGGCGCACAGGAATGGCTTGGGTTCCATACAGCATGAGGCTACTGATATCAAAGACAACATTGGATTGAACTATTTCTACCTGGCTCGTTGGGTAGAGGTTGGGAATCCTTAATTTGCTCAGGGCTGAAAATAAAATTACAAAGCAAAAATAAGCATGAATAACAGGAGTTATATAAAACTGAATGTAAAGTATACTGTGGGGAACCCCCCCCCCCCCAAAAAAAAAAAACAAAAAAAAAAACATGCTACAGTGAGAAAGATCCTTAAAGGTCTTGAATAGACTGTAAGAAGAATTATTACCATGTGCTACCCATCCATGCCGGCATTGGTCACATTGTCGCTGATTTATTTTCCCAGGTTTGAAACACTGACAACTACAGCTCACCAGAGTGCATCGGATAGCCTGGAAATCAATGAAAAAGATGATAGGCGATGTGTAAGCACCCTTTAGAGTGGGCAGATTATATACATACAATATAAATATGAAATACACATGGAGATGATCAAGACAACATACCAACACATACTTATCACTGTGCAGCGGACATAATCCAGGCAAAGCCTGAGCTATGCAAGTCAGCAAGACCACCTCTGCTCTAAAGAGAAGCAGTCACCAGCTAGAGCACTACAATACAGTGGAAGCAAAATATTTAATGACATGCTTACCAACACTTCTCTGGATATATTTAGGTGGAAGCACCTTTATAACAATAACAAACTGTTCTGGTGCATTCACCTAAGCTAGGATCCTCATGTAAGCATCACTTTTTTTCAGGAAGGTTTGAAAACAAAACATGTACAGATAAAAGTCCCATTGTCTGAAGTTTTGCTGGAACTATTTACTGCAATATAGGGAGTTCTGATGAGCAACATATTAGCTGCACACTGATCAAAGTCATCCCTTACACACAGCAGTATCCACGCAGAACATAAGTGCCTGTCAAAGATACAGAGTTTCACTAACTCTTCACACTAACAAAGTAGTTCATCAAGAAGTACTCCAATTCCTCAAAGACTACACGAGAAATGCCTGAAAGATTATAGGCAAAACAGAACATGAGCCAGACTAGCAACCAGTTGCACAGTTCAATTTGTGCATCGCTTTACTTTCACCAAGGTCATCTATAATGCAAATCAAATTAGTATTCAGATATTCCTAATCAACAGGGTAATACAAACTTGCTTCCTGGAATACATGCTTTCCTCTGTGTGTGCCCATCTGCTGCAGAAGGCAGACAGACAACTTTGAGGTCCTAGTTAAAGCTCCAGAGGGATTGCTATAGAGCAAAGCATTTGTACAATTCTGTATCACTTAGATCCGATACTGAGAATAGTTTTTACATAAATGGAATATTTATTAAGGATGAGAAAGTGAAGAAATTAATGTGCAGAAAATCTGCACTGGAGTACAAATAGAATTAGGTTATGTGATTATAACAAATGCTTACATTTTTCTGTTTTTAAAACAAAACGGTTTATATATTAAAGTACACAGAAGCAAGTATGAAGGCAAAGATGGAAGCAGAGAATTACTGGTGTGATGTGCTCCCAAAATTAAGAATTTGGAACTACAGCCTGAGAAAACCAGAACAGCAAAAGATTTAAAAAAACTTCTTTAGGTCTTGTCAGGAATATTCTGATTCTATTTTCATACTAATCAGCAAAACTGACCTTTTATAAAACTAGGAAGACATAATTTTATATACAAAGAGTTAAAAATATATATATATATATATATATCATCTTGCTCTCCGTCTCAAACTCCAAACCCAGCTATATAATGGCACTGGACTGAGTTTCTGTTTTAGTCCTCGTCAGAATGACATTCTAGGGAGCTAAAAGCCCAATACGTACAGCTGAAAATTTCAAAGATTTTCAAGATATTTTCTGGGCCCCTCTAAGAGCGCATTTGAACAGGCAAGGGAACCAGTTTTCCTTTAGCATGCAAAAATTCAAATAAAATTGGACTTGAACTTAAACACATCTCCTTCATCTTCAATTCTTTGAGTCCTACACTTGAGCAAATACCTAAAGACAAATGCCAGCCATTTACATGGAGCTTCTTGTTTCACACTTGACATCTCTTTTCATGCAACCTGATTCTGCAGAATCCAAAATCTCAGTTATTCAAGTTACTAATGTTCAAAATCTTGGCAAGCCTGGGTCCTTCTCTGTCTCAGTGGAGCACGGGATGGCTCAGAGAGGATGGTCTCAGTCAGCCAGTCGCCCCACTGCTGTCCACTCCCCCTTCCAGAGACCTTGCCAAAGCAGGCACTTCGCTGCTTCCTAATACCTATAGGAATGCAAGGCAAGATTTCAAGAGAAGAGTAACATCTTTTCAATGCCGCTGTCCTCATGCTGGCACTTTTGGAAGGCAGACAAAGGAGCAAGCTTTGGGGTAATCAGGCCAAGAAGGTGGAGACATGAAATGTTTAAAATGTATAGGAGGTGAGATAAAGGTCGTTTTACTGCTTTTTGCCAAGGACACTTCTTTAGGCTTGAAAAACTAGACTGACTCAGGGCAGAAAAGTATACTATATACATGAATCTATTATAACCAAGCATGTACAGGGCACTCTATGTCTACTGCTTGACATGGCTGGATTTGAAATTTTAAAGTCTCCACTGCTGGCTTCCACACGTATCTCCAAACTGCACCCACTGACTAGATGTGGAGATCTGTCTTTATTTGAAAGACTGGAGCAAGTGACAACAAGGCTATTGAAACCACTGAATCACTTTGCCTTCAGTTCTTTAAAGAAGCCATTGCAAAATGCTGAATTCTTGAGAAAAGCTCTGTGCTCCCCATAAAGTCATAAAACACATCAGAACACTATGAAGGTGAATTGCTTCACTTTAATGAAGGATATATTTTCACTTAGATGCTAAAATCCGTTAATACAACTGTAAAAAGCCATAAATTTCTAACGGAAAGACTGAAAAAAGAAAAAAAAGAAGAGGTGTGTTTGGCTGATGATTCATTTATATCACAGGATATCAAACTATAATGCAGTTCAATTTTTCTAGCTTTGTACATATATATTATTCTGAGACTTGCATAGACTGAACCCCTTCCATAGGCTATTCTGCTAGGTCCAGTAAGCTACAGCTGCACTCCATGAATGCATCCCTTGCAGTCCCTCTCCAGAAAACATTAGAAAAGACTACTTTCTTTTTCTGCAAGAAGTAACAGAAATATATACAATAAAAAAGCTGTCACTATAAGTTAATTGAGATTTCACAAATTTTTCATTCCTTCTCCTCTGGACATATTCCACAAACCACTGGCCTTTAAAACTGTTTTTTGTTCTTATCGGATGTAGCTAGACAAGAAAGATATATTGCACTTAATTTTGCATTTCATAGCTTTGTGCAGATCTCTCTTCTGTATGATACATGTGTTTATTTTGTCTTCCTGTATGCTTGGAAGATTCTACATGCAAAAAATACAAAAAGCAGAAGGAGGGCATTTTATTTTCATGTATGAAAGTGGCTATTAGAAAGGGAGTATACTTCCACTTCTATTCTAAATATGGAATTAAAAAAAAAACACAAATCAATACATCATTGCTTGTGGAAACCAGTCTTAGATGTGGTTAGCTTGTATGCAGCCGACATATCAAAGGCATACCCTCAAATCAGGTATCTGTTGATGACTTTTAAAAAACTACTTGTAAGAATCCCTGAGAAGAAACAAATGTGATTTTCAAGTTGGCAGCATTTCCCTTCATTTGCTATTATCAGATCTTATGTTCCCTAAAACTTTTCTAGCAACATTTGCATTAATATAGTAACAGAACATATATAATATGGCAAACTGACTTTTAAAATAATTGGCAAGTCACAATCTGAAGTCTTCATTCATTGTTCAATCTAAAAAGGAACCTGTGAAAGATGTATTTTGATTATCTCCCAAATTAACTTATATCAGAGTTTAATGACCAGAAATTTAGCAAAAATTCATGACAGCAATAAACTTATCAATTGCATATTAAACCTGCTATCCTTAGTACACCTTTTCCAGGGCACTGTAATTATATCAAGTCTTTTAATGTGCTTTATTATCCCCCAAAGTAGCAAGTACACATGATTTCATTCTGCAGAACAAAGGTATAACTTTCTATATTTCATATATGTAAAGCTTCAAAATCCTAATTAAAGGATTGGAAATGAGGATGGAAATTAAAGAGGAAAAAATTTTAAGTGCAATCCTTCCACTCAGGTCTAATATTTTGTTTCATTTTCCAGAAACATAAAGCAAATGTTAAGAAAAATCCTATGCTATCATCAAGAATCTTATTATTGCTTCCCAGTCACTCTCTCCCTCACAAATGGGTCTTTCCAAATCCATTATCAGCAACACTTTTTTTTTTTTTTTTTTAAATAGAGCTGAAAATTCTGATCAAAATTTGCTGTGGTTTTACCAGCATGACTGTGAGAACCTGAACCTCAGATTTTTAATAAAAAGGATGCTTCATTATAAGAGAGCTATAGATTAACCATTAAACTGACCACTGAAAACCATCCATCGCTAATCACTGAAAAAGAAATCTTAACATCTGTTAAGACTAAAAGTCACGACTGCTGACTTTTTTTTTTTTGAGCCAGAGATTGATGTGGTTTCGATTAAGCTTCAGAAGTCACTGAACATTTCTGTTCAATGAACTCTCACCTTCCACAGCTAAAGAAAGCAGCAGCTAACGGGACACGTTCATTCGGGTTCTCGGTGCGTAAGCAGGCTTCATTTCATAACCTAAGGTTGAGACCGTCTATCCATTTCTGAAGCCTTGAGGGACCTACACCCACCTTGCAACAGACTAACAACAGGTTTAAACAATACAGCGGGAGAAGTATATATATACAGTATATGGACAACAGGAGTGTTTGTGATTACATCAACACATGGAGGAGTAACTGTACCAAGTCTCATTCAAAGTTAAGTGGAATCTAGTTTGACAGCACTTCAGCTCGGGAAACAGAATATTAAAAGTAAATAAATATTGAAGACCCTGTCAGGACTGAGTGAGAGATGCCTGCTCAGAGCAGGAAGCAAGTCTGCCCTCCCGCACGCTGCAAGTGCCGCGAGCGCCGGCGCCAGGGACAGGCCAGCTCAGGCCTCAGACTACCTGGTACCATCCAGCATCCGTAACGCACAGGTCAGCACCCTGACTTGTTCCCCTCACCTAGGAACCTGGCTTTTTTTTTAAAAAAAAAAAAACTATCATCATCGCATGAAGAGCCTCAGAGCCTCACTATTTTGCTATGCAGGTTACTAATGAAATGGTGTCATTGAGGAAGAGTTACAGGAACATCTCTTGCAGCCAGGAATGAGAAATTCCCATCAGTTTAAAACACAAGTCTGGAGGAGGAGAGGAAAGAGGAGTTATATGAACAAAAATGTCCGAGAAAAGCTTTCATTACATGAGATGTAGCAGGCCCTGCTTTTAATGCCCTCTGTTGAGGGTTTCCAGCAACTAGCCGTAGGTGCATCTCACCTTCCTTCCCCAGCAAAATTAATCCCACTAAATACACGTGACCCTCCAAGATATGAACACAGGGGCACGTAGGAAAGAGCTGGGACTTGTCCGATTTCTGCAGAAGAGACTTGCAGTGGCTCCACTGCAAGAACCTCGTGGAGGAAGAAGCAAAACTCAACCATTGAAAGAACAGATCACTTTGCAAAGTATTAGGGCTTCTTTTGCTCACCAATCAGCTAAAACACGAAAACTTTTTCTTTCTAAGTTTTCCTACAGTACAGGTAATAATTTTTAATCACATATTTTAAAAAGGTCCATAGCAATGGAGCATCTTTTTTGGTTTCTAAAAATAAAACTAAACATAAGAGATACATTTGGTTATTAGGGAATATTTTCTCACATGCACCTTGTAAAAGATTCACAGCATTAAGGGATGGACATATTCACCATTTCTTAAAAAGGACAGTCTACATGCTAAATCAAAGGCCAAACTCAAATCTGTGCATCTTTCAGTAAAAAAAATTCTAATTATACATGAGGGCAAAGCTGGTTTCCTGTCCAATTTGTTTTCTTTTCTGTTATCACTGTTATCCACTGAGTTTCTTACAGTTGCAAAGTTTAAACATGTCTCTATCAGCCAGTTATATTAGATCACTTCTGCATTTGAATCCTTTGAACAATGTCTGAAATCAGAGACAAATAAACTTGATACTTATATTAACCATCTCTTTGGCAAAGCTATACTTCTCCATACCATATTTTTGCTATTTCTGCTAGGAATATATTGCACTAATAAATCAATCTGTCTCACTGTCAGTTTGTTATGATTTAAAAGAAGTTCTCAATCTACATTTGGTCCATCTTGCTTTCACTGTATTAGAACCTAGTTGTGCCTATCTGTACCGTACTAGTAATGATAATTCCTTTCAGCTAGCTCATATGCATTCATAGAGCTCCACAGTACATGCTTAGCCCTTGTGATGGTTCCCCCTAAGCGCTTACTTCAATTTTTGCTACTTCACTGAGCTCCCTGCAGTTTATTAGAATTGTAACATATTCCAGTATATTCCAACTATAACCACAAAAGATGGTGGACTACTAATGCAACATATCGTGTAAATTCATGAAGTCAGAGCCGACTTGTACTTTTGAAGACTTAGCCCCATAATTAAGCCTAATTATATCTGTCAGGGTTTAGATTAAGCATCTCATGTCTCTACTGTTCCTTGGCAGTTTTAACCTGTTCTGAGTTTAGGTCACCTACGAACCCAGTCCACCTTTAACATGACATTGGGAGGGCCCCTGCAGCATCTCCAAGGAAGGGCTCTGGGCCATTTTCTTCTTCCCGAAGATCACTGCAAAGAGCAAGCGGGATGGCTGGCGCATGGGCAGCATACGGGAACCCATCGCTGAGAGTAAGCAGAGCTGGGGGGACACACAAGAAAGGGGCAAAGGGTGACACTCACCAAGCGCGCTTAAATGCGCTTAGTATTCCCGCAGAAACAAACCCAGGCAGACGGCCTCGAAGCCGCCCCACAGCACCTCGAGTCAAGTACGTGCGCGGGCGCAGACTAGCAGCCCGGCATCAAGGCCGGTTTGGGAGTCACCCTGCACAAAGCAGCCTGGGCCGGAGATGCAGTCTGCACCCATCCACCACCTGCGATGTCAGCTCTCCCATCACGTGCTTACGGTTCTCAGCCGGGGCTCAGGTCGGAGCTGTACAGGTACCCTATACGTTGATAAACAGGCATACCACTGATGTTACAAACCCACTGCCTTAAATCCTTGAAATAAAGGATTTTCCATTCATAGTATATTTATGCAAGTAGATTTGGTTGTTGCAAGGTCTGCTGTTTTTATACCAAAGCTTAAAAATACTTAAGATTAAAAGAAATAAATCCGTAAAATTATTACTAATGAGGGAGAGGTCCTGATAGGATTTCTAATTATATCAGACTGGATGCTGCACACACTATTTCCACAGTCTAATCTCACAGAAAATATTCCTTACAAAGCAACATCCGCCATTAATACAGCTACTTAATGAATATAACATTTATCATGAGAAGCAAACAAGCTTCACGTTTGGTTGTAACTAGAAAACACAGTTTGATATTTTGTTTATCTGCAGCTTTCAGTTAAGCAGAGAAAAATTCTACATGGATGCTACAGAGTCAACAGCACTGACCAGCCAGCTCCAGCCCTCCCCATTAACAAACATGTTTACACACTAGTTTTAGATGATTCATTTGGCAAACTGCTTATCAGTAAAATAATTTAGCAAAATTCTTGTCTCCTGTGTAAGAGACTAACCATGACAGAGATGGGACAGGAGGAGATGGGCCACAACTTGCCTCTTAGATCCAACTACACATGAAGTTACACTCATAACTGAGTTCCTGAATCCATGACTGTGTTCCTCCGCCGGTTTTCATACATGCTGAACATGCACCAAGCTCAGGAGGTACAAGAACCTTTGAAAAATCCAGACCAAAAGCTTTTGTTTCAGAGACCAAACATGAATTTAGGAACTTTGAACTTAATGCCTGCTGAGCTGAAAATTTTGGCTAGTGCTGATACCACTGAACTCCCACTTAAATGTTCTCTGTGGGGAGACTATGTTATGACTTTTACTCCTAAAAGGATACGAAGGCCACAAGTTTGAATACGTTTTCTAGACAAGACCACAGAATACATTCCATTAATTATCTGCATCCTTTGTATATATATCCAAATATGTATCATATTGTTTATTTGGGGTCAGACACCAAAACCTGACCTCATTTTAAACAGTCACAGTCGGACAATACAAGTAAACAGAATATTTACAACCCAAATTCTTCAGCAAATTACACTAGCACGTTACCTTCTCCCTTTGTGGGACTGAACAAAGCAAATTTTGGTCTAGAATCTGACCAAATCTCTCTCTTGTGGGTGCAGGCAGGCACCTTGAGCTGAAAATAACTGTCCTTGTAGTAACTGGCTAAAACATGGCCAAGAATGCCCCAAAAGCGAGGGGGGGGTGAGCGAAAAAGCTCAGTAAGATGGACTTGACCTGAGCTAACATTTCCATACGATGGCACCGCTCAGTCAAACCAACCACGTTCGTGGGCTCTAAAGGCAGTTATAGCCGGCTGCTCAATTACGGGCCAATAGTCCTCACGTCGTCACTTTGTTAAAGAGCTTTGCTACCGGAGCGCAGTCCTGCGCGCGAGCAGCTGAGCGAGGAGCCAGAGGCGCACGAGGACTCCCCAGGCGCCGCGGCCGACCCGGCCGGCGGCAGCTCCCGCGGCTCGCCGGAGGTGCGCTGGGCAGTCTCGGCAGCGCAGCTGGGTGAGTAAGCACGACGGCAGAGGCATTTCGGAGAAAGGCAGCATGCTACAAGGCCAAGCTTTAATCGCAGCATAACTCGCGGGATGAAAATCACTCCTCCTGCATGTCACTTACCCTAAAGGGCCCCTTAGGGCAGCTCTTGTTAATGGCACTGTCAAAATAATTATAAAGAGACAAGAATGTGCGTGTGCGCACTCACACACACACACACACATACTGCTACTCTTTAAACAAAAAGCACTGGTCAGTAAAATCTAATTTTGTTGTTATCTACAACACGCTTGTAGATACATTAGCTTATGCTGCAGTTAATCTCACTTGTTAACAACAGGTGTGTGTTGACAGACAGCTTGGTCAAACTAGGAAATGCGTTCAGATCCTCTTTTCTTTTAGCGTTCAATTAGGAAAAGAAAACAAATACAAATTAAGGAATGAAGAACGTCATACTCATCTTAGTTATTTACATTTGATTCTGACATAAACTACAAACACAGCGGGGCATAGCTACCCTGTTCTGCGCAGTTCAGAAACCCTCACATCTTGCTGAGTATTACCTACCACAAGAATTGAGTTTCCTTTTTAATATGTTTGCAGGGAAATTGTTCATATTAGTGCATTTCAAAAAGGAGCAAGATTGCTGCATGCTGGTGAGAAAAACTGCTCAAGCTTTGGGAGCAAGAACAAGTCACTAAATAGGAATGGTGTGAAAGTTGTTAGGATAAAACACTAGATGTTACTTTACGTAACAACTAAATTGCATACATACTGTTTACCCATACTGACATGTTATGCATACCGTAGCACATGCTGAAACTACAGATCTATCCAGGAACTGAAGTTTAATTAAAATATTTCACTCCAAGCCCTACATTAATATAAAATAAATGTTACAAACATAAACGCACAGGTATCAGAGAAATGAAGAATATTAGCATCCATGAACTGCAAGCCCTGTAACCTGCAAGCCTGTAAGCCCTTTAAAGCATGCCTTTAACTATTTACCTAGTTTACAGAATGTTATGTATGTGCAGTGTGGGTGAGTTAATGTTTCAAAGATAATTCTAACTTTTTCAGCTCCTCACATTACTGTTTAAATCTTAAGCATGCACATTTTATGGCTTTAAGTTTCTCCTTTTTTCCTGTTACAGACAAGACAAAGAAAAATAGCAGCAATCTGAAATATTTAGAGTTACACAATTTTGTTTAATGCAATTTCATAAATTTTAAACCCAAACAGTATTTGCACACATGCACATGATACTATCTATGGTGCTACAGAGTTGTGCAATATTTTACGCAACAGTGTAGCTCCATTGGTAATTTCACAATTTAAGTTAGTACTCCTTTTTATTGAACACAGGTGAGGAAATTTTAAATGGCTTTCTGACATCAGTTTAAATAGCTACTTTCAAATGAACAAAATAACTGTTTCTCACTGGTAATTAGCTATATTTAAAATTTGAAGTCAAAAGTTTTTGTTTTTTTTTTAAGCTACCTATTTAAAGAAAGCATCTTTCCATGATTCTAAAGTGTGGAATGAAAATTTAATTGTTCTTTATTCTGAAACAACTACAGTCTGTTAGAAATTTTCTCTTTTCCACAGTCCTCCAATAACATCTGCTTCTGGACTGAGTCTGAATATTGAAATTTCAGTCCCTAAAAGGATTTTTAGATAGTAGTTATCATCAGTAAAATAATAACTAAAAAAAACCCCAAACCAAAAAACGGAAGAAATGCAATGACACTTGCTTAAAACTTCAGCTGCTAGGACAAAAACTGCTGGCTGCAGAGTGCATAAACTGTGAGTTCCTGCACCACTGAGGCCAAGAAGGGCAGGAGATGACCCAGTGGGCCAAAACAACAGTTTTTCTTCCCTGCATTTGGTGGATGTTTGCTGGAATAATGACTTCAAGATCCAGTCCTAAATTTTAATTCAAACCTGCATGGCAATGTTTACCACATGCCAGATCATACAAAAAGTGTTTTTAAAACATACGTATGTGTAGCAAAAACCATAACCTAAAATAAAAAAACAGTTCAGTTCTTATCGGAGACATTTTTAATGTCGTAGTAATGAAGTCCTTTTTACTGAAAACAAACTAAATCACTGGATTATAGGATTGGAAATAGAATGACATGCTCAGTGCTGTATCAACAGATTTTTTAACAATGTTATGAACAAGCACGGAAGCGGGAAGTCAAGACATTTAGCATCAAAAGGCCAAATCCTGATGTAGCCAAAGTCGGCAGAATTTCACCTCAGCTATAGTAAACCCATAAAGTGGCCCAAAATTTGGGCTAATTTTTCCTCTCTCTGTGCAGCTTTAGATCTCCTGCAGGTCTGGGTATGTTTGCAGACACCATTCTTTTCAGGGTTCTAAATAGGTCGTAGCTGGTTCACTAGTATAAAGAATCAAGAGAACTATTACTTTTTAAAATCAGTCAAGCAAAAAGCCTTACACTAAGTATAACAAATATGTATTTTCCGATACATAAGATTAGTTACTTTTTACCTCTGTTCACCTATTGTTAAAATAAAAATCTGTGTAACCTGCAAGTGCTAAAGACTCCAGAGATTAATTCAAACAGAAATACCTAATTATATCCATTATAAAGAACACTTACTAGCATTATACACCTAATGTTAAATAGACCTAATATAATACTACATGATATGTTCTTTGAAAGTCAATATTTTTATTTCATTTCAGTAAAAGGAAAAAATTAAAAAGGTATTCTTCAATGTATATTGTTCTCATCACCAGAACAAAGAAAACCAACACACATTGTTATTAGTATTTAAAAATAATGCCGGTCCTACTTTACACCACGACCTGAAGTAAAGTGAGGCTCTGCACCTCACATTCCTCGAGCACTAAGAGCTGAGCCACAATTTCAGTATTTTAAAACCGACGCACAGAAACGGAGACTCTTGTCTAACATAACGCTTACATATTTTTCAGCAAACTGCAGTAAACAGAACTGTACTTTCAAAAAGGATGTTAAAAATAGAAACATATGATCTTTTCCCACCTAGAATTGTATCCTTACAATTAAAGACTATTAGCTGGCATCCCTTTTAACCGTCAAACTCAGACAGTGGCAGTTCTATAGCCACAAAGAGAAGCAGTAAATGAGAAGAACATGTTACTACACTGCATTTGAGAAAGTTTGGCTCCAAGCTATGCACTGATTAATATCAGATCTCCTTCTTTACTTGCCTCTTGACAATCTTGTCACATCTGGCTGACAAATCCTTACAAGCTTATCCAAACCAAGGCAGCCCAGATCATGCTCCGGGAGTAGCTTGAAGGAAGCGGCAACACCAGCCATGCACTGATGTGCCATCATGAAACTAATGAAGCTGACTTCACTTGCAGACTGCAGGAACACGAAGAAACACAACATGCCTCCAGGTTTTGCAACACAGCGCAGAGTTAGCTCACCAAAAGATAAGACAAACAATCAGCTCCTGAGGTTCAAGAAGCCAAGTAGTTACATGTATTACAAAAAATATATATATATAAAAATTACTTGAACAGCAATCTCACCTAAATGAGCACTCCAAAGCGTAACTTCAGATCGGATGGCAAAATCGACTGCTAAATGCCTTTCAGACAATGGTTTGTTGTAAAATAAAAACGACAGTTCGTTTCATTTCTCTCCCACATCCCCAAAATATCACACTGTTGCCTGGCTCCCCCAACTATTCAAACCAGAAAACCCCCAAAAGGAAAAAGAAAGACGAAGGGAAAAAAAGAATAGTGCCACTTATTAGCTATAGGATTTTACAGAAGGATAAACCACAGTCTGTATCATTAGCCCTCCCCTTGGGTTAGCGATCTGCCGTCTCCTCCTTTTTAAACCAAGTATTCGTTACAGAGGATGGTGAGTATTTGGTCAATTAATAAACTAGAAAGTAAAACACTGTATCTTAAGCACATCTAACAAAACCTTATTATGTGTAAGCTGACAACTAAACCATGTTTATTTTTCTTTATGATGGAAAAAAATCAAAATAAATCAAAATAACAGTCTTAAATTTTGATGCATTTCAACTCTTAATTAGCTCAATTAAAAAACAAGTAGAGAAAACCCCATACACACACACACACACACTCTCTCTCTCTCTCTCTCTTTCTCCCCTTAAACTGAAATACAAACAGACTGATCCTAAGGAAAGAATTATTGGCCTTATTTTCTGGATGCTAAATAGTCAGCAATAAATTGTATATAAAGGGCATACATTAGACTCCACTTTAGTGGTAATTTCTGAAGAACTTCATAGTGAAATTATATTGTTGTCTGTTCTCCAGTGCATTTATACGTCATAATAATGATAATGTATCTGCTTAAAGCACTTGACTCAGAACACATCTGAGTCACAAATCACAGATTTTATTGCTATTAATGTATATTCAGGACTTGTACAATTAAACATTGTCAAGTATTTATGATTTACATGGTGCTGCTTCAATGGGAAAACAATTACACAAGTGATGGCTCTGCTTATTATAATCAGCTTACAATTCTGCATTACTTACTGTAGAACAGAAAAGTCCTACAGTTGTTTACAGTGCACAGCAGACAGAAAAGCAGCATTTTGTATATAAACTCGCCTTCCACTTTCACGCTATCTTTCAGCAATTGAGCAATGGAGAGTGCCTTCCCCACAGCTTTCATCTCCATTGTTCCTCACCCCAACAGCACCCGTACAGGAATTCCTGCATTTCCACAGCGCACAACCCCAAGTAAAAGTTGCACAGTAAAAACACACATTCATACATAAGTGCAAAGAACTTTTCCTTACCTCAGACATTCTTACTGTGCTTATGTTTCCAGAGCTATAAAACAGTTTCCCATTCCCTCAGTGAGTTGTACAAAGAAGTCCTGGAAACCCTCCTGCCTGCACAAGTACTAAGGCAGAGCCATCACACGCCTCTTTACTCCTGTCTGACTCGGAGCACCTCAAGGTCTGATGTCTGCTCGGGCTGTGCACAGGGGAGGGAACAGGATCCTCCCCCTCGGTGTCTCCAGCCCCACGGTGCGAAGTTGTGCGGCGCTCACCTCCTCGGTGCCCGCAGCGGCGGGCTGGGGCGCGCTCCGCGGCGCGGGGCAGCCCCCTCGCAGCTGGCTCGCAGGGGCCACGACACTCATCCTTCACAGGGGTCTGATCAAAAGGAGGCACGGAGGCTGCAGGCGCTCCGAGCGCGGCGCGAGGAGCTTCCACCTCGGCTCCGGCAGCCTGAGGACGCCACTAAATCAATGCAGCTGACCTAAGGCCTATTACAATCTCCCTTTTTTTTCCTTCTTCTTCTTCTTCTTCCCCCCTAAGAATGTACAACTATCTGCAAATAAGCTATGAGGTATTTATGATTAAAATTAGTTATTTTAGCACCTGAGTGTTGTTTTTCAAATTGCAGCTGCTGATTTTTTTTTTTTTAAAGCTTTTGCAGGCCTGAAAGGTTCATTGAGTAGGGTGTGTGTATACATATATTTTTTAAGTTAATACACTTCCCCCATCAACTTCATTTTGAGTTAGGGCTGAATTTTATTTCTTTTTATGAAGTTGAAGCTTCCTATTAACAAAAGGACAGGTCATAAAGACAGGCGAAGAATTACTTTCCAGTAATTGGCCAAAATCTGTTTTCAGTTATTCAGGTGTTAGGTTGCATTCATGAGTTGGAACAGGATTTTTGTTGTAATCATCTCTCACCTATTTAAAAAACAAAACAAACCCATAAAGAAAACAGTTCTCCCCTTCTCTCTCCTCTGGTTTTGCCTCTTATATACTATTTCTTATATTATTTCTAATGCAGGAATAAGCATACTATGCCCAGAGATCTACGTGAATAGGTCACACTGAAGTCAGCGGGAATCCTTTCAGGAACACACCAGGACAATATTTGACCATAAGAGTACCTGTAATCCCGTAGGAAAGGCAGCAGGAAGTCAGATGGCTGTAGGGAGAAGACAGCTAACACAACTAATTATTGTTGGGTAATTTGTCTTCTTCTAATCCTATTTACTATTTGCTAGATACATGCACAGTGCTTAAAGAGAGAACCTAACTACTTCTTACTAACTACTAGAGTAAAGTCAACGTTAACTCCACGGCAGTAAATGGGATTACGACAGGATAAACCCAAAGCGACATCAGAATCTGGTCCCACAGAGCACACCATGAAGCATACGCTGTCCCTGAATCCCTAGGTTTCTCCACAGTGTACCTTATTTCTCCCACTGAGCTGTTTAACAAGACCGAAAAATCAGAGAGGGGGATTCAGTTTCATACTATTGTCTGCCAGATACCTCTGCCAAAAAATGCGGATGCGTGTGTGAAGAGTCAACCGCTGCAGACTCCTGGTCCTCACCCAAACAAGCTCTGCACTGGGGCTCCACGGCCACTTCTCGCACAGGGACCCTGGGACAATTTCGGGCAGATTATCAGCAGCTTTGTGAACTGTGGGAACTGGCTTTCTTAACCAGCAGGGAAAAGCGCCTGAAAAGTCATGGCCAGGATCATGCTATTTGACTTGATTCTTAGGAGCAGTGTTTTAGAAGGATTCATTTTGTAATGAAGACAAAACCTAACTGTATTCTTGTGATGATAACTCAAAGCCAAAGGCAATCCTTATTACTAAAAATCATATTTCCTTCTTAATGACATAAACAGCAATAGAGAATGTTATAACCAAGAATGTGTCTACCTGACTGAGAATTCTGCAACAAAAGTGAGAAGAGTGGCTTAATATTATATAAACTGCCGGAAGGTCTGAATTTACTTCAGAATGATAAGTGACTAAAACTTACATGTGTGGAGAGCCGTTCTCCTCTCTAGCCAGTTCCCAGGAAGAACCTATTTACTAGCTATCTCCCATTTGCCTGGAAGATGCTTAATTCTTATTTAATGGGCTAACTATCCATAGCAAACAATTTAAGACCAATTTACTTTTTTCTTAATTAATTATCTACAAACAGTCTTTTATTTTAGGCCTTATTTTCATTATTCAAGCTTTTAAAATGAATATTTTATGGGAACATATTCCAGTCTTGCTCTTTTTAAACTATTCACTATTACTGATTAGTGATTTTTCAGCTTTTTACTATCTGTTCTCCTTTTACTAAAATCCAATGATCTCTGGCACAACATGACATGTGCTAGATAATTTGTATCTATAGATTAACTTTCAAGGAAGTACTAGCACACAAACAGAATTTTCCACGGATTCATGGGTCAAGCTTGTTTTTGCAGAATAGTTAAAGATGTGTCTTGAAGAACGACCAAAAAGAAAACCAGAGAGCGGCTCCCATAACTTCCCTTCCAGCAGTAAAATCTAGTGGAAAAGCAGCTCCTCAGGGAGTGAAATGGGCTTCGGGACAGAGCACCAGGCTTGAGGCAGAGGCCTTGGGTGCTGTGCAGAGCTCTGCCACCGAGCTGCTATTTGACCTTGGGCAAGTTATTTCAACTCTGATTCCTGCTTCCCTGCTTCTACTTTGCCTTATTTTACCTATTTGAGTTGGAAGCTCTTTGAGGAACCAATGCCATCATACTGTGTTCTCAGGGACAGCGCTGAGGCCAAAGGAAAGGGGTTCCCAGGCCTGAACTCCACCTAAATCATAATACTGAGACCTAGAATCAAGGTATAACAAGGCAGCCCGAGGAAAGCTGCTTTCTCATCCTGTTGGCCCCCGCCTGTTTCCTATCCTCCCATGCCTCAGTCCGTGTTCAGAGCAGCATGAACGTAAGAGGATGCAGGGCAGGTTGTAAAGTTCTGAAACTACTTACTAAATACAAAAGTATTCAGTTTTGAGAAGAGCTCCAACACATGGAACTGGCTAAAGGCAGAAAGCTGCTGCTGTTACCTGATTTCATTATCTAGGATTTAAAAAAACCAAATATATATATTATCATAAGGAATCACTACAAATGAGACTGTGTGATACTCCACAAAAATGCAATACAACCCCCAGAAAAAGATTTCTCCTAACTTTTAAATTCCAGTCATCATCTAAATTCTGGTGGTTGATCCCAGAAAGAAAAACATCATTTAAAAAATAATAAAAAAATAAAAATCAAGCACTGCCTACACGTTAGGAACAGGCTTGGTTTTTGCTACTGCTGCTGCTTTCTGTATGCAGACGGACACATAATTTCCCTGACTACACACCACCTGCCTCAGATTCTTGCTGCTAGAGTTAGCTGCAAAATGATGTTAACCTCTGTGTCCTGCCTGCTTGGCCTAAATTCCAAACATAATACACTACGTCCCTCTTAAATCAGTGCTGGCGAAGATCTTGGCACTAATTTAATGGTCTGCTCACTTATCGCCTTGGAGAGAAGTGTGGATTAAACATTTCACCTCACAAAAGACATGTGAGCTAATGGTCAGCCCCATGATCATACAGATGAACGGTGGGTCATCTTTCAGTGAGAAAGCCCAACAGAAATAGGAATTACACTTTGTCCACAACAGAAGGGACCCAAGAATGTGGTGGGTAGGAGAGGAAAAAGGGAACGGACCTTGAAAATGAAAAAAGAGAACTGAGGTTCTGCCAGCAGGACAAACAGATTTGTGGGTCTTGGACTCAAAAGATTTGCAGGCACAGTGATTTTAAAAATCTAATGAAACTTTGCATACGAAGATGAAAATAGTTTTGAAATGAGTGTGCTAGAACACAGGTTTTAAGCCCTAGTCAAATTACAAATAGGCCTGCTTGAGCCATAAACCCCATAAGAAATTCTCAAGATCTGTGGAAGGTTCAAGTATGGCGCTCCACCTGTTTTCTCACCTAAGCAATAGAGAAACCCAAATCTCTTGTTCAGTAGTCCATGCAGGCTGATTTTGTAATGTGGCCCAAGCAGATATACTAAGCTATAGTGTCCAAAACTGTTTTGCACACACATTTTAATCCGAGTTTAAATGTTGAACCCTAACTTGCTATTTACATCCCCATTTAGTGTAAATAGACAAAAAGAATCCCATGACAACATGAAGTTTATTTAATACTGACTCCGTCTGCACTCCTGCTTCAGCATTAATTTTCAAACTGATCACTGTATTACTTAAGTTCACTGCTATTTTGAGCTAAAGAGGAAAAGTGAGCACTGGCTATTATAAAACAAAAACATTTAAAGTAGTGCTTATTGCAGACCCAGAAAGGAATTGCCAGTACCAGATCATACCACAGATCCCTCCCAGTTATTCCACCTCTCCACTGAAACAGGCACTAGAATCAAGAAACCCTGTGATTAACAATTATAAAACAACTGACCCGAACAGAAAATTTCTTTTTAACATTTATCTGGTTTATGCCACAATATATTTGTCTTTGAAAATTTTGTTTCTATAAAAGTTTGCCATCTAGTATAGTTTTTTTTAAAGTTATATTTACATATTGCTGATCCTTTTTTCAAGCTCAAGTTCTCAGCATGAATGGTACCGTATTTATACTCCATAGCTTAATTATGCATTGTGCAGAAAGAGCATTTCACTACACTGGTTTTAAAACATACTGCTTCAAAATGTGAAAGAATTAGCCAACGACTTGATTTGATTTCTCTGTGCTAATCACTATATTTGTTCATGCCTTCATATCTTTTATAGTAATTGAGGTTAATCTTCCTACCAACACCTTCCCCTTCTCCCAATGATTTTTATAATTGTATACTTCTCCTATTTTCATTCTTCATTCTTTGCTTATATCTTTTTGGAGATATCTTAGGATCACCAGAACATACCTCTTCAGGTAGACTTATTAGATCCTTTTGGAGTGCCTTACAATTCAGAGTCTTAATGAGTCTAAAACACACATCTTCTCTGCAAACAGCATTCCTTCTGTACTCACTCCAACCTCTCCAGGTTTTTAATAAACACCATCTGACCCAACATGGAGCCTGGAGCATCCAACTTAACTATTAGCCATTTGCAAACTCACTGGTTGTTCCTATTCTTTGTTCTCTGTCTTTCTGCCAGTTTATAATGTTAAGCTAAATACTTTACCTTTCACCTTCATGTTCAATGGCTGCTTTCTATGCTTGGATTTCACTATGTGTATCCAAAGAGTACAAGAAAAGAAATTATAAAGAGCTTACATAATGTCACTATCTGCTTTATAATATTTTGTAAAGCAGATCAACCTCCACAAAATTCGTAATTCAAGGAGGAGGAGAGGGCTTCACAGACCAAATTGTATTTAGAACTAAGGCTTTTGCAAAAGGCCAAAAACAAAAGCCAACTTTGAAGCTGTCTAACCCCTAGAAATATATCTATATCTATTTAAAAACACAGAAATACAAGCCTTGTGCATATATAAGCAGCAAATATAAAGACTGGAAAAGTTGTTATAAACATATGATGAGCAACACATTGCTATTCAAGGTAAGCATATTTAAGTGAGCTCCCTGAATAGGAACAGTTTTAGACATACACTTATACACCTTTCTGTCCACCTGCCCCGAGCCTGAGCAAAAGAAGCCTGACTTACCCACTGATTCTACCCCCCTCCCCCCCCCTTTTTTTTTTTTTTTTTTAACTGCAATGAAGTATATAGCTTCCATCTAAATGGATGGCAAAAGGCTGCATCATTTTGACATATATTAATGATAGGGTTTTGCAGTTGGGTGGGATACCAACAGCAAGGAAGAAGTTAAGGATATCAATTGGACAGGGACATATAGCCAACTATATAGTTAATCAGCAATATACTATATAGAGACATATACATACATATATATTCAACTAGAGATACCACTCTGAAGAGTGGGAGTGGAAGGCTACAGCAAAGATGAAATACCACTCTTGGCCATCTTTCTTTGTGCAGTCAGTCTGGTTTGGGGTGGACTAGCACAAAGCCGCTGGCATAGGATATGAACTTGGAAACTTTTGGGCTCAAGAAAAAAAAAAAAAAAAGTGTTATCAAGTGAAAAGCTATTTTCAAATCTTATCCAATAGCCATACATTAATGGTAACTGAGGTTTTTCCATTGTCAGAGATTAAGGTGGGAGCTGCATTTGCTACACATTTCCCTTTCTGCAGTTTTACAGACTGCCCTCTCACCTTGTAAGACTTATAAGTGCGGAGTTCAAAACATTTAATTGCTAACTGTATTATTAAGGAATCTACTTTGTCAAACTGCAGCTCATAACAACACAAGTCTCTTACAGCAAATCAGTTTTGATACTGATGTTTCTCAGAGGTGCAGCATTTAATCCTCAAATTACAACACAAGTTTTAACAGGCAGATTCTGTCTGTCACTGAGATTTAGTAATTAACAACAACAACAAAAAAATATTCAACCCCCTTCCTAACACTAATGGTTTATCAAAAAAGCACCAGTAATTTCAGTTAAGATGCAGTGATGCCCCAAGCAGGAGTACAATGGGGAGAAAGACGTCTCTGTGCTATCTGATCTAAAGCGCCTAGACAGAATTGCAGAGACACGGCGCTGTCATAAAAGGCAGAGGCAGCAACCGTGTTTGTGCCCCCAGGCCAAAGGGTGTGACATGGGGCCAAAGGTGTGTCAAAGTCGGAATAAAATGTTTGCCATAAAACTGGTAGCAATTCATATTCACATGGTTAAAGAAAATGAGAGTCGGCAGAATGATACCTGAAACATTAATACTGTTGTTTTTTTCTTTCTTCCACCAAAGATGATCGAGTCCTACCAATATAGGAGGCACTTTACCTACAGTAACAACCTTTGTATTTATTTTCACAGCCTCCAGCACTTTCCTTGCATTTTTTTGTTCTTTAATACCAGGTAGTGGTTTTCAACTGTTTAAACCATGGCATATAATAACTGATGAGTAATATAGCAGTAATACCAGTGGTGGCAATTTTGCTTTGTTTCATGGGAGTGTTAGAGTATTACACAGATGACTAGGACATGTCTCAGTGGCAGACTGATAAAATGAAAGAGATGAATTTTCCCTGCCTACCAGTGTTGCCATGTTTTAATCATAAAAATCACACAGGTTATAGGACACATTTATTTTCCAGGTAATGAAATGAAAGCAAAAATTCTACATTTTTAAATGAATTTTTGCATGAAGAATTGTTGCTATAACAATTACGAAAGCTCATCTGCAGAAGATTTTTCTCAAGCTCGTGAGCTATCCAGGTCTGGTTTGCCACGGCTGAGCTCTAACCACCATGCCTGAAGTACGGCACTGCTAGGACAATCTGTGTTCATTATGGATGGACATGTACCAACTCTCCCACTTGGCTGAAGATTAATCTTACAACTTATGCTTTAGCCAGAACTTCTGTTCTCACTTACCTTTTTCCATTTACATCTCCTTCTTGTTGACTGGGAAGGAATTTTAGTTCCTATTTTACAATGACATTCCAAGAAATTTCCTTAAAATGGTTCCCCATCTTTCACTTAGCAGGTTCCTTTAAACCTACTTCATTAGCCCACTCCAAACATGTGCAAGTTCTTTTTATGTCTAAAATGCGTGCTGAACTTTAAAAGTTCATCCAGCAGTGAAAGCAGCAGGTATAGCAATGTCCTGGAGTAGCATCTGACTACCCCCTTCTAGTGGGCTACCACATCAATACCAGGATGGTTTTCAGTGAGCTGTTTTTAATGGACAGCTCCCAGGTGACACCAGACACTGCTGCTGCAGCCGCCGCAATATCATACATCCTTGATTGAACTTTGATTAATTTTCCAGACTTTCAGAGCCTGTGGCAAAAGGATCCACAGCGGTAGCTGCAGCCATTAACTCCATCTTTTGCGATTTCTCCTTCTTCATTATGTTTGGATCTTGATTGAACTTTGTTCCAAGTTAGTAGCTTTTGGCTATGGACATGGGAGATAAGACTTCAGCAATGGAGTGCAGCAGGATAATAAGTGAGAAAACTCACAGTGATAAAGCTGCATGGCTACGTGGTGGTAGCTTTGGATATACCTCAATGCTGTGAGTGGTGTTAACAAAAGCTTGGAGTTCTGGCCAAACCCAGTCTAAACCACATAAGCAATCACTTCATGCAACTATATGCCAAATGTTTTCCAACATTTGACTGTGCACACTGGAAACTATTTTGTTATACTGGACAAATTCAAAGTTGCTGCATTCAAAATGAATAAAAATACCATTTCTGGGCAAAGCCAGAACATTACCGAAGCATTTGTTTAAAATACATGAACAGTCCCAGTGGCTTCAAAAGATTATTTGCAGAGTATGCTGCTAAATGGTGCGAGCAACTAGCCCACTATTTGTCTACTCAATATGACAACTTTATACCGTATAGTCAACCCAATGTTTGTTATATTATCTTATCCAAAAAAGCTCTTTATCAGCAGCAAGGACAGATCTTCAAGTTCTTGGGGAAAATTACAAACAACAATACAATTTTGAAAATAATGTTACACTGACTGAACTTTTCCAAATGATCCTTCAATGTTTTCATTACCTTACTCTCTCCTTCATTTTGGGGCACAGAAAAAAAAAATCTGAATACTTTGCTAGTAAAGTGACATTTCAACCCTGAAAAGATTACTTCAAAAATAAAAAGAAATCAGGTTTCCTACTCTTAAAAAAAAAATTTTTTTTTCAATCTGCTGTTGTGATACCTTCTTATAATCACTTATCTCTAGTTAGTTTTATTGCCTGCTGTTGATATTTGCCTGTGGTGGTATACAGAAACGGTATACAGAGGTGGCTGCAGCAACCTGTAGAAATTTTTGCCAAAACTTACAAATGGTGTGTAAAAGCCCCTTTTGGAGCCTGCAAACTGAAATTAACTGATGGGAAAAATATTAAACTATTAAGGTTGATTCAAATCCACTATGAATCAAAAATATACATGATGTTTCCATAACATCTGACACAAAGGGGCTTTGTCCCTAGAAGAGGCCTCTGGGCATTTCTGCGATATGAGCAATAATAGATTTGTCTCTGTGAAGCTTTGAGTTATTGTGGCACCTCCAATACAGCCAACCTTTGAAATAATTGAAAATCTGGAAATAAAAGCAACCTTTTAAAAACAGAATACATAAATACACAGACACACACAAACATACACATATATAAAAATAAATCTGTATAACTCTTCCTTGCTTTAACCTTTTTATGCATTGCCAAGAATAGCTGGCTGAGGACTCAGCATCTGCCACGAGCTCCCATTTATTTCCCGACACTGCCTTGCCCCATTGCCCAGGCGGCCTCTGCAGTTCCCCTTCCCTCGCACGCAGCCTTCCTCCGAACCCGAGGACGCAGAAGAGCCTTCCTCCCAGCCTAGAGCCTTTTGCAGCTTACGGACACCCACGTTTTGCAGCCCGTTTCCTTCTCCTGCTAATCCCTTTCTCATTGATCATTGACAGCAGACTGCTTATATGGAAAAACAGAATCTATCTGCTACCTGGTATTTTCCCATGCAGCATTAATAACAGACTTTTATACTGGAAATTATTAGCTTAAATGTGTTCTGATTGGAACCAAACTCCTTGGCAGCGCAAGATATGTGTAGCTGGATGATCTGGACACCAGACTTGTGTAAAGCGGCCAGGATGCTAATTTGGACCGATAGCAAGTCTGGGAACTAAATAACTTCTGGAAACATTTGAATGTTACAACAAGTAGGTGGCAGTTCAAGAAACCTGAAGTTGGTATGAATAAATGTTGTGTTAGTCACTGAGTCCCTAAAATTTTTGTGCTCGAAATGTCCTTGAACAAGCAAAAGCCTATTTTAGGGTGGGACTGGAGCTGCCCTGTTAATAACTCAGAAGCACTGGACTGGTTACCGGGGCTTTCCCTCCATTAATATACTGGTTTAAAATAATAGGGGAGTATGCATAGCACAAAGAGGAAAAGAGGAAAAACACTGCAAGACCAACCACTTTTTAGTGGACACTTGGGGTTTTCTTGGAGGAACACCAGGCCTAGAACGAGGTGGGAAAACATCCAATTAAAAGAACTACAGCAGGTGTAAAACAGAAGTCTCTTATGAAGCAGTGGTTTTAGGTATAATACGTGCAGGAAGCCGACTGCCAGACAGGCACAGAAATGATTGAAGACGTAGGCCTGGCAGGATTACCACGCAGACGTAATGAGCCTTCAGGTGTACTAAACACGCATGTAGTTTGTGTGATTTTTCACAAACCACCTTTTCTCTTTTATACTGTCCCAACGTTAAAACAAACCGTGCTCTGGCGGTAGGTAGGATGGTATGTTACTTACCGCCGCCGGCCTCGGGGTCCCAAAGAGAAGAGCTGAGTGGTCATCGCCCTGTAGGACGTAAGGAAGACTACCCTTGGACAGACTCTACCGAAGCCGCATGGGGTTAATGGGAGTTCAAGATTACTTTTGATGCCTTTTTCAATGACTTGGACAGGTGGCCCCTCCTGCTGAGGGCTCCGCGAGCTAAAGGACTCGATGCCGCCTTTGCACAGGCCAACATCACTCGTGTCACTGGCTTCAGGGGAAGCAGGATCAAGGCCTCTAGCAGCAACCGCGAGGCTTTTTTATTAGTCTGGCCACATGTCTTGTTCCAAAGCCCCTGGCTTGTCATAAATTTCTCTGCATTAACTCTTCACCCAGATATGGCTCTATCATACTCAGCTTACCCAGATTATTAAGAAAATATTCTTTTCAACCTCTCTCCTACGAGCAGGAGATGCAGCACAGCACCCAGCTTGTGTGACCCTTTAGTAAAGGAGCACTAAATCTCTACATCAGTTGACAAAAATCCCAGTAGGGTAAAAACATTAAGCTCAATGTAAGCATTTAATGGTATCTTCTTTTGAAATCACCCATGCTAAAATAAGGCAACGATACAGTCAGACCAGTCTTTACTAGAAAACTGTTGTAAATTATAAATAGAAATTGAATATTTAGTCTGATCTCTAATTTTCTCCATAGTAAAGAAGGACTACTAAGAAGGAAGTGCCCTTTTGAACTCTGTATATTCAAATTCTCATTGGTAGAAAACAGTTTAGTTTCAAGAAATGCAATTTATACCAGTTCTGTAATAAATTCCATATATCTCTGAGGCCATTTTTTTTCAAGTGATCTCAAGGTATTTTATTAAAAAACACCAGTAAAACATCACAACCCTCACTGTA